>NC_141698.1:930797482-932118642 GCF_964263255.1 Lissotriton vulgaris | reverse complement strand
GTGCATGTGGTAACAGCTGTATGGGCGGTTGACTGTGTGCATGAGTGTATTGGTGAGTGAATGGATATCTCAGTGCTACATGTCAAAGTAAGTACATATGTAAAACACAGTACATGTGAGAGTTGACATATATAAATAACTGTGCATAAGAGCCAGTGAATGTGTGAGTGGCTGTATGGATCATTGTGAACTTGTATCAGGGATTGTATAAGAGAGTAAATATGTGTTAGTATATGTTTGAATAAGTAAAGTTTGTATAACTGTATAGTTGAGGAAATGGAGGTGTGATTGATTCTTTGCATGACTGACTAGGTGTGTGAGTAACTCCATGGATGAGTGACAGTCTGTGAGTGTCTGTTTACACTGATTGTATCTAAGGTTATATTAGAGTCTGAAGAGGTTCATCGTATTATCACATGAATGATATCATCAGTGATGTGATCAGTAATGTCAAATGAGATGTCATCAGTGATGTCATCAGTGATGTCATTTGAGATGTCATCAGTGATGTCATCAGTGATGTCACTGACCATGTCATGAATGATGTAATATGTGACATCATCAGCAGTGGATTGCGGGTGCGCGATATATAGTTAGCGCAACTAACTATATATGGAATTTCAATGGTTTTATGCGAGTAAAATAAGGTTTTGTAAATGCGAATTCCTAACTATATATGGTCTATAACCTATGGTTTTTTCATTGAATATATATATATATATATAGATAGATATATATATTTTCGGTTCCAAAAGTGCTCCATTTTACTGGGGGCCCCCGACCCTGCAGGGGTGGGCTCTAGGTAACAGGAACGGAGAATCCTGTAGTTTAAACAATAGCAATAGACAGAGCCCAACTCCGACTTGCATGCAAGAAGACTTTTAATGTGTCAAGTGCTCAGCAGCATTAAAACACTCTTTTAACCCGACCGGTTTCGGCGCCCTCGCCTTGCTCACAGGTGAGTGTAATCTGTAGCCTCCCAGTGGTCATGTGGTCCCCAGTTCGATACTGCAGGCCCCACAATGCATCAAAATGTAACTTAATGTTTTGGTAGCAAAAATTCATGCAGATGCAAACATGATTTAAAGTACATCATGGGCACAGTGCCCTTCGTTGCCAAGCACAGTTTGGTTTACTTGCAATGCGGTGTCCAGAGAGAGAAACGTCTCTCTCATCTCCCTTTCTCCTTTCAAAATGCCAAAATATCCTCGGAAATCCCTTGGCAGGCACATTGAGGAGCGGGTCATGCCCCTCAATTGAACTGTTCCAAAAGTGCTCCATTTTACTGGGGGCCCCCAACCCTGCAGGGGCGGGCTCTAGGTAACAGGAACGGAGTATCCTGTAGTTTCAACAACAGCAAAAGACAGAGCCCAACTCCGACTAGCGTGCAAGAAGACTTTTAATGTGTCAAGTGCTCAGCAGCATTAAAACACTCTTTTAACCCGACCGGTTTCGGCGCCCTCGCCTTGCTCACAGGTGAGTGTAATCTGTAGCCTCCCAGTGGTCATGTGGTCCCCAGTTCGATACTACAGGCCCCACAATGCATCAAAATGTAACTTAATGTTTTGGTAGCAAAAATTCATGCAGATGCAAACTTGATTTAAAGTACATCATGGGCACAGTGCCCTTCGTTGCCAAGCACAGTTTGGTTTACTTGCAATGCGGTGGCCAGAGAGAGAAACGTCTCTCATCTTCCTTTCTCCTTTCAAAATGCCAAAATATCCTCGGAAATCCCATGGCAGGCACGTTGAGGAGCGGGTCATGCCCCCTCAATTTAACTGTTCCAAAAGTGCTCCATTTTACTGGGGGGCCCCGACCCTGCAGGGGCGGGCTCTAGGTAACAGGAACGGAGAATCCTGTAGTTTCAACAACAGCAAAAGACAGAGCCCAACTCCAACTTGCGTGCAAGAAGACTTTTAATGTGTCAAGTGCTCAGCAGCATTAAAACACTCTTTTAACCCGACCGGTTTCGGCGCCCTCGCCTTGCTCACAGGTGAGTGTAATCTGTAGCCTCCCAGTGGTCATGTGGTCCCCAGTTCGATACTGCAGGCCCCACAATGCATCAAAATGTAACTTAATGTTTTGGTAGCAAAAATTCATGCAGATGCAAACATGATTTAAAGTACATCATGGGCACAGTGCCCTTCGTTGCCAAGCACAGTTTGGTTTCCTTGCAATGCGGTGTCCAGAGAGAGAAACGTCTCTCTCATCTCCCTTTCTCCTTTCAAAATGCCAAAATATCCTCGGAAATCCCATGGCAGGCACGTTGAGGAGCGGGTCATGCCCCCTCAATTTAACTGTTCCAAAAGTGCTCCATTTTACTGGGGGCCCCCCGACCCTGCAGGGGCGGGCTCTAGGTAACAGGAACGGAGAATCCTGTAGTTTCAACAACAGCAAAAGACAGAGCCCAACTCCGACTTGCGTGCAAGAAGTCTTTTAATGTGTCAAGTGGTCAGCAGCATTAAAACACTCTTTTAACCCGACCGGTTTCGGCACCCTCGCCTTGCTCACAGGTGAGTGTAATCTGTAGCCTCCCAGTGGTCATGTGGTCCCCAGTTCGATACTGCAGGCCCCACAATGCATCAAAATGTAACTTAATGTTTTGGTAGCAAAAATTCATGCAGATGCAAACATGATTTAAAGTACATCATGGGCACAGTGCCCTTCGTTGCCAAGCACAGTTTGGTTTACTTGCAATGCGGTGTCCAGAGAGAGAAACGTCTCTCTCATCTCCCTTTCTCCTTTCAAAATGCCAAAATATCCTCGGAAATCCCATGGCAGGCACATTGAGGAGCGGGTCATGCCCCCTCAATTTAACTGTTCCAAAAGTGCTCCATTTTACTGGGGGCCCCCGACCCTGCAGGGGAGGGCTCTAGGTAACAGGAACGGAGAATCCTGTAGTTTCAACAACAGCAAAAGACAGAGCCCAACTCCGACTTGCGTGCAAGAAGACTTTTAATGTGTCAAGTGCTCAGCAGCATTAAAACACTCTTTTAACCCGACCGGTTTCGGCGCCCTCGCCTTGCTCACAGGTGAGTGTAATCTGTAGCCTCCCAGTGGTCATGTGGTCCCCAGTTCGATACTGCAGGCCCCACAATGTATCAAAATGTAACTTAATGTTTTGGTAGCAAAAATTAATGTAGATGCAAACATGATTTAAAGTACATCATGGGCACAGTGCCCTTCGTTGCCAAGCACAGTTTGGTGTACTTGCAATGCGGTGTCGAGAGAGAGAAACGTCTCTCTCATCTCCCTTTCTCCTTTCAAAATACCAAAATATCCTCGGAAATCCCATGGCAGGCACGTTGAGGAGCGGGTCATGCCCCCTCAATTTAACTGTTCCAAAAGTGCTCCATTTTACTCGGGGCCCCCGACCCTGCAGGGGCGGGCTCTAGGTAACAGGAACGGAGAATCCTGTAGTTTCAACAACAGCAAAAGACAGAGCCCAACTCCGACTTGCGTGCAAGAAGACTTTTAATGTGTCAAGTGCTCAGCAGCATTAAAACACTCTTTTAACCCGACCGGTTTCGGCGCCCTCGCCTTGCTCACAGGTGAGTGTAATCTGTAGCCTCCCAGTGGTCATGTGGTCCCCAGTTCGATACTGCAGGCCCTACAATGCATCAAAATGTAACTTAATGTTTTGGTAGCAAAAATTCATGCAGATGCAAACATGATTTAAAGTACATCATGGGCACAGTGCCCTTCGTTGCCAAGCACAGTTTGGTTTACTTGCAATGCGGTGTCCAGAGAGAGAAACGTCTCTCTCATCTCCCTTTCTCCTTTCAAAATGCCAAAATATCCTCGGAAATCCCATGGCAGGCACGTTGAGGAGCGGGTCATGCCCCCTCAATTTAACTGTTCCAAAAGTGCTCCATTTTACTGGGGGCCCCCGACCCTGCAGGGGCGGGCTCTAGGTAATAGATATATAGGTCTAGATATATATATACATACATATATATATATATATATATATACATAAACACAATCTCAGCATTCTCTGAGCTGATATATATATATATATACTCCACCCACTTTCCTCACAATCTTTTCTACTCTCAAGAGACAACAACGTCGAGCATCTTCCGGAAGACTTTGCTGAAATGGCTGCCCTACCAGATTCATCTTCCGAATCTGAGCGACCACCGTTAAGAAGAAAAAAGGAATCTTTCATTTGGCAATTTTTCACTTATCCTGAAGATCAAAAGAAAGTGAATGCGCCAAAAGTAACCTGCACGATATGCAATTCGGAGCTCTCAAGGGGAAATCCAAATAAAAAATATTCCTTTTCTGCACACACCATGCAGCGGCATGTTAAACAAAGGCATCCTGAGCATTATGCAAAAGCATCGACAAGAGCCCTGGCCACGCTATTACCATCAGAGGTGGCCAGCACATCTTCTGGTGTACGACCTGTATCTCCATCGAGTGCTGAGATGGACTTGAGACCATATCTTGCGAAGGTGCATATGAAATGCAACAAGTGTGGAGAAATTCTTTTGTATGGAGAGCAGAGTCTCGTTCTTATTAAACTCAAAATTGACAGTCACAAATGCCCCAAGAAAAGATACATTTCTTCACTTCATTTTCAAACTATTACATACTGAGAAATGTAGTAGCAACTTTAAGAAATCAAAAGCATTATAACACTTCTTTCCACAAAAAAAAAAAAAAAAAAGTTATTTTCAGCACTAACTCTTTCTACCAAAACGTGCTCCAAGAGCATATTATGAGATATTTTTTCGCCGCTTTATTTTAGTGCGAGACCGGGTGCGCGCACCCTCCTATCGCGTACAGGACCTGACACTTGCATGTGAAGTCATGTGACTTCTAAACAACACTTCTAATTGGTTCTTGGTAGTTTCTATTCTGGAATTTACACGCAGCACTCCACCCACTTCCATCACTTTCTTTTCTACTCTCAAGAGACAACAACGTCGAACATCTTCCCGAAGACTTCGGTACAATGGCTACCGTTCCGCATTCATCTTCCGAATCTGATGAACATGAGCGACCACCTTTGACAAGAAAAACGGAGGCCACGCTATTACCATCAGAAGTAATCAGCACATCTTCCGGTGGACGACCTGTATCTCCATCGAGTGCTAAAATGGACTTGAAACCATGTCTGGCGAAGGTGCACATAAAATGCAACAACTGTGGAGAACTTCTTGTATACGGAGAGCAAAGTTTTACTCTAATTAAACACAAAATTGAGGGTCATAAATGCTCCAAGAAAAGTTAAATTTCTTCACTTTATTTGGATAGTATGACATACTGAAAAACATCGTAGCAACTTTAAGAAATCAAATGCATCAAAACACTTGTTTCCCAAAAAAAAAAAAAAAATGTTCTTTTCAGAACTAACTCTTTCCACCAAAACATGCTCGAAGAGCATATTATAAGATGTTTTTTCGCCGCTTTATTTTAGTGCGAGACCGGGTGCGCGCACCCTTCTATCGCGTACAGGACCTGACACTCCCATGTGAAGTCATGTGACTTCTAAACAACACTTCTAATTGGTTCTTGGTAGTTTCTATTCTGGAATTTACACGCAGAACTCCACCCACTACCATCACTTTCTTTTCTACTCTCAAGAGACAACAACGTTGAACATCTTCCCGAAGACTTCGGTACAATGGCTACCGTTCCGCATTCATCTTCCGAATCTGATGAAAATGAGCGACCACCTTTGACAAGAAAAACGGAGGCCACGCTATTACCATCAGAAGTAATCAACACATCTTCCGGTGGACGACCTGTATCTCCATCGAGTGCTGAGATGGACTTGAGACCATATCTGGCGAACGTGCACATGAAATGCACGAACTGTGGAGAACTTCTTGTATACGGAGAGCAAAGCTTTACTCTAATTAAACAAATAATTGAGAGTCATAAATGCTCCAAGAAAAGTTAAATTTCTTCACTTTATTTGGATAGTATGACATACTGAAAAATGTCGTCGCAACTTTAAGAAATCAAAAGCATCATAACACTTGTTTCCAAAAAAAAAAAAAAAAAAAAGTTCTTTTCAGAACTAACTCTTTGTACCAAAACAAGCTTGAAGAGCATATTAGCTGATATTTTCTCGCCGCTTTCTTATAGTGCGCGACCGGGTGCGAGCACCCACCTATCGCGTCGAGACACGCATGTGCAGTCATGTGACTTTAAAACAAAACTTCCAATTGGTTCTTACTAGTTTCTATTCTGCAATTTACACGGAACACTCCACCCACTTCCCTAGAAAACCAGTTTATCGTAAAACTTTTAAAGCCTCCTCTTATGAAATATTCGACATCAATCACATAGCAGAGTACTAAATAGCACTATATACACTCCGTCCCTTAATTATAAGAGACTTATTGCTATGTAAAAGCAACTTTTGTTTTCCAAGATAATGTAAAATGCTGAGCCTATTACATAATTTTATTTCACATATAGGTTACTATTCTCCTTCGAGTACTAACACCGTAGAAAATACCACCAATAGCGGTGATATTTTTTACACCGAGAACGGGCGATTTCTATCGCTTACAGCCCTTACAATTATAAGGTTTTATTTCCTAAGTCTCTGATCTCCAACTGTGCAACGTAGGTCCCCTGTGTGTCGCAATAAGGTCCATAAACAAAAACTACAGAGCCAGCATTATAAACATACACAGAACCACAAAACGACAAAAGCCACCATGCTAATATATATCCTTAATATAATAAACCTCTGAGAATAAATACATATTTCCGTGGCAGTCCATAACACAAATGTGGCGTCCTCTGACTCTGCTCCATTACCAAACACCGTAACTCCCCGCCCCCCTCACTTTTCACTAAACTCCGCACTCCACCCCAGCCGAACCCCCTATTACAAACCCCCAACCTACCCTCCCTGCCCAAACCCACCATGAACCTCAAACCGCCCCTAGAAAACTTATAAGACACAGGATTACTAAAACTCAAAGAATACGCAACAGGCATATAATGTAAATAGTACATAAAGGCACATATTTTTTCCAAAATACTATTTAAAAACATGTTCTATTTTTAATAAATCTATCATGCATCTGACCCTCTAGAACTGCTTTCAAAACGTGAACTATAAACCTCTACGTTTCATTTTCAAACCATACACTTTCATCTGACCCTCTAGAACTGCTTTCAAAACATGAACTATAAACCTCTACTTTTCATTTTCAAACCATACACTTTCAATTACATTATTTTTTTTCCACAATTCATGTAATGTTACAAACCTTTTCTAAAATACACCAGTCCGTATCATTTATAAGGATTTATTTTAAGTCTTCATCAGTGACACTTTCTTCACATATAATAGAAATCACTATAACTTTTTAAACGACAATGCTAACGCGGTAAAAATAACCCTTCATTTGCTTTCCTTTAAGAATGCACACTATGTACCCCACGCATGCGTTTCTTAATCTTTGTATTTGGCAGCGAATACCGACCTTGAATCGGAAGACATGAACAAGACCGCCATTGTCACATTTAAAACTGAATGTTGCATCTGCTCACACACATATCTTTCACTAAGCTAACATTCACAGAAAACAGCATTGATGTAAAAAAAAATTGACCTTGCTTTACAACTCCCTCAAATCACTCCCTTATTTTTTAACGCATCCTCCAGTTCAAAAAAAGCTACTTTTTTAATAACCACTAAGCAATATATGAGTGACTAGACTCCTAGAAAATGTATCAAGTCATTCTGCTCCTCTCCACTGCATAGCCGGCGATCTAATTCTGTGGAGTTGCTATACAACCAGCGGTGCTGCGCCGTTTCCTGTACCATCTTGGGAAATTCAAAATGGATGTCCCTCCTGCCTTCGCAAACGAGCCGGGCCACTTAGAACTATTTCGACAGAGAATGCTTCTATACTACGGCACCTTACCACTCTCAACTTTGAATACTTCATATCGATTATCATTTCGATATTCGTATTTCACCTGTGTGCAGCCTGTATTTCATTGCCTGAGCTGTGATTTCACGTGGGCCCTGGATTTATGTCTCTGCAATTTGGTACCTCCTGAACCGAATTACAATCACCTCATGAATCCGTTACTTGATCATGAACAGCTTTGTTACAACGGAGGGTTTATGGCCTTTGCAGCGATACAAGGAGTTCTGGGTCATTGGAATATATTCGCAGCGGCGCAAGATTTCCTAACAGAGAGCTACATCGAAAACCCACCGAGCTGCCCTATGATGGTAAAAGACACCCCAATAATGACAGATCATGAATGCTCCTTTCATCTTCTCAATTGGATGGCTGACATGTTTTCAGATGATAACAATGATTTCATGTTAGAGGTACTTGCTGCATACTTTGCCTACACAATGGACGGTTAACTCTTTCCTAACAGCTAGCTACATCGAAAACCCACCGAGCTGCCCTCTGATGGTAAAAGAGGCTCCGATTATAACAGATCATCAGTACTGCTTTACTCTTTTCCATTGGATAGCTGACATAATTTCAAATGATAAAACTGATTTCCTGTTACAAGCAGAAGCTACCTATTTTGCCTAAACAATGCTTCAATAACTCTCAAACAACCCATTGACGTCCTCATTTCCTTTTGGTTTTCTATATTCTTCACGTTATTTTCCATATTTTCTTTTGAAGAACAGACCTATTTGCTTTACTAACAGTGGACATTATGATTTCGTGTTGTTAGACAGCTGATTCATAAAGTAATGATGTATAACCACTTGCATTTTCATACATCGTTCCTAAACTGAAAGGCCAGAAACCTTCTTCCATTTATTAAAATATAATATACTTCCTTATAAGACTGTACAATGTTTTTTTCCAACTATATTCATTTTTCTTCAACTATAGCGTTTGTATTCCATGTACTACTGACAATACCAATTACTGTGTTTTTTGCAATTTCTGTACTCAGATTACATAATGATTTGCCTTTAAAATAGTACATTTCTAAATAAACATTTCAAATATTCACGGTTTCTCTTTTAATCCATAATCTCAACTGAAATGATTTCATATTGAAAAACTATTCATGGGTTCCACATAACCTTAACTGTAGACACGGAGGACCTTATTTATGAAGACCTTCCGCCGCCAGTGCCTCATTTTTTAAAATGGGAAAAAGTAACGCACCGGTGGCTCAAGGCCTTCATAAATAAAGTCCTGAATATTTTCTTTTCTCGACCTCACTTACTGATACTAGAACCTGCAAGCCAAATACGGCCTGTGAACTCTTTCTTAGTAGGTCGCGCACCGTAAAGACAGTTATACCACTGTTTTTGTTTTACTGTTACTAAGCACCAACACAGTTCCGCTTTACTCAGAGTTAATCACTGCTCCCACGCTTCTACAGGCCAGACGCTATGTCGTATTTCTCTCCTTATCACCCTTTCATCTCCACAATAACAAACAGTTGTCCGCCAGCCACCAGAGAACAGACTCAGATGCAGAGGCACCAAAGAGTGAACCCATCACCAACTGCCATCTCCGGCTGTTTCCATGGTTACACCTCATTCTGCACCTTGCTGAAGACACAGGTCAAAAGTTCATGTCTCAACGTTCTACAGCAAACTAAGAACACTATTTTCCCTCCAGAAACACCTGCCAATCCACAACTCTGTTACATGTCTTGTTTTTTCACACCCAATAGTACTTTTCGTTTAACATAAACATTGACCTATTCACTCTCCACTTGTTACAATCAACCAATCATTTTTATTTTTTTAACCACACCCAGCCTCTTCCTTTTTCTTTATTTAAAATTTCAACTTCTAACTACCATTCCACTTCCAGAACCGATCGGAGGACGACTACAAATCCCTTGAAAATGAAGGTCTGGCTAATAGGACACAGTTATATTCACTGGAGTGAAAAATATGCAGTAAGCAGACGAATTTGCAACCTCAGCTTACCAAATGTACACATAACATGGATTTCCAAAAGAGGATTGAAATGTCACCAATTAATTCCATTGGTGAAAACTTTTATGCATCTCCCAGAACCAGACCGTATAATTGTGCACTGTGGTGGGAACGATCTAGGCACAATCACTGGGGTAGGTCTGGAAATGCTTCTAAAAGATACCTTTCGACAATTGATGACACTTTTTCCTCGATCTGCCTTGGTATATTCCAATATATGCCAAAGACAGAAATGGAATTGGTCCAATCACCATTGTGCACAATTTGAGAAAGCAAGGAGACATGTAAATAAATCTGTTTCTGCGTTCCTCAGAGATTATAGCATGGGTTCTATTTACCACAACAACTTGCGATACCACATGCAAGACGTCTATAGGAGAGACGGTGTTCATTTCACGAATGAGGGAAACAGAATCTTCCTCTGCAACATCAGGCTCTGCATCGGTACTTACTTATAAATGCAAAAAACACTCAATTAACACAAGGGCTCTTTTCAGAGCCACCTTATATCTAAGCACTCAAACTTCTGATTTACCTCCATTTTCACACTCTTGCAAATAGGTGTGCGCGACCGGGTGCGCGCACCCCGTATTTTTTTTCAGAGAAAAATTATATCTTTTCGCGTTTAAGGGCCTTACTGTACACCCTGAGAAAACCTACGCAGGAAGACAATCTCTACCTTCTCCCCTTTCCATGTTTCAACGCTTTGAAATGAACAATATATTTACTCGCAGTGACAAAATGGCGGACAAAACTTCCTGATTTCCTTCGAATCGAACGTTAACAGACGTCACGCAGCCCAAAAAAATACCGCTCACACGCAGCCGCTTGGGTGCGCGCACGTGTGCGCGCCTATAGATATATAATTGACTTTAACTTTAATTTTCTCAACAACTACTGAACGGATTTACACCATTCCAAAAAAAGCGTAATCTGCGAACAAGACTCTACAGTTTTGGCAAATTTCTTATAAATTAATTCACCCGTTCGAACTGTAGCCGAGTCTAAAGGTCCTATGGAAAATAACATGGAGAAAACACGTTTTGGGACCCCCCTTATATCTCAGCCCCCACTTGACCAATCCCCCCCAAACTTTCAGGGAAGGAGTGCAGCGAACCTAGCCATCTTCCTCATCCACCAGGGCCAAAGTTATTCCAAATAGAATGTTGAGGATTTCCTATGGAAAACAATCCTAACTATAACTACCTACTGGCGACCGCCAGTAGGTAATATATATATATATATATATATATATATATATATATATATATATATATATATATATATATATATATATATATATATATATATATATATATATATACATAAACACAATCTCAGCATTCTCTCACCAGGAGCCCATATACTGGATACCAACGGCGCAGAAGAAGAGAGGAAGAACCAGGGTGCAGGTGAGCAGTGATTTTATTCAATAGCGTGGAAGGCCCACCTCAGTATAACGTTTCGGCCTACACAGAGGCCTTGTTCACATGACGCATAGGGGAGGGAAGGCAAAATTTAAAGTGCAAGTGCAAGAATAGTTAAGCCGTGATTGGTTGCATTGGTCAGATGCTCCTGCAGTAAGTTCATAAACATGAAACACATACTGTAAGGCTGCTCAAATTGCGGGATAATCCCCGTTTAAATAACTATACATGTGCAAAATCAGTAAGGTGTAAACAGTTATATCCAAAAATAGGGTTTTTTAAGAATACATATTAGGCATATTCACATGATAAACTATTCATTTGAAAATACGCACTTTATAATGTTATCTATGATTATATATCAGATAAAATTCATCAATATAAAACCAGGATAAAACCATAAAAAAGTTAAAATGAATGTTAACTTCTGATAGAAAAACACACTGATATTCATATTCAAATATTGCACATTTTATGATGGTTGGCACACACTACTTTGTCTATGCCACGGAGGAGATAAAACTTGTCTAAATACATTATCGCAGCCTCCAATGTTGTTAATAAAACGGTAATATCATCACTTTGCCAGCCTTCACAGGGAGCATTCGATATATTACAACCAAAGTGACAGTGCATAGTAGTAAGTATCAGATACATTTGTTTTCTTTATTACTGTTTTTTCATTCTTATAGCATAGCCTAGTCCTAGGCTATGAAGTTCGACTACTGTGTCCACATTGCTAATCCGACATAGGGCCTATGATGTTATGACAGTGGAATAACCCTATGTACACTCTCCTGGGATCTGCCATGTAATAAAACCATTGAGTCTAGTTCACGATCTGTGCTTAGAGATCTTGTGAGAGGGGAGTGAGGTTCAAAGGCAAGTATAAAAATCCTCTGTTGAGTTGAGACCTCCTGGTGTTTTACTGTCCATCTCTAGGATGTACCTGGTCTCTAACTTTCTCAAAGTTCCCTCTATATCCCCTCCTCTCCTAATGGGGCCCACAGAATCAATGGCATAGTATTTTAATAATGCACTGTTATTATTATGGCACTCTTTGAAGTGTCGTGCTACCGGATACGCAGAGTCATTGGTGTTCAGGGCTCGTATGTGCTGGAGTATCCTCTTGTGAACCTGCAACTTGGTGCTACCAATATATCGCAGGCCACAAGGACACTCCGGCACATACACCACATATTCGCTCTTGAAAGCGAGTTGTTTATTAATCTTGCGCGGGGTAGCTGAGAAGGGAACAGTATATTCTGATTTGTTGACCCCATGGAGGCAGGCCTTACAGCTGGAGCATTTTCTAAAGCCCCTGCTTTTGTCCATCCAGTTTTTATCTGTGACCACCTCAGGGCTAGACTTGACCAGGGCATCCTGCATAAAATACGCTTTCCTGAAGGTGATTGAAGGCTTGCCCGGTATTTTTCCTCCTATAATAGGGTCACATCTAATTAGATCCCAATGTTTGATAACAGTTTTTCTGAGTGCGCCATGTTGCTTATTATAAGCCCAGATCAGTCTCACAGATTGTTTATCATGTGTCTCCATGGGTTTGGGTTTTTGCTTACGTTCCAGGGCCAGGTCACGGGGCAAAGCATTTGCCTTACGTATAGCCTTATCGATCTCGCCCACCTTGTAGCCCCTAGCCAAAAATCTAATTTTACTGGCTTCATGAGCTTGGCTACATTGTGCATCAGTACTACACAATCGTTAAATTCGGAGCATCTCCCCGTTGGGGATGCTTCGGATCAGATGGGCGGGGTGATGGCTACTGGCATGGAGCACAGTGTTCCCTGCCGTTGGCTTCCTGTACAGCTTGGTCTGTAGCTTACCCTTGCTGATCTCAATGGTGATATCAAGGAAGTGTACCTGAGATTGGCTGATGTCTGATGTCTGATGTAAACGCCAAGTTGTAGTTATTACAGTTAAGAGTGTCAATAAACTGCTCAGCGTGTGTTAGTGTGCCACGCCAAATTAAGAACACATCGTCAATATAACGATACCACTGAACAATGGAACTTGCAGCAATGTCAGCGTGCTCACCATACAGGGCCTGTCTCTCCCAGCAGCCCATATGCAAACAGGCATAACTGGGAGAGAAACAGGCCCCCATGGCTACCCCCCTGACCTGCTGATAATACTGGTTGTTGAACATAAAGAAATTAAGATTCAGACAAAAGGTTATCATAGACACGATCATCCTATTATGTTCTGACATAATTATAGGTCTTTGTCCCAAATAGAATTCAATAGCTCTAATCCCATCCCGGTGCACAATACTGGTGTACAATGATGTTACATCTAACGTTATTAGCCACCAGTTTGGATCCCACTGGATATCCTTAACTTTGCAGAGGAAGTCATTGGAGTCTTGGACAAAAGATGGTAAATTTTGCACATGTTCTTGTAAGAATAAGTCCACATAAATTGTTGTATTTTCGAATAAACCCCCGCAGGCTGCAATAATAGGTCTACCAGGAGGTTTAGCTGGATCCTTATGAATTTTTGGGATCAGATACAGAACAGGCGTGATCATTTTTTAAAAACTTCAGTTCATCCATGCTGATGAGACCGTAGGACCGCCACCCCATCAGCAAGAAGTAGAAGTCTGTCTGGGCTTTTCTTACCACCCCCACATCACAATGTCTGTAGCAATCAGGATTGTTCAATTGAAAGAGGGCTTCTTCCAGATAGAGTTGTCTGGGCCACAGTACAATATTGCCCCCTTTGTCTGACTGCCTGACAATGATATTATCATCTTGCTGGATCTTTTTAACCAGTTTTAGGTATTGGTCGTTCTGCTGGTATTTGTGTTGCTTAGTTTTGAGCATTTTGGTGTACAGCACCTTGAGGTCTTTAATAGCTGCCTCATGGAATATGTCTATGTTGTCATACAGCATGACAGGCGTATAGGTGGAACGTGGCTTGAAGTTAGTTAGACCCCCTGAGTTGGTGTTCGGCTGTTCAGGTGTACTCTGTGAAATTGATTGTTCATATCTGAGGGACTCCATGTCATGTAGCAACGGGGCATCGCACACCAAGAGCCCTTGGTTATTTATTTTCGCTCGCAACCCGGTGGCCCGTGTTTTACTCCCAGCAAAATGTTTTTGTAGCTTCAATTTACGGACAAATTTGAATAAATCTATCCTAATATTGGCATAATTGAAGTCACTAGGAGGACAAAAAGACAGTCCCATCGACAGAATACACAGTTCAGATGCAGAAAATGTAATATTGGTAAGGTTTAAAACAGAGAGGGCAGTACCTGATATTGCCGATGAATTGCTTATATGTACGTGTGTTTATGTAACTATATAGTATTAAATATTTGTGATATATTTAATTAACATACTGATACATTAATATAGTTAAGATGTACTACTTTAAACTATATATAATATGCATATATAAAGTCCAAAGGTCCTGCGTTTCAGCCTCAATCGCCTCAATCTTCCCACAGGTACAGATCACTCAGACACTAAAAGATTAAAGTCTATGTGGTTTTATATCCCATTGCCAAAAGCATGACGCGTTTCGGCCACGTCACCGCAGCCTTGATCACATGACAGGAAAGGGCCAATAAGGGTGCTTAAATACTGTGAAAGTGAGTTCAACACAGATCATCTGAGGTATAGACATAGAAGACAATCTCGAAGCATATTGAGAATTTATGGAAGACAGATACATGTGCAAAAAACGCAATAGATATTTAATAAATAATAAACTTGTGCAAATATAAATATAAATAAATATCAATGCGCACTTGAAAGTAAGGAGGATAAAAATTAGTAACATCCTTCCTAACACCATATATATACAAACATTACAGTATGGTTGGTCGACCATGTGGTATCTCATTTTATTATCTGAGTTGTACCCACATTTACATCTTATCACGTGCCATGTCCATGTTCCCACAATTTGAACGGCTTCAGTCTATAATAGCTTTCTATTACCTTCTGATGTATTCTGTGACAAACATTGAAATTGAAGTGCAAGTGCATGTGCAAATAAAGTGCAAATTCGTGCAAAAATGCAAATTTCTAAAACTCACTTGGAAAAAAGGATATTAAAATGTCATATCAAAATACCAAGTTAGAAAAACGCATAAAAAATCCTAGTGTCTCAGTAAAAAACATCTGGACGGACGACATGATCCCAATGATAAAAACGACATAATGTCTCAATATATCAAAATTACATAACCCATCTTTCAGTGATAATCACTAAGATTAAGAGTAATTCCTAGACACTGAGAACCAAGTATTCACATTCTAAAAGTGCAAGGGCATGATTTACAGAAGTGCAAACTCTAAACTGGAATAGACTTAATTGATTAAGATTATCAGTACCCAGACTGTGGAATGTTGGAGAGGCAGATGTTCACGCTAGACCTTAGTGCTGACTGCGTGAATGGTTCCCTATATTCAGAAATTGGTGTTATCTTCAGCATCTAGGTCACAAACAGGGAGAAGACAAGACTACAACTCATGGATTTAGCTGGAACACAGTAAAAAACACACAGCTAATACATACTCTATAGGAAACTGTGTAGGTCCTCCCCTGTATTCATCACATTAGTGATCCTCGTGCCTAACAGAAGGATATACCTGCTTTCCAGCTGCCTCAATTGTTTCTCCCTGTTGCCTCCCCTTATACTTTTCGGTACTGCATCGATTATAAAATAATTCAAGTCATTAAGGTTTTTTGCATGGACCAATTCAAAGTGGCGGGCAACTGGATAATTAGCATCCAAATTTACTATTTCCCTCAGGTGTTGGAGGATAAGGTTAAAGGCCTGGAGCTTCGTGCAGCCTAAATATTTGAGCCTACAGGTGCATTCAAGTACATATACCGCAAAATCTGTGCGGCATGTGCATAACGCTTTGATCTGAATTGGGTTGGGGTTGAAGGCAGAGCAGTATTCACTGGTATTAATACCAAATTTGCATGCCCTACACGAAATGCACCTGTGAAAGCCTGTTTTGTTAGACAACCAGTTCTTCACATTTCTTACTTCAGGACTCGATTTCACAAGGGAATCCCTGATAAAAGGGGCCCTCCTGAAGGTGATAGATGGCTCATCTGATATTAATGGCGCTAGACTGATATCAGTTTTGAGCAGCGGCCAATGTCTTTTTAGTATCCCTCTTGCTTTCCTTTCTTCTTTATTAAAAGTCGCGATGAGTCACAATCTTTCTCCTTCCTTATCAGGGTCTAGGTTTCTGTCTGTATGTCTACTGCCAATGCTACCTGACAGGCATTCCTCTCTGCTGTTGCTGTTGGCTCTCTCCCTAGACTGCTCGAGTTCCTTTGGTGCGTAGCAACGGGCCAGAAATCTCTTGTGTGCCTCAGTTTGGCAGGCCTCCAGCTCAGACTCAGAGCTAAATATCCTATGCATCCTTATGAACTCTCCATAGAGTATGCTTCTAATCAGATGGCCTGGATGGGCACTCTTTGCATGTAAAATTGCGTTACACGCTGTACTTTTCTTGTGTAGCCTGGTTTAACGTTTGGGTTCATTAACATAGACTTCTACATCAAGAAATTGGATATGGGTTGTACTTATTTGGGTCGTGAATATGAGGTTAAGATCATTCTCATTTATCACATCCACAAAGTCCATTGCAGATTCCAGTGACCCTCTCCATACCATGCAAATGTCATCTATAAACCTCAAGAATTGTATTATGCTGTCAGAGAACCTTAGTTTGTGTGCACCCATGAGGACATACTCCTCCCACCACCCAACATGCAAGCACGCATAGGTTGGGGAGAAGCATGCCCCCATAGCCACACCCCTTTGCTGCTGGTATTTTTCCCTGTTAAACATAAAGTCATTATTCATTAAGCAAAGTTGTATCATTCTTAGTAACATGACATTATGTTGTCTAAATATGATGTTACGTTGGTCCAAAAAATACTTGACAGCATTGATCCCATCTGCATGTTGGATACTGGTATGCAATGTACTAATGTCTAGGGCAATAAGTACAAGATCTGACTCCCATTCAACTTCCTTGAGTTTAGTAAGAAAGTGCCCCGTGTCTTTGATGAATGAAGGAAGGTTCTCCACACAGTCATGGAGTAGAGAGAGAGAGAGAAACTTGTTTATTTAGGCCTTGATCTTTTAAACAGTACAGAACACACGCAATTAGGCTCAAAAAGTACGGACAGACAAAATTCTACTACATCTTAAATAGGTAAAATTCAGTACTTGTTAAAAGAAAATTAAAAGAGGGTGACGCCCTCAGAAACACAACATACAATACACCCTATTTTTACAGAAATCTCAAAATCACTAAAAGGATAAGAAGAAAATTTTCATTTTATAAAACTTTAAAACAACTGTAAAATCAGTGCCCCTCTTTCGAAAGCACCCTTTCATATTCTTTTAAACCCTTCAAAAATTTACCCAATCCAATTGCAATTTCTAACGTGGGCATATCGGTAAATAAACATATCGCCTGGGCACGTGAAGTTATCTTATGTGATAGAAATATCATGTACAAATAAGCAATCAAGTAAAATATGCGGCATATCATGTCTTAGTCCACGATCACAGTTACAATTACCTTCTGGGCCGATCAGTGCAGATTTTAATTTTCCATCTATCTTCCATGGGTTAACCCCAACCCGAGTCCTAAGAATTTCATATCTCAGCACTCGATTGGGCAGAATGTCCAAATACGGGAACCAGATATCTATATTCCTTAACTTCCTCTAATTTGTTATTACCCAAAAACCAATTAAAGTTCTTCTTGCTCTTTCCAAAACATAAGACCTTGGTTTTTTCCATATTTACAGTCAAAATTTTCCTATCACAATAACCTTTAAAAACATTTAGTTTCCTTTGAAGTCCTATTACTGTTTGATCTAGGATCACTAAGTCATCTGCGTATAATAGGCAAGGCACTTTGTTCCAGCTCATTCTAGGGCTTGCACTTCTTTCTACTTCAAGTGTCGCTGGGAGATCTGCCAGAAAGATTGAAAATAACAGGGGTGCCAGAACGCACCCCTGTCTAAGGCCATTCCCTATCAATATCTTCTGGGTTAGTGACCCATACGAATCTCTAATAACCTGGGCCCAGTTCCCTCTATGGAGATCTTTCAAGATCATCAATAAGCCATCCGGAATTTCATATCCTATCAAATCCTCCCAGAGTTTGTTCCGGTCCACAGAGTCAAACGCGGCCCGAAAGTCAACAAAACAACAATGCAACTTCCCATTTTGTTCTATTGACTTCCGGGCCAACGCCCATAGGGCAAAGCAGTGGTCTATTGCAGAATGGCCTTCCTTAAAGCCGCCCTGTTCCACTGGAATAATTGCTCTCTCTTCTGCCCAAGTCTTTAGCCTACCTAATACAATTTTAGCAAATATTTTTTCTCCAATATCGAGTAGGTTGATTAATCTATAGTTCCTTGGTGCGTTGCCGTCCCCTTTTTTATGGATCGGTCGAATTATCGCACCCTTCCAACTACTTGGAAGTATCCCTGATTCTAGGATTACTAAGAACATTTGGGAGAAGAATTTGGACCACCAAGATGTCCGTGACTTGATTATCAGGGCAGGCAGGTTATCTGGGCCGGAGGCTCTGGTTAAATTTAAAGTTTTGAATCAGTCATGGAGTAAGTAGTCCACATATTTGGAGACTGCTTCCAACAAACTTCCCTGGGCTGAAATAATTGGTCGCCAAGGTACTGGGGTTATTAGCTTATGCATTTTGGGAATGAGATAAAAAGTCGGGGTAACTGGGAAATCATTCTTTAAAAAAGCATGTTCATGTTTGCTTAAAAGTCCCTCTCTTTTCCATTGGTTAAGCTCCTTATGCACTGTGTCTGTCAAGCATCTAATGTCATTAAAGTTCTCTTTTCTGTAACACGTTTTATCACCCAAATGTCATTCAGCTTCTTCCATGTAAAGGGATCGTGGCCAAATAACAATATTTCCTCCCTTATCAGCTTTATTGATTATAAGGTTGGAATTGTTCCTAAGCTTTTTCATGAGTCTAATATATTGTTTTTCCATATATTTGAGTCTTTTAGTTCTCCTAGACACGCTGGTTTGTAACCCCTTTAGGTCTTCTATTACAATGTCGCTGAATATTTCTATTGCATCCTTGGGCATTAAGGGGATAAACGTGGAGGGTAATTTAATATGCATATATATATTACCTACTGGCGGTCGCCAGTAGGTATATATAGTTAGGATTTTTTTCCTATGAGATTTCTGAAAATTCTATGTCGAATAACTTTGGTGTTTGTGGACGGAATTGGCTGAAATCTTCAGGAAAATGGCACATTTTGTTTCTGAGCAGCCCATGAAAATTTGGGGGGGTTTCGTGAAGTGGGGGCCGAGAAAAAAGGGGGGTCCCAAAACATGTTTTTAACATTGAGTTTTCCATAGGGAGGTTGGACTCACTTTTAGCTCGAACGGCTGAATGGATGTCTATGAAACTTGACAAAATTGTAGGGACTGGTAGCCCTATGTGCCTTTGCTAGGTCTCAAGATATGTGCTCCAGTGGATTTTGAGAAATTAACGTTCAAAAAAATATATATATCTGTGACAGCGTCCCGGTTAGCGCCCCGGTTAGCGTACCTGACGCGTAACGGAACTTCGCGAGAAGAAGCGGATTGGCTCCCCGGTGACTGTGAACATTCTAAACAGTCCGGAGCGGCCGCCATCTTGTGTCTCGGTAGGATCGAGACACAAGAGGTGGCCAAAACAAAGGGGGAAATGAGCATAAGGGGGCAGAGTACATCCTCCCTGACCCCCTAGGTTTGATGAGGGGGCTTTAAAAGGGCCCCGCGGGGCAAAAAAAAAAAATAATTATTATCGTTTTTTTTGCGGGGGGAGCGCCCGGTACGCGCACCGGGAAGCGGTCCGGGGAGTGTAATATAGAGAAAAAAGAATGAAAGAATGTTCAAATATTGTATGTTTATTGATTGTTCTTTTTGTTGTTTTTTTTTTTTTTTTTTTTAATTTAAGTACCAACATGTAGGTACCAATGCAGAGTCTAAAAATAAATATACACCGGCTCCTTTGTAGATATCTTGCATGTTGTTTCAGAAGTTATTGTGGTATATGGAATTCATAGCATAGTCTGTGAGGAAAGCAGAAAGAACATGGAGACAGGAGATGATAAAGAGATGTTAAATACACATTGGAGATAATATAGTGGGAGAAAGGAAGTAACTATGAGCAAACTTACTATGTAACACAAAAAAGTTGCACAGTATATTTTAAGTCTCACTTTATATTTTATCTTTTCGGTACTATTTCATAATTTTCATATTAAAAAGAATAATGTCTCAAACAATTTTAACTTTTAAAATTTAAATTTATTGTTCTGATTTTTCAAAATCTAAGAGAATTTGTAACATTAAATCATCAGGTATGTCCTCCTTTTCATTCCAAGAATCACATTCTTCAGCACATTTTAATAATTCTTGGTCTACTGTTTCATCCATAAAGTCTAGTTCTTCTTTTTCTTCGTTTGGATTGTTTTCAATCTTAATTTGAAATGAAATTGTATTTTCTTTTTGCTGTGCTTCCATTTTCTTGCTGTAAATTGCATAAAAAATAAATATATCAGTGGAGATAGGGCACTGTTGGGTTTAAGTTCAGACAGGTACTTGTGAGTTTTTAACAGTGAAGTAATCTTTGGGCAGTACATGGTTTCAGGCAGGAAGTAGAACTATTAAAAAATGCCTGTGATGAAGCCTAAGTAAATTCATAATTATACCACAGAAGCCTAACTCAAGCAATAATTTAAATAATTAAGTCTTTCTCAATGACTAACTCTTATAGACGGACAGTATGTAAACTATCTGAAAACGTTTTCCTAAATTAATTTAAAGTGCATAACATAGTTCTCCTTTCAAATTTTTTAAATTATATCTTACCTCTGAAAAAGAAGTTAAAGTTGACAGTGAAAATGCTCTTGAAATGTACTTCAGGAAGTAGTAGTCAAAATGGCTGTGTTTCTCTCTCTTTCTTTATATATATTCAGGTACATAACCAATCACATGTCTTGAGATAATAGTAGAAAATGTAAATAACATTTTAATTGGTTGTCAATTCTAACACTTCATATGTGTTTTTGTCATGTAATTTACCTCAGGATATTTAGTCAGGCCTACAGCATTATTTTCTCAATGGAATTCCATCAAATTTGGGTAATTGGTAGGGACTGCTATGTAGTAGGGCCTATTCTAAATTTGATGAAAGTGTCTCCAGTGGTTTTTCTGTAAATTACTTTCCCACCTTTTTTTAGCGAGTGCTCACCTGTGCGCGCCCCGGTACGCGTACCAGCAGCGTTACGGGAGTCCTCCATTTTGTGTATCGGTAGAATTGAGACACAAGATGGAGGGGAAACAATGTTCGGAATGGGTAGAAGGGGGCACGGTAGACACTTTCTGACCCTCTAGGTTTTCTGAGGGGGGCTTAGGACGCTCATATAGGCAAAAAAAAAAAAAATTGCGTGGGGAGCGCCCGGTACATGCACCGGTAAGCGAACCGGGGAGCGTACTTTGGTGAAAAATAGTGAAAAAAGTTAGAAAAAGATAAAATTTTGAATGATCAGAGGTAGGGTAGCTCTGAAAAGAGCTATTGGGTTCTGTGGCTAATTTAGGTACCTACAAGTAGGTTCAAATGCACAGTTTTAAATTCAGGAGGAATATTCTATTCCCCTCATCGGAGCAGTGCACACCATCTCCTCTGTAGATGTCTTGCATGTTGTAACGCAAGTTATTGTTGTATATTAAACCCATTCTAAAGTCTCTCATGTAAGCAGAAACAGATTTATTCACATGTTTCCGGGCTTTCTCAAATTGTGGAAAAAATTGGTTGGACCACTTCCATTTCTGTCTTTGGCATATATTGGAATATACCAAGGCAGTTTGGGGAAAAAGTGTCATCAATTGAGGAAAGATGTCCTGTAAAAGCATTTCCAGACCAACCCCAGTCATAGTCCCAAAATCATTTCCACCACAGTGCACTATTAAGAGGTCAGTGTTTGGCAGATGCATAAAAAAATTATATTAAAAACATATAAAATATATTTTTCCTTTAAAAGAATAATACATTTTACAGCTTTTGATATTTGCTATAAAAAACATTGAAATACACTGAAAAAAACATAGGTTATAGACCATATATAGTTAGGAATTAGCATTTACAAAACCTTGAAAATTCAAGTGATGTCACTGACCATGTCATGAATGATGTAATATGTGACATCATCAGCAGTGGATTGCGGGTGCGCGATATATAGTTAGTGCAACTAACTATATATGCGAATTTCAATGGTTTTGTGTGAGTAAAATAAGGTTTTATAAATGCTAATCCCTAACTATATATGGTCTATAACCTATGGTTTTTTCAGTGAATTTTCAAGGTTTTGTAAATGCTAATTCCTAACTATATATGGTCTATAACCTATGGCTTTTTCAGTGTGTATATATATATATATATAATTCGGACATGAATTACCCGGTTGCGCGCCATTTTAAATCAGTGCACGTCAAGAAACTAAAAGATCTTACTTATACCTTGTTGTGTTCTGTGGCTAATCCTGGCAGGGGTGGTGATCGAGAAAGACTTCTCCGTCAAAGAGAGGCATACTTCATCATTCTGCTCGACACCAGATCCCCTAATGGGCTGAATGCTTTTGATGAATTACACCATTATCTATGATTCCAGTAGTTTTTCCATTGTATATATATATATATATATATATTTGTTGTCATTTTTGAAAAAAGTGTGTGTTTCTTTGGCCTCTTCAGATATTTTAAAGATGAAATAACAACTGGGTTTTTATACACCTATGATATCTGAAATGTTTTTGGTAGCTTCCATAAATTGATGCCTCTGCTGCTAGTGTGATTCCATGTATATAACATCTAAAATCTTTTTTGGTCTAATCATTTGTTTTGTATATATTGGCAATCTGTGATGTCCTCTTTATTATGTTGTGGGCCATTTTTTATGGAAAACTTTACAATTGCACTTGCAAATGATCATGATGTCTCATTATAAATATGAATGTGTTTCCTCTTAGTATAAATTACTATATTTGGCCGCTTATGAGCACTATGCTCTAATTGTTTTCCAATATTCAATTAACTATGGATTGCCAGTCATTGTTGTTATTTGACCCTTGCAACCTGTTTCTTTAGGTGCTTGGGCTTTTATTTCTGATTTAACTCACCGCCTACTCCTGACGCGTCATGTGACCAAGCCCCGTCCGCGGGGCGAAACGCGTCATGGAGGGCACTTGCTCTGCACTACTTGCTGTCCATTAAAATGCACTGCTACAACTGAAAACTTTTGTTGTGCTGGCTCATCTTTTCCAACTTGAGGGATTGCTTTGGAGGTCTGCGCCCGCTTTAACTGCGTCCAGAGCAGTTGGGAGTTTGCTGTGGGGGGGGTTTCGTCAAGGGGGGGCCGAGAAAAAAGGGGGGTCCCAAAACGCGTTTTTCCCATTCATTTTTCCATAGGGCGGTTGGCCTCACTTTTAGCTCGAACGGCTGAATGGATTTGCACGAAACTTGGCAAAATTGTAGGGACTGTTAGCCCGATATGCCTTTGCTAGGTCTCAATATATGTGCTCCAGCGGATTTTTAGAAATTAACGTTTTAAAAAACAGATATATCTGTGACAGCATCCCGGGTAGCGCTCCGGTTCGCGTACTTTTCGCGTAACGGAACTTTGCGAAGCGAAGCTGATTGGCTCTCCGGTGTCTGTCAACATTCTAAACAGTCCGGAACGGCCGCCATCTTGTCTCTCGGTAGGATCGAGAGACAAGAGGAGGAGAAAAACGAAGGGGGAATTTAATGAAAGGGGGCAAGGTAGACCCCTCTTGACCCCCTAGGAATGATGTTGGAGTTATTAAAGGGTCCCGTGGGGCAAATAAAAAAAATTTGATTTTTCGTGGTAGAAGCGCTTCCCGAACCGGGTCGCGAACCGGTAGCGAAACGGGAATTCGCCATTTTGTGTTTCGTTTTAATTAAATTACAAGATGGAGGAAAAATAATGTGAGAAATGGGTATAAGGGGGTACGGGAGACGTATCCTGACCCCCTATGTTTTCTGAGGGTGGCTGAGGATGCTCATATATGTTGATACATGTCTTCCAGCGGCTGCGCGTGAGCGGATTTCTTTTTTTTGCTGCGTGACGTCTGTTAACTTTCGATTCGAAGGAAATCAGGAAATGTTGACCGCCATTTTGTCACTGCGAGTAAATATATTGTTAAAAATAATTGTTATAAATTAATCCGTATTGATAAACATTGTCTGCGCCATCTTGCCTTTTTTCCAATGCCACACTTTTGTCGTGCACGGCAGCCATTTTAGATGCCTTGACCAGACCCACTCTCTGCACGCCGCCGATCCTCAGCATGGCTCCCCACACTCGCAAGCATCTTCCCCACGCACTGGTCACCCCCGCTCTCTCTCTCATGCATGGGCCATAAACCTCCCCCCATCTGTGCTGCTCTTCTCTGAGAATCACACCCTGTGCCCGCCCGACACCTCCCTTTCACCCTATTCACTACCGCACCCTCTGACACTCCTCTTCCTCTGTGTCTGATTGTCCAGGCCGGTCCCAGGCTATCACCTAGCCCTGCGGATGTAGTTTATGGCCCCAACTGTAAAGAATCACCCCTCTTCAAAGGAGTTACAGTAGATCAAGGCCCCCACCCCATGAGATCCGTCACACCACATGCGTTCCTACTATCTGATAACGATCCTGTATTGTGATTGGGGAGGGGATTCTCACTGTAAGGGTGTGTGGGACCGAGCCTGAAGCGGAAGATTCCAGGGATGCCTTTTTGTACATTAAAGTCTTCACAATTATGTGTCACATAAAAAATATATAGCACTCCAACAAAGTAGTAGGATTATAACACTTTAATAACTTATAAATATATACAATGCTCCAACAAAGTAAACACGTAAAAAAAAAAAAATTTAAACAACTATTTACATGGCAGCCTGCTGCAACATCCATCTCAAAGCAACAATGGGCTGCTTTGGTCTGTCTTTTAGTCAGCAAAATCCATCGGCCTGTGAGGTGGCGTCAGTAGCGGTCCGTTGTGCAAATAGGCCGAAGGCAGCACAACGCGCCGAGATCCGGAGGGCACCCAGGTGGTGTCCAGCAAGTTGCCGCACTGGTCTGGCCATCCTACAATGCTGCGCCGAAAAACGGCGTGGGGCGCCCCGGGGGGGGGGAGGTGGCGCGAACGGGCCTCCCCCGCCTCCCCAGGTGGAGGCTCCTCTGCTGCAGTGGGTCACCCTTTAGCATTTCAGTCGCCATTCAGCTGTTTAGCACCCGCTTTTGCGGCACTGTGCCTCATCCGCCATTCAGCTGAGTTGCGCCCGCTCTTGCGGCTACGGCGTCTCGCCCACCATCCAGTTGAATTGCGTCCACTCTTGCGGTGCAGCGATAGGCGGCTGCCACAGGACTCTTAAAATGGCGGCCGGCTCTTCGGATTTGGGCCTGGTCCACTAAAATGGCCCTGGGACACATTTGAACTCGGACATTTGCCTGCTAGGGCTTGGGCCCCATTCCCGAAAGCGTCCCCTCAGCCTGGAAGATTCTACAAAAGTCATCGGGCCCCCGACTCCCGCAGGCTTCCGATGGGGAGCGGCTGCCATGATTGCTTGCGGAATGGCCACGACGGAGCCACGAGATGGTGGTGCTCTCATGCTGACGCCAGCTTCAGTCTGAAACATCCAGAAACACTGTAGACTACCAATTCAATGACTTCCGGTGGAGCCCCAACGTGACCCGGTAGGGAAAAACTTGCCCTCCCCTCTTTTGACTGATGGTTCTTGTTGCCTGTCCCCTCTGTTGTCATCTAACGGCACCTTTTTGGACTGCCGAGTGAGAAAAAAAAAGGTGGGGCTTTCGTCATTTGGGAAAAAAAAATGTTTCAATCCAATGAAAAGTGTTATTTTTAGGTCATATGATCAAGCCTTCCATCATTAGGAAACCAAAAGTAAAAAAAACCAATGAAAAGTTTTATAAACAAGTCACATGACCTGTTATGCGGCTTTGGGCTATAAAAAGCCTACAAAATCCGTTGGCCTGTGAGGCGGCGTCAGTAGCGGACCGATGTGCGAATAGGCCGAAGGCAGCACAACGCGCCGAGATCCGGATGGCACCGAGTTGGTGTCCAGCAAGTTGTACTGGTGTGGCCATCCTACAATGCTGCGCCGAAAGACGGCGTGGGGTGCCCTGGGGGGGGGAGGCGGCGTGAACGGGCCTCTCCCGCCTCCACAGGTGGAGGCACCTCATCTGCAGTGGGGCGCCCCTTAGCGTTTCACTCGCCGTCCAGCTGAGTTGCGCCCGCACTTGCTGCTACAGTAGGCCGAAGGCAGCACAACGCGCCGAGATCCGGATGACACCGAGGTGGTGTCCAGCAAGTTGCCGCACTGGTGTGGCCATCCTACAATGCTGCGCCGAAAGACAGCGTGGGGTGCCCGGGGGGGGGGGGGGGGGGGGGAAGCCGGCGCAAACAGGCCTCTCCTGCCTCCCCAGGTGGAGGCACCTCATCTGCATTATCTCATTAGCGTTTCACTTGCCGTCCAGCTGAGTTCCGCCTGCTCTTGCGGCACAGTGCCTCACCCGCCATCCAGCTGAGTTCCGCCCGCTCTTGCGGCACAGTGCCTCACCCGCCATCCAGCTGAGTTCCGCCCGCTCTTGCGGCTACAGCGTCTCGCCCACCATCCAGCTGAATTGCGCCCACTCTTGCGGTGCAGCAATAGGCGGCTGCAACAGGACTCTCAAAATGGCGGCCGGCTCTTTGGATTTGGGCCTGGTCCACTAAAATGGCCCTGGGACACCTTGGAACTCGGACTCTTGCCTGCTAGGGCATGGGCCCCATTCCCGAAAGCGTCCCCTCTATTGACTGATTGTTCTTGTTGCCTATCTCTTCTGTTGTCACTTAACGGAACCTTTTTGGACTGCCGAAAGGGGTTCTGGTCCGACCGCTGGTTGGTGGAGACATTTTGACTATATCCTGGACCTGCCCGGCCTCGCCCAAAATGGCGCCGGTATAAATGGGACTCGTAACTCCTTGTTGTGTACTGGTTGCCCAACCTTGATATCACGAGATACGTATGCAGTTTTGAAACACATGGCGGGCGGGAACGAGTACTGATTGAACATTTGGACATCCCTATTGATATTAAGTTCTGATGTGTTATTGATTACTGTACTATTGAAAGTTCGAATTAATGTCACCCATGGTACTTGCCCGCAAATGTATATCTAGATAATTTTATTGTAACTGGCCCTGTCGTACTTTAATTATAAAATGTACGTCCACCGATTCTGCAACTGTTAGACACCTTAGTTCTTGCAACCTAATGGCCCGCCCGTTACGTTCTTCTACAGTGTAAATGTCCCCTCATCATATACGATTACAGTTTGCTCCGTGGCCGGCCCGTATTTGTATACTGACATTTTCACAATAAAGATTTTTAAAACAAAACATGGTAGTAGTACCTAGATTGGTAAAGTTTCGAATAATAGCCACTGTTTTCGAATCAGTAACAGGCAAGTGAAAAAAAGCAGCCCGATTACATGACGGTTAAAAGGTATAATACGCAGGAAAGCAGTAAAGATAAATGGTCAAGGGCTGTTGTGTTTTCCACTCCTGCAACATAAAGTGATCGATAAGAATCCCATATTCAGGCCTATCAGCGACTAAGACAGCAGGCCGAGCCTCTTTTGCTCAACGGCTCCCTCATGGGACGAAGAAACGCCCTTTTTCTCGAAATAGGAATATTTTACTTGCAGGACAGTTGTAAATTTCCAGGGAAAATACATTAGCCTGGAACATTGTTAGTGATAAACTGTAAATGCATCTGGGTCCTTTGCTTTACAAGTCAGAGTGATAAAAAAAAAGGTGGGGCTTTCATCATTTGGGAAAAAAAAATGTTCTAAACCAATGAAAAGTGTTATTTTTAGGTCATATGACCAAGCCTTCCATCATTAGGAAACCAAAAGTAAAAGGAACCAATGAAAAGTTTTATTAACAAGTCACATGACCTGTTATGCTTACGCTACGCGCACCGCGCCCCGGATCGCTTCCGGGAAGCTGCGCTTCGCGCCTCGCGCCCCGGAGCACTTCCGGGTGCGTTAACGCGGCGCGTCATATGACGCATTACGCGACAATGCAGGTCCAGAATATAGTCAAAATGTCTCCACCAACCAGCGGTCGGAACAGAACCCCTTTCAGCAGTCCAAAAAGTTCTGTTAAATGACAACAGAAGGGACAGGTAACGAGTCTGTGGAGCCGACCGCCATTTTGTGAGCTCCGTGGCAGCCGCCTGTCGCTGTACCGCAAGATTGGGTGCAATTCCGTTGGATGGCGGGTGAGACGCTGTAATAGCAAGAGCAGGCGCAATTCAGCTGGCCGAACGAGGCACTGTGTCGCAAGAGCGGGCGCAAGTCAGCTGGTTGAGTGAAGCGCTGGGGTGTAGCTGAGAAATCTCCCCCTGGGGAGGTGGGGGAGGCTCGTTTGCGCCGCCTCTCCCTTCTAGTGCACCCCACGCCGTCTCCTGGCGCAGGAATATGTGATGGTCGGACCAGAGCACCGCAGGACGTGTCTTCAGGTCAAACGGATTGTGGGACAACGTGTGGAGCAGGCGCAATTATCTCGGGGGCCTCCGTCAAGCGGTTCAGGGAGGCACCGCATCACATTGTTTTCCAATGCAGTCAGGTCCACAAACAGCCCCCACTTACTTTGAGAATAGTGAAGCTGCAGCAGGTGCAAAAAAGCTTCAGACAGTGTTACAAGCGCTGCTCGGAACCCTCAACTATGGCACCCAACATCCAGGACTTATGCTATTTGTGCAAGGCAGTGACATCGAAGCATCTCAGGGACCAAGCAACATACCATATCCAGAGTCCTTCCCACAACCTCTGCCTTCCTTCTTACCTAGTTATTGTTCTTTCACTCCCACTCCAGGCTTTTAGTCTGTGGATGGAAAACCATGAACCTACACTCACCTATGAAAATCTTACTATTGATGGTTCATTTTGAGCCACAAACACAAAGGCTTGTTTGGATCGATGTTGCAGCAGGCTGCCATGTAAATAGATATTTAATAAAACGTTTTACCCTGTTACTTGTTGATTTTGAGCCCCAAATACAAAGGCTTGTTTGGATCGATGTTGCAGCAGGCTGCCATGTAAATAGGTATTTAATAAAACGCTTTACCCTGTTACTTTGCTGGTGTGTTGTATATATTTATAATATTTGCATAGGGTTTGTCGTTATTTTGGGTGGGGTGGGCGGCGGAGCCGAGCTGTCTTGCAGCCATCATGGTGTCGAGCTCAGTTCCTCTCACTAGTTTCGTATTTCTCATGAGGGGTTGTTCATAATGTTTCTATTTCAGCGAGGTCAAAAAGAGATCCCATTAGTGGCCCACTGATTTTGCTTGATTCCGTTAGTTTTTTTTATGATTTTTCACTATCTGCAAAGACTAAACAGAGTATTGCGACTCTGTGCTTGTTTGTAAATAGAGAATGAACCAAAGAGAACCAATTCCAAAACAATAAATGCTAGGATAACAATCAATCAAATGGAGAGGGAAGCAGGCACGACGGATTACAACGGGGGCAAAGGCCTGCGTTACCTACCCTTCACTATCTGCAAAGAGAGAATACTCCTAAAAGAAAAGAGGAGGGGGGGGCAGCGTTCAAAGCACATCAGCGTGCATAAACATTAAAATGTTTTTACCTACCACGTACTTGACATTTTAAAGCTATTGATATATGCTATTAAAAAACCATTGAAATTCACTGAAAAAACCATAGGTTTTAGACCATATATAGTTAGGAATTAGCATTCACAAAACCTTGAAAATTCACTGAAAAAACCATGGGTTATAGACCATATATAGTTAGGAATTAGCATTTACAAAACCTTATTTTACTCACACAAAACCATTGAAATTTCATATATAGTTAGTTGCACTAACTATATATCGCGCACCCTCCACTGCTGATCATGTCACATATTACATCATTCATGACATGATCAGTGACATCACTGATGACATCACTGATGACATCACTGATGACATCTCAAATGACATCACTGATGACATCACTGATGACATCTCATTTGACATTACTGATCACATCACTGATGACATCATTCATGTGATAATACGGTGAACCTCTTCAGACTCTAATATAATCTTAGATACACTCAGAGTAAACAGACACTCACAGACTGTCACTCATCCATGGAGTTACTCACACACCTAGTCAGTCATGCAAAGAATCAATCACACTTCCATTTCCTCAACAATACAGTTATACACACCTTGCTTATTCAAACATATACTAACACATATTTACTCTCTTATACAATCCCTGATACAAGTTCACAATGATCCATACAGCCACTCACAAATTCACTGGCTCTTATGCACAGTTATTTATATATGTCAACTCTCACATGTACTGTGTTTTACATATGTACTTACTTTGACATGTAGCACTGAGATATCCATTCACTCACCAATACACTCATGCACACAGTCAACCGCCCATACAGCTGTTTCCACATGCACTTTTGAACCCATACATCTAGTGAATCAACTGCTCACACATGTATGCACAGAGTCATGCACCTCCCAGCCACCCACACACACACTCAGTCTCCCATACAAATACTTGGGCAACCAATCAATAACCCATATACTTAATCATAAAGCTACTGATCAACACATGCAGCAGTTTACAGAACAACAGATATAATGATGCACAAATTAAGACAGTTTAGTCACTAACCCATGCACTCAGTGAGACACATTTAATCACTCTCTCATACAGTCAGTCATGCACCTACTAAATTCTTCATCCAGACACTTATACATCCACTCATTCTTCAATATGTAAGACATATTTTGACTTTTCAGAAACATACAGTCACTGGATGTTGTCATCAGTGATGTCATTTGAGATGTCATCAGTGATGTCATCAGTGATGTCACTGATCATGTCATGAATGATGTAATATGTGACATGATCAGCAGTGGATTGCGGGTGCGCGATATATAGTTAGTGCAACTAACTATATATGAAAAATTTCAATGGTTTTGTGTGAGTAAAATAATGGAGAGTAACTTTCTCTTTGCTAATGCACAGTTCCAAAGAGGCCCTGAATTTCGCTACCTTGTCCTTTGGCAAACGGAAGCATCTCTCCACCGAATCGAGCTCTATTCCCAGAAACTCGAGCGATGTAGAAGGCCCCACCGTCTTCCCAGGTGCCAATGGCACGCCGAACCGCTCCATGAGAGCACAAAATCCTTGTAACGCCTGCTCACATTCTGTGTCACCGGCTGCCCCCAGGAACAAAAAATCATCTAGGTAGTGCATAACCTGGGTATAGCCCGTAGCTTTAGTGAAAGCCCATTGCAGAAAACAACTGAATTTCTCGAAATAAGCACAAGAGATGGAGCAACCCATTGGCAAACATCTATCCATATAGTAGCAACCTTGAAACACAAAACCTAACAGACGCTGGTCCCGTGGGTGTACCGGGAGCAACCGGAACGCTGACTCGATATCTGACTTCACCATCAGCGCACCGGGCCCCAGGCGATTCAACATGGCAACGGCCTCATCGAAGGATGCGTACCGTATCGAACAAACTCCTGGGTCAATTGCATCGTTCACCGAAGAACCCCTGGGAGCCGACAAATTATGAATCAACCTAAACTCACCTGGGTCCTTCTTGGGGACTACTCCCAGCGGTGAACAAATGAAATTAATAACTGGCGGGTGCCTATATGGGCCGGCGACCCGGCCCCGGGCAACTTCCTTTGCAATCTTACGTTCTACCACCCCCGGGTTCTGCTGAACGGACAGTTGGTTTTTACACAGTGATTCCCCCTGAAAATCCCCCGCCGGGATGTGGAAACCATACGAAAAGCCGTCCCGCAACACCCCAGCAAAGATATAAACAGGGTACTCGTTTAGCCAAGGGATCAATGCCAGGATATCTACGGGGGTTGGTAGCGGTACCCCGTGGTTGATATTAGACCTGCTTGGGACCTCCTCTCCCCCTGGTATCACCATTCTTGGCTCTGCACGAACTCTCCGGGTGTGACGAATGTCCGCACCCTGCACACTCATGCCTGAACTTACATGTCCCATGCGGCCTCGTGCACTTGCCTCTGTTAAAATTCCAGCAAACCCCTTTCCTACCCCCACTCCCACCATTCCTTGGTTGGTGGTCACCAGCGGGGGGTGATCAAAAGGGCGCCGCCGATTGATTGCGGGAGGGCGCCGACCCATTCCCGCCAAGCGAAGACGACTTTGTCGTGCCCGGCAGGAGCTGCTTCTGCCAAGAAATAGAGTCGAGACAATCCCACGTCAGAGATGAATCGTGCTCCTTGGCCTTACGAAACTTGTTATCATAACCCCTCCATTCATCGCCCTCATATGTTTCATAGAAATCCATTATACGTGCCTGATAGCAGGCCAATTCGGTCAAAACCTCGGGCCTACGTTCCCCCATGACTGCAGTAAACATTGCAAAGGCCTTGGCCCAATTTGAGATCGTCTCATCAACCCTGAACCCCACCATTTTTCCGCGCCACACACTCGGGTGCCACAAATCTTTCTGGGCCTTAACATATTCTATCTCATGGTGGTCCGTCAGGAGAGAAAACATATTCACATACTTATCAGCCCAAATCATTTCCTTCGTGGCCAGCGGAATATGTTGAACTACTTTTTCCTTTCTTGAGGGTAAAGACCCCCCTTTGCCATTGGTAACGGCTGCTTACCCGAATCCATAGCTGGTCCAGCTGATTTCCCGCCGCCAGCCGTCGGTCCTTCCGAGGGAACCTGTGGGGGAACAAGAGGGAGATTCGCCTTCGCAGCATCTCGCGATTGCCGCAACTGCTTCATTAGCAATTTGGCCTCATCGGCCGTGTCTCCAGGTGTAGTAGCGCCCCCTGTATTTTTGCCAAGCCATGCGGCCAACTGGGCGGCCAACTCCGGAGGCATATCCTCCTCGTTGGTCGGCGTAACTACAACCGGAATCGGTTGACCCGCGTCCGGGATCAGTACCGGGGCCTCAACTGGACTAACCGGGCGTGCCGGGGTTGACTCAGGAACTGGGACCTCCCCCCCTGCCGTCCTATTCCTGGCCCTTTTACCTCTCCCAGCGGGGACGACTCCCGGCAATGCTGGTCCTATGACTCTCTTCGGTCTGTCCGTATTGTTCATTGCCGCCATCTGCTTTTTCATGCTCGCCATTTCTTTTATCAGCGTGCGGAGCATCTGGTCAGTCCCCGACTTCTTTCCGACCTTCTTGCCAGGCATCGTTGCCGGATGTTCGATCCTTGCTGCTCAACGCAGTCCTGGATCCAAAGGTTCGGAATCGCTGAAAGAGAAACACAAAAATTACAAGTTCTCAAAATTGCTCCTTGTTCCGTCGAGGGCTCACGTGCAACGAGAGGGTGCAGCTTCCAAGCACAGGAACAAGAGGATGCTTCTTCGGGTTGCTGCTCCTTTTATTCCTCTTCGGGAGGGCGTGTACCCTCCTCCGGCACGCCTACAGGGCGTGGCCAACGGTGCAGGTGTCTAGGACAACCCTTCTTGGGCGGGAAAAGGCGCGCCCCGGCTACGCCGCTTCGGGCATACCAGCCGGAACACGCCCCCCGCCCAAAATGGCTTCCCGGGGGGATCCGGGCCCCCAACCATACGTTCGGGGGGACCGATTGGTCGCCCCTTTCCATATACACATATATATATATATATATATACTACTGGTAGTCGCCAGTAGGTAGTTATAGTTAGGACCTATTTTCCATAGGAAATCCGCAACATTCTAAACATTCTATTTGGAATAACTTTAGCGTTGGTTGATGAATCTACGCTAAATGTTCAAAAGTAATGGCAAGCTCTGTTCCGCTCCTTCAGGGTGATTCAGGAAGCAGGGGCTGATAAAAGAGGGGAGTCCCAAATTGTTTTTCCCCATGCAATGTCCCATAGGACCTTAAGCCACAGCTACAGCCCGAACTGTTAGACGGAATTACGCCAACTTTGGCAGAGATGTAGTCCCCATTTCAGACTAGTGCCTTTTGCTTAAATGGTTTCAATCTGTTCAGTAGTTCCTAAGAAATTTACAGTTAATATATATATTTATGGGCGTGGTGGATCCGCGGACTTTGAGCGCACCGTGAGTGTATCATAAGCGCACTCTTCCGATCACGTGCTGATTGCTAATTGGCTGTCAAGTGGTTGTCAACATTCGAAACTAGGAACTGTTGGCAGCCATTTTGTGCCTCGGTTGAAGCGAGGGTGAAGAAGCCAGTGCAACAAGTGTGCAAAACCTAGAAAGGGGCAGGGTAGAATTACTTTGACATTCTTAGGGGATCCCAGAAGGGCCCCCAGGGCCCACTTTTTTTTGGGGGGGAAACGGCAAGTGGAGTTGGGTGCGTGGACTCTCATAATTAGCCCCCAGGGGGCCCAATCCCAGGGGCAAAATTATTTAATGTTATGGGGGGCCCTGAGGGGCACCCCAGCCCTGGGGATCTTCACCTCCTGGGGCTACAAAAGAAATGGTTGAGGGGGCTCCAAGGTCCCCAAAGCCCTGGGGACCACCACTTCCTGGGGCTTTATGTATTGTGGGAGGACTGGCTCCTGCAGTGTCCTGGGGTGCCAATACTGCCTTCCCATAGCAAGGAAATCTGTTCTCTCTTTCAAAATCTAAACCAGATTGCTTTTCCACATGGGGAGCTGCATGTTAGTAGCTCCCCAAGTGGAAAAGTAATACCGGCTCCCAAATGCGTGAAAGTTGTGCACAAAAGGCACTGGAGTTGATCACCCTACAGATTATGAGTCATGCATCTGGCACGTGCACACCAGGGGGCCTCACTGAGCGCCGCGCTGGGTGCGTGACTTCTGATTTTACCATAAAAAAATAGCCCCTATCAATAATTTCTAATATCCCCGGGGACCACATCCCCCAGGTCTTATTAAAAATGTTGGGGACCGCGGGGTGAGCCAAAATGCCCTCACGGCCCCACCGGCTCCCCTTGTCCTTCAGGAGCCAGCATTGCTTATCCACATGGGGAGATGCTAACATGCATGTGGAAAAGCAATCTAGTTTAGATTTTGAAAGAGAGAACAGATTTCCCTACTCTCTCTTTCAAAATCCAAACCAACTTTGCTTTGGGAGGGCGGGAGCCGCGAGACTCCCGCCCTCTCAAAGGAACCAGCAGTGTCCCGGGGGTGGGCACCATTTATTTTATTGCCCCGGGGGTTAGCTCTCACTCTTGCATAGCAAACAGCAATGTTGAAAAAATCTTGCGGTAAGATAACAAAGGATTTTGAAGTCCATTTTTGCAGTTTTTGTTGTAGTTTGCTGCAGTTAAAGCAACAACAATTTTAACGCTGTGTTTGTAAATATGCCCCTAAGTTTTATCATGTCAACAATCCTGTCTCCCATTTAAAATAGCATGAAGTATTTATTGAAGTGCATTGTGAATCGTGAAGCAACACTGTCTAATTGTGATCGATAAAGAATTGAAAGAGTTGTGTACTTCTTTTGCTTCTAATGTGCATAGGGGCAGATTTACAAGTTCATTGCGTTACTGTTGCATAATTTTTAAGATGGGAAAAGTGACGCGAAATGTTCTTACTTTGTTTTCCTTTCAGTCATGTAGAGGATACTGGGTAAATATAATGGTTTCTGTACAGCCAGTACCTTTCAACCCTACCCCCAAACCGCTTACTGCCTGTAACCATAGTAACAGTTCATGGAACACTTAAGTGAGCACAGAGGTTAGAAGTTCACCACACTATGTTGCTGATCAGTTAATGTGCTGGAGTTTTAAAGGTTTTCCATGGGAACCATTAGTCGTAGATGAAGTCAGTGGAAAATATAATAAAAATAGTAGCGGGGGTTCGCCTGGGCCACCACAGTTCCAGGGCTTCACTCATGTTGGGAGGGGGTGCAGAAGGCTGTGCAAATTATATCAGGAAAACAACAATGCAGCTTGTTGCGGCTTTTCTGTAAATTAATGTGGAATAATGTTTATTTATTGGGCAGTGTTCACTTTTGTTATGGATAGAGTCACTTTTTTACAGGAAATGTATTAATATGTAGGACGGCGTGTCTGTATGTGTGCATGGAACACATTTAACGTTTAATTGGCAATTGGCTAAGGTGTTCCAACATCAAGCTTAATGTTAATTGGGTGAAAAACTATTGAAAGTTGAAGTGTTTTCTGCAATTCACTTCTGATCTGAAGAGTAGCAAGGACATCTAATTGGCATACATTTTGTAAGGAGGACTTTCCTGAGCTTTATGTTGGTTGGTTACGAACGATTGAAAGTAGAAGTGTTGCCAGCCATTCACTTCTGCTCTGCAGAGTAGAAGGGACATCTGATTTGCTGACGTACTCCAAGGAGGACTTTCCCAATCTTAATGTTGATTGGCTGTAAACTGTTGAAAGTAGAAGTGTTGTCAGCAATTCCTTCCCTCTTCGCGGAGTATTAAGGACATTTCATTGAGTAACGTGTTCCAAGCGGCACATTAGGAAGCCTAATGTTTATTGGCTATGGAGCATTAAAAGTAGAAGTCATTCCTTCCTCCTCTGTGGAACAACATGGACATTTTATTGGCTAAAGTATTTCGAGCACAAGTTTGCTCTTTATTGGGTGGGAACGGTTCACTGTTGTCAGTGATTTTGTGACGCACTTCCAAAGGAGTATAGGAAACGAAAGTAGTATAGGGGAGGTTAGGAACACTATTAACTCTGCACAGTTGTCACAGGTGGTGGACAGGGATTATGAAGGTAAACATTGTTTTTATATGTTTTAAGGGCCATTTATATAATTGCTGTGTGGTGTAAAAATCACTGCGGAAAAATGACAGTGTCTTGCAGTGTTTTTTTTATCAAGTTTGTGTGTGGGATACTTCCCAGGAGCACTATTTACTTGTAATGTAATGTAATAGGGTTTTTATAAAGCGCGGCCTTCACTCCAGGGAGCATCTTGGCGCTACGAGAGAGACTAGGCAGGGATGGAATGAGGCACTGAGTCAACTGACGGCCAGATCCAGTGTATTAATTCATACTAGGCTTTTGCACAAGACATCAAGTAGACGGTATATCCATGTTTTAAGGGTCTTCCTGAACACTGCTTCAGATGTAATTTGGCGAAGGTAGTCTATTCCAGGCCCCTGAGCCCAGAACCGCCAATGCCTTTCCTCCCCTAGTTTTTAATCTAAAATTGGGGATGGTAAGGAGGTTAGCTTTTGCAGATCTCAGATTTCGTGAGGGATTGTACTGTTTAAATATGCTCTGGATGTAGCTGGGTCCTCTTCCGTAATATGCCCTGAAAGTGATTAAGAGGATTTTGAAAACCACCCTCTTGTGTATTGGCAACCAGTGGAGGACATCCATTGCCGCTGTGGCTGATGTCTTCCTATGCCATCTCAGCACCAGTCTAGCAGCTGCGTGTTGCACCATTTGTAGCTTATGGCCATCCGACCTGTCTGTCCCTGCATAGAGACTGTTGCAGTAGTCCAAACGGGAACTTATTATGTGGTGTTTACTTTTCTGATGTGGAGGTGTGGTTCGCAGCAAAAAATATTACTCTAGGTTTGAACCATTTTTTCTTTACCAAATTCAAATAAACGTTCTTAAGAAACTGACGCTGTATATAGGAAAGGGGTGACAATTAAAAATGGAATTGCATAAAATATCAGCTAAGCATGGCCATACCCACCTTTTTTCTTTTATAGTTTGTAAAAGTGTTGCCCCATATTCTTGATAATGTAAGAGGGCATCAGTTACTTTTAGATAAAGTAGAATAGAAGTGCTACAACAAACACTCCCGCACTACATTATCTGAGGTCAGGAGAAAAAGTAAAAAACTGCTAAATACAAGTGATTTCATATTACATAGAAATGTATGCATTATTATTTTTCAAATTTGTATTCTGTAGAATTCAGGAACGTTCTGTCGTAGTGCTTAGAGGTCGCACACTGTTCCGCTAACAAATCACATACTAACTTAAGAATATATAGGATGGTACTATTATAATATACAGAACTGTTCCTATATATTCTTTAGGGAGAAGGTGAATAGGAACCGTAAATGAGAAGAATGGAAATTAGAAAACAACAGTCAGAAATGTAGGGTTCATCAAATATTTAAAGTAACAACGTATGTATGAAAGCTATATTATTTATTTAGCAATTTCGTAAAATATGCTCCCTGAAAAAAATATCTGATCAAGTACATTCTAATGTTTCGTAAGCTGTATTACAGATAGCGCCGAAAAATCTCCTATTCCTCTTCTGTAACAATAGGACAATCTATTACAATATAACGATTGATACCATTGTTACAGTAAAAAGAAAAGGAAAATAAAGTTATCTATTTAACAGAACATCCATAACGAAATACTTTCGAGCTGTTATTATTTTCTGAGCTTCTTTTCTCCAGGAGGTCAAAAAGTTTGATCTTCGTGGAGACAGGTCATAAACTCCTCTGAGATCATGACTGTGAAAATTATAATATATATATTCACAGTATATGATCAAAAGAGGGAACAGACTAAAAACCATAAGCTGAGGACGTTGCTTATATATCTTTACTCTTTGTGAAGATGGGTCATGAACTCCACTGAGATCAGCATAAATGTTAATATTATAATATACATATTAACAGTATATGATCCCTAGAGGAAAACACACTAACAACTGGAAGGTGTTGACATTGATTATAAATGGTTAGGGTTTGCGTGGACGGGTCACCAACACCTCTGAAGTGAAGTACAGTCTCAACATTATAATATGGAAAGTCACAATATATAAGCTGAAAGGAGCCAGAAAAGGAGCAATGTTTGTTGTAATCTCTCTGTTTATGAAAACAAGCTGCTGACGTTACAGAGAAAAAAGGAAAAACATGCAATAACACTTTTTTCTAGATATAACTGTTTAAATATTGACAAATAGCCACAAATTATAACTATCTACTATGCCATATTGAAAAAACTTTCAACTTCCGAATATGTTTGTTGACGCAAAACAAGAATCCGATGCTAGAAAAGAGAACCTGCATCACAGATTGGCGACGCAGAAATAACTCGCGAAAACAAAACTAATTGCACAATAGGTGTGGTTTATATAGTTTTTGGTTGTTTAGTAGTGTATGGAAGGAAGATTCATCTCCGCCTATGTAGATGTCACATTTTACAGTTTACACATGCTCATGTTTTAACTGTTTTACTTGTGCACTTGTTGGGAAAAGTTGCAAACTGTGATGCTGTAAATGTTTCGATTTCCATAGTAACGCGTATAAGGTCCTTATTATCTACATAATTTGGAGAGTTTAAAAAGTGTTACCCAATAAACTGTGTCCTTTGCATTTTCATGATTAAAAACATCTAAATAGAAGATATAAAAAAATATTGTTTACAATAGAAGAAAAAAGTATTAATACATTTTTTGACTATGCCTTTTAATTTAAAAAATGCCAGCATTTGTAAAGCGTAAAGCTACCCCCGGAAAGGTTTGCCGGCTCTTGGGGCGTTGAGAAGAGAATTTTTAAATGATAATTCCTAACTATAACCTGCCTGAAACCTATGATTTTTTAGTGAATTTCTAAGGTTTTTTAAGTGATATTTCCTAACTATAAGCTACCTGAAACCTATGGTTTTTTCAGTGAATATATATCTATCCATCTATCTATATATATATATATATATATATATATATATATATATATATATATATATATATATATATATATATATATATATATATATATATATATATATATATATTGGAGCAGACACCATCCACTTGGGCCAGTACTAACGCCAAGTGTCTGTTCCGCATGGACTCACGGTGTTGAGTCTAGGCCGTATTTTCCCCGCAGCAGTGCCTGCAGTGCATCCAGCCAATCGTAGAGGGACACTGTGTTTTTAAATTGAGGGCGGCAAACAGTTCACTACATCACGGCATCTGAGGAAGTTCGTAAGAATGAAACGCGTCATGCCGAGTGATTAATAAAAGCGCAGTTTCAACTGGGATCCCCGTCTGTGCTCAACTTCTTGCCGAAAGCTAAGGAGTATGGAGTGTGTATATATATATATATATATATATATATATATATATATATATATATATATATTACCTACTGGCGGTCGCCAGTAAGTAGTTATATTTTAGACCTAATTTCCATAGGAAATCCACAACATTCTATTTGAAATAACTTCGGCGCCGGTGGACGAATCTTTGTGAATTTCTCTAAGAGAATGGCCTGCTTAGTTCCACTCCTTCCCTGAAAGTTTGGGGGTGATTCGTCAAGTGGGGGCTGAGAAAAAAGGGGGTCCCATAGGGACCTTTAGCCAGGGCTACAGCCCAAACGGCTGAACGGAATTACACGAAATGTGGCAGAGAGGTAGAGTTTGGTTGCAGATTGTGCTTTTTGTTAAATGGTGTAAATCCGTTCAGTAGTTTCTGAGAAAATTGCAAGTAAATTCATTGCGATATCTAGAGTCGGAGTTCCGCACACGTACGGAAATCCGTTCAATTACGAGCACGAGCTGCATGCTGATTGGCTGTCAACTGCCTGTCAACACTCGAAACCAGGAAGTGTTGGTAGCCATCTTGTGCCTCGGTAGAAACGAGTCACAAGAAAATAGTAAAACAAAGTTGAGAAATAAGGGAAGGGGCAGGCTAGAAGCATTCTGAACCTATAGTCTTGGTCAGGGGGTGGTACATGGATCTTTAGGCTCAATTTTTTATATTTTTTGAAATAAAAAATGGCGGGGTACTCATGCAGTACTTGTACGCGGTGGAAAAGGTGAAAAAAAACTAGAAGTCTGTTTTATTCATTGGGTCTCAGGGGGTAAATTACGGGGGCATTTTTTTTGCATAATGGGGGCTTGTAAGGTGCCCAGAGCACTGGGGAACGGTACTCCTCTGGTTTGATTTTTAAGTATGCGGGGGGGGTTATAGTCCTACTCCCCACAGTCTCGGGGAGCGGCATCCCTCGGATGTTTTTAAAAAATATATATGTTTTGAGCTGTCTCTCTCTCTCTCTCTCTCTCTCTGTACACGTCGTGGGGAACGCCACCTTTCTAGGGCAGTAATATGTAAAATGACCTTCCTGCATTGTCTGGGGTTTTTTATTAATGTAGGGAAGGTGGGCTTGATAATACGTCCTTGTTACTTCCCGTAGAAGCCTATGTTCTGGTGTTAACATGGGCTTCTATGGGAAAGAACAAGGCTGTATTATCAAGCTCATTATCGACATTTTATCTGCAGTTTCCTGGCAATAAATGAGCAATAATTTAACACTGATCCTTGATAATATGCACCCAAGTTTACTGGTTAAAAAAAGAACAATGAGCCATATTATCAACAAAAGGCGATACATTCTCGCAGCTTTTATCGGCAGGAAACTGCCGATAAAGCGGCAATAATGGGCTTGATAATACGGCCTTGTTATTTCCCTTAGAAGCCCATGTTAACACCAGAACATAGGCTTCTATGGGAATGAACAAGGGCCTATTATCAAGCCCATTATCGCCGCTTTATTGGCAGTTTCCTGCCGATAAAAGCGGCGATAATGTATCGCCTTTTGTTGATAATATGCCCCTTCATTTCTATGATAGTATGTAAAACTTTCCTTTTTTTGTGTAGCAGTTGTACTCTACGCATGCGCAGCCTCGTTTCGAAGCCGACGTTTTTTTATTTTTTTCAAGTTCAACAAGCAAAGCTTTCTTTATTTAAGGTAGTAAATTTGCCGCTTTCTTTTCCCGGGTCTTATGTGTCATCCACTGCTGTACTTTTGTAATATATTAATAATCATATTTTTTCTATATTTATTTAAAAAGTAGTGCTGAGGTGCCAAACGTTGATTACGTACTCCGTCCACCGCCATTTTAGTAGTTTTTCACCGTTATTTTGATTATATCTGTTACTTAGAACTCAGTAGTTTTCAATCCTAGTCTTGAATATCTTACTATAGTATTTCAACATTATTTTTATTGTGGACCGTCATACCCCTCCCCAGCAAATAAAAAAAGTATGTCGTTTTTTTAAATTAACTTTTATTAAATCAATAAATGTAAATGAAACTGAATTATAACTATATTAGAAGCAACTAGAAAAATAACTTTAACAACAAACAATATTATAAACAATTTATTAAATGGACTCCAAAAGATGTCCAATTGGTAATCTGCAAAACAAAAAAGAAAATTAGAGTTTAGAAATATGTAGATGTGAGTAAATGAGCTGATGCATTACAAGTTTTGGTAACTCAACAGTTTTACGCGTGCAGTGTGCCTCATACATTTCAGTTCTGTTATACTGCTGCCTTCAAGTGGTGTCTATATGGAAGTGTCTACTGTGTTACTGATGCCCGTTATGCCAACTTATTTCTAATGTATTGGTATGAGGACTTTGTAGATCTAGGCCTCTGTGCTTACCGTTGTGTAAACACTGCGGCCAAACTCTTCGGCTAGTTGAATTCACAACTTCTTTTGAACAATTCTTCTACACGTCCAAGCAGACAGCAGTGTCTATAAGTTTAAGAGTGAAAGAGAAATGATGTCACAGAGAGTGAGAGAGAGAAAGAGAGAGAGAGAAAACATCATTAAAACTGTGTCGCAGAGTCTGGAGTGGAGATTTTTTCTTGAAAAGTCAGACGTAGATTTACAAGCTCCTTGCGTCACTTTACCCATGTTAAAAGTGACTCAAAAGTGGGGTAATAAGGTTGTGAATCTGTTTGTCAGACTGTTGTAACCTATCTGTTGTCACTGCTCGGAGGTAATTATAGATTTTACAGAGAAGCTGCTGTACACTACGCACTCTGGGCCATAATATCAAACCTGGGATACAAAATTATCACCACTTTATCGGCAGGAAAGTGCCGCTAAAGTGATGATCATGGGTTTGATAATATGCTCTATGGAATTCCAATCGAAGCTCATGTTAGATGTCCTTCACATCTAACATGAGCTTCGATTGGAATTCCATAGAGCATATTATCAAACCCATTATCGCCACTTTAGCGGCACTTTCCTGCCGATAAAGTGGTGATAATTTTGTCTTGTCGCCCAGGCTTGATATTATGGCCTCTCTCCTTTCACAAATTAAGGTAACACTACAGTGTTACGAGTGCAGTGTACCTGGTACATTTCACTTGTTATAGTGCAGCGTTCAAGTGGTGTCTATATGGAAGTGCCGACTGCGTTACTGACGCCCGTTTTTCTGACTTATTTCTAATGTATTGTTATGAAGGGTTTGTAGATCTAGGCCTCTGCGCTTACCTTTGTATGAACACTGCGGCCAAACACTTCAGGCAGTAGAATCCACAACTTCAGTTGGGCAGTTCTTCTACACATCCAAGTAGACAGCAGTGTCTATAAGTTTAAAAGAAAAAGAGAAATGATGTCACAGAGAGTGAGAGAGAGAAAGAGAGAGAAAACAACAATAAAACTGTGTCGCAGAGTCTGGAGTTGAGACTTTTTATTGAAAAGTGAGATGTAGATTTACCAGCTCCTTGCGTCACTTTACCCATGTTAAAAGTGACTCAAAAGTGGCGCAATAACATTGTGGATCTGTTTGTCAGACTGTTGTAAGGTATCTGAGTTTACATAAAAGCTGCTGTATACTACGCACTCTGGGCCATATTATCAAGCCTGGGCGACAAAATTATCGCCACTTTATCGGCAGGAAAGTGCCGCTAAAGTGGAGATAATGGGTTTGATAATATGCTCTATGGAATTCCAATCGAAGCTCATGTTAGATGTCCTTCTATCTAACATGAGCTTCGCTGGAATTCCATAGAGCATATTATCAAACCCATTATCGCCACTTTAGCGGCAGTTTCCTGACGATAAAGTGGCGATAATTTTGTCGCCCAGGCTTGATATTATGGCCCTCTCTCCTTTCACAAATAAAGGTAACACTACAGTTTTACGAGTGCAGTGTATCTGGTACATTTCACTTGTTATAGTGCCGCGTTCAAGTGGTGTCTATATGAAAGTGCCTACTGCATTACTGACGCAAAAGTGGCATAACGGCATTGTAAATATGCCAATTTATTTCTAATGCATCGCTATGAAGGCAATGTATATGTAGGCTGCTGTGCTTACCTTGTATAAACAGTGCGGCCACCGGAGTTCACCACTCGACTTTAACTCTGCTTCTATACGTCAAAGTATATTCAATTCATTGGAGACAATTCCATTGCTGTTGGTCGATAGGCCGTGGTTCCTTCTGAAGGATGTTTGGTGAAGGAAACAAAAGGACATTTTGATTAGTCATTGTAAACTGAGTTGCGTAACTACTGTCAAAAGTGAATTTTAATGTGGGTTCTTAATATTCCGTAGTTAAACTGTTGCAGGTGCTCCACTTTTATGGGCAGGAAACTGCCAATAAAGCAGTGATAATGGGCTTGGTAGGATGCCGTGTGAATTCCTATAGCAGCCCAGGTTAACACAAGAACCTGGGGTGCTATGGAAATTCACAAAAAAATTAAATATGTAAATTAATACAATGTATAGGAGTGCGTTTGTCTAAAATATTAAGTCGCATTTTTGTATATAGTCAGCTACAACTCTTTGACTCCTGATGCGTTCTCAAGTGTCACTGCTTACCTTTTGTGGAAACGAGTTTCTTCATGATGTAGTCATGATCTTCAACAAAGAAGTATCATACGTGTTGCCGAGTCTTGATACCTCTATGGCACACAACATACTCATGTCCCATCATCATTATCATCGCAGGTTCTTCACCCGCTCAGGGCTTCGGGCACTACTAACTCAGTGACCAAAGAGGCCACGCATGTAGTAGTGGGCCCTTTGTTCGGTGCTTTGGGAACAACTCTAAAATGGCGTACAACACGTGCGCTCCGTCTTTTTTATAGATAGGGTCACGTGTGTAGTGACGGATGCGCTGAATGTGTGTGGTATGGGTGTATACCAGCCATGAGGGAGTGTGTGTGTCGATCTGACAACTAGACCTGCAACTGAGTAATCACTACAATGGAAGTTTGGGCCTGGTATTTTTGTTGTGTTTTCATGGTAGCATAAGAGTGGCCTTCTTTTTTCTATGTGACGTTATAGAGTCACCATGTATGTAATCTATTTTGTGATGCATTTTATTGTACAATGCATTTGAAAAACTAGTTGTGGTAGGGTGTTTTTTAATTTAAACTGTGTACTCTGATTACAAGTTTGTTGAGTGTATAAGTATATATTTTTTTCTATTTTGTATTCTATCATAATTGTGCTGACTTTTCTGCTTTAGTTTGCAGTACTATATTATTTTATAAAATGTATAATAAACTGTTGAAATCATGTTTGAAATTAGAATGGAAGCATGTAAGCTACTCTCTGTGAGGAATAACAATGCCGGCTCCCGAATGGCGCAGGGAGCCAGCTGGTACCGTGGTGGATTTGATGCTCTACCTATGGTCTTGAACGTTATATTTGAGGCTTGGTGGATGGGGTGTCCAGTGATTGTAAAAAATGAGTGATGTATGCTATTTATTTTTTTTACGGTATATTTATTGTGCTCGTACAGTGCGAATTTTGAAAGTTGTTCCATAAGTGTACGTAGCAAGAAAAATGAATTAAAAATACATCTTTTACATGTATTTATCAAGTTTATGTGTTTACATCTTTGTTGCTTGTAATGAGACGTTTTTGCTTTACTGATACTTATAAGCAAGTGCTTATGCATAGTCTACACTTTTTGAGGAGCAGTGTTTTATACAGTGCTGAACTTTTGACCTCTGTTGACAGTTGACTTTTGCATAATCTGTTGGGGGTAGGGTGGAAAGTTATGTCAGTTGGAAAGGTTTGGAATGTTAAATTAATAGAAATGTGTGTTTTGAATTAATGTGTGCAGGATTTCAATTGGTTATTTATATGTATGTATGTGTAAAATGAGAGGGAAAATGTTCCATTTGACGTATGGCTGAGATACCCGCCACCCCCTCTCAACACAATCCCCAAAAGGAGGGAAACCGGAAACAGTTCTTAAAGTTTTTGGATGTGGGATGGAGTGACCATCCCGGCCGTATTTATTAAAACAAAAAATTTAAAACATTAAACGTTTTCATGTTATGTACAATTTCATTATCACATTACGAGTTTGGCTAACCTTAACATAATCTCTAATACAGAGGTTCTCCTAGCCGAACTAGCATCCTACAAAAAACATTCTCTAAGAACACTGAAATTGTACATCCTAACGTTTAAGGGCCAACGGCAAGGTCATAACCGGTGTCAAGATCCCTAACCAGACTTACCCCTCCCACTTGGGAGGGGCGACAGCACAGAGGCTTACCTCAAGTGCAACTACTAACAATTTCCCTTGTCTTGACGGGGGCACTTAAGACTCGACGCCATTTAAAGGTCGTTCGAACACTTGTGTGTGGTATCTAGAAGGTATCGTTGACCTCTCCCCCACCCCACACAACTTACCGCATCTGCCGTCGCAGATGACACTGGCCCCGGGAAATTCCCCAGGAGGGGGCTGTAACCCCTCCTACAAAGGAAGGGGCCTTGACCGCCTTTCCTTTACTTCCGGCGTCCCGCCCTTAGACGGGACCGCCTCCCCACTGGGGGGCCAATGGCCACCTCTCCCGAGCGCTCCCATCCGTGTTGGGTGACGCCCACTCATAGGGATCTACCAATTAGTGCTCACCGATCATGACCTTACCGCCTACCAAAAATAAATACGACAATTCTTACTCAAACCTATGAAAACATTGGTCGCTACGACCGAAAGAACATGCTAGAAATGTAACACTACATCAAATCATTTTAATCGTAACAACCTAGACGAGATTCACCATTCTTTATTATGATTAACCACAAACTGATACTGTCACAGCCTGTAAACGAGATGGAAAAACAAACTTATAAATTCACTTTATTGCACAACAACTTGCTGTCCTCAGGGGCTGGTGGGTGGGTCAAAATTGGCTCTTCGTTCCGTCCCGAGCTCACGTGTAGCGAGGAGGTGCAGCTTCGGAGCACAAGAACAAGAGGACGTCTTCTGGTCTTGTGCCTTCTTTTATCCGTCTTCAGGGCGGGCGAAAACCCGCCCCTGCCTGCCCCGAGGGCGTGGCTGGCTGCGTCGGTGTCTAGGCCAGCCCACTCTAGGGCGGGAAAAAGCGCGTCCCGGCTACGCCGCTTCGGGCATACCAGCCGAGACGCGCCTCCCGCCCAAAAATGGCTTCCCGGGGGGATCGAGGCACTCATCCATACGTTCGGGGGGACCGAGTGGTCGCCCCTTTCCATATGGCTGAGATACCCGCCACCCCCTCTCAACACAATCCCCAAAAGGAGGGAAACCGGAAACAGTTCTTAAAGTTTTTGGATGTGGGATGGAGTGACCATCCCGGCCGTATTTATTAAAACAAAAAATTTAAAACATTAAACGTTTTCATGTTATGTACAATTTCATTATCACATTACGAGTTTGGCTAACCTTAACATAATCTCTAATACAGAGGTTCTCCTAGCCGAACTAGCATCCTACAAAAAACATTCTCTAAGAACACTGAAATTGTACATCCTAACGTTTAAGGGCCAACGGCAAGGTCATAACCGGTGTCAAGATCCCTAACCAGACTTACCCCTCCCACTTGGGAGGGGCGACAGCACAGAGGCTTACCTCAAGTGCAACTACTAACAATTTCCCTTGTCTTGACGGGGGCACTTAAGACTCGACGCCATTTAAAGGTCGTTCGAACACTTGTGTGTGGTATCTAGAAGGTATCGTTGACCTCTCCCCCACCCCACACAACTTACCGCATCTGCCGTCGCAGATGACACTGGCCCCGGGAAATTCCCCAGGAGGGGGCTGTAACCCCTCCTACAAAGGAAGGGGCCTTGACCGCCTTTCCTTTACTTCCGGCGTCCCGCCCTTAGACGGGACCGCCTCCCCACTGAGGGGCCAATGGCCACCTCTCCCGAGCGCTCCCATCCGTGTTGGGTGACGCCCACTCATAGGGATCTACCAATTAGTGCTCACCGATCATGACCTTACCGCCACAGGTCCGGATAGTTGACCGGCTATCCGGACCCCCCACAAAACTCCTACCTAAAGGTCATGTTTTAAAGATTTTAACCAGGCTAGGAAGTCTCCTATGAGTAACTCATTCCCCGCCCTTGACAAATGCACACCATCCCCCAGATACATACTGTCATCATTAATACAATTATGCGAGATCGAATGCAATGTCTTGGAACGGAACAACCTACTCACTTTGTTATTCAATTTTTTAACAGAATGATTCAAAGCAGGGATCGAGATAGCCCCCCGCCACACTTTTCGTGGGATCATATGAGACCACGCAATCAGGCACCCCGGAACTCTCCTCGCTAACCAACTTACCGTGGAAAGCATAGCCTCCAGGAGAAGTCGTCTACCGGTGGTGACTAAATCATTGCCCCCTAAATGCACTATGACTATGGACGGCGGTGACCTCATCCGCTCTAACAAGCCCTCAAAAAATCCCTGAAACTGGTCAATACAGAGACCGCCCCTTCCGTAGAAGGATACTCTGTACCCGTATTCCCCAGGTATGTGAAACATGTCACCTGCTTTGAATACGTCTGCGGCCCGTCTCACGTATGAGTGGCCCACGACCCACACCTCCTTCCTCACAGCCGGTGACGTGCGACCGCTGGCCTGGTGTTGGGTCGACTGCTCAGTCTGCCCTGCCGCGTAGGCTTGCGCAACTGAAAACAAACAAAAGACAAGAGGCGTGAGTACATGATTACAGCTTCACAACATGTGCAATCGCACGTACCTCTTATAACAATTGGAGGACCAGCGCCCCACACGTTTCACTTGTTCTATATTAAGACCCCTGGCTGTAGCTTCAGTGGCAGCCCCTATACGAAAGGAGTGGGTCCCAAATTCGCCCGGGTCCAAGCCCGCTGCGGCAATGGTCATTGCAAGCACCCGTTGAAACTGAAACCTCGTCAGCGGGGTGGCGTCTGCATGCCTCAACAATGTCCCCCCCCATGATGCCACTCTCTGTGCTAGGTAATCTTCTAAGCACTGTACCGGACACATGGATGACTCGGGGTCCCTGCGAATGATCGTGCAGTCCCCTCTCCCATCTTGGTCAGTCTTAGACCTGAGAAAGGAGACAATCATCGCATCCCCCCTGATCTGAACATGTTCCCTGCACAAGCCCCCCGTCACATCCTGTTTGTTCCTTGCAACCAGCTCACTAACTCTCATAGCCCCGTGAAACGCCAGCGTAAATGCAGTCCGGAACAAACAGGTCTCAAAAGGGGACGAGCATGTGTTAGGGAGTGTGTCCAGTAACTGGGACAACCTGTCTAGACCTATCGGTCGTCTCACGTCTACTCTGCGACCCTCTAGGCGTTGCCACCCACGCAGCGCTTTCTGTACTGTGAAAGACGCTGTTGGGTCCAGGATGCCATGGGCCCTGGCAACAAAGGAAATGGCGGCACGATGCCTTTGGGCCGTAGCCACCGATTTCCCAGCCCTATGTAAAGACATCAGAAAGAGTACTACCCACTCTTCCTGACCCCACAGACCCCCTCTCTCTGCCCCTAAAAAGGCTAAATAGGCCTGGAACGCCCCTTCATATGCCTTCCTTGTCCTGGGTGCTAGACTCTCTCCCACGAGGTGACGAAGTTCGGGGCACCGAGAGACCAGAGAGCTTCGGGGAAGGGTGCCGGCTCCGGGTCCGCTGAAGGGAGGAAACCCGAGAAAGCCTGCATGTGAAAACGAGACAGTGCGTCAGCAGCCTGATTCATCACCCCTGGGACATGTTTTGCTCTGAATACCACGTTCAGTTGCATACATAGTAGAACAATTTCTTTGAGCAGCCTCAAAATCAACTTACAATGGGCTGACTGACTATTGATGCATTCTACCACGGTCATATTGTCGGACCAAAAAACGACAGAATGATCTCTGAAACCTTCTGGCCAGGTTCTCAGGGCCACGAGAATGGGAAATAATTCAAGGAAAGCAATATTACTCGTTAGCCCATTCTCGTGCCACCATAGGGGCCATCTTTGAGCAGACCAGTTCGTGCCGAAGATGGCGCCAAAACCTATGCTTCCTGCTGAATCTGTCCATAGCCCGAGCTCTTCTGAGGACACGGCTGGCTTGTTCCAGACGACTCGGCCATTGAAGTCCGCCAAGAATGCTAACCATATCCGCATGTCCTGGCGGACCTCAGCCGATAACCTCGTGCGATGATGACCCTCCTTCAGGCCAACCATCGCTTGGGCAATGGAGCGGGAAAAGGGGCGAGCCATTGGGATTACCCTCAAGGCAAAGTTCAACTTTCCCACTAATTGTTGCAACTGATGCAGTGTAACCTTAGGTGTATTCAAACATACTCGGAGGGCTGTCCTGAATTTCAACACTTTGCTAGCTGGTAAACGGAAACACCCCTCCCTTGAGTCCAACTCGATCCCCAAAAACTCGAGGCAAGTCGTGGGACCCATAGTTTTACCCGGTGCCAACGGCACGCCAAATTGACCCATCAACACACAGAATTCATCTAAGGCCTGGGCACATTCGAGATTTCGGGCGGGACCAAGGAACAAAAAGTCGTCAAGGTAGTGCATTACATTCCGAAAACCCGTTTTCTTAGTGAACACCCATTGCAGGAAAGTACTGAATTGTTCAAAATAAGCACATGATATAGAGCATCCCATTGGCATACACCTATCCATGTAAAATGATCCCTGGAACCCGAATCCCAAAAGACGCTGATCGTCTGGGTGTACCGGGAGCAACCGGAACGCTGACTCGATATCAGATTTCGCCATCAACGTCCCGGGCCCCAGGCGATTCAAGATGGCTACTGCCTCATCAAAAGATGCGTATCGCACCGAACAAACTTCTGGATCAATTGCGTCGTTCACCGAAAGACCATGTGGAGCAGACAGATTATGAATCAATCGAAACTCACCTGGGTCCTTCTTGGGGACCACCCCTAACGGAGAACAAACGAAATCCGGTACCGGGGGTACATTAAACGGGCCGGCGACCCGTCCCCGGCTAACCTCTTTCTGGATTTTCTCTTGCACTACAGATGTATGTTGTAAAACGGAAAGTTGATTTTTGCACATCCCTACACCCTGAAAGTCCCCTACCGGGATGCGGAAACCATGTGTAAAACCGTTCCGCAGCACCCCGGCAGAAGTCCGATCCGGGTATTCGCTGAGCCAGGGAATCATTGCCAGGGTATCAATCGGAGTTGGTAAAGGCGCCCCTCGGCCTAGATTAGACCTGTTTGGCGCCTCCCTTACCCCCATTCTCACTCGTTCTGGCTCTGCACGATGACTCAGGATGGGATGACCCACACGTACTACATTCGTGTCTAAATTTACATGATCCCGGAGGCCTGGTACATTTCCCTCTGTTGAAGTTATAACAGAAACCCTTTCTCCCTGTATTGCCTGCGGGCCTCGACTGGTCGTCGGTGCTCGTACTTGGTCGAAAGGGCGACCCCATATTTTGGCGGGAGTAATCAACAACATTGCTCCCAACCAATGGCATTCTTAACATTCCCGATTCTTTCATTTTATCCCATGTTAAAGAATCGTAACAATCCCAGGTCAAACTCTTGTTATGTTCTTTTTCTTTCCTGAACAGATTATCATAACAAAACCAATGGTTACCTTGATACGCTGTCGAGTAACCCATAATTCTTGATTGGTAAACGGGAAACTCAGGAAGCAACTCGGGCCTACGTTCCCCCAAAATCGATGTAAAAATACCCCACGCATTGCCCCAGTTACCAATATTCTCATTTACCTTAAAGGCGGCCATTTTTGCGCGCCAAACACTCGGATGCATTAGGTCCTTCTGACTTTTTACATGCTCCACATCATAATGATCAACAAGCAAGGAAAAAATATTCACGTATTCCCCTGCCCAGATCTTCTCCTTTATCGCTAAAGGCACATGTTGCCCCAATCTCTCTCTACGAGAGGGTGCTGACTCGTCCCGTGCAATCGGCAATGGCCGCTTACCTGAACCGGACGCAGCTTCTGCCGCTTGCGGCTTGTCTATCCCCGCCAACGGTGCAGCCACTCTAGCTGCGTCTTTCTTGTCACGAAGCCCTTTTATCAGCGCCTGTGCCTCGGCAGCCGTGGCGCCATCACTGCTATCCCCCAACCATGCTGCTAGCTGTGCTGCCAGCTCGGGGGGCATGTCTTCTTTGGGTGTCGGGGTGACGACAACGGGGATTGGATTCCCCTCGACCGGTACCGGTACTGGGGTCGGCGCCTCGAGCGGGGCAGAGGGAACCGGGGCGTCCCCACCGGCTGGAACCCTTCTCGGCCTCTTAGGTCTCCCTCCAGCCGGCGCAGGGCCCGAACCCTCCTCCCCATCTCGCTCCGCCAACCGTTTCTTTATGTCGGACACCTCTTTGCAAAGGGCCCGCACCATCTGGTCGGTCGTCATTCTCTTTGCGCCTTTCTTGGGCATCTCTCCGAGGGAGTATCTGGAAGACAAAGAAAAGGATCAAAACGCTCAAAATTGGCTCTTCGTTCCGTCCCGAGCTCACGTGTAGCGAGGAGGTGCAGCTTCGGAGCACAAGAACAAGAGGACGTCTTCTGGTCTTGTGCCTTCTTTTATCCGTCTTCAGGGCGGGCGAAAACCCGCCCCTGCCTGCCCCGAGGGCGTGGCTGGCTGCGTCGGTGTCTAGGCCAGCCCACTCTAGGGCGGGAAAAAGCGCGTCCCGGCTACGCCGCTTCGGGCATACCAGCCGAGACGCGCCTCCCGCCCAAAAATGGCTTCCCGGGGGGATCGAGGCACTCATCCATACGTTCGGGGGGACCGAGTGGTCGCCCCTTTCCATTTCTGCTGCAAACACGGAACTAGAGAGATTCTGTACAAGAATATCCACTGTGTGAGTGGTATTCTACTTAATCTACAAATCAATTTGAAAGGTGAGTTGATAAGTTGTTTGGGAGTGTGTGCGGTGCATCTTTGTACATTAAGGAATTATGGGTTATATCAAGACAGGCGATAATGGTTTTGCCACTTTATGGGTGGAAAACTGCCGATAAAGCGGCGATAATGTTATCGCCTGTCTTGATAATATGCCCCTATATTTGTCCGTTGTTAAACTTTTTATAGTAGTAAATGTGTTTTGCTATAATGCACGCTGTTATGTTTTTTTGTTTAATATCAGTTTGTGCATGTCTGTACATTAAGGGATTATGGGCCATATTATTAATAAAGGGCGATACATTATCGCCGCTTTTATCGGCAGGAAACTGCCGGTAAAGCAGTGATAATGGTCTTGATAATATATCCTTGTGAATTGTCATAGGAGCCCAAGTTAACACTAGAACCTGGTCTGCTATAGGAATTTACAAGGGCCTATTATCAAGCCCATTATCGCCGCTTTAGTGGCAGTTTCCTGTCGATAAAAGCAGCAATAATGTATTGCCCTTTACTGATCATATGGCACTGACGGGCATATTATCAAGGAGCGGTGTTAAAATTATTGACGTTTTATAGGCAGGAAACTGCCGCTAAAACGGAGAAAATTGTCTTGTTAATTCCCATCGAAGCCCATGTTCTGGTGTTAACATGGGATTCTATGGGAATTAACAAGGGCGTATTATCAAGCCCAGACGCGGCCCGTGGAGGGAGATGAGGTAGAACAGGCGGGGCGGGGGAGGGGCACGGTGGGGGTGATAAACAACAGAATCTGGATGATTGTAGGTAAGTAAACAATTAAATTAATAAAACGAATTTCGTACCATATTATCAACAACATAAGGCGATACATTATCGCCGGTTTTATCAGCAGGAAACTGCCGATAAAGCGGCGATAATGGCCTTGATATTATGCCCTTTTGAATTCCCATATATAACACAAATTGCCCGAACCACAAAATCTCTACAAGCTTATTCGGAGGGAAAAGATCAATTTATTGTGATCCCCCTCGACATCCTACTTAGTGTCAATGTTTATTATCTTTTTCAAGTTATGACGGCACTTTCATAGGGTGGGATAAAATGTCATCTCTACGATACTAGGACCCGCTGGTCCAGTATTGATTTGGTTAAGAGCCATTCATTTGCTTATTATTCCCCCTTGATTGGTTTGTCCTATTTTTCTCAGTTTTTTGATTGTAATGTTTGTTCTAATGTTGTTTGTGATGTATTCTTAATTTTTTGTAATGTTTGATGCAAGACATTTTCTTTTTGTACTGTGTAAAGAATATGTTTTTCATGCATGTACAAAGTATATATAGGTGTGTAAATATTTAATGTATTGTTGTTTTCTGTCATATAGCTTGTCATAACTTGAAAAAGATAATAAACATTGACACTAAGTAGGGTGTCGAGGGGATCACAATAAATTGATCTTTTCCCTCCTAATAAGCTTGTAGAGAATTTGTGGTTCGGGCAATTTGTGTTATATATTCTATAAAGGGTCTAGCCCCCACCACGTGTTTATGGACCTATCCCTTTTGTTCTTTGAATTCCCATAGCAGCCCAGGTTAACACCAGAACCTGGGCTGCTATGGGAATAAACAAGGGCCTATTATCAGGTCTTGCTGAGACAGGTGTTTTTTCTTCAGTGGTTGTTGGCTTTAGCTTTTTGTTACTCAGACTTTTTCTTGTTTCATTTAAGTCCTGTAAAACAGCCAAATGATCTTTGATATCAAAGGTTTTTTGTTTCACCACTGAAGTCTGACAATCCAAGTCCTGGATGATCATTCTAGTACCAAATAAAAGTAAGAATGGACTGATACCTCCTAGAGAATTTCTTGGCATGTTATTAAGACTACGTTGGACACTTATTAGATGTTTGACCCACCTGTCACCCGAACCTAATACCCTCGCTGTGATAGATTGCTTTATCTTGTAGGTATCAAGGACCCCCTGATGTGGATAGGACTCCTGGGTCAGGGACAACAATTTTTTGTAAAGGCAAATACCCAGGCAGACTTTAAGTACAAAAGCTGGCTATATAAGGAGATATATTAATATACACAAAAGTGATAAAAATGATTACTGCAATGGACTGGAATGATATCAAAAGAGATAATTTTTAATATAAATATAAAAGATGAATAGATACATATAATTGACGATTTACACAATAGACAGATTTTTCATAAGACTTATGTGGCTGTTTTCAAAATATATTAAAAAAGCATCATGTTATAAAAAAAAGACTCTTTCTTTCAATAATATTCTCTGATTATGGAGAATAGGGCTGTGTGTCAACGCGTTTCGACAAAGTCTTTTGTCTTCATCAGGACAAATGGATATTCAGCCACTTTTTCTAAAATATATTATGACCAAAAGGATTCTTCAAACGAACTATTGAGGGAGGTCGAGACGTCTCGAGCACCGCGAATATATGTTTAAGTGGACGTACTCTGGTCAACAAACATCCAAGTTGCACTACAGTCCCCGGGTAATGTGAGCGGAGTTAGGACACGCAACGGCTTTTATCCATTACCGCGTCTTTCTGAAATAACCAACGGCTTCTGTCCATTGCCACGTCTCTCTGAATAACCGACAAACATAAAAGCTATATGAATTAACGGCTTTACCAATCGCTACGATACGCTATGACGGAAATGGCTGCGAACGCTTGAAGTTTCCCTCCCTTTTTCAAAAAAGATGACGAAGAGTAGTTTTAGGTAGTAGTAAGATGGAGGCAGTGAACACTGATTAAACAGTTATCACATACCGACTCCGGATCTTAAAGGAAAGGTGCCTTACTCCCTACATCAACTTCGAATCCTTTTGGTCATAACATATTTTAGAAAAAGTGGCTGAATATCCATTTGTCCTGATGAAGACAAAAGACTTTGTCGAAACGCGTTGACACACAGCCCTATTCTCCATAATCAGAGAATATTATTGAAAGAGTCTTTTTTTATACCATGATGCTTTTTTAATATATTTTGAAAACAGCCACATAAGTCTTATGAAAAATCTGTCTATTGTGTAAATCGTCAATTATATGTATCTATTCATCTTTTATATTTATATTAAAAATTATCTCTTTTGATATCATTCCAGTCCATTGCAGTAATCATTTTTATCACTTTTGTGTATATTAATATATCTCCTTATATAGCCAGCTTTTGTACTTAAAGTCTGCCTGGGTATTTGACTTTACAAAAAATAGATTGCTTTATGTCACGTTTTTTTCTCTCCACTACCGCATTTCCCTCTGGATGGAATGGACTAGAATACCGCAATGCAATGCCCATGCTGGCCATGGCCTCCTTGTAAGCCCGAGAGCTAAACGCAGGACCCTGGTCAGAATGTCGCATGCCAATTGTGTATGTGCCGATAAAGACTCGCAAATCTTTCATAACAGTTCTGGCGTCAGCCGAGCGCTGGGGCCACAACCAAATGAATCTCGTACAGGAATCCACTTCGACCATGATGTTTTTATAGTTGCCGTCCCTTTCTAAGGGACCACAGTGGTCCAGGTAAACACATGCTAATGGTTTGCCTGAGATTGTAAGGGGCGTCTGTGCTGGTCGTTTCACTGTTGAGACTTTCATTTTCTGGCATATTTCACATTCTAAAACATAGTTCCTAGTCTGTTTTCTCATTCATGGCCACCAATATCTCAATTTTAATAATGATACTGTGGCGGAAACACCAGTGTGTGCAGAGGCGAGCCCTTTGTGTGCCGCTAAAATTAGTCCTAATCTGTGCTCCCTGTTTGGAATTGCTCTATCCCCCACTCCAGGGATTTGAGCAAACGGAAAGTTGTTCGCATCAGTTTTGTATGAGTACTTTACTGGAAAGCCTTTCGGGAGTGTCTTACCGCTGTCTTTTACTGAAGCTCTGACAGCTTGCATTATCTTGCTGTCTATTTTTGTTTTTGATTGAGTAATGGCAGCTACGGAAGCCGTTTGTACAGCTGCTTTCGCGGCCTCATCCGCCAATGAATTCCCTGCAACATGAATGCCATCACGTTGATGACTCAGTGTATGAATCAAGTGAGTCTTTTGTAGTTTTTTTTTGTAAAAGAACTACCTGTTCCCAAAGCATTTTATGCTTGATTGTGTCACCTTTTGCATCTTCGAAGTTGTTTTGAACCCAGTTCCGCAAGTATTCATTGTAAGACTGGAGACAGTAATAGGAATCGCACACTATTAGCGGGGATTCTCAATTGCTATTTTAAAGTGCCATCTTAAAAGCCTGTAGTTCAGCTCGCTGAGCTGTACAGTCTCCGAGTGATTGAGTTTTAGTTACCAAAGGTTTAAATTTTCCTTTGTGCCAACGACCTTTAACAATCGCGCCCGCAGCACTGTAGGCTTGTTTACCCACAACTGTGGGTTGTGCTGAGCCGTCTGTATATATTATACAACCGTAATGTTCCAGAGGCAGAACCTCGGTAGGCAGAGGACATTCATATTCATATTGTAGAAATTCTTGTGTTATTAAGTTAGGATCAAATTTGTATGCTACGTCAGGTGCAGCAAGAGAATTAACTCATTGTATCCATCTTGCATGTAAAGCTTTAGCATTGGGGATGCTTGCTCTTTTTACTGCTTTAAGGGCTGATACTGCTGTTAGTACAGATATGCTCTTCCTTTGGGCTAGGGCTCTTTCTTTTGCTACAGCAGTTTGAACCACAGTTAGAATTTTTTCAGTAGAACTGAATTTCATTTCAGCTTGTGTGTACAAGTGTGATTTATAAGCTATTGGTACCGTTTCTCCCTCATTAGAGGTCAGGTATGTGAATCCGCATCTTCCTGGGTTGACTCGGATTACAAGGTTGCGTTCGTTTGCGCGTGTTTGCAGTTTTGTTTTAGTTAACATGTCTGTCTGTAATGATCTTAAAATTTCTGTGTGTTCTTGAGTTCAATTAATTGGTTTAAAATCAGGTTTTATCAGTTTGTGTAGAGGTTTAACCCACTCCGCGTAATTTAGAAAGTATGTTCTTCCGAAATTCAGGAAACCTAGTATTGATTGTAAGCTTTTCAGCGTTTTTGGAGCTTGGAGTACTGCACACTTCTCTAAGAAATTGTCTGCTAGGCTTTTGCCTTCACTTGATAATTCATATCCTAAAAATAGGACAGTTAGATGGGCAATTTGTGATTTTCTTAAAGTTAAATTTGTACCCTTCAGATGCGAACCCAAGTATTATGGTATTCACTCTTTCCAAGTGCGTCTCCAGGTCATCGTCTGTAAGATAGATGTTGTCGACATAAGATAATGCCTCATCATCATAAATTTGTAGTAACTCTGTTACCCTGGCTGAAACTAATCCTGGGCTATTCTTGAATCCCTGTGGGAGACGACAAAATTGTTTTTGGGTCCCCATGCTGGAGAAAGCGGTCAAATATCTGCTTTCAGGTGCTATGTTTTGACAAAAGAAACCATTTGAAATATCTAATGTAGTTTTATATTTCTTGCGCACAATGTTATTCATTAGTGCTGCACTGTGTAAGTGTTGTACTGCAAAAGTTTTACAGCAGGAGTTTAGGTGTCTGTAGTCCACAACTAGACGATATGAGTCGTCTGGCTTGGAGACAGGAAACAAAGGATTGTTAATTTGTGAGGTGCATGTTTCAATCACCCCCTGATATTCAAGTTGATCTAAAATTTCTTTTAAAATTTTCTTTTTTCTCTTACTTGTTTTTTAGCTTCTTGCTTAACAGGATACTGCCTCTGTGCAGTAGGTTGATTTTTTTAACTGGATTTTATGGTGAGGAGAATCCTCATCCCATCCTACATGATTTTTATATAATGCAGGGGCTTGGGCCACTGCCCATTTTCTAGCAAGTGTGTATTTTTTATGAATTGGATTGTGATTTGAGAAAGCAGGCATAATAATTTCTTCACCATGTGGGCACTCCCTGACAAACTCTGGTGGCCAGTCCCTTTCTGCTAGAAGGATATAACCTTTAGATAGATTCTCCCAAAAGAGACCTCTTATTTTGGGACTTGCAGTAGGTTGATTTTTTAACTGGATTTTATGGTGAGGAGAATCCTCATCCCATCCTACATGATTTTTATATAATGCAGGGGCTTGGGCCACTGCCCATTTTCTAGCAAGTGTGCATTTTTTATGAATTGGAATGTGATTTGAGAAGGCAGGCATAATAATTTCTTCGCCATGTGGGCACTCCCTGACAAACTCTGGTGGCCAGTCCCTTTCTGCTAGAAGGATATCATAACCTTTAGATAGATTCTGCCAAAAGAGACCTCTTATTTTGCGACTTGTAGCAGGAATTTTATTTTTGTTCCTTCTGCTCCGATATGGCACGCCAAGTCACAGACAAAACTCAGGCTACGATGGAAGAAACGATCCTAGCAATACGATACAGAGACCGTATCACTAAGGTCCTCGGATTGGCCCGGCTAAGAGATCTGAATACTACCTGGTTTCTTTCATTCAGACCAATCTGCCAAAATTGCATCTTACCTGTGCTTCGATGTCTACTATGCGGAGAAGAATGCGTGTTGGACGTCTGTCTTACACTACCATCAGCAGTACCAATGGATAGCGACGCTTTGCTTTGTCCGGTAATGACTCATGCTACGTGTTGTCCCCAGCGGCTACCGATTCTGATGACGGCATTCGTTGAGACTTCACCATTACGATTAGGTGGAGGTGAAGTACGAGATGAAAGTGGCACCACAAAGGTACAACCTTCTGTGAATATTGCTGATCTGAACACCGATGACGGCAATGCATCGCATATATGCACTATTTCTGATTTTTCAGCGTTGGCCCAACTTTCACCTACTGTTGTAGACAAATTTTTTGCCGGTCTAGCTGAGGAAATGTTCTCTCCCAACAACGAGAATAACATTTGAAATAGCGAGCACACAGCGTTCCCTGAACTCTGAATTCGGCCTTCAGTTTTTATAAACAGTACTGCTGAAAACATTTGGAACTATTTTTTCCCATGAAAGCAAAAGTATTTTTTCCCAATTTTCAAAATATTTACCTCAATAGTAGGTTTCCTGAATTTCAGAAGAACATACATTCTAAATTATGCAGAGAAGGTTAAACCTCTATACGAACTGATAAATCCTGATTTTAAACCAATTAATTGGACTCATGAACACACAGAAATTTTAAGATCATTACAGACAGACATGTTAACTAAAACAAAAATGGAAACACGCGCAAACGATTGCAACCTTAGAATCCGAGTTATCCTAGGAAGATGCGGATTCACATACCTGTTAAGTTAGTGTATGATGAGGTGTATCAGATTGTCACGTGGATGATGTCATCAGTGATGTCATCAGTGATGTCATTTGAGATGTCATCAGTGATATAATCAGTGATGTCACTGACCATGTCATGAATGATGTATTATGTGATATCATCAGCAGTGGATTGCGGGCGCGCAAGTTATAGTTAGTGCAACTAACTATAGCAGAGGAATTTTAATGGTTTTGTATGAGTAAAATGTCCAGCTAACTATAACACTCCTAAAACCTATGTTTTTTTCAGTGAATTTCTAAAGTTTTTTAAATGCTAATTCCTAACTATAACATGTCTGAAACGTATGATTTTTTCAGTGAATTTTTAAGTTTTTTTAAATGCTAATTCCTAACTATAACATGACTGAAACCTATGTTTTTTCCCAGTGACTTTCAAAGGTTTTTTAAATGCTAATTCCCAACTATAATAGGCCTGAAAGCTATAGTATTTTCAGTGAATTTCAAAGGTTTTTTCAATGATAATTTTTAAATGTATTGTTATATTTATGTTTTTCATATTGTTTTACAATTTTTTTTTAATCTATCTATTTTTAGATCTCTTATTTTTTAAATCACATTACACATTTGTAATATAATTTGGTTTTTAAAATTAAAAATATGTAATTTTTTTATTTTATTTTATATTTGTTAAAATATATTTATATTTTCTTTATTGTTTTTTTTCTTAAATTTTTTGGGGGTATTCGCTCACCCAAAGCTCAACTACTGAGCAAGCCCTAGCCCTGATTTTAGGATTGTTGTGTAGGATCCGTGTAGGGTGTGCGATGGGTGTGTATTTCCTTACGCGATCGCTATGCAACCCGTACACAACTTCAAGTGCATACGAATTTTCGCGTGACGTCATATACGTGTTCGACATGGTGGGTGCGCGACTCCCGCAAATGTTTTTAATGTGTAAAAAGATATATATATATATGTATTTAATATGAGTATTAAGGCAAGACATTATCTGAGCTAATCCTAAAAATAATATTCTTTTAGTTCTAATAAACTCATATTACTTTTAAATGCATTTTTGTGAAGTCGCTCTGGGTGCGTGCTGCGTGTGCGCACCCTACGCAGATCCTATGTGACCAGAAAAAAGAGATTTGATTGGTTCATAGCACTTCCTATTGTAACTATTGAAGAACCCCACCCATTTCAATCACTCTTCTTAGACCTTCCTTGGGAGAAGACCTGTGCTGAGAGGAACCTCATTTTCTTTCATTGGAGACCTGCATTTCCTTTCTGGAGAGAAAAAATGGTTACACCAGTGCAAGAGTCATCTGATTCTGATCATTCAGTGTGTGAGGGATTTGTACCAGAACCTCCCTGTCCTGAAAACTATACATCCATCGTATGGGAATTGTTCACTTTTCCGGAGGGACAAAAAAAGGTTAATGCCACCAATGTGACTTGTAAGGTCTGCCAGGCTGTACTATCCAGAGGAGATCCTAACAAAAAATATTCCTGCGGCACTGCCAGTATGCGGAAGCACCTCCAGTCCCTGCATCCTGTTAACTATGCTCTTGAAGAGTGCAGAAAAAAATGCCAAAGTACATCCCCACCACCAGCAATACCAAGTACCTCTTGGGCATCACCTTCAACATCGCAACAAGACATACGTCCCCAATTGGGAATAGTTAAATTGAACTGTGTGAAGAGCAATTGGTTAATTTGTTATGGGGAGCAATTGGTTGACTTAGTTTGCAGGGCAATCGATAACTATTGATACTAGTTATTTATTTATTTTCCTCAAAGTTCATGGTTTTGTTTGTCCTGTTGTCTTTTTTTTCTTTTAAAAAAAACAAAAAGGTTAAAAAAATCAAAAATAAATGAATAAAACAACAGAAAAAAATGTTATTTTCAGAACTAACTACTCTGGTTAAAAAAGAGCTAAATTTGTATGCCAGTGTGTGAAAGTTCAGATGAATGTATGCGTAGTGCATTATTGACTGAAAGGATCCATTTGTGGTGTATGGTGAATGTATAAGTGCGGAACTATAAGGAAGTGCTGAAGCATGACACTTTAAGCTCTTTAGCTACAGCATGCTGTGGTAATTCCGAAGCACAGGGATGCAACATATGTACATAAATATGTTGCAAGTCTGTGCTTCTCTCTGCACTGCTGCTTAAACTGCAGCCATGTGGTGACACAGGTACCCTTGCGCCATGGTGCAAGGGTATCTGTGTCGTGTGGAGTTTGTTTTTGTGCAAAAAGACACACCTTCCTGCACAAAAACAATCTGTGAAGGCATTTTTCTCCTGCAATTTATGCTGTGCATTTTAGCATACATTCAAAGAGAAAAAATGAGGAGAAATGAAAATAATTCTCTTTGTTGTGCCTTGCTACACCAACAGGAGGATGGAGCAGCATTCACACACATGTCCAGATTTATGATTTATGATAAGTCTGGGGATGTGTCTTGTTCTATGAATGTTCAGTGCAAATATATGCACAGCAACTCCTATGGAACGCCCTTTCAACGCAAAGTGGTGTGAATGATGAGGTAATATTTACATGGACAAGAAAAGGTACACACAGTACCTTTTCTTCGCTTTGTAAATATGAAAGAATGTTTTGCGCTAACTATGTTACAAACAGTGAAATATTGTTGGCACAGGATGCTTTTAAATTTGCCCCATAAGTGCTTAGGTATTAGCAGACTATTACAATAATGGAAAGGGGCGACCATTCGGTCCCCCCGAACGTATGGCGGAGTACCACGATCCCCCCGGGAAGCCATCTTGGGCGGGAGGCGAGTCTCGGCTGGTATGCCCGAAGCGGCGTAGCCGGGGCGCGCTCTTTTCCCGCCCTGGAGTGGGCTGGCCTAGACACTGACGCGGCCGGCCACGCCCTTTGGGGCAGGCAGGGGCGGGTTTACGCCCGCCCTGAAGACGGATAAAAGGAGCAACAAGCCAAGAAAGCATCCTCTTGTTCCTGTGCTCTAAAGCTGCACCTCCTCGCTGCACGTGAGCTCGAGACGGAACGAAGAGCCAATTTTGAGCGTGGTAATCTTTCTTTTTGTCGGAAAATGCCTAAGAAAGCCGGAAAGCGAATGACTACCGACCAGATGCTGCGGATACTCATGAAAGAGGTGACCGATCTGAAAAAATGGGTGGCGGATAGAGATGGGGATGGGGGACCAAAACGACCTTTGGCAGGAGCAGCTCTGGGAGGAAAAGTCAAGAGGCCCAGAAGGGGAGCTGCTGGGGGGGACATCCCGGTTCCCTGTGCCCCACTCGAAGAGCCATCTCCGGTGCCTGCAGAGGGGAATCCGATTCCCGTGGTGATCACCCCCGCGTCCGGGGGGGATATGCCGCCCGAGCTGGCAGCACAATTAGCAGTGTGGTTGGGGAAAGAAAGCGAGGGCGCCACGGCTGACGACGCACGGTTGTTAATGAAGCAACTGCGTGAAACGAGGGAGGCGGCGAAGGCATCATCGCCAGTTATCACGCCGGCTGCGGCAGTAGAAAAACCACCAGGAACAGGTCCAGCCGCAGATACAGCTTCCGTTTCAGGTAAGCAGCCATTGCCGATTGCGAGGGATGAGTCTGCACCTTCACGAAGGGAAAAGTTGGGTCAGCATGTCCCTCGGGATATTAAGGAAAAGATATGGGCAAATGAGTATATAAACATCTTCTCGTTGCTTACCGATCATTATGAGATGGAGCATGTTAAGAGCCAAAAGGAGCTCATGCATCCGAGTGTTTGGCGCGCAAAGATGGCCGCCTTTAAAGTTGATGAAAACATTGGCACTTGGGGGAAGGCGTGGGGAATTTTTACCTCCATCATGGGCGAACGTAGACCCGAGTTGCTGTCCGAATTGCCGATATACCAGACACGGATCATGGAATATTCTGTATCATATGGGGGCAATCAGTGGTTCTGTTACGATAATATTTTTAGAAAAGCAAAGGAACATGATAAAAACTTAACTTGGGATTGTTACGATGCTGTTTCATGGTCAAAAATGGAGAGTACTGGTATGTTGAAAGTACCATTAGTAGGGAGTAGCGGGGGTGAATCCTCCCGCCAATATGCCGGGACCCCCTTTCGATCAGGTACAGGCAACGAATACAACTCGAGGCCGAACGGCAACACAGGTAAAAGGGGAATTTGTTGGAGCTTCAACAGAGGTAAATGTACGAGGCCCCAGGGGTCATGTTAATTCCGTCACGAATGTGGAGGGTGTGGGCAGTCATCCCATCCCGAGTCCATGTGCAGAGCCAAAACGGGTGATAACGGGGGGAGAGGAGGCGCCAAACAGGTCTAAAATAGTCCGAGGGGCGCCTTTACCTACTCCGGTTGATACCCTGGCGATGATTCCTTGGCTCAGCGAATACCCGGATCACGCTTCCGCTGGGGTGTTGAGGAACGGGTTTTCATATGGTTTCCGCATCCCAGTGGGGGAGTTTCGGGGTGTAAGTAAATGTAAAAATCAAATATCGGTCTTGCAACATACGACCGTGGTACAGGAAAAGATTGGGAAAGAGGTTACTCGAGGTCGAGTCGCCGGCCCATTTGGTGAGCCACCGTGTGCTAACTTTGTTTGTTCTCCTTTGGGGGTGGTCCCTAAGAAGGACCCGGGTGAGTTCCGACTGATACATAATTTATCAGCCCCACGTGGTCTGTCCGTAAATGATGCAATAGACCCGGATGTGTGTTCGGTGCGGTACGCATCTTTCGATGAGGCCGTGGCCATGTTGAATCGCCTAGGGCCCGGGGCGCTGATGGCAAAGTCAGATATTGAGTCAGCGTTCCGGTTGCTCCCGGTACACCCAGACGATCAGCGTCTCCTTGGTTTCATGTTTCAGGGGCAGTATTACATGGATAGATGTATGCCAATGGGTTGCTCTATTTCTTGTGCATATTTTGAACAGTTCAGTTGTTTTCTGCAATGGGTCTTCACAAAGAAGACGGGTTTACAGCATGTCATGCATTATCTCGATGATTTTTTGTTTCTGGGGGCGGCCGGGGGTCCGGAATGTGGACAGGCTTTGAATGAATTTTGTACTTTAATGCAGCATTTCGGTGTGCCATTGGCACCAGGTAAGACTGTGGGTCCCTCGACTTGCCTCGAGTTCCTGGGGATCGAACTCGACTCTGTGGAAGGTTGTTTTAGATTACCTAAAGAGAAGGTGATAAGGTTCAGGGCTGCCCTGGAAGCTTGTATTAGCGAGTCCAAGGTCAGGCTGCATCAGTTGCAACAATTGGTGGGACAGCTGAATTTTGCCCTGAGAGTCATGCCGATGGCCCGCCCCTTTTCCCGCTCGATCGCTCAAGCCATGGTCGGCCTGAAGGAGGGTCATCATCGCACAGGGTTATCGGCAGAGGTTCGTCAGGACATGCGCATTTGGTTGGCATTTCTGGCGGATTTCAATGGTCAAATTGTCTGGAACATACCGGCGGTGTCCTCCGAGGAGCTGGGGCTGTGGACAGATTCGGCAGGGAGCACTGGTTTTGGTGCCATATTCGGCACACGATGGTCGGCCCAAAAATGGCCGTTATGGTGGCATGAGTGTGGACTGACAAGTAACATTGCCTTTTTGGAACTTTTTCCCATTCTTGTGGCCCTGAAAACTTGGCCCGAAGGGTTCAGAGATCACTCTGTGGTGTTTTGGTCTGATAACATGACCGTGGTTGAGTGTATCAACAGCCAGGCAGCACGTTGCAAATGGATTCTGAGATTGCTCAAAGATATTGTGTTATTGTGTATGCAGTTGAACGTACTATTCAAAGCAAGACATGTGCCAGGGGTAATGAATAAAGCGGCTGATGCGCTTTCTCGTTTTCGTATGCAGGCCTTCTGGGGTGTTCTGCCCACAGCGGACCCGGTGGCGGCACCCTTTCCCGAAGCTCTCTGGTCTCTCGGTGCCCCGAATTACAGAACCTCGTGGGAGAGAGTTTAGCACCCAGGACGAGGAAGGCATACCAAGGGGCGTTCCGATCCTACTGGGCCTTTGTGGGGGATGCTAGGAGGGAGCTTTGGGGCCAGGAAGAACTAGTAGTGGATTTTCTGCTGTCCTTACACCAGGCAGGCAGATCAGTGGCTACGGCCCAGAGGCATCGGGCCGCCATTTCCTTTATGGCAAGGGCTCATGGGATCCAGGACCCAACTGCGTCTTTCATTGTGCAAAAAGCGCTACGTGGGTGGCAACGCCTTGAGGGTCGCAGAGTAGATGAAAGGCGCCCGATAGGTCTGGATAGGTTGGCTTTGTTGTTATCTGTACTTCCTGCAACGTGTTCATCCCAGTATGAAGCAGTGTTATTCCGAGCCGCTTTTGTGCTAGCATTCCATGGGGCTATGCGGGTAAGCGAACTAGTGGCAAGGAACAAGCAGGATACCCTGGGGGGACTGTGCCGAGAGCACGTTCAGGTCAGGGGGGAGACAATGACTGTCTCATTTGTCAAGTCCAAGACCGATCAGGGTTCGATGGGGGACTGCATAGTGATACAAAGGATTCCCGGGTCGTCCATGTGCCCAGTGGGTTGCGTTGAGGAATATTTAGCGCAAAGAGTGGCATCATGGGGGGGGACCCTGTTGAGACACGCTGACGCCACGTCGCCACCCCACTGACGAGGTTTCAGTTTCAGCGGGTGCTTGCGATGTCAATTTCTGCCGCGGGCATGAACCCCGGCGAGTTTGGGACCCATTCCTTTCGGATAGGGGCTGCTACCGAGGCTACAGCCAGGGGTCTGAATGTCGATCAAGTAAAACGTGTGGGGCGTTGGTCCTCGAATTGTTATAAAAGGTATCAGCGGTTGCACATGTTGTGAAGCTGTAATGATGTACTCACGCTTCTTGTTTTTGTTTGGTTTCAGTTGCGCGAGCCTACGAGGCGGGGCGGACTGTGCAGTCGACCCAACACCGGGCCAGCGGTCAGACATCACCGGCTGCGAAAAAGGAGGTGTGGGTCGTGGGCCACTCATACGTGAGGCGTGCCGCGGACGTATTCAAAGCAGGTGACATGATTCACGTGGCTGGGGAATACGGGTACAGGGTGTCCTTCTACGGAAAGGGCGGGCTCTGTATTGACCAGTTTCGATCATTTTTCGAGGGTTTGTTAGGGCGGACAAGGTCACCGCCGTCTGTAGTCATAGTACATCTTGGGGGCAATGATCTGGTGACCACTGGTAGACGACTTCTTCTTGAGGCGATGCTTTCCACGGTAAGTTGGTTAGCGAGAAGAGTTCCAGGGTGCACAATCGCATGGTCTCATATGATCCCACGGAAAGTGTGGCGGGGGCTCTTTCGGTCTCTGCTCTGAATCATTCAGTAAGGAAAATTAATAATAAAGTGAGTAGATTGTTCCGTTCAAGTACACTGCATTCTATTTCGCATGGTTGTATTAAAGGGGACAGTATGTATTTGGGGGATGGTGTTCATTTGTCTCGGATGGGGAACGAGTTACTCATAGGAGACCTGATAGCTTGGTTAAGAACTTTATTACATGACCTTTAGGCAGGAGTGTTGTGGGGGGTCCGGATAGCCGGTCAACTATCCGGCCTGTGGCGGTAAGGTCATGATCGGTGAGCAGTAATTGGAAGATCCCTATGGGTGGGCGTCACCCATTACGGATGGGAGCGCTCAAGGGAGGTGGCCATTGGCCCCTCAATGGGGAGGCGGTCCCTTCTAAGGATGGGCCGCCGAAAGAAAAGGAAAGGCGGTCAAGGCCCCTTCCTGGGTAGGAGGGGCTACAGCCCCCTCCTGGGGAATTTCCCGGGTCCAGGACATCTGCGACGGCAGATTTGGTAAGTTGTGTGGGGTTTGGGAGGGGGTCTACGCTACCTTCTAGATACCTCACACGAGTCCTCGGACGACCTTTAAATGGCGTTGAGTTTATTGGGGCCCCCGTCAAGTCAAGGGAAATTGGTAAATGCACTTGAGGTACACCTCTGTGCGGTCGCCCCTCACAAGTGAGGGGGATATGTCTGGTTTAGGGATCTTGACACCGGTTACGACCTTGCCGTTGGCCCTTAAACATTAGGATGTACAATTTCAAGTTAAATGTTTTGTAGGATGTTAGTTTGGCTAGGAGAACCTTTGTATTAGAGAATATGTTAAGGTTAGCCAAATAATCACAATGTGGAAATGAAATTGTACATTAATATGAAACTGTTATTTTAATGTTTTAATTTTGTTTCATATTTTAATAAATACGGCCGGGAGGGTCACTCCCTCCCGTCTTCCAAAAGTTCAGAACCGTTTCCGGTGTCCCATCCTTGGGGATTGTGTTGAGAGGGGGTGGCGGGTATCTCAGACATATGGAAAGGGGCGACCATTCGGTCCCCCCGAACGTATGGCGGAGTACCACGATCCCCCCGGGAAGCCATCTTGGGCGGGAGGCGAGTCTCGGCTGGTATGCCCGAAGCGGCGTAGCCGGGGCGCGCTCTTTTCCCGCCCTGGAGTGGGCTGGCCTAGACACTGACGCGGCCGGCCACGCCCTTTGGGGCAGGCAGGGGCGGGTTTACGCCCGCCCTGAAGACGGATAAAAGGAGCAACAAGCCAAGAAAGCATCCTCTTGTTCCTGTGCTCTAAAGCTGCACCTCCTCGCTGCACGTGAGCTCGAGACGGAACGAAGAGCCAATTTTGACCCACCCACCAGCCCCTGAGGACAGCAAGTGGTTTTGAATAAAGTTTGATGTGGTAACGCTAATTTTTTGCAGGTTGTGATGATTGTCGTGATAACTTTGAATATGCAATAAAGAATGGTCAAATTGTAGTATGTTTTTGCAAATAAAGTAATGATGCACTAGTGTTGATCAGTAATCATGCTTTTCAATAAATTGTAATTGTTACTGTCTTTTAATAATTTAGTCATTTAGTAAGTTAGTTAGAATTGTCGTATTTATTTTGGTCGGGCGGTAAGGTCATGATCGGTGAGCAGTAATTGGAAGATCCCTATGGGTGGGCGTCACCCATTACGGATGGGAGCGCTCAAGGGAGGTGGCCATTGGCCCCTCAACGGGGAGGCGGTCCCTTCTAAGGATGGGCCGCCGAAAGAAAAGGAAAGGCGGTCAAGGCCCCTTCCTGGGTAGGAGGGGCTACAGCCCCCTCCTGGGGAATTTCCCGGGGCCAGGACATCTGCGACGGCAGATGTGGTAAGTTGTGTGGGGTTTAGGAGGGGGTCTACGCTACCTTCTAGATACCTCACACGAGTCCTCGGACGACCTTTAAATGGCGTCGAGTTTATTGGGGCCCCCGTCAAGTCAAGGGAAATTGGTAAATGCACTTGAGGTACACCTCTGTGCGGTCGCCCCTCACAAGTGAGGGGGATATGTCTGGTTTAGGGATCTTGACACCGGTTACGACCTTGCCGTTGGCCCTTAAACGTTAGGATGTACAATTTCAAGTTAAATGTTTTGTAGGATGTTAGTTCGGCTAGGAGAACCTTTGTATTAGAGAATATGTTAAGGTTAGCCAAACATCGCAAAAAAGTTCAGAACCGTTTCCGGTGTCCCATCCTTGGGGATTGTGTTGAGAGGGGGTGGCGGGTATCTCAGCCATAGAACATATTGCTAGTTCATTGTTTGACAAATTGCATGAGAGTGCCATGAGGTAAGCACAGACTTATCTCTCCAAGGATGCTCAAAGAAGAATGATTGAAATTATTGCGCTTCTTCAATAGGTACAATGGGAAATATTATGAACGAATCAAATCTTTTTTTCAAGTCACATGATATCCTACAACAGTGAGGTTCCAAAACTACATAGGTATACACTGGGTGTTTTTAAGACTGTGTTAATATTTTGTAGCTTCTTGCAGATTGGTTTGCATAGTATATAAAGAAAGTAATGTGTACTAGGATTAATGGCTAGGCCAGTCCTTAACTATATGAGTAATACGTATAGTAATTTTAGTACTGCAAAGAGAGAACAAGATAAATTTATAAGTACTTACGTTTTGGCAAACTGTTAGGACACGTCTATAGATTAGTGAAGGGAAGGGATGGGGCCTGATGTGACATGTGCAAACACATTCTGTGATGTGTTTTAAGTTAAGGAATGTTGTCTCTTTTAATCCTGAAATTCACTGGGCCCTTCTATCCCACCATATCTCTCTATTGAATACGGGGCTCTGAAGCTGTCTCCTATTTTATACCTCTCTGCAATACAACTCTTTGTCACTTTCTGCACATATTTGGTGGGTTAGTTGGTCCCCAGAGACAGTCAGTATTCATGTTAACTTTACCCTATACACTTAACACCTTCAACGCTCATGACGAGCTCAGCTCGTCATGAGTTACGCCTGTCGTACGCTCATGAAGAGTTGAGATCGTCATGTAACGCGGGTTTTTTTAAAACTCAATGCACAGCGGGAAAACGGCCCACGTGCATGAGGTTAAAACACCCACAGAGCATCTTTCCACTCATATCTACTCCGTCCATCTCCCATTACTTCACATGGGTGCAAACACAAGCCATTGTGTATTTTAAGACTTAGTTAAACTTACTTTACAGTAATAGAAATAAAAACGCTACACATTTTATTAAGTTGTTTTATATCATCTAAATTGCTGAACATTTTATATTTCAGAATTAGCATCTGTGAAAGAAAAGAAAAAAATACAGTTATAATACATAATAATATATTTTTTACAACACAGCATAATTTTAACATTTTACAAAGTGTTTTCTTTGCCTTTTTTGCTGTTCTCAGAATATATTGAATTTCACTAAAACAGTGATTTCAATCGCACTCATCACATAACAGCGGGCAAAAAAAACAATCAATAAGATTATGTTAGACCCAGCATCCTTGGCATGGTTTCCCCCTATGTTTTTGCCTCTACCTCCTGTATTTTTGATGCTATGCTAGATTTCGTTTTTGCTGGTTTAGTTGCTTTGTGCACTTTGCCACTGCTGTTCAGTGTCAAAGTGCAAGTGCTCCCTGTGTAAATTGTTATTGTGATTGGTTATCCATGATAGGCATATTTGTATCACCAAGAAGTCCCTAGTAAAGTGCACTGAGTGTGCCAGGGCTGTTGATACAAATGCTACTAGTGGGCCTGCAGCACTGATTGTGCCACCCACATGAGTGGCCCTAAAATGGTGTCTCAGGCCTGCCACTGCAATGCCTGTGTGCAGTCGGTGAACTGCCATGTCCTCCTGGTCAGTGTCCCCACTGACCAGGCCTAACCCTTCCCTTTCTGTACACATTGGTCACCCCTATGGAAGGCCCCAGGTACCCCCTTGGGCAGGGTGCATTGTATCTGAAAGGTAGCGCATGTACTTGTGCAGGTGACATGCTCTGGTAGTGAATAACAGCATTTTCGTTTTTCACTATTATAAGGCTATCTTGCCCCATATCATGGGGAATGCTGGCTACAGTGGCTACCAGCATATCTTCCCATAGGAGCAAGATGGGACATAAAAGTCTGGTATCCCTGAACTCTAAATTTAATAACACATCTTTTAGGAAAGATGGTTTTTAAAACCTGTTCTCTTGTCTGCATTTTCTGTGTGCCTTAGCCTGTTTGTGAATTGACTGTCTGATTTGAGAGTGACAGGGGCTGGGGAGCCCCCAAGAGGCTGGATGAGTCAGCCCTAGGCTGAATGACTGCATCTGCATCTTGAGTAGTCAGAGGGGATAGCACCTGGGCCTGAATAGGGCTGTGCCTGCCTTGTACAATGCTGGTTCTACCTCCTGCTGGGCGGCTGACGACCCTACCCCTCACTCTGAAAGGAAAGGAGAAGCCAGGAAAATAAAGTGCTCAAGAAACGCCCAGAACTGGTTCGAACCAGACTCAGAGCCCTCCTGCACAAAGGGAACAATGACTTTTAAGGGTATAAGTACAGGACCCCTGACTACAGAAAATTAGATCATCCTGGAATCAAGAAGAAACCTCTGCCAAGGAGAAAGCTGAAACTGAAGAAGGAAGACTGTCCTGCTGTTGCTCTGCTGGACTGACCTGCTGTTGCTTTGCTGCCAAGGAGATGGAAAGGACTTTGCTTTGTACTGTGTCCCCTTACTTGAAGGAATCTCCAAGGGCCTGAGAAGAGCTGGCTCCCTGTTAAGAAGTCCCAAGAACAAAAAGACTACACTCCCAGCTTTCCTGAACTCTGCTGAGAGAGTTCTGTCCTTCCTAGAGTGCTTGGGCCAGTTGTGGTGCCTCTGGTACCTGTGTTGGGAAACTGGAAACCAAGAATTTAAAGACTTTTTGTAAGTTTTATTGCATCGCTCGCTTGCAGAGCGCATCCCCGTCAGTGCGAGGAATTTCCCGCTGCTACGAAGGCCGGGATCGTTGCAGCTCCTGTTGCCGCTGCTAGAGTTGTCGCATCCTTCATTTGAGGGACACACCAGTTTGGTGCGGGAAGATTAATATCACTGCAAGTAACGTCGCAGAGCCTGTCATCACTGGGTGAGATCGTCACACCGCTTGTTTGCGGACCGCATCACATCGCTGCGAACATCGTTGCAGAGCCATTGCCTCGGGGAGCTGCGAGAGGAAGATCGCCGATGGACCGTGCATCGTCGCCCCGGAGATCGTCGCAGCCCCCAAAGATCATCGCATCATGCCTTTGAACTTCCACACCGGAATCCATACAAGGTATCACCTCCCTCCCCATACAGACCGAATTCGTTGCAACACGCCCGCTACATCCAGCGGAGTTGTCGCATCGCCTCCCTAAGGTCTCAGGAGTGATGCATTGCTTCTGTTTTGGAACTTTGTTGCATTTAATAAAGAGAGAGCCCAAATCTTTGAGGAGGGTAATCTCAGGAACCACAGCACCAATCACAACACCCAATACAGTGTTGGAAATGCCAGTTGTAGCAGAAGGACATAGGCTATGCAGATGCCCACCATATACATTTAAAAGGTAAAAGAACAGTGCCAGCATAGTAGTCCCTTGAGGGCGAGTCTGCGTTGTGCTGTGGGCGTGTGCTGGGGGCGTGTGGTACATCCTCCCCTTCATGCCATGTCTCATATCATGTGCTAATCCCACCCTGCTCCCTTTAAACACCCCTGCACCCCATAATCATAACCCACCCTTACTCCTTAAAATACCCCAACACCCTTAAACACTAACCCATCTTAACCCTATAAATATACCCTGTACCCCAAAACCCAAACTTATCCCTAAACCCTAAAAATACACCTGTACCCCAAAACCCAAACCTTGTCCTGAACCCTATAAATACCCCTGTTCCTCAAAATCCAAACCTACTCCTGAACCCTAAAAATACCCCTGTAACCCAAAACCCAAACCTAGCCCTGAACCCTAAAAATACCACTGTACCCCAAAACCCAAACCTACCCCTGAACCCTAAAATACCCCTGTACCCCAAAACCCAAACCTAGCCCCGAACCCTTAAAATACCACTGTACCCCAAAGCCCAAACCTACCCCTGAACCCTATAAATACCCCTGTACCCCAAAACCCAAACCTACCACTGAACCGAATTCTGCTCCTAAAACTTTGGCTTTAAAAATATTAAGTAGGAATGTGGTAATTCGCTAGGCAAAATTTGTTTAAAAACCAACCGAGCATCATTACAAAGTGTCCAGCCTTTTTCACATTTTAGATAGGCAGTGTAATGTCCAGATGTTGTGGAACGACCATCGTGGAAAATATTGCTACTACTACAAAAATCCTTCCTGATATTGATAGTTGACTTGTAACGAAAGGTTTCAATAAAGTGTCCAATGTTCTTCCATCAGCTGTAAAACCTTGCATCATTAAAATTATATGTTGTCCATATCTTTGTATAAATAATGTTGATAACATTTCTGATTTGCATTGGCTACACTTGATTTGCTGCTTTAACTGGTTTATTGAAAGACACTGATTTACAGTTTGGTAATGTCAAATATATAAATCTTTCAGTGTCTATGTTAGTGCTACATGTATACATGATATTTTCACAATGATGTTCCCATTTGTAACAAAGGTCAAAAAGATTTTCAATTTATACGCCTTCATTTTTCAATATGGTAAGCATATACATAAAAAATTCCTGAGCATCTTGTTGGATATTCGGCGTAAATTGTGTAGAACCAGAACATACATCCAATAGATTATGAACATCACAAACACTTTGGGGCAGCTTAGCAAGGTCCTGGGATAATTATCGCTCAGCGCTTTTAGCGCGAGGATAATTATCGCAGGCTAACACTGGATTACATCTTGGAGACAGTGTGCTATTAGCAACGCTTATCTCCCAAGATAGGAATCCATGCGTTAGCTGCAACCAGCGAAACCTTGCTGATAGGGCAGGGTGATCTTAGCCATGTAATCCGCCTCCCATTGGTTACATGGCTAAGTCTGAAAATTAGCAGTCGTAAAAATGCAGCGTTAACTGTGGTTAGTGCTGCTTTTTTTTCTCTCTAACAGGGTTAGTGTGAAGCTTGATAATAGGAGAAATGTTGCTTAGTGACATTTCTCCTATTATTTTGCTATGGAACGCCCACTTTGCATCTCATTACAGATGCAAAGGGAAGCGTGTTGGAAAAGGGTGCTAACATGCGAGTTAGATATTTTTATCTCTGCTTTTATTGCTTCTAAAGCCAAAAAAGCGGAGATAAAGCCCTTGATAATATGCCCCTTTGTATTTTACTTTTATCAGTTCTCATGTTTTCATAAATGCAATGCAACAAGGAACAAGGGGGCATATTACCAAGCATAAGCGAAAAATATCGCTAAGCTTGGTTAGCGGCCAAAATAATATCGCCGAGCTTCGCTTATTTTTATCACTTAGGAGCCTTGATATTATCAAGGTTTATCTCCTAAGCGATACATATCGGCTGAAATGCATGAATATCGCTTTACCGAGCAAATGCTCTTAGCCATGTTATCCACCTACCATTGGATAACATGGCCAAGAACTGCTCTGGGTAGGCATTAGCTTTTGGAGATAATCGCGCTTAGCGCGATTATTTCCAAAAGTTGGTAATAGGGGATAGAGATGTTAGCGAGTGTTTCCAGTCGCTAACATCTTGGCACGCCCACTTTGTATGTCATTAGCGATAATTATCGCTGACATGCAAAGTGGGCCCCTAAATGCCCGCTATCTCCTACTAGCTGTCGCTAACTGGTGTTAGCGACAGCTAGGTAATAGGGCGATTAAACTATCACCGCTTTAGCGGGAAAAATTCCTGCTAAAGTGACCATAAGGCCCTTGGTAATATGCCCCAAAATCTTTTTTTCCAATTCTCCATAATTTGCTGTTGCAAACCTTCATGAAAAAAAAAACATTGACCACTACATTAGCATAGCATTTGACACCTGAATTATTTCAAACTGATAACCAACAATCTCTTCAACAGTGTCCTTTTTCTTTGTGCTTGCAATCACAATATTATCTTGTTTGTTTTCCTTTTCTATACCTTCACTACAGATATTCTCATACCTTCTTTTTCTACCCATCACACGCTTTTCAAATACAGGATATTGACCTAAATTGGGAGCATACACTCTTCTTAACCTATTATACTCTTTTACACAGTTTGCATCTGCAGTAACCTTTGTGTCATCAAAATCAATCTAAAACAAACCAGGTAAAGTTCTGACTCTCGACAAAGCAACATATGCCATACCATCTTTAAACATGGTACTTACAATGTTCACCAAAGCACTGTCTAAACTTAAACCTTGAGATTTATGAATAGTCACTGCATATGCCACAGAAACTGGGAACTGTTTTCTATGGACATATAAATCTTTAACAAGCAAAAAATGAACTGAAAAACAACCAATTTGTTTCACTTCTTCAATCTGATCAAATTTAATTTAAAAAAACTCAATACCATCTTTATTTGGATAATTAACAAAATCCACAACTCTGCCCATTGTTCCATTAACTAAACCTTTTTCTACATCCAAATTACGCCTTAAAATTATCCAACAGTTTCTACATGCATATGGATTCTTTTCAAAACCAGCAGGTTTGGATTTTGTCTTCAATTTTTCTGTCAAAATAATAGTGATTCCTTAATGCTCTATTTTATCAATAGCTTCCATTTTTATTATTTCTCCATTTTCCAGTTTCAAAAGTTGTTCATTGAATATAGAACACTCACGCAGTGTTAGCATTAAGCAGATTACAGATTTGTTTTCTGCAATTTTCATATATATTTTTTCAGGAACTATATTTTCATTTGGAAACAAATTGGAAAGTTTGCCATGTTCTGTCAGTAGTCCAATTCTTATATCTTGAAGAATAGTTCCATAATCCACATCATTTGCCTGTCGCATATTTGTAATGAGTTCTTTGTATTCAAAATATGACCAAATAATAACGTTTCCAACACAACCCAGAGACTTTCTGGTGTCTTCATGTGCAAGTGTTTTAAATACTGGTTGTCTTTTTTTCCTCCAAATAACACATCCTACTCTGGTTTGAGAATTTGCTGCAGTCTTAAATAGAGAAAATCAAACATTAAGTTTGAGACCATGCTTACCTCATCAATAATCTGATGTTTTATTTTCTACAGCACTCTTGAAACTTCACAACAAGCTTCTCCAGATAGCTTGTGATATTCCAATTCATTTTCATGCTCCACAGGTCGCATCAGTAAACAATGTAATGTATTTCCCTTAATGTTGTGTGCTGCCAAACCCAGTTGGAGCAGTTACAACACAAGACAAATGTGACTCAGTTTTTTTTTAATTAAGAAACTTTTTCCTGTTCCATCTTGTCCACTCACATACATTTGGATAGGTTGAAATGATGTGCATGCGCATTCTTTGTTTTCATTAGGAAATCCATGGTAAATCTGCTGTCTCACTTGCTGATATATTTCTTTCTTTCAACATTTAGTTGTTCTTCCAAGTTTGATAAGTCCGTTACATCTTCTTGAGCTTGATGCTTTGCTGTTTCCACCTCATTCATGGCGATTGCTGCTTCATTTTCAACAATTGGTTGTCCTAGTTGATCTTGACTCAGAGCAGCAGAACTTTAACTGTCTTGAGAACTGTCTCTTGCAATCTCAGATGCAATAGCAGCTTTTTGATCAATTTCATCGTTCAACATTTTCACATAATTTGCAAAACCAGAGCATTTTCTGGTATTTTACAAGCATTGAAGGAATCTTCATAGCTCTGAACATTCTCCAAGTAATTCCAATTCTGAATGCCACTGTTTGAACAGTTGCAAAAGAGCTAAATAGTAAAATTCCCTTTCATCAGCAGTGTCACATCTCAGCTTCCTGTGATTAATCACATTTCCTTTAGTTTGTTTCACCGAACATCCTTCGGAACCAATCACTCCATCTTTTCCATCATTGATGTTCTCTGTAGTATTCTGTTTAAAAGTGTAGTTTTGCAGCACTTAATAGAGACACATGTTCTCAAGATGAAGACTTCTGTTCGGGTAATATGTATCCAACATATTCGTTTTCAAAATATCTGTACTTTCTGGACCTTTTTCTGCTAAATATTCAATTTCTTGAACAGATTTCAGTACCCGATTTCGCATTGCAGCAAGACCTAGACTCACCCAAATTATTCTTCTAGATTTGGAGTATAGACTTGCAGATGATAACCGATCTGAGCATTCATATGCTCCAATTTCTCGCTTCTTCTTTAATTGTAGGTAATTTTTGGAGACTTTCTTTTGATGGTATGTCGCATAGCTGACATAAAACCTGTTCACTCTTCCTTTGGATATTACAGGACGTGGAAAACCAAAATGACATTTGGTATAAAACTTTTTCTAAGACTTGTACTTTCGTCGACAGTATTTTCCACAACGATGGCTTTGGAATCGTAAGACTGGTTGTCTTAAGTTGTTTTCTTCTGTGCTTTTGGGTACAGCACATGTGGCATATTCTTTAATAAAAGGCAAAGCGGTATCATCTGAATCTGTCCCGAATTTGGGGGCATCCTTGATCCATAAGAGCATATGTATATGAGGAGCACCTCTTGCTTGATTTTCCTTTCTCCAAAAGAAATCCACAACTTCTCCAAGAGGAGGATATTTCTTATTGCAGATAAAATACATCATAGATTCAAATCTATGATTAAAATACCTGCATACATTAACAGGACCCAAAGAGCGCAATTCTCCAGGTGTCTTGTATTCAATATTTTTTATATTGGAATTTGCCTCTCGAAGAAATTCAAGTATATCATCCCAAGCGTACTCAGCACAGCTTAGGGTAAGAAACCATGTAAGAGTTCCTAAGTTCCGTAGCATACATTTCAGTTCTCTATGACGATGGTACTAATATTCATTAGTGCCACGCTGACTTGCCATCAGATTAATCAGCTGAGATTCTAAGTGATCATTCCTCTAGTGCACTTAATCCATAAAATCCTTTGCAGAAACATTTTGAAGATGTACTCCTGTTTTCAATATGTTATTGACTGCCTATGAAAGTCCAGACAAGTCACTTTTAAACAAAAGATGAAATATATAAGGGATACATTGTCGAAATCTTGGATCTTCTGCAATAAATCTTGTTGTCTGATATTCAGATACCGGAATATGCACAGGTCGTTCATAATATCATCCTCCTTTTCCTGTTGGAAACAACTGCGGAAAACAACGAGCTTCCAAGCTCTCTTCCCATACACTTATAGGACCTCCCTTTGCTTTTTTCATTTGGAACAACTCAATAGTGTTCCCCATCACTTCTTTTGAATGAAGTGGATGTACACTGTAATGTTCATAGATTTCTTCACTTCTTGACATGTCCACTTTTTCAATTTGTCCAATTGACGTTTCAGTATCTTCTGCTAAAACTATTTCTTCTTCTCCCATATGAACATTTTTATAGTACTTATTGTTATATATCAAATACAAAGTTGCCTTCTACACTTTCTTAACATCCACTAACTCCTGCCTGATTTTCTTACTCTTAGAACATCATTAACTAGAATAACTAGTGGTTCATTTTCTACACTCTCTACACCAATAGTTTCAATATTTTTCTTTAAATCTAACAGTAAATATACAGGTCTTCCTATTAAGCATCTTTGTAAATCTGAAGGAGGCAATTTACCTGTTTCAGGCTCCATACGAACAATAGCCTGAAACGAGTGCACACTTTGAATGAGACTAGACTCATATGTATTTAAATCAGTCAGTTCTGGAGAAATAGCAACTAACTCTAAATTATTATGGACAGCTCTAGTGGGCATTTTATTCTCATCTAAATTGTTATAACAATTTTTACAAATACGCTGATCAGAACCCAAATCAAAACAATTATCTACCAACAAATAGATTGCAAATTACTTCCACATATCAGTATTTTCTCTTTCACTTTTTAAACACAGATCAACACTCCTACTCTGATTTTTATAGTGAGTTCGCCGATGACCAATACCAGAAAAATGTGGCCTTTCACCTGAAATCACCTTAAACTTTGTAATTTGATCATAAACATTTTTTTAATAGTATGTTCCACATTCTCTTCACCATTTTCTTCTATTAATGTATCAGTTTCTGCACTCTCTTGTTGAGGAGCAAAGTAACAAAACTCAATTTCATCACCAATCTTCTTCACATCTGATACTGATCCATGCAAAAGAGTATTGTTCAACTCATTTAACTGTAGTGCTGGTCGTTTTGCATAATACAATGATCTAACTTCCGCATATGAGTAAGATGTACTGCTAACATCCTGAAATGGTGAAAAACACTTTGACATACTTTTCTAGAAAGACAGGCCGGAGAATGACCTTGCAAACCAGTATTCTTTCTCACTCTGCAAGGATCTTGTCCTTGAAACATCCTAATCTTTTGTTTAACGCTTTTTTTTAGTAAATGCTCGTAAGAAATTGCGTAAAAGATCAATAGATTCTTGTCGTACAGTATAAATACTACTGCAATCCCAAGTGTACACTGGGGCTTTAGGACGTCTGCCTAGAACTTCATCAGCTATCACTTCTAAGCATTTCTGGGAACCATTTTCTCTTTCTCAATTGGACAACCATTTCTAACCTCATAAGCTTGACCACTGTTGTCAACTGCATGCAACAAATCATTGGTCTGAAAATAACTCCCTTCATTAAAGAAAGGCTCTGAACTTGAACTGTGTTTCCATTCCCCCCAAAAAATATCACAAAAATTAGTTCTATTAATTTCTCTTTTCCTCTTACTTTTGGCCTTCATTAAAAGGATTTGTTTATCTAGTGATCGAATTCTGTTTAAAACTAACATGAATAGTTTCCTTTTTACTTCATTAGCCTTTTCAAGAATGGATTCAATATGCTTCTTCCTTTTACAAAATAGTGCTCTCTTTTTATATTTCTTCATATCTTTCAGCAAATTATGTACTACTCTATTATAAAAAATTTTTTGCGTTTCTTTATACTGATTTAGTCTTCTTTTACCATACGTCGTATCCTTTGACTGTACATTTGCTTTTTTTCCTTTCCTATTATTTTGACTATTTTTTCTGATTGAAGCATTGTCAGTGGTTTCAACATTCTCAACATTCTTTCTGGGCCTAGAAAGATTTTAAATAAATTCCTTAGTGGTCTTACTAGAAGATGTTGTCTTTTTAGCCACATTATGTTGGTCATCCAATACTTGTTGTTGAGTTTTCATCAAGTAACTGTCCTTTAGCTTTCTTTTTCTCTTTCTTGATTTTTTAGGCATGATAACTGTATTTTAATGATGATAAACAATATCTAAAAAACTTATCATAAATAAATGTATATTAAAAACTTTATAAAATATACTTTTCTATTATTATACAAACACATTCTATATAGATACTGACTGAGGTATTGTAGACCTTAAATACAAGTGTGAAGGTGGTTACACCACTACATGCATAGTGCAGAGGAGTTTGAAGCACTCTGTGCCCTAAAGCTTGGCTCACTGCATGAGTACATGCATACTGAGTGAATGATTACAGTACTATAAGGAGAGACACTGGGTGAATTCACATTTGATTGAGTTTTACTTTAGTGAATGGATTAGTACATGGTACTGAAAAAGTCACTATGGGATTTCAAAAGCAGTCACAGGGTGTTTACTGGAGTGTATGGATACTGACTGGGGAATTGTAGGCCAAGTGTGAAGGTGGTTGGATCACTACATGCATAGTGCATAGGAGTTTGAAGCACTTTGTGCCCTAAAGCCTTGCTCACTGCATGAGTATATGCATACTGGGAGACGTCTTTTTTCCTATAATGCCCCCAAGCTGTGGAATGTGCTACCCCTCACACTGCGTGCCGAACCCAACCTTTCCACCTTTCGAAAGCTTCTGAAAACATGGTTGTTCCCCTAACCTTCCACCTTTCCTCCACTACCTTTCTTACCAGCGCTAGGACACTTACGGGTAGCCATGCGCTTTATAAATCCCATTTTCATTTCATTTAATTTCATTACTGACTGAATGATTACAGGAATATAAGGAGCGACACTGGCTGAATTCATTATTGGTTGAGTTTTACTTTAGTGAATGGATTAGTACAAGGAGCTGAAAGGGTCACTATAGGATTGCAAGAGCAGTCTCAGGGTGTTTGCTGGAGTATATGGATACTGACTGGGGAATTGTAAGCCTGAAACTCAAGTGTGAAGGTGGTAAGACCACTACATGCATAGTGCCTAGGAGTTTGAAGCACTCTATGCCCTAAAGCCTAGCTCACTCCTTGAGTACATGCATACTGACTGAATGATTACAGTACTATATGGAGAGACACTGAGTGAATTCATAATTGGTTGATTTTTACTTTAGTGAATGGATTAGTACATAGTACTGAAAGAGTCACTATGGGATTGCAAGAGCAATCACAGGTTGTTTGCTGGAGTGCATGGATACTGACTGGGGAATTGTAAGCCTGAACCACAAGTGTGAAGGTAGTTAGATCACTACATGCATAGTGTGTAGGAGTTTGAAGCACTCTGTGCCTTAAAGCCTGGCTCACTGCATGAGTACATGCATACTGACTGAATGATTACAGTACTATAATGAGAGACACTGGGTGAATTCATAATTGATTACATTTTACTTTAGTGAATGGATTAGTACATGGTACTGAAACAGTCACTATGGGATTGCAAGAGCAGTCACAGGGTGTTTGCTGCAGTGTATGGATACTGACTGGAGAAGTGTAGGCCTGAAACACAAGTGTGAAGGTGGTTAGGCACTACATGCATAATGCATAAGAGTTTGAAGCACTCTGTGCCCTAAAGTCTGGCTCACTGCATGAGTACATGCATACTGACTGACTGATTACAGAACTATAAGGAGAGACTCTGGGTGAATTCATAATTAGTTGAGTTTTACTTTAGTGAATGGATTACTACATAGTACTGAAAGAGTCACTGTGGCAATGCAAGAGCAGTCACAGGGTGTTTGCTGGAGTGTATGGATATTAACTGAGGAATTGTGGGCCTGAAACACAAGTGCGAAGGTGGTTAGACTACTACATGCATAGTCCATAGGAGTTTGAAGCAGTCCATGTGCTAAGGCCCTGAATCGCTGCATGAGTACTTGAATAATGACTGAATGATTACAGCAGTACAACCACACATGAAGTTACCAAATGCTTCTCTCACAATGCTTTACAAATGAACACACACCCATAGTGTGATTCTAGACAAGAAACACTATTCACTAGTCTAGAAGAGTTAAGATGACTGCACACATTCCACATATTTTATTACTGCACTTTAGAGTACAAGCCTGACTCATTTTAAAATACATAAGCAATGACTGCTTTTAAATTTTACCAAAACTTGGCAACATGATAGGTTCTTAACCAGTTATATATCTGCAAACACATGAAGTACACAAAGGCTTCTCTCACTACAGTTAAAAAATGTACACAGACTCACAGTGTGACTCTAGACAAGCAAGACTAACACTTGGACTTTATCAAAACACATTTACTGATCTAGAAAAACTAAGGTGACTGCACACATTCCACATATTTCAGTACTGCATTTTACTGTTAAAGCCTAACTCATTTTGCAAATACATAATCAATGACTATTTCCTAATTCTATCAAAATTTGACAACAAGAAAGGTTTTTAAGCACTTATATGTCTGCAAACACATGAAGCAACCAAATGCTTCTCACAATTTTCCCAAATGCACACTGGCTCACAGTGTGATTCTAGACAAATAACAGTATCCCTTGCACTTTAGCAAAAAACATTTAGTAGTCTGGAACAGGTGAGATGACTGCAACGCCAAAACAGAGAACACAAACCACGCCAAGCCACCAATCGGTCTTGGAGACCACAACGATAGCGCTTACCTGTGGGTTCCTGCTGCACCTGTTTCCCGCTTTCCTACCACCATCAATGCGGGTCACAGGACCCGAGGGACTCAAAGTCCCAGCACTCCCCCTGCGGCACTACTAACTAACTATCGTCATCAGTGAGCACCAGGAGGCGCCTGAAAAGCAGAGCGGGGGCTGGAGCTACCTGGGCATTGCCAAAACAGAGAACACAAACCACGCCACGCCACCAATCGGTCTTGGATACCGCAACAATAGCGCTTACCTGTGGGTTCCTGCTGCACCTGTTTCCCGCTTTCCTACCACCATCAACGCGGGACACAGGACCTGAGGGACTCGAAGTCCTAGCACTCCCCCTGCGGTGCTACTAACTATCATCATCAGTGAGCGCCAGGAGGCACCTGAAAAGAGGATCGGGGGCTGGAGCAACCTGGGTAACGCCAAAACAGAGAGCACAAACCACACCACACCACCAATCGGTCTTGGAGACCGCAACAATAGCGCTTACCTGTGGGTTCCTGCTGCACCTGTTTCCCGCTTTCCTAACACCATCAATGCGGGACACAGGACCTGAAGGACTCGAAGTCCCAGCACTCCCTCTGCGGTGCTACTAACTATCGTCATCAGTGAACGCCAGGAGGCGCCTGAAAAGCGGAGCGGGGCTTCCGCCCACGTGGAACGCGCAAGGGCGCGCGCCGGGCGAAGCCCGGGCCAAGGGAGGGCCCGTTTGAGCCCGTTTGAGACCAGACGAGGCCGGACCGGGCCCACCCTTTAAATAGGTCAACATTACATCACAAGGTCAGTTTAAATTTGTTATACGGTCAGCCCCAGAGAAGGCATAATCAATTAGGGTGGCCAAATCTATATATTTGCAATTTATTCAGACCCGCTTGACACTTTAAGAACTACGGAGAGAATGAACCCGTGTGAGGGTAAGGGAAGAACTGCACAGCCTACCGGTAGTATTGTTTGGACTTTGGATCAGTTTTTAATCAACCCTAGCTCTGTCCTTGCTCATGAGATAGCACTGACAGAGAGTCGTCTATCTCTGGATATTCAAGCAGTGAAACGATCATCCTTGGGTGCTATAGCTTCTGCAGGCACTCCGGATCGCTCCCTGGTTGTTGATACTGATCCCCTTGTTGAAAAAGACGATCTGGAATTGTCTGCTAACATATCACTGGAGGTTCAAGGTGGACTGGGTGCCCAACATTTTTTATCATCCGCTGCACCGGTTGCAGTGGTGATTGAAAATACCCAAAGTATTCTGCACTCACGTATTGCCACTAGATCTGCCCATCATGGTAAAATTATCCCCCAGCTGTAAACCAATACTCTTCGCAGAAGAGGAAGCAGGGCAGACGGCCACAGAGACAGAAACGGACAAAAATAAAGAAGCCAAATAAAAACGGTGGGATTATAGCATTTCAATCCCCTGTAATGGCGGACTCTCAGCCAATTCCGTCAAACATGCTCAGTGAATCGAATTCAGATGTTCCAGATTACCCTCATGTAAAAACTTTTGATGCTATGTGGTTTAGACTGGAAAACTTGATTACAACGTTTTTGTCCCCAATTTTGTATAGGCTGTCCAAAATAGAGGATAGACTAATGGCCTTTAAATCAAAGGTTATACAGAATTTTGGCGATCTGGAGGGTTCTTTAGGACCTAGGAAAAGGACAATGGTTAATAGACTTAATGAATCAAGCAACGTGGTATCTGGAAACCCCCCTCCCCTAATTCCCTTGTAGCAAGGCAAATACCTTTAACATCAAATGTGGCTGGAAGGAATGTAGATGTTGTTGGTATTTATAACGCCGACAGAGCAAATGTTGCTGATGATGCAAGACAGCCAGGGATTAACTCAAGTAGATACATTCAGGCCAGCTCATGTGTTCAGGGAGGGAGGGCATGTGGATCAAGTGCGAGGTTCATGGGGGAGGTTTTACCTGGTTTAAAATCGGGAGCTCAGCATCAGAAATCGCAACAGACGCCGAGAGGTACGGATCATAGTGTAGCCCTAGAGGGCTCCCAGGTTTTACATCTCCCCCCAGCAGATGCTCTGCTGGAAGTGGTACTGCGGAAAGTCCCAAATTTACAGGAGGTACAGACCAATTGATGGCTAAAACCATGCATTGGCTTTCCAATAATTTGAAGAATGTGGGGGTGTGGGATCTGGATATTTGTAATGATATAATAATGGCTAGACGCTGCGCCTGGATTGGGCACTCAAGGAAGGAAGGAGGAGGGAACTGTATAGTCACAAACTTCAATAATGAGGGATTTGTGAGACTTCTGCTGAATCATCTGGGGAGTACCAATTCAGAGTTTAGTTCCAATAAAATTGGTATTTTACCTCTGGTTTTTTTTACAGACCTCATTTTATTCAGAATGGATGGCGGATGCCGAGGGTACAAAATCATCACAGAGCACCTCAGGGATTTACCCAAAGACTACCTCTTTTAAATCTAGCTAATAGATTTGCTCCATTGTCGGGTTTGGACTGTTGCGATTGACTACATCTTTTAAGTCAAACTCCGCTGGAGAATCTTGTCACTCAGTTACCCCTGTCCCCGTGACTATCTTGCCTACCCAGTTAGAAATTCCAGAGGATGTGGGGAGGAGTTCGAGTGAAGTCAGTATAGTGGGACACAAGAGAAGGCCTATAACAGAAGTTGAGTTAAATTGTCCGAATCAATCACAGTTTGAATGTTTATACATAATGACATGGAACGTGGGGGGGCTAGGAATAAATTGCCGGATGTAAACTGGTTTAAAACTTTTGAACAATGTGATATGGTTTTAATACAGGAGACATGGCTTACAGATGCCTTCTTTGTAAACGGTATTAAGACTATTGCAACTAATGCTATTCCATCAAAGGCAGGCAGGGCTGGTGGTGGTTTAGCAGTACTTTCATTGTCTTCTAGGCTGACTTTAAAAAAATACTATACCAAGTCGCCGAATTTCCAGTTTCTATTTTTTTCCGTAGAAGGACTACAGGATATTATAGTTATACATTTTTATAATAACATTTTCAATGCCTCAAGACATGAGGTCATTGTATCACTGGATAACGAGTTTACAGACTTCATGAAGAATGTAGGTTGGGACTGCTCCCTAATTTGGGCGGGAGATTTCAATTTAGAACCATGTGATCTTATAGCGTGAATTCAATGTGGTTACGAAGAAGAACTAGTTAGTGCTCCCAGACATTTCCCGCATAACAACTATGGTGAAAATATAAACTACGTTATATTCAAGCATAACCTGGAAATTACAGAGAAGGTTTTAAAAGGAAGTAGACGCGAAGACAGTGATAACATCTATATATTTGAAGGAGTAAGGTCCTCCTCATGTATCGATCATTTAATCACTTCAATAAACCTAAGGACCGTTACATTAGAATGCTTTGTTTCCCCAAGCCTATTGAGTGATCACCATCCAGTATTAATAATCTTAAGAACCTCCCCTTGTAAACAATTACAATCAGGTATCCACGAAGTGGACATAAAAACACAGGAGGAAAATGGGATCTCAATTAAAGGGGCAGGTGTGGACCTAGAAGTTTTTACAAACAGAATCCTATTAAAAATCAAAGATCACATTGGTACTTTTTTGGATGAATCCACAAGCAGCTTTGATATTGTTAAGGCCTTTCAATCTATCTCTACTGTAATTTCAGATAACTTACTAAGGAAAAATAAGAAAACTATATCACATTCCCCACAATGATTTGATAACCAATGTTCCAGATTAAATAGAGATTTAAAGTCGGCATTAAAAATGATCCTGCGTAATAGGGAGGTGATTAGTACCCTACAGAAATTATATAAAGAAACCCTTAAACAGAGAAAATCGGAGATAAGGGAAGACGTGTGGGAGAATATAATTAAAGCCGCCGAACTTAAAGATTCGGTTCTTTTCTGGAAAACTTTGGATCAACCCTTCTTCAAAGAGGTTCATTCCGTAAAGATTGATACAGTGGTGACCCCCAAGGAATGGTTAACCCATTTCGAAGTAATTTTTAATGAATCTAAACAAGGCATTTTTAATATTCAGGATAAAATTGTCATAACTGCAAACAAAACTAATGTAGGGTGCATAACTCAAGATGAAATTAGAACAGCCCTTAAGAATAGCTCCAGTGGTAAGGCTGCAGGCCCGATGGAGTCCCAATAGATGTATTCAAACACAACATGGACTTCTGGGTACCCGTTTTGTTTAAATTCTTTAATGCAACAACTGACGGGGTGATACCGGCCACATGGGCGGAGAGCCTGATAGTCCCCGTTTTTTAAAAGGGTGACAGAAGTAGTGCTAGTTGCTATTGCCCAATATCTGTGCTTGACTCAACGTCTAAAGTAATGGGCCAAATATTGTTAGCCAGGTTAGAGCAATGGTCAAACGAAAATAATATTTTATCTATAGCACAGTATGGCTTTTGACGTGATGTTGGTACAATTGAGCAGTGCCTGAATTTGGACCTAATAATAGGAAAATATACCCTTGCGAGGGAGGGCTCCCTCCATCTTTGCTTTGTGGATTTATCAAGTGCTTTTGACGTGAACCACTCAAAGCTATGGGAGACATTGAGAGGAATGGGTGCCCCGGAAGATATTGTTGGTTTCCTATCTCAGATCTATGCTCAGCTGTCCGCAAAGATACGCTATGGAATACATGGGGAATGTGCAAATCACTTTAAACTCACCCGCAGAGTAAGACAGGGCTGTACTCTTTCACCCCTCCTGTTCTCACTTTATGTAAATGGTGTTGACATTTTATTACAGAACAGTGGAGTAGATGTCACAATGATTGGCAAGTGGACCACAACCCTATTACTGTATGCCGATGATGCCGTCCTAATTTCAAGGACAGCTAAAGGCCTACAGACTCTGATGAATAATTTTACAAATTTTATGACGGAGAAACATTTGAAAATTAACCTGAGTAAGACGCTGGTTATGTCCTGTGGTAAATGGAACATTAAAACAAAATCTCATTTTATCAACGGGACATTAATAGAGAGAACATTCACATTTTCTTACCTAGGGATTCTTTTTAAAAGTTGGGGTAATTGGAATACACACGTAACCCTATGTAAGTTGAAATTCATGAAAATAGTGGAGGCCATTTTCAGATTCGCCCAACAAATTGGTAATAAACCGGTTCGGGAGATTCTCAAATTGTACAGAGCGAAGTGTATTACAGGGAGTTGTTACGGGGGGCACTAAGGGGTCAGATTGATACCTCGTCATTACATATCCTTGAACACAACTTTTTAATTGTAAGGGTAATTGGAACACACGTAACCCTATGTAAGTTGAAATTCGTGAAAATAGTGGAGGCCATTTTCAGATTCTCCGAAAAAATTGGTAATAAACCAGTTTGGGAGATTCTCAAATTGTACAGAGCGAAGTGTATTACAGGGAGTTGTTACGGGGGGCACTATGGGGTCAGATTGATACCTCGTCATTACATATCCTTAAAAACAACTTTTTAAGATGCCTGTTAGCTGTCCCTGTTGCTACACCTTCAATTGTCTTGCACAGGGAAACTGGAAGTCTGTATATACATGATCCAATCAGTATGGCTGCTTTAAATATGTGGCATCGTGTTTGGGTCAGGGAAGAAACTCACTTGACGAGGGATATTATTTTAAATTATTTGTCTCAAGATGGTTGTAAAAAAATTCCCTGGTTAAGTTATATTGCCAGTCTTCTAGAAGAATGTAGTTTAACTGTGAAGGATTTTCAATCAGTAGATGTACAACACCTCAGTAAGGTTGAACTAAAAAGGAGTTTTTGGAGTGTAAGGGAGGCTGGTAGAGACGAGGCCTCAAACTCCAAGAAAACTGTTATATCTTATCTTGAGGGTCCTATGGTTACAGGTTTACAACCATACCTCATTTTTGTAACCAATGTACAACACAGATTCTACCTAACCAGACTAAGATTGAGCACTTTACATTTCTTATTTGCATTTCCTAAAAGGGGTAAGTGGTGTTCCACCATGCCAAATTGTTCACTTTTTATTGTTTTGTAAGTTTTATACAAAAATTAGGAAAACATATCTCCATCCAATTTTTAAAATAAATAGCCTGTTTTCCTACAAAAGTGCTTTTAATCATTTACAAAACTTCAGAAAAATGTCAGTATGTAACGCAGTAAATTGTTACATAATGATGGCAATGAAACAAAGGAATGAACTTGCTCACCTAGAAGGACTGAATTATGAAGTAATGTAAGCACACCTGTCTAGTGTTTGTACTTATTTAATCTATGTGATGAGGCTGTGCCTCTTGAAGTTTTTAATTCAGATGCGTTTTTCTTTTTAACTATAAATGGTTTTTAGTATTTTTGTATAGTATGCTTTTGTGGACATTTTTGTATGATCCGAATAAGCTTGTTTATATAGCTCCTTTACTTGACTTGACTTGACTGTACACATTCCACATATTTCAGAAGTGCACTTTACTGTGGAAACCTTACGCATTTTACAAATACATAAACAATAACTGGTTTCTAATGCTACTAAAACTTTACATCATTACAAGTTTTAAACCAGTTACCTGTCAACAAAACATGAAGTTACCAAATGCTTTTCTCACAATGGTTCCCAACTGAACACAGTCTCACAATGTGATTCTAGACAAGCAAGACTACTCCCTGGACTTTATCAGAAGAAACACATTAATCTTATTAAAAACAAACACACCACATACAACCCCTCAAATATTAATAAGTTACCTTTCAAATTGATTTGTAGATCAAGAAGTATGTCAGTCACACACCAGATTTTCTCATACAGAATCTCTGTACTGTGCAGCTCTTAGCAAAACCAAAAAAATTGCAAACTTTCACTCTCATTCTGCACACATATACATGTAAATATCAAATCACATTGCTTCCCACATTAATTCAAAAGCTAACACACATTTCTATTGGTTACACATTTCAGCCCTTTCCAAATGACATACGTTTGAACCCTACCCCTAATTTGCCCACTGCCTGTTACCATAGTAACAGTTCATAGAACACTTAACTGAGCACACAGGTCACAAGTTCAGCACACACTGTTGCTAATCCAAACAGCAAGTGTGCTTGACTTTTCAAAATGTCACCTTATCTTATGTCATGTTCCTTTCAAACTGTTTTTCTTAACCAATAAGTAACGTGCTTTTAAAAAACAGAAACATGCAACCTACTTTTCAGACTAGAATGATCTCAAACAGCCAATCATTTATTTTCTTTTTTCAAAACTGCATCTTATCCACCATTTTAGAAAAATCTCACTTCTCAAACTGCCATTTCACATACAGACACCTTCTGAGTGCATCCATACCTCCCTTCAAGATGCTTAGAGTGTCAATTGTGGGACAAAGCTATATTTTCTGGAGCCAAAGGTATGCAGAAAACAGAGGCATGGACAAAAGACCTAGCTTTGCCAAATGTAGACACTAAATGGATTGGACAGAGAGGGTTAAAGTGACATCAATTGATGCCATTGGTTAAATCCTTTTTGCATCTCCAACACCCTGACCTCATAATTGTGCACTGTGGTGGCAATGACCTAGGCACTTTGACTGGGGTAGGTCTGCAAATGCTTATGAAGGACTCCTTTACAGAATTGATGTCACTTTTCCCTCAAACTGCCTTTGTCTATTCTTACATATGCCAAAGGCAGAAATGAAACTGGTCCAATACATTTTGTCCACAGATTGAGGAAGCTAGGAAAAATGTCAATAAATCTGTTTCTGCTTTTCTCCGAGATTATAAGATGGGGTCTATTTACCATACCAATCTGCGTTTCAATATAGATGGCATCTATAGGAGAGATGGTGTATATTTTACAGATGAGGGTAACAAAGTCTTCCTCATCAACTTTAGACTCTGCATAGGTACTTACTTGTAGGTATCAAAATCTCTCAATAAACACAAGAGCTCTTTTTAGAGCCACCCAACGCATCAGAGTCGTGCACCCAATGCGTAGAAGTTGTGCACCAAACGCGCTGGAGTCGAGCACCCTATACATAAGGAGTCGTGCATCCAATGCGTGGGCCGCACTGAGCGCCGCGCTGGGTGCGCGGCTCCTAATTTTGCCGTAAAATAAAACATAGCCCTATCACTAATTTCTATTATCCCCGGGGCTTATGTAAAATGTTGGGGACCGTGGTGGGAGCCCCAAAGCCCCAACAGTCCCAGCCGGCTCCCTGCATCCTTCCGGAGCCAGCATTGCTTTTCCACATTGGGAGCTGCTAACCTGCAGCTCCCCGTGAGGAAAAGCAATTTAGTTTGGATTTTGAAAGAGAGAGCAGGTTTCCCGGCACTCTATTTCAAAATCTAAACCAAGATTGCTACAGGAGGGTGGGAGCCGTGAGACTCCCACCCTCTCATAGCAAACAGCAGTGTCCCGGGGGAGGGCCCCCTCCAACAAAACACAAAGCCCCGGGGGTGGTGGTCCCCGGGGCTTGTGGGGCCGTTGAACCCCCCAACACTTCTTGGTTTTGAATGTTGACAGCCAATTAGCATTCAGCGCATGATCGGGACGGTGCGCTTAGGGTGCGCTCAGGATGTGCGGATCCACCGCAGCCATAAATATATATGTACTTTTAATTGTCATTTTCCCAGGAACTACTGAACAGATTTACACCATTTGAGCAAAAGTCACGAGTCTGAATTAAGGACTACCTCTTTGCCAAATTTGTTGTAATTCCGTTCAGCAGTTGAACGGTTCCTATGGAAAATTGCATGGAGAAAACAAGTTGTGGGACCACCTTTTTTTCTCTGCCCCCGCTTCACGAATTTCTGTATAGGAGCGGACCGGAGCGGGCCATTAGTTTTGAAACTTTCGCGAAGATTCGTCAACTGGCGCAAAAGTTATTCCAAATAGAATGTTGTGGATTTCCTATGGAAAATAGGTCCTAACTATAACTACCTAGTGGCGACCACCAGTAGGTAATGCACAAAGAAACAATATTTGCATACGGTGAGACCGAGAGGATGCATAAGGGAAAGCTGCTGGAAGCACTGAAGATAGACAGTTATTTTGACAAATCAGATTATGACATACCTGAGCAGAGGCCACGCTCCACGTGCAGACCCCGTGTCTGCGGCTGATGACTTGCCCTGTCAGAAGAGAGTGGTGATGGTACATTGCGTTATGCGACAGCTGCTTTGGGGAATACCTGGAGCCACAGCGTCAACACACGGCTGATCCTGCAGTACCTGGATGCACAGAGGAGGCAGATTATTGTGGCCAAATCTCCGCTGGCGCTGTCCTAGGAGTTTGTCTTCACCATCCGGGCCTCTGGCTTCCATCTTCAAGATGGATTGCTCTCTGTCAGCAAAGAGAGGGTGCTACTGAGCTATTGTGCAACTGAACCCGTGTTTGCACCGAGCAGCGAGGCAGGAGCGGCGAGCCAGGAGCCGCAGCAGGAGCCAAGCCAAGCCATGTTGGATCCCGTGCTCGAGCCGGAGTAGGAGTTGGGGGCAGCAGAGACGAAGGTACCGGGGTTGGAAAGCCGGCCGATTGAAACTCGCCCACGAGTCCGTGAGTGGTACCCGGTCCTGACTCCCAACGGCCAGCGAGAGCAGAGGGAGCAGGATACAGGAGGCGAGGCGAACACCCAACGTGATCAGTGCCGGCAGGTGAGTCAGCTTGTGGTCCCTGCCTGCGCCCGGCCGTGTCCCGCACTGCCTCTCTCCTGCCTCTCGACTGCCTTTCTCCTTCTCACCCCATCTTCACTGCGCTTGTGACCTGACATCTGGTGCGCCTCCCGCCGAGCCTTAGGGGAGGCTCTGGGAGTGCGAGGGGTAGCACAGCAGGGAGCAGTTACCGGAGAGCGGTGCGAGGCTCATCGCTCCTACCCACCCGACCTGCACCTATGCCCCTGTGTAACCTGCCCCCCACAAACCCCTGCCTTATTAACCCCAACTACCCCCCGACTCCGCAGCTCTCATCAAACCAGTGGTTTGAGAGACGGAAAGCTAGGCAGCACTGAGGGGAATGGAGGGGGGCTTGGAAAAAAAACACACAATAAAAAAAGGAGAGCATCAACAAAGGGTAACCAGTGTGCTAACCAAACATTCAACAGCAGCCAAACGAACAAAAACACCTAAAAGTGCGAAAGCCCACCATTTATCTCCCTCAACAAGGGTATCACAACCTTGCAATTTTGCCACTGAGAAGCATAAGAGAAGTATAAAGAGGTATAAAGAAGTATAAGGAAGTATAAAAGTGCAGAATGAACAGCGCAAAGCTCGCAATGAGGTCAGGCAAAGCCAGGAGACAAAAAGATGACGTCCATGTCAAACGGCGCAGGGCCAACAAAAGGAAACTTAACACAGACACAGACATAGACGCAGACACCGTGCTGTCATAACAAGGAGAGACCCTACTAAGCATGAGCGAATTTTGCGGATCTCGCGTTCGCGAATACTGCGGAGTTGCGGATTCGCAATCGGCAAAATCCGCGAATTCCCGCGAATTTGCGGATTTTTTTTTTTTTGTGTTCGCCCGTGTTTCTGCCAGTTCGCGAGGGTTTTGTACACTTTCGCAAATTGCGAACTTACCTGTCGGGTCGCAAGTTTCGCGAACTTGTTGTTTCTACGTGTCCAGCCTGTTTGGGACACTCTTCTTCATCACTGCCACTCTCTGTCACCACTGCAACTCTCTGACTACTCATGCCACCCTCTGGCCCACCCATGCCACCCTCTGTTTCATCACCACACCCTCTGGTTGTCCAGTGTACATTATTTTCGGCAAAGCAAAGCACACCTTCCCTGCCTCAAGTGACCTGAATTAATTTGGGGCTGATTAATGTGTCACAGAATATTTTTTTAGCTGGCACCTGCTCCCTTAGTGCGCCCTGATTAGTGATCTTTTGCACTTGCTAAGTGCTTTCATTGTTGCAAAATTAGTTACAACACCTGCCCTGCCCCAACTGACAATAATGAATTAGGGGCTGATTAATGGATTTTAACTTCCAGCCTGGCTCCTGCTTGTCTCCCTTAGCTGTAATTCAGGACCTTTGTGGCATATGTGTAACTATTCTGAGGTTCAGAGCAGGGTCACATAATAGTTTCAACTGGCAACTGAACTCTGGAGGGGCCCCTCAGGAAGCACTACAGGAAATGGCTACTAATGATGAGCCTGAACTTTTGAACCGGGTAAGTAGTTACTTTCAGTTTTGCTAAGATCGTATTTCTGCAATTTTGCACTTATTCGCGGGGCGCGAACTCACGCGAACAGTGCGAGCAGTGCGAGCAAAATCCGCTGCTCGCGGATTTGCGGATTTTGCGGGAGATTCGCAAATCTCGCGGATTGCGGATTTCCCGAAAATCCGCAAAATCCGCGAGCGGAACGGATTTTCCGCCCATGCCTAGACCCTACTACTAGACCAGATGCCAGAAATGACAGACAAAATTGCCTCAAATACCAGCAAAACCGACAGAAAGGACGCTCAACCAAAAATGTATTCCATTTTCTCATTTCTGAAAGAACCTGGCTCCTACCTAAGCTCTTCAAACAGCAATCTTAAAGGACTGCCCTCCCCAATGGAATCGGAAGGGAGTCTGCAAATTAATCATTCTGAAGCCGCTGTAAACAAGGAAGGCAGCAAAGCATGGAATTCTGACATACCAAAGGAACGTAGCTTACAACCAGGTATTCCCAAAGAAAGCGATGGCAGAGAAGACAACATCATGATCACAGACACTTCCAACAAAAGGGGTCGTCCCCTGGAGCCTAATATTGTAATCCACGTAACCTCGCAGCACCAACCCACAGCAACAGGGGCCAAGAACAGCTGCGAGGAGATAAACATCATGAGCAAAATAGATCCACCTGGAACTATTGAGCAAAAAAACCCAACCAAGCAAGATTCGGAGTCCCCAAAGGAGACGGATTCAACAAATAAAGCAAAACCCAACCTAGGGAAAAATTCTAGCATCGTGAGGACGGCTCAGACTCAGGCCATACATCAGGAACTAGACAGCAAGCTGGCGATTCAGTAAAGCCAAGAACATGCCCATACGGGGTGGGTCAGCGAGATAGAATCAACGACGGAAGGTGAGGAAACTGAAGCCACCAAAGGCATGGAAAAAATCACCATTACTGTACCAGCCCATCTGGGGTGGGCAAGTGAGGCAGAAAAAACACATGGAAGGGAGCCTATCGAAGTAATTGAACTCACTGGAAAAACCAGTACAATCGATACAACTCAGGCTCTAAACCTACCAGTATCCTTTAATATTGAAGAGAACTCCCAGCTAACAACAGAAGAGTGGGAGAGACTGGCAGTATCATACTCCCCAGCTGCCTTACAGCCCAACCACAACACAACAGAGAGCAAGCAAGACCATGAGAAGGATCCACCAATCGACAATCTCCCAAAAAGCGCTGAAGTTCTATGGTCTTCCTTGCTAAACACACTTCAACTATCCATAAAGGCCATGCAGTACCACTCGGAAAAAATGGACATCCAACTATCTGGACATCCAACTGTGGAGAAGTGTGGCTCAATGGTTAGAGCGGCAGACCTTGATGCAGAGGTCTTGCCTGGGACCAGGGTTCAATTCCCGCCTCGGCGGGTCTTGGGCTCAATTTCCTTGGACCTGATAATTCTCGCCTTGGTGCCTATTCTAATCATGGGTCCCACTCTGCAACTCTGGGCAATAGCTTGCTTAATCTCCACAACGGCCCCAACAGCGCTAGAATGCCTGGCTGCACCTTGGGGGTGCCCAGGAGTGGGTGCCTCACAGAGAAAAAGACAGGAAGGGTTCCACAGCGGTATGCGTACAAGCGCCGGCGAGACCCCATGTGGGGTGATTCGGGCGCTATACAAATACTACAACATTTACATTTACCTCTATCTTAAACTTCTTGGCCATACATGTAGTCAAAATTGATAACAAGTTGGCAGACATGAACAGTATGATAAAGAGGGTGCAAGCAGAAACCAAAATAGAGCAGCCGAGTTGTGCATGCCATTCAATAGTGGACAAACTCATCACCATCCCTCAACTCCTGTGGGGCATCCTGGCGGACCTAAAACAAAAAATGGAAAAAACCACCCCAATGAATCAGAAACAGAATACGGAAAAACAACCCCAAGCAACCCAGGAATGGGAAAAGAGGGCGACAGTCAACACCTCACACGCCCCAGAGAACATCTGGCTACCCCAAACTTACAGAATCTTTTAGCTACACCAACTAGTCGAAGAGGTGAATCCGAACCAAATAGCACAACAGAGCTAGTAGCCCACAAATTGACTTACAACACTAACGCGGACGCCCTAGGGAAATCCTCAGGGCAGCCTCCCGGTAATCAAAGGAGTGAAGACCTGCCACAATAAAAACAACACTCTGGACACTTGCAAAGGCCAGAACCTGACATAGCGATAACTACTCACAATGATTCCATCAGAAAGGAAAGCAAGGAAGAAGCTAGGGCAGAAAACAAAAGACCACGAAAACAAAAAAGGAAAGGAAGACAAAAGACAACCAACACAAAAACATTCTTCCACAGTTCAATCACGGTCCCTGACATAGCAGCAGTAGAAGCATCAGAAGAAGAAGCAGCAGACGAAACAGAGAGCCCGCTTAAGATCATAAAAACACCACCGGCCAGGAAGATGGACAAACCAACACAAAGTGAAAAACCCGCCAAACTAAAATCAAGGAGGGGTGGACCAGCAGACAGAAGCAAGGGCTCACCCTTGAAACAAGACTCAAGAGCAACAACCAATATGACACATTGGGAAAATCTGGGGGAGGACCAAGAATCCTTGGAAAATCCAGGGGAATACCCAAAACCCAACAAAAGTCACAATAGCCCACAGTTTGAAATGGGCATAAAAGACCACAATAAAGGGGTGATCAGGCAAGCGGAAGCCGATAGCCGCACCATACTGTTCATTCCAGACTACAAGTCAAGAGGGAGAGGAGATACCCTCAACAGAGGAAACATCTTACTTCTACTATCAACCATCAGCAGTCTGACAGACATCAGCACCAAAGATCTTGCGGCAGTGGAATACATCCACAGTAACCACCTGTCAGACGTGGAGGTCACAAAAACAACATGGGCCAGGAACAAAACAGCGACTAGTATCATGGAATTACAACCTCATTTTCTATCCTGGGAGATACGCCTAAAAAGATAGGAAATAAATGGATAACCAGACCCCCTATGTCAGGCATACAAAGAGAGACAAGCCCATAAGGCAACGAGCAAGCCACTTCAAGGAAAAACAGAAAGTGTATTAAAGGGGGCTAGAAGCCTATCAGTATCAAGGATGACCTTTCTGACCAAAGGGCTGGAGCAAGGCCTAACTGAGCAAGAAATTTGGAACTGGATAGCAAGGACAATTAACACAAGGGTCCTAAAGTTCACACAAAATACACAACAAAATACTCAACAAAATATCGCCGCAAAGCAACAACTAAGAATATGCTCTTGGAACATAAACGGCCTAGCAAACAAAAAAGACGACGTCCAGCTATTCTCCTACCTCCAGAAATTTGACATGATAGCCCTACAGGAGACCTGGCTAGAACAAGCACATCATATTCAAGGCTTCAAAACATACCATCTCCCAGCAACAAGAAACGCAAAATACGGCCACCCAAAAGGTGGCCTAACAATATACACTGCTATAAAGAGCTTCAACGAATCAAAGTACACAAACACAAAACAGACAGGCAACAATTGCACCCTCACAATAGAACTAGAAGTGAGGGGAAAAGATCTAAACCAAAAACTAAGGCTGATGAATGTATACCTTCACCCCGGAGAAAAAAAAATAGGAATGAACCTCCTGGTGGAAGAGCTCTCCAAAACACTGACAGAGACAGCAATTCCCAGTCTAGTAGTAACAGGGGACTTCTATATGTTCTTGGAGGGCCTCAAACAAGGGAGACCGCGCTAGAAGAGCTGTTCCTGGCGTGGGACATTCCTCAACAAGCAATAAGCAAATGGGGCAACCAAAACCGGCTGGCAAGGGCTAGCATAAAGGATCTAGAACACCTCAACATGGCAGCATTCAATGGTTGCTTCCCAAACGATCAGCTACTTTTCATAATTCAACAGCTAGCTCCACCTTAGACTACACATTTGTATCCCTGCAACTCTTTGCGCAAGTCACAGACTTCCAAATTGTCATGATGTCAGCAAGCGACCACCAGCCTCAAGAATTCAGCCTTAATTTCCAGGGGGCCGTGCTAACTAGGCCAGCACTAACCTGGGATGTTCACTGTCGGTGGCACAGAAAAGATTTAAATGCAACACGGCAAACTTGGAAGGCTTCATAATCGATGCAAAAAGCAGGTGGGAAGTGTGCATCACAAATAAGTTTAAGTACCTAAATGCCTGGGAACAATTCACGAGGAGCCTGGAACAGGCTCACACAAGGAAACCCAAGTTCCGTCGTCAAAGCTGCAAAAGCCGAGTGAAGAGAACCGATCCAGCTGGCAACTGCAACAAGCCCCTAAACCAAAAACATCAAGTTAAAACTCCTCAAAAGCAATATTAACAAAATACTGCAGAAACTACATCGCGACAGACCGAACACCCAACACAATTGAAACTGCAAAACCTAAAACAGAAGAAAAAGAGAATAATCTGGCAGGAAAAAAGGAGAGCAGAGGACGACCTATGGGTGTATGTATTGCGATTTATATAGCGCACGTATCACCCGAAGGCATCAAGGCGCTTGCTTTGGGAACCCGTCCTGGCTTTTCCCTGTGAGATAACCCCTAATGGGCATCCCCAAGGTGAAAGCCAGGCATCCCGCAGCGGGTGGGCCGCCGTTGTGGAGATTAAGCAAGCTATTGCCCAGAGTTGCAGCGTGGGACCCCATGATTAGAATTGGCACCGAGGCGAGAATTATCGAGTCCGTGGACATTTTGGGCTCAGGACCCTGCCACGTTGGGAATTGAACCCTGGTCCCGGGCCAGACCTCTGCATCAGGGTCTGCCGCTCTAATCAGTGAGCCACACTTCTCCACAGGGTGAGACTCCTACACGACGCTAAATGCACCAACACAAGCGGAAGATTCTGGAAAACAGTCAACTATATCCTGAACCCCAGGACTCTAACCATTGACTCCTACGTAACCAAGGAAGTCTGGGCTAATCACCTCCTGGAGCACTTCAACACAGCACTACAGTTTGCAACAACCAGTCGACTGAACAAGGTTAATAAAAATCCATCAGTGTTAACAAAATCGGTCAGTACCTCATTTGACCCAGCTGAAAAACAAATAATAAGCAGGATCGCCAAGGAGAAAGTGGGGGAGGGGCACCAGGACCCAAAAGGATTCCCCCAATACTGTATAAACAAAACCCGGATTACTGGGCAGCTGCCCTATTGCCACTCTTCAAACAGATAACAGATACAGCAACAATCCCAGCGTTGTGGAAAGGCTCGATTATTGCACCTATACACAAGAAGGGCAATGTAAATGATCTAAAAAATTACAGACTAATAGCCCTAATTGACATTGAAGCCAAGTAATACGCTGGTCTCCTATGAGAGGAGCTCTTGGATTGGACAGAAGAAAACGCAGTAATCCCTATCACCCAGACAGGATTCCGCAAACAAATGAGCACAACATCAAATATGTTAGCCCTCTCGCTCCACATTGATGCCACAAAGGCAGCTAATCTGCCCCTGTATGTATGCTTCATCGATTTTACTTCAGCTTTTGATACCATCGGGCCTTCTCACACAGCTGATCTTACTACACACTGATACATGGGTCCAAGTAGAGCTAGGGCCAGGGGATCTCCTGTCAAGAAAAATAAAGACCACAAAAGGCTTAAAACAAGGCTGCGTGCTGGCGCCAACACTGTTCAACATCTTTATGTCAGACCTTGCACAGCAGCTAGATGATACTATCTCCCATGCTACAAGCATAGGCGGACTCACCCTACCCAATTTAATGTACGCCGATGACATCGTCCTAATCAGTAGAACACCGATAGGGCTACAACATCTGATCAGCACCACGTTTAAGTACTCGACAGAAAACAGCCTAAGCATTAACCTCACAAAAACCAAAATAATGAGGATAAACGCAAAAACATTGTTTGCAGGGTTTCACTGGCATATGGGAGGGTCCACATTGGAAACAGTAGAGGAGTACAGGTACTTGGGGGTAATTCTTGACAGAAAAGGCTCTTTTTTCCCTCTAAAGAAAGCAATAAAACGGAGGGGTATTAGCATAGGGATCGCACTAAGGAGCCTCAAAACAAAAGCAGTCAGCCGAAGCTTTACCCCCCTGCTTCAAGTGCTTCAGGCAAAATTAACAGCAGCTTTAACCTACGGAAGTGAATGCCTCCAAGCAAGGGACGCCCAGCAACTAAACAGCACAATAGCGAAGGCCATGAGAATGATTTTCAGCCTGCCCAACTATACATCACAGGCACAAATAAGGCTGGAATTTGGCCTGAGAAATCAAACGCTGGAGCGAATGGGTGCCTACTCCAAAAGATGGCATAAGATCCAGAGAGGAAATGCCACAAGCCTAAATCACCATCTATGGAATGAGATGGAAAGAAAGAGCAATAGTCCAGCCGCGAAATACCTCAAGCACTCAATAAATTCCCTGTGCCTACAAGAAGCCTGGAAGCACAGTGGAACTCACAACACCTTTAAACAGCCAGTGAACAAATCAGTCAGATCAATGTCGTTAATCGAAGATAAAGCAGGTCTAGCAACCCGGGCACATGGCTGGACGGTAATCCAAAGCTACACAAGCAGCCTCAGCCAAAGCTATCTAGGAGTCGGTTTCACTAGGCGCACAAAGGAGAAGTTCCTACGCTTACGGCTGGGCCAACTTCCAGTACAAAACCATCTCCACCCCATGGGAAAGGCCCAAAGAAACAATAAATTGCTGACTATTTGGGAACACAAAAGAAGACATCCTGCACTTGATATGCATTGTAAAGGCCTGGACACAGAGCGTAGATTCCATCTAAAACAGCATTTCAGCCAGCTGGGCACAAGAACACGTCGGCAGGTGAATGGAAAGAACATTCAACTAGCAAGCCATGCCGTCAAATTCTTGGAGGAGGCAGAAAAGAAACAAGAGCGACAGAAGGCCGAAACAGGATGAGGCTAACTTAAGAAGCAAATCTCAAATGGTCACTGAAAAGGGATCAATCACACGACATGGGCAACAGACTGTCTCCTGATGGGCCTCTAACACACAATAAAACAATAGGGGTCCCAAAAAGAACTAACAGACTTTATAGAAAAAATTACGTATTTTTTACGCTTGTAACATGAGGTTCCTATCAAGGAGCCACACAAGTTACCCACTCTTCTTTTTAATTCAACACTCAGCCCGAAAGAAGCCCATCCCGGCACCGTCAAAGATATTGGGACTTGTCTCTCCACCACCCTTTTCATGGTGGGGAGCCCGTCATGAAAAGGGTGGTGGCAATGCAGGTAAGGAGGCCCAGACAGGACCCCCGGCTGCATCTGGACAAGCTGATGCATGTGGGGGCATATGATGTGCCCCCCTACAATTGCGCCTTCGTTCCTGCACTGTGTGCATGCTACACCATGCAGGAATGTGCAGTCAGTGTTCTCACAGTGGCGGCCTGTATGTTAGGCTCTTCTATGAGCCTACCAGACAACTGCTGGGAGACTGCCACAACACTGCTCGCCTGCCCTAGATTCAACTTGGAATGAGGCAGGCGGGTGCACCACGGTCTTGGTGGTCCTCCTGTGGGCGCGCCGGTTGCGGTCCTACAGGAGGACAGCCAAAGTCATAATAAGGCCCATATTCTTTCAAGAAAGACAAAAATATATGCTATCTTTTCTCTGTATCATGACACCTACTAAGGTCTACTTAGGTCTACATTAAATGAAAAGAGATGGCTGATACGTTACTTTTTAAAGTGAAATAATTTCACAGGGATATACTAGTAAGAGTCTGTGCTTGAGCCAAAGTTGGACTATTAAACTATTTACAAATAGGGAGGAGTGAGCGCTCTATGTTTAATATGTTCATTATTGACATGAATTAAAACCTTACAGAAATTGTTCGTGGGGTAGCAGTTTAGAGGCATCCACACATTTGCTCTTAGTTTCTGCAATCATGCTGTCATTGTTGAAATATCTGAGAAAAATATCCTTACATTTTTAGTGGGTGACAAACTGCTAAGTTGAATCATTAAGGATCAATGCCAAATGCTGCTGAATGATCTTTGGAAAACAGCCCAATTACTTCTCAAAATTAAAATCAATGTAGAAATGATTGCACAAGTAAATAGATTTTATTAATTGAAAGTTCTAAGAAGAGAATCAGATATGGCAGACACAGGTTCTTAGAAGTTGATGAAGTTGCATTTGCGAAAAATAATAGTTTCACAAAGCTTACGACATATGCAGCTAGATTCCTCATAGTGCCGTTTTGCGAGTCCTTAATAGCGAATACTAAGGAATCGCTATTAAGGACTTGAAAAACGGGATTCATGTAGGAATCGCTAAATAAATTGCGATTCCTACAAATTCCTTATTTGTGATTAGCAAATTGCTAATCGCCAATAAGGAATAACTCCCAATTCATTCCTATGGGCCTAAAGGCCTAAAGGCCCATAGGAATGAATTGGGAGTTATTCCTTATTGGCGATTAGCAATTTGCTAATCGCAAATAAGGATGCGATTTCAAGGGTGCCAGGTGTGTCCATTGGTGTTGCGCACACACATGTCCAAAGGACATGTGTGTGTGTAACATGCAACTTAGAAAAATGCATTTAAATGCATTTAAGTTTTCGCTATTTACCACGAGGTTTGACCTTGCGGTAAATAGCGGCCAAAAATTGCGATTTCGCAATTTTAAAATGCTTCTTGAAATGCATTTAAGGAATCTCTAATTGAGATTCCTTAAATGCAATTATTTGTAAATATGCGATTTCTAAAAATGCGATTTTTGCATTTGAGATGATGAATCCCAAATGCAAAAATAGCGCTCACAAAGGGTCAGATTCTCAGAATCTGGCCCTTTGCGAGCCGTTTTCGGCTTGATGAATCTGGCCGTAAATCTGCAATGCAGTCAAAGCATTCCAGCAGCAATGGCGTGGCCGGCTAAGGTGATGGAGGCACACGTAAATGCCGCTCTCTCGGAACATCTCCGTCGAGCTGATATACTCGACGCTACGCAGAATGGGTTTAGGGCAGGTCACAGCACGGAGACGGCTCTGCTTTATATGGTGGAGCACCTCCGCTCCGTGCTTGACGCGGGACAAACGGCAGCGCTGGTGCTATTAGATCTAAGCGCTGCCTTTGACACCGTCTCGCACCCTATCCTTCTGCAGCGTTTAGAGGATGCTGGTGTCTCCGGCATTGCGCTCGACTGGTTCCGGTCGTTCTTATCAAACCGGGCCTTTAGCGTGACCGTCCCACCCTTTCAGTCAAAATTCCACCCGTTGAACCTGGGCGTCCCCCAAGGCTCCTCGCTGAGTCCTACGCTGTTCAATCTGTACGTAAGGCCGCTAGCTGAGGTTGTCAAACTATGGGGTATGACCATGGTGTCATATGCCGATGACACCCAGCTAGCGGTCACGATCAGCGGGGATGCGGAGGTCGACGCTCCTAGGTTTCTACACGGACTGAGGGCGGTCGCTAGATGGATGACGCTTAATTGTCTCCAGCTAAACGCTAGTAAGACCGAGGTGATGGTATTTGGTAGGCGACCGGAACTGTGGGGAGAGAGATGGTGGCCGGAGGAGCTGGGTTCCGCTCCCATCCCAGTCACCGAGCTTAAAAACCTCGGGGTCTGGTTGGACCCTTCCCTTACGTTTGCATGCCACACTAAACGCACGGCTGCTTGCTGCTTCGGCATCTTGCGTGGGCTCCGTCCTGTGCTAAAGTTCTTCGATGCCCCCACCCGGCAACTCATGATCCAAGCGACCGTCATCTCCAGATTGGATTATGCTAGTTCTTTGTTGGCCGGTCTGAATGTAGCTGAGATAGGGCGCCTGCAGCGGATCCAGAATGCAGCAGCAAGAGCGGTGGTGGGCCTTCCAAGATTCTGTCCCACCTCCAGCACCATTCGAGCACTGCACTGGCTCCCGGTGGCGCAGCGGATTCAGTTTAAGGTACTCTGCGTCGCCCATAAGATCTTGAAGGGGTCCCCGGCAATGATCCTCACGACCCTCATGGCCAACTATATTCCGGCACGACCCTTAAGATCGTCAGATCTCGAATTGGCCGTGGTACCGCGCTTTAAGCGAAGCAGGGCCGGTGGGCGCTCATTTCGAGTGCGGGCCGCTGCTCTGTGGAACTCCTTACCCCCGGCAATTCGCGCTATGAGCGATTTGCTCTCTTTTCGTCGCGCCTTGAAAACATTTTTATTCCCTTAGTTAGTGTGTTCTGTGCTGTTTTATTTAGTTGTGTTGTGTAGCTGCCTTGTCGGGCGCCAAGACGCTCCTTAGCTGGAGCATTTGCGCGCCTAATAAAAACCACATAACATAACATAACATAACATAACATATCTGCCCATTCATAAACATGAGATGTGTTTTGTTGCTGAAAATAAAATCTCTGAGATGGTTACTGGATATAAACGGCTAAACCCACTAATATCACTGCTGTTTGAAGTAAGGGATTATCATATTAAAATTAGAGTCAGATCGTACCAAACACACATTGGGTAAAGCTTTTTTGAGAAGATGAGAGACAAACTCCAAGGTGCGATAGACTGTGCTAATTTTTGGCTAGATCCCTGACTTGCTCACGTTAGGTCGCTTGAAGCTTTGAAGCGTTGAGGATGAAATTTGCGTGGAAACACCCACAATGTGCATCTAAAACCACAAGAAAAACCGTCATAGACAGGTTCCAGTTATAGAATGTTTTTACCTTATTCAATGTCACCGATACTAAATACAAATGGAGTACAAATAAAATTTTGAAATTGACAATTACCTTTATCTATGAATCCTCTCCCAAATTAAGAAGGGGAACATCGTTTACGACGCGGTTTTTACACCGCGCTGCCTTTACCCCGCAGCTATTACAACTCAAGTCGTTACTACGACTTGCGCTGGATGGCGCTGTGGGATAAGGAATCTTGCAATTTTATATTCCAAAACCTTCCCTACTGTTACGGGGACTGGTGTTGGAATATAAAATTATAAGATTCCTAAATCCACGCCCTTGTAAGACTTGCGTGGTAAAGGCACGCGTTGTTACAACATGCGTTGTAACCACGTACATCCCTGATTACCATTCCATCTGCCCATTTTATATTCCCTTCAAATCATTATTGCCTGCTATATTGTTGCTGTGTCCCATTTATGCAAAAGTTAAATGCCTTTTGTTAAAACATATATTTAGATATTTGAACCCTTGACGAACTAATGGCAACTTGGTTAGGCATGTGTGTGAGGTGAGTACAGTTGGAAATTGAACAGTATATTTGGAGAACCTGGTAATTCAAAGCAAAGTTCACATTTACTAGTTAAAGCAACAATGTAAATATTCGACAAATATATTTTAATGTACTATTTAACTTTTTCTGTATGAACTAAGCTTTAATAATGATAGCGATGTGTTTTTGTGATAGATGCTGCAATCGCTAACCATTTGCAGTAACTATGATGAATAATCTCAGAGGCTCAGTATGAATCAGTTGCTTAATATCATTAGTACTTCAGCAGCATTAATAGCTCAGTATATGTAGCTCAGTATTATCAACTGCTCATTGTTACTAATGGCTCAATGCCACCAGTGATTCAGCATCACTTTGTCTATGTAGTGCTGTTACACTGCACACTGGCAGAAAGGCACAGCCCCTCTCCAAATCAGATTCAAGCCCGAAGCATGAATTAAGTAAAAATCTGAGAGAGGGGCTGTGTGAACTGTATTTGAGAGGTTCTTTTTGCAAATCAGACCTGATCGCTGTTAGGAAAAAGTGGTGGGCGAATGTTCGGTGGATAAACAATAAGCCACTGCATGCTAGTGTCCGAAACAGCCTAGTCAATTCAGAGAGGGGGACATGCATCAGTCATACTCTTGAAAAGGGCAACGCATGAAAAGCAAATGATTTGCATGCACATGCAGAAAGAACTGCACGCCCTTGCACATAGTGGATGACTGAATCTAAAATGTGTTTATATATACTCACCAGTTTACGTTATTCCTGAACCTGTTGTCCAAACTCTTTTGGGGCATTAACTAGGGCACTGGAGATAGTAGTACAAGAAAGTCTCAGAACTTAGAAAGTTCTACGAATTTTTCTTCCATTTTGACATCCTTTTTCAGGCTTACAAATACAGAAAGTCTTGATAGAAGAAAATCCCTTTAAAATCTTTTACAAGACTATTCACACTAGTGCTAGTTTGGAAAATGAGTAAAATTGAGGTGTTGCTATGACAGCAATTTCATGCTGCAAGACTAGAATATAAATGAAATAAGGAAAGGAGAAGGGATCATCTTCTTAAATTCTAAGTAATGAAATAGGACATCTAATATGTCATCCGTACAGCTGGATGTTATCCAGAGAATAAAGGGAGAGGCCATGGGTGATTAGTGTAAATCAGAGTTTCAATTTCGAAGCTTTTAGCGAAATTACTGGCTTCAAAGAATAACAGAGCCCAGGCTGGTGTAAAAAAGAAAAGCAACGAAGTAGATCAATTTGTTGCTGAACACTCTTCTTTCGCATTGTAATTTTTACGTGCTTGTTCGATAACTGCCTGTCTCTGTCCGATCGAAAGTAGTACAGGCATTGCTCAGCTCTGGATGTGAATGTTTTGGTAGCATGCGTCCAGTGTTCTTTGTTTTCTCATTTGGCTGCCTTTGTTTAGTCAGTCTGCTTCAGCAATGTCCTTCATTGTGACTGGCTGTTTGATTTCTTCCCTCACTAATGAATTAGCTGTTGGGCACCTTGTTTGACAATGACCTCTGCACACCCAACATGTGAAGGTAACAAGATGACCTCCCCCTCATTGTGCAAAACCTCTTCTCCCAACTCCCAGACAGCCCAAAGGCATTTAAACAGATCTGCCAAGAATGTCACGTGACAGCTTCAATGGATCCAGTATCTTACCGCATAACTCATGCTCGGCTTAAGACGCCATGGCTGCGTTATACCCACTGTTCGAATGCCAAGTTTGAAAACCGTTCAAAACCCTCTACATAGGGCGCACTGTCCTAGTAACTAGGTTCCATGTTACCTAACATGGGGTCTTCAATATCGTTCAGCCCTTAGGCGTCTGACATCAGTCCCCCATGACGTCCTATCTGCCCATCAATCAATCAATCAATCAATGGCATTTATAGAGCGCACTACTTACCCGTAGGGTCTCAAGGCGCTGGGGGGAGGGGGGTGCCGTTACTGCTCGAACAGCCAGGTCTTCAACTTCTTCCTGAAGGAGAGGTGGTCTTGGGTCAGGCGCAGGTCGGTCGGGAGGGAGTTCCAGGTCTTGGCGGCCAGGTAGGAGAAGGACCTTCCTCCTGTTGTCGCTCTTCGGATGCGGGGGACGGCGGCGAGGGCGTGGTTGGCTGATCGGAGGTGGCGTTTGGGAGCGTAGAAGTTGATTCGGTTGTTGAGGTAGCTCGGGCCGTGGTCGTGTAGGGCTTTGTGTGCGTGGGTGAGGAGCTCAAATTTCTTGGCTGCACCTTCCTTGATGCACAGGCATCCACCCTTTGACATGTCATCACACATGAACCCCACACACACTAACAAGGGCTTTCTGTTATTTCACTGAGACTCAAAGACATACCTTTCCACTGTGCAATAGCCTAAACATATGGACGTATGCATTAAGACCCCAAATCATGTCACATAGTCGCTCTCTGCCAACAGTATTACCCCATCGTTTGCAGATATGCCATGCACGTTGGTTCTTCACATGAAAGCCTTGCTTGATGGATTTAGTTTGAGATGCATGTACTATTTATGACAAAGATCATTAACAATCAGGAGACTTGTGAAATTCCATGTTCTACTTAGAAGATTTATTTCTTACAGTGAAATCATTCCAATATATGTGCAAGTACACCATTATAGTATTGCTGTCAATGTTTGTCGGGGAGGAATTTTAACTGGCGTAGATCTCAATTTTGACTAGAACTTGACAAAGACCATGCCCGTGATGCTGCTGTTAGATTGTTTTATTTGTAATCATTGTTCAATGGTGCAAAGAGCATTAGTGTTGACCAGCAGCGGTTTCTCCCCAAGGGCGTTGGGGCTCTGCCCCGCTTCCCAAAGCTACATCAATAATGTTTTTTTTAAAACAATATGTTTTTCTATTTTAACTTCTTTTGTCTCCTCTCTCCACATCAGGCACTCTCAGCAGCTCCGTACACTCACCAATACCACCATCCGCCGTGTAGCGAAGTGCAGCCTTGGTGACGTGACTGACTCCCCTTGAGTCCCAGAAGCCTAAGTGTTTGCCGGGCGGAAAACCTCACTGCCCTGAAGGTTGTGATGTCATCAGCACGGCAAATACATTGCTTCAGGGCCCAGTCTCCACCCCCTGATGACGTGGAGGGAAAGTTAGCCTCGGGCGTTTTAGGTCCGAGGCTGGTATCGCTAACCCTCCACGTCAATCAGAGAGCGGAGACTGTCACCCAGCCCTTTCCCAACTCATTACAGGGTCTGGTGGGACCCACCCTGTGATGAGTTGGGAAAGGGGTGTGACTGTGGCAGGCAGAGGGGAAGCCGAGGATTCGAGTATGCTCAGACTCAACCTCAGACTGCTTACCGCATGTCTCTACACTGGAACTTTCTGGAAGCCTCTGCGTCACAGTTGCTGCAGAGAGTGAGGCGACTCTGACTCCAGTCAATTACCAGTGAGAGACATTCCATTTAGATTTAGTGCCAGACAGTTGCTGCTTGCCAGTGCCACGATTGACTCAACTGCACTGCAGGTTAGTAGCCTAGGACAATAATATTACTGTGTAGTCCAGCACAGTGTAAACTGGTTTGGCTGCCTTATGAAGGCCTGAGCAGAGTGTCTCAATGTTTCGCATTAGCAGCACAAGTTTAGATTTTTTCCCATTAGTTTTATTTTCATTGTGGAAATTTGCAGCCAGTTTATTGATATGGGTCGAGCCACCCCGGGTGTGAGACACGGTGGACATGGACATTGGTTGCTCGTCCGATATGGCCTCCACCTGTGACCGCTGTGGTGTGTGTCCCTAATTGTTTTCCTCCATTGTGAATCGGGTATTCTGCAGTGGCACCTGGGCTCGGACACCTTTCTGCTCCACTGAACGGTGTTTATTATATTATTTCATTAGTTGTTCAGCAGTAAGAGGGCCCATTAGCCTTCACTGGGTTATATGGTGACTTTGGTATGCCACTGGGCAACTGAAGGTTACTTCTTAAACAAAAAATGAAAAAGAATCTTTGGTTGTGTTTTTATTTTTTGTTTTAACTGTGTTTCAGGCTAGTTTTAGCTCAGGGATGGTATGCAATGGTGGCTGCCAGGGGTCTAAGTGGGCGGGATTGGAAGGAATGGCACAGCGTGCCCCTACTTCTTTTAATAAAAATTCTGTCCACTTACTTTTTCTTTTCAAAACTGTGTCCCAGTACGGCAGATAGGCATTCAGATAAGGCTCGGCTTGCTTTCGTGGATGTTCGGGGTTGAGCAGAGAAGGAAAAGGACTCTGCTGCATATCATCAAGGGGGTTTATCCCCACTTTTTTGGCTGTAAAAGCCAAGAAAGCGGAGATAAAAGTATCTCCCTATTACCTAGCTGTCGCTAACACCAGTTAGCGACAGCTAGTAGGAAATAGCGACCATCTTGGACCCCGCTTTGCATGTCAGTGATTTTTATCGCTAATGTAATGCAAAGTGGGCGTGCCAAGATGTTAGCGACTGGAAACAGTCGCTAACATCTCTATCTCCCATTACCAACTTTTGGAGATATTCGCGCTAAGCGCGAAAATCTCCAAAAGCTAACACCTGCCACTGAGCAGTTCTTAGCCATGTTATCCAATGGTAGGTGGATAACATGGCTAAGGGCATTACCTCAGTAATGCATGAATATCGCTGACTTTTCAGCGATATTCATGCGTTTCGGCCAATTTTTATCGCTTAGGAGATAAACCTTGATAATAGCAAGGTTCCTGAGCGATAAAAATCGCTGCAGCTCGGCGATAAAAACATTGCCGCTAAACCAACATAGCGATAATTATCGCTAGTTGTTGGTAATATGCCCCTAAGTCTCTTCCTGACTGCCCAGCGAAGACTCAGAAAATGTCCTCTTCTTTTCTGAGCTGGCAGCTGCCCCCCTCTCCTCCTGTTACTCCATCTCTTTGTGTTTTGCTCCTCACTTACTTGAAACCGTGACTTGAAGAAACGGTTCACAACCTCTCCTTCCTTCTTTCATTTAGTTGCTTCCCTGTGAAATGGATCCAAAAAAGAAAAACACTCTTGTGACATATTTCTATTCCAAATTGCAGCCTCAGTTTGGAGAGAAATAAAAGGTTATAAATATGAAAAATAAATACATAACTAAATAAAGCAAGACAGAGTGGTTGCAAAGTGGCTAGATTGGTTTTATTCACATCCAAACGCATCAGCCTCACTTTCCAGACTTTGCAGTGGAGCGCTACTTTTGTTTTCTCATCTTTCTTTGCACAGCATTGTTGTCCCCAGGTAGGGAAGTGCACCATTCTTGGATGTATTGCAATAACTGGTTGATGGGTGGATTGGAAAACAAAATGTGTACCACGGCTCTGTGTTTATGGATGAGGTCTTTTTAAACCACACTGCTCACGTTTTGTAAGGATATTTGCAATGGACATTATGAGAGATAGTTAAGGTAACCATGTTGTTTCTGCTTACATTTCACATGCTTTACTTAATCTTGCATTCCCTATGCGAGTTTGCTTTCATTTTCTTTTTAGGCAGCATATTACTCTTATCAACTGCATAAGTTGAATTGAGCCACAATCAAGTGTTGATAGTTGGCACAATTAAGCTGTAGCTGAAAGCAGTGCGAGTTTCTCTCAGTGGGACAGTATGGTGTTCAGTGGGGAAAAGGATGTGGCACTATGGCCAGAGCTGTTGAATTTGGAACTGGGAAACCGGGTTCAGCCTTCATGACCCTTCCACCAGACCCCTCTCCTGAGGGAGCATATTCCTATGCTTGACCTTAGAAGACCCCACTAGACCTGAGAAGGGCTGTTGTCTTAGCACAAGCAGGTTTTCCCTAGTAATGTCAATTGTGGGTTAACCTTGAAGGCCCGTACACCTCAATCCATACTGAAGTTCATCTCCTGTCTTGCGGGCAGGCCTATGAAGCAGAACACCCTAGAGCAACAGTGATCCAGTCACTGTGCTTTTGTCACTGAGGTCACATGAACCGGGAGCAGGTTAGGATGGTGAGAACGGTGTGACCGCACTGGGTACCTATTTCGGGTGGGATCATAGTGTTGCAAGTATATTATTGTTTTAAAAAAAATTGCAGCCTGCTTCCTGGCCTCCAGCAATTTTCAGCAACAATAAAAATATCATGATAACATTGGTGATTAATGTTCTTCCTAGAGAGAGATTGGAGTTTTGTCTCGTGGAAGGGTTGACTCCTGGAAGAGTAGCACAGAGGGATAATGTGCCTGCTGCAAAGAACATGTACCATACAGATGACAAGGTGCACATAATGTTAACTAGGTTAGGAGGTTACTGCTTTTGTTAGAGTGATCCTTTTCTTACTTGCAGTTTATAAGATAAAATTCAAACATAGAACAGTGAGCTATTAAACTATACTGCCTGCTAGTATGGTTGTCATGTGGCTTCTACACCTTGTAGTCCTTTGTCTTATATAACATGTCCTATGCAATGATTTACACATGTGTAAATGATTGTCTCTGTGTAGTGTGTGTGATGTAAAGTGATCTGACACTGTACACTGGTATGAGTGGTGCTGTAAATCAAATTAACTGCATCTGAGAAAGAGTGTGGTTATGGAGACTTGAGGGGGACTGTTAAAGGGTGGTAGTGAGGGAGTCCAAGGCGTAGGTGATCATTGGGAGAACCAGCAAACATTGTTTCACAGGGCGCCAACAGCACTAAAGCCAGCAATGCCTTCAAGGCCAGTCCACCTCACCCATTGGTACCTCATTGGCCTTGTTTCAACAGTAATAGCTGCAAGTCACCAAGGATCGGCAATGCAGGATTTGCACCATACTGAGGGGCCGATTAGGATGGTGGATGGATGCATGACTGCTGGGCTGGAGGCGGGGGAAAATGCACCACATTGTCTGCCTGCAGCGGGCCTTCCGTCCGCCATATTAGGAAGGGGAACTGGGCACATGTCCGTCCGCCGCATAAAAACGTGAACCGCAGCGGGAACACACCAGACACCACGGCGGACGGAGCCAATCTAGGCTCACCGCTGTGCGGAATGACGTCCTGACCGTCCTCAATGTCCGCAATATTACAATCGCAAACACACCAGAACACCACAGCGGAAACAACGCCATCTCATAGACGGCGGAAGCACCACAACGGAGAGGGAAAGCATTGCCACGAGACCCACCGCACGGACCCGACCGCCATGGACCCAGCCCTACACGCCTTCCCGGCCCTGTTCCTACTTCACTACCAGCAAGTAATGCATGGTCGTAGACGCCGCCGCAGGTACGCAAGCATGCAATACACACATACCACACCACAGCATGCATGAACACTGGTACCTGTCCACACCAGACACCCTGGTGGGGACAGGAACACACACAAGTGCACCCACACAAGTCCCACCTCAACACAATCCCCCCCTCATCAGGAACACGCCGCCCACTCAACACCACAGCCAGCCAACCGACGTACTCCGCTGCACTGTCGGCGGTTGGGTCTGTTACCGCGGCCACTCCGTCCATGGCGGTCGGTTTTTCTATGGTTCCATCTGTGGTCGGCAGTTTTAGGAGACATCCGTCTGCCGCAGTCGGGTTTTGCTGGAGGGGAATCCAAATAGCACCACTGGTTTCCCCACGGTGCGGTCGGATGGTCATTTTGCGCGAGACTAGCAGTCCGGACCCTTTCCATCCGCCATCCTAATCGGCCCCTAAGTTTGCAAACTTTACTGTCTCTCAGCTTCATGCACAAGCAATTTTAACATGTGCTACCTGCTCTGGAGCCAATGGAATTATGCAGCAATGGGGGAAAAATGATGCTGCAGTGTTGACTAAATTATGCAACAAAAAATAGGCTGCAGCGCAATGCAATATATTTTCTTATAATTTATTATTCAGACATTTTTACACATGTTAAATCTCTGCAAAGATTCTGCCTCATTAGTATCAGTATGACATACAAATGAAGCAGTGAGAAAGGTGATCAGTCAACCTTTCCGAAGGGCCGTCCACTGTGCAGCAACTCATGTCACGTTTTTTAGTAACTTTTTATCCATTTGAGCTACACAAAATGATTAGTTAAAACTGTAAGATTATGCAGGAATGATGTGTTATGTGGAAAAAATGGCAGGGCCATAATTATATAGAAAACATTTGCAAACTAGGATATATTGCCGTTCATGTTTGAACTGCTCTTGTGGAAGAAGGGATGAGAAGTGCTAATGGGAGAAACTTCATGGCTTGGAGACAAATGGCTTGTGATTTCACTTTTAAGCATATTTGAGACATTGTGTGATTGAAAATATATCCCACTTTGTGAATGTATTTAAATTCCAATAACTCCCATTAAACCTTAAATATTCAAGTGAATCCATTGGTTGAATTAAATAACACAATAAGCTGTAACTGGTCGGTGAAATGCCAAACAAATACTAACAAGCATTTACAATGCAATGGTTTCGCCTTTGGAAAAGTTAGAGCTATTGGCATGGTAAATGACAAAATTTGTATTTATGTGTTGGTTTTGAAAACAGATAAATAAATGGCATTGTCATTAGCTTAATCTCTGCAGTCACTCTGCACTCCCTAGTCACTCTGCACTCCCTAGTCACTCTGCAGTCACTAGCACTCCCTGGCCACTCTGCACTCTCTAGTCACTCTGCAGTCACTAGCACTCCCTGGCCACTCTGCACTCCCTAGTCACTCTGCAGCCACTAGCACTCCCTGGCCACTCTGCACTCCCTGGCCACTCTGCACTCCCTGGCCACTCTGCACTCCCTGGCCACTCTGCACTCCCTGGGCACTCTGCACTCCCTGGCCACTCTGCACTCCCTGGCCATAAAATAAAAATATTGGATCTACATGGTAGACACTGGTCTTTACAGAAAGGCACATTAATACCTCTACCCTAGTTTAGGAGTTATAACTGTGGCTTAAACTACAGAGGTATCCGGAAAGTGTATTAACCACCAAAGTACCATTAAGGGTATTTCTATTTCGTGAAATCTTTCTGGGCACACAAAGCTCTCAACAGCAGGGCCCTTACCCAGGTAAGCTATTTCAAAATGCAGAAGGTATGTGACCAATTAAGTAAGCCATAACAGAGTTCCTTCAATCCATATCTGACTAAACAATAGTTCTTAAAGTTAAATACCAGAGAATGCCTATACCACAAATTCCGTTGAATTAAATAAATGCCCTCTGTCTGAATGGATCAAAAGCAGTATTCAACAAGCATGCTTCTTTAATGGCTGAAAATATTGGGATCCCAACCTCCACATCCAACAAAATAAAAAGAAAGAAAGAAGTCTGTGAATCATTGCTGCAACACATTTTGCTTGCTCCGTAAATTAAATGTAATCAGTGGCAGATACCCACAATTCTCAATGCTAAAGTTACATCTCTCAGTCATGTGTAGGCATGCAAACCAATGGCCATGGTTGGACTATTGTATTCTGGTCTACCCAAGGGTCCCCCCCCCCCCCAAAAAAAGAAGAATCTCACAGAATGATTTCAAAGATTCAAATGTCACTCAGACAAGCTGTCTCAACCTTCAGAAAGATAATTATGGGAAAGCGGCTTTAAAAAAAATATAAAACTATCTTGCTCCCAATGGCAATGGTTAGGTGACATATCCATGCTTTAGAAATGTCCTAAAAAAACAAATGAATTCAGTTCACTGTATTTAGCTCAGGCCTTTTTACATTTCATTCACTTCTGCTGCATGCACTCACTTTTCTGTAATAAATTATATATTTTCTGTAATACAATATAAATATATATAAAATGCCACCAAAGTCTCAACCATGACCCATAGCTGTCAGCTCTTATTGCATACAATGAAAATCCAGAAACTGTTGTTTCCTCGTCTGAATTTGAAGGCCTCTCTATCCTACCCCCACAACACACAGACTTTTCTCTGGTGCAGGGAAGGTAAGATTCTTAGGCCTCCCAATGGAATTATAGGTTGAATAATGCATTGTTCTGGTCGCCAGTCTCTCAGCTGTATCCAATTTGTATTTAACCTTGTGGGATCACGGTGCACTAAATGGGGCGTGGTTTGTTAAACACACAGATAGTATTGAGTAGCAGGCATTGTGGGATAAGAGTGGCGGGGAGGGTCAACGTATATGTTTACTGCCAGCTCTAGCCTTCAATGCCAGCTTTTCCCTTTAAGTATGTGATCTTGAGCTAATAATCAATTATAAGTAAAAGGATGATGCACTTTGAGTTCTTAGCGAGACCCTCCTGGGGAGTCAGCCCTATGGAAGAAGGAAGACTTTACACACGGTGTTCAAGCTGGTGCAGCGAAAACTACCTTCAGTAAACTGAGACACAACCAAATGCTTATTTGCTTCTACGTAGGGCTTTTGGGAAGTACTCAATACAAACACAATATATACAAAATGAGTAAGGTGGCGGAATGTGTAGATCTGGGAAACGTTAGAAGCAGATAAGCTAGCTCAAAGGATTAGTGGATCCGTTGCAAACGTCTGTGTGTAACATGAAGTCATGTATTCTAAAAGCAATGCAGCAAGTCAGATCAGTGAATTAATGCAGTTGGTATCGTGATCTATGTCGCGTATACGGGTGGCATGCACTCAACCTTTCATCCTTTCGCAAGTAATTCATTTTGCGCACAATCCATAAAATCTGTCAGCTGGTTAACAGCACTAAAATGTAACTGCAGATCAACGAAATGAAAATATTCAACAGCAAGCACTATATGCAACTATTAGCAGTGGCGGTGTGAGTCTACCCTTTGAAAAGCAGTACATATGCAAATCCCTTCAGCTTTGTTAAAACGCCTTGGCCGCCTAGGATCGCCTTGAAATAACTAATTATTAGTCCCTAAAGTGAAGAGACTGTGCTTCACGCCCCAAAGCATCTTTAGGGCGCATTGGGCCTCAGTGCAGTGTATATCAAGTGATAGTTAGCTCAGAAGTTGATGCACGCCCCCTACACGAGAGTGAACATAAGCATGAGGTCAATGGCAATGTAAGACAAATGAGCTAGTAAATGCCACAGAGTTGAATCATATTAACACCTGCTATTTAAAGAGCGTTTACACTTCTAGGAGCTTGCCTTATTTAATCATACATTATTGGTATACCCATCATCAACATAGCGCCGTACCTTACAGCTGCATGAAGCGGCCCTCTAGGACGTCAGGAGACAGCCCTGGGGAAGAGGGCGTCCGGGGTACATCCAACGGCCCCGATTCGAACTGGACCATCTTCGATTAATTCGTTTTAGCGCCTCGACGGCGAGGGACGAGGGTGGCACAAAAAAATAGAAATCAAAAATAATCCAATGATGCAAGCAAATCTTCTACTCAGTGCTCAATAAAGTATGTTGTCGCTTTTCTTAATAACCTAGAAGAGGTGCAACGAGGGCTCAGCGATCAACGGGTCAAGTGTTCCTAGCAGAGCCCCCAGCATCCCGAGGCAGCCACTCCCCTCTTTTAGTTTTCCCTCCTAAAAAGAAAAGGAATTTGGAGTAGGAAAACAATCCCGAAATCTTGAGGAATGTGGTTTCAATTCCAGACAGGCCTGCGAGGAGATCTCTCGGTTCCCCCTGAGGTGGAGGAATCCTGGGCAGGAAATGATTGAAAACAGCAGCAGGAAGGGGCGGGCCTCCACGAGGTAGACCAGAGGTATGCTGGGGGTCCGAAGTACCCAGAGAAAGGGGGTTTGCAGGGTGTCCTCAGCAGCCTAGCTTGGCAGGAGGTCGGAATTAGAGGAGTCTTGCGGCAGACAATGGTTTCAGCGCACTTCAGTGCAACAGGAGGTGCTCCGTTGTCTTCCGGGGTAACAGGTATCGTGGACTGCAGCCAGGGGTGTTCCGATGCCCGTGGCTGAGGCGCGCGCTGTGCGCAGGTCCCTCTAGGGGCGGGCGGGGCTCTTCCTGGGCAGCGGCGGCCAGAGGTGTGTCAGGGTCCTCCCATGGCAGCCGCAGGCGTGCGCAGAGGTCTTTCCCGGGCTGTAGCACCTTGATGACTGTGCACAGGGCTGCCGCCCGGCTGGCTAGTACACAGGGGCAGAGCCAGAGGAGTCCGCTTGACAGAATAGCAGGTTCAGCTAGAACAAGGTGCGTGCTCGGAGCACCGTGCCTGGCTGGCTCTCACGGGCCTCAAACTGCAGAGTCCTAGAAGGGGGAGGAGGGTGCAGTCTGCGGTGCCGTGGGCAGGGTACAGCAATGCCATCTGCACTCAATGTTCACCGGCCCCAAAGTACACTCTGGGCTGCAAGCTGTGTGCGTGCTCGGGTGCAGGAAGCACTTCCTACGTCCCCCGCCCTGCCCGACACTACCACCCTGTGAGCTCAGCCAGCTTATCGCCGAGGCCATCACATGGCTGAGCCAGGAGCTGCAGCCGAACACCGTCACCGTTTACAGTGTTAAACAAGAAACAACGGGACAAACAGGGGGGCAGATGCTTACCTCATGGCCTCGGTAGACGCTGCTCGGAAAGCACAGCGTCCTGTAGGGATTCGGGGGCGTGCTCTCCCCTTCCCATTGGATGGAAGGTAAAATTCCAGCCAATGGGAAGAGGAGAGGGCGGGACTTAAAAAAAGACCCAGAAACGCCCCCGAATCGCGTCAAGGCGGGCCCTGAACTCCGTGACGCTCCTCTCCTCCAATGGCTGGCCAGCATTTACGAGGCCAGCCAATGGAGAAGAGGGGCGTTTTCAGGCCCCCTTACCACTAACAAAAGATTTCGGCTCCGCCCACCCACTGTTTACGCAGTGGGACGGTAGCCGAAACCTAAAAATCGGGATGTTTGGCACATTCTGGCCACACCTCTGACTTCACCCACTGATCGAATCCTTGGGTTAGCTCCACCCTCGGAGTCTCCGTCCACAGTTCTTCTAGTCTTTTCCCCCACTTGACCACTGGTGGCTGCACCGTTCTTATACAAACTGGTGAAGAAGAGCTGTAGTTCATGCCAGAGTGTTTGCCAACTCTGCTTTTGTAACACAGTGGACAATTCGGCTTGCGCTGGCTTCCTGGCTACTGCTTCGGAGAATGGCTTGAAGGACATGGGCTACTTGTATTCTTTCTTTTCGAAATTCATGATGAATAGTTCATGGTGCAGCCTTGATGCAGAATGACGCATTCAAATGTGACACATAATTGACGATGTGTTCTAAGTTTTTATACAGCCGACGTGCTTTCAAATTTCCCCATGTGGTATATAGCGTGCTCCTCGCTGCTAAAAATTCCATGAAATGATTTATTAATTTACTGTTTTGTAAAAGTCTCAATGTACTACTGTCGGCAGTACACATTGTATTAGTGTATTTACTGCAATAGACTCTTTCAAACCTAGATGAGTAAGCTAAGGGCATCTTTCCCATTTTAACTGGATGCCAGTCAATTCAATTCAATTTCAAAGCTTTATTCGATTATTAAAAACAATCACAAAAGCATACAATAAAAGATACACAGGATACACATTATATTGGAAACGCCAAAAGAAATCATCAGTTTTCGGATTTAAAAAAGATATTAAAACACCAGACTTTTCCTATGCGAAACAGCTTTGAGTAAAAAGGTGGCAATAAAAAAACAAGTATCAACAGAGTCAAGTGCAAATAACAGTTTCATGGCTTGGGCTGTAGTATACACAAAGTGTTTTCTGAAAACAGGTCTAAGATAATAGCGTTGAAGGTGCATGTAAAGAGGGCAAATGAGCATAAAGTGCAAGGTGCTTTGCCTAGATTGGCCATCACAGGGGCAGGGGGATTGACTATGAAGTTTCATCACTGGGAAGGCCACTAAATTATGTACAATACCAAGTCTTAACCTCGTGAGAACAAACAAATGCGATTGCTTGGTAATAAATTTAAGGTACATAGGCATGCCCTTGTGCTCCGACAAGTTAGAATGATAGAATGCATAGGTTGACAAGGTGCTACATTTAGCCCTGCGTAAGTTAGATTTAGTCCCAATAAAGACATTTTTGAGTTCCTTTTTAGAAACAGTAACAGCACTATGGGGATCATTAACAATGTCAATGTTAAAGATATTACTGTAGGAAGATGAAACATAACTTAACCAGGGGATATTGCAGGCTTTGCTTGATTTAAGACAATCTAAAATGATCTGCCTGGTAAAATCAGTCTCATCTTTAGCCCAAATTGACCTCCAGACCAATAAAGGTCTCATTCCCATCAGGTCTGTTAGATAATACAAACTCACCTCGCTATGACACAGTTCATTGGAAGCCGAGGGAGGTATTTTAAGGAACCCATTCTCGGTGACTTGAAGTTCCCTGTGCGGGCAGTAGCCCCAAATACCAGATCCATAAAGAGCACTAGATACACACCTATGCCTATAGATCTCAAGCATATCCGGTAGGCGGCGGCTACCAAGCTTAGAAGCAAAGCGAAAAACTCCAGAGGAGCTTTAGCTTTTAGCCATCCTAGAGTTTTCATTTGAGAGCTCATGCGCCCAGGACCCTTTGTTATTAAAGGTCACTCTAAGGTAGCAAAATCTATCCACCACCTCTATTTTATGATTATTAAAATGGAACCGCTTTAAAAGTTTCATACGTTTTCCACAAGCCATGATATACGTCTTAGAGTTATTAATTTTCAACTTTCTCTCCTTGATAAAGTCGTAAAAATAATTCATTAATTTTTGGAGCCCGTTTGGAGTGCGCGAGAGTAATACCTTGTCGTCGGCATATAGCAAGACGGGCACGGCATTGCCATCAACCTGGGGGGAGTCGGCCTCTACCTTCTTCAGTTCAGACTCTATAGAATTTATAAAGAGGGAAAAGAGCAGGGGGGGCCAACACACAGCCTTGTCTAATGCCAGACTTAACCTTAATTTTCTCTGTGCATTCACCTGCCTGGCCAAAACGGATCTGGGCTGATAAATTAATATAAAGTCTGGCCAGGAAATGTATTATTGCTGGGGGGGCACCCATACCCAATAAAGTGGACCATAACAAGTTATGGTCCACTAGATCGAAGGCACTCGAAAGATCAGCGAAACAGAGAAATAGAGAACCCTGTTTCGCCTTCGTATACTTTCCGATAAGGAGGTCAAGATTAATGCACTGCTCCGTTGTCCCCAGTCCTTTGCGAAAGCCATATTGGGATTCCGCCAAAATTTTGTTTTCCTCTGCCCATTCCTCCAACCGCATCAAGAGAACCCTACTCATGATCTTAAGGGAGGAGTCAAGAAGGGAGATAGGGCGGTAGTTCTTGGCCTCTCCTCTATCTCCCTTCTTATAAATGGGTAGAATTATAGATTCGCTCCAGGTAGGTGGTGTGCTCTCCAGGACTGAAGCGTTAAACACCTGGGTTAGGAGTGGGCTCCAGAGTGTCGGGTTGGATTTGTACAGGTCAACCGGGACCCCGTTGGGTCCTGGAGCCTTTCCCCCTTTACTTCGACTAATAGCAGCGACAACCTCAGGTAGTGAGATGTCCAGGGGTAATTTCATTCCGAGCAACGGGGTGGGATAACTGACACTGTCCTCCCTGGGCGGGTTAAAAATCCTGGTAAAGTGGGCAACCCAATTTGCTTCGCTCACCTGGGCTGACAATATAGGGAAATCTTCTTTTGCAAGAAAGGGACTATTAACAGTAGACCAAAAAATCCTACTATCACGCAGTGCTGATGCTTGAGTGAGAGCATCCCAAGCTTGTTCCCTTAACTCTTGCTTCCTACGTGTCAGATTCTTTTTATAGGTGAGTCTAAGGGATTTAATGGCCTCCCTATCTCTGGGGTGTACAATTAGAGCCTGCTTAAGTTCTCGCAGGGATTTAGTACACAAGCTATCGAACCACCCCACATTTTCCTTCTTAATTCTGGCTTTGGTGATGGTAAGACAATTTTTTATAACAGTGCCGAGGTCCATAAAATAGGCTATAATACACTCACAGGGGACCTCCGGATCTAAATATTTATAGATTGCGGCAAACCCAGCTTCAATCATTTTAACCTGCAGCTTCTCTGAATTATCCAAACACCACTTTATACGGATACCATTCTGTCTACAGGGGGTAGCGTCTTCAACTGTCGAATGGTGACTGTTAACTGGTAACCCCCAGGCAGAAATCGACATGGTGATGGCATTGTGGTCGCTACTTCCAAGGTCAGCAACAATGGGAACCGTACAAAAGGGAACAAGGTGCGTGGAGACCAATAAATGGTCAATAACAGAAGCCGAGTTCAGTCCTACAAAGGTTGGGACAGGTTTGCCATCAACATCTACAGCCGGAGGGTGTATCATAAGGTCCAAGCTTAACATGAGAAAATTAAGGGAATCACCATATGGTGAGTGAACAAAGTGTGCCCGGTTTTCCCCATTATCCCCGTCAAATCCACAAATTCGAGTGAATGAATGAGGACAGGTACGAATGTTGAAATCCCCTCCCCAGATAAGATCCATTGGTTTTTGGATTCCCTTTCGGATGTTACTCATGGCAGAGCCCAACTCCTCCACCACCGAGGTATTGGATACATCAAACAAGTTATTATAGTGGTTGATTACCATTATCATTTGTCCCTTTATATGTTCTAGTATTAAGATTTGGGAATGGTGACCCACGGACTGGTGCAATTTCATACGGGCTGGAAAATTCACAGAAAGTAAAATAACTAACCCCCCTTTAGCCCTGCCCATACTAGACCTTTGTCCCAAGTTGTTATATGACACGAAACCATCAAGGTTAACATCAGTGGTTGCCCAAGTCTCTTGTGGACATAGGACATCAAAGTCTGGAAGAATTACACTCCATCCTAGGGATGTCGCATGCCGACTCCATCCTGCAATATTCCAACTAGCAAACTTAAAACCAGGGGGACAGGGGGAAGGTTTAAAAGGCGCTGGAACAGGGGTAATAGAAGGATTATTGACAGCTACGGGAACCGTTGGAACAGGAAGAACAGCAGGGGCATTTGATACAACTCCCTGCAAAGTTACAGGCACTTGAGAGGAAGTAGAAGGTGATCTAATTACCAGACTTAGACCCATGTCATCAACTAAGTTGGTTTTTAAGGTTCCTGTTCCCTGAGAGCGTAAATGCAACGGGGCAATAGTTGGAGACATTACAGGGGTGGGGATAATGGAGGAACTAATGCCAGATGTTACAACAAAATCATTGCCGGGACAGGGTAGGATGTGATCTGGGGCAGGGGGCAGTCAATCAACACCGTCCAGTCCGTTGAGACAGCTAAATCGATTGTAGTCATGGAAGGGTGTCGCCGGAGGTTGAAAAACCGGTCGTGGTGTGTAGCCATAATGTCTCTCCCTCCGAACAACCCTCGTCCAATTGTCATGGGCTTGGTCCTGGTACATAGGTGGGAAGAAAAAGGACACTGGCAAAGTCCGAATGGTGGATTTGAGGGAACGAATTGACCCGGCACATATATGGAGAACAGTCCTTGGGTCCCGAAAGCTCACCATAATACAATCCCCTGTTATGGATTTTCTAGTTTTACCCAGCAAGGGAACCCTTCTCACCATGATAATTTCGTTGTTAAGGTGGGCCGGGAGAGGTCGGTTCCAGTTCAACCACTTTATAACTTTACTTTTCAGTGAGCAGAAGTTCTCGCCTTCGCCCACTTCAAGTGGGGGAACACCGGCCATAACTACCATATAACCATTAGCCTCAGGAGGGAGATCAGGTCTCCGGGGCCTGGGGGCGGGCTTCTCTGGGGGTGGGGGAGCAGTACCATCAGTAGTTGTTGCAAGGGAGACTGGGCCTACAGGTTGAGAAGATGGGGTAGTAGAATTGCATAGTTGAGCCGGGGCTAAATTAGCCATATGGGGTTGTGGAAGGGGGCAGCAATAGTCGCCAGGGGGGGTCCCGCGTTAGCTGGAAGGGTTAGGGGATTAGGAGGGGCAATGGAAGGGGGCTAGACTCTGAGGGTCTACCCTGGAGGTTAGCCGAGGATTTCATACTACTTATTGTTGCCTCCAGGATAGTGAGTCTAATTTCAACTTTCTTAATGCTCTCGCTAATAGGCAGGAGCAGTGACCTAAGTAAAAATTCCAAATTCCCTAAGGGGGCAACCGGAAGTGAAACATTAGAAAGATTATTCACAGTGGCATCAATCTGGTCAGTAGTGGTAGTACCCTTGATAGGGGGAAATTTACGCACATCAACTAATATCCTTTCAGCGATTGGGGGGGGCTTGGGGGCTCCCCCAAAATCAGAGTGGGGGATTTTGGTTTTACTCTGGCCTCCCCTCGACTTCCTTCTACGTTTATTTGGAGGGGGGCCATGTACCTCTGACGCAACAACCTGCTTTGGCTTGGCTTTCCTACCTTTAGTTACAGGAGGGGGCTGGCTAATTAAATCAACAGTCACACAGCTAGGACTAAGGGGAGGGGGGTGACACTAGGGACTGGCTCAATGGATATACTGGGGTGAGGAGTACAATCCCTCAACAAAAGGGGGACGCCATCCTGGGATAATATCTCCTCGCTAATGTTAGAGGTGCCTCCCTCTTGGGAAATAGAAATATCTGCAAAGGGCCTATTTTTCATGTTTTCAATAGAGCAAGGCGCTCCGCCCTGCACTCGGCCAGGGAGGTTTCCTTGTCCCCATCACCCAAAGCCCGGGAAAAATAATTGTCCAAGGTCCCGTTTTTGACTCCCCCCGGTTTCATAGAAGTGCTCTCCAGAGCCGGGGAAGGCATGTCGGGAACCTATAACAACAAAACTAGAGCAAAAAAGGACCAACATACACACAGCAGGCGAAAGAGAGTTGGCCCAGCCCAGCCTACTCTGGCCTACGAGGGCCCACCCTTTGCCCGGGCTTCGCCCCGAGCTTCGGCCCGCGCGCATCCCGCGTGCGCGTAGATGGGTGGGGTTATGTAGATGGGAGGAGGGAGGGCGGGAAGAGTCGCAGGTGCGCTGGTGACCGAGGCGCTACTCCTGCTGGGACTCGCAGTCCCGCCCTCACAGACCAACACAGGCTTCAAAGCCTCCCCATTCAATCCAGGCAAAATGCGGCGAAGTTCAGCTTTTCCCCGTGAAAATAAGCACAGCCAAAGTCTCCAACACAGTCACAAGGCTGCGAACGGCTCCCGCGGAGCGGGGGCCGCGAGCCGTCTTTAAGCAGCAGGGGGAGGAGGGGGGGCGGGAAGAGTCGCAGGTGCGCTGGTGACCGAGGCGCTACTCCTGCTGGGACTCGCAGTCCCGCCCTCACAGACCAACACAGCCTTCAAAGCCTCCCCATTCAATCCAGGCAAAATGCGGCGAAGTTCAGCTTTTCCCCGTGAAAATAAGCACAGCCAAAGTCTCCAACACAGTCACAAGGCTGCGAGCGGATGCCAGTCTCTCCTAGCTGTTGTTGCCAAGGATCTGTTCACATAAATGAGGGTCTTCCTTAGCAGTGTCACAATGCTTTGTGTTAGTGCACTGCTGAGACGTATTTGTGTAATGATTGATGATGATAGTGGGGTGGTGGTATGGTGGGGCAGAGCAGACTGGGGGTGGCAGTGCAGCAGTGCGAGGTGGTGTTATGGTGATGACTGGTAGGTGTTGTATAGTGCTAGCATGTGTCGTATTGGTTGACAGTATGGTGGTATTAGGTGGTAGTGCACTACTGGGTTGGTGATGCCATGATGGCTTTTGTAATCCCGTGGTGTGCAGTGGTAGCAAAGTGAATTGAACCTACCAGAAATATGAAGATTTGACGTGTCATATTGTGCCTGCCTATACCACATGCATATGCCTTCAGGTGGACTGGCACACCAAACAGTCAGTATCATGCGATGAGTGAGAAATACTACTAAGAAGCCGCTTTTTCAGAAAGGAGGCACGCAGCTAAAGATGACTGTAGACAGACCTCATATTGTTTTACTTATTTTCGCTTTTCTTCACAGGCCATATGCAACAAGTATTTCTATAATGATGGATGATGACAGTGGGGTGGTGGTATGTTGGGGAAAAGTAGACTGGGTCTAGCAGTGCAGCAGTGCAAGGTGGTGGTATGGTGAGGAAGGGTAGGTGTTGTATAATGCCAGCATGTGTCGTATTAGACACCACTTATGGAGAACAAGGCGCAGCTTTGCACCGTAGCCCTGGTCTCACTACCGCTGCTCCAAGCTGACATCGATGCTGCTGGAGTGAACCTACTGTCAGATCTTTCCTGGGTGAGAGAGAGAGAGAAATAGTGGCTGTACACAGGCCTATGCAAGTCTGGCCATGCAATATCTGGCAAAGATGGTTTTATTTGTTGCAAGAAAGGAGCAGTGACTGGAAGCAATGATGCTGACCCTTTATAGCACACAGGTGCAGTTTACTCTTATTCTACTTAGATTCATTTTAAAATAAAATGGAATTCAGCACATCAGCATACTTTCACAAAAGATACCTTTGCCACGGAACAGCAATTGAACCCAACCTGAATTTCGGAAATCAAAAGTGGTGGACCATTGTGGTGCTTGGTGGGAAACAAGTCACTGAACAGTCAACTTCAATAATGTTAAGTCCAATACACGTAACACAGGCAACCTTTTGAAAGGAGTTTCTTGGGCCAGGTGATAAAGATCGATTCTTGGAAGAACCAATGTGTGGCCAAATCTATTATCACTTTACATCTCTAACATAGCCGAGATTCATTCCATTTTCTCTTGTCTCACCACCAAGACACTCTTTGTTTGAATACCCTACCCCTTTTTGTGACCTTTTTTCCACCACTTGCAAATGGGGCACCTTTGCTCTGTCTGTGTCTAGTGAGTACTATCAGAGGAGGGCATATTTTGTTAATGTATTGCAATGTATTGTCACATTTATATTCTTTTTACTTTGTTGATGTGGTGCGCAGAAGTGCTTGTCTGCATTAGTAGCACACTACACTGTGCAGGATGTGTGGTTGGGAGGACGTTGTCTTTGCTTTGATGCAATGTGGGAAGTGTTACCATGGTGTGTTGGATAACCACTGAGGTGCAGTGTTAGATAGAAACCTACACACCGTAGTCCCTTCTGGCTTTACTTTGGGCATCTGGTTTTACTGAAAATGTGGAATTAACAGCTGCTTTAAAAGTGTTCAAGCTATCCAATGGACACGAGTCTCAAACCTTAGGTCCTATTTTAATTTTTCACAGTCACCAAGGAAGATATCAACAGATAGTTTAATGACAGGCAGTAGAGAGGAAACCCACAGAAAGGTTTTCAACAGGCACCAGAGAAAATCAAAAGATACTTTGACAAGCTCCAGGGAGGAATTCATCCAATAGTTTATCAAGCTCCAAATCTCTACTCAAGATCCCCAGAATATAAAAGACCCATATGGGAGGCAAGTCTTTCTCCTACCAAGCTCCACTCTTATGGAATCAACTCCCTCTTGCCTTAAGACATTGTCAGGAAACACTGAAAACAGCTCTGTTCATATAAACAGCCCACAGCCATTACCTCAGTTGAATCTCCTGAGCGCTGAGATAGCCTTCGGAGGGTATTCTCCGGCCCATCTCTCTGCTCCCCTTCCTGGCCAATGTCATCAAGAAAACCGTCAACAGACAGCTAACCGGATAACTCGAAGAAAACAGAATCCTGGACCCTTCCCAGTCAGGGTTCCGCAGCACTCATCCTCCTAGACCTCTCTGCCACCTTCAACACCGTCTGCCACCGCACACTACGCGCACGCCTCCACGCCACAGGGATCCAAGACAAGGCTCTGGATTGGACCACCTCCTTCCTCTTCGGCAGAACCCAGAGCGTCCGCCTCCCCCCATTCCATTCCAAAGCCTCCGAGATCATCTGCGGCGTACCCCAGGGATCCTCCCTCAGCCTGACAATGTTCTTTATTTACATGTCCCCACTCACACATTTAGCCCAACAGCATGACCTCAACATAATCTCCTATGCCGACAACACTCAGCTGATCCTCTCCCTCACCAAGGACCCCATTACCACCAAAGAAAACCTCCACGAAGGAATGAAGGCTGTTGCTGACTGGATGAAGACCAGCTGCCTTTAACTCAGACAAGATGGAGGTCCTCATCCTCAGCTCCAACCCTTCAGCCTGGGACGACTCCTGGTGGCCAACGGCACTGAGGGCAGCCCGACACCCCTCGACCACGCATGCAACCTTGGAATCATCCTCGACTCAACGGTCTCAATAACCAAGCAATTCATCGCCATCCCCTCCTCCTGCTTCAACACCCTCCGCATGCTTCACAAGATCTACAGATGGATCCCGACCGATGCAAGAAAGGCAGTCACCCATGCCCTCGTCAGCAGCAGACTCAACTATGGAAATGCCCTCTACGCGGGAGCCCCGACCAAGTTCATCAAACGACTACAACGCATCCAAAACGCCTCGGCATGACTGATCCTCGGCATACCATGCCAGGGCCACATCACTCCCCACCTGAGAAACCTGCACTGGCTTCCCATCAACAAGAGGATATCCTTCAAGCTCCTCACCCATGCACAGGGCGCACTCCACAAGACCGCCCCAGCCTACCTCAACAAATGGCTCTCCTTCTACATCCCCAACCGCCAGCTACGCTCCGCCGACCTCTGACTCGCCACCATTCCGCACATCTGAAGAACAACCACCGGTGAGAGATCCTTCTCCAACCTTGCCGCCAAGACATGGTATACTCTCCCACTGAGCCTACAACAGACCCAAGACCTGCCAACCTTCAGGAGGATACTCAAGACCTGGCCGTTTGATCAGTAGCACCCCCCCCCCCCCCAAGCGCCTTGAGACCCTCATGGGTATGTACTGCGCTTTACAAATGATTGATTGATTGATTGATAGTAAATCAAATCAAATCAAGAGAATCGTCAGGAAGCATCGAGGAAACCAGCAGAAAGGTTTTTTACAGGCATCAGAGGAAATCAACAGATAGTTTGACAAGCACTAGGAAGGAATTCAACCAATAGTGTATCAAGAGGAACGACATCCAGCAGAGAGAAAACCAGCAAAAAGGTTTTCTAAAGGCACCGGAGGAAATCAATATAGTTTGATAAGCACCAGGGAGGAATTCAACCACTAGTTTATCAGGAAGAATGGCAGGCAGCAGAGAGGAAACCAGTAGAAAGGTTTTCTACAAGCACCAGAGGAAATCAACAAATAATTTGACAAGCACCAGGGAGGAATTCAACCAATACTTTATCAAGAGGAACGACATGCAGCCGAGAGAATACCAGCAGAAAGTACAGGCACCAGAGGAAATCAAATCAACAGATAGTTTGACAAACACCAGGGAGGAAATTAGCAGATAGCTTATCAACAGGACCTAGAGAAGAACTCAGCAGGAAGGTTCTGTCCAGGTTACAGATCACTCAGCAGACAGTTTACCAGAAGGAACCAGTTACTAAATCAGCTGAAAGTTCATCACCCATCGCTAAAAAGGAACTTTAAGTACAATTGCAAATCCATATCACAAGTGATAGACAAATAACAATTAACTACTGCTACTTCTGTACTTATTGACATTTCGTGTTATTACATCTAAGGTATTTTACATATTATACGCGGGTAGTCTCTGTTAGGTGATACTATAATATAGTTTAGGCTTTCTTTGTACAGTTCATTTTAATATTTGTCAAAATGAGCACAGTTGACAGTTTACTTTGACATTGAACAGTCAACAAAAGACCGGGACAAGGGTTACACACGTAGGTTTACACGAACCTGGTTTGATAAAATGCTGGTTTGATAAAATGGAGTGGATAACTGCTAGCTCTTTTAAGAATGCCTTGTTTTGTTTCCCCTGCTTGCTCTGTGGGGGTGAAGTTAGCTGGACTAAAACAGGAGTTACTGACCTTAAACATCTCTCAGAAAAAAATAAGAGGCATGATTCCAGTGAAGCCCACTTGACCAATGTATTAAAGTTATCTTTGTTTGGATAATCTAATATTGCACTTCAGTTAAATGAAGCCTACCAGAAGGGGGTAATCAGACACAATGAGGAGGTTGATAAGAACTGTTATATATTCTCCAAATTAATTGACTGTGTAAAGTTTTATGGAGCTTTTGAATTTGCATTGAGCGGCCATGATGAAACTGAAGATTCCCGAAATCCCGGAGTGTTTAGAGGGCTGGTTGATTTTGTGCCCAGTATAGACAGTGCAATGGAAGCACACTTGAAAAGTGCAACATAAGGCAATCCAGAATGAGTTGCTTAACTGTATGCTGAAGGTAACAAAAGAAACTATTGTATAGCAAATAAGAGGCACTGATTACCTATCTATCCAGGCCGATGATATAACTGATGTCTCTACTAAGAAGCAGTCATTACTTGTTTTCCGTTACCTTGATGGCAATTCCAAGGTAGCGGAAATATTTTATTGCTTTTCAAATCCTAAAGCTTCAGCTACAGATACAATTTCAGCATCTATTCTTAATGAATGCTCAGAGCTATGATGGTGCCAGTGTCATGCGTGGTGCCTCCGATGGGGTTAAAAAAAAATCCGAGACATCTATCCAAATGCACACTATGCCCATTGCTATGCCCACCAACTAAATCTAATCATGGAACAGGCTGCATCAAAAATATCCAGAGTCAGAATTTTCTTTAAAGAGTTCAGTGATGTTACTGTTTTTATTTCTTGTTTGCCAAAATGGATTGAAGTGCTTGAACAGATAGTGGCAAAAGGAATATCAAGAGGGTCTACAACTCACTGGAACTTCAACATCTGAGCTGTCAATATAATTCGCGAACACAGGGATAACCTTGTAGAATGCATGAAATGTATTACAGAAGACAGTGCATTTGATTCCACTTCTGTGTGTGAAGCAAGGGGCTTTACCAGAACTCTGGAAGACAGGGGTTTCTTTTTTTTCTTTTTTTGTTCCACAGCATAATGCCGCACTTCAACATTTTGTACAATCAATTGCAAAAGCGAGACATTGATACTGTATCTGTACATAACGACTCTTTAGCCTTTATGATAAGCATCAACAAGGTACAAGAATCCATTGATGATTTGGACTCTGAATTGCCAGATGATTCTCGATTTACACACCCCAAACTGCAGATAAATACCTTGTTTCAGGAAGGAAAAGAAGTATTTGATAATATTGTGGTGCATGCCAAGGAGCGCTTTGCATTTACAAGGCATCTAGTCAATGCAACACTACTGCATAGTTACCTATTAAAAAAAGATAGCAAATGTTTTCCTACTGCAGCTCTCAGTGAAACAGTGGAAGCATATCCAATGCTAAACAAGTCAAGATTGTGCACTGAAATATCAATCCTATATTGAAGACAGGGCTTTCAGCAGGCTACAGGTTGTGCCATGGCTTTATATATATTTTTATGTCTAAACAACTTCTAGAATTCTTTTTGTGAGACTCTTAAGATATTGAGAATTGTAATTACAACACCTATGACATACATCTGGGGCTGAAAGATACTTTTTCACTCTAAAGAAGATAAAGACATTTTTAAGGAACACAATGACCCAAGCTCAACTAAATGCATTGGCCAAGCTGTCAATGGAAAAGGAACTAATAAATCAGATTCCAGATTTCAACAAGAGAACTATTGAAAAGTTTGCTCACGTTAAAGAATGGCGTGACAACTTTCTGTAAAAATAAAAACCATGGAAATGCATGTGATGCTGTGAATCATTGGTGCTAACACATATAGTTTTTGTTTACTTTGTATTGCAAGTAACATTCAAGTATACTGCAGGAACCTATGAAAGTAAATGCACCATATACTAAATGTATGTCTCAGTATCTTGCATGACTTGAGAGGAATTCAGACTTATCATTATAAAGCCACATACGCTTGGTGTTGTTTCAGGGTATTAGTTAATGCACCTCTCTCTCAACCTTTTTTCAAAGTTCCCCAGCAAATATGATCCAGTTTTGTAAATATCCTACACTCTGGCAGCTTTGGACTAACTTACAAACTATAGCCAGACAGACTGAGACCATGTACCTTTCATGACATACTTAAAGATGGTGCATACTGGGCTACAGTCAGTCTTCTAAGAATTACAGTATATTGTTTATTGGTCTCATCTTTATAATCAGTCCTGATCCAGGTATTATAGTCAGTCCTGATTACAGTCTTGTTTTACAAACGTTGGCTGTACAGCAGTGTCCTTTAGGAGAAACTGTCTTCTTCTGGCTATCGGTTTGATGAAGCTGTAGTTTGTTTGCTCATTTCCTAATTGCAAACTAATACACTGTTGTGTTTGCAATGTGGTAGAGACCTGTAGAATCATGGACCTAATTATTATTTACCATATCTATCACTGACCATCATATGGACTGATACTGAGTGGATTTGTTAATGATATAACTTCACTTATAATGATAGGATTCATTTCTGAACTGAAGAGCATACTAGATTTGACACCATTACATATCTTTCGATCTACAAATGGCTCATTACCTCAAACGTAATACTCAACACATCATAAAAAGTTCAAACAAGGATATAAAGGTGGCTTTACTTAATGTTGATCAAGTCCATTACTTTAGCGGAATCTGATGCAAATTGCCATCTACAGTGATGCAACATCCATAAGGGTGCACTTATATTTTCATGCAAGGGGTCTGAATGTTGGCTCATATCAGTATGCTAAAGGATATAACAATGTTTGATTGCTTGTTGGAACATATAGAATTATCTACTAGTAATATTTTGTTGATGGGTGTTGGATAATATAAATGTGTAAACCCGTACAACTTTGAGAAAGTTATGGTTCTTCTATGCACCAATACATATTTCATGTAATTATTTATATAGGTTTTCTAAAGTACTGGTTAACCAGACACTTTATCAGTGATGTACAAAGTATTTAAATTTAAAGTACATAAATATACTTCTTGTGCTAATAAACTTTCTCTACACAAAGATTTTGGTCATCTTCCTGCTATAAGTAATAATTTTTTAACGGATTTTAACCATACTTCATTGTTTAAGTGTAAATCTATATAAAGTATTTACATTACTGTTTGAACAATTGGCTTTGAGGTGATGGATATTTATGTTTCGTTTTTCAACTGTAAAGCTATCCGGCTCATTGTTTGATTTACATTCTATAAGATTGAATTATTTGTTTTCTTCAAATGAATATTTCTATCTGTAGCCAATTACACCATATGAAGATTTCATTCACCTCCTGTGTACTTGGCGTTGAACAAATGATTCATAAAGGAAACAGATAAGCACAGGTAGGAAAAACATTTTATGCATTGCATGTATACATTGAATCACTGTATGTTATGTGTTTTTAGTTTATGCAAGTTTCCTTTATGCATGATATTCTGTTACAAAAAATTAACACTAACCAATATGATATTCAATTCTATGTGGAAAAAGTAAGCATTTTACTCTGTTGGGTCGTCTTGAATGCCACTTTAGATCACATAGGCACTGGCTCAGTAGACAGATCCAACCTACTTATGCAACATTATTAAAATGAATTGTGGTTTATTTATGAGGCCTTGAAACTGATGATAGTTTGAGGGGAGGCAGTGGCCTGTTTCTGTTTAGCACAGTGGCGTGCGAAAGTCTTGAAAATGCATCACTTGCCCACTCATTTTTCAAAATTTTCTCTAGGAGGAACCCCCCCGAACCCTCCTTAGGTGGTTCGGGCTCGCTCGCTACGCTCGCTCGCCACAGTGTGCTCCACCACTAAATTTACACCTCACCACTTTCAAATGTCAACAGCCGCCACTGGTGTTGACTTTTAAAAGTCTCCATTTTTCATGAGCCAAATTTGCTAGAGGGATAGTGGATTTTTCATCTGGCGGCTCTTTTTCATAATTTTAATGACTTTCCAAACAAATGACTTTCTCTCTTTACATTGTACTATGAATGTTTAGTACCTTACTCATTTCATTTGATGAGACATTGTCAAAGGGCACTAGTAAGTTTTATTTGGTGATAGGGTCTACAGTAATACATGGAGAGGAAGTGAAATAAGTGAATTCCTTTTTTTAAACCAATCTTCGTTTGCTTCATTTGAAGATCGCTTGCGCGGGTGCAGACAACTTGCCTTAAGCTACTGCTCACCATTCTAACCATGTTGAGGATGTTTGTGCATTTATATACATGTGTTTATTATTCACAATGTGCAGAATAAACGAGTTCCATATGTTGCGCAGAAGTGTGTTGTTCTGACCCTTGCTAACCAGGCCTTAATTTTGGCGTAGCATGTAGGTTTTTCAAAATTGATGTCACCCTTGTCTTCCACCTTTACATTTCACTGTTTTTTTCTGCAGCATGCAGTCATCCGGATTTATATTTGTTTAGTTCCATTGTCATTGTTCATTCTGTTTGCGGGCCATTTTCTCCCGGTCATTCACAATAGTGCAACTAGTATTTCAAAGTCTTCCCACTAGCTCACTGTACCCTTTTAACTCATAAAATGTTGCTTTTCTTCACGTATCTAGCTGTTCCACCATCAATGATATAAAACATAGAGTAATCGGAATAATTATTCATGTACTGGGATAGTGCTTCGGTGTTAATAAAATATGACACTTAATGGGACTGTGCTCTGATTTGCTGAGAATGTAACATATTTGAACATACCATAATGATTCTACTCATTTTTGGGAGTAAGCCAGAGCTTTTCTGAGAACTCTCCTGTGCCTCTAGTGATGCTGTCCATTTCTCTTCTAATTTTGCTGCCCACTTGGGACTTGGAATATTTTTGATTTTACACTGCTGTATTGCTCTGTTAGCTGAGAGACTTCATGACAAATATACTGTACCACTGTTTTGAATTTTGTAATAAATCATTTAAACTATACTGTGTATCTAAAACTCAGTATTGAGTGGGCCCTTTACTTAAATGACTGTGTTCTGTAATTTGTATGTGCTGGAAAGTGCCTTATTTCAGAGACACATTGCCCCATGATATTTTGGTTTAGCTCAGACTCTAAATTCATCAAATTGTGGGTGTTCTGTTAGATTGTGGGGTGTCAAAACTGCAGCGTCCCCCATGCTCACACCAGAGTCAGTAATAGCAGGAAATCCAAAAAGTGGGAACACTTTTCAGTTTTATATTCTTTGTCTTATACTTCACTGTTTTTTAAATGTGATTAAATGTACGTAATATTCTTATAAGAATACATTTCTTGCAAATAAAGTCTTTTGATTGATTGATTGATTGATTGCTTGAGATATGAGCCTCTCAATACTTTTGGATGATCACACTAGGTGGCACAAGAGCTTCATTATAAAACTGAACAAAGCAAACATATATGTATACAATACGTAATTGAAAATGCCACTAAAAAGAGTCCTTCATCAAAATATGTTGTTTACTCAAATGGAAGTAATGTGTCAATCCTTAAAGTATAGTATAGAATGTTATCTCAGGCATTGTGTTTGTAAGATTTTTAGATAGTGTAGCTTCTTTGCACATGCGGTGGAGTATTATCAGATAATGAAAGCTGCCATTTAGTTTTTCAGTTTTTAACTTTGTCTATAAAGAAAAGCACTAGGCTGACCAGGAGAGTTAGGATTCCAGTAAAGAAGAACTTTATAACTTGTGTGCTTTTGACTGATTTCTTTCTTTAGTAAAACTTTATTTTTGCCGAAAGACCATAAAAGCCATTATGTAAGTCCCTATATACAGATATGAACATGATTGAAACATTAGATAAAAACAACTAAAAACATTTTATGTCTGTCCAAGTCCATCAGTCTCCCGGGGCAGCAAGACTGTTTGAAATGAAAATGTTGACCTATTTCACAGTCTTTTTTGTAAATTCATTTTCAGATATAAATACTTAAAGGACATTTTTGTCAACCACGTTCATTATAGATCTATCAGCAATTAAAATTAATACAGTGCATAAGACGCTTAACGTGTATTAAAGTGCTATGTGCATGTGCAGCTAGAACTGTGTCAGGGCCATAATATTTCACATATAGCAACCTTCAGGATATTTGATGCAAAAGAGCAAAAATGTATCATTAACTGTGAACATTGGCCTGCACCCATGCTAGCCCAGTTAACATGTGCTGGGCAACACAGAATCAACGTGTGGCGAACCTACACATCCTTGAACAGACTAATGCACTTTCAAATTTGACCATTAATGATGGCAGTGTTGGGGACATCTCAAGTAAACTCTTCGTAAGCACCACATGGAGAACAAGAAACCTGCGACCGAAAAAAACTGTATGTAGGCTAGCATTGTTTTTCAAAATCCTGCAAGCCTATACACAATGACTGATTTGAAACCTGTTAATACCCGGACCCATAGAAACATAAACTCAGTTCTCTCACATAAGGGAGATTTTTATGTACATAAATTGATCAAATATTGCATTGTTGTACAAACACATGCCTAAAAACAGATTTTTTCAGAGGATAAAGTGCATCTGTAATATGTATTTATTAATTCTAAGATGATTCTCTCGTTGAAATAGAGAGAAATGTGCCCTATAATCTCAATGCATTTGCATATGGATAACTGTTGCTATTGAATAAACATTAGACTGGTCTGTTGATAAGACAGTTAGCAGCATTTGGCACTGATGAACATGCAATCTTGATTTAGCACCTCAAATCAATTGGATTAGGAATACAGTTCTGTCAATCTTCAAGTAATTTTAGAAAAACGGTATATCAGGTAGTGCAGTTCCCTCTTTCACTTCTGGACCATGTCATGGTTGTTGTGTGGAGTGCACAAATGTTGACTGCAGTGGCAGCTGGTATGTAACGCCGCTAGGGGTGTGTGCCGGGGTGAAGGGCATTAGGGGGAAACAAAACATACCTGTCTGCTGTCTGCCGCCACCGCTTCCTCCTCTCCCTCTTTGCGCGCTTCCAGGGCAGAAAGCAGAAAGCACCTGGCTCCCAGTTTCCCTATTATCAATCACAACTGTGCAATGTAGTTTTATGATTGATCTGAGCACCGTGGGATGGTTCTCAGCCAGAGAATGGGAGGCTTGGCATGTTCTCCATTCATGCTGTAATGCAACCTGCTTTGAGAACATGCAAAGCGCGCATGATGGTATTGACCGGCCCGAGACGGCCGCCATAGGTTCTTGCTCACTTGGTGTGGGCAAACCACTCCTCCCCTGCCCTACTGTGTGTGCAGTGCAACCCTGCCCCTACTAGCTGAACAAGGGGAAAAAATAAATTATAATAAGTATAAGTTATTATCATTTAATGTTTTCCTCTTTGACCTTCTCAGTGGGGCGACGCTCCTCCACCATAGTTGATGAGCCGCCAATGAGAAACAGGTTTTATCATTCATATCTTAAAATGGATGAAGGCCAGAACTAATAAATGTCATACCATCACACACCCCCGAACTGCACCTGATAAATATGATATCTATGTATGCAGGTTGCCAAAACTCGTAGAGAAGGAAAAATTAAACAAGCAGTCATGGAGCATTCAATAAAGGCACACATCATTTGCTTGATAACTGCAAGAGCTCTGTCTGCAGCTGGGCACACTGGCAACAAACGAACTCTGGTAAACCAATGCAGTTTAGAAAAGTGGGTATTGTATTGAATTTAGAAAGCATCACTTGCATTAGTCTTAAAAAGACAAACTCTGAATACCTTCCTATTCTATGTGTCTGATTCATAAATTGCTCTATTACCTGAAAATCTCACAAGGATGAACCATGAAGGGATAATCCAGAACAGAACAGAAATTAGGATGAAAGGAGGAGAGTCTTAAACTTCTTGCTGATGAGAAAAAAGGAAGAGTTGGACTTAAAAGTGGTGCATTCCGCAGCCTAGGTGAAAGAACTGAAATGTACCCCTAAATGAGGCTTGGCTGAAGAGGACAATGGCTACGAGATTAGAGGAAGAAGATCGCAATGACATTGTGGGGTGTAGTTTGTCAATTTATCCTTAATAAATGTAGGTGACAGCCTATCAAGACATTTGTAGACTAGACCGGGGACTTTAAAAGTTGTCCTGTATTTCACCGACAGCTGGTAAAGTGTACATAGTATTGGCGTGGGAGAAGGCAAGCAAGAGCCTAAATTCACATACCTAGCTCCTTAGTTTGGGATGATCTGAAGTTTGTTAATTTTGCTCTTGACAAAGCTAAGAATAAAGCATTGCAGCATTCAATTCTAGTGCCAATAATGACAACCAGTTCGTTTGTCTGCAATCTTCTGAAAGTAGAGGAAACATAGGATGGAGTTTTATTAGCTAGAATGAGCAAGATGAAATAACACAGGAGAGCTGAATAGTTGTCTTACATTCGGAGTTCAATTTAATGCCCGGGCGTTTTACATATGGCCGGGATGCCCGCCACCCCCTCCCAACACCAATTCCCAATGGGAGAAGACAGACACAGGTTTGAACTTTTGGAAGGCGGGGGGGAGTTACCCCCCCGGCCGTATTTATTAAAATATGAAACAAAATTTAAAACATTAAATAAAAGTTTCATGAATTATGTACAATTTTACATTTATTACATTTCGATGAAGACATGTTCTTTGGCTAACCTTAACAGATCTCTAATACAAAGGTTTCCTAGCCGAGTCTAGCATCCTGAAAATGCATACATTCTAAATTAAAATTGTACATCCTAGCATTAAGGGCCAACGGCAAGATCTTAACCGGTGTCAGATCCCTACTACCAAAATCCCTCCCTCACGGTGTGAGTGGCGCATGCGCAGAGGACTTTACCCTCATTGCCAACTGTAACTTCCCTTGTCGTGGGGGCCCCCTTTTCACTCGACGCCATCTTAAAGGTCGTCCGAGTTCCCGTGTGAGGTATCAGTAGGAAGGACAGCGTGGACTCCCCCCCATCCCCACACTCTCTATCCGCTGTCGCGGATATCCGGCCCCTGGGAAATTCGTAGGAGGGGCATCTAGCCGACTCCCCCCTGGGAGGGGCCTATGGCCGTCTCCCCCTAGGCGACCCATCCTTACTGGGTGCCGCCTCCCCGTGGAAGGGGCCAATGGCCGCCTCCCCCCGGGCGCTCCCATCCATTCTGGGTGGCGCCCCCCTCTAGGGACCTTGAAATTACTGCTCACCGATCATGACCTTACCGCCCGACCAAAAAATAAATACAACAGTTGTTTACCTACTAAGAGAAGAAAAAATTCTGACATAGCCTTGATGAGTCATCAACTTCACTTTCCTACAAAGGGAAACATTATCCTAAAAGCAGAAGCCATATCATTATATGAAACATTCCCTTACTTCTCTACAAAGGAAAAAAGGCCTATACATTTCTTTTTAATCAAAGTTTATTTAAACAAACATTGCCATAAGGGGCTGGTGGGTGGGTCTAAATTGCCGCTTGTTCCATCGAGGGCTCACGAGCAACGAGTTGGTGCAGCCTTCAGAGCACAGGAATAAGAGGACGCTTCTTCGGATTCCCTCCTCCGGTACGCCTACTGGGCGTGGTCTTCCGTGCGAGTGTCTAGGAAAACCCCTCCTGGGCGGGAAAGGGCGCGCCCCGGCTACGCCACTTCGGGCATACCAGCCGAGCCACACCTCCCGCCCAAAATGGTTTCCTGGGGGGATCGGGGCACCCAACCATACGTTCGGGGGGACCGAGTGGTCGCCCCTTTCCATATGGCCGGGATGCCCGCCACCCCCTCCCAAAACCAATTCCCAATGGGAGAAGACAGACACAGGTTTGAACTTTTGGAAGGCGGGGGGAGTTACCCCCCCGGCCGTATTTATTAAAATATGAAACAAAATTTAAAACATTAAATAAAAGTTTCATGAATTATGTACAATTTTACATTTATTACATTTCGATGAAGACATGTTCTTTGGCTAACCTTAACAGATCTCTAATACAAAGGTTTCCTAGCCGAGTCTAGCATCCTGAAAATACATACATTCTAAATTAAAATTGTACATCCTAGCATTAATGGCCAACGGCAAGATCTTAACCGGTGTCAGATCCCTACTACCAAAATCCCGCCCTCACGGTGTGAGTGGCGCATGCGCAGAGGACTTTAACCTCATTGCCAACTGTAACTTCCCTTGTCGTGGGGGCCCCCTTTTCACTCGACGCCATCTGAAAGGTCGTCCGAGTTCCCGTGTGAGGTATCAGTAGGAAGGACAGCGTGGACTCCCCCCCATCCCCACACTCTCTATCCGCCGTCGCGGATATCCGGCCCCCGGGAAATTCGTAGGAGGGGCACCTAGCCGCCTCCCCCCTGGGAGGGGCCTATGGCCGTCTCCCCCTAGGCGACCCATCCTTAGTGGGTGCCGCCTCCCCGTGGAAGGGGCCAATGGCCGCCTCCCCCGGGCGCTCCCATCCATTCTGGGTGGCGCCCCCCTCTAGGGACCTTGAAATTACTGCTCACCGATCATGACCTTACCGCCACAGGCCGGATAGTTGACCGACTATCCGGCCCCCCCCACTCCTCCTAAAGGTCATGCTTCCTCAAACCCCTTAGCCATGCTATGAAGTCTCCTATGAGTAAATCATTCCCCTCCCTGGACAGGTGAACCCCATCATTCAGATACATGTGATCACCCCGAATACACCCGTGAGGAATGCTATGCAACTGCGCGGAGCGAAACAACTTACCAATTTTATTGTTAACCCTTTTCACTGAGTGGTTCAACGCTGACACTGAAAGGCCCCCCCGCCAAATCTTCCTGGGGATCATGTGGGACCAGGCAATCGTGCACCCCGGGACTTCTTTAGCCAACTAGCTAACAGCCGACAGGATGTGTTCTAATAACACTCGTCTTCCCCGTTTCACCAAGTCATTGCCCCCAAGGTGTACTATGACTACAGATGGCGGTGACCTTTGCCGCCCTAAAAGACCCTCAAAAATCGATTGGAATTGGTCAAAACAGAGCCCGCCCTTCCCATGGAAGGTCACTCTGTACCCGTATTCCCCAGATACGTGAGTTGCGTCACCTGCCTTGAATACGTCCCCGGCGCGCCTCACATATGAGTGGCCCACGTCCCATACCACTCTCTCTCCAGTCGGTGATCCTTGACCGCTGGCCTCCTGATGCTGGGTCGACTTCCAATTCCGCCCCGCGTGACAGGCTCGCGAAACTGTAATTCAAACAAAAGACAAGAAGCGTGAGTGCATGTCAATTGATCTTTACAACATGTGCAATCGCACATACCTTTTGAAGCAATTCGAGGACCAACGGCCTAGCTGTTTTACTTCCTCCGCTCTCTGACCCCGGGCTGTAGCCTCATTAGCAGCCCCTATCCTAAATGAGTGGGTCCCAAAATCGCACGGGTCCATGCCACCGGCAGCGATTGACAATGCTAGCATCCTCTGAAACTGAAATCTCGTCAGTGGGGTGCCATCCTTGTGCCTAAGCAAACTCCCCCGCATGTAGCCGTCCTCAGTGCCAAGTATTCCTCTACACACTTTATCGGACAAGTGGGGGACCCTCGTGCGCGCTGCACGATAGCACTATCTCCCATAGCTCCCTGGTCAGTCTTGGACCTGGCTATCGAGATTACCATCGAATCACCCCTTATTTGGACGTGATCCCTGCCCAAGCCTCCCTCCATATCCTTCTTGTTCCTTGCGACGAGTTCGCTCACCCGCATAGCCCCATGGAATGCCAAGGCGAAAGCTGCCTGGAACAGAACTGCTTCGAAAAGGGAGGAGCACGTCTCATCCAGCTTTGCTAAGAGTAGAGACAATCTGTCTAAACCAATCGGGCGCCTCGTATCCTGCTTGCGACCCTCGAGGCGTTGCCAGCCGCGGAGTGCCTTCCTAACCAAAAAGGAACCCGTCGGGTCTCTTATGCCATGCACCTGTGCCATGAATGAAATGGCCGCCCTATGTCTATTGGCCGTTGCCGCTGATCGGCCTTCTCTGTGCAGCGCTACCAGGAACCCCAGGAAGGATTCCTCCTGACCCCAGCTCTGTCTCCCTGTTGGACCTAAAAATGTGCAGTAGGAACGAAACGCTCCTTCGTATGCCTTCCTTGTCCTAGGAGCTAAGCTGGCTGCCACGAGGTCTTGTAATCCGGGGCACCGATTAGCCATAGCGTTTCGGGGAACGGTGCCGCCACTAGGTCCGCTGTGGGTAGATAGCCCCTGAATGCCTGCATGTGTGAACGAGAGAGTGCATCAGCCGCATTATTCAGTACACCTGGCACATGTTTTGCCCTGAATTGTACATTCAATTTCATGCAACGTAAAACAATTTCCTTTAACAATCTCAAGATCCACTTGCAGTGGGCTGCCTGCTGATTAATGCACTCTACCACAGTCATATTGTCCGACCAAAACACAACAGATCGGTCCCTAAAGTCGTCTGGCCATGCCATCAGAGCAACCCAAATGGGAAATAGCTCCAAGAACCCAATGTTACCTGTTAGACCGCTGGAGTGCCACCACGTCGGCCATACTTGCGCTGACCATTGGTTACCAAAGATGGCGCCAAATCCCACGCTCCCAGCTGAATCGGTCCACAAACCTAGTTCATTCGATGATGCTGGTGGTTTGTTCCACACAACTCGACCATTGAAGTCCGCCAGAGATGCCAACCAAATGCGCATATCCTGGCAAACCTCTGCCGACAGTCTCGTGCGGTGGTGTCCCTCCCTGAGACCCACCATAGCTTGTGCAATAGAGCGTGAGAAAGGGCGGGCCATCGGTATCACTCTTAAGGCAAAGTTAAGCTGACCCACTGTTTACTGTAACTGGTGCAGGGTCACCTTCTCCTTGGCCAGGCATTGCGTCAAGGAAGCCCTAAACCTGGCTATCTTTTCGATTGGCAAACGGAAACATCCCTCCACAGAATCGAGCTCAATTCCCAGAAACTCTAGTGAAGTAGATGGTCCGACCGTCTTACCTGGTGCCAATGGGACTCCGAATTCCCGCATGAGGATGCAGAAGTCCTGCAGCGCCTGCGCACATTTCGTGCTGCCGGCCGCTCCCAAGAACAAGAAGTCATCTAGATAGTGCATAACATGTCTATGCCCCGTGGCCTCGGTGAATGCCTACTCTAAAAAACAGCTAAACATTTCAAAATAGGCACAAGAAATGGAGCAACCCATAGGCATGCATTTAGCCATGTAATAACTCCCTTGAAACGTAAAACCTAGCAAGCGCTGGTCCCGCAGGTGTACTGGGAGTAACCTGAATGCCGATTCGATGTCTGATTTCGCCATCAGTGCTCCGGGGCCCAGATGATTTAACATGGCCACGGCATCGTCGAACGATGCGTATCGAACTGAACAAATTTCTGGGTTAATGGCTTCGTTCACCGAGTAACCCCTTGAGGCAGACAAGTTGTGAATGAGTCTAAACTCCCCTAGGTCTTTCTTTGGAACTACTCCTAGCGGTGAACACACGAAGTCCGCCACCGGCGGGGATTGAAAGGGCCCCGCCACCCGCCCCAGGCTGACTTCTTTGGAAATTTTCTTTGCTGCTACGCTTGGGTTATGCTGGACAGATAGCTGATTTTTACAAAAGGAGTCCCCTCGAAAATTCCCCGCCGGGATGTTGAAGCCATATAGGAATCCATTCCTCAAAATCCCGGCGGATACATGATCAGGGCATTTGTTCAACCAAGGAGTCAGAGCCATGATGTCGACAGGTGTAGGCATGTGGTTCCCACGCATCACCTCACTCTTGCTTAGACCCCCCTTTTCCTCCCGTTCCGCTGTTCTTTGATCTACAGCTACTCTCCGGGTGTGAGAAGTTCCCACAGCCCGCACACACATGCCTGAACCTACATGTCCCCTGGGGCCTGTTACAGTTGCCTCTATTGAACCCCAACAAACCCCTCGCTTGCCGCCATTTCCGCCGGCCTTGGGCTGAAATCCCCCACCGGCGCTTGCTCTAAAGGGCAACCCCGGCTTCTGGCGAACTGACCCCGGCCCGCTCCCGCCCGGCGAGGATGTTCCCGCCGCACCAGGCAAGAGCTGCTTGTGCCATGACACCGAGTCGAGGCAGTCCCAGGTCAAAGTTGCATCAAACTCTTTCGCTTTTCGGAATTTCATGTCATATCCTTTCCACTCGTCCCCCCCATACATGGTATAAAAATCCATAATCCTATTTTGGTAACAAGACAACTCGGTCATTACTTCTGGCTTTCGTTCACCCATGACTGCCGTAAATATCGAAAAGGCCTTCACCCAGTTCGCTACGGTCTCATCGACCCTAAATTCTGCCATCTTGGCCCGCCATACGCTGGGGTGCCCTAAGTCTTTCTGGGATTTTGCATATTCCATCTCGCGATGGTCAGTCAACAATGAAAACATATTCACATACTTTTCCCCCCATATCAATTCCTTTGTGGCCGCTGGGATGTGCTGGGCCACCCTTTCGCGCCTTAAAGGTAACGAACCTTCCCCTGCCATTGGCAATGGTTGCTTACCGGGTTCGACCGTCGTGTCCGCTGCCTTTTCCCGGCTAACCGTTGGTACTTCTGGCGCCACCTGTGGGGGAACAAAAGGAACATTCGCCGTCCCAGCTTCTCTGGACTGCCGTAATTGCTCGAGTATTAATCTAGCCTCCTCGGCCGGGTCCTCCGCGGCTACTGCCCCTCCCGCTTTCTTCTTAAGCCAGGGTAGCACTGCTGCTAACTGAAGTGCCAGTTCCGGGGGCATGTGATCGTCATTAACCGGGGTGATTAGCACAGGAATTGGCAAGCCTATATTCGGAACCGGTACCGGGATGTCTGCCGGTGCAATGGGGGCGGATGGGGGCACCTCAGGAACTGGATCCTCCCCGGAAACTGCCCTTCTCTTAACACGCTTCCCCCTACCCTCAGGGACGACTCCCGGCAAGGCCGGGCCTATCACCTTCTTAGGGCGGCCTGAGGGATTGCTCTGGGCCGCCAACTGTTTTTTAACTTCGGCCAAACCTCAACCGATCGAATCAACTTTACCAAGTTTTCGGTCCATGATCGCCATTCGGTTCGACAAGGTGCACAGTACCTTCTCCATCTCGGAGCTCTTTCCCGCTTTTTTGCCGGCCATAACTTCGTACTCCGCTCAAGTCGATCAACGAGGTCCCAAATCCTTCGAACTCTTGATCACTGAAATAGAAAAGACAAGATTACAAGTTCTCAAAATTGCCGCTTGTTCCGTCGAGGGCTCACGAGCAACGAGTTGGTGCAGCCTTCAGAGCACAGGAACAAGAGGACGCTTCTTCGGATTCCCGCTCTATTTATCCATCTGCGGGAGGGCGGGGACCCTCCTCTGGTACGCCTACTGGGCGTGGTCTTCTGTGCGAGTGTCTAGGACAACCCCTCCTGGGCGGGAAAGGGCGCGCCCCGGCTACGCCACTTCGGGCATACCAGCCGAGCCACGCCTCCCGCCCAAAATGGTTTCCCGGGGGGATCGGGGCACCCAACCATACGTTCGGGGGGACCGAGTGGTCGCCCCTTTCCATTCTCTTTTGGAAAAGGGAGAGGGTTCCAAGAAAAATAGGCAGTGGGTGGGACCAGATATCTAGTTTGTTGCCCACAGCAAGAATCTCTGTTTCATCCATGTTTAGTTTGTGCCAGCTATTGTCCATTCAAGCTTTTTCCATTACAGTTATAGTAGGAGTTGGAGAGATGTAACATAAGTTGAGTGCCATCCGCCTGAGTGTAAAACTTGCAATCACAGATCCTGATTAGTTTGGATATAAAAATGATAGTAATATTAAATAAACAGGGAAAAGTAAGAGACCCACGAGCATGCCCTCTGGTTAGAGAGAGATAGAATTGCAGGTTAATGAGTTACCACATTCAGATAGTCTCTAAATAAGCACATTGTTTATTTATTTTTTTTTCAGTTTTTAGGTTTTGTAGAGTGTGGTGTACACTGAAACAGGTTTTCTTTTGGTGCTGGTCTGGGCCTGAACATAACACAGATACACACAAAGAAGAGCAAATTCAATATCCTAATGAAAGAATGTTAAGGAAGACCCAGGCTTTTCAACTCCGGGTATTAGAGCGCTTTACAAGTGTCACTAATTTATTCATTCACATTTCATGAAATCTCAAAAAGTTAAGCTCAGCTTGGCACTGAATGAATGTTGTTGGTTGATCAAGGAAAATCAACGTACTTGTGCGATTACTGTCAGCAGCCATTTCAAGGTCATCAAAGACCACTAATAAAGCAGACTCAGTACTCCTGTCTGGGTAAACTCCAGCTTGGGCATAGTCTAGAATGGAGAAGCTTTCTGGATAACTGGATGGCTGGCTAAGCAGAAAACATTCTATAATCTTTTCTACAGCTGGCAGAAAAGTAAAGATTTCACTATACCTTGCTAAAGCTCAGAAAGAACAAAGGGGCATATTACCAAGCAATAGCGATAGCGATAATTATCGCTATTGCTTGGTTAGAGACAAAAATTTACCGCTGAGCTGCGGCGATTTTTAACGCAAATAAACCTTGGTATTACCAAGGTTTATCGCAAATGCGATAAAAATCGCTGCAATGCATGAATATCGCAGAAAAGTCAGCGATATTCATGCATTACCGAGCTAATGCTCTTAGCCAAGTTATACACCTCCCATTGGATAACATGGCTAAGAACTGCTCAGGGCAGGTGTTAGCTTTAGGAGATATTTGTGCTCTGCGTGAATATCTCCAAAAGTTGGTAATAGGAGATAGCGATGTTAGCGACTGTTTCCAGTCTCTAACATCTTGGCACACCCACTTTGCATGTCATTAGTTATAAATATCACTGACATGCAAAGTGGGGCCCAAGCTGGTCACTATCTCCTACTAGCTGTCGCTAACTGGTGTTAGCAGCAGCTAGGTAATAGGGAGATAATTTTATCTCCGCTTTCTTGGCTTTTAAAGCCAAAAAAGCGGAGATAAACCCCCTTGATAATATGCCCCAATATCTTCCTATCTCTACAGCAATGTGTGAAAGGAATGCATTTAGCAGTACTGTGTTGAAAAGCCAACACAGAAAATGAATTAAAATCCATAGCTACCCATAAATGGAGCTCAAGAACCGCAATGAAATTTGATTTCTACAAAAGAAACAATATTATCCACTTTGAATGAGATGTTTATTTTGTTTGCAGCCTACGGACAACCCTTAGGTTACGAAGCCATTTTGAAACCAAACACTTTGGGAAAGATGACTTCATAGTGAATCCAGGAGAAAGTGACTTGTGTTGTTTTTGCTAGGTGCATTGGTCAACAACAATGCAAACTTAGCCAGATCAATAAAAATGCAACAAAACTTGCACATTCTATTCACTGTGACTTGGAATTTCCTTGAGCAGGCTCATCGTAACGAATATAAACCAAGCAAACTGTTAGGATTAACAATAGGTTCGGGGGCGTGGCTTCCAACTGGTGTGATACCCCCGCTAACAAATACATTCTTAGGTTGGGGGTTGGGTCTGGGGACCCAAAGTCATGTCTTCTATGCCTCTTTTGGTTTTTCTTGCCATCCTGACTTCACTAAGAATTCATAAAAACAAATACAAATATCAAAATCAGATTCAGACTAATTCTAGACATAGAAAACAATAAAAGGGGAGATTACAATGGTGAATATTAAGATAGCATCAAAACATTCCAGAAAAAGGTGTCTCTAGATCTGTAATGACGTCCATTAACCCCTTGCGTGCTGCTGTCGGCTGTTGGCCGACGGGAGCACTACCTCGCTAGTGCTGCCATCTGCCAACGCAGCCCTGCCCATTTTGCGGAAGTGCTGCACTGCCGTGAAATTGCGGCCATGGCAAAGAGGTTACGAAGATAGATAAAGAGCAGTCGGAGCCAACCTAAGGACACACATCATTTATATAATATCACACTACAAAGAATACAAACAAATTATAGAATACAAAAGGAATATAAACAATATAAAAATACTATCAAAACATGACAGTATGCAGCTGCTAACATGTTACATTATCAATTCTCTTGCAATGCTTTAGAAGAGGACATAAAGCCGGACAGATAGCATCAAAGTGTAGCCAGAGGCAGGACCAAACACCTCAATAAGTTTTGTAAATCATGGTGGTTCATGTGACTGGAAGTAAACATCAAGACTATCCCACATATGCCTAAAGGGGGACTTCCATGGTGTCTTTAGGAGAGCAACCGAGTCAGCGCCCCTAAGGTGGGAGATCCAGTTCAGCCAGCATTTAAAAGACGCTTTCCAGTTGTTTAGGATAATCTTAACTGCTGCCATTAGGAGGAGGTTCAGAAGGGCACTATCCCCATGGCTCAATGAATCCAGAAGTAGGAAGCTGACTATCAGTGTGGAAAGTTTCCTTTTTAGGGTGCATAAGAACAGTTTGAATATAAAGTCAAAAACCTTGTCCCAGAAAGGCATAACACATTTGCAGTATAGTATCAGATGGGCCAGGTCCCCTATTTCCTTCTTACAATTCCTGCAGGTAGGATCCTCCTGGGTCTTGTGGGACTGGAGGTGGGCTGGTGTCCAACGAGCCTCATGTAGGAGTCAGAATTGTGTCTGTGAAAGGGCTGGTGAGATTTTATTCCTGGAGACAGAGCCCCAAGTTTTAGATCATTCGGCATCTGAAATCGAGCAAGAGGAGTGAGAATCCCAAAAGGTGATAAGATTCTTGGTTAGGGCGGATAGCTTTGGGTGGAGTTGTTTGTAAATCCAAGTTACTTGGTGGCCTAACTTGTTTATCTTCTCGTAGTTGGGTAAGGAGGGGGTTGAGGACAGTAGTTTAGCGTTCTTTAGTGCCACCTTAACCTTTAAAAAATTGTAAAACTCCAGAGTGTCCAGATTATATTTAGACTGCAGAGTTTTGAAGGTGATGGGATAAGCTAAATCAAACAGTTGGTGCGGAAAAAAGATACCCTTATCAATCCAAGCTCTATTATGTAGCTTATTCCCCTATATAAAATATTGTGGTTGTCCCTTATTGACTCAAAATTAGATCATTTTATGCTGATATCTAATTTCTCATCCAATGTCAGTAGGGCTGCTTTTGTGTTTTTAAGTATGGATTTCGAACAGCTGACATTCGTGAGGTTGGATGTGAGAAGAGTTAGTGGGGCAAGATTATTGAGTAAAGCTTTTTCAATTTCCAGCGAAACTGGGGTATATTTGTTAATTTGTTTGTCTTTAAAAATGGAAATGTCATCAAACCCAATGCTAAACCTATACAGGGACGTAGCTTAGTCTGTAAGATTGGTGGGGGGAGGGGTGTCGTGAATCTCAAGTGTGGGTGGAGACAGTAATTGTTGGACTTGGCCCTTTTTGCTGTGTCATTGCTCAACTTTTTGCCTCACTCCTAGTCTTTTTTCTGACATGGCGTTGGTGGTTTTAGGACTCTGGGCACTTTATCACTGCTGTCCAGTGTAAAGTGCATGTGCGCTCTATGGTAAAACGTGGTAAGATTGGTTTACACAGGTTTAATTTAGCTATCAGTCCCCAGTAATGTGGTATCTCATATACCCGGGGCCAGCAAATTAAATGCTACTGGTGGGCTTGCAGTACTGATTGGGCCACCCACCTAAGTAGCCTTTCAAACCTGTCTCAGGCCTCTGCCATTGCAGGGCCTGCGCGCATAGTTTCCTGCTGATGTGACGTGGCACATCAAAAAATGTGCCACGTCTGTGACTCCCCTTTCACTGATACCAGTCACCCATAAGGTAGGGCCTTGCTAGCCCTACAGACAGGGTGCATTGTAGGTAAAAGGCAGGATATGTGCCTTAACTATGGGGCATGTCCTGGTAGTGACAAACAGCCATTTTTGTTTCTCACTGCTATGAGGTTGCCCTCTCAGAGGAATGCATTAGGGTTTCTCTGATAAATGTTTCAGTGGTAATTCCTGATCTGAGAGGAGTAGCGTGGTCAAGTTTGGTATGTTTGGAATAGTGGTAATAAATGCTGCACAATGGTGTTCACAGATTTATTATCACTATTTCAGAAATGCCACTATTAGAAGTGGGCATTTCTGTGTGCTATGAGTCATGGTGCCTGCCTGATGTGCATTGCGTGTCTGGCTCTGGAGTGACAGGGGCTCGGTGAGTGAGCAATAGGCTGAATAGGAAAATCTGCGTTTTCTAGTGGTGGAAGGAGTAGCACATGGGACTGAATGGGACTGTGTCTGCCTTCCACAATGCTGGCTCTGCCCCCTTGTGGTGTGTCGGGGGCCAGAGCCTACACTGACAAAGGGGGTGGTGGTGCACCGTTAGAGAAAGGTGTGAGTGCCCCCAGAACTGGTTTGGACCTGGGGCAGAGCCCTGTGGCAGGGGTAGAACAAAGACACTAAGGGGTATAAGTATTGGGGCTGTGACCCCTTGAAAAGGGGTGCTGCTGGAGGCTTGCTTAAAACCTGCAGCCGGCAGACTGGACCAGAAGAGGTTGCGTGGGATTGGAACTGCACCTGGCAAGAGGACTGCCAGGAGGAACCGTCATCTGGACTTTGCCTGGTGTGCTTCTCTGGAGCTGGCTGGGCTACCAGAAGGTTTGTTTTACAAAGAAAGCTGAGCTGTTCCTCAAATGAGAGGATGTACGTGTCACACCAATGTCTGGATACCGTTGGTCTCAGTGAGTCCTACCGTTGGGCATCCATTTTGTTGGATTTAAAGCCCTCAAACACCCTTTCAGGTGCCATCTTTCATCATCTGGGCTGCTCCTCGTTGGGTCGGCGGTGCAATACCCAACGGGCGACACCTCAAAGAGGGGCACTTTAGTGGAGATCTTTTATCCAACAGCCGTTTGGTGAAGTGTGGGGCAAACAGAGCATAGACGTGTAGGTGAGTTAAAATAAAGTTGGGAGTACCAGTGTCAAGTTTATTCTGGGGTCTCCTGCTCTAGTTAAAATGAGAAAACTAGCCGGTACTTGTTGGAATTCAATGTTTCCTACATGAGTAACAGTTAGTGTGTAGTCATAATGGTCGGCATGTTTCTCGCGTAATTGTACAGTGACTTGCGATTCTTCAGGACCTTAGGAAAAAATATGTGTTATAGGTGACTGTCTACGTTAGAGGATCTATATGAGTATCGGATGTGCTACTCTAAAATCTCACAAAAAGAAACCGTGCTTCATGTGTTAATGTACCTGTGTTGCGCTCGATCTACCTAATGTGTTTAGTCTCCAGGCATCAACAGTATCCGGCGGACTGCACAACCGGTTCAAACTTCCATAGAGTATGGAGTTAGGATGCCGTGTGTCCTTCTGCTCGACCTACCCAAGCCACCTTTACTGAGGTCCCGATGTGCTGGCCTACCTGCCCGAGATCCCGGTGCAGGAGTCTCTAGTACCCCTGAAGAGAGGGGTTCCTGCTGCTCAAAGCACATCGTGAGCTCTTCACCTTTCTTTTGTTGTGTGCTCTTTGTCCCCCTGGAATTTGAGGAAGGGGGGCTGCAGCTCGAAGCGCATCATGAGCGCTTCAGGGAAACTGGAAGTCAGGAGGCTGCTGCCTGAGTATGGGATGAGCAAAGTAGAGCCCCCGTAAGTGTCCAAACAGTTGAGACTGAGGAGAAGAGAGTTGCTAACGAAGAGGGGAGCTGTGCCAGAGGAGTTCTCCCCCTCCCTAAACACCAGCGAGTCTGGGTGCTTCAGGATGAAGCAGCCATACCGAAAGGAGGAAGTCAAACAGATTCCGACTTGTGGGCAGAGCTATGCGCAGGAAGCCTGATTGTGGGTGCTGCTGCTACATAAATGCTGGAGGCGCCAGAAGCCAGGCGCCTGTTGCCTTATTGGATGAGGCCCCCAGTAGGAGGGGAGAGCCCCACGTGACTCCTGTGTGTGGATGGTGGCGTCACCACACTCCTAGAAGGAGACAGGGACCGCTGCTGGAAAAGATGGGGCAGAGGGGACAACACTAACAGAGACTTCGCTCTGTCTCCTGCCACCACCGTGTCAGACTGGAAAAGCCAGTACCGCCTGAGGCCGATGTGACCCCGCTGTGTTTGATGCTCCCGGCATAGGGAGCCTGAGGCCAGATTATGGGCAGCTGCACGTGGGGTGCAAGTGGTGGCCTGAGCCCTGATTGTAAAGAAGGGCCATTGCGAGGGAGGCCTGACAAGGTTACAACATGCGGGGAGGACCGAGCGAGGCCTCCCCGCCACCTTGGCAAATCTTAGTTGGGGGCAGCTGCTGTGATTCCTGGCTCGCGGGTAAGACTGGTCTCCCTGCATCTGCCCACTATATGGTGTTCTCCCCTTTGGCTTCTGGAGGTGCCTAGGAGGAGGAGGGCACCAGACACATTGTAATTAAGGGGCCTACAGCACAGCGTGAGTAGAAAGGCGCTGTGGCCCACACATGGTAAACAGTGGGTGATATGGACATAATGCTTTTGGCCCCATGTACCCAACCCAGAGTTACTGTTCATCCTAATGCTGGTGCCCACATGTATGTGGGGTTGCATTACCCAGAAAGGCATCCAGATATGAAATATTGGTGATCTGCATAGGTTTAAGGTGGGGAAGAGGTGCCATACGGGAAGTCTGTGGGCTAGGGAGCATTACTGTGAGTGTTTTCTTGGGGGCACTGTGGCTAATTTTGTGTATGAACAACTGTATTATGCTCGGTGTGATATGTGGGTTATACCTAATGTGTTGTGACAAAGTACAAGGCTACTAGTGGATATTGGGTAACCCCAAATATAATGTTCATGCTAGTGCCTATTGCCAGTAGCTATTGTTTGGTTGCTCTGACTGTACAATTGTGAGTTGTGATGGTTCCGACAGTGGGCCGATTGACCCTGTTATGTATATAATTCCCCTGTAAAGTGATACCTAGTGCCAGTTGGCACAGTGTATATTTGTGATTGTGATCTAATGTATTTATGAGTCATGCAAAGGCTACTGCTTTATACAACCTTGTGGGAGTTTATTTTGTGGTGTGTCTAGTGTGTCACTGCTGTGTGAGTGTGTTGCGCAAATGCTTCACACATTGCCTCTGGGATAAACATGACTGCTCGTGCCAAGCTACCAAGGGGGGTGAGCAGGGGTTATCTTCGGTGGGTAACTCCCTTGCCCTGACTAGAGTGGTGGTTTCTGCCTGGCCTAGGCATTTGCTCTAGCCTACCAGATATCCCATTTCTAACAGTGATCTTCTAGTCCTATGTTGAGAAGATGCAAAAGACATTTGATGAGCAAAGGACTGTTTCACTGCTTTGTGCAAATAGTAAACACTTAGATGAAATACTGATTAATAAATGTCCACAGAGGGTGTGGCTGAACTTCTCATGGCGGCAGGCTGTTGCCGAGAGTATAAATGAGCGGCATCGGGAGGCAAATCAGGGGGACCATGCATTCCCGGTTTCACTCTCTATCTGAGCATTTTCTTCCTTGTGTTTGCCCTTGCTTCCTTCTCCTCATGATAGGTGGTTACGGACTCCATTTTGAGCTTATCAGAGCTGTGCTGGGCTTCACCTTTTTGCTACTCCCTGGCTCTATATTGCCTTTATATGGCAGGCATTTTTGCTTCTTTGTTTTCCACTTGTTAGACAGTACTATGCCCTGGGAAAACCAACTTTGGTGATTCTTGAATTCAGTGCACCTTCACAACCTGACTTTGCTAGGTATTCAGGCTTGCTTCAGTCACCTTTTTACTGAATTATTGGGGACTGTTGAAGTGTTTCTTTCATTGCATTTGCAGACCCTTAAGTACTTATTGTCTACCTTCTGACTGTTCTCCTTTCCTAGGGAACATACTATCCTGGCTTCTCAGAAGGTCTCTGTGTCCCCAGGGATGATGAGTCTGAAGCATCTAACTAAACCGCAGAAGAAGGGTCCTGCCTCTCGCTCTAAGTCTCCTTTACCTATTACCTTGAAGACCTTATGGAGGAAATAAAATTAAAGAAACCATTCGTCTTGGAGACTTATGCTATGCTCCAACGGATAGAAGAGAAATGGTTTAATTTGGACACCAGGATGACTAAGGTGAAGCAAAGATTGACTGATATTCAGGATGCTGCCAGTAAGACAGAGTCTATATCTAAAGAAATCTCTCTTTTGAAGCAACAAATTGAGGATTTAGAAAATAGGAAATAGACACACCAACCTTAGAATTCATAAAAATTTGGAAGGGTCAGAAATTATTGCTTTTCTTAGGATACAAATTCCTAAAATAGTTGGGTTTAAGAAGGTACATGCCTTAACTTGCAAAGGTTCCACTGCATCGGGCCTTTGACATCTGGATCTTCATCCCAGGGTTGCCCCAGAGGAATAATTGTTATTTTTCTGGAATATACTGAGTCACGCGTGGGATTGGAACTGCACCTGGCAAGAGGACTGCCAGGAGGAACCGTCATCTGGACTTTGCCTGGTGTGCTTCTCTGGAGCTGGCTGGGCTACCAGAAGGTTTGTTTTACAAAGAAAGCTGAGCTGTTCCTCAAATGAGAGGATGTACGTGTCACACCAATGTCTGGATACCGTTGGTCTCAGTGAGTCCTACAGTTGGGCATCCATTTTGTTGGATTTAATGCCCTCAAACACCCTTTCAGGTGCCATCTTTCATCATCTGGGCTGCTCCTCGTTGGGTCGGCGGTGCAATACCCAACGGGCGACACCTCAAAGAGGGGCACTTTAGTGGAGATCTTTTATCCAACAGCCGTTTGGTGAAGTGTGGGGCCAACAGAGCTTAGACGTGTAGGTGAGTTAAAATAAAGTTGGGAGTACCAGTGTCAAGTTTATTCTGGGGTCTCCTGCTCTAGTTAAAATGAGAAAACTAGCCGGTTCTTGTTGGAATTCAATGTTTCCTACATGAGTAACAGTTAGTGTGTAGTCATAATGGTCGGCATGTTTCTCGCGTAATTGTACAGTGACTTGCGATTCTTCAGGACCTTAGGAAAAAATATGTGTTATAGGTGACTGTCTACGTTAGAGGATCTATATGAGTATCAGATGTGCTACTCTAAAATCTCACAAAAAGAAACCGTGCTTCATGTGTTAATGTACCTGTGTTGCGCTCGATCTACCTAATGTGTTTAGTCTCCAGGCATCAACAGTATCCGGCGGACTGCACAACCGGTTCAAACTTCCATAGAGTATGGAGTTAGGATGCCGTGTGTCCTTCTGCTCGACCTACCCAAGCCACCTTTACTGAGGTCCCGATGTGCTGGCCTACCTGCCCGAGATCCCGGTGCAGGAGTCTCTAGTACCCCTGAAGAGAGGGGTTCCTGCTGCTCAAAGCACATCGTGAGCTCTTCACCTTTCTTTTGTTGTGTGCTCTTTGTCCCCCTGGAATTTGAGGAAGGGGGGCTGCAGCTCGAAGCGCATCATGAGCGCTTCAGGGAAACCGGAACTCAGGAGGCTGCTGCCTGAGTATGGGATGAGCAAAGTAGAGCCCCCGTAAGTGTCCACACAGTTGAGACTGAGGAGAAGAGAGTTGCTAACGAAGAGGGGAGCTGTGCCAGAGGAGTTCTCCCCCTCCCTAAACACCAGCGAGTCTGGGTGCTTCAGGATGAAGCAGCCATACCGAAAGGAGGAAGTCAAACAGATTCCGACTTGTGGGCAGAGCTATGCGCAGGAAGCCTGATTGTGGGTGCTGCTGCTACATAAATGCTGGAGGCGCCAGAAGCCAGGCGCCTGTTGCCTTATTGGATGAGGCCCCCAGTAGGAGGGGAGAGCCCCACGTGACTCCTGTGTGTGGATGGTGGCGTCACCACACTCCCAGAAGGAGACAGGGACCGCTGCTGGAAAAGATGGGGCAGAGGGGACAACACTAACAGAGACTTCGCTCTGTCTCCTGCCACCACCGTGTCAGACTGGAAAAGCCAGTACCGCCTGAGGCCGATGTGACCCCGCTGTGTTTGATGCTCCCGGCATAGTGAGCCTGAGGCCAGATTATGGGCAGCTGCACGTGGGGTGCAAGTGGTGGCCTGAGCCCTGATTGTAAAGAAGGGCAATTGCGAGGGAGGCCTGACAAGGTTACAACATGCGGGGAGGACCGAGCGAGGCCTCCCCGCCACCTTGGCAAATCTTAGTTGGGGGCAGCTGCTGTGATTCCTGGCTCGCGGGTAAGACTGGTCTCCCTGAATCTGCCCACTATATGGTGTTCTCCCCTTTGGCCTCTGGAGGTGCCTAGGAGGAGGAGGGCACCAGACACATTGTAATTAAGGGGCCTACAGCACAGCGTGAGTAGAAAGGCGCTGTGGCCCACACATGGTAAACAGTGGGTGATATGGACATAATGCTTTTGGCCCCATGTACCCAACCCATAGTTACTGTTCATCCTAATGCTGGTGCCCACATGTATGTGGGGTTGCATTACCCAGAAAGGCACCCAGATATGAAATATTGGTGATCTTCATAGGTTTAAGGTGGGCAAGAGGTGCCATACGGGAAGTCTGTGGGCTAGGGAGCATTACTGTGAGTGTTTTCTTGGGGGCACTGTGGCTAATTTTGTGTATGAACAACTGTTTTATGCTCGGTGTGGTATGTGGGTTATACCTAATGTGTTGTGACAAAGTACAAGGCTACTAGTGGATATTGGGTAACCCCAAATATAATGTTCATGCTAGTGCCTATTGCCAGTAGCTATTGTTTGGTTGCTCTGACTGTACAATTGTGAGTTGTGATGGTTCGGACAGTGGGCCGATTGACCCTGTCATGTATATAATTCCCCTGTAAAGTGATACCTAGTGCCAGTTGGCACAGTGTATATTTGTGATTGTGATCTAATGTATTTATGAGTCATGCAAAGGCTACTGCTTTATACAACCTTGTGGGAGTTTATTTTGTGGTGTGTCTAGTGTGTCACTGCTGTGTGAGTGTGTTGCGCAAATGCTTCACACATTGCCTTTGGGATAAACATGACTGCTCGTGCCAAGCTACCAGGGGGGTGAGCAGGGGTTATCTTCGGTGGGTAACTCCCTTGCTCTGACTAGAGTGGTGGTTTCTGCCTGGCCTAGGCATTTGCTCTAGCCTACCAGATATCCCATTTCTAACAGTGATCTTCTAGTCCTATGTTGAGAAGATGCAAAAGACATTTGATGAGCAAAGGACTGTTTCACTGCTTTGTGCAAATAGTAAACACTTAGATGAAATACTGATTAATAAATGTCCACAGAGGGTGTGGCTGAACTTCTCATGGCGGCAGGCTGTTGCCGAGAGTATAAATGAGCGGCATCGGGAGGCAAATCAGGGGGACCATGCATTCCCGGTTTCACTATCTATCTGAGCATTTTCTTCCTTGTGTTTGCCCTTGCTTCCTTCTCCTCATGATAGGTGGTTACGGACTCCATTTTGAGCTTATCAGAGCTGTGCTGGGCTTCACCTTTTTGCTACTCCCTGGCTCTATATTGCCTTTATATGGCAGGCATTTTTGCTTCTTTGTTTTCCACTTGTTAGACAGTACTATGCCCTGGGAAAACCAACTTTGGTGATTCTTGAATTCAGTGCACCTTCACAACCTGACTTTGCTAGGTATTCAGGCTTGCTTCAGTCACCTTTTTACTGAATTATTGGGGACTGTTGAAGTGTTTCTTTCATTGCATTTGCAGACCCTTAAGTACTTGTTGTCTACCTTCTGACTGTTCTCCTTTCCTAGGGAACATACTATCCTGGCTTCTCAGAAGGTCTCTGTGTCCCCAGGGATGATGAGTCTGAAGCATCTAACTAAACCGCAGAAGAAGGGTCCTGCCTCTCGCTCTAAGTCTCCTTTACCTATTACCTTGAAGACCTTATGGAGGAAATAAAATTAAAGAAACCATTCGTCTTGGAGACTTATGCTATGCTCCAACGGATAGAAGAGAAATGGTTTAATTTGGACACCAGGATGACTAAGGTGAAGCAAAGATTGACTGATATACAGGATGCTGCCAGTAAGACAGAGTCTATATCTAAAGAAATCTCTCTTTTGAAGCAACAAATTGAGGATTTAGAAAATAGGAAATAGACACACCAACCTTAGAATTCATAAAAATTTGGAAGGGTCAGAAATTATTGCTTTTCTTAGGATACAAATTCCTAAAATAGTTGGGTTTAAGAAGGTACATGCCTTAACTTGCAAAGGTTCCACTGCATCTGGCCTTTGACATCTGGATCTTCATCTCAAGGTTGCCCCAGAGGAATAATTGTTATTTTTCTGGAATATACTGAGTCACTCATGGTTCTGTCTGCACCGAAACAAAAAAAGCAAATGTTATGGAATGGTCAGAAAATCTTTTTCTCTCAGGATATATCTCATGTTACTGCAGCTCCTCGCAAAGAATTTCAGTCTTTTCGTCCTGCCCTGTGGTCCATGAATGCTTGATATACCATTGTGCACCCTTGTTTCTTTTAAGTGAAATACAAAGAGAAATATTTTTCCTTTGACTCCCCGGAATGGCATAATAAATCCATTAAACTTTCAAATCCTACCATTTTTTGGAAGGATTGGGTAACGAAGGGAATAGTTCAAGTTAAAAATGTGTGTCGAGGAACGCAACTTCTCTCCTCCAAGCCCAATCTAAATTTGGCTTGTCCGCTGCCTCCCTCCCTAAATATGACTCCTTAAAAATGATCCTTTCCCAACATTTTTCCTCCTTTCCTGATCTTCCTCTCCTTTACTGGATCCTCCTTTAGAGCCGCTATCCATCTCCTCCTCCCTTTGGGTCTCCCATATCTTTAAATATCTTCATTACTCTCTTCCAAATCACCCTATGAGTAAGGTTGAACTTTTATGAGAGTTGGATTTGCAACATACTTTCTCTGTAAACACTTGGAACTCCCTCTGGTCGCGAATGTATCAAACATCCTGCAATGGTAGCACCACTCAGACTTTATGTTACTTTTTTCATAGGCTGTATTTAACCCCAGCGTCTTTATCCAAGTACAATCCCAGTGTATCACTTGTTTGTTGGTCCTGGTCAAATACTCCTTGCACATACCTACATTTTTTTTCTCTGTCCAAGCATTACCTCTTTTTGTTAAAGGTTTGTAAACAATTTCCTCTATGTGTTCTATTAGTGTTCCTCAATTTGGTTTGGTGATCTTAAGTTGGGGTTATTTTTGGATATATTACTTGCTATTGATTTTCAAAATATTTCTTCTAACTGAAAGAACACCACTAAAATCATGTTTCCCAGTTGGTGGAACCTTCTCTGTCATCATCATAGGATGTATAGAGTATCTATCATTTTCACTCACAACTTCTTCGAAAAGAAGCCTTCTGGTCTCCACTAAGTAATTATGTATCCTCTTATTCAATTCAGATCCAGGACAGTACCGTCATGAGATTTTTGGGTTTATTTTTCTTATATTGTTCATACCAGGATATATTACTGTCAACTTTTTATTTTTTGAACACTTATTATGCAAGTTATTGGATTTCAATATTGATTATCTTTTGTATAGATATTGATTTGGCTTCCTTTCTATTCTTTTTTTTCTCCTCCCTTTTTTATCTCTCCTTATAAAACATAAAATGTACTTTTTCTTTTATTATTTTTTCTGACTCTTGATTAGTAATGCTTTTGTATCATGTGTGTTATTCTTATTTTTGAAATATATATATATATATATATATATATGTATATATATATATATATATATATATATATATATATATATATATATATATATACATATATATATATATATATATATATATATATATATATATATATATATATATATATATATATATATATATATATATATATATATATATATATATATATATATATATATATATATATATCCACTTGGCTGCTAAGGCAAAATTTATCTTTTCATCTAATTTCCATTGAAATCAATGAAAAGTGCATGACGAGTTACCCTTGTCATTAGCGGCGAAGAGGTTAAATATATATATATATATATTACCTACTGGCGGTCGCCAGTAGGTAGTTATAGTTAGGATTTTTTTCAATGCTAAATCTCAAAATTCTATTTGGAATAACTTTGGCGCTGGTTGACGAATCTGCCTGAAAATGTCCTCAAATTTGCCTTGTTGAGCTCCGGTCCTTCCCTGAAAGTTTGGGGGGATTCGTGAAGCGGGGGCCCCAAAACGTGTTTTCCTCATATTAATTTCCATAGGGCGGTAGAACTCACTTTTAGCCCGAACGGCTGAATGGATTTGCACAAAACTTGGCAAAATTGTAGGGACTGGTAGCCCGATGTGCCTTTGCTATGTCTCAAGATATGTGCTCCAGTGGATTTTGAGTAATTTAGGTTAAAAAATATATATATATCTATGGCAGCTGACAGTTTTTAAAAAATGAAACCTTTTTTTTATAAATTGGAGGTAGTTCTAAAAAGAACTGTTTTTTTATTCTTTTTGTTGTTTTATATTTTTTTTATTGGTTTTTTAATTTTTTTTCTTTTTTTGGCTTTTCTGAACATTTTTTGTTTTTATTGTATTTTTTAAGGGGAGAAACAAAAAACAGGGAATTCAAAAGGGCTCTACAGGAGCAAAAAAAAAAGCGGAACAAATTAATGTTTCCTTGGGCACTTGTGGTTATCCCAAGCACGATTAATAAGTGTGATGCATTGCTCTCGATAGCATATTGTTTGTCCACAAAAAATACAAACCATTTTGAAACTTGAAAATTTGGTTTGTATGGTGGAGCATGTCTCCCTAACTTCCGGTCCTGATGGGGTGGAAACATTAGTTTGGGAGGTGCTGGCAGAAGATTGGACAGGGTTTCTGGCCAGTTCCCTGACCTCTGCCCTAGCATATTTATTTGGATGCTTTCGAAGCATATGCCTGATCATTGTGTGGTTGCCGAAGGAGTATTTTTTGTTGGGATTCCCCCTTGACAGCTCCCGATGACAGATTAAGCAGGTTGCCTTAGGTGCATTTACTTTTTTTTGTCGTTGTGGATTGAAAAAATTGCCAGATGATGTGCTCTTTTGGTTTGTAGGTAAAATTGTCCTCTCGGACGAATCTACTCTCCTCCCCCTCCTCATCCTCCTCCTGTTCTTGATCTCCACCACTGTGAAGTTGTGGAGGTCCTTGTGGTGGTGGTGGTGGTGGTGGTCCAGAAGATCCAGCAGCTGCAGCTAATGTAGCCATTTTTGACTGATATAAGTGCAGTTCTTCCTCTCTCAAAGCACAAAGGTAGAATAAGGAAAAAAGGTGGGGGCTTTCATCATTTGGAAAAAAAAATATCCTGAACCAATGAAAAGTGTTATTTTTAGGTCACATGACCAGGGGTTTCATCATTATGAAACTAAAACTGTTATGAACCAATGAAAAGTGTTATTTTCAGGTCACATGACCCGACACGCTTATGCTACGCGCCCCGGGGTACGTCCCGGGGCGCGCCCCGGGGCGCGTCGCGTAAGCCCGTCGAATGCTTCTGGGTGCGTTTACGCCGTGCGTATCATGCGGATGCGCTACGCGATACGTCACGATCATGTTTTCATTTGCGACATTGGCGCTAACGGGTCGCTCCCTGGTACGCGCCCCGGGGCGCTTAATAATACTACGCTTTCCGGGTCGCTCACCGGGGTGCGCACCGGGAGCGCTCCGAGGCAAAAAAAAATAAGAAAAACGATATACAAAAAATAAAATTGGCAAAATTGTAGGGACTGGTAGCCCGATGTGCCTTTGCTATGTCTCAAGATATATGCTCAAGTGGTTTTTAAGAAAATTAACTTTGAAAAAATATATATTGGGCTACATTGGGCTATATATATGTTAGAGCCCAAATGTCGCCCAAATGTAGCCCAATGTAGCCCAATGTAGCTCAAAGATGGCCACCAGAGACAAAAAATACAAATGTAGTCCAAATATCAAAATGTACCAGAGTGTTCTAAAGAACAACTAGAGTGTTAACAATCTTATTTATAAAGTGAGACTTATAGTTAGGAATTACCATTAAAAAAACCTTTGAAATTCACTGAAAAAAACATAGGTTTCACACCAGTTATAGTTAGGGATTAGCATTTAAAAAACATATTAAATTCCCTGAAAAAACCATAGGTTTCACACCAGTTATAGATAGCTGGAAATTTTACTGACATAAAACCATTGAAATTCCACGTTATAGTTAGTTGGACTCACTATAACTTGCGCGCCTGCAATGCACTGCTGATGACGTCACATATTACATCACTCATGACATGGTCAGTGACATCACTCATGACATCACTGATGACACCATCCTTGTGACAGAGTGACAGACCTCCTTTCACTGTAAAGTAACCCTTGAAACACATATTCAAAAATAGTAACTAACATTTTCAAAAAAGTGGAGATACCCATACCAGTTACAACAACCAATTCAGTAATACCACCATCTAATACACATCCACTCATTCACCAACAGTTCTATATAGTCACTCATATATATACTCACTCATCATATGTAGTGAAACACCTATATATCCTGTTACACACTGACAGTCATCCAAAAGTTACTCACTCACATATTCACACATGCAAATAAACTATTGAACATCCATTTATTTGCATATACAGCTATACACACACTACCACTTCTAAGGAAACTTACACATACTTACTCTCTTAAGCAATCACTTATAGAAACACATACTTATTTAAACAGGAACTCTTACAATCTCTCACTCTCACATATACTCACTTATATATATCAATACTCACATACACTAGATTAAAACTTATGTCGTTACTGATAAAGACAATAGTGAGAAAGTCGTTTACTCACTAACACACACATATACACACTCATCCATCCATACAGTCCTGTACATATGCTGTCTTCAAAACACATACAAAGAGTGAGTCAGTCACCAACCCATTCAGCCACTTATACACAAAGTGAAACACTGATACTGACATACATATATTTCAATATTTAAAAGTTACTCGCTAATATATGTATTCACTAAGATATACTTAATAAGCCAGTTAACCAATCAAATTTAAAAAAAAAAACATCCATTTAGACACTTACTTAAACATTTATTCTTACATCGACCTTTTTCATATACATATAGAAAACATATTTATTTTTCAGAAAGACACACATTCACTGGATGGTGTCTTCAGTGATGTCATGAGTGATGTCACTGACCATGTCATGAGTGATGTAATATGTGACGTCATCAGCAGTGCATTGCAGGCGCGCAAGTTATAGTGAGTCCAACTAACTATAACGTGGAATTTCAATGGTTTTATGTCAGTAAAATTTCCAGCTAACTATAACTGGTGTGAAACCTATGGTTTTTTTCAGTGAATTTAATAGGTTTTTTAAATGCTAATCCCTAACTATAACTGGTGTAAAACTTATGGTTTTTTCAGTGAATTTCTTCGGTTTTTTAAATGCTAATTCCTAACTATAACTGGTGTGAAACCTATGTTTTTTTCTGTGAATATATATATATATATGTATATATATTTTGTACTATTTTTCATTGTTTTCCTCAAATAGTTGTTGTAAGATGTACCTTTTTTTTTATATATTTCAGTAAAGCTCTCTTAAACTTTAAAAAAATCTATGGAATTCAAAGTATGAAGATGCATCACACAAGGTGAGCATTGATCAAAAAGGCCAAGCTGGAATAGTGCTTTCAGCTTTGCACATTCTTATTTAATTCCATTTGCACTAACTCCTAGTTAGTTCATGTGAACCAAAGTTGCATAATAAGGAGCACCAATGAACATGGCATATATAATGAATTCCCGCTGGAGATCTAAGAAAACAATTATGTCCGAAGAACTATAATATCCAAATGGTCCAAACTCTCTTGAACACCTGGTTGCCCCCATCCGTAGAGTTGTATCTCTCTAAATAGTTCCTGCCATTCCTCAGGTTACCTACAAGGAGTTTGCATCATCCAATAGTTGATAGATATGCTATGAGAAGTAAGCCTCAGCATATTGCACACATATTCTCCCTTCCAAGTATACAAGTGAAGTCATCACACACATTAATTCATATAGCTTTATATATGATTAATGCCACCAAAGAATTATAAATGAATTGACAATAATGACATGCAAAAAAAATTTACACAGTGAGTAGACAGCAGAAGTGATCTTTTCGTTCATAAAAAAATATGTGTAGTAATAAATCAAGGGCCAGATGTAATACTACTGTAGTCGCAATATGCAACCAGTAGTGAATCAGTATTGGATCACAATCGGACCTATCTCTTTAATATTCTTGAGGTAGATTGCAAATTGGACTCACTTTAATTGGTAGCTTTCACAAGAATGGTGCTCTACAAGGGTGAGCAGAACACAATGGGGCATATTTATCAACAATTCACACAGCACAGTGCAGCAATCAACCTTTCTGTGCTTTATGATAGGAAATGGGCAGGAATGTGTCATATGTAACAGTATACAGCACATTTCTCTCTTTTCCCTGCGCTGGCTCACAATGTGCTGCCTAGTGCCAATGCAGACACATTTGGAACATTGTACAAGGGTGCCTGCGTTGTAAACAGGATTCTTTATGCACAGAAAAGGACACCTTCCAGCACAAAAAGAATCCCCTAAGGCCTTTCTCTTCTGCAATGTGTGTTTTACAGAATGCAACATACCATGAACGAGGAAAAAACTAGGAGAAATAAAGATCTTTCTCCTTGATACACCTCACTCACCAGGAAAGGCATAGCATTTTGGTGCATTCCTAGGTCTAGCTCCTATGGTAAATCTGGGAATGCACCAACATCCATGGGTGGATGCTTGGGAACACCCATGCTCCACCCATTGAACACCTCCCTGGGGCAGGGAAATGCAATGCAGCAATTTGCCCTGTATTGCGTTACTATAATTTATCAAGTCCCTCAGGGCCATGCAAGGTTGCATTACGTGGCTTGTTAAATCTGGCTCTTGCATCCCGTTGTGTGGTGTAAGGGCAACACAACTCTTAAATAAATATGCCCTGGAAAGGGGCGACCACTCGGTCCCCCCGAACGTATGGTAGGGGGCCCGGATCCCCCCGGGAAACCATTTTGGGCGGGGGCGTGTCTCGGCTGGTATGCCCAAAGCAGCGTAGCCGGGGCGCGCCTTTTTCCCGCCCAAGGAGGGTTGTCCTAGACACCTACACCGTTGGCCACGCCCCGTAGGTGTACCTGAGGAGGGTATACGCCCTCCCGAAGAAGAATAAAAGGAGCAACAATCCAAAGAAGCATCCTCTTGTTCCTGTGCTTGGAAGCTGCACCGTCTCGTTGCACGTGAGCCCTCGACGGAACAAGGAGCAATTTTTGAGAACTTGTAATTCTTGTGTTTCTCTTTCAGCGACTCCGTACTTTTGGATCCAGGACTTCCAGGACCTCGTACGCAGCAAGGATCGAATATCCGACAACGATGCCTGGCAAGAAGCCCGGAAAGAAGGCAGGGACTGACCAGATTCTCTGCATGTTAATGAAGGAAATGGCGAGCATGAAAAAACAAATGGCGGCAATGAACAACTCGGGCAGACCGAAAAAGGTAATCGGCCCAGCATTGCCGGGAGTAGTCCCCGCTGGGAGAGGTAAAAGGGCCAGGAACAGGGCAGCAGGGGGGGGGGGGGGCCAGTTCCCGAGTCACCCCCGGCAAGTCCGGTTACTCCAGTAGAAACCCCGGTCCCGATCCCCGACGCAGACCAACCGATTCCGGTTGTAGTGACGCCCACTAACTAGGAGTATATGCCTCCGGAGCTGGCCGCCCAGTTAGCCGCATGGCTCGGCAGAAATACCGAAGGTGCTACGGCGCCAGGAGACACGGCCGAAGAGGCCAGATTACTAATGAAGCAGTTGCGGCAATCGAGAGATGCTGCAAAGGCGAATCTCCCTGTTGTCCCCCCACAGGTTCCCTCGGAACGACCGGTGTCTGACGTTGGAAAGACAGCGGGACCAGCTACGGATTCCGGTAAGCAGCCATTGCCAATGGCGAGGGAGGGTTCGATACCCTCAAGAAGGGAAAAAGTGGTCCAGCATATTCCGCTGGCCACGAAAGAGTTGATTTGGGCAGATAAATATGTAAATATGTTTTCTCTGTTGACCGACCACCACGAGGTGGAGTATGTTAAAAGTCAGAAAGATTTGTGGCACCCGAATGTGTGGCGTGCAAAAATGGCGGGATTCAGGGTTGATGAGACGATCTCAAATTGGGCCAGGGCATTTGCGATGTTTACCGCTATCATGGGGGAACGTAGGCCCGAAGTGTTGACCGAATTGGCCTGCTATCAGACGCATATAATGGATTTCTATGAATCATATGAAGGCAATGAATGGTTGGGTTATGATAGTAAGTTTCGTAAGGCCAAGGAGCACGATTCATCTCTGACGTGGGATTGTCTCGACTCCATCTCTTGGCAGAAGCAGCTCCTGCCGGGCCCGACCAAGTCATCTTCACTTGGCGGGAACGGGTCGGCGCCCTCCCGCCAACATTCGCCGGCGCCCTTTCGAGCAGGCGCCAATGGTGACCACCAACCAAGGAGTGGTGGGAACGAAGGTAAAAAGGGGGTTTGTTGGAACTTTAACAGAGGCAAGTGCACGAGGCCACAAGGGACATGTAAGTTCAGGCATGAGTGTGCAGGGTGTGGACACTCTTCGCACCCTGAGAGTTCGTGCAGAGCCAAGAATGGTGATACAGGGGGTAGAGGAGGGACCAAACAGGTCTAATATCGACCGAGGGGTACCGCTACCTACCCCCGTAGATATCATGGCAATGATCCCCTGGCTAAATGAATACCCTGATCATGTCTCCGCTGGGGTGTTGCGGGATGGCTTCTCGTATGGTCTCCACATCCCGGCGGGGGATTTTCGGGGGGAATCACTATGTAATAACCAACTGTCGGTACAACAGAATACGGCAGTGGTGGAAAGTAAGATTGCAAAAGAGGTTGCCTGGGGCCGGGTTGCTGGCCCATTTAGGCACCCGCCAGTCCCTAATTTTGTTTGTTCACCATTGGGAGTAGTCCCCAAGAAGGACCCAGGTGAGTTTAGGTTAATTCATAACCTGTCGGCCCCAAGGGGTCTTTCGGTGAACGATGCGATTGATCCAGGACTTTGTTCGGTGCGGTACGCATCCTTCGATGAGGCCGTCGCCATGTTGAATCGCCTGGGGCCCGGAGCGCTGATGGCTAAATCCGATATCGAGTCAGCGTTCCGGTTGCTCCCGTTACACCCACAGGATCAGCGTCTGTTAGGCTTTGTGTTTCAGGGACGCTACTACATGGATAAATGTATGCCAATGGGTTGTTCTATCTCTTGTGCCTACTTCGAAAAATTCAGTTGTTTTCTGCAATGGGCATTCACCAAAGCCACGGGCTATACCCAGGTTATGCATTACCTAGACGATTTTTTGTTCCTGGGGGCTGCTGGCAACACAAAATGTGCACTGGCGTTACAGGAATTTTGCACTCTCATGAAGAGGTTCGGGGTACCATTGGCACCCGGTAAAACGGTCGGACCATCCACTTCACTCGAGTTTCTTGGAATTGAGCTTGATTCAGTGGAAGGATGTTTCCATTTGCCGGTGGGCAAGGTAGCAATGTTCAGGGCTTCACTGGAACTGTGCATTAGCAAAGAGAAGGTTACTCTCCATCAGTTGCAACAAACAGTGGGCCAGCTTAACTTTGCCTTACGAGTGATACCAATGGCCCGCCCCTTTTCCCGCTCTATTGCTCAAGCCATGGTCGGTCTCAAAGAAGGACACCATTGCACCAGACTGTCTGCAGAGGTTCGCCAGGACATGCGCATATGGTTGGCATTTCTGGCGGACTTCAACGGTGGAGTGGTGTGGGGCAAGGCACCAGCGTCCTCGGACGAGCTGGGTTTGTGGACCGACTCGGCAGGGAGCGTGGGATTTGGCGCCATCTTCGGTAATCGATGGTCGGCAAAAACATGGCCGACCTGGTGGCACACCAGTGGGCTCACAGGTAACATTGGGTTTCTTGAGCTGTTCCCTATTTTTGTGGCTCTGAAGGCATGGCCGGATGAGTTTCGTGATCGCACAGTGGTGTTTTGGTCCGACAACATGACCGTTGTTGAATGTATAAATAATCAGGCAGCACGCTGCAAGTGGATATTGAGATTGCTAAAAGAAATTGTACTACTTTGCATGAGACTGAACGTACAGTTTAGGGTGAGGCACGTGCCGGGTGTGTTGAACCAAGCGGCTGATGCACTCTCTCGTTCCCATATGCAGGCCTTCAGGGGTTATCTACCTTCCGCGGACCTAGTGGCAGCACCATTTCCCGAAGCTCTCTGGTTACTCGGTGCCCCGGATTACAGAACCTCGTGGGAGCAAGCCTAGCCCCCAGGACAAGGAAGGCATACAAAGGAGCGTTTCGTTCCTATTGTGCATTTTTGGGTCCAGCGGGAGGGGATAATTGGGGCCAGGAGGAGTATGTTCTAAAGTTTTTAGTGGCACTCCACAAGGCAGGCCGATCTGCGGCAACGGCCAATAGGCACCGGGCCGCCATTGCATTCATGGCACAGGCGCATGGCATCAAGGACCCCACATCGTCCTTTCTGGTAAAGAAGGCACTACGTGGGTGGCAACGCCTCGAGGGTCATAGAGCTGACGAGAGGCGCCCGATTGGGTTAGAAAGATTGTCCCTGTTGATGTCAGTACTCCCCGCAACATGTTCCTCCCAGTCCGAGGCAGTGCTGTTCAGGGCCGCTTTCGCATTAGCATTCCATGGGGCTATGCGGATGAGCGAGCTGGTGGCAAAAAATAAGCAGGATGTGGGGGGGGACTTTGTCGGGAACACATTATGATCAAGGGTGATTCAATGGTAATCACAATAGCCATGTCCAAGACCGATCAAGGTGCTATGGGGGACAGTATTGTTGTCCAGCGCATGCGAGGGTCCCCCATGTGCCCGGTGAAATGCGTTGAGGAATATTTAGCGCAAAGGGCTGTAACATGGGGGGGAAGCTTGCTGAGACACACCGACGCCACCCCACTGACTAGGTTTCAGTTTCAGCGGGTGCTTACAATGGCAATCACGGCAGCGGGCCTGGACCCGGGCGATTTTGGGACCCATTCCTTTAGGATCGGGGCTGCTACAGAGGCTACAGCCAGGGGTCAAAGTGTGGAACAGGTGAAACAATTGGGGCGTTGGTCCTCAAACTGTTATAAAAGGTATGTGCGGTTGCACATGTTGTGAAGCCAATGTCATGCACTCACGCTTCTTGTCTTCTGTTTGGTTTACAGTTTCGCAAGCATACGATGCGGGGCGTACTGTGCAGTCGACCCGACACCTGGGGACCAGCGGTCAAAGATCATGGACTGAGGAGAGAGTGGTGTGGGTCGTGGGCCACTCATACGTGAGGCGTGCCGCGGACGTATTCAAAGCAGGTGACATGATTCACGCAGCTGGGGAATACGGGTACAGGGTGACCTTCTACGGAAGGGGCGGGCTCTGTATTGACCAGTTTCAACGTTTTGTTGAGGGACTGTTAGGGCGGACAAGGTCACCGCCGTCTGTAATCATAGTACACCTGGGGGGCAATGATTTGGTGACACTCGGTAGGCGAGTACTACTCGAGAGAATTCTATCCACTGTTAGCTGGTTGGCAAGAAGGGTCCCGGGGTGCACAATAGCATGGTCCCACATGATACCCAGGAAGGTGTGGCGGGGGGCCCTTTCAGTATCAGCTTTGAATCATTCTGTAAAGAAAGTCAATAACAAGCTTGGTAGGTTGTTTCGCTCGGCGCAGTTGCACTGTATTCCGCATGGATGTATTCGGGGGAATCACATGTATCTCGAGGATGGGGTACATTTGTGCCGGGAGGGGAATGTCTTACTCATAGGAGACTTCGTAGCATGGTTAATGGGTTTATGAAAGCATGACCTTTAGTAGGAGTGTGGGGGGGCCGGATAGCCGGTCAACTATCCGGCCTGTGGCGGTAAGGTCATGATCGGTGAGCAGTAATTTCAAGGTCCCTACAGGGGGCGCCACCCATTATGGATGGGAGCGCCCGGGGGGAGGCGGCCATTGGCCCCTCACACGGGGAGGCGGCACCCACTAAGTATGGGGTCGCCGAAGGGAAGGCGGTCATAGGCCCCTCCCAGGGGAGGAGGCGGCGAGATGCCCCTCCTACGAATTTCCCAGGGCCAGGATATCCGCGACGGCAGATGTGAGAAGCAGTGTGGGGTGGGAGGGGGGTCCACGCTACCTTCTAGACACCTCACACAAGTCCTCGGACGACCATTAAGATGGCGTCGAGTTAAAGAAGGGGCCCCCGCTAAGACAAGGGAAATTGGAAGTTGGCACAGAGGTACAGTCCTCTGTGCGCCCGCCCCTCACACCGTGAGGGGGGAATGTTGGTAGTGGGGACCTGACACCGGTTACGACCTTGCCGTTGGCCCGTAATGTTAGGATGTACAATTTTATTTTAGAAAGTATGCATTGGCAGGATGCTTAGACTCGGCTAGGAGAACCTTTGTATTAGAGAGTTGTTAAGGTTAGCCAATGAAAATGTCTGCATCGTAATGTCATAAGTATAAAATTGTACATAATATGAAACTGTTATTTTAATGTTTTAATTTTGTTTCATATTTTAATAAATACGGCCGGGAGGGTAACTCCCTCCCGCCTTCCAAAAGTTCAGAACTGCGTCCTTGGGGATTGTGTTGGGAGGGGGTGACAGGCATCCCGGCCATACTATGTCTCTGAATGCCTTTCAATAGAGAAACTTTTTTTACTCAGCCAATTGTTCTCATCCCCTTAAATGCTCAGGCTTTTCCTCCCCAGTGCTGAGATCTTTTTTTTTCAATTTGTTGTAATTTGTGCTTATGCCTCCATAATCATTATGCACATAAGGTATCCACATCAAAAAGGCTTGCTCTTTTTTTTAACATCATGTGGATTCTAAAGGTACCCAGGGGTTGTGGAGGGTCCGAGAAAATAGCCACAATATAGCTACATGTTGTGTTTTGTGGGAAAAATTGGAGAAAATGGTCTGCAAAAAACAGTTTTTCTCCTAAAATGGCATCAACAAAATGGTTACTGTGCTAAAATCACAATCTTGCCTGCTTTGGGGAACAAGCAGAACTGTAACAAAAATAATATTAGCACAGTTTTGGCATTTATCAAGCGATAGACCACTTTCCTATGTTTTGTGCATGCAACTACTTTCAGTGTGTGGTGTTAACAGGTGGAAAACCCATGGGTGACCCCGAAAAGCTATACATTTTTAAAAAGTAGTCAAGATTCTGAATTCAGCAAGGTCATTTGTTTATACCCCTCAAGGTTTTCTCGAAGAAACTAACTACTGAAATAAAAAAAAATGTAAAAAATGATTAAGGAAAGCAGCAAATTGTGGCATTTTTTTTAACTTGTAACTTCTTGTCATGGTGGCCAATTTGCAAAACAATGCACTAGTAGGCCGGCTAGACCGGTTTGCTCCGGGGAATATATAAAGTTTTCCAAGAACCAGAAGTACCCAGACACAAAAACTGAGCTGCACCTTATAATGTTTTTCCATTGGGTTCCTAGTATAGAGCAATTCATATGGTGAAATATAAAGAGCAAAAAATAGGTATGAAGGAAACCTAAATATTCCTGAAATGTACACCAGATACCGAGTTTAGGTCCAGTGGTTATTTGTACACCTCTAATTGAGTACCCAAACTACATTGTGATTCAAAGGAGATTTTGGAAAATTTTTGAAAAGCACAAAAGCAAAGTCTTATTGGTAATAACACATGTTCAACTATTTATTCTATGTTTCCGCACATCTCCTGATAAAAAATAGTGCCCCACTTGTGTGGCTGGGCCAAGCACCTGTGTTACAATGCACGCCAAAACACGACCTGGAGGCATTATTTTTTATGACCAAATGTGACGAACCAGGGCAGTCCACTCCTACATCGAGGGTGAGGTATTGTGTTGCATTATTTTGTAACAAGTTCCACCGGTGCAAGGGATATTATATATTTCAGGCTTCAAGAGCCCCCGCCCACTTAGTTGTCATGATTCATCATTGGGCTGTGCTCCATGCTAGATAGGTGGTGCAATGCCCAGCATGCCCTTCTTGCAGTGTGCATTTTAAAGATCTTTTACATACCCAGTGTGAGTGCAGGAAATGGAATAGAGGGTGTCCTTGGGAATATGTTAAAATTGTGTTTGGAAAGCATGGAAGCTATTATTTAATTAATTTGATGGTGGTCTATGACAAGATTGCATTTTCTAGCAATGATTATGTTTCATGAAGGTATTTTCAAACTCCAGTTTTCTTTCCTCAGCATTATCAATTTTTTATGCCATAGATTCTTCACACGACTGTGCTTACATCAGCGCTTGTTAATTAATTGTATCTATGAGTCACCAAACGGCTGTTCTTTCCTCAGTGCTTGATGCTTCATTAATACTGTTATAGTTCACCTGAATTGCGCTTTACTCAGCGCTTGTTAATTCGAAAACAAAGTCAATGATACTTTCATCTGAGTTTGTATTAGCCGAATAAAATGTGCTGCTCATGGAGCTCTCCCTAATAAACAACTGATACTTGCATTTTCCTGGAGCTTCTTGAAAAACAAAGTGAGCCTTGTGTTTCTTTGTATAGTTAATTGTTGATAAAAGCCTTTTAGCTTGTGAAACAGAATGCAGCTAACAGCATTCACTGCCAATTTAGACAAATGCACTTTCTTTCATACTTAAACATAAAACAAAAGCAGATGCTCTAACATTTTACTAGGATTACTCCAAAATGGGTGTGCTTACCGCTCATCACAACAGTGGAACAGAGGCCCCCTTCACTTGACAGATTTACAGATGATAATACCCCATAATGATTCTGATTGTTGTGAGCATACACACTCTCCTTTCATGTGTTTGTCAACTGAATGTCAAAGAGAGAACACCTACTCTCTGTCCAACTAGGGATTTTTGAACAGTAAGCATTGGTAAGTATGTCTACCTATTAAATATATTAAATATGAGACTCCAAGCCAGATAATGGCAAAGGATCATGCTACTAGTAGTCCTGTAGAATAAAGGTTTCTTTTCTGTTTTAACAACCTTGTCAATGGAAATATACATGAAACGGTCATAAACATTCCTGATCATGGCAAGATATGTGTGCTTGAGGTGTTTCAAGAGAGCTCACTTGCAGATGGTGAGCCAGTGAAACTCTTTGAGGTGCTTGGTGATGTGTGTGCTTGGTGGGAGGTTGTAGGTGAATCTGGCTGCTGTTTTCTGTATGGCGTTCAGCCATCTGGTTAGTTGAGGGGGTCATTGAGTATCAGGGTGATCGTTGCACCAAATGGATTGAGTCTTTTGGTGAAGATGAATTTTTGTCATGTGTATCTCTGATACCTTGACAATCTGCCATCTACCTATGCAATACCCATAGGAAAGCACACCTAGCCTGAGCTTTTCCTACCTGTGTATGTCTCTGTCCCCTTAACATTTTTGACTAATCCTGTATCTAGTCAATTGAACATTTATTACCAGTTTGTGCAGCAGCCACGTGAAGCTCAAGAAGATGTGTCTTTCATGTGCCTTTATCTCACTTGCAGTGGCCGGACTGGGAACCATAACCAGCCCTGGCAAAGTGCTCGGCCGGCCTCCGTTCCCTACTCAGAGGGGAGGGAGGGAGTGGGGGCCGGCCGAGCACTTTGCCTGGGCCGGTTTTCAGCCGAATTTGTTACAGGGCCGACTTTGCAGCCAAAACTAGCCCCTACCCGTGCGGCGCACCGAGGGATCGCCCGGTGCCTGCTATGGCCAGTCCAGGCCTGCTGTTCAGGCAGTGGATGCAAGTTGGGGGCCACCCAAGAATGTGTCAGGGCCTTGATTCCCTGAACATAATGAGCATATATACATTTGAAACTAAGGTAAACATGCTGCATAATACTATCCTAAGGTCCCTAAAGAGCACGTGAAAAACTACAAGGAAGTGGGCTATGTTTCATCCACCTTTATGTGCAGTACGGTAACTGTAATACACTTGTTCTACAGCAAACAGAATAGCAACCTCATTCTGACGAAGGATAAACGTGCCAAGCAGGCTGTAAGCAAGTCCACGTTTTTCTGAATTAGCCAAAACAATTTGAAAGGCAGCTTGTCTAATGAAGTAGTAGCCCATGGAAGGTATGTACACATTGGAATGTATATTAGGACAGCTTCACCTCAATCAATTTCCTAAAACTTCACTTTCTTTATGGTACAAAGTAAGGTAAGTTAAAAAAAATAGGCCTAGCTGGGATGGGCACTGGGAAATGTAACAATGACTCGCCTGCCTCTATCCTTACTTAGAGTAAACTTTGCAATGAGGTCATGATCAAGTCTTTCATGCTGTTGAATGCCGTTGAGTGCCAATCCTGCACCCTTGCCACGTCCTCCAAAACAGATGAAGTGGAGGTTACTGCTTCTTCAGCAGCAAGACTTTCAAATATGGTCAACTGAAAGCCAAGGAAAGACACCAGTCTTCCTATAGTGGTCTGCCAGTAAATATAATATGCATCACATGATGCCAACTCAATGAGGTGTGTAAACAGCTTCATCTTCCATGTGCGAGTCTTACTACTCCCATTGTACAGTTCGAGTACTTGGTCATAATTATCCACTTGGCTCATGTGAAGACAAATCATCAGATTGAACTCTGCTCATTGAAATATCACTTCAAGATTTAGCTCTATTGCCCTCTCCTAGGATGCTGTCTCAGTATCTATTCCTGCCTCAAAATTGCCCTCCAATACGTTATCTCCGTTGACTGTCTAAAACGTTCCGTATAAAATACTCCCCCATAGTTTTACACCAAAGACGCTAAAATAGGCAGAAAAAAATAACCTATTACTTCAGCTTGCCAAATACCAAACAACACAGCATACCTCAAGGTATGAGTCCACTTCAACTGATTATTTATTATGGCACTTGTGTGCAGAGAAGACAATTTTAAATGGGCTAGAACTACAATAAAACCCTATCTGATCCTGCCTCAGAGCTGTCCTCCATATCTCTTGTTAGGGCTTGGTCAGCAGTCATCCAATTACACTCTATCTTTGTTGACTGTTGAAAACATGCCTAAAAACTTCAATCTAAAATACTATGCCTTACATGGAAGGCAGAAGTATGAAGTGAGTGGGTGAGTGGGTGTTTGCAAGTGAGATTTCAAGGTGGAAAAGCAAAAGAGCACTTAGCTTCTGGATGCTGCAGTCTAAAGAACTTCGCTAAAATATTTCTCCAAAGATGCTAAAATAGGCAGAAAGAGAATAAAATGTTACCACACCTTCTCAAATACCCAATAATAAAGCTTACTTCAAGATATGAAGGGGTTAGTCCACAATAACCACTGTTTATTTATTATGGAACTCAAGAGTAGAGAAGGCCATTTAATTGTGGCAAACAACAATACTAAAAAGCTGTTCAATAAACCCTATTTCATCCAGCCTCAGAGTTGATCTGGGTTTAATCCATCACCGTTCTTTAGCCCACTCTGCCACCTCAGTTCAGACATGGCCATATGCAAATCAGTCTGACCCTGTGCCTCATGGGAAAAGTTCAGCCCTAACTGCCAAGCCATGCCTTCCCTGGACCGTAAACAAGCTTCCGAGGACTGGTTTCTGGCATTTCAGCCGTCTTCAGCCCAGCTTGCTTGAATCCAGTGGCAAAGTGAGCAAGGGAGTCACGTCTGAGCATACCCTGCCACAATTATGGCGGCCAAAAGCGGTACAAAAGGGGGTGGTAATGGCCGACCGCGGCGGTCTGGAAAAGCAGCGGAAAAGACAAAACCGACCACAGGTAAAGCGGAGACACCGCACGGGAAATTAGGATATCCCCGAGTGTTCCGCTGTCGGAACCGCTGTTTCCGACCGCCACGGTCGCACACAGGAATGAATGGGAGAGATAGTGGAAGAGCTGCAGCATAGCCACCGCAGCGAAATGAACATGACCTAAATGGCGGCCGATTCCAAAACACCACAGTGATGACAAACATTGAACAAATCAATGTAGCTATGCCCCCCTGAAAAAAATACTAATAGCAATAAACATTCCCAAGAAAAAAATACAAGGACAGGGCAACTCCCACAACACACCTGACATCCAAATACCACTTGGCCACACCCACACAGCTGAGTACAAAACCACCACCTTCACTGACCACAATCCTTTGCAATACTCCAGAAGAGAAGGCCATACACCACATCTCACAGGAGAGGCAAAAGAGTGCAGCACACACACACAACCACCATCACCACCAACATCACACCAGCACCAACAATCCCCAGCACACCTCACACACCAACATCGCACCCACCACCCACCCACCAGCACCCACAAACAATCCAAACACAACACAACATGACCTCACCTAAAATGCCCAAATTCACTGAGAGTGAGGTGACAGTCATGGTCAACGAGATAGTGAGAGTAGAGCCACAACTGTTTGGTAGCCTGGTCCAACAGATACCATTAGCCAGAAGGGCCCAAATGTGGGAAAGGATCCAGGAAGGAGATCATGAAACGGTGGCATGATTTAAAGAGGGTTGTCAAGAAAAGGAGGAGTAAGAACTGGATGCTGGTGAACGTGACTGGCAGTGGCCCTCCCATCCCACTGAAAACATTCACACCATGGGAGGAGAAGGTACTTGCCATACTGCTGCCTGAGAGTCTCACAGGAGTAGCCGGGGGAGCGGAGGCTGGTAAGTACAAACAAATGCCAAACAACACACTGGGAATTACTCCCTTGCACAACCCAAACCCCATCACACTGTCCACCCTCACCCAACAGGTAGGTAGCCACCCTGTAATGGAGGAGTGTGGGTGGGTGGGAGGATTGTATCACTACTCCCAGCATGCCCCCTGGCCCACAGCCTAGCAGCATGGAGGCCTCCCCCATCCACGAGCATGTGGCAGCCATTGCACTGTTCCCCCTCACCTAACAGGTAGGTAGCCATCCTGTAATGAAGGAGTGTGGGTGGGTGGGAGGATTGTATCTCTACTCCCAGCATGCCCCCTGGCCCAGAGCCCAGCAGCATGGAGGCCTCCCCCACCCAGGAGCATGTGGTAGCCATTGCACTGTTACCCCTCACCTAACAGGTAGGTAGCCATCCTGTAATGGACGAGTGTGGGTGGGTGGGAGGATTGTATCTCTACTCCCAGCATGCCCCCTTGCCCACAGCCTAGCAGCATGGAGGGCTCCCCCACCCAGGAGCATGTGGTAGCCATTGCACTGTTCCCCCTTACCTAACAGGTAGGTAGCCATCCTGTAATGGAGGAGTGTTTGTGGGTGGGATGCCTGTTTCACTACTCCCAGCATGCCCCCTGCCCCACAGCCCAGCAGCATGGAGGCCTCCCCCACCCAGGATCATGTGGCAGCGATTGCACTATTCCCCCTCACCTAACAGGTAGGTAGCTATCCTGTAATGGAGGAGTGTGGTTGGGTGGGAGGATTGGATCACTACTCCCAGCATGCCCCCTGGCCCACAGCCCAGCAGCATGGAGGCCTCCCCCACCCAGGAGCATGTGGCAGCCATTTCACTGTTCCCCCTCACCTAACAGGTAGGTAGCCATCCTGTAATGGAGGAGTGTGGGTGGGTGGGAGGATTGTATCACTACTCCCAGCATGCCCCCTGGCCCACAGCCTAGCAGCATGGAGGGCTCCCCCACCTAGGAGCATGTGGCAGCCATTGCACTGTTCCCCTTCACCTAACAGGTAGGTAGCCATCCTGTAATGGAGGAGTGTTTGTGGAAGGGATGCCCGTTTCACTACTCCCAGCATGCCCCCTGCCCCACAGCCCAGCAGCATGGAGGCCTCCCCCACCCAGGAGCATGTGGCAGCCATTGCACTGTTCCCCCTCACCTAACAGGTAGGAAGCCATCCTGTAATGGAGGAGTGTGGGTGGGTGGGAGGATTGTATCACTTCTCCCTGCGTGCCCCCTGGCCCACAGCCTAGCAGCATGAAGGGCTCCCCCACCTAGGAGCATGTGGCAGCAATGTCACTGTTCCACCTCACCTACCAGGTAGGTAGCCATCCTGTAATGGAGGAGTGTTTGTGGAAGGGATGCCTGTTCCACAACTCCCAGCATGCCCCCTGGCCCACGGCCCAGCAGCATGGAGACCTACCCCACCCAGGAGCATGTGGCAGCCATTGCCCTGTTCCCCCTCACCTAACAGGTAGGTAGCCATCCTGTAATGGAGGAGTTTTTGTGGGTGGGATGCCTGATTCACTTCTCCCAGCATGCCCCCTGCCCCACAGCCCAGCAGCATGGAGGCCTCCCCCACCCAGGAGCATGTGGCAGCCATTGCACTGTTCCGCCTCATTTAACAGGTAGGTAGCCATCCTGTAATGGAGAAGTGTTTGTGGGTGGGATGCCTGTTTCACTACTCCCAGCATGCCCCCTGCCCCACAGCCCAGTAGCATGGAGGCCTCCCCCACCCAGTTGCATGTGGCAGCCATTGCACTGTTCCCCCTCACCTAACAGGTAGGAAGCCATCCTGTAATGGAGGAGTGTGGGTGGGTGGGAGGATTGTATCACTACTCCCAGCATGCCCCCTGCCCACAGCCTAGCAGCATGAACGGCTCCCCCACCTAGGATCATGTGGCAGCAATTGCACTGTTCCCCTTCACCTAACAGGTAGGTAGCCATCCTGTAATGGAGGAGTGCTTGTGGAAGGGATGCCTCTTCCACTACTACCAGCATGCCCCCTGGCCCACGGCCCAGCAGCATGGAGGCCTCCCCCACCCAGGAGCATGTGGCAGCCATTGCACTGTTCCCCCTCACCTAACAGGTAGGTAGCCATCCTGTAATGGAGGAGTGTGGTAGGGTGGGAGAATTGTATCACTACTCCCAGCATGCCCCCTGGCCCACAGCCTAGCAGCATGAACGGCTCCCCCACCTAGGAGCATGTGGCAGCAATTGCACTGCTCCCCCTCACCTAACAGGTAGGTAGCCATCCTGTAATGGAGGAGTGCTTGTGGAAGGGATGCCTGTTCCACTACTCCCAGCATGCCCCCTGGCCCAGGCCCAGCAGCATGGAGGCCTCCCCCACCCAGGAGCATGTGGCAGCCATTGCACTGTTCCCCCTCACCTAACAGGTAGGTAGCCATCCCGTAATGGAGGAGTTTTTGTGGATGGGATGCCTGATTCACTTCTCCCAGCATTCCCCCAGCCCCACAGCCCAGCAGCATGGAGGCCTACCCCACCCAGGAGCATGTGGCAGCCATTGCACTGTTCCGCCTCACCTAACAGGTAGGTAGCCATCCTGTAATGGAGAAGTGTTTGTGGGTGGGATGCCTGTTTCACTACTCCCAGCATGCCCCCTGCCCCACAGCCCAGCAGCATAGAGGCCTCCCCCACCCAGAAGCATATGGCAGCCATTGCACTGTTCCCCCTCACCTAACAGGTAGGAAGCCATCCTGTAATGGAGGAGTGTGGTTGGGTGGGAGGATTGGATCACTACTCCCAGCATGCCCCCTGGCCCACAGCCCAGCAGCATGGAGGCCTCCCCCACCCAGGAGCATGTGGCAGCCATTGCACTGTTCCCCCTCACCTAACAGGTAGGTATCCATCCTGTAATGGAGGAGTGCTTGTGGAAGGGATGCCTGTTCCACTACTCCCAGCATGCCCCCTGGCCCACGGCCCAGCAGCATGGAGGCCTCCCCCACCCAGGAGCATGTGGCAGCCATTGCACTGTTCCCCATCACCTAACAGGTAGGTAGCCATCCTGTAATGGAGGAGTTTTTGTGGGTGGGATGCCTGATTCACTTCTCCCAGCATGCCCCCTGCCCCACAGCCCAGCAGCATGGAGGCCTCCCCCACCCAGGAGCATGTGGTAGCCATTGCACAGTTCCCCCTCACCTAACAGGTAGGTAACCATCCTGTAATGGAGGAGTGTGGGTGGTTGGGAGTATTGTATCACTACTCCCAGCATGCCCCCTGGCCCACGGCCCAGCAGCATGGAGGCCTCGCCCACCCAGGAGCATGTGGCAGCCATTGCACTGTTCCCCCTCACCTAACAGGTAGGTAGCCATCCTGTAATGGAGAAGTGTTTGTGGGTGGGATGCCTGTTTCACTACTCCCAGCATGCCCCCTGCCCCACAGCCCAGCAGCATGGAGGCCTCCTCCACCCAGGAGCATGTGACAGCCATTGCACAGTTCCCCCTCACCTAACAGCTAGGTAGCTATATTAACTCTTCCTGATGTGTGTGTGGGAGGCCTGCATCCCGAAACACAGCAACAATTGCATGCAATGCATTGACATCCAACATGTATGAGCAAATCATGTTCCTCTGCACTATGAAATTACACACAGTGTTGGCATGAATTGTACTACTGCTGACTACATATTTGTATAGTGTACAGACAGTCGATCACACGCTGCTGAGACAATACTTGCAGTAGTGTTTCTGCATAGATCTGACATTCAGCTGGCCCACTCTGATTTGTTGGGGTGTGACTTTATTAAGGGACGGTAGTAGGGAAGCACAGTGTTTTTAGCTGTTTGTTTTTCTCCCTCTTGAGGCGGAAGCCGGGAAGTTGTGTTTGTTCTTGCCACAATCGTGATTTTAAAGATGATTTTAGATACGTAACTGTAAGGGCTTAGGCTTGATTTAATAAGCTTTCATTTCCCTTCCCTCACCTCCCTGCTGCCTGGGCCACTCGCAGCCGAGCATTGATGCTGTCGAGTCGGTCCCGGCCACTAAATCACGGCACACATATTGGGTGTGCTTGAGTGCTCTGACGCGCTCTAGTCGCGCATATAGGGGGTTTCCCTGAGCCAGGCGCCTGATTAGCTGTTTGTTTTTATCCCTCTTGAGGCGGAAGCCGGGAGGTTGTGTTTGTTCTTGCCACAATCCTGATTTTAAAGACGATTTTAGATACGTAACTGTAAGGGCTTAGGCTTGATTTAATAAGCTTTTATTTCCCTTCCCTCACCTCCCTGCTGCCTGGGCCACTCGCAGCCGAGCATTGACGCTGTCGAGTCGGTCCCGGCCACTAAATCATGGCAGACATATTGGGTGTGCTTGAGTGCTCTGACGCGCTCTAGTCGCGCATATAAGGGGTCGGGCATGCCTCCGCGCAGCGGACGCAAGCAGTGGACGCGCCGGTCCTGCGCTGGAGTCGTGCCAGAGTCCTGCCCATCTGCGCCCGTCCCCGCCAGCACGTCGCCTCTTGCCAGGAACCATGGCGACACAAGGGAGGATGTGATATCTTATTCTAGGCAATTTATGCTATCTCTAAAAGGCTCGGACAGCGAATGTGTCAAACTTAACCCCTCATGTAGGAGAAGTCATCCCTCATGCCCTTGTGGCTTCACCCTGCCGATTCCTTCCCTACTACCGTCCCTTAATAAAGTCACACCCCAACAAATCAAAGTGGGCCAGCTGAATGTCAGATCTATGCAGAAACACTACTCGGAAATTCATGAGTTACTTTCAAACTACTCCTTAGATATTCTATTTCTGACAGAGACTTGGCTTCAAGACGATATGAACTCAGTCATCAACCTCGCCACCCCTATGGGGTATACCGCGTATACGCTGAATAGGCACTCTAGGGGAGGGGGGATAGCAATAAGGGTTAAATCCGACTTTACCTGCCATCTATCGAGATTAGAAATCAAGGATAGGGAATGTGCACGCTTCAATATTAAGATTAACTCTCAACTTAGCCTTGTAGGTCTTTTGATACACAGGCTCCCGGGAGCAAGCATGAGCTTTACAACCTCGCTCCTAGAGCATATATGCTCTCTGATTACCGAAACTGCAAGCTTCACCATCATAGGAGACCTGAACATTCACTTTGATCTCACTTCTGACACCAAGATCAACACCTTGCTAGCCGACCTCTCTGCCTTCCAGCTCTGCCAACTTGTGAGTGGCTCTACACACAGCGGTGTGCATCTCTTAGACCCCATCTTTTCGAATTTGAGCAACGTTAGTGATGAACCCCCTATCCTCATGGTCTGGTCTGACCACTGTTTGGTGATAATGACTATACCTCTCAGTACTGACCCCAAAGTAAAACCCACTCAGCAAGTCCTAAAAAGACCATGGAGGAAGCTTTGGCTTGAAGACTTCCATGCACTCCTCACAAAGAATCCCCCTCAACCGAGAGAGGACCCTGACCGAAACTATGATCAGTTTTGCGAGTGGATCAGTAAAGCCTTGGACACCCTGATACCAGCTAAATGGATCAAGGCACGCTCCCATGAATCCATCCCTGCAAAAAAAAGAATGCAAAAAAGCTGAACAAAGATGGAGGAGAGACTATGATCCGACACTCAAGGCCCTCTATGTCCAATTACAAAAAAGCTACCATCGCAATATTTGCAGGACTCGAACGGAGTATTACACCACTGAGATTAAGAATAGTGACAATGCCTCTCAAACCATTTTTAGGATATTGAAAGAGCTCAATGCCAAGAAATCGATAAACAACTCCAGTACGTGTTCCCCATTTTGTAACAACATGGCGTCTTTCTTCATCGACAAAATCAAGAAAATTTATAGTAATTTTCCAGCGAATCCTCACCTTATTTCTTCAGTCGACCTGAATAGGCCCAACCTTTCCGATATCTCAGCACTCAGCCAAGAAGATTTCCTTAAACTCTGCCATAAAATCAAGTCAGGTTCACCTGCAGATCCCCTGAAGCCCGAACTATTTAGAGAGTCAGATTGGACGGTCCTGGGCCCTCTTAGAGACATGATAAACCTGTCCTTCTCCACGGCCATTATACCCACAAGATGGAAGCAAGCCTGGGTGACTCCCATCATAAAAAACCCACGCTAGATCCTACCCTACCCGAAAACATTAGACCTATATCACTCCTCCCCTGGCCAGCAAAAGTAGCGGATGCCCATGTTAATTCCATCCTAACCAACTATTTGACATCCAATTCCATTCTAGACAGGTCCCAACATGGTTTCTGCGCTGGCCACAGCACCGAGACAGCTCTCCTAAGTGTAACAGAACATCTCCGTACCATATTAGATTCTGGAGGGACGGCAGCACTGATTCTTTTAGATCTCAGTGCTGCCTTCGATACGGTGGCACACGAGATTTTGCTGTTGAAGCTGGAGGAGATAGGGATAATAGGGCAGGCTCTCAAGTGGTTCAAAGCTTTCCTTTCAAGCAGATCCTTCAGAGTTTCCACCCCCCATTTCTTTCCAAAGAGTACCCCATTGAACAGGGTGGGCCCCAGGGGTCAGCTTTGAGCCCTACCCTGTTCAATGTCTACGTCCAACCCCTGGCAGAAGTAGCCAGGAGACATGGTCTCTCACTTGTGACTTACGCCGACGACAACCAGCTGGTGGTGGCACTGGACAACGAAAGCGGTCTCAGTGCACAAAATTTCAAACAGACGCTTACTGACATCACCAGCTGGATGACGGCGAACTATCTCCAACTAAACGCCGGCAAAACGGAGGTGTTACTAGTGGGTAAAGAAACAACTGCCCTGGGGGAGCAACTGGTTGCCAGAGACTCTCGGCCAACCTCCTGAGTGCAAAGACCATGTAAGAAACCTGGGAGTCTGGGTGGACGCTGCCCTGAACTTTACTCATCATACCAAAAAGGTGGCGGCTACCTGTTTTGGCATTTTACGCAATCTTAGACCGATTCTAAAAATGTTCTACCACCAAACCCGCCAACTAGTGGTGCAGTCAGCAATCCTGTCAAGGCTGGACTACACCAGCTCCCTCTTGTTAGGGGCAAACGTAGCAGAGAAATCTAGACTCCAGCGAGTCCAGAACGCCGCCGCCAGAGCGCTGACCGGTCTCCCGCGTTATAAGTCAGTGTCCACTGTCCTCACGAAACTCCACTGGCTCCCTGTGGAAAAAAGGATCCACTATAAAACCATTTGTCTTGCATTTAAAATCCTCAAAACTGCCTCCCCCCATGCTATGTCCACTTCTTACATCCTACGTTCCCCGAGGCACGCTGCGTTCAGAGGGACAGAACTTGGAAGTAGTGCCCCACTTAAAATTAGCAGGAATGGGCGGTCGTTCATTAAGATACCTCGCTGCAAAACTCTGGAATGAGCTTCCTATTCAAATCCAAAGAATTGAGGATCTACTACCCTTTAGGACAGCCACAAAGACTCACCTCTTCTGTTAATGTGCAATTGCCCTACTATGACAGTACAAACACCACCTACCTGTGCAACTTCATGCAGCTTGCGCCGGGTCGCCCCTTGGCTGGGGCAGCCATGCGTGTTACAAGTTCATTTAACATTAACATTAACATTAACAGTGCCCAACACTGACCATTCCCAATCCACTCCATAGGTGATGAAGAACTCACTGCTGAGGACCACAACAACGACCAGCAGAGCCAGTCTCCACCTCCGGCACATGGACTCTCAGATGCAGAGACCCAGGACAGATTGGACGATCAGCTCCAGCCCGGCCAAGGCCACAGTGTCACAGAACCAGAGGTCCCAGGCCCCCAACCTCACCACCACCACGCCTGCTGCAACAACAGTGCAGCAGACCCCTGCTGTCATGGCCCCTGCCTCCACCGCATCCACCACCGTCACCACTGCAACTACCACTAGTGCCACTAGTACCACCAGTAACACCTGCAGCACCTTCCCTGTCCCAGGGGATGACTAGCCCCCAGCATCAACTGTGGAGGGCAGGGAGAGAGTGCATGGACCCACAGTGGTGAGGCAAGAGGTCCGTGGAAGCAGAGCAGGTGGGAGGGCCAGGGTCACCACCAGACCTCGGGAGGAGTGCACACCATCCCTGGACCACTTCACCAGAGTAGTGGAGGCATACCAAGAGGTCCAGGGACAAATCTGCAGGTCGGATGAACTGTTAAGGGAGCTCATCCTGCTGATGAGGTCCATCGACAACCGCCATGGCCAGATGGTGGACCTCATGGGCCAGCAAGTGGCATTGCAGAGGGACAGGCCTGTATCCCAACCACCACCTCAGTCACCTCCTGTTGTGCCACAGGATGACAGTGCACGATCCCCCCCTGCGCCAACAGAGAGGGACGAGTCCTCTCACGCTACTGGCCATTCAGCAGGACCCCCACCGCCAAAAAGATCTAGGGGGCGTCCAAAGAAGAGCCTGGGAGTCTCCGGAGGCAAAGCACCTGCCATACGAAAGTCACGAAGCCAGCCGTGATGACAACCCTCTTCCCTACTGCATTGACTGTTTGGACTGTCTTTACCCACATTTCCTTGGCAATGGCACCTGTCTGTTGGACTTTGTCACCACATCCATCTGGACTCTACACTTGCATCTCATTGAACAGAACTCTCAACTCACTGCTCATTCCCCACTGTCATGTAAATATTCCCGCACAAATTTTAGTTTAGTTTAGTTTAAAGGAGTTTATAAAGCGCCTGGTGACGCCTCCCGGCGTGTCCCCGCGCTGTGGAGAGAGTATGTTAAGAGGGGAAAGCAGGACCATTACGAAGTGAATAAAAAGGTTTTCAGCATCTTTCTAAAAGAGGCCTCATTAGTCTCTAGCCTAATGTTCGTAGGAAGGAGATTCCAGTGCTTGGCTGCCAGTGAACGAAAGGACTTACCTCCCATTCTGGCTTTTTTGGGGCGAGATGTTCTGAGCAAGCCCATTCCTTTAGATCTAAGGGATCTGTTAGGTTCATACAGGGATGCTAGATCCGACATATAAGCCGGCGCTTTTTGGTGAATTATCCTATGGCACCATAGTAGGGCTTTGAAAACAATCCTCTTGCTAATAGGTAGCCAGTGGAGGGAGGCCAGAGAGGGTCCCGAGGGGGCTCTACGGGGAAGTCTTAATACCAGGCGTGCTGCAGAATTTTGCAGGACCTGTAGCCTCTTAATGTTTTTAGCAGAAGTACCCAGGAGCAACACATTCCCATAATCAATACGGGATGTGATAAGTGCCTGCGTCATGGTCCGCCTGGAATTCAGAGGCAGCAAGTCTAAGGTGCGATTGAGTGTTTTCATTACTCCAAAACATTTGCCTACTGTTTTCTTGATATGGCTATCAAAAGACAACTTGTTGTCTACCCAGACACCTAAGTTTTTTGCTTCCCGTTTGCCAGTGGGCAAGGGACAGTTGGGCCACCATTCTTTCGTCCATTTTGTCTCCTTGCCCTCGATTATAAGAACCTCCGTTTTTGTGCCATTTAATTTAAGACAGTGCTCTGTCATCCAATTGGCAAGCTTACACATGCAAGCATTGAAGTTGTCTGCTTCCAGGGAAGGGGCTTGTGACAGTGATATTAGAAGTTGCGTATCGTCGGCGTAAGAGACAAGCTCTACGCCGAACGATTGCACCATTTCTGCCAGGGGAGCCATGTACAAATTAAACAGGGTGGGATTCAGGGCCGAGCCCTGAGGCACCCCCTGTTCTAACATCACACTGTCTGAGAGAAAAGTCCCTCTTTGGACTTGAAAGCTCCTGTTGATGAGAAAGGCTTTCAACCATCCCAGTGCCTTATTGGTGACCCCCGCTCTGTTTAGACACTGTAGCAGAATGGAATGCGCTACAGTGTCAAACGCGGCACTAAGATCCAGCATGATGAGAGCCATGGTCTTGTCCTCATCCGCTCCCTCCCGTAGGGTTTCAATAGCCCTCAGGAGAGCTGTCTCTGTAGAAAAGTTTGATCTGAACCCCAATTGAGATTTATGAAAGGCATTATGGGCTTCTAGATGGACCATGAGTTGGGCATTAGCAATTTTCTCAGCTAGCTTTGCAAGGTAAGGTAGCAAAGATATTGGGCGAAGATTCTCCAATATGTCATGACTCATGTTTGGCTTTTTTTTAATAGGTAGTACTACAGCTTGTTTCCATTCCATAGGTAAGCACGCCGTGGAGAAGGAAACTTGAAGCAGGTGTCTGAAATGAGTTTCTAGTACAGAGAAAGCTTCAGCTGGAATTTTAGGAGGCGCAGGGTCTCGAGGAGAACCTGATTTGATGTTCTTGCATATTTTGGCCAATGCTTCAAAGGGAGGAACATCGAATGAGCCTAGGCACACTGGAGTACTTATGAGGTTTTCATTTTCAATGAATTCCATTCCCAACTTTATATTGGTGGAAAAGCTGGCATAGATGTTAGTAATCTTTCCTGCAAAATATTTGGCAATGTTGTTACAAGTTTCCACAGAGTCATTTTGGGAGGAAGGATTTGCGTCCACTATAGAGATTTCTTTGTAGATTTGATAAAGTTCCTTAGAGGAGTTTTCTGCTTCCAAAATGCGGATGTTGTAATGAGCTGCCTTGGACAGGCGTATTGTTTTGTTATATTCTCTTTGCGCTACTTTGTACTGAGCTTTAATTTCTGGGCAAAATTTTAGGCGCCAAGCTCTTTCAAGCTTTTTACAAGCCGTCTTCATGGTTTGAAGTTCTTGACTAAACCAGGGAGCAGTTTTTTTTGTTCTCCTGGCATTGGTCATGGTGCGAATTGGGGCAGTGATATCAAGGGCCTTGGTGATACAATTATGTAAGTGCTTATTAGCTGTCTCACAGTCATCCCCCCTAGGAGGGCCTTCATCCTGGACAATTTTAGTGAAAGAATCTACTGAGAAATTCTTCCATTTCCTGCGTTTATAACGTAGAGATTGATGACGATAGTGTTCGGTTCTATCAAGTTGAATTGTTATGGGGATGATGTAATGATCAGACCAAGGTATGGGTTGGGGAGCAGAGGTATGAACTCCCTTCCAGTTGCCAAAAACAGGGTCTAATAAGTGTCCTAATTGATGTGACGGTTCATTATTTTTTATTTCCAACTGTACCGAAAGTAGCTCAGATTTAATAACAGTCGCATCATTATCTAAGGGGTCTTCAAAGTGGGCATTAAGATCTCCTAGCACTAATAAGCGAGACTTCCTTAGTGCTAGGTGGGTTATGGCTTCCATGAGGGTGTAAGTAAAATCAAATAGCCTTCCAGGAGGCCGATATATCAGGATGCCAGATAGAGAGTGATTGGGACCGGTGTTGATCATGAAAGAGCCAGCTTCACTATGGTCAACCAAGATGGGAGATAAGGTGCATACTAGAGGGGCTTTAGTAGCAATGGCAATGCCACCACCTCTGCCGTCTTTCCTATCCAGTCTGGAAAGTGCATATACGGGGGGGAGGGCCTGAATGATATCAGGGTCTGAGTAATCATCCAGCCAAGTTTCCGTAAGGAATAGGATGTTGGGATTCTGATCCTCAAGTAGATGAAAAATTTCTATGCGGTGCTTACGTAAGGATCTACAGTTAAGCAAAGCTGCTTTAATGGTGTGACCCGTACTGGTGGCTGGGACAGGACTGATCGGGACAAAAGAACATAAAGTGCAATTTTTTAGCGACAGGGCATTCATGGAGTGTTTGCAGCCTGCTGGCGTGGCAGGTTGGAGGTCGAGCAAATCCTGTCTACCATACCTAATAGTGGTTGTTGTAGGAGAGCCAGGGTTTGTGGCCCCGCGCCCCGTCCGGCCGCGGACGGGCGCAGACGGGCTTGACTTTGGCTCGACTTCGGCGCGCTTCCGGCGCGCCCGCTGCACGCGTCCGCTGCGCGGTCAGGGTCCTACACACATTTATAGACGAGGTAGGGGCAGCTAGAATGCTGACCTTGCGTCCTGTGCCCGGAAGTGCTGGGCTCCTCCTCCACCCTCCGCAACAAACGCCCAAGAAGGACGCGGCGGACCGGGGCGGGAGTTTTACGAGTAAATCCCAAGCTGTGATTACATTAGCCTACAAGGTGAGGCAACAGTTTTAAAATGTGCACAATCAATTATACACCAAAAATACACTGGAAATTAAAATTAGCGGTCACTAAGTTTTAAAAACGCAATTTTATCAGCCCTTGCAGTGCATGTCTTGTGACACACAGCGCTAGCAGATAGGGTCCGCCACTGCCACCGGCGAGACTTTTCTCCCTCACATGTACATGTACACTGTCAAAATAAAATACCTGATGCACCATTTATTGTGATGTATCGTTTGTAGTGCAATATTTACAATGTTGACAATGTCCATGATGTGTCCAAATGATGTACAGTATTTAGTGCAGGATTCGTCTTTGGCACCTAGGGAGACACAACAGAACAACAGTCACTGGGCACATTGTGGCATCACAGGCAGAACATTACACAAAACATAAACAAGACACTACAGGCATACTAGACAATGGGCTGCAGGTGTGTACAAATAGGGACCTGCATACGTTCACATATGGAACGTCAATGTCACTTTGACCACACACAGGAGACTGAACGTGTGCCTGTCTGTTACATCTGCGCATAGCCCTTCACAACAACAGCAACCACACCAGACAATGTACATGTTGTACCTCGTCACCCACCTTCACGTGAAGTAGCAGTAGATGAGCTGTTGTCGCAGGTCAACTCCTTCCTCCTCTCCACTGTCCTCATCACTGGACGCAGGTCCTTCAGCAGGTGCAGGCCCTGGTTCCTCACCAACGTCCAGGTGCAGGGGAATCCCCCTGTGGATGGCCAGATTGTGCAGCATACAGCATGCCACAACGATCTTGCACACCTTCCCAGGCGAGTATGACAGTGCACCTCCTGTCCTGTCAAGGCAGCGGAATCTTGACTTCAGCAGCCTAAAAGTCCGCTCAAAGACACGCCGGGTCCTACCATGGGCCTCATTGTAGCGGTTGTCAGCTGGGCTCTGTGGATTCCTCTGCGGGCTCAACAGCCATGGCCTACTGGGATATGCAGAGTCACCTGTGAATGACAAACACACATTGCAATGTTGCACGGCCAGAGTGCATCAGGTAACACACATCGCGCAAATCTGTAGGAATACTCACCCACAATCCAAGCACGCTCAGGATGCAGATGTTCCATCAGTCGGGGCACAATGCTGTTCCTCATGACGTACGAGTCATGTGCAGAGCCTGGAAATTTCGCATTCACATGGGAAATTGTCATGTCCGCAAGGCACACCACCTGAACATTGATTGAATGGAAATGTTTTCTGTTCCTATATATGTGCTCTGTTGCCTGTGGAGCCACCAGACCTACATGCGTGCAATCAATGGCACCTACAACATGAGGGATGCGCCCAAGGGGATAGAAGTCACCCTTCACACCGGCCAATTCTGCTCCCCTCGGAAAATGTATGTAGCGATTCCTATATATCATCATGGCTGCAAGAACATCCCTCAGAACCTGGCTGAACATGGGCTGCGACATCCCTCCAGTGCTAGCCAAGGTCTCCTGGAAGGAACCAGCTCCAAAAAAGTGAAGGGCTGCCATCACCTTGTATGTGGGTGTGAAAGCAGTTGGATAGTGACGTCGAGGCTGCAGGTGTGGCTCCAGAAGATCACACAAGACTTTCAGTGTTGGTCTATCCAGGCAGAATTTTCGAATGATTGCAACATTCTCCATGTCCTCCAGCACTGTCAGGTGATGTAGGAGATTTGGCCTTCTCCTAGTTGCAAGATGACATTGAAAAAGTCAGGGTCAACCATCATGAGATGTCCACAGCACATGCCAACAACTATGTAATGTTAAAACAAACACTACCTGAGAGCTGTATTGCACATCAGCTTACATGTGTGTCCTCATGATACACACAGTGGGCACACATCTCCACTAACCATACCCAAGTGCCACCGACACATTGGTCTATGTGAATGCACAGAAGCATAACAACACAAGTCACATGTGCCCACCAGTTGCTGGTACATATGCAAATGTGTTTGCAGAAACATGACTTTTCCATGACCATCTGCTGTGCCTGTCACAGCTCTATGCATTATGTGAAGCCTGCATACATCAGTCCACACATACATCACAGCATCATGAAAAATGTCCGTTGTGTGCACGAGCTGATGTGAAGGCACCAGTCTGGGACTCTACCATACAGTGACACAAGCCTTGTCAAAGTCAGAAATGACACACATCACATTAATCACATGTACATCATTGTTACCATCTCGAGAGTGTCAAGCATCATCAATCAACAAATGCACAGAACATGGCAAGGACCACATACCAAAGTGTGGAATTGACATGGAAGAAGGGCATTGTGTGTACAAGGCTGTGCCCTGCACCATGTTGCTGCTGGGCACTGAAACAGCGTCCACGACGGACAGAGCTAATTTTGCGTTACAGAAATCGCGGTAGCTCCCGCCTGGCCCCGGCGGTGTGACCCCAGCACCACCATCTACCCAGCCACGGTAGCCATTGGCATATGGACATGTGTCTATGGCGTTGGGTATGCTCCGCCGCATGAGTCGCGGTAGCTCCCGCCTGGCCCCGGCGGTGTGACCCCAGCACCACCATCTACCCAGCCAAGGTAGCCATTGGCATATGGACATGTGTCTATGGTGGTGGTTATGCTCCGCTGCATGAGCCTGGCCCCGGCGGTGCATCATCGCCTTGGAGCATTGCATTCAGCCAATGGCAGCGATGATCACGGTGCCATGATGCAGATTTGAAAATCGCTGTAGGTGTGCTCCTCTACTGCGGAGGCGGTCATTGGATGCTTTTGAATGATGCACCATCGCAGTAGCGCACCCCGGGCACCCGCAGTGCGTCACCGCCGTGGAGCATTGCATACAGCCAATGGCAGCGATGATCGCGGTGGCATGAGGCAGATTTGAAAGTCGCGGTAGGTATGCTCCGCTATTGTGGAGGTGGTCATTGGATGCTTTTGAATAAGGCAGACCCGGACAACCAATAGTAGGAGCTTTTAAGCTTCAAAACGACCCCAGGGGGCTATAAATCTGTGGGAGTGAGCCTCACATTTCCACCGCTCACAGAGCCTGCTGCCTGGGACCCTCTCCTGCTGCTGTCTCAAGAGCCTGCTGGCTGGGACCCTCTCATGCTGCTGCCTCAAGAGCCTGCTGCCTGGGACCCTCTCCTTCTGCTGCCTCAAGAACCTGCTGCCTGGGACCCTCTCCTGCTGCTGCCTCAAGAGCCTGCTGCCTGGGACCCCTCACAACTCACTTCCACCACAGGTCTGCCATATCCACAGGGATGTCAAGGACAGATAAGATCCGTGCCAGTCCATTCACGAGTGAGGAGCTGGATGTCCTTGTGGATGAGGTGCTGGCACAGTACCCACGGCTGTTTGGTGTTCCCAATGTTGTGGTAAGTCACCATGAAGGGAGCTGTAGGGCAAGGTAGTGTCAGACGTGTAGTCGTGATGCTGCAGTATATGTCTGGGGATGTGGGGTGATGACAAACACTGACAGACAAGCTGTCTCCAGGTCGAGGGAGTGTGTGTGTTGCAATGTGACTCTTTCCTAGACCTGTATACGTATGTGTTAGTGGGGTGTGTTACATTGTCACACATACAGCCCCAACGGTTGTTATCCATCAGGACAATGAATGTTTGTGAGGACATTTGAGGGTGCCCCTGTAGTCAGAGTCAGTGTGACCCACAGAGTAGGTTCAGTGGCTGCACAGCCAAACGTTGAACATCAGCCGGCTTACCTGCTACAGTTGCTTCACACTGCTTATCAGATATGCCCCATCAGTGCCCTGTACAATTTCTGACTTACACACTGCTGTTGATGCATTTGTGTTGAGGCATCATGCATTTGTGTGAATATCATGGAGACTAGGAACCACAATGTGTGCATGCATTCACTAATGCTTCGTTTCTAGTGTTGCACAGAAATAGGGAGACAGGCGTTTCAATAAAAAGGGTTTATTGAACAGTCTTCTTTCTCAAGCAAGAGATGTGAACTGCTACAATCGTTAGACAGAATGTGAAGTATAATTCATACAGTGTAAACAGTAATGTAACATAATACTGTAATAGCATTGTCTGTTGCTATGACATATATATAAATACATACATAAATAAAACAGGCTAAAATGCTCAACTAGTGCTTCTAAAATACGCCTACTCCAGTGTACCTAACCTGGGTCTAGTACAAGGGAAGAAGTAGGTGCTGGTTTAGCATAGGTTTTAGTTGTGCCATGAATTGCTAAAGGTTTCTCTAGGTTATTTCCCGGGTCTCGATTTCCCAACACCCCACAAGGGGAGTTAGAAACACTGGAGCTAGATTCTCGGCAGGAGGATGACAGCTTCTGGTCAGTGCATCATCTGGGGAGTTGGCTTTCTTCACTACTTGCTGTGGCAAGCTGCGTCATGCAAGTAGGTAGTCGAACTGCATCGAACCCCACCATGCTTTTCCATAGCAAGTGAAAGAATATGTATACCTTGAAGGTGTTTAGGAATGCCAGTATTGACATAAGAGTCAGGCATATGAACGTCATGAATGAACCTCTAAGGAATAGATGTTCATGCATAATAATGAGTTTCTTGGAGAAATCAATATTCAAGCAAGGGGATGTCCCTAACGGTTTAAGAGTCTGGTTTTCCAAGAAATCGCTGTGACATAGATAAACGGATGTAAGTAGCCATGCCGGTATTTGGGTAGCATGGGCTATGCCTAAATAAGGACTGGATTTCTATGCCTATATCAGGGCAATGTGAATTGTACCTACATAAGGGCATGAATCGAGAAATTCATACGGTATCTAAATCCATACACAACATCTTTGTCTAAACTGGTGTGGTGTTTTAATTGAGTTAAGTTAAGTTTCACTGCTCTTTGTCAAGCTAGCAGAGGGTGAGCACAGGTTAATTTAGGTTATGTATCTGATTTACCCTGACTAGAGTGGTGGTCCCCCTTTGGACAGGGGGCACACTTCTGTCAACTAGAGACCCTTTTCTAATACACCCCTTAAAGGATTCCAACATACCACAGCACATCTCAGCAAGGGTCTTAAAACATTTGATCTCTCATCCCCTTCCTGATAGAACTCCATTATCTCCATTTTCTTCCCCATTCCATCTTCAAATCTACCTTTATAATATACTATGCTATCACAACAGGCAGTGCTGCTTTCTTGCAGACAAACACACCATCTCTGGTGGTTCTCAGCACACCTAAAGCCAGGACACCACCAAACTGCAGACTAGGAAGTGTAAAAAATAAAAAACAAAGTAGTAGGACTTTTCCATCTGCACACTTTGAACTGGGCCTGGGCATTGAACTCCAATCTATTCTTGGAGTGTGCAGAGTTTTCCACACTCCATGGTCTGAGGAGCATGCAGAGTTCTGAAATACTCTAGTTTTTTCCTCGTTCGTGCTCGCCAAGAGAGCAAGGAAACTCCACCTCCTGGTGAAATTTCCCAATGGGGCGGTTCATATTTCTCAATGCGGTGGTTGCGGATGTTTGCAGCCCCTCACTTTGAAAAACTGTTCGCTTGTGTTGAGAAAGCTGCCACTCGGGTAGAAAATCTACTCAAGAGGCAAGAAAAGAAGCAACACGAATGGCATGACCAAACGTACTCCCCCGCTTGTGGAACTCAGCGTAGCGCAGCAGAGTTCTTTAGTCCACCCATGCCTACTTTGAACAACATCCCCATATCCACCAGGACCACACCAACAATGCTGCAATTTAGGAAAGAGTTGAAGATGCACCTCTTTCGTGAACGGTACATATAATGTGTTATCCATCCACAAACCAGCGACCTCTCATATCACTTATTGACTTTAAGGTCATCCTACTGATGAATATATAATGCAAAACCTTAGTACAAAAACTGAATTATTAATTTATTGCAGATGATAGTAATAACATTAAAATCTGATGCTAGTTCAACAAGGAGTTAGAAAATAATTGATTGCTGCTCATATAAGTCAATAATATTTTTGTAAGGCCATCCTCACCAAATTGTCCATCCAGTGTACATTTCCCGATACCACCTATATCATAAATGAAATACTGTGACTGCCTAGAAAATCCACCCAAAAGTGAAATTTTGTCTTGGGTGGACAAGGTATTTTGTGTGTCAACATATCTTTATTGCTTGAGATACTTTTATTTAATATCTGTTTATTGAATACAAACAAATTGAAAATTACACCTGCCACAAGGAATGAAGGGCAAGGGTGAAGGGCAGCAAACAATGGTGGCAAAATAAACCATCAGTCTTAAGACCCTGCAAAAAGGGGTAGGTTCAGTTTTTGAAGGTTTTAAACATATGCAATGAGTGCATAGCGACTGACCAAAATATAAGGGGTAGCATCAATGTGAGATTTCTCGCCAAACCTCAGGGAGAAGCCATGTAGGGGGCCAAGAGGCAAAGGCCCAGCTAAAGTTTCATTGTCCGGTAAAGGAAGAGCACAACTATTCAACCTGGGAATCAAACGGTTGGTCAAAGCTACCAAAGTCTAGTCTAAGTGAGACCCCCTGCCCATGTGGAAGTTACAATTTGTACTGCGATAGCATCAATAGACTTTGCGGCAAATAACAGAAGAACCATCATAAAACAAGAAAGAGAAAGAAAGAAAAAGGCAAAAAAGAGAAGAAAAAAAAGGAGGGGAGCCAAAAAAGGTGAGGACAGAAAAGGAAAAGAGGAGAGAAGCGGAGGCACCAGAAGAATGAGGGGGAGGGGGAAAGGCCCAGACCCAGAGTGGAGGCTGGCAGTCATAAGGCCCGAAGAGTGCGCCCAGCAGGCCAAGAGGCTGCTCCAGGGAGGCTGGTCTCCTGCCTCCAGAGAAAGGCTCCATGGGATCGTCAAACAGCTGTAGAGACCGCAGTCTAGGGGGCATCGAGAGGGAGTGTTTAGTTTTAGTAAGGTGGTGAATAAGTACAGGCCAGATGCGGTCAAAGCGTGTGTCAGTGTGAGTGAGGCGGGCAGTATGCAGTTCCAGTGAAAGGACATCCCACACCCGGAGAAACCACGTAGCAATTGGCAGAGGGTGGGGCTGCTTCCAGCAGGAGGCAAATGACTGTTGTGCGCTGCTCCTATGAAGTGAAGAATGAGGTGCCAGTGTGCCGAGGTCATGGCCTTGAGGGTGACGTCGAATGCCCAGAAGCACCAGGGACGGGGTAGCAGGGACCGGGAAACCCACCACCTCTTTAATGAAGCTGAGGACCTTCTTCCAAAACACAGTGAGCTCCGAGCAAGACCACCAAATTTGCAGGAATTCCGTTCTATTAGTCTGCCACCGCCAGCAGATTGGAGGGGTGTTTGGGAACATCTGGTGGAGACGAGCAGGATTATGATACCATTGTGTCATCAATTTATAGGCAGATTCTTTTCGTGCTGGGGAATGCTACGAAACACCTTAGGGATGTCTCTCCACAAGCGGTCCCATTTCTCCGGGGAGATGTCAGCAGCCAGAACAGATGCCCAACGTGTTTGGTAGCCATGGAGCGGGAGTTGCCCATAATGTTGAAGGACAGAATAGGTTTTGGAGATGAGGCCCTTAGACCCATCAAATCTGCGGACCAGGCACTCGAAGGGGGTGAGTTGCCGAGTCACCTGCAAGTGACGCAGTTGGCAATACTGCAGGCGCGCTTTATCAGTAACATGGAAAAATTGTTTGCACTGATCAAAGGAGCGGAGGGCAAAACCCTGAAAGAAATCCTGGAGAACACATTGACCCTCTATGGTCCAAGCCTCAAAGGCCTGAGACTGAAAAGCAGAGGGGATCTCAGAGTTGTGTGTTAGCTGGGTTTTGGTGGAAGGGAAGGTCGTAAGTTCCTGGGGAAGCACCAGTTTATCTCATATATCCAGGACCCTTCTCGTTGGAGTCAATAAGTAGGCACAGCGAGGACGTGCCTCACATGGAAGCCAGGCTAAATCCTACAGTGGTCTACAAGCCACTGCACTGTCCATGTGGAACCAGTGATTCTTGCTTTCAGGAACGATCCATTCTGATATATAACGGAGGTGACAAGCCCACTAATTCCAACAAATTGGGGCAGGCCAGGCCACCCTGAGATCTGGGAAGCATGAGTATTTTATGAGAGAAGTGGGGGCGCAACTTCTCCCATATGAACTTGGTAAAATATTGTTGCAAAGCCTGGATGTGGAAAAGGAATAAGAATAGACTGGAACAAATAAAGGATTTATGGGGGAAAGGACATTTTAACAGCGTAAAGGCGACCCAGCCATGCCAGGGGAAGACCTTCCAATCAACGCATTTCTTCACGGGCCAAGTTTCGGAATCTAGGCCAGTTAGATGAGGACCAGTAAGAGAGCGTAGGGGTCAAGTCTAAGCCCAAATAGCAAATCGACTCCTCAGTCCACTGTACCGGGAGCAGGTCCCGCAAGCCCTGGACCTCCACTGCCGAAAGCGTGAGATTGAGAGCATGGGATTTTGACAGAATAATCTGATAGACCGAAGCGGCCTCAAAGGACCCCAAGAGTTCAGCCACTGCGGTGAGGAGAGGTCGACGGAGGGGACAAGAACAGAAGCAGATCAACAGCAAAGAGAGAAGCCTTATAGTCTGCACCCCCATACAGATACCCTGTATATCCTGATTTCGGCGTATGGCTATAGCTAAGGGCTCACGACAAGCGGGAATAGTAAAGGAGAAAGCGAGCACCCCTGGCGAGTGCTGCGGTGACTAGAGATAGGAGCAGTGATAGAGTTGTTGAAACGAATACTAGTGATAGGTTTTGCATAGGGGAACAACAATTTAGAGATAAATCCAGGTCCCAAGCCAATCTTCTGAAGGAATGCCTGAAGGAAGCCCAATTCCACCGATCGAACACCTTCTCTGCGTCCAGGGAAACTAGGCAGGCAGGGATATCTCCGATAGGTGATTTTTCCACCAAGTGGGCAGTATGCCGAATGTTGTCGGAAACCTGCCGGTGGTGGACAAAGCACACCTGATCATGGTGATAAGTCCCGGAAGATGGTGTTCCAACTTATTCACCAAGATTTTGGTAAATATCTTGGTGTCAGTATAAAACAGGGCAATGGGGCGAAAAGAAGGCAACAGGGTCAATCCTTGCCAGGTTTGAGGACAAGTACTATTTCCACTTTGTTTATCATAGGAGAGACCCATATGATCAGTAAAGCTATTAAAGAGGTAGAGCAAATGGTCTCGCAAGTGTGGGTAGAAGACCAGATAAAAAGCAATCGGTAGACCGTCAGGACCCCGTGCTTTGACCCGTCGGAAGCTGCTACAACACCTTAGCAATTTCCTTATAGGAGATAGGCTCATTGAGTAATTCCTTAAAGTAGGGATCGATAGGGTCCCAAGGACATGAATGGAGGAATGTCTCGACCCACTCCAAGGGGCAAGGATCATGGGCTTAAGGATCCATATAAAAGGCCATTAAAGAACAACTCTTGTCCATTTCTGAGAGAGCCCAAGAGCTATTGGGACATTTAAGCTTCGCAATGTGAGATCGGGCAGTCTGGGCCTGCAGGCGGCATGCTAGACATGCTCCAACCTTATCGCCACCCACATAGAATTTTGCTTAGGGTTTATTATTTGGCCTTATTATTGTGCTGTAAGCGCAGTTGACTGCGTAGGGCAGCAAGACGGCGTTTGTTAGCATGGGAAGGACAGGCATAATCTGCATGTTCCTGGTCTTTAATATCACATGAGAGGGTGGATTCCACCAAACAGGCCTTACGGGTCCGGGCAATAGAGATGGAGATGATAACCCCTCAAACAGTAGCCTTGAAGGCCTCCCAACGGACATCCTTGGAGGTATCAGTAAGAGAGTTAGCTGCAAAGAAGGACTCAATCTCATTATGGATGTCAGCCACATCTACTGCGTCTGGAAGTGCTTGAGGGGGCAGTCCCCATCTTGGAAGGGGGTCACCACAGACAGTGGGAGGTTGAAGTGTAAGCAAAACATGCGGATGATCAAAAATAGAAATGTCCGAGATGTCCGCCGTGCATAGGACATGGGCCAGAGAGAGCGAAAGGAAGAAATAATCAATTCGCAAGTAGGAACGGTGGACGTGAGAATAAAAGGAATAATCCTGAGAATCCAAGCATCGACCAAGCCAAAGTCAGTAATGGCATTCTTAAACTGTGCCGACATCGCCCCAGCCACATGGTGCGCCTGCCCAGTGCGATCCAGCTCAGTGATCCCAAACCAGAATAAAGTTACCTCTAAGGACAACAAAGGACAACAAGTGTATAAAGAGAGCGTAGTAGTGTAACACATCCTGTTTCTGGTTGGGGGCGTATATATTAACAAAAGTGCAGAAGCCCCGACCCCAAACCATGTCAATCTTAAGATACCTCCCCCCTTTGTCAGCCATACACTGGGAGGACACCACACGCCAGCCAGGCTTGAAAAGGATTGCCACACCACTAGTCCTAGATGAAGAGCATGCCCAAAATTTGGTGGGGTATTTGCGGTGGGACATAAGGTGTGTGTCAGAGGAAAGCAAATGGGTCTCCTGTAGCAAAACCATGTCACAGATAATGCCAAACCTTCCGATGCTTATTAGTAGAGTTGAGCCCCTTCACATTGAGAGAGAGGAATGTGACAGTGTGTGTCATGGTGTTGGAGAGGAAGGACAACGTGCCCCAGCAGCATCAGCAAATCATAAAACATAGCAAATCCCAAACCCAGCCAAATACATCCCAAGAGAGCTAAAGGAGATAGACCCCAGGACTGGAAAAAAACAGCCCCCCAGGATCGCGCAGGGCAGGGGGAGAAACCGGTTGACGAGGATAGTGGCAAAGAGAATGTATAAAGCACAGGATTAAAGGGCCAGTCGACCCCAAATAGTGACCAATACTCCCTTCATACATTCCTAATATAACACCACATCCCAGCCTCTGATAGAGGCACATCTGAAAAGAACCTGTAGAAGGGGAGCGAAAGAGAAGAAAAAGAAAAAAGAGAAAGAATATAGAATGAAGAATAAAGAAAAAACAGGCCAACAAGGCCAAGTCAATGCAGAGTCTAAACAGAATATTCCGGGCTCCCGAAGGCGGACCATTTCGGAGAGGTCACTCTCCTATAGGACTCTGGAAAGGGGGGGCAGCAGGCACACAAGAGGTAGAGAGCCCCTGCCGGCAGAATCCCGTGCATCAGTGAAAAAAGAGCATAACTGGTTCCAGCCACCAGGTCCGGGCTGGAAGACCCCCGGGACTGGGAGCAAGGTGAGAGCACAGCCAGGCACATCGCAATGCAGAAGCCGGCTAGTTTGTGAGAGACGGGGAGGCACTCAAGGAGCAAACTTGGTTGATGGCTTCCTGCTTGACTTGAGAAGATTCAATTTCCCTGGAGAGGCATCTGGAACAAGGAGGAGGAACAGTGGACCACTCCAGCCAGAGTGGGCTCATAGGACGTGCACGAGAGGACGGGAGGTCATCATTGTCAGAGTCAACAGGAAGATGGAGGAGACGCTGTGCCTCCGGCAGGGACTGGACGACCCGTCGTCTACCCTCCCAGGTACACATCAAAGCAAAAGGGTGGCTTCATTGATATTTAATCTCAAGGTCCCTTAGTTTGCCCAAAGGGGATGATGTACAGAGTGTTGACCATTGCAAGCACTCAACCCCAGTCCATCATCATTCTTTAGCCCACTCCACCACCCCAGTTCAGACATGGCCATATGCAAATCAGTCTGACCCTGTGCCTCATGGGAACAGTCTAGACTGCACTGCCAATCCATGTCTTCCCTGGACCAGAAACAAGCATCCTCGGACCGGTTTGTGGCTAATCAGCTGTCATCAGCCATGCTAGCTTGAATACAGTGGCAAAGTGAGTAAGAGACACACGTCTGGGCATACCCTGCCAACTTAGGGCGAACAAAGGAAAACCAAAGGGGATGATGGTCGGAGTGTTGAACATTGCAAGCACTCAACCCCAGTCAACTGATCTGGGTTTAATCCATCATCATGCTTAAGCCCACTCCGGCACCCCAGTTCAGACATGACCATGTGCAAATCAGCCTGGCCCTGTGCCTCATGGGAACAGTCCAACACAAACTGCCAATCCATATCTTCCCTGGACCGGAAACAAGCATCCTGGGACCGGTTTCTGGCTAATCAGCCGTCATCAGCCAGGCTAGCTTGAATCCAGTGGCAAACTGAGCAAGGGACTCACGTATGGGCATAGCCTGCAACTTAGGGCGAAAAGAGCAAAACCAAAGAGGATGATGGACGGAGTGTCGAGCATTGCAAGCACTCACCCCCAGTCAACTGATCTGGGTATAAGCCATCATTATTCTTTAGCCTACTCCGCCATCCCAGTTCAGAGATAGCCATATGCAAATCAGACCGGGGTCCCTTGCTCACTCTGCCACTGGATTCAAGCTGTTCAAGATGGATTCCTCACTCTGCCACTAGATTCAAGCTTAAGAAGGAAAACAACGGCTCCTGTGGGATAATACAAAAAGACTTTTGATAGAAGTAACACATAATGGCAATATGGGGGTGGACTGGATGTCAAAAAAAGTAACTGTCTACACACGTATCTGGGATGATATTCCATTGCATCATTTATATAGACATAAGGGAAACTTAATACAATATCCATACAATAATAAATATATACACATTAACAGGTGTTTTTGGTGTCCCAGTGAAATTATCATAGAACCTATGCTACTCTAGTGACATTACAGTGGCATATACAAAAGACGGTTTCTATTTTTCATTTGTTTCATCAAGAAAAGGCAACCATGTAGTGTATGAACAATTTGATCATCAACAATTTAGACAATAGGAAACTGTTGTTTGTGGTCTGGCTTCCCACATCCAGCCTCTTTGTTATCACCTGGCACCAATCTCTGTGTGCTCCCACCAAGCAGAAGCAGCCTTTTTGTGACTCCTGCCTGTTGGAGAACAGCAAGGTAGGCAGGGAAAAAATGCATACTTTGTGCCCAGGATGGTAGACCAGCCGCCAATTGTCAGCTCAGGGAGTGTGCCCCACGTAAGCCCACTTTCACCTCTTATTTAAAAAAATGCAATGCACTAACCCCACCCGCAACCAGGCCCAGACCCTCCCCGAAGTTCTTAAAATCAAAAAGCAGGTCCCTGCATTTTTGTTTAAATTGTCCACCAGTTCAACGGGACCCCTGCAGGATTGCGCAACAATTTTATTAAAATATAGCGCAATGGGGGCTCTCTGGGCCCACCCGAAAAGACCTAGGGAGTCAGGGTATTCCTGCCATGTCCCCCTAGCTCCCATTTGAAAAACCGTTGCAGGACAGGGGACCAAAACCCTCAAATCTTGTAATGGCCACAGCAACATTTCTATTCGTTTGTGGCTATAAGCTAAGAGTGCTAGCTCTGAAAAAGGCCCCTCAGCCAATCACAATGCTTAAATTGAATTACAGCCTATTGGTCCAGAAATCTATAGATTTTGAACCTCAATTTCTCAATGGTTACTGAATAGAATTACAACAAATCACTCAAACATGCTTACTGGGTAACTATCTAGCTTTATTACGAATTTGGTGTACATTTTCAATCAGCATTTTTTAAACTATTTATTGCTATTAGCCTTTAGTATGACAGAGTACAAGAGCTTAAGATAAGATCAATACAATACAAAAAACGGAAGACAGAAAAAATTGGAGAAAAGAAAATGTTTACATAGTTTATAAGATCCTTTCAACACGCAATGCTTAATTAATACACATTAACCTGGTATTATAGTACAGTTCATAAGATAATGAAATAATCAAATAATGAAACTGAAGCCATAAAGTATAATAAGATGATGCAGGATCAAATCCATTGGAGACTGCTCCAGATTCGCTAAAGTCTGAGCCAGGATAAAGGACCTCTAACCCGGGCTAGCGCAAGTTCAAGCTCAAACACTTGTATGAGAAGTAGCCAGACCCCAACAGCATCAGGGCGATTAGAATCTATCCAGGCTCTTGCTATAAACAGGCGAGCTCATGTGATAATGATAGAGTTTAAGGACCTCTCCCCACTGCCAGCCCCATATTTAAGTCCCAAGAGACTTTCCTTCTCCATGCACTGAAATTCACGCCAAGATGCCCTGGAAACATTAAGTAAGCAAAAACAATTCCCAACAGGAATTATTCGAAGACAGTTTTAGTAGTGTATGCAATATGCATTACAGACAAGGAAAAACCAAGGAGTCAATTGATTTTCAACAAAAGTGGTATTATTTACCAAGAAGCAAAAGGGAAATCTCACATGACAATACAGTTAGAACAGCACTGTACAGAGTGGATCATGTGACAACCCAGTGACACTTGGTGCAAGGTGCTATATACAGTTTAGTGATGGTGAATGTGCAAGTGCTAAAAAACAGCAGTGTGGTCGACGCATGAAACAAGATATTTACATCAAATAATGGCTTCTCAAAACAAATTGTAATCACTCAAAATACAATTATTTAAATAGAAGCACAAAACGTGATATGCGTCGTATCATTCAAGCTGTACAGTCGACGGCGTTTCGATCCCCTTTGAATTGGGATCGTCATCAGGACAGGGTTGTCGATGGGAACAGTGAATTATACCCAAGTGATTGAGTATGGGTATAGGAAGTCCGGACGGTCGCTCATGGGTCGAGGGCTGATCGGAGAGTTATATTCGATCAACGGGCGGGACTTGCTTGGCCTGACTAAAGCAGGGTGGCAGAAGGCAATCGAGGCTCATCTGGCGGTAGAACTACAAGCAGTGAATGCTAGAGCTACCCGTGCACGTAAGGAACCGGCAACTAAATCAGGAAGTCTGAAAACATTAAGGACATGCTCAGCATAGGGCAGTCCACAAACATATGCTTTAGGTTCGCCGTGAAAAAGGTGCATTTTGGACAGTACGATTTTGCTGTAGATCGAGTAGTTGCCCACCTAGAAATAATCAACATTTTGGCTGTAGGTGTGTCTAAAATTCCCTGTGGAAACTGCATGGGAAGTTTTTGTTTTGATCCCGCCCCTTTTTTCTCAGTCCCTACTTGACAGATCACACTGAAACTTTCCAGGATAGAGCTGAGGTGGACTTTTGGGGGAAAGTTGTGTGAAGGTTCTTCAATGTTATTAGCAAACCAAAAAATCCATTTCCTTTGGTCACTAGGTTCTAACTAGAACTATAGTAACTAGTGGCGACCACCAGTGTGTAGTTAGACCTGTGGACACAACACATTAAGAAACAGAGTAATCTGAATGCACAAGGGTTTTTTTACCATTGGCCGACCTCACTTCCATGTTCTTAGCTGCTGGACATAACCGGAACAAAAATGTTGCATCCACTATTACGGGACTCAGGGACTCGGACGTGTGCCCTGAAAATAAAAAAATAGGTATCAAGTTGCAAGGTGGGGTAACTTGAACACTTAAACCCCCGAACCAAGAGAGAACCTCCTCCCCAGGGACAAAATTATAAATTAAAAACTAAATTGTGGAAGCATGATCCCTCGGGAGCCAGCTCCAGACCCTTTACCCATGGCAGTCCCACAGGAGCCAGCACTGGCCTACTAGACTCCAAAGGTGTGCCCAAGGATCAGAAAAACTATTTTAGGAGAAATAGGATGTTGGTGTCTGTTGTGGTTCAGTGGGTTGTTATTCTCATTTTGCAGGGCGGTGCCCCCTTCTCGACCTGAGTCAGAGCCAGGTGAGGTGAGGCTTTTTACCTCATGCAGGATAGGTGAGTGTATTATCATTTTTGTATTGTTATGTGACAACCCAGAACAGTCCAGTAGGCAATGAATGAGACAGCACTGATACTGTGGATTTTGCTCTTGATGCTTGTTTTATTCTTACAGGTATGAAGTATCATCCATCCTTTATGGAGGTATTGTGATTGGTCACATACATTTAACACTGTGATATTTGTTAGTTTTTCTGTTATCACTATACTTAATGCAGTAGCAAAATTAATTAGGTCCTGAAGAAAGCCGGGGTTCTTATATCCACAGCGGCTGAAACTAGTAGACCATTTTCGGTAGATTTATTCAAAACCGACACTGTGTATTTTTTAATAAGTCCACCAGTGGTCATCAATAAAGGTTTTTGGACCACTGTTGTAACTTTTTTAATTCACTCACATTTATATTCTTTGCACTGCACTTTTCTTCCTTGTCACTATACGCCTAGTCTACCAACGTTTGGCTCATTGCCAGAAGAGCAGAGGTGACATAGGGCGCCTTTGGTTTTCCAAATAATGACACTGGCCACCAAGGGCAGTTGATGGAAATCCTTATTCTTCTGCCCTCCTCAGGGTTTCTCCTGACATGAAGTCGCAAAGGCTCTATCAACCTTTTATTTCTATTCACAGCTAGACTGATTAAACATTCAATGTGGGTTGTTTGGCTTACTTCTGTTCTGTGTTTATGGTTACATATACCTTCCTTTGTTTGCCTTTGGACCATCCGTTTTCTTGTGTTATTTATCAGTAGGATTGGGAATTAAAACTGTTGGGTCTTTAAATATTCTCTCTAGGACCCCCCCTCTCTCCCTCTTTGGGAGTTGAGTAATGTGTGATAAGATTCTAATGTTGCCAGGAGTGAAACATTGAGCTCATGGAAGGAAGCGGTGTCCCAACCAATGCTGAAGGTTCAACGCACACTGTGGGTTGCCGGGCGCACTGTCAATGAGGGTCATGAGGAGCAGAACACACCCGTCCAGAATGGCTGGTACGAGCGTGAAAGGGGTCCAAAAAACCGAGAGGCGGATGTAGGGGACAGCAAGGTCTCAACCCCCACTGGATCTGTGACACGGGATAACTGCTAGGAGTGCTCGATGGCACTTGGTTGTTCGGGAGAGGCGAGGTCAGGGTGATTTGGCCCAAGGGATTTGGAGTCTGCAATGTGGCTGCGTTGTATGGAGGTTATGAGGCACAGAGTGCCTGCGCCATTTGAAGATACAATCACCAAGCAGGGTAGTGCAATGAGGTCCGGCTAGGTTGGAATGCCCAAACCTAGCAGGACCTCATTGCACTACTCTGCTTCTCTTAAATACACATTTGCATATCTTGAAGGTATATATATTTAAAATTACATATACATGGAGTTATATATAATAAAAGGTTGCTTACTTATAGAAACTTACCTTCACAATATTTTTGTCATCAATATTCTTGACACAACATTCTGCCTCGTGATATTTGTGTTTCTGATATTCTGGTTAAACACTGAAAGTTTGTAGGCCTGGTCTGCCTTTTTTCTGTTCCTTATAACTATTTTGGAAAGGCTGATCCGGTAACCTCAGACGAGTGGGGAGATCGTAGTTGGATTTATTTCTGTTCTAAATTTTCCAGCACATGTGATTCTTTCCACAAGTTTAATAATACCGATGTGTAATCAATACCGCAACCAACATCATGCTCATCCCTTCAACATTTGGAGCCTACTGTCCCAACTTTCTCAATTGGATCCACCCGATTTCTTCTAGGTGTGGCTAAAGGTATCTCCACATGTCCTGATGAAGACCCTACCATAAAGATCTAACTTCCCTTCATATCCCTTTGTGGTAGAAACGTCAACAGTCTCATTTGCTACAACGGATAGACAGCAGCAATTAATTCACTGTGTCACTGTATTATTGTGGGGTTTTATACAGATGTAGCCCTTAATATGGCGGGCTAGGCCAATATTGTTCTATAACATAAATGTTGCACATTGCCTGTCCTTCTCCGTGATTCCTTCACCTGAGAACTCCCTTCTTTTCTGTCCCACTGGAGCACCTGAGCATGAATATGTAAATATATTTTAGAGAAAAACATGACTATGAATATGTTCTAATATAAATAAATGTTTGAATAAACTATTACAGGTGATGTTTTTTTCTAATAATTAGTATAGTCTCACTGTGACATCTTAATTTTGTATTGGAAAGGCTGATAACAGCCAGATGCAGGAAACATGCACTTCATTGTATCCATTCGGTGGCTGTTCCTGCTTTGACACAGCCCCAGTGCTGCCTGCTGTGAGAAACATCACTTTATACAAAGGCTATATGTGGAGAGCTGTCTGAGAACACTTGAAAGGAGAAACAACCCAAACTGGTTCTAAAGCTTGAGACTGTGGATCCACAACTACTATCTTGAAAATGTGTATACAAGTTGGAACCAAACTACCCCACTATGTACCAATCCCAATCAGAGCTGCTTTCTGCCTGACAGTCAATGTCCCGGAGGGCAGGTAACATCACTAGAAGTCTGCCTTTTTTTGCTGGAGAAGCTAATGGTCTATCTAATGCCTAGACACAGTCTACAGTAACTGTACCTAACCACTGTGCGCATGATCGGCCTAGGAGGCCACAACTGATCCTTGCCTCTGTGAACCAGATCGCCCTGGTAGGCTGCAACTGTGAACCTGGCCAGCCAGAGAGGCTGTAACTGCACTTCACTGTTATGAGCCTGATTGGTCTGGATGGGAGCAACTCCTGGAGGATCTGAGACATGGTCCCTGACCACAAGTGCTGCCTTCACATGTAATGTAATGTAATGTAATTTGACTTATATAGCGCACAAATCACCCGAAGGTCTCAGGGCGCTTGCTTAGGGAACCCGTCCTGGTATTCCCTTGTGAGATACCCCCGGCAGGGTATCCACAAGGTGAAAGCCAGGCATCCCGCCGCGAGGGGCCGTAGTGGAGATTAAGCAAGCTATTGCCCAGAGTCGCAGAGTGTGACCCCGTGAGTTGAGTAGGCACCGGCGCGAGAATTAACGAGTCCGTGGAATTTTTGAGCCCGAGACCCTGCCGCGTCGGGAATCGAACCCTGGTCCACGGCCGCTCTCAGCCTCCGGGTCTGCCGCCTCTAACCACTGAGCCACACTTCTCCACTCCACATGATTACTAATGCACTAAAGAGAGGCTACCATGATGACAGAAGGTCCCAGCTGTGTCACCTCAACATCCCACCTACGCCATCCAACATTTACACATTGTGAGGCTTCACTGTAACTAGAGCAAAAGCGCAGTGACATGCTCCATTGGACTGCAATGCGGGCACTTGAGACTTTCTGCCTAAAGTAAACTGAGAATAAGTTAAAGTGACTAAGTTGTGCTCTGAACCCCATGGCAAAACAATAGAAATCTGTATCCGTGCCTAATTCATGCCGCTGTCACCAGATAAATTGAATTGTGTAGTATAGTTGTATGTTGTGATGGGCTATGCCCCAACCAAATGAGGACACACCCCTCAAGGACTGTACTGGCACATAGTTAGTGCTTGGGCCATCTGCATTATAAAAGAGGCAACTTAAGCATCTGGGGTCCCATCTGCGTTTCCAAAGTGTCCTAAGGGTGCAAAAACCAGATGCATTTGTTAGTTGCATCCTCGGGCATATTCTATAATACAGCACCCGGTGGGCCCTGCTGGAGATGTCATGAACTTCCCTGTAAAATTGCTTCATTGTAGAAATCACCCTGTTTAGTTGATAATCCATGTAATGGCGTTGCAGAGTTCACTTCCTCTGCATATCTGCAAAGTCGAGCAAATGCAAACAGTTTACAGGGTGATTCACGTTTGAAGGCACGTCTATCAAGAAGCATGTGAGCATCTATTCTGATCCATAAATCCATCCATCTGTAGTCTACAACAGAAGACGGTTATAAACATGGAACCCTGTATTTACTTTTTATTGATCTGGACCTGGACGGTGAATGCAAACAATCTACTTAAGCCTAAATGCAGGGAATTCATGAGAATTTCATTTTTTAGCTATAAAATCAGATTCCTACAATTCTCCTAAGTTTGTCCCCAGTTTGTTATATCATGTGCTAGAGAAACAAAGTGAATGAGCGAGTAGGGTTGCTACATCCTTGTGAGAAAAACTGAATCATAGCTTCCATACGAAAAAAACAAGTGTTTGTTTACATGTTATCACTGTTCTGGAATAGCAGATTTTCTTCTCCTTAGTAATAGCAACTCTCTGATGTCTTTCTTAGACACACACCAGCTCTTACATATGACTGCAGAAACACCCATGGGGCCATATTCTTTGGATGGAAATGAGTCTGGCAAGGAAAATTGTTGTGAATGTGTTTATCAAAGAGTAATCTATACAATGTAAGTTATTTAGGTGCAAGAAAATGAATTATGCAGTTTCATTTACGTCAATGGCTGTACCATGCCGCAAGCGTTGCCATGCTCACCAAAGTGCAAACAGACATCCACAGTACTCGAACTGAATGCTGCCTGGCAGCACCTGACTCGACTAGCACAGAGGTACTGAATGGAAGCACGAGTCAGAAATTGACGATGCAGAATTATTTTTATATTTATAATACTGTATTAAATAACTAACATGGGTTGTCCTTTTTGAAGCAACAGTTAATATGAGTAGGACAAAATAGTAATTGTAATATCATGGCACTAATAAAAATAATCGAGAAATAAGACAATCAATGTGCATAAGAATCAGAACATGTTCCATAAAAAAAAGAAGAGAGAGAAAATAAAGATAGGTGAGGAGAGGTAAATCGCTTCATCATGCATTTCAACTTCTAAATAACAAACGATGCAGAATTCTAAGCTCTTGTAAACTATATTGCACATGTGAAGGTGTAACTACAACCAGAAGTGAACGTACACTCACTGGCATGGGTGTTACACAGCGAAGTGTTACTAAGTTGAAAAAGCTGGAACTTTGTTTCCCGGACCCCTAAATATTGGTGCAAGGGGGGCTGCGTTGTACGCAGGATTGTTTTTGTGAAGGGACACATTTCTACAAAATAACTTTCCTGCAACACACATAGAAAGAGTAAATAATGAGGAGTAATAAAGATATTTCTCCTTGTTACGCCTCCTCTGGGGAGCAGTAGCATGTTGATGATTTTCCGGGTCTACCACAACAGGTAAATCTGTGCTGCAAAAGCCATGGGTGGAGTGTGGGAGCACCCACGACCACCCGTGGAACGCCTCCCTGGGGCAGAGTAATGCAAGACAATGACGTGTGCTGTTTTGCATTACTCAACATTTACCAAGCCACGCAGGGCATTGCAAGGTGGCCGTGCATGGCTTGGTAAATGTTGTTCTAGGTTTGCCATCGCCCTTGCACTCTTTTGCATGGTGCAAGGGAGTTGCAAACATATGATAAATATGCCTGTAAGTTTAAAAAATGTAGAATTATTTAGCAAACATCCCTCTTTACAGGTGGCAATGGACATATGATTGAAATCACTTCATCAAGTTTAAGAATACAATTTTGGTCTTTGCTATAATGATCTCCTCTGACAGAGCCATTAGAAACAAGCAGTGGATCCCACCTTTCTTATAAAGTTCATACCATGTTAGATAGGACTGCCACAGGCATGTTCACATCCAAATAGTACATTATGCTTGAAGCAGAGAAAATAACATATCCTCAAAGCTGTTGAACCTACATGATATGATGCCATTGTGAGAACCATGGCAAAATTATTGGACGTACTTTTTTTCATTTGATAGCAAGCTCACGTTTCAAATGCCCATGTATGACGAATAAAAATAAAATTCCTACATCCACAGTGATTCCGGCTGGGCAAAATGAGACCTCGATGCAACTGTGCTGTTTGTTGCATGAATCCAATTTTTGTTGCTCAGAAAAATAACACAAATAACAGGACTCACAGAGATAATACATCTTTCTTAAGCATATTATATTAATTTCAATATGCGGAGTTTCTTGGACCTCAGCACAGGACTGGGTATTATCTGAAACACAAAGACCAGCTATATCAAGGTTTTGAGTCGCCCTTGCGCCACGCAAGGGGGGTATGGGTGACACAACAACTAAGGGAGATTTATCAAGCCTCGCAAGGCCACCTTGAATGGCCTTTCATGACTTGATACATGTAGAGTAACACAAGGCAACATGAATTGCTGCTTTACATTACTCTACCCTGGGAAGGTGTTTCATGGGTGGAACCTGGATGTTCCCACGCTTCCACCCATATATTTTGTCGCGTTCCCAGATTTATCATTCGTGGTAGACCTGGGAATGTGTCAAAATGCTACACTACCCCAGATGAGGCAAAATGAAGAGACATATCTTTATTTCTCCTTGTTTTGTCCTCTTTTTACATATGCTTCATTCTGCAGCACACATAAGAAGAAGAAAATGCCTCTCAGGATAGTTTTTGTGCAGGAAGGTGATCCTCCCTGCATAAAAACAATTCTGTCTACAACAAAGCACACTTGAAGAATGATGCAAGCTATATTGCGCTAAGTGAAAAAACAATAAATATGGGCCTTAGGTTACAACTCTCAAACATTAGGCACTGGATGGGTGTCATTTGCTGAGCTTTAGCAATCAGCTACAAGCATTCTAGCAGACTTGCCATAGTTTTAGAAGTAGTACTTTAGCCGCTAAATGGAGGGCAAACTCTTGAGACTACAGTTTATCTTCCTGCTTTGCAAGGACAAGCAATTAAACAATTTTAAGCAAAGTGACCAGTAGTACATAAAACTCCTAATAAAAATACAAAATTGTCCAAAATTGTCCAAACTATGAAGAAATAGCAGTTAACTGTTCTTCAATTTTGCATTGCATTGGTTTGCGTAAAACGTATAAAACATACTTGAAATAAGATTAAAAACAAACAAGCCGGGGCATTTTACAAAGCAAATGGCAAAACAATAATACTTTAAAAACTGATGGTCAAATAGGCAGCAACGAAACATAAAATGAACACAAAGAAATCGCTACCTATTACAGCAAGGACAATCATGGAAGCAAAAAATGAGGATGGAAACATGATGTGCACGCGCCTACCCAAGTATATAAATTCATGACTAAAAAAGCACAAAATAACACTGCCATGGTGCAACAGGAAACCATAAATAATTCATAATATTTTGGATTCCAGAAAAGTACACTAGCTGAAAGTGAAACCGAAGATTAAGATCCAACTAGCAAGCAAGCTACAACAACTTTTCAATTCTGTATCCTAAGCCCCAAAATATCCCCAAAAAGAGATCACATTCCAAAATGATAGTAACAGCTCAAGTCTCCTTTCTCTTGCAAACTGAAATCTTTCGCTGCAAAAGGAAATCCAGTGACAATTCTCTACCAATTATTCTCAGGGAAACATAAACATCAAATCAATTCTGCAAATAAAGATGCATCTTTTCTAGATCAACAATGTATACCCACCACACCAGAACCAACATATTAAATTGAGACCACACCAGGCCAAAGAAGTAAGCAATTCGAAATCCGACCAAGTGTGTAGGGTTTCTTGAACGTTCAAGAGATAGAAAAGTCGTTAAGTAGATATTACAGCCAAAGTCAGTGTTTCATTCTGAGAAAGGATATCTTTTCAAGAGTGACCTTCCCTTTCCTGGATTGATTTTTGCTGTTACTTTGAATCTGGGCATTGCGACTGCCATCATCAAGTCAACTTTATTTCGGTTTGTTAATGAACCATAAAAGTACATAACAGTTAAAAAAAAGGAATACATTTACAACTCATCCAATGCATTGTAGATCTCAATTAGCATATTTACAGTAATCGGTTGACGTGCGGTTATAATATAACAATAAGGACATAACAATAGGATACAAAAACTAAGAAATTTCCTTTAAAACAGATAAAAAGCTAGTTATTACTAAGACAGAGCCATCCACCCACAATAAGCGGGTTACTACACATGGATCAGTCTTCGTCTAGTTAACCACATCGAGAACAAGAATTTGGAAATAGCAGTAACTATCAATGCATCAGTATCAGTTTTTAAAATTCTAAAATAGTCTATATAGTTCCTCAGTCCTAGGTTAACACATAATTGTATAATCCATTTTTTCCTGCTGACAGAATAAGCAGGACAAAACAAAATTACATGGATTAGAGATTCATTCGGATCATTACAACCTGGACAAGGACGAGCTAAACCCAATTTCCATTTATCAGAATAGGAATAGAGGGGTAATGTACCATATCTGAATTGTAGAAACAATTTTTTTGCTAAGACAGGTTGTATAGCATCTAACTCTTTCTCAAAACTGTAAACATTCTTAAAGTGCAAGAAACTGTCGGTGAGACTAGATGGCCTGGCTGTTCGAAAGACCTCTTCAAGGTTATGATGTTTTATAAACTCAGCCAGGGTTCTCTTTGAGATAGATTTGCATGTGTCCTCCGGATTAGACCAGAGATTCTCCATGCCGATCTTGGACGCATGCCCCCTTATAAAAGATAACCACTTTATCCTCCCCACACCCGGGCGAGCCATGACTATTTTTAGTTCTTCTCTATAACACTCAAGCTCCGGGACACTCCACAGTCTGCGCCAGTAAAGAAGCGGGCGTGAGGCAATTACTTCTGCAATTGGCCTCAGATTTGTATCCAGCCTTAGTGGAACTAGGGGGGTGTTAGTGGGTAAGGAGAGCAGTTGTCTAAGGAATTTGTTCTCTGTTATACTAATCTCGTTCGCTGGACAATGGCCCCAGAGTTCTGCCCCATAAAGGGTAGAAGATCTGGTTTGTACCTTGTATATTTCCAGCGGTACACTGACCAGCTTGTGAACACAAGATTTCTGCACTTTAAGGATACCCCCCATAGACTGAGAGAGGGTCAGATTAGCCTTAGTCATTTGGGTTTCCCAACTCATTCTATCATTTAATGTCAGTCCTAGATAGGTAAAATGGTTTACCCTTTCCAGGGCTCGTCCATCCATAGTTGGACAAGGGCAATTAGTTGTAATGCCATTAAACACCATGTACTTAGTTTTGTCTATGTTTATTACCAGATTCCTGTCCCTACAGAATTTGGTAAATTGATCTAACACCCGCTGCATCCTCATAGGTGTTTTTGAGAGTAGCAGGGTGTCGTCTGCAAACATCAGTGCAGGAAATTTACCACCAGCTAAGTTAGGAGCATCACTGTTTTGGACACTAGTTAAGTCATCAACAAGGCCATTTAAAAAGAGGGAAAATAGCGTAGGGGCCAGTACACATCCCTGCCTAACTCCCTTCTCAATGGGAAAATCTCTTGTTAGCTGGCCATTTTTGCCATAGCGAACTTTTGCATAGGTGCCGTCATGGAGTCTTTTGAATTGGAGACATAGATAGGGTGGTACCCCCATTGTTGTTAATATGCTCCAAAGTTGATTTCTGTCCACCATATCAAATGCGGATTTTAAGTCCACAAATGTCAGGTAGAGGCTCCCCCCTTCCATCACCACATGCTTCCAGTAAAGAACCTGGAGCCGTAGTAGTTGGTCAATGGTCGAGGTTTTGGCACGGAACCCTGCTTGCAAGTGGGAGAGGATGTTGTTCTCACTAATCCAATCTTGCAAGCATTGCAAAAGCAGTTTGGCATAGATTTTTTGAGTAACGTCAATTAGACTAATTGGTCTATAATTTGACGGGGCCAGCGGAGAACCCTTTTTGTAAATCGGAATTATTTCGGCCCCCAGCCATGTGCTAGGAAGCTCTTGGCCGTCAAGAATGGCATTAAATATGACGGTCAAGTAGGGAACCCAGATCTTTGGCTCATCTCTAAAAAGATCACCAGGGATCTTGTCCAGCCCAGGGGCCTTATTACTTTTTAACCCTTGCGACTGCCATTCATTCTCATAGTGTGTGATTCTACAATATGTTATTTCTACTGCGTAGTTAAAGTGACATTTTCCAAAGAGGCATTGTTATGATTAAAAGTTCAGGGGTCTATTTACTAAGATTCAACGCAGTGTTTGTATACAAAAATGACACAAAATGACATTAAATGTTTTTCACCGATTTACTTTCCAGTGTCAAACCTGTTGTACACTGGAAAAAAACTTAGAAATAGCAAAAAACAGTGCTCTGCTTTGTATCACTTAGCGCCAAGGGGGTGTACCATGGGTGGTGCATGGGCATTCCAATGCAGCCTCCTAAGGTTTCTGAAACAAGCACTATTTACTTAAAAAAATAGATGGTTTTGAGTCGAAAATAGCACCCATTTCAGATAGGCGCTATGAAGTAGAAATGCTTTGATTTCTCCTTTCTTTTCTGACTTTGAATCTGTGCTGCACTGTACATAACACATACTAAGTGGAAACAAAGGTTTTTAATTGTCTAAACATAGTTTTGTGTAGGTGAAGGAAATAGCTCCCCGTGTCAGGGAAATGAGGTATGGCGGGAACCGGGAGGGGGGGGGGCGGGGGGGGGGCGGATGAAAGACAACAGAGACAAAAAAATAAATAACTTTCCTGCTGCCCTCCAGTATTGTGCACTTCTGCTCTTCACCACTGCAGGCAGGCACAGGCTCCCAGACTGCCCTGCGGCCAATCCTGATTCTGCCCTCATGCCAGAGTGTTCTGAATTTGCACTCCCATACAGATTGGGAGCCTGTTCCTGGTCACTCCAACCCAGCATCTCAGCTTGGCTGGAGAGAGCTTCAGTGCGCATGATGATTTGTCCAGCATGAAACGACTGACCAAACTGCCATGCACACTGATAACGGAGCCCAGCATGCCCCCTTCCAGTACTGACAGCCCTCAGGCCCTCTGGCCCAGTCCCCAAAACTTGGCTCAAGAAAAATAAAATGGTAATGAAACATGTTTTAAACCTGTTTTATTATTGTTTTATTTTTCACGTTTTTGAGAGGTCTGGCAGGAAGAGCCGCTACTTCTGGAAGGGTATCCTTCCAGCACAAAACCTATGCTGACTCAAGGAGACACCCTTCCACTGTGGTGCAAAGGTGTGTTCATGGCGCATGGCTGACTGTCTTTGCTGGCATTAGGGAGAGGGCAGGAGAGTGCGATACTTCTGATAACAATACTGAAATGTTCACTTTAAAAAACATGTGCTGTGCTGCATGAAGGCACCAGGAGTGATTAATTCAGCCCTGCTATGTTTTCATCCTGACAGTGATTAATCCCTGATGAGGCTTGCAAAGGTAGGGAAGCAAGAGGACTGGGTCTGACTGATGGGAGAATGTGGGGCGTCCGCTAGCCTCCAATCCCAGACTGCCAACCTCCATTCGCATGTCTTCTGTGTTCACTGCCTTTTTCTTCAGCTACTTCCCCCACTTCCTAATTTTCCTCCGCCACTGCTGTTAAATGCTAGAGCTGGATGCTGGATGCTGGATGAAACCCCAATAGACCATTAGAGTACAGGCATGGTGTGAGGCCAATATGGGCTGATGCTGGAGTTCAAGTAGAGCTGGGGTCTGGGGCTCCTTGGCATTCTTATGCTCTTGGCCCACTGGGGTTCTGGTACTTCAGAGATTCCATGCCTCAAGACTCCTTTGCACTGCCATGGTAGGAGGTGTCAGTGCTCACGCAGTTTTCAGTCCGGCCTCTTGGCTCAGTCAGCTGAGATTCAAGCCTATACCTTTTCTACTCAGCTTAGCAAGTGAGTCTGCCCAAAGCGCCCAGACAAAGTGGTTCTGATCTGGGAGACAAGCAGCCAAAGCCAATGGTAATCTAAAATTGGGTGTTGTTAGCCTAGAATAAGTGCTGTGCATTTTCCCCACTGAAGCTGAAACAGCATGGACGTTTCCAGTGCCAGTAAACAGCACTGCTCCCTCCCAAGAAGCATCCTAGAGGTCCACCCAGAGGTGTGGCAACCAAGCATGTTAACCTTCCGCTATGGACAGCTCCCCTACTCCAACAACTCAAGTTATAGCTCAGCACAAAGAAAGCAAAGTGTAAATGCAGCAGATAAAAGTTATTTAATGCAGAGATGCACCTTACTGATGTCCAAAGGAGCCTGCCCTTCTGTTCAGCTCTGGTAGTCCTTTGATTTGGGGTCTACTTTGCAATCGCATCCCACTGTCATTGAGGAAAATCACTCCTCTATGTGTCTGTACTCCCTAAGCACCCACAGGTCTTCAGTCACTTACGGGGTCCCTACGTCTCTGGCAAGAGCATGCAGTGCTCACTTCTAGAGCACCTACAATGGGATCAGTCCACAGAAATCCAAATGGATTCCGTACATTATGCTTCTCCAGAGAGTCAACATTCTAATGGCCCCTGGAATGAGGGAGGGAGGTAGTGACACACACTCTAGAAGTCCTTGAAAAGTCCCAGGACTGCAAGTTCAAAGTAAGTCCTCTGAACACCTGACATGGGTTCAACACCAAGCGGGACAGTCAACCTCCTTTTGCTCTTTTTCACTTTCTCAACTGTTCTTCCATTTGCAGGCAGAAGGTGGGAGTTCCTACCCAGTCCAGAGATGACAGAAGGGTGTGCTCTGGTCGATACATCAGCTTCTTTATCCATGACCTTGTCACTGACACCATTGTCTATGTCAAAACTTCCACCCATTTTATTAACCTTATCGAATGTGAACACTCAGCATGGGCGGAAGATCCGTTCCGCTTGCGGATTTTGAGGATTTTCGGTAAATTCGCAATCCGCGAGATTCGCGAATTTCCCGCAAAATCCGCAAATCCGCGAGCAGCGGATTTTATGGCTTGCTCGCACTGTTCGCGTGAGTTCGCGGCTTCCCAGTTCAACTTCGCGCCCCGCGAATAAGCGCTAAATTGCAGAAATACGATCTTAGCAAAACTGAAACTACTTACCAGGTTCAAAAGTTCAAGCTCATCATTAGTAGCCATTTCCTGTAGTGCTTCCTGAGGGGCCCCTCCAGAGTTCAGTTGCCTACTTGCAACTATTATGTGACCCTGCTCTGACCCTCAGAATAGTTACACATATGCCACAAAGGTCCTGAATTACAGCTAAGGGAGACAAGCAGGAGCCAGGCTGGAAGTTCAAATCCAGTGACACATTAATCAGCCCCTAATTCATTATTGTCAGTTGGGGCAGGGCAGGTGTTTTAACTAATTTTGCAACAATGAAAGCACTTAGCAAGTGCAAAAGATCACTAATCAGGAAGCACTAAGGAAGCAGGTGCCAGCTAAAAAAATATTCTGTGACACATTAATCAGCCCCAAATTAATTCAGGTCACTTGAGGCAGGGAAGGTGTGCTTTGCTTTGCCACAATAATGTACACTGGACAACCAGAGGGTGCTGTGATGAAACAGAGGGTGGCATGGGTGGGCCAGAGGGTGGCATGAGTAGTCAGAGAGTGGCAGTGGTGACAGAGAGTGGCAGTGATGAAGAAGAGTGTCCCAAACAGGCTGGACACGTAGAAACAACAAGTTCGCAAAACTTGCGACCCGACAGGTAAGTTTGCGTTTGCGAACTTGTACAAAACCCTCGCGAACTGGCAGAAACCCGCGCGAACACAAAAAAAAAAAAATCCGCAAATTCGCGAGAATTCGCGGATTTTGCGGATTGCGAGTTCGCAAATCCGCAAAATTCGCGAACGCAAGATTCGCAAAATTCGCCCATGCTTAGTGAACACTTCGATCCATTGACGGAGCTGCTGGTCACACTCGATATAGAATCACTGTACACAAACATCCCGCAGGACAGGGACACTGAAGTCATTACCACCCATCTGAATAACAGGCCACGTCCCCACAAGGTCCCCACAGATTTTATCATCACACTGTTCGAAATTGTACTTGGACATAACTATTTCATGTTCCAGGACAAATTCTATAGACAACGGAAAGGTGCTTCCATGGGGGCAGTTTTTGCCCCCAACTTTGCCATACTGTTCGTTGACAACATAGAGAGAACTGTTGTAACATGGTTTGCCCCTTTTCCCCCTGCCCATTTCCCCTTTTCCCCTTGGTCTCTTCCACCTGTAGAATGTTGGAGTGAAGCTCGCCTTGCAATGTTGGGGAGCTCACTCCGGTAGTTGGCACAGAAGAATCCGGTTGATTAAACTCCTCTTCTTATCTTCATAGGTGTGGAGTGCCTTTCTTAACAAATTGGCGACGTTAACCGTGCTGGGGACGGTTGGATTCTTTCCCCTGTGATAGCTGCCAGCAAAGGAAGTCAACTGAACATTGCTGAGACGTAGCTGAACGATCATCACCACTGAATTAACCCAAGTGGAGTGAAGTAAAGATTGTGAGCTTTGCCGATATTTTCAACAGAGAATTGGAATAGTTCACATAACCTGCTGTTTATTTTCATACAGCAGCTGCTTCATTTATTTGGATTTATGATCAGAAACACTGAAGTGTTACCGGGTAAAGGAACACGCTGCGTGTTTATGGTTGAAAACACAGTCGTAGCAGCTTATTCACTCGTATTTGGACTGTCTGTGTTTGTGAAGTGGTTCCTTGGCAACGGGACGCGGAGCGGTTTCCGCCCGGAGCAAGCGTGAGAGATCTGGAGGGTGAACCTACTGTGACCTTTGCGGTGTCAGTCACGTCTGTCTTCACAAGCTGTTCCCTTGGCTACAGGATGCTGTTTGGGTACGACGGAAGATCGACGCGGGAGGTCGAAGGAGAAGAGTCAGCGCTGCTTCACGTTTCCCCATCGCGGCAATTCCGAAGAAGGTCATCGATCGGAGAGGACGGCGCATTGTTTTATGCGGTGAAAGGAAGGATAACTACGAGAAGATCCTGCCTGCCTGAGTCCGGCGTTCCTCAGTCCAAGAGAACCATTCTGAGGTAACGCGTCGACTTGGCATTTGCGCGCACTGTCCCGAGCAGTCCTGTGGTAAAAGCAAAGAGCAAGCTGTCGCGCTATCTCCAGGTTGGAAATCTCTTGTTTAGCCTCGACTGGCCAGAGTGAGGTAGGCGTCGACGTGGGAAGAGTTTTTTAAAAAACTTTTTCAGTCTGCGGGACTCCTCACAAACAAGGAACAATTACTGAATTTTGAGCTTTATTTGCCTGTCGAAGGATTTAGTAAATTGCAGCGTAAAGACAGCTCTCGTTTTCTAAAGTGTTTATTTGTGCTATAAGGAAACTGTGACTGCCAACCTTCCTAGTGGTGTTTCTTCTATGTACAGCCTGAGTGGGTTATAGTTTTATCACGGCCATCTACCTGGGAGGGTTGTGGGGGCACATATTTGATTATTCCGATGTGTATTTATGAGGTACTAATATGAGTATGAGGCAGTAATTACCTAGGAGTGTGTTTTTCTTTCACAAATCGTTTGTGTTATAAGTATCCAGTTACACCCTCTACGAATTGCTATGACAACATTTTTGGAGATTTAACATTCCAAGCAGATACAGTTCCGTTTAAGCCACCAAGGGTTTTCCTTGCTTATGGGCAAAGCAGTGCAAAATTATTTCAAAACCTAGGCCTACTCAGTGCACCCAGCGTATCCCAGTATTGGGTATTGAAAGGGTTATCCCTCTTTCTTCTAATTGCTACCGGACCCCCCACAACACTCCTACCTAAAGGTCATGTCTTAAGGTCTTCAGCCAAGCTATAAAGTCTCCTATGAGTAACTCGTTCCCCACCCGGGACAAATGAACACCATCCCCCAAATACATGCTGTCACCAGTAATACAACCATGCGAAATAGAATGCAGTGTATTGGAACGGAACAATCTACTCACTTTGTTATTAATTTTTCTTACTGAATGATTCAGAGCAGAAACAGACATCGCCCCCCGCCATACCTTCCGTGGGATCATATGGGACCATGCAATCGTGCACCCTGGAACTCTCCTCGCTAACCAACTTACAGTGGAAAGCATCGCCTCAAGAAGAAGTCGTCTACCAGTGGTGACCAAATCATTGCCCCCCAAGATGTACTATGACTATACATGGCGGTGACCTCGTCCGCCCTAGCAAACCCTCAAAAAATAATTGAAACTGGTCAATACAGAGCCCGCCCTTTCCGTAGAAGGACACACTGTACCCGTATTCCCCAGCCACGTGAATCATGTCACCTGCTCTGAATACGTCCGCGGCACGCCTCACGTATGAGTGGCCCACGACCCACACCTCCTTTTTCACAGCCGGTGATGTCTGACCGCTGGCCCGGTGTTGGGTCGACTGCATAGTCCGCCCCGCCTCGTAGGCTTGCGCAACTGAAACCCAACAAAAACAAGAAGCGTGAGTACATCATTACAGCTTCACAACATGTGCAACCGCACATACCTTTTATAACAATTGGAGGACCAACGCCCCACACGTTTAACTTGTTCTACATTCAGACCCCTGGCTGTAGCCTCTGTAGCAGCCCCTATCCGAAAGGAATGGGTCCCAAACTCGCCCGGGTTCAAGCCCGCAGCGGCAATCGACATCGCAAGCACCCGCTGAAACTGAAACCTCGTCAGTGGGGTGGCGTCAGCGTGTCTCAACAAGGTCCCCCCCCATGATGCCACCCTTTGTGCTAAATATTCCTCTACACAACTCACAGGGCACATGGAGGACCCGGGAATCCTTTGTATGATTATGCAATCACCCATCGCACCCTGATCGGTCTTGGACCTGACAAATGAGACAGTCATCGTCCCCCCTCTGACCTGAACGTGCTCTCGGCACAGTCCCCCCATCACATCCTGCTTGTTCTTTGCCACTAGTTCGCTTACCCGCATAGCCCCATGGAATGCCAGCGTAAAAGAGGCTCGGAATAACACTGTTTCATACTGGGATGAACACGTTGCAGGGAGTATGGATAATAACAGGGCCAACCTATCCAAACCTATCGGGCGCCTTTCATCTACTCTGCGACCCTCAAGGCGTTGCCAACCACGTAGCGCTTTTTGCACAACGAAAGACGCTGTCGGGTCCTGGATCCCATGAGCCCTAGCCACAAAGGAAATGGCGGCCCGATGCCTCTGGGCCGTAGCCACCGATTTGCCTGCCTGATGTAAAGACAGCAGAAATCCTACTACAGACTCTTCCTGACCCCAAAGCTCCCCCCTAGCAGCCCCCAAAAAGGCCCAATAGGAACGGAACGCCCCTTCATATGCCTTCCTCGTCCTGGGTGCTAAACTCTCTCCCACGAGGTTTTGTAGTTCGGGGCACCGAGAGACCAGAGAGCTTCGGGGAAGGGTGCCGCCACCGGGTCCGCTGTGGGCAGGAAACCCCAGAAGGCCTGCATACGAAAACGAGAAAGTGCATCAGCCACGTGGTTCAGCACCCCCGGCACATGTCTTGCCTTAAACAGCACATTCAATTGCATACACAGTAATACAATTTCCTTGAGCAATCTAAGAATCCATTTGCATCGTGCTGCCTGGCTATTGATACACTCAACCACGGTCATATTATCAGACCAGAACACCACAGAGTGATCTCTGAACCCCTCGGGCCACGTTCTCAGGGCCACCAGAATGGGAAAAAGTTCCAGGAAAGCAATGTTACTTGTCAGTCCACTATCGTGCCACCATGACGGCCATTTTTGTGCCGACCAGTGAGTGCCGAATATGGCACCAAAACCAATGCTCCCTGCCGAGTCTGTCCACAGCCCCAGCTCATCAGAGGACACGGCCGGTTTGTTCCAGACAACTCGACCATTGAAATCCGCCAAAAATGCCAACCAAATGCGCATGTCCTGGCGAACCTCTGCCGAGAGCCTCGTGCGATGATGACCCTCCTTCAGGCCGACCATGGCTTGAGCGATCGAGCGGGAAAAGGGGCGGGCCATCGGTATAACTCTTAGGGCAAAATTCAACTGTCCCACCAATTGCTGTAATTGATGTAGCTTAACCTTAGATTTACTTATACACATTTGCAGGGATGCCCTGAATTTTAACACTTTGTCACCTGGTAAACGGAAACAACCTTCTATGGAGTCGAGCTCGATCCCCAGAAACTCGAGGCAAGTCGAGGGACCCACAGTCTTACCTGGTGCCAATGGCACGCCAAACTGATTCATCAAGACACAAAATGCAGTCAAAGCCTGTCCACATTCCGGATCCCCGGCTGCCCCCAGAAACAAAAAGTCATCGAGATAATGCATGACATGTTGAAACCCCGTCTTCCTTGTGAAGACCCATTGCAGGAAACAACTGAACTTTTCAAAATAGGCACAAGATATAGAGCACCCCATCGGCATACACCTATCCATGTAATAGTGACCCTGAAACATGAAACCTAGGAGACGCTGATCGTCTGGGTGTACCGGGAGCAACCGGAACGCTGACTCGATATCGGATTTTGCCATCAGCGCACCGGGCCCCAGGCGATTCAATATGGCTACGGCCCCATCGAAGGATGCGTACCGCACCGAACACACTTCCGGGTCTATCGCGTCGTTCACGGAAAGCCCACGAGGGGCTGATAAATTATGTATCAGCCGAAACTCTCCCGGGTCCTTCTTGGGGACCACCCCTAAAGGGGAACAAACAAAGTTAGCAACTGGTGGCACGTTAAACGGACCGGCGACTCGACCTCGAGCCACCTCTTTCCCGATCTTTTCCTGTACCACGGACGTATGCTGTAAGACTGATATCTGGTTTTTACATTTCGCTATACCCTGGAACTCCCCCACTGGGATGCGGAAACCATATAAAAACCTGTTCCACAACACCCCAGCGGAAGCGTGATCCGGGTATTCGCTGAGCCAGGGAATCATTGCCATGGTATCAATCGGGGTAGGTAAAGGCGCCCCTCGGACTATGTTAGACCTGTTTGGCGCCTCCTCTACCCCCGTTATCACCCGTTTTGGCTCTGCACATGGACTCAGGATGGGACGATTGCCCACACCCCCCACATTCGTGCCTAAATTTGCATGACCCCTGGGGCCTCGTACATTTCCCCCTGTTAAAGTTCCAACAAACCCCCCTTTTACCTGCGTTGCCGGTTGGCCTCGCGTGATTGTCGTTACTCGTACTTGATCGAAAGGGCGTCCCCGCATATTGGCGGGAAGATTCACCAATGTTACTCCCTACTAAAGGCACCTTCAACATACCAGAATCCTCCATTTTTGACCAGGACACAGAATCATAACAATCCCAAGTTAAGTATTTATCATGCTCTTTCGCTTTTCTGAAAACATTGTCGTAACAAAACCAATGATTGCCTTCGTGAGACACCGAATACCCCATGATCCGTGACTGATAAATCGGCAATTCGGGCAGCAATTCGGGCCTACGTTCACCCAAGATGGATGTAAAAACCCCCCAAGCTTTGCCCCAATTACCAATGTTTTCGTTTACCTTAAAGGCGGCCATCTTTGCGCGCCAAACACTCGGATGCATGAGCTCTTTCTGGCTCTTAACATGCTCCATCTCATAATGATCGGTAAGCAACGAGAAGATGTTTATATACTCCCCTGCCCATATCTTCTCTTTGATAGCCAGAGGGACGTGTTGCCCCAAGTTTTCCCTTCGAGAGGGTGCCGACTCATCCCTCGCAATCGGCAATGGCCGCTTACCTGAACCGGAAGCTGTATCTGCGACTGGACCTGAGCCAGGTGGATTCTCTACTGCCGCAGCCGGCGATGTTGCCTTCGTTGCTTCCCTTGTTTCCCGCAGCTGCTTCATCAATACCTGCGCGTCGTCAGCCGTGGCGCCCTCGCTACCTTTACCCAACCACGCTGCAAGTTGCGCTGCCAGCTCGGGCGGCATATCCTCTCCGGACACGGGGGTGACCACCACGGGAATCGGATTCCCTTCCTCAGGCCCCGGAATGGGTGCTTCGAGTGGGGTAGGGGGTACTGGGACGTCTCCCCCAGCAGCTCCCCTTTTGGGCCTCTTGCCTTTTCCTCCCGGCACTGCTCCTGCCAGCGGACGTTTAGGCCCCCCTTCCTCGTCTTTCTCCGCCATTCGCTTCTTTAGGTCGGTCACCTCCTTCATGAGAATACGCAGCATCTGGTCGGTAGTCATTCGCTTTCCCGCCTTCTTAGGCATTCTCCGACAGAGTATCTGTAAAATAAACAAGAAAGATTACAACGCTCAAAATTGGCTCTTCGTTCCATCTCGAGCTCACGTGCAGCGAGGTGGTGCAGCTTCAGAGCACTGGAACAAGAGGATGCTTCCTTGGCTTGTTGCTCCTTTTATCCGTCTTCAGGGCGGGCGTAAACCCGCCCCGGCCTGCCCCGAGGGCGTGGTCCGGCCGCGTCAGTGTCTAGGCCAGCCCACTCCAGGGCGGGAAAAAGGCGCGCCCCGGCTATGCCGCTTCGGGCATACCAGCCGAGACTCGCCTCCCGCACAAGATGGCTTCCCGGGGGGATCGTGGTACTCCGCCATACGTTCGGGGGGACCGAATGGTCGCCCCTTTCCATTCTGGGAGTTCAATTACCCTGTTCTCTCTCTCTTTTCTCTCCTTTTCCTTCTTGTTTTCTCTCTCTAGCCTGTACCATGACAGCCCTAAATATGTCTCAACCACCACCATTTTTGGATGAAGCAGGTGACCCTATTATTTCCTGAAAAAAATGGTTTAATTTATTTGAATCGTATTTGATTGCTATAGGAGGGAACAGATTTTCATCTCTAAGAAAGCAACACATTTTACTGCATAACTTGGGAAAGTATGGTAGGGATGTGTTTGAAGATTTACCTGAAGTGGTTGTTGATGGTGCAAATGCAAATGTAGGAGGTGATGGTGGGGTTCAACCTGATGTGTACGAGGCTACCGTGAAAAAATTGGCAGAACAGTTTGGGGACAGGATAAATATTGTTCTTGAGCGCCGTAAATTTTTCTTGCGGGTTCAGGGAAAAAATGAGAAAGTTAAGAATTACAGTGCAGTATTGAGGGGTTTGGCAGCCACGTGTGATTTTGGTTTACTCACGGAGTCCCTAATCAGGGACCAATTAGTTAGATACACATGTGAAAAGAAAATTCAGGAGAGACTCTTAGCTGAAGCCCCTGATTTACAAAGGGCAATTGATATTGCCATCAGTATTCAACACACAAGCTATTGTATGAATGAAATGAAGGAAGCTAGTGAGGATAAACAAGTTAATGAAAATTGTGTGAACAAAGTAGTTCAGAGAGATGTAAAAAATAAGTCTATCCAACATGAGGCAAATAAATCCAGTGCTCAGCCCAACAAGCCAAAGTGCTATAGGTGCGGGAACCCGAACCATCTAGCTAATGATGTAAAGTGTCCAGCGAGGGGAGTCACCTGCAGTAATTGCAAGAAAAGAGGTCATTTTTCAAGGGTATGCCATGAAAAGAAAAGTATAACTCACATGGTGGTCCAGGAGTCGGACCAACCGTTGCAGGGGGACATTATTTTTCAAGTGTTGAACATAGGTGAAAGTAATGTGAATGCATATCCTGAATGTAAAATATTACTGGACAATGTTGCATATGATGTCTTTGCGGATTCGTGTTCTCCTTACACTCTCATAAGTGAGTCTGCATTCAAAAAGAACTCGGGTCATAAAGAATATAATCTTTTGCCTCCTGATATTAAACCGGGGGGATACAGTAGCGACCCCATCCCTTTGGTTGGAATGTTGTTAATGCAGATTGATTTCAAAGGGAGGTCTACATTGGGAAAAGTGTATATCACAAAAAATGGCTCTAGTTTGCCAGGATGGAAACACCAAAAAAACCTAGGCATCAAATTAGATCCTAATGCTCCAGAACAGGTGTTGTTGATTGATAGGCCTATGGTTGGCAAGGAGGTTTGTGAAAAAATTCCTGAGGTATTTACAGACAAGCTAGGGCAACTTAAAGGATTCCTCCACAAGATCAAGCTTAAATCTAATTCGAGACCTGTGGTACACAAGGCAAGGTCTGTCCCTTTAACGCTTAGAGAACCTCTTCAGGAAGAATTGAACAGACTGGAAAAAAACAGAATCATAGAGCGCATTGAAAGCTCAGAATGGTTGGCCCCCATTGTGGTAGCGGCAAAAGGGGGGGGAAGAGGCATCCGCCTCTGTGTGGACCTCAGGGATTTGAACGCCAACATCTGGGTGGACAGACACTCTCTCCCTAACATTAATGAAATGCTGATGGGTATTCAAGGAGCAAAGTATTTCACAGTTCTAGATCTGTCCTTGGCATACCACCAGGTTGGTCTCCACCCAGATTCAAAACACCTCACGTCATTCATAACCCCTTTTGGTGCGTATCAGTTCTCAAGGCTACCTTTTGGACTTGCTTCCGCGGCTGCTGTCTTCCAGCGCATAATGCAAAATATCCTGCAAGGCCTTGAAAAAGTTATCTGCTTCCAGGATGACATATTACTTTATGGAGCATCTGAAGAGGAACACAACAAGGTTTTGGCGGTGGTTCTGTCTAAACTAAGCAAAGCAGGAGTCACAACCAGAAAGAAAAATGTAAGGTTGGGGTGCAGACGGTGGTGTACCTGGGGCACACCATTTCCAGTGAAGGCATCAAACCAAAGGCCAGTTTGGTAGATGCAGTCATATTTGCTCCGGAAAATAAAGAGGAATTGAAGTCCTTCCTGGGCCTGGTTGAGTATATGTCAAAGTTCGTGAAGAACTTTGCCGACCAAGTACAACCACTCCGTGAACTGCTCAAACTGGGAACCAAATATGAATGGAGCACCGCACACCAACAAGCATTTCAACAAGTAAAAGAAGCAATTGTGAATGCTCCCGTTCTGCACACATTTGATCCTAATGTGAAAGCCACACTCTCAATTGATGCTAGTAATAAAGGGTTGGGAGCTTCCTTGACACAAATGGTAAATGGCGAAGAAAGAGTGATAGCTTTGGCTTCAAGGACTTTGAAAACTGCGGAAGCAAACTATTCCACCATCGAGAAAGAGGCACTTGCGTGTTATTGGGCCATCCACCATTTCAAGTACTTCTTGTGGAGAATTCCATTCTGCTTAAAGACGGACCACAAACCTCTGATCCCGTTATTTGCCACCAAGCTGTTAGAAAACACTACCCCACGCATCTCCAAGTGGGTTTTAGGACTACAAGGGTACAACTATTCCATTGTACATGTTCCTGGAAAAAAAAATTCATTGGCGGACTGTCTTTCACGCATGCCAATATTGGGAAATGAACCTGAGGAGATCCAAGTAGAAGAAACAATCCTGGCAGTTGATGTTCCGGCCATAAAAAAAGAGGAGTGGAAGAAGTCACTCCTGGAAGACGAAGGTTTGCGGAGATTGAAAGTGATGATTTCTAAGGGCTGGCCGGAGAAAAAAGAGGAAGTGCCAGCAGACCTACAAGAGTTCTGGAGCGTGAAGGACGAATTATCCATTGTGGATGACATGGTCTGGAGGAGTAACAAGATAGTCCCTCCATCTGGAATGAGAGGTCACATCATAAAGTTAGGGCATGAAGGTCACCCGGGTATAAGCCTGACGAAAAGTAAAATTCGTCAAAGCTATTGGTTTCCCAAAATGGAGACACAAATTGAAGATCTTGTAAAAAACTGTGTTGAGTGTGGTACTAGTGGCAAATCCAAGAATGTTAGGAAAGCTCCATTTGTTCCGGTCTCCGTGCCAACCAGGCCTTGGGACAAACTAGGAATGGACATTATTGGCCCACTGAACATGTTAAGTCTGTCTCAAAAAATTCATGTTTGTTCTAATCGATTACCATTCCCATTGGATAACCACAAAGTTCGTACCTTCCATCTCCACCGCTTTCCTCATTGAGTTTCTTAAAGAGACCTTTTCTAAGGAGGGTATCCCCAGCGAATTGATGACGGACAATGGGGTACAATTCATGTCTGATGAGATGAAGGATTTCTTGAACGATCTATCCATTGTTCACATCAAATCCCCATTATACTCTCCCAAATCCAATGCGTTGGTAGAAAGGGCAAACAGAATGTTGAAGGATACCATTCAACTAGCTGTGTCAAACAACAATTCCGTGGCAGACTGCTTAAGAAAAATGTTGTGGTCATATCACATCACACCTAATTCTGTGTCTGGAGTCTCCCCATTTACCTCTCTTAAAGGCAGGAATCCAGCCTCAAAGCTCACCCCCAATTGGTTAAATGGAGGTTCACCGGTATGGGTTGACAGGGACAATGTCTCAGAGATGGTGAAAGAAAATCAGGCAAAGTACAAAGACAAGTATGAAGCTAAATGGGGTACTAGCGATGGTTGGGGATTGGGTGGTGGTAAAGAAACCTACCCTAGTGAAGTCTAAGCCTTCCGTTTTCTCTAAACCCCTTAGGATAAGGAGGGTAAACAATAATTCTGTTGTGTTAGAAGATGGGAATGTGTGAAGCATGGATAGATTGGCTCGGTGCGTTAATGTTCATGTCTCCCAATCTTCTAGCAATGATGACTCTGGAGAGGCGGTGGGTGATTCAAGTATAGGAAGAGTTGCCCGGCAACGTAGGTGTCCTGCATGGCAAGCAGACTACGACATGTAATGTATACCATCAATGCTCACTGTTGTACCTCCTACATATGGTTGTGTCAGAAGTTCATATGCGATGTCAAGGCACTGCATTTCTCTGTATGTATTTTATTCCTCACTAATTTGTTCTCTTCCAGTTTTAAGCTAGGCTGCTGTATTTACGGCCTCCTGGCATGCAACCTATGTTATGTTACAGGGGGAGGTGTGTTGTAACATGGTTTGCCCCTTTTCCACCTGCCCATTTCCCCTTTTCCCCTTGGTCTCTTCCACCTGTAGAATGTTGGAGTAAAGCTCGCCTTGGAATGTTGGAGAGCTCACTCCCGTAGTTGGCACAGAAGAATCCGCTTGATTAAACTCCTCTTCTTATCTTCATTGCTGTGGAGTGCCTTTCTTAACAAGAACTCTCAACCTTAATCAGGTCAATCCCCATCATGGAAAAATCCAGAGCTGGCACAGGTATATTGATGATGTTTTCATGATCTGGCACAGGTCCCCCACTGATTTTGAATCATTTGGCAACTGGCTTAACAGACAAACAGTATGGCAAAGTTGGGGGAAAAACTGTCCCCAATCCGGAGAAACTGCCAAACGAAATAGGATTATTTTAAGGAAGCAGGCCTCCTTGCTGATAAACTCGCCAACAGAGGCTACCCACGAAAACTGACCAAAAGGGCCAAAAAGAGAGCTTTATATTCACACAGAGAATTCCTCCTAGAGTCCAGGCCAAAAAAACTATGACTCTCATCGCATGCGTGACCACTTTCTGCCCAGCGAGCAACAAGACCACTAAAAAAATCAAAAAGCATTGGCCCCTGGTTACATCTCTCAACATATCCAATGATGCCGCTTTATTTTCCTTCAAGCGAGGCAGGAATATTAGGGACCATCTGGTGCGTGCTTACACACCAGAGAAAAAAGATAACACTATCAATACATGCTTGGGCCTACCACCTATATTTAACAACAAGGAGTGGTGATGGACAGAGTTTCTGAATTAAGCAGAATACTCTCACCCAGTCAAGAGATCAGGGCTAGATCCAACACCGTTTTTTAGCTCACTGCACCATCCCAGTTCAGAACCTGGCTATATGCAAATTAGTCTGTTCCTGTCCCAATGCATGATGGGAACAGGGCAAACCAAACTACCAAGCCAATTCTTACACTGGGAAGGAAACAAGCTTCCGGGGACCGGTTTCTGGCATTTCAGCCGTCGTCGGCCCGGCTTGCTTGAATCCTGATGGTGCAATGAGCAAGGGACTCACATCTGAGTATACCCTTCCACGCTTAGGGTGGACAAAATATTTAACAACAAGGAGTGGTGATGGACAGAGTTTCTGAATTAAGCAAAATACTCTCACCCAGTCAAGAGATCAGGGCTAGATCCAACACCGTTTTTTAGCTCACTGCCCCATCCCAGTTCAGAACCTGGCTATATGCAAATTAGTCTGTTCCTGTCCCAGTGCATGATGGGAACAGGGCAAACCAAACTACCAAGCCAATTCTTACACTGGGAAGGAAATAAGCTTCCGGCGACCGGTTTCTGGCATTTCAGCCGTTGTCGGCCCGGCTTGCTTGAATCCTGATGGTGCAATGAGCAAGGGACTCACATCTGAGTATACCCTTCCACGCTTAGGGTGGACAAAATATTTAACAACAAGGAGTGGTGATGGACAGAGTTTCTGAATTAAGCAGAATACTCTCACCCAGTCAAGAGATCAGGGCTAGATCCAACACCGTTTTTTAGCTCACTGCACCATCCCAGTTCAGAACCTGGCTATATGCAAATTAGTCTGTTCCTGTCCCAGTGCATGATGGGAACAGGGCAAACCAAACTACCAAGTCAATTCTTACACTGGGAAGGAAACAAGCTTCCGGGGACCGGTTTCTGGCATTTCAGCCGTCGTCGGCCCGGCTTGCTTGAATCCTGATGGTGCAATGAGCAAGGGACTCACATCTGAGTATACCCTTCCACGCTTAGGGTGGACAAAATATTGAACAACAAGGAGTGGTGATGGACAGAGTTTCTGAATTAAGCAGAATACTCTCACCCAGTCAAGAGATCAGGGCTAGATCCAACACCGTTTTTTAGCTCACTGCACCATCCCAGTTCAGAACTTGGCTATATGCAAATTAGTCTGTTCCTGTCCCAGTGCATGATGGGAACATGGCAAACCAAACTACCAAGCCAATTCTTACACTGGGAAGGAAACAAGCTTCCGGGGACCGGTTTCAGGCATTTCAGCCGTCGTCGGCCCGGCTTGCTTGAATCCTGATGGTGCAATGAGCAAGGGACTCACATCTGAGTATACCCTTCCACGCTTAGGGTGGACAAAATATTTAACAACAAGGAGTGGTGATGGACAGAGTTTCTGAATTAAGCAGAATACTCTCACCCAGTCAAGAGATCAGGGCTAGATCCAACACCGTTTTTTAGCTCACTGCACCATCCTAGTTCAGAACCTGGCCTACCACCTGTCATTGGTCACTTCAAATGTGGTAACCGCATTGGATGCCCTCTGACCACTAACACTAAGATATTTGACTATGGCACCAATGTTCACAATTTAAAGTTTTTTTCTAATTGCAAATCTGCAAATGGATTTATTGTTGTCGAGACGCTCGCAGAAGGAACTTTGGCAGCAGGGGGGCACATGTGAAGGGAGAACCACGCTCCCCAGCATACAGAGGGGCCGAGAGCCGCCCTACCGACACGCCCCCGCCTCATAGGTGCATTTTACTTCTCGCGTCTCCCGCTCCAGGGGAGACACTCGCAGAAGGAACTTTGGCAGCAGCGGGGCACACGTGAAGGGAGAACCACGCTCCCCAGCATACAGAGGGGCCGAGAGCCGGCCTACCGACACGCCCCCCACCTCACAGGTGCATTTTACTTCTCGGGTCTCCTGCTCCACAGGAGACACTCGCGGAAGGAACTTTGGCAGCAGCGGGGCACACGTGAAGGGAGAACCACGCTCCCCAGCATACAGAGGGGCCTAGAGCCGCCCTACCAACACGCCCCCCGCCTTACAGGTGCATTTTACCTCTCACGTCTCGCAGAAGGAACTTTGGCAGCAGCAGCAGCGGGGCACACGCTCCCCAGCATACAGAGGGGCCGAGAGCCGCCCTACCGACACGCCCCCGCCTTACAGGTGCATTTAATTGGGGACACTTTGTTGTGGACGCTTTGCTGAGGAGCTGAGTTGCCAGGAACTGTGAATTTTTCTATCTACTTCTCGCGGAACCCGCTGCGCGGGTCCCGCTTCGCTAGGTTGCCAGCTCATTTTCCCGGACTCCTGCCTGTTGCTCTTGGGGTCTGCTGAGGGTCAAGCAGGGCTGCGAGCAGAGTGCTAGCGCCGGCCAGGGACTACATTTCCCAGAAGCGCCTGCCGGCCGGATCAACTGCACCTGGGCTGCTCTCCCCGCCTGCCCCTCCCCTTTCACCCATAGATCTATAATTTGATTTGAGTAGCCCCGCTGCGCGGGGGCGACCGGGAGAAGCCCGGGACAAGGGCGGGACAGTCTGCGACAGTCTGCGACAGTCCGCGACTGGCAGAGACTGGACTGGGCCAGGAACGCTGTACATAAACACCTGTGAGTTTATGCTACTATTGGTAATAACTACGAGATATCTTAGCACTCACTGAAGGGTATAAGGGGAGGTCTTATACACATTTGATAGCAGTGGCCTCTGGAAAATAGGTTTGTAATATTTCTTGGGCCACCGTGATTCTCTAGAGTTGTTACTGGTATGTCTAAACAAAAGCAAGGTACAGCCCCTGCAAATACAATGGATAACTATTTATTCCAAGTGGTTGCTAAGATAAATAACTATAAAAGGTCCTCCCTGGGATTGAGCCCAACATCTAGCACCAACCTAACCGAATCACCCCGAGCTAATGTGAACGAATTAGAAAACACCAGTGAAGCAGTGGTGCTTTCTCAGAATAGTACTGAGAGCCCCGCTGATAATGTGTCCTCACTTGCCACGTTGAGCAAAGTAGATGAAGTTGTTCAAGATGTCGTAGACCCGGACTTAGAAATAGTGGAGGATAACATCCCTAACCCTGTGCCTGTCCCTGCACCTAGGGTGACCAAAGGGCCCACAAAGGGTCAACCTAGGCGTGGTGGCCTACGCTCTGGCAAGAACAGACCTGCAACTCCACCTCGGAAAAATAGTACAGAGGATACAGGGGTAGAGGAAGAAGGCAATATGTTATGGGATGTGACCAATATTAAGAAACTAATGAGAATGTTTGATCAAAAAATGAGGGGAATAATCAAGCCATTGTTATCCAAGATTGATCATCTTACTGATAAGGTTAACAAGCTTGAGGGCCTCTTGTTGAATACAAATGAAAGCATGGGGGATTTGCCAAACAAGGTAGTGGATAAAATTGAGCAAACAAATTGTAGGGAAGAAGGAACTGGAGGAAATAGGGATACTTTGGTCCTGACTCACCCACTCATCCCTACCCCATGCCTAGCAGCAAACATCAACCACCCTGTAGATCCATTGATAAGTACCGGGGCCAGTGAAGATCCTTTTTTGGAACCAGGACCAATGGAACTAGTTGTTGAAGCATCCCCACTGATCCTGGTCCTAGCTAATGTACCAATCTTGAAGCACGATCAGATAGAGTCTCCCCAATCACTCTTAAGCAAAGCTCTACATTGGCTGTCTAATAATATTTATATTTCCCACTGGGGCAAACAAAAACTCTCAGAGGAATTATTAACTGCCAGAAGGGTGAAATACATAGGCAGTAGCCCAAAGAGATTTGAAGGCGACTGTGTTGTACTTAACTTCAAAGGACCAGAAGTGCTGCCTGAAATCTTACCCAACCTTCTGCCCCCACAATGCAGAACAGCGGAAATTATCCCCCTCACACTTGACTTCTTCTATAGTAGGAGAGGTTTCATTGCTAAACCCAGTGTACTGAGGACTAAATGGACGACAGTGGCAAATAGAAGGGGTGGGGGTAGGGGTGGGGGTGGGGTTGGGGGTGCCCAAAGTTGTGACTGAGGTATAAACCTAGAAAACAGATTCACTGCTTTATCAAACTTAAATGAGTGCGATTGACTCACATATCATCATAATATTATAGGACACTCCAATCCTGCGAAAATAGATAATGGTAGCATTAATAAGGAGGGTCCAGTAGCCCTGACCCAGGCAGATAATCGTAAGCTAATTCCCAATAGTAGTAAAAGCGTGGGGAGATTAGTCAACCAGCTAGAGCTTAGTAATTTAGTCCGGTGTAACAACAGTGGCCCAATATTTGAAACCTATCTAGATGATGCCCTTGTTATCCCCCCAAAATCTTCAACCACAAAAACCACACAGCAGAATACTAACGTAAGCATTCCCCTAAGACCTGGCCAATCAGGGCCCATTGTAGATAATTCATCGCTGTCCTTTATTTCCTGGAATCTTGCGGGGTTAGTGAGTAAAGTAACATCTCCTGAATGGTGTGCTTTCATTGACCTGCACGATATTATATTATTCCAAGAAACATGGTCACCAAGCCCTTTGCATGGGTGGGGTACCTTAATTTCTTTACCCCTGCAGTGGTAAATGGTAAAGGCCGGCCTTCAGGAGGCTTGCTGATTTGGATTCGCCAATCATTAAACTGCAAGATCAAGCAAAAATCCCTTCCCACCGGGGATATATTATTAGTCAATATTAGATGGAACAATGGCGAAGATTTAGCCCTCTTTAACATATATGCTAGGGGGGTTACAGGGGGAAAGTCCTCAGATGTAATAATGGTCCTCAAACAGGAGCTAGAATCTCTGCCCTTAGAACAGTTTATTATTATTGGGGGGGACTTAAATACTACTTTTGAACCCCTGGGTCAAGAGGATAAATTCTTAGCGGAGGAAGAGGATAGCAATTTGGGAATCCCTCAGCTTGAGACTGTTGCAGTTAAAAGATGGAGTACGGTGGCTATTCAAGTGAAGAGCCTCTGTTTGGCTAGAGGGCTTAGAGCCGCAAATGGTCGCACAACTTCTGACCATGTTGGAAACAACACGTTTGACAATGGGCGGGCATCCAGTAGAATTGATTATTTCCTGATCGATATCAGGGTTTGGACTAAACTGGTAGACATGTCCGTAGTAAAAAGAATGGAAAGCGACCATAACCCGCTGTGCATGGATTTTAAGCCTTATTTAGAGGAAAGGGGGGGTAGCCCAGAGGAGGAGAGGGTGACCATGGACCTAGTATGTTCAAACAACCAGCGCCATTTTAAATGGGGGAAGCTAGTAGAGGATGAGGGGAAGCTAGATGAACTCAAGAGAGTAGTCGATGATGAAGTAAACCGTAAAAAATCACTCACACACAATACTAACTTTCGAGTAATTGTGATGGAGGCCCATATTAAACTCTTTTATAGACTACAAACATTCTTTATAAAACCAGTGGGTAGCAACAAGGGTAAAAAACATCAAAGTACCCAGGGGTGGTATGACAAAAATTGTAGACAGGCACGTCATAATCTTAGTAGTGCGCTCCAACTGGGGAATGCTGCTGCAGTCAGAGAAGCTAGGGACATTTATAGATGTACACAAAAGCAAGCAAAGAAGCTGTGGGATGAGGAATTATGGTGCGAGCTTAAAACTGTATGTGCGGCCAAAGATTCAAAGTTATTTTGGTCCAAGGTAAAGTGGGACAGGGGAGGGATGGCTGCACCTCCTCAAAACCATGTTGCCGTTAATGATTGGATAGAATTTTTCAAACCGCAATATGCTCGTAATCGGTCGCTAGCTTGTGTTGCCCTGCCACCAACTGTTTATTATAAGCACAATGTATTTAATGAAGATGATGTAAGTCTTGCCCTTAACTGTGTATCGGGGGGAAGAGCGCCAGGTATGGACGGTATACCGGCATAGGTTTATTTAAGCGATAGGAATGTATGGTGTACATATTTTTCTTGGCTTGCCAATGCACTGGCAATGGGTGGTGAAGTTCCCCTGTCCTGGAAAGGGGCGGAAATTATCCCTGTGTTTAAAAAAGGGGACAAATCCCTTCCCTGTAACTATAGACTCATCAGTCTTATAGATTCAGCCCAGAAACTGATGGGCCGTATGGTTCAGAATAAGCTCCAAGCATGGATTGAGGAAAACAATATCCTGTCTCCATAACAAGCAGGGTTCCATCCCTTGACAAGCTCTATTGACCAGGTTTTTTACTTTATTGCCTTGTACTGGAGGAATGTCACCTTAAAAAATGGCCCTCTATATGCTGTCTTTGTGGACCTAAAGTCAGCCTTTGACTTGGTCCCCAGGGACAAGCTTTGGAAAGTCCTAGTCGATGCAGGGATAAGCCAAGAACTTCTCACCCTCATTGTACGATTGCATGAAAACAACTATGCCAAAATTAGATGGGGGTCACAGGGAGAAGTAACCGAGTCTTTCCCGGTAGAGCGCGGGGTGAGGCAAGGTTGAGTTCTAGCGCCAACATTGTTCTCGATATACATAAATGGCATAGTAGACTTTCTGAATATGTCCCCCTCTGATGCCCCAAAAATAGCTGGTTCGCGTGTTCCGTCCTCATGTTTGCGGACGACACGCTTATATTATCACGCACACCAAGCGGTCTCCAAAAGGCGGTAAACGCATTTGGGGAGTTCTATGACTTGCGAGGTCTAGAATTAAATACCAGCAAGACAAAGTTTATGTGCATGAACTGCCGGTCACTGTTTAAAGGGGCAATCACTTATAAAGGCACTCCCCTTGAGCGGGTAGATGCGTTTACCTACCTAGGAATAACACTTCAGGGGAACTTGAAATGGAACACACACACAGACACTGCAGTACTAAAGTTTAGTCAAATAGCAGGAGCATTACTATCAAAACACAGAGCTTCTCTAACTAAACTGGTAAATTGTGTGCTTGAGATCTACCAAATGAAAGTTATTAGTGCTAGTTTATACGGTTCTGAACTATGGGGATTTAGTAACCTAGCAAATCTGTCCACAGCGAAAAATAAGTTCCTTAGGGGACTGGTAGGGGTGCCGCAAAGTACGCCGACCGTTCCTTTAAAATTAGAACTTGGTAGGAAAAATATTGCGGACCTAGTAAGGTTGCGCCCATTGTTATATTGGAGACGGCTAATGGTGACCCCGGAGTTAGCTCATTATGCCTCAGCATTGGCAGATGTTGATTTGTTTGATCATTTTCATAAAATTGCCTGGGTGAAAGAACTACGAGGGGTATTGTCACAGCTAAAACTAGACCACCTATGGGGTAATCCTGATGTGTCTTGTTTCCCCTCAAAGACCAAGCTAAAACAGATGTATTGGGAGATGGTGAATCTTAGAACTTTTGCCAACAGAACTAACTGTTCGCTATCGAGACGCTTCCTGGACTTAAAAATGTCTCATTTGTGTGAAGCATATTGGGACCTGATTGAGAAATCTCACGACTTGAAACTGTATTTTCAATTTAGAGTTGGATCTCTCCCAGTAAATGTGTTTAAAAAGAAATGGTCTATATCCTGGGATGAGCATTGTTACCATTGTAAAGACAAAGTTGAGCATGTCTCCCATATATTGTTTTGTTGCCCTTTATATGCAAAGCCACGGCATAAATGGATAAGACCTGTCTGCCTCAATATGGGGATGCGTAACCATGCAGCGGCACTTAGAATCCTGGAGACTGATTGTTCTCCATTATTCGTAATTGCTGTTGCAAAGTTCTTGTCCTGGGCATGGGCGATTCGAACACGCATTTTATTAGGAAAAATGCTGTGATGCATTGATGAACATATTTTATTTTTAAAAAAGTTTTTATTTGTAAGTAAAGGTCAAAGTTGGTCTTAATAATGTTTAATAGCTTACCATATTTGACACGTAATTGTTTAATTCTTGTCTTAAATCTTGTGTATGTAGATTAGTAATTATTGTATAGTGTTAGGGTGGAAATGCTTTTATGACTGATGTCGAATAAAGCTTTGAAAAAAAAAAAAATGATTGTATTAAATGCCCCTGTGACCTCATCTACGTTGAGTAGACAACACAGAAGGTCAACACAAGAATTGCCCAACGCAGAAGCCGAATCAGATGCCAAGTCACCACTGCCCCTTTGGTAGAACATTTCATGGAAAAAGACCACTCGGACCAGGACCTACGATGGCAAGTCATCGACACTCTACGCCCCACCACCAGGGGTGGTGATGCCCAAAACATTCTGAACAAACTGGAATGTAAATGGATATTGCCGCTCAATTGAAAAAGAACTTAATACTCTGGAAGAATGGAACACTAGTCTGTGTCCAAAACAAACTGTGGGTTTCTCTGCCACGTTTGGCCATCCACACTAAACGACTTGACTACCTCCTTTTTTTCGCTCACCCCTAACAGACTCTTCTTTTAACTTGTTTCACTATGTTTTGCACATTTATTGTCCAATGATTTATTCGCTCATCAATATGTATCTTTGAACCAATATGTTTTATTGAATGGTTTCCTACTCCACAAGAGACAGTCCACCACTCTATGACACAGGTATTGCTCCTTGTGGTTCCCTCTCTCGATAACAGCAACAGGCTGTCCATTGGCCAGCAGCCTTGCTACTTATTGCCTAGGTTAGTGAGCACCATATCTCAAACAGATACTCTAGACCGCCAACCGCACTAGTGTGCTACACACTTAATTAGGCCTCCCTCCCCCAGGTGTAGCAAGCGTCCATGACGTCACCACGCCGGATGACGTCCCGCGCATGCATTCTACTGCGCAATTACACTTTAAATGACTTGCCAGAATGCCGTGCAGTTAGGATTCTATGTCAGGACGGAGGCGAGGATTATGCAGTCCTTTCTTCTCTTTATTATAATAGCAATTCAAAGAAAAAAACAATCAGCACATATTAACTGAACCACAACTCCCATGAGCACATGGGGCACAGTGTCCATAGTAACCAGCAGCCAATCATGATGCTGTCCGTTGTATAATTAACCATGACGTCCCTTCCTCTTCCTCTTTCTTCTCTGCTCGTCAGATAAGTCACCCCTTTTTACCTTTTCTGACGTATTGTATGATAATAGTGATTTCCGTTATATGCTCGGTGCCTGTGCAATAGCGCTTGCTCTGTAATGCACTTTGTCTCTGTTAGACCTGTCTGGCTTTTAGCGTAGTCCCTCCAATTTATTATTTATTTTGTCCCCTTTTTGCCCCTCAAACCTTTATTAATTTTTGTGTCCACTAGCTTTTTCTAGGTGTTGGTCAAGGGAATAGGTGTTCTTCCCCCCCCCCCCTCATAGTTTTTCACCTCAGGCCTAGAGGCCTGTTCTGACAGGAATAAAGCTGGAGTCACAAAATGGTGGCTACCAACTGCCCTAACTGCCAAACCTAGAACCTGTCCCATAGAGTAGAATAGGGCGTTCCAGAACCTTCTAGTCCCTTCTGGACTTCTGAGGGTCAGCCTATAAAAGGCGGAATGCTGGACAGCCATTTTGTCTTGCCAGAGAGAGTCAGCTGTAGGACAGGCTGTAGCTAAAGGTGGTGGTAGGATAGTCAGAGGGTTGCCTTACTAATTCACCAACCTTCCTCCCTTGGGTTATTTGTCCTGGCCCTGCTGCGTTGGATGACTGGAGACCCTGGGCGTCTAGTTGCCCCTAGTGTAACCATACAGGGGGTGTCAAAAGGAGAAGGAGACTGTAGCGCTGCGAAGCGCAGTCCTCTGCCCAGTAAAGGAACTTGAGGGAAGTGAATCCAGGATACTATTACAGTGGCTATAAGGACTGTGAGCTGGTGAGGAGTCAATCGCCATAAATCACAAGCTTATTTCCCCTTTTCCCTGTTACCTGGGGCTGCCCTTGCTTAAGTGATCTCCAAGTGACTCTAGTGGGGCTGGTAGCGTGTATTTCACGAGGCGCCACATCGTGCACTGGCCGTTTGTTCAGCCCGCCTGTGTGCTCTGTGACCGGTGGCTGCGGCGGTCGCTGTGTGAAGAGGATCGTCTTTCCTGAGCTGTCCCCTGTCAGCGCTAACCCGGCACAGAGAGCGAGTAAGCCGGCGCTTGTGGGCGGGGCCGGAGGAGGCAGAACCGAGCAGACTCCAGGTACAGCTGCCGCTCGCTCGCGCATGCCCGGTCGCGCCGCTTCCCTTCAGGAAGGCAGAGGCGGGACCAGGCAGGGAAGCGCCGAGAGCCCAGCAGCGGCTGAAGAGAGTTGCATCATCTCTCCCCCGCTCGAGCGCCTCACGAAGGAGCTGGCGCGAGCGGGAGGGGAGAGTTGAGGAGCCCAGCAGCGGCTCAAAGGAATCCAGGAAACTCCCTTTCCTTGCTCGGAAGCCACACCGAGGAGCAGGCTCGAGTAGGAGGGGGAAGCTGAGGGGCCCTGGAGGTTGGTGAGCCTTTCCCGCGTTCTGCTCCTTTGACCTGCCTCTGGACTCAAGATTTCAACTAACCAATGTACTACAAGTAAGGAGGTGATTAAACAGGGGAAGTGAGACATAGTCAGCGCTTTAGCTGAGATTCTAACCTAAAGTGTACAGCATCCATGAGGAATCTCTGAAAGGGGCTACACTGACAGTTGTTTACCTGGAATACCCAGACTGGCTCATTGCTTATAGCAGGTCATTACTCCAGAGGATCCAGTCTAGGTTTGAAAGTAGATACTGAGGGATTAAGCAGTGGCCAATGATGCTGTTCTAAGAGTACCTGCTAGTTAAGTAGGAGAGTAGGTGTCTAGAAGGGACTGCTGATGCACATTCCTGTACAACTGAAACCTTTCTGTGGTAGTGTCCCATTGTAGCAGTTAGAGTGGCTGAGAGGGAGAGTTATAGAGCACTTCACAGAAGTTGAGTCTCATCAAAATTTGGAGTCTAATGTAATGAAATGTACTATTGATGTTGATTACTGATGCAAGTTAACATTGCTGAAAATATTACTACTGATTTCATGACATCTGCATGTACTGAGCTGTAGTTTCTCCAAAGACATAGGAGTAACGCTATTTTTCCTGACAGAATGTTTAATACTAAACTGTGAATACTAAGAATAAGAGAACAGATAATATTTTTATAAAGCAGCTCATATTTTTCCATACTTTGGTGTAGTGTCATTCTTGTGTGTTATTGTGTGGAATTACTGCTGGGTGGTTTGCAACCTTCACACTTGTGCCTCTAGTATTTAGGTCTTACCCTCGGCCAGGCTACCCTAGGTGACCTGACATCCCAGGTTCCAACAAATTGGTGTCCAGCGGTGGGATCCTGACTTGGTTGCAGCTACTCAATAGTAATTAAACGCAATACACTGGCCTACACCAGGAGTTTTCTCCTTGCGGCCCTCCTAATTTGACTTTTGTTTTTCCAAATTTGTTCCTGGTGGTGGGTGGAGGTTATCCTCAGATCACGCTTCTTAGTTCTCTCCTGAGTACTCATTTAATCCCATATTTGAAAAATGGAATTAAACCTTGAAGAGCTAGAGTCCTACACTGTGACCCAACTGAAAGAGTGGTGTCAACAACAGGGGGTATTCTTCAAAAAAGGTGCCAAGAAAAGCGAGTTACTGACAAGCATAAGGGCATGGGTGGAAGCTCATATAGTGGAGGAACAGGACACAGAAGAGAGTGATAGGGACACTATCCTTGAGACTGCAATGCTGTACCAAGCTGGAAGGGGGAATCTGCTGACAGGTCCCAGGACACTTTCGAGGGAGGGCAGCAGCGTCTCGGTGAGGAGTTTAACTGACGCCGAGTTGGAAGACAGGAGGGAGGAGAGGAGAATGAAATTGGATTTAGCTAGAATGGAAATGGAGAGGGAGGACAGGAGGTTGGCCCACGAACGAACCATAAAGGAGCTAGACCTTCAAGCCTTAACACTAAGGTCTCCTAATCCAAACGATGGTGGCAGCGAAAACAAAGTAAATACCAGGGAACCCAGACCCTATCCACCCAAGGATGTTATTGCTAGTTACACCACAGGTGATGACATTGCCAAATGGTTAGCCGCATATGAAGTCTCTTTAAGGGCTCATGGCATCTCAGAAACTCACTGGGGGGGTAGGCTGTATAAATATATGCCACCTGCTGGCAGGGATACCTTGTTGGCTCTGGAGCAGGATGAGCAAACCCACTACCCTACAATGAAAGTGGCACTCGTGAAAAAGTTTGGACTTACCCCTGAAAAATACAGACAAAGATTTAGGGGAAGTCACAAACTGAGTACCCAGAATTGGGTGGATTTCTTAGATTACGCCAAGAAAGCCTTGGAGGGTTGGGTCAAGGGCAGTGAGGTGAAGAATTATGAGGGGCTGTATGATCTATTTTTGAAAGAGCACCTCCTCGAGAAATGTTTTCTGGAGCTGCGCCAACACCTGGTGGACAGCAAGCTGACCAATCCCCGGAAGCTTGCAGAGGAGGCGGACATCTGGGCAAGTACCCGGGTGTCCTCAAAGGGGACTGGAGGGGATTCTCAAAAGGCCGGACAGGGCGCCCCCCAGAAGAAGGAGGGGGAGACAAAAAGAGGGAGTTCTCTAAAGGTCCCCAAAACAATTTCCAAGGGAAGGGAACAGGTTTCACCCCTAAGGCAAACCCGCCCAGAAACCCTAATCCTGGCCAAAGCCAGCAGCAAACGGTTCTCCACTGTTTTGAGTGTGGTGGTGTTGGACATTATAAGGGAGATGTCAGATGCCCAAAGAGACCACCCCCTCCCACCGGAGGAAAACCACCGGGAGTAGCTAGTGTAGCGCTCGGGGAAGAGTTGCCCTTAAATAAGGGGGGTGAGTGGGCGGGTGTCACCTTAGTGTCCCTGGGAGAGCGGGAGATGGTTCCAAAGATCCAGGTGCCCCCAAATACTACAAAGTATGGGCAATGGGTCACCATCAATGGCCAGAGAGGGGAGGCTCTGAGAGATACAGGAGCCAGTATGACTATGGTGAGAAGTCAACTGGTGTCTCCAGAGCAGGTGGTTCCCAATGTACTCCACCCCGCCGCGATGGCTGACGGCAGAATGGACCACTATCCAGTGGCTGAGGTTCCCTTTGAGTGGGAGGGGGTTGCAGGTTCACTTCGAGTTGCCGTAAGCCCTGCCGTGCCAGTTGATTGTCTGCTGGGGAATGACATGGAGTACAACACTTGGAGAGAGGTGGAATACCGGACGCACACTGCGATGCTGGATACACCTGACTGGGCCTGTGTGAGCACACGGTCTGCGACTGCCCGGAGAGGGAGTTCACCTGGGTTGGAGCCTGGAACAATGGCCCTACCCGCTGCCAAAAAGGGACAGACCCGGAGACAGGAAGAGCCTGCTTCGGCTTCCACACCCCATGAGACAGATCGGCCACCTGCGGTGGTGGACCAGGAGTCCGTGGAGGGGGAAGTAGACTCTCTGGAGGATTTACCCATCCCTGCTGAGTGGCATGTGGATGGAGGTCCTACCAGAGAGGAATTCTGTAAAGGGCAGAGGGAGTGCCCTACCCTTGAGGGACTGAGGCGACAGGCTGAAGCCCAGGCAGCAGGTGATGTTACGGGACACTACCATATTTACTGGGAGGATGGACTCCTCTACAGTGAACCCAAGGTACCCTTACCTGGTTCATCAAGGGCCTTGGTAGTCCCGCAACAATACCGAGCCTTTCTGCTGGAATTGGCTCATGCTATACCCTTGGCAGGACACTTAGGCCAGGATAAGACCTTTGCTCGGCTTGTCCTCCACTTTTACTGGCCTCAGATGAAAGTGGCGTCCAACACTTACTGTCGGACATGTGTATCCTGCCAGGCCAGTGGGAAAACAGGGGTGAAGCTGAAGGCTCCCCTGGAACCACTTCCAGTCGTTAGCACACCCTTTGAGAGGGTGGGCATCGACATTGTAGGGCCTTTAGATCCACCAACAACAGCTGGTCACAGGTTCATCCTGGTTCTGGTGGATCATGCCACACGTTCCCCGGAGGCAATTCCTCTGAGGACAGTCACTGCACCTGTGGTGGCTAGAGCCCTAATGGGGATCTTTACCCGAGTGGGATTCCCCAAGGAAGTTGTGTCTGACAGGGGGACCAACTTCATGTCAGCTTACATGCGGGCGATGTGGAAGGAGTGTGGAGTGACCTACCGGTTCACCACTCCTTATCACCCCCAGTCGAATGGACTGGTTGAGAGGTTCAATAAGACCTTGAAGGGCATGATCAGAAGTCTGCCCGAAAGCCTGCGGAGGAAATGGGACGTCCTCCTACCCTGTTTGCTCTTTTCTTACAGGGAAGTGCCACAGAAGGGAGTGGGCTTCAGCCCCTTTGAACTTCTGTATGGGCACCCTGTACGCGGTCCTCTCAGCCTGGTGAAGGATGGTTGGGAGAAGTCTCCAGGAAACACCCCCAGGATGTGGTGAGCTACATGCTGGCCTTCAGGAGCCAAATGGCGAAGTTGTGGAAGCAGGCTTCTGACAACTTGGAGGCCAGCCAGGCAGTTATGAAAGAGTGGTATGACCAGTGACACAATGCTCACCAGGTGGAATTGGAGCCTGGCCAGAAAGTGTGGGTGATGGAGCCTGGAGAGCTTAGTGCCGTTCAGGATCACTGGACAGGCCCATTTGAAGTGTTGGAGAAGAAGGGTAAGGCCACATACCTGATGGACCTTAAGACCCCTCGACAGCCCCTACGGGTGCTGCATGCCAACCGACTCAAACCCCACCATAAGAGGCCCAAGGTCATGTTGATGATGGTGACTGATGGGGAAGAGGAAGCGGAAAGCGAACCTCTCCCAGACTTATTCTCGTCTCAAGAGAAGGATGGGTCAGTGGAGGGAGTGATTCTCTCTCCCACTCTAACTCCTGAGCAACGGGAGGACTGCCGCCAGATACTGGAGCAGTACTCTACGTTGTTCTCCCTTGTCCCGGGAAGGACTCACCTGTGTACCCATGATGTGGACACAGGGGACAGCCCACCAGTGAAGTCGAAGACCTACCGGCTGTCCGACAAGGTGAAGGCTAGCATCCATGGAGAGGTTGCCAAGATGCTAGAGCTGGGAGTTATCGAACCTTCCAACAGTCCTTGGTGCAGTCCGGTGGTGCTCGTGCCAAAAGCCGCGCCACCAGGCACCACACCCGAACTGAGGTTCTGTGTGGATTACCGGGGACTGAACTCAGTGACAAAGACTGATGCTCATCCGATCCCTAGGGCGGATGAATTAATTGACCGGCTAGGAGCTGCCCAATACCTAAGTACCTTTGACCTCACTTCAGGGTACTGGCAGATCTCCTTGACAAATGGAGCAAAGGAAAGGTCAGCCTTCTCCACGCCTGAGGGACACTTCCAATTTTGCGTGATGCCCTTTGGGCTCAAAAATGCCCCCGCCACATTTCAGCGGCTGGTGAACCAGGTCCTCTCTGGAATGGAGAGTTTCTCTGCTGCTTACCTGGATGACATTGCTGTCTTCAGTAGCAGTTGGGAGGACCATTTGCAACATTTGCAAGCCATTCTCCAGGCCCTGAAACAAGCTGGATTGACAATCAAGGCCAGCAAATGCCAGATTGGGCAGGGGTCGGTTGTGTACCTTGGACACTTAGTGGGTAGGGGGACAGTGCAGCCCCTGCAGGCGAAGATTGAGGCAATCATGGCCTGGGAACCCCCCAAGACACAGACTGAGGTCCGAGCTTTCCTGGGCCTCACAGGTTACTACCGTCGCTTTGTGAAGGGGTATGGCACTATTGTAGCGCCTCTCACAGAGCTCACCTCTAAGAAACAACCTCGACGGGTAGTTTGGACAAACACTTGTCAGCAAGCTTTTGAGAAACTGAAGCAGGCAATGTGTGCAGCACCGGTCCTGAGGGCCCCAGACTTCTCCAAGGAGTTCATTGTCCAGACAGATGCATCAGAACATGGCATTGGGGCAGTGTTATCGCAACTAAATGAAGAGGGCCTGGATCAGCCTGTGGTCTTCTTATCCAGAAGACTGCTTCCCCGGGAACAGAAGTGGAGTGCAATTGAGAGGAAAGCTTTTGCGGTGGTGTGGGCTCTGAAGAAGCTGCGGCCATACATGTTTGGCTCGCACTTCCTGGTTCAGACTGACCACCGACCCCTTCGTTGGCTGATGCAAATGAAGGGGGAGAATCCCAAGCTGTTGAGGTGGTCCATCTCCCTACAGGGAATGGACTTCCGGGTGGAACATCGGCCTGGAGTGGACCACGCCAATGCAGACGGTCTCTCCAGGTATTTCCGCCTTAGTGATGAGGACTCCCAAGGGGTTGGGTAGTTCTCCCCACTTTCAGCTGGGGGGGACGCGTGTTAGAACTGTCTGGCTTTTTGCGTAGTCCCTCCAATTTATTATTTATTTTGTCCCCTTTTTGCCCCTCATACCTTTATTAATTTTTGTGTCCACTAGCTTTTTCTAGGTGTTGGTCAAGGGGATAGGTGTTCTTTCCCCCCCCCCTCATAGTTTTTCACCTCAGGCCTAGAGGCCTGTTCTGACAGGAATAAAGCTGGAGTCACAAAATGGTGGCTACCAACTGCCCTAACTGCCAAACCTAGAACCTGTCCCATAGAGTAGAATAGGGCGTTCCAGAACCTTCAGGTCCCTTCTGGACTTCTGAGGGTCAGCCTAAAAAAGGCGGAATGCTGGACAGCCATTTTGTCTTGCCAGAGAGAGTCAGCTGGAGGACAGGCTGTAGCTAAAGATGGGGGTAGGATAGTCAGAGGGTTGCCTTACTGATTCACCACCCTTCCTCCCTTGGGTTATTTGTCCTGGCCCTGCTGCGTTGGATGACTGGAGACCCTGGGCGCCTAGTTGCCCCTAGTGTAACCATACAGGGGGTGTCAAAAGGAGAAGGAGACTGCAGCGCTGCGGAGCGCAGTCCTCTGCCCAGTAAAGGAACTTGAGGGAAGTGACTTCAGGATACTATTACAGTGGCTATAAGGACTGTGAGCTGGTGAGGAGTCAATCGCCATAAATCACAAGCTTATTTCCCCTTTTCCCTGTTACCTGGGGCTGCCCTTGCTTAAGTGATCTCCAAGTGACTCTAGTGGGGCTGGTAGCGTGTATTTCACGAGGCGCCACATCGTGCACTGGCCGTTTGTTCAGCCCGCCTGTGTGCTCTGTGACCGGTGGCTGCGGCGGTCGCTGTGTGAAGAGGATCGTCTTTCCTGAGCTGTCCCCTGTCAGCGCTAACCCGGCACAGAGAGCGAGTAAGCCGGCGCTTGTGGGCGGGGCCGGAGGAGGCAGAACCGAGCAGACTCCAGGTACTGCCACCGCACGCTCGCTCATGCCCGGTCGCGCCGCTTCCCTTCAGGATGGCGGAGGCGGGACCAGGCGGGGAAGCGCCGAGAGCCCAGCAGCGGCTGAAGAGAGTTGCATCGTCTCTCCCCCGCTCAAGCGCCTCACGAAGGAGCTGGCGCGAGCGGGAGGGGAGAGTTGAGGAGCCCAGCAGCGGCTCAAAGGAATCGCGGAAACTCCCTTTCCTTGCTCGGAAGCCACACGGAGGAGCTGGCTCGAGTAGGAGGGGGAAGCTGAGGGGCCCTGGAGGTTGGTAAGCCTTTCCCGCGTTCTGCTCCTTTGACCTGCCTCTGGACTCAAGATTTCAACTAACCAATGTACTACAAGTAAGGAGGTGATTAAACAGGGAAAGTGAGAAATAGTCAGCGCTTTAGCTGAGATTCTAATCTAAAGTGTACAGCATCCATGAGGAATCTCTGAAAGGGGCTACACTGACAGTTGTTTACCTGGAATACCCAGACTGGCTCATTGCTTATAGCAGGTCATTACTCCAGAGGAGCCAGTCTAGGTTTGAAAGTAGATACTGAGGGATTAAGCAGTGGCCAATGATGCTGTTCTAAGAGTACCTGCTAGTTAAGTAGGAGAGTAGGTGTCTAGAAGGGACTGCTGATGCACATTCCTGTACAACTGAAACCTTTCTGTGGTAGTGTCCCATTGTGGTAGTTATAGTGGCTGAAAGGGAGAGTTATAGAGCACTTCACAGAAGTTGAGTCTCATCAAAATTTGGAGTCTAATGTAATGAAATGTACTATTGATGTTGATTACTGATGCAAGTTAACATTGCTGAAAATATTACTACTGATTTCATGACATCTGCATGTACTGAGCTGTAGTTTCTCCAAAGACATAGGAGTAAAGCTATTTTTCCTGACAGAATGTTTAATACTAAACTGTGAATACTAAGAATAAGAGAACAGATAATATTTTTATAAAGCAGCTCATATTTTTCCATACTTTGGTGTAGTGTCATTCTTGTGTGTTATTGCGAGGAATTACTGCTGGGTGGTTTGCAACCTTCACACTTGTGCCTCTAGTATTTAGGTCTTACCCTAGGCCAGGCTACCCTAGGTGACCTGACATCCCAGGTTCCAACAGTCTCTATTTTAGACTTTCGGCAGCTCGACGCGCGACAGGTGTTGCTTGTGCCGCCTCGGCCGCTCGAACGCGGGCTGTGTGGAGCGCGTCTTCCTGCTCCCTCGGCTCTGTGGGGCGCCAGCGTTCGGAATAAGGCTGCGCTCGCGGTTCTTGTTCTTTGGGGTGGCGCGCTGAGGCAGGGTGTTACCGGCCTCACCAACCCTCGCTCTGACACCGGCTCAGTGTATTCTTTCGCGCAGTGTGCGCAGCGCCATCTAGTGGCGGTTTACAGTTACCGCACTAAGTTTTTGACAGCGGAACTGTCAGAACACCGGCGAGGGGGCTACCTTTGGAAATAATTGTAAGATGTTCAGTGCTCACACCCTCATAAGATGCAGTCTGCTGAGCAGTCAAACCCACCTATACAGGAGGCGGAGGAACTATGCTGCACCCAACCCCTGCCACCGGCGGTAGGTCGCGCGCTTTCACAGGCACTGGACACGGTACTGGCACCTCTGCGGGAGAGAGTGGATGCCCTCACCCAAAGCATCCCCGGGGTGTTTGGTAACGCAGTGCCTGCTGAACGCGGATCCAAAGGTGCGCAGGGAGGAGGGAAAAAGTCAGCGAAGGTATCACGCGGGGCACTTGGAGGAGTTCGATCGCTTGAGGGACTCCTTCCTGAAGAGTGCGCGAACGCTTAAAAATGTACCCTGCTGGGAGGGATTCTACCCCGGAGACGATGGCGACGAGGTCGCCCCAGACTCTGACCAGGAGGATGGTTTCCCCTTGGAGGTAGAGGGTGTTACCGAGGATGATGTCTCCTCGGAGGATGAGGATGTGTACACAGGGTGACCCTGGTGCCCGGCGTCTCATTCTTCGGGATCTGTGGAAGGGGACGACAAGACCCCAGACATGTTTGATCTGACAAAAATCTACCACCCAAGATCGTCGGAATGGATCCCTGACCCCAAAGTAGCAGCGTTTGTGGCGTGTAAGGTGCGCCAACCCCTTAAAAAAGAAGTTAGAACCCGCATGCAGGGTGAGTGCCCTCACCCAAAGTGGGAAGGCAGAGTGGCGGCCACACCAGACATCGATGAGAAGCTCTATGCGTTCTTCGCTAAGTTTATGAAGGAACCTAGGAAGGGCATAGATCGATCCAGGCGCAACTGCCAGGATAAGCTCCTGGACGCCGTGGGCCCCCTGACCCATATTGTCCAGTTAGCCGGGAGGGCCAAGGAATCAGGGACGGCGATGTCCACGGAGATCGTGGCAGGTTGGGCACAGCGAGCCCTATGCTTCCTGGGTAACGCAAACTGCACGTTGGCGGCAGAGCGGAGGAGATCCCTCCTCATCAAAATAGATCCTAAACTTGGAGATTTGGCACTTTGGAGGCAGTGCCTATTGCACAAGGCAAGCTGTTTGGCGAACGCTTTATTAAGGAGTTAAATAAGTTGGTCACAACCTTCTCTGCTTTAGACAGAGCACCGGCGAGGGGGCTACCTTTGGAAATAATTGTAAGATGTTCAGTGCTCACACCCTCATAAAATCAGTCTGCTGAGCAGTCAAACCCACCTATACAGGAGGCGGAGGAACTATGCTGCACCCAACCCCTGCCACCGGCGGTAGGTCGCGCGCTTTCACAGGCACTGGACACGGTACTGGCACCTCTGCGGGAGAGAGTGGATGCCCTCACCCAAAGCATCCCCGGGGTGTTTGGTAACGCAGTGCCTGCTGAACGCGGATCCAAAGGTGCGCAGGGAGGAGGGAAAAAGTCAGCGAAGGTATCACGCGGGGCACTTGGAGGAGTTCGATCGCTTCAGGGACTCCTTCCTGAAGAGTGCGCGAACGCTTAAAAATGTACCCTGCTGGGAGGGATTCTACCCCGGAGACGATGGCGACGAGGTCGCCCCAGACTCTGACCAGGAGGATGGTTTCCCCTTGGAGGTAGAGGGTGTTACCGAGGATGATGTCTCCTCGGAGGATGAGGATGTGTACACAGGGTGACCCTGGTGCCCGGCGTCTCATTCTTCGGGATCTGTGGAAGGGGACGACAAGACCCCAGACATGTTTGATCTGACAAAAATCTACCACCCAAGATCGTCGGAATGGATCCCTGACCCCAAAGTAGCAGCGTTTGTGGCGTGTAAGGTGCGCCAACCCCTTAAAAAAGAAGTTAGAACCCGCATGCAGGGTGAGTGCCCTCACCCAAAGTGGGAAGGCAGAGTGGCGGCCACACCAGACATCGATGAGAAGCTCTATGCGTTCTTCGCTAAGTTTATGAAGGAACCTAGGAAGGGCATAGATCGATCCAGGCGCAACTGCCAAGATAAGCTCCTGGACGCCGTGGGCCCCCTGACCCATATTATCCAGTTAGCCGGGAGGGCCAAGGAATCAGGGACGGTGATGTCCACGCAGATCGTGGCAGGTTGGGCACAGCGAGCCCTATGCTTCCTGGGTAACGCAAACTGCACGTTGGCGGCAGAGCGGAGGAGATCCCTCCTCATCAAAATAGATCCTAAACTTGGAGATTTGGCACTTTGGAGGCAGTGCCTATTGCACAAGGCAAGCTGTTTGGCGAACCCTTTATTAAGGAGTTAAATAAGTTGGTCACAACCTTCTCTGCTTTAGACAGAGCACAGTCGTCCATCAAGAAGATTTTTCCTGGACAGGTTTTTGCAGGGGCCGGAAGAGGACGGGGTTGCTCCTCCGGCCGCCAATTCCAGCAAGGCCCTAATAACAAGAACCAGCAGCGCCGTAACAACGGCTGTAACGACGGTCAACAGGGGAACTTCTACCCTAGTCGAGGTGCCGGCAAAGGGCGTGGCAGAGGCTATCACGGCGGAGCCAATGCACCGCGAGGTCCATCCGGTGAGTGTTTCCCTTTTTTCCCCATCAGTTCTGGGGGGAGGTTACGGGATCATCTCCACAACTGGTACAAAATCTTTTCAGACCCATGGGTGCTCCAGACGGTCAGGGGCTTCCGGATAGAGTTCTATGGCACTCCCCGTCAGAGGGTTCGCCCTCGCCCCTTACTTTTTTCCACAGAAGACAGGATTCTAATCAAAAACAAGGTGTCGGAACTCCTCAGGAAAGGAGTGATCCGCAGAACACGCCTTCACCCCTTGGGTTTCTTGAGCAACATTTTCCTAGTCCAGAAAAAGGACAAATGGTTTCGCCCGGTTATCAACTTAAGGGAATTCAACAAATGGCAGGTCTACCGCCATTTCAAGATGGAGGGAATCCATCTGTTACGCGACATTCTCCTCCAGGGAGATTGGATGGTTCGCCTGGACTTGAATGACGCATACCTCACGGTGCTGATCTTTCTGCCTCACAAGCGCTTTCTGCAGTTCTTATGGAATGGGGAGGTCTTCGAATTTCAAGCACTCCCCTTCGGCCTCTCGTCGGCCCCATGGTGCTTTACGAAGCTCCTACAGCCAGTGGTGGAGACACTACGCGAGAGAGGTGTTCGGATGATCATTTATCTCAACGACATCCTGATCATGGATCAGTCGCCGGATCTACTTTGTTCCAACTTGAACATGACTATTGCTCCGCTCCAGGACCTGGGGTTTGTGGTGAATGCTCAGAAGTCCGAGCTTTTTCCGAGGAGACAGATGACTTTTCTGGGGTTCCTCATAGATTCGGAATCTGCTTGCCTCAGCCTTCCGCAGCAGAAGGTGACCAAGATTCGCAAAGAACTCTCTCAGACCCTTCGGAGGGACAGAATCTCCCTTCACCACCTGCCTCGAATCGTGGGTCTCCTCTCATCCTCGATTCAGGTGATTTTTCCGGGCCCGTTGCACTACAGGGCCCTTCAACGACTGAAGGCGCAACATCTTCGGAAATGACTCACATACTCCGAACTCATTTCCCTCACAGAGGAAACGAGGACGGAGTTGCGCTGGTGGATAGAGCACATGAGTGCGTGGAACGGGAGAGCGATCTTCGGGTCCAGCCCGGACCTGATCATCGAATCAGATGCCAGCAGAGCGAGCTGGGGAGCCCGTTGCGGCGACATCACGATGGGGCGCCGGTGGTCGGAGGAAGAGCTTCAGCTTCACATCAATTGCCTGGAGCTCCTAGCGGGCTCCTTCCCGGTGAAGTCTCTGACCCAGAACCAGGTGACATGTTGCATCCTGCTACGCATGGACAACGTGTCGGTGGTGAGTATATCAGTCGCCTGGGTGGACCTCGGTCCCGGGCCCTGGCAAACCTGGCGAAGACTAAGGAATACTGACAGTGTCGCCTGGAGTAGTACATACACAACCACATATAAATTATTTTCATGTATGCCAACTCATAGGTTTCGACGTTTCGATCCCTTTGCTCAGTTAAATAAAGGGGATCATCTTCAGGACTTATATAATAGGGTTTGCCTGAATTTTAGGAGCGCCCTGGCGCCATCACCCATTATCTACTAACCAAGTTTACCATCCTTCACCTCTTCTCAAGAGGTATGTCCTAGGCAATGCTCAAATCACCATTAGCCCACCAGACCTGCATAGAAGCCTGCCCCAGGATAACCATAGACGCACATTGCTCTGCTCAATCACCAGTTCACTGAGCCTCGAGCATTTTTTTAATCACATGTTCTGCACAACCCCAAACTATCCACCCACAATACCAATGTCACTGCGATTCCGAGGACAATTGTATATGAATGTTGGACCTGAACTAAAAGGCTACCACTGTCACCATCACCTTGCACACACCGCGATTTCGAATGTTGTAATCGTTAAGAATGGTATGGACTGACCGCCCTCCGGGATTCTCGCCTGATAATTTCCTTTCTTGTTTGTTTTTCATTCTTTCTCCAACAGGCGCTCCTAAAATTCAGGCAAACCCTATTATATAAGTCCTGAAGATGATCCCCTTTATTTAACTGAGCAAAGGGATCAAAACGTCGACACCTATGAGTTGGCATACATGAAAATTATTTATATGTGGTTGTGTATGTACTACTCCAGGCGACACTGTCAGTATTCCTTACCTATAACAGTGCCCTGCCTGCTCCTTTCTTTTGCCTGAAAACACCCCTTTTACTCTTTTCTATTTTCTTCTTTCCTCCTAGTACGGCACAGGACTGTGTCTTGCTACTGCTGTAGAAATGTATTATAACCATATTTGATATCTGTTGTTAAATAAATTACTTGCCCGGCTGGACAAGGAAGTTTAAACATATAGTAGCCTATTGTGTTTTATATAATATTGGCTCTATCCCCAAGAAAGCTAAGAACCTTTGTTTCTGAGAATTCAGTTGATACCCATGGTTCGTAGCCACCCGCTGGGTCCCCCTTGTTGCTCTAAAAATCATACAACGGACGGCATCATGATTGGCTGGTGGTTACTATGGACACTGTGCCCCATGTGCTCATGGGAGTTGTGGTTCAGTTAATATGTGCTGATTGGTTTTTTCTTTGAATTGCTAATATAATAAAGAGAAGAAAGGACTGCATAATCCTCGCCTCCTAGTCCTTAAAAGAATTGAAGCTTTCCGTTACGTTAGCTAGGAAATTTTTCATTTACTCAAGGCAGGACACGGAATAAGACAGTCCTCCCCCGCCGCTCCATCCCAGTGACCCACAAGTAAGTTGCAGCATGCTCAGGTCATTCACCGCCCCATCCCCTAGGCTTCCGACTCTAACCAGGCGCCCGTTTTCCCACAGATAATTCTACGGCCATCCCCGTCGCGATCCCCACCCGGCCTCATCGCCACCGACTGAGGTCTCTCCAAGTAAGTTTCCATAGCGCCCAGTATCCACAGGCCCCTTGACTTGATCACACTGGGACTCTAACACCATCTTCTCTCCCCAGAACAGCCTCCATCCATGCGGGAAAGTAACTTCCCTGACCGGCACAATCGCCATTCAACTCCGATTAGCATCTGCCTCCACTTACGGGGTAAGCCTCTCCCCGACATGCCTACCATTGCGCCGCACTCGTCCTTTGGCCACACTCAAGCACTCTGCTCCCTCACTACGGTATAACTAATCCCATGCAGGAGACTATTTTCACGGCAGGACATAACAATCACCTGGCTTAGTACACGCGCCACTTCAGTCTCCTCACAAACATCATAATATCAATGAGCCTCTATTATTATTATTAATGACATTTGTTAAGCGCATGGTTGCACAAGGAACAGTGCATCCCTGCGCTGAAAATCCCACTAATCATCTCTTCAGCTTAGCTCACGGAGGAGGAGCACTAGGGCCAGGGGAAACTAAACTGATTATGTCTTGGGGAAAAGATGGGTTTTCAACCTCTGTCTGAACCTTGCTTCAGACGGTTCCATCCTCAATTCGATGGGCAGGTCATTCCAGTCTTTACTGGCCAGGTGTCTAAAGGACCGTCCTCCCATCCTTGCTCTGTGGATCCGTGGAACCACTTATAGCATGCTACCCATCGACCTAAGAAGGCGTGAAGGACGATAGATTGGAAGCAAATCCTGGAGATATGAAGGTGCTTATTTGTGAGCTATGCGATGGGTAATGCACATAGTTTTAAATTCAATTCGTTCCTTTATTGGAAGCCAATGCAGGGAACGCAATGCATGTTTCCCAGAGGCCCTCCTAGGGAGGTTCAGGACAAGCATGGCAGCTGCGTTCTGGACGCGTTGCAACTGCATTAGGCCTTTTTTACTGAGTCCACATAGGAGGGAGTTCCCATAATCTAAATTGGAGGTGACCAAGGCATGTACCATTGTTTTTCTGGTGCTGGGAGGCAGTAGGTCAAGGATTTTCCTCAGGACCTTCAAAATGCCATAGCATTTACCGGCAACATTACCAACATGATTAGTGTAGGCTAGATTAGAATCAAGAAGTATGCCAAGGTTTTTGACTATGTCCACCTGGGCAGGGACAGAGCCCAGTTCTATGGGCCACCATGCAGATGTCCAGATGGAAGGACAGGGACCAACGATAAGAACTTCCGTCTTATTACCATTGAGGCGGAGATAGTTCTGCTTCATCCACCCATCAAGTGCCACCAAGCAGGCCGAGAATTTCTCAGCTACCACAACTGGATCACGGGACAGGTTGATCACCAGTTGTGTATCGTCTGCATAAGAGACTATGGCAACACCATATGACTCCACCAGTTTGGCAAGGGGTTCCATGTACAGATTTAGTAACGTGGGGCTCAGAATCGAGCCCTGTGGAAACTGGTATTTCTCACCCAGTATTATTTGCACGAATTATTCAGCATATCGTGACTAGTATAGGACCTGCTCTTATGACTTACTATCTCCCTTACTTAGCCTTCCACAGTAGAATTAAGTGCAACAGCTCTCCTAACAAAGTATGATTAAACCGCTGGATTGTCTCAGCTTGTTTGTACCATGCACTTACCCGTAATTTGTCGCCCCTAGATTAGATACGGCAAATAGACCAACCATACCCTATTGATCTAATGTAGGTGTGTCCTCAGTCTGTTACGGACCCACTATCCTAATATATACTCTCTCCTCCACCACTTAGATCGAAAGTGCTCACAGGCTCTTGTCCTGAAGATGATCTCGCTAACCTGAGATCGAAATGCCATTGATTATCCCAACAAAAACTCCATCACCTATTTCCTTCATTTGTGGAGTACTGACAAATCATATTGTTTTACAATGCGATGGCACTTTTAATATGTCACCTAAACACCTTCACTTCACACACTTTTTACCACTTCTGTGAGCACAATATGTCACGAAGCCAATATATGACATAGCAAATTTATTGAGATAATACATTTGTTGTCAAACTTATTTGTATCCTGTGTCCGTGTATAGTAAGCAACTGAGTCATCTTTGGACCGCTTTGTGAAATATGTGTAAACTGATTTAATTCCTCTCCTAAATCTCTTCAGCCAAGCCTGTCAGAGGACCAGATAGGCCTCCTAGACCACTGTTTCCAAAACATTATATTGTACCCCAGGTCTTACCATGGGGTTAACCTTGTTTTACTAAACTCTGGAATATTGAGCCACCAGCTCCAGAAGGCACTTAAGTTGGAGTTCCAGGGGCTATTAAAAGAATCAAGAAATCAGCAGACATATCTACAAATGCTGTTTGGGGCTTAGAAGGACCACTAATAACGCTCATTGTAGCTGGAGCTCGCTACCTGGAACTGAACATTTGTCATCTCATTTGGCCCACCATGTCCATAGATATCTAAAAAGTCATAGCTGCTCATGCAAGACATTTTACAACATTCAGCTTGTATCCAGAGGGACAGTGCACTCACCACAATGCAAAAATCCCTAGCAGCATTTATCTCATACTGTAGGTGAGCCTGTGTGGTTGTAGAGCACCCGAGGAAATTAAAAAAAATTGTTTCCTGATCTTAGCAATAGTGGAACTACCAAATGATTTCTCCTATTCAGAAAGCTGCAGGGCCTGTGAACAGTGGGGAAGTGGAGTGGCCCTTGCAGGCACTGAAAGTGCCATCGGGCTGCTTCCTGTCTGACACCCACTGCTGCTCCAGGAGTCAAGCAATAGAGGCAGCACAGGCACATAGGTACAAGAGGAGAGAGGCAGCTCCGCCTCAGGCATCCAGTAGAGCGTACCGGGGAAAATAGACTGGACAGTATGGGCTTGGGGCTGCCATGTGGTCACAGATAATATGTGCATGGGTATCTCACAAAGGAAATGGTGCCCACTTGTTAAACTGAAATATTACATCAAATGCACCTTAAATCAAATAAAACAAGAGAAAAAGAAAATGTTTACACCCGATATGGTCACTTCAAATTGCATCCTTTGATGCAACGAAGGACTATTTAAGGCCTCTCCCAAGATAAAACTTTGCATATTTGTAGTTGTAATACTCAGAGGAGTATGGGCATCACAAAATGATTTCTTTTTGTATAGATATATATAGACCCGTACCTACCAGCAAAATGGATGGACGAATGACAGCATTTAAATCCCATGCCGGTGGTGGGTAGAAAGAGAGGTGAGAGAGAGGGCAGGAGCAGCATCCCAGCTCCTAAAATTCTTCCTCACACCACCCTAACCTCCCTATTTGTAGGAGAAATGAACCAGGAGGGACTGGGATTGTAACTAGTCCCTAACCATGCCTTCCAATAATGGTTAAATTCAAACACATCCATAATCACATTATGCTTATATGTCTATGAAGATCACTCCAATAGGAAAGATATGCATGAAGTGGTCCAGCAAGGAGGCGGAATATTTTCTGATTTTTTTTTAGCGTGCAAAAATTTCCAAACAGCATTTGGCTCCTTGCTCAGGCACAGACACACAACTTTGTGCCCAGAAAGGAGCTGGACGCTCTTAAACAGTGTTAGACGCTGTATGGATTTTTTATTAGGCTAAGAAAAAAACGAAAATGAAAAATAAAAAATAAAAAAAGACTATCATTATTGGTTTTCTTACTATTATTAATAGTAGTAGTATTGTTAATAATAATAATAACAACAACAATGTGTTTATTTCTCCCCGTTTTCCTCTTTCTACGAATGCTGCATTCTGCAGCACATGTAGAAAAAAATAAAATGCCTCAGAAGATTATTTAAGGGCCACCTTCCTGCACAAAAGAAATGTTGCTTGGCAGCGTATATAGAGAGAGAGCTGGAATGTGCTATATCTTAGTAGGTATTGCGCATTCCTGCCTCTTCATTTGACGCAGCAAAGCAAGTTGCCTTTCTGCATTGGGCTGTGTGAAATATTAGCAACCTGCCCCTATATTATTGAAGGCAAACAAGGGGTGTGAACACCTGGCACAAAGGAAATGTAAAACTTTACTGATGGATGGTGGATATTGTGTTGCACCTAAACATAACATATGTCTCTAAATTACAGGCATCAGCTGTTCCACTTGAATTTCCCGGTCAGTTGTTTATTTTACACCCTGGGTAGTATGAACCCTTGGGTGAGGGCTTTTGAGAGGAGATTTTGTATTTTTTTTCATAATCGGTTCCTGGCAGCGGTTAGTTTTCAGTGCTGCAATTGCGCATGCAGAAATATGTGCTGTATGCTAGATTTTGCCAATCTTTGGTTAGTTTTTTTTACATCTGTCTCTGGTATAGCTTACTCTTAGCTTGCATGCATTGTCTCCAGTTTTATATATGGGACGTCCCTTTAAAATCTCACTAGGAATAGTGGTGATTTTCTATTTATTTAATGATATTTTCTAATGTGCTCGTTTTTTGTCACAGTAATTTTACTAAAAATAATCTATAGTTTGAAGTTGCAATCTTCAATAAATGTGTCTTTGTGCCTTTGAAATGAAAACACTCAAAGTCAAGACGGATGGTGTTTCCCTACCTGATATTTTTCTACCAGGCAAAGGTATAACTATAATTGTATGGGCTGTGTTTTGATCGTGTGGTGTAGAAGGCTTTCAATGCCATTCACTTCCTTCAGATAGCAGCATGGGTAAGCCCTATAATCAGCTGAACAGCCCACACTTCAAAGTTTGTAGCCCATGGTCAAACTAATCAGGTCTCCTGAGGGGTCTGTCGAGCTCCATGGGTTGTCCTAGCATTTTTAGTTCAAGGAGCATACCAAATTGCCTACAAAGAAAATTAAGAGAAAAAAAGGTTATGTTGTTTAATATTTTAAAACCTATGCCTCAGAAAGCAAGAGCATATTTCTGAAAGAAACCTTACAGAATTCCATAAAAGCGAAATCAGTGTGATTAAACATCAAAACAAAGCTATTTCCACGAGTGAGTTACTAATTCCTTTGCAAACAAGTTTAAGCCCCTTCCCATACAAGTTGTGCTGGTTAGGAACAAGCAATTAGCCTTTTGGAAACATAACCGTTGTTGGGCACTTCAGAAAAGGCACCTTGTAGATCATAGGTTGCAGTATCAAAGAAGGTGTAAAATATTAGGTTTTATGGTTGCATATTGATAACTCTTTGAACATACTGTACATTATGGAACTGTAACACGCATACACATTTTGGAGAGCAGTAAAACATCACTGCTTTGCTCTCTAATGATTAGCAGTGGCTTCCACAGCATCCGTCACCCCTTCATGCTGACAAACATGTTCTCATATGTGTGGTGGCAGAAGTCATTCAATACCATCTGTTGGTCAGCTGACATACTCATTGTCTTGCCTGCCGGCTACAGGAATGGTAAGATCACATCACTACTGGCGCAGCATACTTTTGGCTCCATCCAGAGTGACCTTTGTCCCATTGGGCCGGTCACCCCCTCGCACCGTGCACACTCCTCGGGAGTGAGCTCAGGCTGCCCCTCGTTCCCGCCAGTGCCGCCGCTGCCAGCAGCTGTGATCCTGTGCACCGCTGATTGAGCCCAGGCTGCCCCTTGTTGCCACCAGCGCCGCCATTGCCAGCAGCTGTGATCCTGTGCACCGCTGATCGGTGCTCTTGCCCCGCCTGTGCCGCCTTTATATTGCGATTCCGATTGTCTGTGTGATTTTGCTCCTTGTTTTGTTCCTGTGCCCCGTGTAGTTTATTTTCTGCTCCTCTGTGTTTTTTTGTTCCCCTCCTGTCTCTCCCGGCCCCTGCCGCGCTTCCCACCACCTCCCCGCTCCCCACCGCTGCCCCTGCGGCCCCGCCCCCTTCCCTCTACAGCCCTTCCCATTCGCCGCCCCGCTCCCGCCTCCCAGCTGTCCTCCCTCGCTCCGCCCCCCCCCACTCTCCACTTATGGCAGAATGGCAAACGCGCAGCGTTGACGCGCAGCGTTGACGCGCAGCGGGCGTGCCCCAAGCGTGCTGAAGGTGCACCCGCGCCTGGACCGCGCCCAGTGCCAGGACCCGTGGCCCCCGCAGACCCCAGCCCGCCCGCCGGACGTACGACGCCGCCACCCTCGACGCACTCAACGCCGGCCAAGTCCCGGGATGCTACCGTGCCACCCCGAGACGCACCCACGGACCCTTCTGCTGCAACTCCTGCAAGTTCACCTGCATCCGGACCGGCACTAATCCAGCACTAACCAAGACCAAGACGAGCAACAGCAGCAGCCACCTGAAATGCATCCTGCTCAACACCCGCTCCGTCCACAGGCACGCCATCGAGATCTGGAACCTGCTCGACACCACAGCCCCAGACGTCGCCTTCTTCATGGAAACCTGGATGAACGCCTCCTCAGCGCCCGACATCGCCATCGCCATCCCAGACGGCTACAAGATCATCCGAAGGGACCGCATCAACCACACCGGAGGAGGCATCGCCATCGTCCACAGGAACACCATCCGCATCATGACCAACACCGACAACACCCTCGCAACCGCCGAGCACCTGCACTTTCAGGTCAACATCAACCCCAAGACCACCCTCAGAGGCACCCTCATCTACAGACCACCGGGACCACGCACACAATTCAGCGAAGACATCGCCGACTTCATCAGCCCGCACGCCCTCCTCTCCGCTGACTACATCCTCCTCGGGGGCCTCAACTTCCACCTGGAGAACAACAACGACCGCAACACCACCACCCTGCTGGACAACCTCGCAAACCTCGGACTCAAGCAGCTGGTGACCACCCCCACCCACTACGCCGGACACACACTCGACCCCGTCTTCTCATCCAGCAAGGACATCGCCTTCAGCCACGCCACCGGACTCCACTGTACAGACCACAGCTGCGTCCACTTCAGCTTTGGAAGGACCACGATCCACCACCACCAGCAACAGGTTGCACGCAGGAGCTGGAACAAGATCACAGCCGACCAGCTCGCGACCTCCCTGAGCATGAACCCTCCCACCAGCACAACGAACCCAAGCCAGGCGGCCACCAACCTCACGAAGTGGATCAGCGACTGCGCAGACGAGCTCGCCCCCCTGAGGACCCCGCCCAGCAGACCCGGTAGCAAGAAAGCCCCATGGTTCACGGACGAACTCAAAAGCTCCAAGAAGAACTGCAGAGCCCTCGAGAGAACCTGGCGCAGAGACACAACACCGGACAACATGACTGCCCTTAAGCTCGCCACCCGAAAACACCACCAACTCATCCACGCCACCAAGAAAACTGCATTCAAGGATCGACTGGACAACAACACACACAACAGCAAAGAACTCTTCAACATCGTCAAAGAGCTCTCCAACCCCAACGCTGGAAACAACGACATCACCCCTTCGCAAGACCTCTGCAACTCCCTCGCCTCCTACCTCCACAACAAGATCGCGGACATACACAACAGCTTCAGCACTCAACCGACGAACGCCATGACCGGACCACCGCCCCCCACCACCACCCTCCACGCCTAGACTCCGATCAGCACCGAAGACACCGCCCGCACGATGAACTCCATCCACTCCGGATCTCCTACCGACCCCTGCCCTCACCACGTCTTAAACAAGGCCGACGCTGTCATCGCACCCCACCTGCGGGACATTATCAACACCTCCTTCGACACCGCTACCTTCCCGGAGAGCTGGAAGCACGCCGAACTCAGCGCCCTACTCAAGAAGCCATCGGCCGACCCCACCGACCTCTAGAACTACCGCCCCATCTCGCTGCTCCCGTTTCCTGCAAAAGTCATCGAGAAGACCGTCAACAAGCAGCTGGCCGCCTTCCTCGAGACCAACGGATCCCTCGACCCCTCGCAGTCTGGCTTCCGGGCCAACCACAGCACCGAGACCCCCCTGATCGCAGCCACCGATGACATCCGAGCGCTGCTCGACAACGGAGAAACAGAGGCCCTCATCCTCCTCGACCTCTCCGCGGCCTTCGACCCCTGTCTGCCACCGTACCCTAGTACAACGCCTCAGCAACGTCGGAGTCCAGGAGAAGGCACTGGAGTGGATCACCTCCTTCCTCGCCGGAAGGACACAGAGAGTCCGCCTCCCTCCGTTCAGATCTGAAGCCACCGAAGTCATCTGTGGCGTTTCTCAAGGCTTCTCGCTCAGTCCAACCCTCTTCAACGTCTACATGAGCCCCCTCGCAGACATCGCACGCCAGCACAACCTCAACATCATCTCCTACGCTGACGACACCCAACTGATCCTCTCCCTCACCAACGACCCCGCCACCGCCAGAGCCAACCTTCACAAAGGGATGAAAGAGGTAGCCGAATGGATGAAGAACAGCGGCCTGAAACTGAACTCAGACAAGACGGAAGTCCTCATCCTGGGATCTTCACCCGCCGCTTGGGACGACTCCTGGTGGCCCCCCGCCCTAGGCAGTGCGCCCAAACCAACAGACCACACACGCAACCTGGGCTTCATCCTGGACTCCTCCCTCTCCATGACCAGACAAGTCAACGCCGTGTCCTCGTCGTGCTTCAACATCCTGCGCATGCTACGTAAGATCTTCCGGTGGATCCCCACCGAGACCAGGAAGACGGTCACCCAGGCCCTCGTCACCAGCTGTCTGGACTACGGCAACTCCCTCTACGCCGGAACCACCGCCAAACTCCAGAAGAGACTCCAGCGGATCCAGAACGCCTCAGCACGACTCATCCTGGACATCCCCCGTCGCAGCCACATCTCCGGACACCTGAGAGACCTGCACTGGCTCCCGGTCAACAAGAGAATCACCTTCCGTCTCCTCACCCACGCACACAAAGCCCTATACAACCAAGGCCCAGGATACCTCAACAGCCGCCTCAACTTCTACGCTCCCAAATGCCAGCTTCGATCGACCGGCCACGCCCTCGCCGCTGTCCCCCACATCCGAAGAGCCACCACAGGGGGACGGTCCTTCTCCTACCTCGCCGCCAAGACATGGAACTCCCTCCCCACCCACCTCTGCCTGACCCAGGACCACCTCGCCTTCAGGAAGCAACTCAAGACCTGGCTGTTCGAGCAGTAGCGGACCCCCCTCCCCCAGCGCCTTGAGACCCTCTGGGTGAGTAGTGCGCTATATAAATGCGATGATTGATTGATTGATCCTTACACGTCATACCTACACAATATACACATGCACTTTGCACATGTACTAAGTGCATGTGTAAATGCAGGTGTAAGTGTGAGTATGTGCCCAGCCCCACCTTCCTCCCAGGACGATGCATGAAGTCACACCCAGCCCTTTGTTTGGGTGGTACTGTCACTGGGAATACACAAAGTGAGCTGTCACCCAGCCAGTGATAAGAGACAGGCAGCAGGAACCAAATGGCTAAAGTAAGTAAATACCAGCTTTCTAAAAGTGGCACTTGCTAACCTGCAACCTAAAATCCAACTTCACCATGAGTTTTGATATTAAATTGTGAATCTAGTGACACCAAACTCGAAAACTCCATCTCTTCGCATTTGGTAGTTACACTTATAAGGTGTCGTAAGGTAATCCCAATGTTATTCTTTGGGAGAGAAAGGCCTTGCAGTAGTGAAAAACGAAATTCAGTGTTTTTCACTGGGAAGACATGTAAAACTTAAAAGTACATGTCCTCATGCACTGCCTTTTATATACATTGCACCCTGCGAGTTATACATGGCCTACCTTAGGGGTGACATATGTGTATGAAAAGGGAAGGTTTAGGCCTGGCAAGTGGTTTCACTTACCAGGTCGAAATGGCAGTTACAAACTGTACAAACAGGCTCCGCATTGGCAGTTCTGAGACATGCTTAAAGGGCTACTTCTGTGGGTGGTGCAATCAGAGCTGCAGGCCCACTAAAAGCATTTAATTTACAGGCCTATGGCACATTTAGAGCACTTTACTATGGGCGTATCAGTAAATTAAACAATCCAATTGGGGATGAACCAATGTTACCATGTTTAGGGGAAAGAGCACAAGCATGTTAACACTTTTAGAGTGGCAAAGTGTGCAGAGTCCTAAAGCCAGGTGTTACATGGTAGATTGTGGGTTTATCCATGCATCCACTCATGGATGGTGGCCCATTCCCAGAATTACAATGAGTGGTAGCCCTGGAAATGTGTCAACATGCTACACAAGGGAGGCATAACAAGGAGAAATGTCTTAATTTAGTCTCTTGTTTCCTCTTTCTACTCGTGCAGAGAGCAAAAAGACATGAATGTTTGTTTGCAAGAAATTGTCCTCTCCTGCATGAAAACAATCCTGCTTGCAACGCAGGCACCCTTGGACCATGATGCAAGGGTGCTTGCACTGGCATTGGGCATCCAAAAGTGTGCCAGTGTAATAAGAGAGCAATGATAAGTATTGTGCATTCCTGCCTTCTTCCTTTCATGCAGTGAAGCGCAGCAAGGTGTCTTTCTGCTTTGCATGAAAAAAGGATAAATATGGCTCTTAGGGCCCGATGTAGGTGGCCCATTACCGGTCGGTAAACCCGAAATTCGGTACATTTCTGGCTTACCGACCGGTATTGAGCCATTTCAGAAGTAGGGGATGAATCAGTATTTACCGATTCTGTATTTACCGAATCCTTATTTACCGATTCGGTATTTACCGAATCGGTAAATGGCATGTAGGAAGCACTTTTAAGAGTGCTTATGTGCTTTAAGGATTCATTGTTTACCACCAACTATTAGTTGGTGTTAAATTCCGAATACCTTTGAAAATGCAAATCTGTGCATTTTCAACAGTGCCATGTGGCAGACATACATGCCCTTAGGGCATATATGTGTGCCACTGAATCGGTAAAATTCGGTATTTTAGAATCGGTAAATTTGGATTACCTACATCTGGCCCTCAGTCTCTGAAAAGGAAGCTGGAATCCTCCAGCAGAGCAAGGCTTTAGGGTGTTCTTGGCGAGGTCCTCTTGAAGTCAGATAGACATTGGACAAAGTTCTGCTGATGATGTTGAATTTGGCGGGAAAAGCTTGAGTGCGAAAATTCAAATTCTGCGTCCACCAAAGTCCTATCATTATCAGATACCTGACGTATCTGCGCCTATTCAAAACTTTGACTTTTGGACTTGGGGCCTAAATTGGATCTCTCACACATTAGCCCATTTCTCGAACTGCACTCTATTAAACATACTCTTCATGTTTTTACTCACAGAGGCAGACTTCTCACCCTGCACTCATACGAGCAAATCCCTTACACTGCACTCACAAGCACAGACACTCTGCGGTCACACAGGGACACTGCCACTCTGCCATTATTCAGTTTCACTGCTCAGTCTGTACCCAATCAGGCACAACCTCCATTCTGCTCATGGTGAAAGAGTAAGGGAGGACAAATGTGGTCTGAGGTGAATGATGCTGAAAATGGAGGAACACAAAGGAGAAATGGAAGGAAAGTGATGGTGGGGTTAGCTGAATCCATAGATCTAGACGTGAGCCCGGAACAAGAATGAGAAGAGGCAGCAGAACATAGATTATGATGGAGAAAGAGGTGAAGGGATGCAGAGGGGACACACACAAGGTGTGCAGGCCAGCCGGTGACATCATTTAGAGGTAAGCTGGGGTGAAGAAAGGGCGAAAAATGTTTGGGAGCTGTAGTTAATGAAATATGGAAAAATAAAAAATAGTGGGAAGAAGGGGAATTTCCAGAGAGACATGTCTGAGCAGTTTTAAGGGACACTTTGATGGGAAAATTAAATTTGTTTCAGTACTTTTATTCTTCACAATTAACTTCAGGAAAAGAATGTTGGACAAGGAGCAGTGTTTGGTGGTTTCAATAACAATATTGGCTGTGGATCAGGGAAATCAGAGTAAGGCTGCTAACTGCAATACTAAAGCTTATGACAGACAGATGGAGTCTGGCTTCGACTGCAAGGCAGAGTCACATCCGTACCCAGCATTAACGAGGCGGCCTGCCTCTCTCACGTTGCAAACACTTATCTTGGAGGATAAAAAGAATAAAGGGACATGTGGAGTTTGCAATGACAAATCATTGACCTACAGCTGAATAAAAATGCAACAGGAAACAAAGAGCATGCCCTGTCAGTGAGAGAGGTAAGGGGGGGAGTTCTGTATGGGAACAGTGGAGATGTTGGAAGGGGGTCAATGCTTCAATCACCACTAAGTAAAATAGGACAGCAAAACACTGGAACACCAACTTATCACACATGGAGGCGTCTGTTACGCAGGACTGGTGATACGAACATTGCTGTGTGTAATGCATGTAAAATTAGGATGCTCTTAGTAGTGTTGTGCCCATAACCTAAATAGAGGTGGGCGGGATTTGCATAGTCGCGCTATGCAAAGCTCCACAAAATGGTGAAATATCTCTGTGAGAACGCAAAAGTTCCATGAATACGTGGAATTGCTGTTCCGCCCGTTCGCAATGCTTTTTTCCTGTTCGCGAACGCTGTTTGCATGCTCGGGGAGAAATATGTTGCAAACACGCATTTTGAAATTGAGAACAAGTAAAAAATTCCATGAAGCAGCAGATCGCGGAATTTTTGGAAATTCTCTGTTCTCAGCGGAACGTGAAATTACCCAAATTCCACAAATTCCGCAAGCAGAACGTAATTTACCACCCATGCCTAAACATAAACAGGCAATGTTTGCTCAGATGTCCTCCCGCCCTGCTCCCTGCTTCCCGCCTCCGTTGCTTAACAACGCCCCCTTTCTTTCTGTGCCCTTCCCGCTCCCGCCTCCCAGCTGCTCCGCCCTCCCTCGCACTTCGCCATATATGGCGACTGTGCGAACGCGCAGCGGTCACACGCAGCGGGCGCACCGATTGTGCACCAAAGGTAAGCCCGTCTGCGCCCGTCCGCGACTGGACCGAGCCCAGCACCAGGACCCCTGGCCCCCGCTGTCCCCTGCCCACCCGCCGGACGTACGACGCCGCCACCCTCAACGCACTCAACGCCGGCCGATCCCTGGGTTGCTACCGAGCCACCCCGAGACGGACCCACGGACCCTTCTGCTGCAACGCCTGCAAGTTCACCTGCATCCGGGCCTGCACCACTCCAGCAGTGCCCAAGACCCCGACGAGCAACAGCAGCAGCCACCTGAGATGCATCCTGCTCAACACACACTCCGTCCACAGGCATGCCATCGAGATCTGGAACCTGCTCGACACCACAGCCCCAGACGTCGCCTTCTTCACGGAAACCTGAATGAACGCCTCCTCCATGCCTGACATCGCCATCGCCATCCCAGACGGCTATAAGATCATCCGAAGGGACCGCATCAACCACACCGGAGGAGGCATCGCCATCGTCCACAGGAACACCATCCGCATCACGACCAACACCGATGACACCCTCGCTACCGCCGAGCACCTGCACTTCCAAGTCCACATCAACCCCAAGACCACCCTCAGAGGCACCCTCATCTACAGACCCCCTAGACAACGCTCACAATTCAGCGAAGACATCGCCGACTTCATCAACCCGCACGCCCTCTGCTCCGCTGACTAGATCCTCCTCGGGGACCTCAACTTCCACCTGGAGAACAACAACGACCGCAACACCACCACCCTGCTGGACAACCTCGCCAACCTGGGACTCAAGCAACTGGTGACCACCCCCACCACTACGCCGGACACACACTCGACCCCGTCTTCTCATCCAGCAAGGACATTGCCTTCAGCCACGCCACCGGACTCCACTGGACGGACCACAGCTGCGTCCACTTCAGCTTCGCAAGGACCACGATCCACCACCACCAGCAACAGGCTGCACGCAGGAACTGGAACAAGATCACTGTCGACCAGCTCGCGTACTCCCTGAGCACGAACCCTCCCACCAGCACAACCAACCCTAGCCAGGCGGCCACCAACCTCACGAAGTGGATCAACGACTGCGCAGACGAGCTCGCCCCCCCTGAGGACCCCGCCCAGCAGACCCGGCAGCAAGAAAGCCCCATGGTTCACCGACGAACTCAAAAGCTCCAAGAAGAACTGCCGAGCCCTCGAGAGAACCTGGCGCAGAGACCCAACACCGGACAACATGACTGCCCTCAAGCTCGCCACCCGGAAACACCACCAACTCATCCGCGCCACCAAGAAAACTGCATTCAAGGAACGACTGGACAACAACGCACACAACAGCAAAGAACTCTTCAACATTGTCAAAGAGCTCTCCAACCCCAACGCCGGAAACAACGACATCACCCCTTCGCAAGACCTCTGCAACTCCCTCGCCTCCTACTTCCACAACAAGATCGCGGACATGCACAACAGCTTCAGCACTCAACGGACGCACGCCACGACCGAACCACCGCCCCCCACCACCACCCTCCGCGCCTGGACTCCGATCAGCACCAAACACACCGTCCACACGATGAACTCCATCCACTCCGGATCTCCAACCGACCCCTGCCCTCACCACGTCTTCAACAAGGCCGACGCTATCATCGCACCCCACCTGCAGGACATCATCAACACCTCCTTCGACACCGCTACTTTCCTGGAGAGCTGGAAGCACGCCGAACTCAGCGCTCTACTCAAGAAGCAATCGGCTGACCCCACAGACCTCAAGAACTACCGTCCCATCTCGCTGCTCCCGTTCCCTGCAAAAGTCATCGAAAAGACCGTCAACAAGCAGCTGGCCGCCTTCCTCGAGACTAACGGCTCCCTCGACCCCTCGCAGTCTGGATTCCGGGCCAACCACAGCACCGAGACCGCCCTGATCGCAGTCACCGATTACATCCGAGCGCTGCTCGACAACGGAGAAACAGCGGCCCTCATCCTCCTCGACCTCTCCGCGGCCTTCGACACTGTCTGCCATCGTACCCTAGTACAACGCCTCAGCAACGTCGGAGTCCAGGAGAAGGCACTGGAGTGGATCATCTCCTTCCTCGCCGGTAGGACACAGAGAGTCCGCCTCCCCCCGTTCAGATCTGAAGCCACCGAAGTCATCTGCGGCGTCCCTCAAGGCTCCTCGCTCAGTCCAACCCTCTTCAACATCTACATGAGCCCCCTCGCAGACATGGCATGCCAGCACAACCTCAACATCATCTCCTACGCCGACGACACCCAGCTGATCCTCTCCCTTACCAACGACCCCGCCACCGCCAGAGCCAACCTTCACGAAGGGATGAAAGAGGTAGCCGAATGGATGAAGAACAGCCGCCTGAAACTGAACTCGGACAAGACGGAAGTCCTCATCCTGGGATCCTCACCCTCCGCCTGGGACGACTCCTGGTGGCCCCCCGCCCTAGGCAGCGCACTCAAACCAACAGACCACACACGCAACCTGGGCTTCATCCTGGACTCCTCCCTCTCCATGACCAGACAAATCAACGCCGTCTCCTCGTCGTGCTTCAATATCCTGCGCATGCTACGTAAGATCTTCCGGTGGATCCCCACCGAGACCAGGAAGACGGTCACCCAGGCCCTCGTCACCAGCCGTCTGGACTACGGCAACACCCTCTACGCCGGAACCACCGCCAAACTCCAGAAGAGACTCCAGCGGATCCAGAACACCTCAGCACGACTCATCCTGGACATCCCCCGTCGCAGCCACATCTCCGGACACCTGAGAGATCTGCATTGGCTCCCGGTCAACAAGAGAATCACCTTCCGTCTCCTAACCCACGCACACAAAGCCCTACACAGCCAAGGCCCAGGATACCTCAACAGCCGCCTCAACTTCTACGCGCCCAAACGCCAGCTTCGCTCGACCAGCCACGCCCTCGCCGCCGTCCCCCGCATCCGCAGAGCCACCACAGGGGGACGGTCCTTCTCCTACCTCGCCGCCAAGACATGGAACTCCCTCCCCACCCACCTCCGCCTGACCCAGGAACACCTCGCCTTCAGGAAGCAACTCAAGACCTGGCTGTTCGAGCAGTAGCGGACCCCCCCCCTCCCCCAGCGCCTTGAGACCCTCTGGGTAAGTAGTGCGCTATATAAATACGATGATTGATTGATTGATTGATTGATTGATTGATTGGTTATAAGGATTAAGCAGGAACCATATACCCTCAGAAGGGTCATACCCTTAGAGACCCACACATAGAAATCCAAAAACGAGTAAAAATCACAAGCAGGGACATTCGAAAAACATGTGGGCGTCCGATGCCGCGGGCAAACCACACATAGCACAGACTACAGGGTTCCCTTGTGAGATTTTCGTAAGCCTGAGAGGGGAATAGTATGCCCTATGGCGCGTGAACAAATGATTTCTACGCAACCAAGCAGAATTAACGATGTCCCACAAAACTTTACACAATGTATTCCATAGATCATCTACATCGCGTCCCACCACTGTAGATCCCCAAAGCTGGTCTGGTAGTCAAAAATCACCATCCACTTCCTCCAAGGTAGACGTATAGCAGAGGGAAACTTCCTTTTTAGCCGGCGGAGTATCTGCCAGTTGGGATATCAGGAGGCTATAACCTCCAATAGGAAACCTGTTTGCCAAACACGGCCGTGCAAGAAATTACTGAGTCCAACCCACCATCTGCATATACTTGAACCTCGAAAAATCTCAGGCACTCCCATGGAAGGAGATTATCATTCATAAATAAATCCCCCCAAACCACCAACCCGGCTTCTTTAAGTGGAACAACCAAACTATCACATAGCCACAAGGGACTGTCTGGAAGATCCAAAAGGGGCGCCCTACTACCATAGTAACTGATTTTTATAGTAGCCATTAATTTTGCCCAAGTCTTTGCAAAGCCCTGCAGAATCTTCATTTTGATCTTCTTAAAAAAATTTTGGTTGCCAAATTGAAACAAAAAACCTGACTGGCTAAAACCTTCCCCATTAAGTAAAGCTGAGAATAAAGAACCAACTCCACAATCTACAGGCATCTTTAGAAGCATTCAGACATGGCAGAGCTGGGACGCCCAAGCGTATATCTGTAGATCAGGAGCAGCCAGCCCACCCTTCTCCCTACGCCTCCTAAGTTTCTTCCAGGCAATCCTTGGAAGGTGCTTATTCCAAACAAAAGAAGTGATGTCCACCTGCAATTTAGCTATTAAGGAGGGATCAAAATGGTATTAAATAAAAAATAAATTTTGGGTAAAATGGTCATTTTTACCAGGTTTACTCTCCCTAACAGGAATAGTGGTAGCTGGGCCCAGGATCGCATTAACTGGCGACATACCTTTGCTACTGCTGAGAAATTAGAACCTACTAACTGGTTTATATCCTTCATTATATTTACCCCAAGATAGCACATAGATGTGTTAGAGCGCGCAGGTCGCCCAACTCTTAGTTTTACCAGATTTCACACACTTGGGCCCATGACGTGATTATGACAGTATTTTTTTGTGAATCGGGCGAGTTTACACACCACCATCAGTAATTCTGTGTGTTTTCTATAACACTATTACCAAAGTACCTGACTTACCACAGGCACATATTTTCCTGATGAATCAGGAGCTAGCAGTGGGCAAGGGATAAGATAATCCTAAATACTTTATTCATTCAATAACACGTTTATGATTCTTTAATGACCACCGACACCTGGAGGGTTTTTAAAGGTTTTATATAGTAAGTGAAAATTCAGAATGACAAAAGTATAAGACTTATGCAGATCAAAATATCAATAATCAGGATTACAACTATGATATAGCTATGTATGAGGGCAAGCACCATTAGATGCAAGTAGAGAATACTACTGGGTAAGGGTAACAGGGAACATACTATTCAGCTTCAGGCTTTTACTAAAGTAAGTAAGGGTAAAACACATTAGTCAGTGAATTGCTAAAGTCCTACAAGTGATTCAAAAATCCTAATCGTAGCCTACCTACTAAACTAAGCTTAGATCCTAGACTTCAGTAAACTTAATCACACTAGTTAAGTAAAACAGTTTCAATATACCCTACAGGACGGGGAAAAATGGAACACAACTAATAAACAGTTTGCATATACAACATTGGAGATGACAGAGAGAATATCATGGGCATAGAGGCTTTATTAAAAGAGTAGGAGGAAGGAAAATAGATAGACGAACACCCACAATATATTTACCTAAGACAGGAATGAGGACTAACCCTGGCCACGGGTCAGCTTTGGAAAAGGCGAGGACAAGGACCCTCAAGGATTTAGGATGCCAGTAGGTGAGCAGGTACAGCTCACGGACAATCAGGACAGGATACCCCTCAGGATTTGAGTCAGGACTTGGCTCACCAAAGGGCACGACCAACACCTGCAGCTTCGGATGCAACGCCTGCGCTACTCCCTCTCTGCACGGAATCTGCCAGTAACCCCGATTGGGTTCTCGAATCTCCCAGCAAAGTGCTTCGCCAGCACTTAAGACTATTTCCACCCCTTGGAGTTTGTGGAAATTTCGGACAGAGTGCTCCGCAGCCCTCTGTATCAATCACCTATAGAGTTCGTAGGGTCGGTGACAGGTCAGCTACTCGGACAAGTCGGACAATATCTGTAGCTAAAACTAGGCTAGTTATACCCTTTACGGGTCCCTAGACCACCCACAAATGTTGCAAGTGACAGGGTCCCCAACTTATGATTGGTCAGGAGAGGTGGTTAGGTCATTGTCACCACCTAAAATTCTGTGTTCCCATGATGAATATTTAAATTTTCGTACCCACCCCTTACATTCCAGTTCCCATGATTTGAGAAAGGTGTAAAACAATAGGACGCACATAACTTTATACAATTGTATCATTTTTTAGGTCAGCCGAAATCTTCTCCCAGTACAAGTAAGATTTTCTCAGGCGCATCTCAGCATCGGAAGCCAGCTGGCTTGGGTTTGCTTCTGCGCGGTTCGGCTTTTCCCTCATCACGTGATTGGGGTAATATGGGTTTCAAAGATGGAGTAGCTCCCCACTCCCAGCCCCACAGATACGCGGTACATGAAAAGTAAGCGAAAACAAATTAGAAACACAGAAAAAATGAATACACTGTACACCATGATAAGCTACACGGCACCCCTTATTTTATAATAACTATAGCGGTTAGGAGTTATGCAGAAATAGACAGATGTGCAAAGCGGCAGCAGCAAGCGGAGAGCATGTTAAAGACAAAGCGGCCATATTACCAATACTGCGCATGAGCGAAAAATCCCTCCAGAACTGCGAGTGCGTCACATCACATGGGTATGACCGACGCATGCGCAGACTAGATTTCTGCGAAGCAGCGATTCAGTAGTATGCAAGCCTCATTAGGATTAATAGACACATAGGCAAGCATCTCTGGGACACCCGTGTGTACTTAAAAAGTGTGCTATTAATGACAAACGGGATTGGTTAATACTATTACAGGTTAACGAGGTTCTTGAATGTGAGCAAGTCGCTTTACGTGCAAATCCTTGCTCAGATGTTCCTGGCTGTATACTGATTTCACAGTGGTCATCGTTCCAAATCAATACCTCACTTTTTGATGCATTCACTTCATACCCAAATACCTCCAATACTGCTGGGATTGCGGTTTGTGCCTCTGACGAAAAGATGAGTACATCGTCCGCATAAAGGGCAACCTTCCTCTCACTGACTGTTCATGACCCCTGTCCTCATTAAAAATCTAGGAGTAAAACGAGCACCCCTGAAGCTCACTGGATAGCAGAGGAGGCATTCAAGACTTAGAACAAGCCTTTCCAATAAGTAATATTGTAGTTGAAAATGCAGGGTTTATAAAACAATATCACAAACCAGAAGGTTCACAAATAAATATGACTTAAATTTTGTTTAATGTTTATGGCGCAAAAGGCATTTAATTTTGTCATTGAGAAGGGGACAGGAACTATTAAATATACAGGGAATATACAGGGACTGAGCGATAACAATGTGTCCTGGTCAAGAGCCCCTTGGCCATTTGCAGGTGGGCATCATTAGTCACTCCACCGTGGAGGTGTGGGGGACCAAAGAAGTGGATCATGACTGGAAGTGCTCATGGATGATGCGACAGAGGAGAGGGGGGAGAGTGAACCCCTCTTTGTCCCTTGATGTGCTGTGGGAGCTGGCCTGATCGTTTGCTACCTGTCCACTTCAACATATCTACTTGGGTGCCCATCGTAGTGATGTAATGACACTAATGCTTGAAGGCACTAAGTTGCCCAGTTGGTCGCCTCCTTCTGGTGAAGTCTTTCAGGGGTGAGGCTGGTTGGAAGGAGAGCTGATTTGATGGTGGCCCTACCCTTCTAGCCCTAGCTCGAGTACCCCGGAAATTATGTGGGGCATAACCAAGAGTCATGGGATGACCCGGCAGGGACCAATGAGCTATGTGGTCTCTGGAGATGTCAGAAATGTTTGATGTGACAGTTTCTCAACTGGGCTTTCTCTACTATGTTGCCCCAAAATGGGGATGTAAATAGGATATGTGCAATACCCTGTTTAAGTTTGCTGTGCATTTTGCATTATGTTCTATTGTGTAATGTCATTTGTTTACAGTGGTTTATACCACCTTGTTTCATGTGGAGTAAATTTGCTACGTCCTAACCAAACAAGTTGAATCTGTTGCCTTTGTTGCAGGGCGAGGGGCCCCTACGGTTTGTAAGGGTGGTTGACCCCCTCTCCATTGCACGAGTGAGCGCACTATCAGCTTGCAGGACCTAAGACAAAGTTCACTGTAGCTTTTTAAGGGCCTGCGGTCTCGCTGCAGGGCAAGGCCCATAAATATACCCATCCTGTATGCAGAGTGCACTAGCAATGGCTGCCACTTACACATTTGCAAAGTGTACAAAATCCATTGATAAAAGTGTTATTTTTATTGAGTACTTTAAAACGGGACAACATTGTAAATATGCACATTAGAATATTCACATGGTCGGGATAGCTAACAATTATCACTTTTCAACTTAAATTCATTTTCGACGTCAATAACACTCTTTTTTGCAGATTTATATAGAGCAAACTCAACCCAAAGTTATTGGAGTGCTTTACATGGACACCAGTTATGTCACAGAAGGACTCATTCATTTTGGGTAGGTACGAGGATATTAAGTGGTTTGCCCAGAATAACAGGACTTGGAGCTGAAGCTAAGACTCGAACCTGGTTCTCCAACTCTAAAGTTGGCAGCTCTGGCGTGAGGCCACATCCTCTCTCCTTTCCTACCCCAATCCCTAGCTCATCTGATTTGGTTTGCACCATTCATCATCATTCCCGTTCTCAGACATCTGCGGAACTTTCATAATGCACATTTAGTCTGACCAGCCACCTCATTTATGGTATTAGTGAGATATCAAAATATTTTACCCAGATCACGTCTATTCACGTCTATTCTTACTACCATTCTGGCTTAATATTATAAAACTGAGTCATTCACGAAACTCTCACAATGCACCTCTGTGCTGATATGTGCTATGCCACTTCTGGTCACAGAGATCTCTCTCACACCACCATTTTATTTTCGTTTGCTGTATTCGCTGCTATCCCAGTATTTTGTCATTCACAGATCTTTCAAAAAGGACATATCCACACTTGCATCGCTGATCTTCTATAGATGGCTTTTTATGAGTTGTGGTATCCCAGCCAGAATGGTAACTCCAGGTGGGATATGGTTTCAGGCCATTTCGAGTATCCTAGTGTCACCGGGTCCAGTTATTCATCAGGCCAGGTGTAAGGTGCACACTTACTGGCAGTGTGAAGTCAAAGAGACTGGGGCTGTGTGCAGGAGCCCAGCTCAGCCACCCGCAGACTTGTGCCGCACCACAGGGGAGAAAACAATGTTTTCTCTGTACTGCCTCTACCCTGCAATACCCCTTGCCCACCAACCCATACCCCTGACACCCACTGACCCTGTCGCTGACACATTCCACCTACACACAACAGGTTGAAAATATATGTGGTTTTCTCTCCAACAAATAGGGAAAACAACCCACAAAGACACCAGAGATTCTTACGTTTGTGTGATGATTTCCAGAGAGAAAACTTGTAAGTGCCTGATTTGTATGTGGGCCATGATCCTAATCAGGACAGTGCTCTAATGATACATCTATCCATATTAACATTTTGCAGTGCAGTGTGATATTTGAAGTGCTGTTGCAGGTCACTTTTACTTTAGATCTCACAATGTATGTGCATCCAGCACTAAGATGTCCACTGAACTCACACAAAGCAATTTAATTTTGGCTTTCTTTGATCATTAATATACCACAACTGAGGCATCCATGAGCTCCTACTAGACACATTAATCATGAATGACTAGTAAAGAAATATTGAGATGTCAATGGATCTCTCGTTGTTTGCCCCACCCTAATTTGTGGTGTAACCAAGGATCCAACCATTGAGAAAGTTTAAAATAATGAAAAGTCTTTAAAATTCAAGCACTTTTTAAATAAATGTTTAAATTGTTTATCTTGGTGCATGTTAGTGCCACATTATCATATATCTGTATAGTGGAGTGTGTGTAGTAGAGCTCTTCTTTGCCTGCACCAGCATACTACATGGACTTGAGGTGTCTGTTCTGGAATTGGGAGAGAACAGTGGGGCAAGAAAGTGTTCAATTGACCATGTCCGCCATCATTGACGTAAGCTCAGGACCTTCTCTTGAGCTCCCATCTTTACAAGATCACCACTTTTCAAGTGATTGTGTAATTCACTGGCACTCTGTGTCTGGTTCAGTCATGGGGGGGGGGAGGGGCGTTGTTTGATCTCCTCTATCACTATGGATTTTTCTCTGGCAGTCTGCTCACAGGTTGTCAGCTTCTGTGTTTCTTGGCTCTCCCCATGGCCATATGTTAGTTTCTCCTCATATTTCCAGGCATGTTTGCACTTCCACTGAGGTGAACAATAAGCAAGACTGATCACCCTCTATAACCCACATGTTTGGCTTGATATAAAAAGTATAAAAAGGAGTAGCCTGGCTTCAGCAACCGCAGCGCCTATTGATCTCCATGAATGGCACTCACTGTCTCCGCACGGCAGCAGTGTAGTGCAGGAAATGTTCACTTTTGAGTTTTCAACATTCCATGGTTGTTTATTATGAGACATTTTCAGGCTATGCTAATTGTCTCTGTAGTAAAAGAGGTGCACCACTACTGGCCTTGGCGGTATGCCTGGTGCTAACATGTGGCTTGGAACTCTGTGAGCTTGTTCAGATGAGAAAAAGGTTGATTCCTTGTTATCCAGTGCAGTGCTGACAAACCATTTCTCGAAAAACATTTCCAAATTGTGGCCCTCTACTCATTCCAGTACACCAATTATGCACACAATGTACCTGCATGATCTGCCCCCTGCACTATCAGCCTTTAGCTTCAGCTTCAGTAGGTTGACTTCACCTGTGCAGCTCCTTCAGTTGTGACTGCATTTTTATCACCATGGGTTATATTGTGGCTATAGTTGATTCATTGGCCTCTACACATTTTTTGCGGTCAGCTCGAAGTAAAGTCACCTCCAGTGCTACTGCATCAATTTTGGGTTCTAGAGTGTTCTTAAGATCCAGAATGGCCTATTATATGGAGTCAAATTTGTCTGAGTGTTCTCAGAGTGTTGGTTCAAAAGATGTGGTGGTAGGCAATGGATGGTTTTGTCATCAAGGGGAGGCTCCAGCTCCTATCCTGGTCCCAACAGTTGCATGCTCTTCAGGCCTCATGTTTTTACCATGGTAGGTATGTGTAAAATTGTTGTGAGCAGCTCAGCTGCAGGCAGGTGTTTGTTTTATCCCCCTCCCCCAGGACAGGCGCATGTATGCTCAACACCTGGCCTTGTTGGGCAAATGGAGGTCATACGGTTCTTGGCAGATTGGAGCGGGGGCCGCCATCAGTCCCAGCAATCTCCTCAATCAGGCATGAAATGATGTAGTGGTTTTTAGCTCACCAGTAGGGTATATCATCCTCACAAACATAAATCATGAACTACCCTGGGGCCTAGGTGGTGGTGGGTAGTGTAGTGATTGCATTGTTAAGTCGTACACCCTGTATGAGAAATTGTGTACTGGAGATAAGCAAAGGTGGTTGAGAGGGTTTGCCAGAATGTAGCTCCCTTTGCGTATGCGTGGTACAGAGGAGCTCTCTCCCACTTTCTCTCAGTGAATGCCAGACTCAGAGGCCTTCCAAGCACATGGCCCTACAACAGCAGTGCAATCCCTTTCCAGTCGCAGCTGGGCCCCAGTCCTCGCAGGAGGTAGCAACTGAGGGATCTTCCTTTCCATTCACAACGTGGTCAGTCATTCCAGGAGCTGCTCTGGGTGCCACCCTGTAGTGGCCCATACTTCACCTCTGTCAGTTCAGAACATCTATGCAAGTTCAGTGATTCAGTAGCATAGAAGGCCTCAACGTCGTACGAGCATGTCCAGTATTTACCCAGATTTGGCTGCTTCAGGTCAGTCACGGGTGGTGGATAGTCACTTGCCTCAAATTGTAGCAAAGTTAAAGCAATATTTCCATGTAGAATAACTGATGATGGGCTATGTTTTCAGAGCTCTAGTCAAACACTTCCCAACATATCCCCCTAGGTGCCTTACAACCCACAAAAAAGAAAAGTTAAATAATCTTTAAAGATTAATTACATCTCAATTTTTTTAAATATTAGAAAATGTTAAAAAAGTTTAAAAAGCAAAAAGAAACACACTAAAATGCATGAATCTAATCAACTAATTAATTTAAATAACTAATAACTAATTATACAATTTATATTTATACAAATGGTTAAAAAATACAAAATGAGCGAAATAATGAAATAGGAATTTACATAATTGATATGTTTAATGATTTAAAAATTGAATATTAATGTTGATTCATATACATTAAATACAGCAACAAATAAATAATTATGCATAATTGATAATCTAATTAACCAATTACATTTACCTATTGTAATACATGTATTAAATAATGAAAATATACATTTCAATATCGTTTTATCTTGCTCCCCTACAAACTCAACAACTTGCCAACAATGTAAAAAAGAAGTTACACTCAAAAACAACACTTTAAAATATTACTAAATAAAACAACTACTCAAATGATCACAAACAAGTCGAACCACTAATTTAAAACACACACACAATCATAAAACATTACAAAGGTTTACAAAAACGATAATATATTTAACTCTATTTTAAAAGAAATGACATTAAACACTTAAAATAATTATATTCTTACCTGATATATTCTGTACAACGATATTCCTGTAACTAAAATATTTGCGTCTACTGACATCTTTGAGACAGATTGTTATAACATTTCATACAAGCCACAGTAGAAAAAGCATGCTGTCGCAGTCACTTGTAGTAGGACTATAGTGATTGGGCTAAACAGTACATCAGGTAATCTCTTGTACCTGCAAGAGAACGCCAAGCTCCGGAAGGTGAAGTCAGTGAGAATGGAGGAGCAGCGGGTCAATAGTCCCATTTATAGCAGGCATCCAGCTGCAAGCCAGAGACCCTCGAATCCACTCTGTACTGTAAAGGGAAGCTGTGTGCCAAAGGGACATATAAAAGAGTGAAGATGAATGTCGCTGAGGATGCGACATAAGCCATGGAACGAGTTCAGGAATTTAATGTGTGTATCTTGACCATAACTATATTATTAGCACATATTTCTATTTAAACAGTGTTGGCAAGAAGTATTTTGTTGCAGAATGATGTCGTCATATCATATATAAAGTGCAATACATCAATACATGCAAATGCAAAGGGCATGTCTCAATTGGGCTTCTATCAGTTCGTCTTATTTATTGGTATGCACTTAAAATGTAAAGCTTATCTCTCATAATCATGATGACATTTTTAATTCAGTATCAGAAGATTTAATTTATTTAATGGCAATTGATGATTGCAATAAAGGAACAGCCTGATGGGAGCAGTTTAGCCTTGCTTCTGGATTCTGTTATCGAAGTATATATAGACCCTGGTACAGATTCATCCGCAATGCGTTCTTCTAAACGTCAGCTTCACACCAGCGACAAGGACGCTGATCAGTTAAAGGGAACGCACCTGGCGCTCCGGTTTTCAAAATCGATGCCATCAAAAAAGTGAATGCATAAAGAGGGCATTCGGGCTAATTAAGCAAAATAAGGATGAGAATGTACAGCACAAACAGAATTATTAAGGTTCGAGGACAACCGCTAGGTAATAACTCAACAAATTGAATTCCCCCTCCATATAAATACAATATATAGAGCCACATTTATGGCTGAGTTTGCCCTTGTCACATTCCGATAAACTGTGATAAGCAAGCAGAGCCCCACAGCAAACAAACAGGCACAGATATGTAATGCCAGCAGAACACTGCACACCGCATTACTGACAACCTATATCAGATTGTAAAGGCTACCCAATGCAAAGAAACAACTGAGCCTGTGTACACAAAATAGGGAAGTGAGGGCCATATTATCAAAAAAGGGAGATACGTTATCGCCACTTTTATCGACAGGAAACTGCCGCTAAAGCGGCAATAATGGGCTTGATAATATGCCCTTGTGAATTCCCATAGAAGCCCATGTTTATGTTTATGTTTATGTATTTATTTTTATATAGCGCATATATCACTGTTCGGTCTCAGAGCGCTTGCTAACACGTTGTTAACACCAGAACCTGTACCTGTACCGCCCTTTCTTGCTAATATGGCCCAGAGTGTCCATGTTACAAAACTATCTCTCTCTCTCTCTCTAAACTCATACGCACACACAAGCAAACACACACACACAATCTGAAAATTATGCAGGGCTTCCCAATCACATTAAATAAATTGATAACGAGGGCTTACTTCAGAATCAACACTCTGGATACAAAATGTGTGTTGTTTTCCATCATCAGAAAGCAACAAGTTGGAGACTGATGTTCAGTGAGGAAGATTGGTTCTTTATCTCACAATCTACCAAATTCATGTGCTTCTACAAAGACACTATTATCAGCTTCAAAGCCCAAACTATACATGTAGAAGTGTGTTGTGTAAAAGTTGGCGGTTTGTCAAAAATTGAACACTTTTGAAGTGAAAAATCTTCAGCAGGGCAAGTATGAATGCTGGAGATGAAAGGTTTCCACAAAGTAGCCCGGGTCTGCAGATCAGGCCCTATATTTCCACAAATTATGCCTTAAGAAGCTTTAAGTAGAAGAAAACATTAAGCTTAAGTAGCAAAGGCCACACTTCAGAGTAGCTTTGCATCTTGTCCCAGCCCCACAGAGAGAAAGTCAGTTCTTCTTAGTTTAAAAATGTTGAAAACATCTAAAAATTGGAATCTCGATGTCTGGAAGTCTCTAAACTTTCAGGAAAGGTTCCTTAGACGTTAGCCCATAGGTTCCAGTGACAGAAAGATTACTGCAACTGCAGTTGAGGTTGACAGTAAAATGTCACGTTACATTAGAAATTGCCCTACATCAAACACTCCGTGGGCAGTGTTAGCAAGTCATACTTTTGCCCTGTTCACCACATTTTATGCTGAATGATGAGGGGACCCTCGTTTATCTTGCTCTGCTGGTTGCTGCCACGACTGCCACGATTGTTGGGAGAACAGTCCCAGGAGGGACTCCACTGAATCCTTCTGCCCGCCGCCAATGGGGGACAAAGACTACATCCCCCAGCGTCCTTCAGTGCTTCCTGACGCTGGGCAGCGTGTCACTGCCAGAGCGCCTTAAATCCATCACAGGGCTCCCGCAGCGCGGGACCCTCGTTAAACACATTTGGTATCTTACCCTGCTGGTTGCTGCCACGACTGCCACGACTGTTGGGAGAACAGTCCCAGGAGGGACTGCACCAAATCCTTCTGCCCGCTGCCAATGGGGGACAAAGACTACATCCCCCAGCGTCCTTCAGTGTTTCCTGACACTGGGGGGCGCGTCACTCCCAGAGCGCCTTAAATCCATCCGAGGGCTCCCGCAGCGCAGGACGTGTGCGGGCGTGCCAGGGCAGAGCCCGGGCCAAAGGCGGGCCAGTCCCAATCCTGTTAGAAGCCGGAAGAGGCCGGGCTGGGCCGGGCAACCCCCCTTACCTCCCTGGATTTTGCAACCCCGCTTGGAACCCCTGACCATTTGCTCCACCACCTGGGTCTTCCTTGCCGAACATCTGAAGAGGTGAAGTGAGGACATCTTTATTGTGCCCCGCTGTGACTGTTTATAGCTTAAAAGTCTCATTATAGTTGGGGGAGCAAAACTACCATTGTGGACTTTTATCCAGTGAATAGAGACACAGAGGAGTGGAGCAAAGCTTTATAGTGCCTCATAGACTCTGGACTCTGCTGCCTGGGTGAACGGTTATTGGGTAATCAGGGGTCATTTGTGTTTTGTGGTTTTCTTATCGAGTAGGATGAGCAGGAGGAAGGCGAGGAATTCCATGGCGGGGGAGTGCAAAAGGGACACTAGACGCATTTCTAGTGAGGGTGGAGTCATTATTAGTGCACGAGATCAATTGGAGAAGAGACTCTCACTGGACTCATTGGCATCACTGAAGAGGTCATCAATGGGGGCCATAGTATAGGTCACCTAAAGCCGACATCCCAGTAGACAAAGATACTGTAAATGGCAATTATATTGTCAATAGTTCATATGTTGTGGTTACAGACTCACAAGTGACAGAATCGTCAGTACAAGCAACTGAGGTATTACAGGAAGGGTTGTGCATGATAACACCAGTAGGAGAGGAGAGTTAGGGGGTTGTGACCCACAAATAGTATCATCATGTGGGCTAGGTCAGACGGAGGGAACCCCCGCCTTGGGTGCGTCTTCAAATACAAATTGAGAAATTTTAAGGGAAGGTGGGGAGGTGGTCACTCGATCAAAAAGGGAACGAATAGACAAAAGTGAGACTGGTGGGTTACTACCCCACAAGTGGACCCAGTGGCAAAAACCAAGCGAACTCAAGGGGTGGGGGGTCAAAAGGAGAACACTAACTCCAAGAGGAAAGGAGCTCTAATCTCGGCCAGGACTACAACCATAGAAGGGCAATTGGAGAATTCACAGTGCACAAAATAAAGGAAGGCAGGTAGTGTGTGGGGGGGGGGGTGCAGAAATGTGGTCCAGGTTGGAAACAATGCTCAGTACTCACCTAGGGACCCTACATGAAAAAATTACCCTAATCGAAGAGAAAGTGACTATGTTGCTTGCCCAGACCAGTAATCATATTAATGTTGTAAGGGCACATACAGTAGATAGCTTGGGTGTCCCAGATGTTTCTGCCCTTCAAGGGGCCGCGCTGCCCCCAGAGAGACACAGCAACACATTACATGGTGGTGAACAACTCCAGGGAATAACGGAGCTTGCCAACATAGATTTACTGGCAGGATCCAGAGTGGGTAATATGCCAAGTGTAAGACGTGATACGAGAGATACTAGTTGGACAAGAGAGGGAACTGAGGGTCAGAATCTGAAATCACAGGGGGGTTTGGAAAATAGAGGGGATCGAGTAGAAAAAGTACCAGAAAGACAGGATAGTCGGTCTGTGCAAGATGACTGGGTTAGGGGCTCTATGGCTTTGCCGGTTATAGATCTTTTACCAGCAGCTTGCCCTTATACACTAGTCTTGACAGGGGTTCCCGCGTTTGGTGGAACTAAAGAGGAAACTGTTAATCAATAAGTCGGCCCATTGGCTGAATAGGAACCTTCAATTTAATATTGCCAATCACAGGCACATTCTAATGGTGAGACGGGTGTCCTGGATTGGTCGCACCAGGAAGTGCTTTCAAGGAGACACCGTGATTTTAAACTTTAGGTTCCCTGGACTGGTACAAGATCTCCTCATTCAGGACAAGGGGATCTTTTAAACAGAGGACGATTCGACTATTGAGTTGTTATTATTGGGGTTCTTTTGTAGAGACAGGAAGGGAATAATCTCCAGTGACAACCAGAGGATTGTCCTGGCAGATTACACTTGAGGCGCCACCCTGGTTCACTTAGCCAATCGATATGGTCTGTTTGCAAAAGTCTCAGCCTTAATTGACATTGATTGATGCAAAAAGAGTAAACTACCCGGGAGGATGGAGCTTTGTATGCTGCATCCCTGAATACAGGCGTGGGAGGAACACCACGACCACAGGCCGAGGGGCCTATGTTGCAGATCACAGCTGGAGAGTCTCAGGGTTTCACAAGGAAAGGGAACACTTTAGCAAATAGTACCTCCCCTAGGTTCGCAACCTGGCCAACATCAGAATGCCCAGACATTCATCGTTAAGGCTCTATTCAGATCATCTCATGGAATATAGCTGGGCTTTCATCCAAAATATCTAATCCAGAATGGTTACTCTCTATAAAGCGCTTCCAGGTCATCTGCCTCCAGGAAACATGGGAGACTTACAGTAGCTTGTCCGCTCTGGAGGGTTACAAAATGTACTTTGTCCCGGCGTGCAAGGGAACGGTAGGAAGAGCGAAGGGAGGTTTAATCATATACATGGATTTAAGCCTTAGAGGGAGGTGGGATGATCTAGGATGGTACTCAGAATTTGCGCAGGGGGGGCAGATTGTGCACAAAGGGCCTCAAGCTAATTTTATAAATTTTTATAATGCTGTATTATCGGGACAATCGTTAATAAGATTAAAGGAATTGGAGAGTAGGGTAAGCGAGATATATGAGCAGGGGGTACGGCACCTCAGCTGGCACTATTAGGTGACTTTAACTGTCACCTATGCCCAAACGTGGAACCTAGAACAGGGGAATGGTCCTCATACCCACTAGAAGAGGGACCGCATTTAGAGCACACAACAGACGGAAAGGAATTAGATAAATTGTTAGGATCCTTTGCCCTCTCTCATACTATGGATCTGATCAAAATACGGAAAAATGGCCTGGTTCACCCAATTTTTAAAGGAAGAGGCTGTGCCTCTTTTATTGACATATTTTTGTTTCTACCATGTTAAAGACCAGATACAACCAAGTATATTTAGTGATCACAACCCACTGGTTATCTCACTCAGGGACCCGAATCTATCTAAGCCCCCTCCTTCCATGGGGAAGAGTGGTGTTTTAACAGCTACTGACCAAGGGAGGAGACTAAGATGGTCTCAGGCAGATGGTGATGCCCTCTATAGAGCTTTACTGGCGAAAAAGCAACAATGTGTGTGGAAGTGTCAAAACCCTCTGGTGAATGGGGCAAAGTTGGTTATAGCATATCAAGACGTCACGAAGCACATTGACAGTCTATTCAGGGCCAAATCCGATAAATCCGAGAAAGGAGGAACCTAGGTGGTTCGATCATGATTGCTCTAGGGCTGCAAAAGAACTGAAGCGGGCCCTAAAAACAGTCCCTAGGGAAAAGAGAAGGGTGTCCACCTGTCGGCACTCTATAAGCAGACAGTTAAACACCGTGAAATCTTTCTGCAACACCAGGCTTGGGAAAATATGAGGGAAGCGGTAGAGTCAAAGAATATGACTGCCTTCTGGAGGGTTATTAATGACCCTTGTTTTCAAGAAGCTAATAACCCGAAGATAACAAATCACATTTTGCCAGAATCCTGGTATGTTCACTATAGTGGGTTATATAATCATGGTAGGATAGAGGATCATATAGTGGTTGAGGAAGGGGGCGGGAATGTTGGACAAATAAAATTCTCCCTGGGTGAAATACGGACAGGCATAGAAGGGCTGACGAGGAACAAAGCTCCAGGGCCTGACGGGGTGCCCCCTGATATTTTCTTGAGTGCGGTACAGTTGTGGGCACCAATCCTGACCAGAGTTATCAATGCTGCTTTAGAGTCAGGTATGCCTGCATTATGGTCTACAGCCACTACTGTACCCATATTTAAAAAGGGAGACTGGGATAGCCCACTGTGTTACCACCCATCTCCCTAATCGATGTCTCAGTGAAAGTTATGGGCAGGGCAATCCTGAACCGTTTATTAAACTGGGCGGAAGAAAATCATATAGTTACTGACACCCAGTATGGGTTTAGATCAGGATGCTCAACGGCTGACCAATGCCTTAACTTATATCTAATGACAGCCAAGTACACCGTCGCCAGTCAGGAGACGGTGTACTTGGCTTTCATGGATTTGACGGTGGCTTTCGACCGCGTGAACCGAAAGAAACTATGAGCAATTATGGAGGCTCTTGGCGTGGACCCGGGTATAGTGCACATTTTAAGAGCTATATATAGGGACACCTCTGCACGGGGCAGTTATAATGAGGAGGGGAGCATGACTGATCAATTTTCATGCACAAGGGGGTAAGTCAGGGATGTATATTGGTCCCGTTCTTATTTACACTTTACATAAATGGCCTAGAGCTGGCGCTGGTTGCTCTGGGAGTGGATTCGCCAAGGTTTGGAACCTGGGGGGTCCCCGTCCTGCTTTACGCAGATGATGCGGTTCTTCTTGTATGGACCCCCCAAGGTTTACAATGCCTCATAGATGGTTTTGTCCAATTTATGGAGACTCTTGATCTGGCTGCTAATCTGTCTAAATCATATATTATGGAGGCGGGAAAGACGCCAAAGAGGAAATGCCAATATACGATCGGTGCACACTCCCTGGAAAAAGTGCAGACATTTTCTTACTTGCGGATTTTATTTGATAACCGCCTTAACTTTAAACCCCTTTTAGATCAGAAATGCCAGTCCTTAGTGAGCTGTACAGGGGCCATCATGAATTTTGCACGTAGGGTGTGAAGAACCGGGTATTTAAACCCAGCGGCGCCAGGGAAAACGCCCTTAGTCTTCCGGATTCACCTGTCTTAGAGTACAGAGACACGGGGTACTTCTTGGTGACTTCAAAGATCAAATTTATTGGCTGCAACCAGTAACAGAGGTCCTAGAAGTACAACAGCATGTAGGTTCTCAGGAGACTGCTCAATCTTACAAAGCCAGCCTTCCCTTTTTATACAAAATATTATGCTTCAGGCAAACATTCCTTATTTTACAGTTGATCATTCACATATTTTCACTACAAAGAAAAAGCAGAGTCATGATGACAAGCCCATATTTCAGTTTGTCCAGCCCATAATCAATTACCCGGCAAGGTCCAGTATTTCCATCAGATATCGACAGACTCCCAATAAAAATGGGCACTTCCTCATTGTAAAGCTAGTCATAAAGAAAGAAACAGAGACAGGTGTGTGTAAGATTAGGCATAGTTGTGTGCGATGAAAGGTTTACGATATGTGCACCTGGATGCTAATCTCATTCGGCCACTGGGAAAGGAACTGGCCGAACAAGTTTGGCTTCAGGCAGTGGAGTCAGCTTGGCCAGGTCACAGGGGAGTCAGCAAAGGTGTACGTGTCCTTAGAGACTTGCATGGCCACAGTCATCCTGCAGTCATCAGTCTAATGTGAGGGCAACCCACAAAATGGCTGCCGTACACAAAAATGGAACCCAAGGGTTCGAGACGAAATCGTCAAATGCATAGTGAATCCATCAGTGTAACATGACGAAAACACTCGTGCATACCGCACTCGTCATTTGCGGTTCGCTGATACCAAATTCGTCATGATACGATAACTTTTATCAAACGGGTTCAGGATCCACGGAACCTCAGACCCTCCTTTTGCCCTTACATTAGGCAATAACCTAAACTCACTTCAATCTGAATCCATTCTATATTCCTTAGATCATCAAGATGTTGCTGTAACATCATCCTAGTTCTTAGTAACTCTCTCTGGAGAGGTCTCCTCGAACACGAAGTAGCACAAAGGCCACACATAGCCGGACACTGTACACAGAGACAGAACAAGAAAAGGATAGCCAATACCATCCCTATGACCATCAGAATCTTCCATCCCCACGTGGATAATAGTTCCCAGAACCATCCCATCAACGACCAATCTCCTTCAGCCATACGTACAGACTCGGAGATCTTATGTAACTTGGAAATGGCCTGGAAAACTGTCGGAGCGTTGTCTGGAATGAAAACGCAGCAGCTCAATTGGATCACTTTACAAACCCCTCCTCTATCTGCAAGTATGACGTCAAGAGCAACTTGATTCTGAAGTGTCATAAGTCTATCCGACTGGAGCTCAGCAGTCAAGGTACTAAGGGCACCGGCAGTTTCGACTATGGTGGACTCAACCACTCTCGTCAATTGGCGAATGTTTCTGCTGTTTGCCATCGGTCCCCAGAACGGCAGAAAACCCTTAAAGAAATCTCCCAACTCTTGCCCTGCGGTATCTTCCTTGCTGAAGACACCCCTAGCAACTCTCATCTGATGGTAATCTGCCGCAGCTGTAAAAGTGGGAGGCAATAGAAAAGAAACAAAACATGTGCCTGAGAAGTCAGGGGGCAACCATGTATACGCCTTGTCATAACAGATGAAATATGTACCCTTAGCTGCTAAAAACGACGGGGAAGTCCGAGATGCAAAGACATACGTCTCAGTGCAAACACTTTTTCCTAACTGAGCTCTCGGATTCTTGCCATTACCTTGCAGACATAGGTGACCCTGATGGAGTACTATCCAAATCGGAGAGGATCTCTTTGCTCGCTGGTTCTCACTCAGAGTGACTCCATATCCTGTTATGTTCCATCTATCGTAAGCTTGCAACTCATCTCTGGGAATCGTTCTATACGAATCAATGTTTCTGCTCATGTTTGTGATCCCCACTACCAATGCTTTGTTGCTCGAATTACTTCTCGAAGAACGTGGGGGATACGGTTCAATGGCATATATGAACATCGTCTGAAACGCCCACAAAGAACCATTGTAACTAAATGGCAGGACCAGGTAAGGAATACCTTTATCGGTAGTATGGGGCATAAGGCCACACACCCAACAATTAGTCGTGTTCACTATTAGCTGGTGTTGGTGCAGAAGCTGAACAAAGGAGTTATTAGCGAATTCCATTCTCCTAATGGACTCATGTTCAGGCAAAGGGTGAAAAGAATGCGAAGAAACAGTAGGAGGAGGTGTAGGCTGCATAGTAGGTATAAACGTTACTTGAAAAGAGAATATCACATAGCCAATTAGGAACATCATTAAACTCAGTAGCACAAATACACACAATATTAAAAATCTTTTCCGAATGATCAATTTCGGTATCTGGCTTTTAAAGTTTACAATTTCTGCAGGTCTCTCCATCTTGAAAAACTCCATCCTCTCTAAATAGATGCCCGCGGCGGTAGGTTGATTCTGCTAAGGAATGCTTCTGTTTATCCAGGGCAACTCCCTTAGACCAACCAGAACTGTCAACCTAACGTTTTCAGCTGCACTCCAAAGTCTTAGGCAACCGCGACCCTAGCATCTGAACCAGATGGCAGTTCAAAAAAACTAAAATAAGCAAGTTTCTCAGATGAGAGAGCTGCACATTCAAAAATAAAAAGAATTTTTATTTGTCCATAGATCTAGGTCTCAAATTATAGCGGTTTCTTCCAGGCAATTCTTGATCTTTGAATAAAAGTTCAGGTTCAATAGTGTTCAATCGATTTGACGGCGACACAGCTTCTTGCAAAATATTGTCATTCTCCTTCTCAGTATTCGTGCCAGTCAAACCAGCATCGCTGAAGGGCAAAAAACGGGCCACGGTCTCAGTCTCAGAATCAGCAAGTCCCTCCTGGACCCACCGGTCGTGCGGCAAAGGCAACGGAACCCGTTTACAATGGGTGCCGTGAACCCAGTTTTCTTGCCGTGAACTCGGACTGCAGAGCGGGTTGCTAACAGGACTTGGTAGGGTCCCGTCCAGCGAGGCTGCTCGTTCTTGGTTCGCTGGAAATTCTTCACCAGCACCCAGCTTCCAGGTTCAATAGTGTGTCCTTGATCGTCAGAAGTGTGTGGCAGTGTGTGTCACGAACCTGTTGGTGTAAGACACGCAGTTTAGCCGTCAATTCATAAAGGTAATCAAGCAACACAGGGTGCTCAAGTTCGCTAAATCTTGTTAGTCTCAAACCCATTCGCGAATGCACAGTCATTCTTGTGGACAGGAGAGCTAGGGGCAAAGCATTTGGCCATTGTAAACCAGAGCTCGCTTGAATTTTGGCCAACTTTAATTTAAGGGTGCCGTTATGGCATTCTACTAAACCAGCTGATTGGGGGTGATTTGCAGCGTGGAACTTTTGCCGAATTCCTAGTCCCTCACACACTCTCTTCATCACTTGACCTACAAATTCACTCCCATTGTCACTCCAGATAATTCTCGGCAAACCAAACCTCAGGAAAAATTCTTTGATAAGGGCTTTAGCTGTGGACAAGGCAGTATTGTCCTTCAAAGGGTAAGCTTCCACCCATCTAGAAAAAGAGCAAACAACCACCAAACCATACTTTAGGTTGTTGCATCTCTCCATGTGGATGAAATCTAACTGCAAAGCCTCAAACGGATACGTTGGAGGAGCGAAATGACCAGCTGGAGTTGGAGTTCCCTTACCAGGATTGTACATCAAACACACCATACAATTCTTGACCAAATTTTCTGCACACTTGGGAATACCCACATTCTGCCATACTGGAGCCAACAACTTGCAAATCCCTTTCACGCTGATATGTGCCATTCCATGCGCCATTGTAACCACTGGAAGTACATACGCATCGGGTAGCAACCATCGCTGATGTTCTGACAATTCGATCCAACAACCATTCGAGTCCAATTTACCCTTGCTTTCTCTCCATTCATTCATCTCTTTTTCTGTAGCTTCAGCTTGGATGGATTTCAAACTCTCAATCGTATCTTCACACATACTTGTATCTGGAACCCATCTCGCCAAACCCGCAACATACATTCGACTCATCAGATCTCTCGCAGTCTCTTTCGCAACTTCATCTGCGAAGTCGTTACCACGGCCAACATCATCAGTAACTTTCTTATGCACACTGCATTTCACAATCGCGACTTGCAATGGCAAAGTGAGTGATTCAAGTTCATTCACCAACTGACCATGCTGGATCTTTGTACCATGAGAAGTCAGAAACTCACGTTCACGCCACAAACGTCCAAAACAATGAGCCACACCGAATGCATACTGACTGTCAGTGTACACAGTCACTCGTTTTCCTTTCGCCAACACACACGCTCTCGTTAATGCAATCAACTCTGCAGCTTGCGCTGAATTATATGGGATACGTGCAGTTACAACAATCATATGCAAAGTCGTAATAGCATATGCAGCAGTCGTATCACCATTCGGCAACTTGAAGCACGAACGATCACGCCACAATGTACCATCACACTCTGGAAGAGGAGTATCCCTAAGGTCTATCCTCCCTTTCGTTTCTTCCTCAGTCCTAAGAAAACAGTCATGTTGCTCATCAACATCATCTGTCTCAGCTGAAATCGACAACAACGTGGCTGGATTCAACGTGTTGCATCTTTTTATATGTACATGACTTGCTAACAAGGTTAACTCATAGCCTGACAACCGAGCACTAGTTAAGTGCTGTGTCTTGGTACGATTCAACAAGGTATCCACTGCATGTGGAACCATTACGATTAAGGTATTGTCCATAACTAAACCAACAGACTGTCGAATTGAAACAGCCGCTGCCGCTGTAGCTCTCAAACAACTCGGCAACGCTCTAGCTACCGGATCTAAAGTCGACGAAAAGTACGCACATGGACGCTGCTTATCGCCAAACTGCTGAGTCAAAACTGACAATGCACATCCCTCTCTCTCGTGGACATACAATGTGAAAGGCTTACTGTAATCGGGAGTACCCAACACAGGAGCCGAACACAACGCACCACGCAATTCTGAAAAACTCTTCTGACATTCGTCAGACCAAGGAATAGGATTTGGAGTATCCTTAACAGTAAGAGCTATCAAAGGCTTCGCTAGCAATGAGAAATTAGGAATCCACTGTCTGCCATACGATGTAATACCTAAATAGGCACGTACTTCTCTCTGTGTCGTTGGCACACTCATTTTCGCAATAGCTTGGATTCTTTCTGGGGTCAGTTTCCTTCCCTCCTTCGATAAGAGGTGACCTAAGTAGGTTACTTCTTGTCGACAATATTGTAACTTCGAAAGAGAAACCTTGTGATGAAAATCAGACAAGTGACGTAACAACAACAAAGTAGCCTCTTTACAAATCTCTTCGCTGTCAGCAGCAACTAACAAATCATCAACATACTGAATAAGAGCAGCACCATCAGGTAAAACAAACAGAACAAGTTGCGTTTTCAAAGCCTGACTATAGATCGAAGGACTCTCGCAGTAACCCTGAGGAGCGCGCTTAAACCGGAAACTTCGGCCTCCTAAAGAGAAGCCAAAGATATCCCTACTCTCCTCGGCAATCGGAATGCTGAAGTCAATCACCGAAAACCACGTGGCAGAAGCCGGAATCAAAGTCAGTAAAGCAGTGATATCTGGTACAACAGGGTATTGCAGAACAACAATCTTATTCACCTCGCGAAGATCGATCACAAACCTATATACAGGAGGCTGTGAAGAATCTGTTCTCTTTAGGACAGGCAAAACAGGACTATTGCACACATTACCCTTGTCAATCAGATCATAAATGATCGCCAAAAGTGCTCTTTCACCATCGCTAGAAATGCGGTAATGCGGACTACGTGGTAACCTAGCATTCGCTTTCAGCGTCACAACATATGGCGGAATCTCTAAAAGACCCACATCATTAGGACCAGTAGCCCAAAGAGAATCAGGGAGAGAAGACAATTCAGTTGGAAGTCGATCTTTAGAGACATACATCGGAGAGATCACTCTCTTCCCTAATGTATGCTGTACTCCTGATGGAGAACAATTTAGCGTTGCATACAATCTTTTCAACAAATCCAGTCCCTACAAGTTCTCACCACAACCTCTCGTAAGAATGAGGGGGGCTTCAAATTCACGAGGTCCAACAGAAATGGACAACGGACTAGAAATCGGATTCCTAACCGGGGCGCCAGAAAAACCTACTGAAACATTCTTTAAGCCAGACAAAGGTGCGCCAGGGAGTTTAGAGTGCATAATAGAACTCTTTGCAGCACCAGTATCCAACAGAAAAGGTTCTGACACCTGATGCAATCACTTCAACATAGGGTCCACTCTGATCTACTGGAACTGAAACAACTCCCTCTCTTGGTCTATGGCTGTCCTAGCAATCATTACCATCCATATTCTCACCTTCGACGTAATAATCGTCCGCATAGTACTGTGCCGTCCTACCAGACGCACCATTCTGCTGATCAAAGCTATTCATAGAATTCTGTGGAGGCAAAGAACGCGTATTCTGAGGAAACACACCACATACTCTACCTCTAGGAGCTTGCTGAACACCTCGACCTCTTACACCAGAAGCACCATTCGTGCGTTGCAGCAGAGCCAGACAACTATTCTTGAAATGACCCTCTTCTTTGCAATACGCACACTGATTAGGGCCTACAGGAAAACGCTGTTGAGAAGGCTCGAACCTTTGCGAGTTTCTCTGATATTGCTGAGGTTGCTGATAATCGCGCTGATTATTACGAGGCGGATAAGCTTGCTGCAGCAGAATATTGATCTTCAATTCTTTAGTCTTTTTATCCTCTTTCTCTGTCTCATCTTTACGTCTATTTTCATAGTACTGGGCAGTAGCCAAAATCTGCGCTGACGTAGAAACAGCCCAAGCACTCTCAGAGTCTTTCAACTTGTTACACAACTCAGGAAGCAAATTATGTACAAATTTGTCAACGAACAATCTCTGGACACCCTCAGTAGCCATGTCCTGACCACTATGATCTACAAAAGTCTCTTCAAACCGCGTGAAAAAGTCAGACACCGTTTTGTCTTTCTTCTGCTTACACGCAGACAACTTATCCCAATTAACGCGCACTTCAGGCATCAAAGTTTTCATATAATCAACAATCCTATTGGGAAGTTCAGTAATGAGATCTTCAGGCTTAGCACCACCTACTTGCCTATCATTCGCAGCACGAAGATTAACCCACATAGCACCCAATTCCTGCTCATGATCCACATGTCGAATCTTACTCCAAATAGGCTGTGGGACAACATTTCCAAACAACATATCTATATCCGCCAGATTCATAATGCACAAACTCACAGTCTGGGTGAGCTCTTTATATTATCCTGCTGGATTTTTGCGCGGATCAGGCAAAGACTGCTTTATAGCTAAAACTTCAACACGCTTCCAAGGAACAAGTACCCAAACTCATTGAAAGTGTGCTGCAACATTTCCATCTTGAGGTCTCCAAACTGGACGAACCTCACGCATCGGATATTGATGCGCTTTTCTCCTATCTGACGAGTCAGACTCAAACAATCGCTCAGAAGGAGTGTCACTACGAAATGACAAAATAGTCGCAACTGCTCTCCCAACATCCTGAGGACCCTTACGCAAACTCGGAACGCACCCGATACAACTCATCAGGAGCTTTACCTACTTCTCCAACCCATTGTTCATGGAGGAATCCACACATTGTCTCAAAAACGTACCGTTGCTTTGGTTCTTCCCATTGAAGGAAGACATCCATAACACCCTCCAGATCATACTGAGAAGCATACGTAATCCACTTACGGGCCAAATGATCCAAAACTGTACGTTCATTAGTGTCAGGCAACTGACTACGTGACTGTCTACGCTCACTAACTGGAGACATACTCAAATGTCCCCATAAAGGAGAAAGAAAACCAGACAAGGCAGTAGTCATTTTCTGTCTTGTAGAAGAAGAAGATGAAAGAATAAGGGAAGACGGAAAAATAGTAGAAGCATCCAAGGTCGAAACAGAAGGAGTAGTGTGAATAGGCATAGTAGTAGCAGACAAAGTAGGAGGCAAAGTTGGCGGCCCTTGAGAAGGCTGCGCCAAAGGAACAGTAGCCAACGGAAGAGGAGCTGGCTGTGGAGGAATCGAAGGGGCAACAACAACTGGATGTTGCGCAGCTAAAGGTGGCTGTGGTGCAGTAGCACTCTGTGCATAAGGGGTGGCGAACTCAATAGATGTGACATGAAAGGATCTTTCAAAGCGTCTTTCTTCTCAACTTGCTGTTGAGGCGGTAAAGCTGGGTAGCACTTGTCTACCGCTAACTTCCTGACCCTAAGCATCTGTTCGCTCTTTTGCTCTTCCTCATTATCCCTAAACGCTATAGCAGCTTGCACCATTGACAAACCTCGCTCTCTTTTATTCTTCTTCGCTAATTTAATTTCTTTCTGTTTGGCTACCTTGCGCCATAGACGGAAAGAGTCAAACATTGCCGGCCGGGCTTTCTTTTTGAACAATCTAACTTCGAGATTATCTAGAATCTCAGTTTCAAAACTACCATAACGGGGCCACAGTAGGATGCCGTCTTTCCTCGTATATTTTACCCAGATATCATTATAAGCAATGGGGCCCACTCCATGTTTCACATACAATTCATACGTAGGAGTTCCAATCGGAGGAACCGGACACAAATCCTCCAATCGGGAATCCCTATTATAACCAAGGCAAAACAAATTTCCAAGTCTGCTAAGACCAGGCATCTTTGCTCACTAGTCTAGCTTCAAACTTCAAAGGATTATCGAATACGATAGCCTCGTGAAAACACGAGTCCCTTGGCTTTGGGGCCTGCAGGTACCAAATCAAAGCGATCCCGAAGGATACCAAAAACAAACTAAGGACTGGGAGACGCTCCACTCAGACTTAACTGAGGTATCGATGACGTCGCCGGAAGACCCGTCTATCGTCTCGCTTTACAAATCATCAAAAGGCTCCTAAGACAGGGCGACAGTCCGGGCAGCAGTCCTTCATAGCCGTCGGAAAGCAGGGAACTTTGCAACAAAGACTTTCAGACCACGACGACATACAGGGGTCGATGAAGTGGCTGGCCTTCCTCCAGAATTTTCACACGAAGTTCCTCACGATCATCAGGCTTGGACAGGTACCGCTGAAGTTGGCCTGAGTTGGGCGCCAACTGATGAACCGGGTATTTAAACCCAGCGGCGCCAGGGAAAACGCCCTTAGTCTTCTGGATTCACCTGTCTTAGAGTACAGAGACACAGGGTACTTCTTGGTGACTTCAAAGATCAAATTTATTGGCTGCAACCAGTAACAGAGGTCCTAGAAGTACAACAGCATGTAGGTTCTCAGGAGACTGCTCAATCTTACAAAGCCAGACTTTTTATACAAAATATTGTGCTTCAGGCAAACATTCCTTATTTTACAGTTGATCATTCACATATTTTCACTACAAAGAAAAAGCAGAGTCATGATGACAAGCCCATATTTCAGTTTGTCCAGCCCATAATCAATTACCCGGCAAGGTCCAGTATTTCCATCAGATATCGACAGACCCCCAATAAAAACGGGCACCTCCTCATCGTAAAGCTAGTCATAAAGAAAGAAACAGAGACAGGTGTGTGTAAGATTAGGCATAGTTTGTGTTCGATGAAAGGTTTAAGATATGTGCACCTGGGTGCTAATTTCATTCGGCCACTGGGAAAGGAACTGGCCGAACAAGTTTGGCTTCAGGCAGTGGAGTCAGCTTGGCCAGGTCACAGGGGAGTCAGCAAAGATGTATGCGTCCTTGGAGACTTGCATGGCCACAGTCATCCTGCAGTCATCAGTCTAATGTGAGGGCAACGCACAAAATGGCTGCCGTACACAAAAATGGAACCCAAGGGTTCGAGACGAAATCGTCAAATGCATAGTGAATCCATCAGTGTAATATGACGAAAACACTCGTGCATACCGCACTCATCATTTGCGGTTCGCTGATACCAAATTCGTCATGATACGATAACATTTATCAAATGGGTTCAGGATCCACGGAACCTCAGGTGGGTCGCTGGTCACCGGAACAAATTTTAAAATTGTATAACTCAAAGTGCTGTGCCAAAATACTTTATGGGAGAGAGGTTTGGGGTTTCATAAATGCACAAAGTGTCCAAATCGGAGAGAACAAATATCTGAGACAAGTGTTGAGAGTCCCGCAAGGTACACCATCATCTATCATCCATGAGGAATTGGGTGTAACCTATGTGAGAGATAGGTCAGAATTAAAACCCATCAAGTGCTGGATTAAGATTTGGACTAACCCCGAAGCATCACTAACCAGGGGGATTATTAGGGATTGTCTGGCAAGAGATCAGGGAAGGAATATACTGTGGCTGAAGTACGTGAGGTTATCCTTGTCAGCCCAGGGGTGTGCAGACTTTTTTAATAACCCAACAAAATTATTACAGCTGAACAAGGCCTATGTTACTTACTACGGCATTCAAAAAATACGTGGCTGACCAGAGGGAGGACAGTGAGTTAAATAAACCTTCTGTGAGAGCACACATCTTGACCAAATCTAGCCCGGGCATTGACCAGTATCTGTCTTTAAAACGTAACGTTCAAGACAGATTTTTAATGACACGCTTCAGGATAGACTTATTACATCACAGTCTAGCGGTGCCGGCAGGTTACACAAAGACCACGGAATTGAAGGGCCCATGCGGCTACGACCTACGGTCTCTGCAGGACACCCTTCACTTCGTGCTATTGTGTCCCTACTACGAGCACCCCAGGAAGCGTTTTTTAAGAAGTATTTTAAAAAAGGGGGGTTTTAAGCAGGACAAGGTGGCTTTATTGTTCTTGAAATTGTCTTCAGAGGTGTTAACTCTTTTTTCTACTGTTAACTTCCTAAGGTTGGCAATGCGTTCTACAAATACCAGAGGAGAGGTATAATGATATTAAATTCAATTCTTTTAGGCCAAAAGTCTGTAAATGAATTGTGTGGGCAAGGGCACTTTTTAATGAAATGTAAACTCATTGGGCCAACCTGTCAGGAATATAAACTTTTGCAAGAGTGTTAAAAATGTCATCTAATGATACCAATTCCTTTTTATGGACTGTTCGGTACATGTATTTTTGCCGGGATCGGTTTTATTGTGTTCGTTATGGGATTGAAGTTTTTTTGGGTACTTTCATGGTATTGTTTAGATGCCGAATAAAGTTTATATGAATGAATGAATGATACTGGTGGTATCTGACTCTGACCGTACCGTGGGCTCTGATAACAAGGCCCAGGGCCAGTGCTATGTTTAAAAAGGTACATGTAATAGGGTATACTTACAATTGGCAATGACAGCCCTATAAGGCCCTAGTAGATAACAGGGCCAGGGGGTGCAATCTACATATAAGTCCCTGTTATATAATGGGGCATGGATATTAGGAGGCCAGCAGATTTCCTGCACTTGCATGTGTTTGCTGTTGAGTGCCTACTGACTTTTTAAAGGCAGAGCTGCCTTGCAGCCTGTCTTTGTATTTTTGTCATTTTTCAGAAACTTGAAACTTATCACACATTTGTCTTCATTTATATATGGCATAGTCAAATTAATTTTCTCTTTCTTGTTTGTCATAAATGTGTTAGAAGAAATCTCTGCTCTATCAGTGTAACTAACATAGTCTACACTTAGGGTCTGATATTGATGCGGGTTGGAAAGCATCCCGACCGAATCGGTTTGGATATGGTTTCCGATTCACTCGGATCGGGAGAGTCTGACCGACGGAGTGAGATGCATCCGGATCCTTCTAGATATGATTTGGTTGGACTCCCATTGACTTAAATGTGAGCATATGTTCCTAACCGCATCATAATTGGGCCCTGGGTTGGGAAGACACGTTCCTGATCCAATTTGGAAGGAGCAAATGCCATTAGGAGGCCTTCCTAACCGCATCAGAATCAGGCCCTAGGTGGGAATGCTTTCCTAACTGCATCAGAATCAGGCCCTTAGTAATCACTGGTTTCGCCAGCCATTTCAAGGGTTATTTGCCTGTTTGACATAGACCAAAGTACATATGAAGTAGCTTATTTTTGTAGAAAGATCTGAGAAGAGTTGTTTGATATGGGTTTGTGGCTGAGGCTCCTTATAGGAGTCATTAATCGTCCATGCGTGACTTATTTTGCTGAGCTCCTCCTTATCTTTGTGCCAAGGCAACCTTCTTATTTGTTTACTATTTGCACTCTTAAAGGAGTTGAGGGGTAGTGATGAACCCCTTAGCTCTTTTGCTCACAGGTCCTTCAACGTCAGCTCAAGGGCTTGGGCCCAGTGATTTGAATTTGTCTGAGGACCAGTTATGATTTCTTCACACATCAGAGCTCATAATGTGGCTTCACCTATGACCTCAAGAGCGACACCTATTAAAGTAATGAGTCTTTTGGTGTTAGATCTTGGCTATTCAAGCCAAATTCAACACAAATCTGAGAAAGTGACACGTTCTGGGGAAGATGGAATAGGAGATGGAATACCTTGTTGTGTGTAGACTTAAAGAAAGCCTCAAGCTTTCCTGGAAAGGCTTCTGTCCCATAGCAAAGTGTTGGGATGAACTTGGCCTGTATTGCTGTGAGTATTGGCTGGCAGGTTGAACTTTGTAGTTTTCAATATATTAATGAAGGAAGAAATTCTTGGTTTCAGTGAGTTAAGATGGAGGTGGTGTGATAGCCGATCTTGTAGCCAGATGCCAAGACATTTATATGATGAGCCTTTAAGAATTGATTGCCCACCCAAAGACCAGCTCCCCTTCTTGTTGATCGTCCTGCCAAAAACCACAACTTGAGTTTTTTTAAGGTTGATCGTCATTTTGGTACTGATTCAATAAAGATTACGATTGTTAAGTAACTTTTGTGGGCCAACCCCAGTCAGGTTCCTCAGGGCAAAGTCATCGGAATATTGTAGTGCAGACACTTTTCAAGAAGTCAGACTTGGAGGATGGGAACTGGCAGCATCTAGGTAGGTCCCTAGGTCCCCCAAGAAGAGATTAAAAATAATTGGTGCTGGGACACAGCCTTGCTTAAAGCCTCATTTTATTGGTATTTTGTCAGTCATATCGTTATTCTAAATAAGTTTGACCTGAGCCCAGTTGTAGAAGCTGGATTGCAGCTCTTACAACTGGTAGGTTTGTAGGAATATTCCAATCAATCAAATTACTCCTCTGCAGAGAAATCATCTATGTTGGATTTTGGAAGTGCAGTTTTGGGTAGGGCAAGAACATGTAGTACTTTGAGGGAAGTTGTCATGCTTTTGGGGTGACACACAGCATCTCATTGGACAGAACTGCCCCCATGCTTGTCTCCACAGAACACAGAATAATTAAGTGAGAGCTGCATAATTTCTCAGATCTGCTGCCTGAAACTACAAGAAAAACAAGGACTGCCCTACTGGAATCGGGATCTGCACTGAAAGGTCTGCACTCTGTATAACTAGGTCTGTTGCACCATCCGGTAATATAGCCCTGGAGACTGTTCCTTGCTTCAAGGACTAAGAAGTAGACTCCCTGCAAGATACAGGTTAACACAATCCCCCTGCTTAATCTCCACCATGAGTCCCCATCCTGGAGTGTGTCCAGAGGACCTTTAAGGATTTGGCCTGGTCCATTGTGAGGGTTGTAGTCCAGACATCCCAGGGGATTCCAGACCTTTGGATTGGTGATTTGGACACTTTGAACCAACAAGAATATCATCAGGAAGCACTTTATGAATTTTGGAGAACTTTTGTGAAAAATCTCCATGAGGTGACCAACCCAATGTCAACTAGCTTCAACTGGGACCCGGACGGGATTTAATGGAGAGTGACTGTTGGTTACGACAAGGAATCTGGGGGCAGATGTATCAAAATACCTATTTTCGATTCTCAAATTGCTATTTTTTGAGAATCTCTATTTGAGAATTGCAAAACGGTATGTATCTAAAAAAATCAAAATTTTTTAGCGATTTCTTATTATTCCTTAATTGCGAATAGCAAATTGCGAATTTGCAATTAAGGAACAATTTCCTATTCATTTCTATGGGCCAGGAGGCCCATAGGAATGAATGGGAAGTTATTCTCAATTTGTGATTCGCAATTTGAGAATCGCAAATTGAGAATAATTTCAAGGGTGCAAGGGTGTCCTAAGGATACCCTGCTGCACCCCTGAAATTCACATGTGTGCGCATATGGCGCACATACATGCCCTAAGGGCATGTTTGTGCGCCACATGGCACCTTCACAAATGCAAAAAAGTGCATTTGTGTAAGAATTTGCATTACCACCAACTTGAAGTTGGTGGTTATTTGCAATTTCTTAAGGAAAAATCGCTAAATTGAAATGCTTGATGCATAGCATTTAAGGAATCGCAATTTGCAATTCCTTAAATGCTTACGCAAAATTAAGGAATCGCAAATTTTGCAATTCCTTAATTTTGCTATAAATTTTTCTTCATGCATTCCATTTAGCGAATTGTTAGTCGCAAACGCTGCGCTTTTGCGAATCGCAGCGTTTGCGACTAAAAATTCCCTTGATACATCTGTCCCCTGGTATTAATCGCACCCCTTACTATTTTGCTTTATACTGTGTCTGTCCACCACTGATGAATATGAAAATATTACTGGGCTATAAAACCCACAAATTTGAACATTCACTGCCCTGATAGATTTACTCATAAAGGGTGTGAAAAGTCTTAAGAGGAGAATTTGAAGGACGGTTCCTTATATTGACTACCAGTGGCAGGTTCAGATCAGCCTATGACTGTCAAACGGATTCTGCTCTCCTTTCCATTGATCACTTGTGATTGGGTCCTCAGTTGCCAAAGAGGACATTTCTGAAGGACTTGAGGGTACTTCATGTATCTACACGTTCTCTGTAGCATTGCTGGCTGTTTTAGGGCAAAAGAACTGCTATGACACCTAATTCTTCTCTCTACTTCTGTCTTCAAATACCTTGATTTCAGCTGTGAAAATGACCCACAGATTTCATCTCTGGAAATACTATATTTTACATTTCAGGCTTTCATAGGAAAGATATTGTCTCTCTCATTAAACTTGCCTCTAGGGCTATTTCCCTCTATTTTCTCCTTGTTCCTGAAGGAGAAATCATGGCCATAGAAGTAGAATTGCGATAATAAGGAGCAAGACACCTTTCTACCAGTCTTGATTTTCCTACTCTGGTAGCAAAGCCTCAATCACCTCTTAAACATCCTTTCTTGTAAGAGCAGAGTATGTCTTTGGATACTCTGACCACTTTCCCCGTTTTTGTATCTTGCTTGGATGTACAGTGGTAACTTCAGCTCAGAGAAAGAAATAAAAGATGTTTTCTCTTTACATTGAGTTTCCATCTCTATGATCTGCTCATCTATACTTTCCGCCTCAGCTTGCTAGGACCTATTACGTCTTGTTTACCCTTTTCAACTTCCCAGTTCACAGTCATGAGCTGGTTCATGTTTGAGAGTAAGCCTGGCCACTGCTAAGAGGCTAATGCTTTTGCAAATATTCCTCATCTTTCCTTCAGCTGCATCCTTGTTTTTTACCCATACAACAAAACGAAATGGTCTATTTACAAGGTACAATGTTATGAATAATGGATTATGTTGAATACATGGATTTAAGATTACTTCTATTTGTCCATATGAAACATGAGCAATGGTACTTCAATTAATATTCCTGTTACAATTACTTTATGTGGATCAGTGGGAAAAGAGCACATTTCATAAAATACTTTGTATGCTTTAGTGAATGGAAACCAGATAGGATTTCCATTACAAACGTACTTTGGCACCGTTAAACTGGAAATTCAAACGATATGGGGTTCGTCCCAATTAAGGCACAAGGGGATGGATCAATTATATGAAAACTATAATAGTAACCCAGCCCTAGCCACAAATTACGGAATTTAAAAAAATCAAGACACATAGAGATTATTCAATGTGTATATTGGAATTATTTAGTTTGTATATTTCTACTACTTTAAATATCACAATAGCACCTATACACAAACATTCCATATGACACAAGAAAGATAGTCAAAGAAAACATACACAAATATATATATATATATATATATATATATATATATATATATATATATATATATATATATATATATATATATATATATATATATATATATATATATATATATATATATATATATATATATATATATATATATTCACTGAAAAAACCATAGGTTATAGACCATATATAGTTAGGAATTAGCATTTACAAAACCTTAATTTACTCGCACAAAACCATAGAAATGTGCATATATAGTTAGTTGCAATAACTATATATCGCGCACCCGCAATCCACTGCTGATGATGTCACATATTACATCATTCATGACATGGTCAGTGACATCACTGATGACATCACTGATGACATCAACCAGTGTTTGTATGTTTGTGTAAAGTTAAAATATGTCTTACATATTGAAGAATGAGTGTATGTATAAGTGTCTGGATGAAGGGTTTAGTAGGTGCATGACTGACTGTATGAGAGAGTGATTAAATGTGTTTCACTGAGTGCATGGGTTAGTGACTAAACTGTCATAATTTGTGCATCATTATGTCTGTTGTTCTGTAAACTGCTGCATGTGTTAATCAGTAGCTATATGAGTAACTATATGGGTTATTGATTGGTTGCCCAAGTATTTGTATGGGAGACTGAGTATGTGTGTGGGTGGCTGGGAGGTGTATGACTCTGTGCATAGATGTGTGAGCAGTTGATTCACTAGATGTATGGGTTCAAGCGTGCATGTGGAAACAGCTGTATGGGCAGTTGACTGTGTGCATGAGTGTATTGGTGAGTGAATGGATATCTCAGTGCTACATGTCAAAGTAAGTACATATGTAAAACACAGTACATGTGAGAGTTGACATATATAAATAACTGAGCATAAGAGCCGGTGAATGTGAGAGTGGCTTTATGAATCATTGTGAACTTGTATCAGAGATTGTATAAGAGAGTAAATATGTGTTAGAATATGTTTGAATTAGTAAGGTGTGTATAACTGTATAGTTGAGGAAATGGAGGAGTGATTGATTCTTTTCATGACTGACTAGATATGTGAGTAACTCCATGGATGAGTGACAATCTGTGAGTGTCTGTTTACACTGATTTTATCTAAGGTTATATTAGAGTCAGAAGAGGTTCATTGTATTATCACATGAATGATATTATCAGTGATGTGATCAGTAATGTCAAATGAGATGTCATCAGTGATGCCATCAGTGATGTCATCAGTGATGTCACTGACCATGTCATGAATGATGTAATATGTGACATCATCAGCAGTGGATTGCGGGTGCGCGATATATAGTTATTGCAACTAACTATATATGCGAATTTCTATGGTTTTGTGCGAGTAAATTAAGGTTTTGTAAATGCTAATTCCTAACTATATATGGTCTATAACCTATGTTTTTTTCAGTGAATTTCAATGGTTTTTAATAGCAAATATCAAAATGTCAAGTACGTGGTAGGTAAAAACATTTTCGTATTTATGCACGCTGATGTGCTTTGAACGGTGCCCCCCCCTTCTCTTTTCTTTTAGGAGTATTCTCTCTTTGCAGATAGTGAAGGGTAGGGAACGTAAGCCTTTGCCCCCATTGTAACCCGTCGTGCCTGCTTCCCTCTACATTTGATTGATTGTTATCGAAGCATTTACTGTTTTAGAATTGGGTGCTCTCATGCTGATGCCAGCTTCAATCTGAAACATCCAGAAACACTGTAGACTACCAATTCAATCAGTTCCGGTGGAGCCCCAACGTGACCCGGTAGAGAAGAACTTGCCCTCCCCTCTTTGACTGATTGTTCTTGTTGCCTGTCCCTTCTGTTGTCATTTAACAGAACTTTTTGGACTGCTGAAAGGGGTTGTATTCCGACCGCTGGTTGGTGGAGACATTTTGACTATATTCTGGACCTGCGTTGTCGCGTAATGCGTCATATGACGCGCCGCATTAGCGCACCCGGAAGTGCTCCGGTGCGCAAGGCGCAGCTTCCTGGAAACGATCCAGAGCACGGCGCGCAGCGCGTAACGTAAGCATAACAGGTCATGTGACTTGTTAATAAAACTTTTCATTGGTTCATTTTACTTTTGGTTTCCTAATGATGGAAGGCTTGATCATATGACCTAAAAATATCACTTTTCATTGGATTAAAACATTTTTTTTCCCAAACGATGAAAGCCCCACCTTGTTTCTAGATGTTTCAGACTAAAGCTGGCGTCAGCCTGAGAGCACCACCATCTCGTGGCTCCGTCGTGGTCATTCCGCGAGCAATCATGGCAGCCGCTCCCCACCGGAAGCCTGCAGGAGTCGGGAGCCCCCAAGACTTTTGTAAAATCTTCAAGGCTCAGGGGACGTCCGAGTTCCAAGGTGTCCCAGGGCCATGTTAGTGGACCAGGCCCAAATCCGAAGAGCCGTCCGCCATTTTAAGACTCCTGTGGCAGCCGCCTATCGCTGCACCGCAAGAGTGGGAGCAACTCAACTACATGGTGAGCGAGACGCTGTAGCCGCAAGAGCGTGCGGTAAACAGCTGAATGGCGGATGAGGCACAGTGTAGCAAAAGCGGGCGGAATGGCAACTGAAACGGTAAAGGGGCGCCCCACTACAGCAGACGAGCCTCCACCTGGGGAGGCCCGTTCACGCCGCCTCCCCCCCGCCCCCGGGGCGCCCCACACCGTTTTTCGGAGCAGCATTGTAGGATACCAAAACCAGTGCGGCAACTTACTTGACATCACCTGGGTGCCGTCCAGATCACAGTGCGTTCTGCTGCCTTGGGACTATTCGCACAACAGACCGCTACTGACGAGGCACAGTGCATCTAAAGCGGGCAAGTACCATGAGTGACGTTAATTCGATCTTTCAATAGTACAGTAATCAATAACACATCAGAACTTAATATCAATAGGGATGTCAAAATGTTCAATCAATTCTCGTCCCTGCTCGCCATGTGCTTCAAAGCTGCATACGTATCTCGTGATATCAAGGTTGGGCAACCAGTACACAACAAGGAGTTACGAGTCCCATTTATACCGGCTCCATTTTTGGCGCGGCCGGGCAGGTCCAGGCTATAGTCAAACATAACAAATGAGGCTGACGTCTCTGAAGCAGTTGACGCACAGCAGGACATAGCAAATAAACATGAAGTCTCTGAAGCTGTTAACTCACTGCAGGACAAAACAAGTGAACCTGAAACTTCTGGAATAATTGTCGCTCAGAAGAACAACACACAAAACTCTGTAGTGTCTGAGGAAAGTAAAACAGAAGGGCACTGTAGTTTCAGACACACTTAACACTAATGCCTTAACAAAGATATCGTCTGTCTATGAAGCAGCTGTCATGTTCACAGAATTGACAAAGAAGTGTGCCGACACCAATGCTATTAAGAAACACAAGGAAATCCCTAACGCATCAGCATTCTCGGAAGAGGTTGACACAGATGACATCTTAAGGAACAAAGAAAGACAAATTAAGGATGAGGAAGTTGTCACTTTAGTTTTTTCATGGCGTTTAAAGAAGGGATGGTTCTTCACCTGGGTGGCGTCCACAACTCAGCACGTTGTGCTGCCTTGGAACTATTCGCACAACAGACCGCTACTGACCATTGTTGCTTCTGTTTTAATTAAAAAATTTTACGGTGTTTACTGTTTTTGTTGCGATGTATATATTTATAAGTTATTAAAGTGTTATAAACCTACTACTTTGTTGGAGTGCTATATATTTTTAATGTGACACATAATTGTGAAGACTTTGATGTACAAAAAGGCATCCCTGGAATCTTCCGCTTCAGGCTCGGACCCACACACCCTCACAGTGAGAATCCCCTCCCCAAGCACAATACAGGATGGTTATCAGATAGTAGGAACGCGTGTGGTGTGACGGATCTCATCGGGTGGGGGCCTTGATCTACTTAACTCCTTTGAAGAGGGGTGATTCTCTACAGCTGGGGCCATAAACTACATCTGCAGGGCTAGGTGATAGCCTGGGACCGGCCTGGACAATCGGACACAGAGGAAGAGGAGTGTCAGAGGGTGCAGTAGTGAATAGGGTGAAAGCCAGGTGTCGGGCGGGCACAGGGTGTGATTCTCAGAGAAGAACAGCGCAGATGGGAGGAGGTTTCTAGCCCATACATGAGAAAGAGAGCGGGAGTGACCAGTGCGTGGGGGAGATGCTTGCGAGGGTGCAGACAGTGGGTCTGGTCAAGGCATCTAAAATGGCTGCTGTGCTCGACAAAAGTGTGGCATTGCAAAAAAGGCAAGATAGCGCAGACAATGTTTATCAATAATGATTTATTTATAACAAATAAAATATTTACTCGCAGTGACAAAATGGCGGTCAACACTTCCTGATTTCCATCGAATCGAACGTTAACAGACGTCACACAGCAAAAAAAAAAACGCTCACGCACAGCCGCTGGAAGACATGTATCAACATATATGAGCCTCCTCAGCCACCCTCAGAAAACAAAAGGGGTCAGGATACGTCTCCCGTACCCCCTTATACCTAGTAATTTAATGAAATCGAAACACAAAATGGCGAATTCACGTTTCGCTACCAGTTTGCGAACCGAGAAGCGCTTCTACCGCGAAAAATCCATTTTTTTTATTTGCCCCACGGGACCCTTTAATAACCCCAACATCATTCCTAGGGGGTTAGGAGGGGTCTACCTAGCCCCCTTTCATTAAATTCCCCCTTCGTTTTTCTCCTCCTCTTGTCTCTCGATCCTACCGACAGACAAGATGGCGGACGCACCGGACTGTTTAGAATGTTGACAGACACCGGACAGCCAATCAGCTTCGCTACGCAAAGCTCCGTTACGCGAAAAGTACGCGATCTGGAGCGCTATCTGGGACGCTGTCACAGATATATCTGTTTTTTAAAACGTTAATTTCTCAAAATCCACTGGAGCACATATATTGAGACCCAGCAAAGGCACATCGGACTAACAGTCCCTATAATTTTACCAAGTTTCGTGCAAATCCATTCAGCCGTTAGTTTGCGAACCGAGAAGCGCTTCTACCGTGAAAAATCAAATTTTTTTAATTTTCCCCACGGGACCCTTTAATAACCCCAACATCATTCCTAGGGGGTCAAGAGGGGTCTACCTTGCCCCCTTTCATTAAATTCCCCCTTCGTTTTTCACCTCTTCTTGTCTCTCGATCCTACCGAGTGACAAGATGGCGGCCGCTCCGGACTGTTTAGAATGTTGACAGACACCGGAGAGCCAATCAGCATCGCTTCGCAAAGCTCCGTGACGCGAAAAGTACACGATCTGAAGCGCTATCTGGGACGCTGTCACAGATATATACATTTTTTAAAACAATAATTTCACAAAATCCACTGGAGCACATATATTGAGACCCAGCAAAGGCACATCGGGCTAACAGTCCCTACAATTTTGCCAAGTTTCGTGCAAATCCATTCAGCCGTTCGAGCTAAAAGTGAGGCCAAACGTCCTATGGAAATTAACATGGGAAAAACGCGTTTTGGGACCCCCCTTTTTTCTCGGCCCCCCATTGACGAAACCCCCCCAAATTTTCAAGGGCTGCTCAGAAACAAAATGTGCCATTTTCCTGAAAATTTCAGCAGATTCCGACCACAAACGCCAAAGTTATTAGACATAGAATTTTCAAAAGTCCCATAGGAAAAAAATCCTAACTATATATACCTACTGGCGACCGCCAGTAGGTAATATATATATATATATATATATATATATATATATATATATATATATATATATATATATATATACATATTCATATTCACTGTAAAAAAGATAGGTTTCAGGGACTTTATAGTTAGTTGGACATTTCACCCACACAAAACCATAGAAATTCCCCCGTTATAGTTACTTGAGCTAACTATAACTCGCGCCCCTGCAATCCACTGCTGATGACGTCACATATTACATAATTAATGACATGGTCAGTGACATCACTGATGACATCTCAGATGACATCACTGATGACATCATCCAGTGACAATGTTTTTCTATAAAATGTAAATATGTTTTATATGTATATATATGCCAAGCTGTATTGAAGTATAAATGGGTGTATAAGAGTCAGGATGGATGATTTAGTAGGTGTGTGACTGACTTTATAAGTGAGTGATTAATTGTGTCTTACTTAATGCATGTGTTAGTGACTGATAAAGACATTCACACAGTTTAGGTTGTCAGTTGATGTGTAAGCGGTTGCATGGGTTGGTGAGCAGCTAAAGGATTGGTTGTCTGAGTATCTGTATGCAAATATGCTTTTTGAAGTGCATTATGGGCATTGAAGGAATAGCGAGCATCACAATTGTGCTTGCGCAGAAAGTATGCACTTCCAATGATTAAGGCTGAGTGAGCAGCTGAAACACGTCTGGAGAACATTAAAGACTGCTGCCCCTTTTAACCAATAAAAGCACACATGCTCCCAGAGTTGGGCGTCGGCTCATTTTTTCCTTTGGTGTTTCACTGCAGGGTGCTCTGAACCTGCGTTGCCGAAGCCGCACTGTTAGGGTTGGAGGCCCCCCTTATCAGAGGAATTTTGTTGGAGATTAAGGTGGGGGCATTACTCACTCGTTTCCCTTGAGGAGAAAGAAAGGATTATCCTGCTACCAAATCCGACATGGGAACGAGTTAGGGATGCTAGAGGAGTATTCCAGCTCCTCGGGCGAACACTGGGACTGTTTGCTTTTAAAATTGCACTAGTTGGACACAGTAAAGACAGCTCTTCGAAAAGTGCATTAATTTGAATAGAGGACTGTGATGCTGAAAAAATATATGGCACTACAGCAAGAACTTACTGAAAATGCAAATATGCTTTTTGAAGTGCATTATTGGCAATGAAGGAATAGCGAGCATCACAATTGTGCTTGCGCAGAAAGTATGCCCTTCCAATGATTAAGGCTGAGTGAGTAGCTGAAACGCGTCTGGAGAACATTAAAGACTACTGCCCCTTTTAACCAATAAAAGCACACATGCTCCCAGAGTTGCGCGCCGGCTAATTTTTTCCTTTGGTGTTTCACTGCAGGGTGGTCTGAACCTGCGTTGCCGAAGCCGCTCTGTTAGGGTTGGACGTCCCACTTATCAGAGGAATTTTGTTAGAGATTAAGGTGGGGGCATGACTCGCTCGTTTCCCTTGAGGAGAAAGAAAGGATTATCCTGCTACCAAGTCCGACATGGGAGCGAGTAAGGGACGCTAGAGGAGTTTTCCCGTTCCTCGGGCGAACACTGGGACTGTTTGCTTTTAAAATTGCACTAGTGGGACACAGTAAAGACAGCTCTTCGAAAAGTGCATTAATTTGAATAGAGGACTGTGATGCAGAAAAAGTACATGGGCACTACAGCACGAACTTACTGAAAATCCAAATATGCTTTTTGAAGTGCAATGAAGGAATAGGGAGTATCACAATTGTGCTTGCGCAGAAAGAATGACCTTCCAATGATTAAGGCTGAGTGAGCAGCTGAAACGCCTGTGGAGAACATTAAAGACTGCTGCCCCTTTTAACCAATAAAAGCACACATGCTCCCAGAGTTGGGCGTCGGCTAATTTTTTCCTTTGATATGTATATATATATATATATATATATATATATATATATATATATATATATATATATATATATATATATATATATCTATATTCATATTCACTGTAAAAAAACATAAGTTTCAGGGACTTTATAGTTAGTTGGACATTTCACCCATACAAAACCATAGAAATTCCCCCGTTATAGTTACTTGAGCTAACTTTAACTTGCGCCCCTGCAATGCACTGCTGATGACGTCACATATTAATTCAGTGTCATCAGTGATGTCACTTACCATGTCATGAATGATGTATTATGTGACATCGTCAGTAGTGCATTGCGGGGGCGCAAGTTATAGTTAGCTCAACTAACTATAACAGGGGAATTTCTATGGTTTTGTATAAGTGAAGTGTCCAGCTAACTATAACGTCCCTGAAACGTATGTTTTTTTCAGTGAATTTCTAAGTTCTTTTAAATACTAATTTCTAACTATCACGTGCCTGAAACTTGTGCTTTTTTCAGTGAATTTCAAACGTTTTTTTAAATGCTAATTTCTAATTATAATGTTCCTTAAACCTATTTTTTCTGAGTTTTTAAATTATCATCCCATTCTCAACCTGGTCAAAACTGCAAATCTCACGACTTTTCCATTGATACCTTCCGCACAAAAAATCACCACAAACGAGAGCCACAACTAACGCTAATGATATGCAAAGTAGGCGATCCAGTGGGAAAAAAACCTAAAATACCACTTCCCCATATTTCCAACGACCAGCCAAATCTGCAATGTGATCCAAAAAGCAGGCGATAAGCCGAGTTAACAATAAGAAATTAACATCAACCTTTAACTGGTGTAAGGAGGTCGACTATCTACAGCATGAATTGGACCCAACTCATAGTCACATCTAAAGACCAACACTCAATAGAGCGACTGATCATACAGCTCAGACACCCAACAAGGCCACACCACCCAGCGCCACCAACACCAGAACCTCCCCCCCGGACCACCCATCCTTACTAGCACCGAAGCAGAGCAAACTAGGACAACGGACCTTCCCAAAACACCATGGCCCCTCAGCCGCGCAATAGCTGAATGTTGGGAAATGTGGCAACCAAGTATGTGTGAAGGAGGCAAGTCACCCATCAATAATATGCACACAATGCCAAATGTAGTGGTGATGTACTGTACAGTCCTCAGTATGCAAAGCACAAACCTCTCCATGTGGAAATATACTATTGATACTTGTAGTGTTGTCCACAGTGGACGCAACCATGTTAACTCAGGCAGTGGGGAAGATCTCAGCCATGAACCTGTGTTGTCCCCCCTGGAAGCGGAAGCCGAGTGGGCTGGTCTAACCTATGGCACTACAGCGTAGGAGTATGAATAAATAGTCTGGGGCTCTGGGCGTGGTTCACTTGTGAAAAGGCCAAAGTGTTTCCCAGAGTGGCGGCCCTCACCCTGCCACGTGGCTGCCGCCATGACCGCGGGCCTCCTCGACACAGGCCCCCTGCGGACCCAGCGGCACAGCAACGCAGACTTATGTCTGTACCAACTACTGGCTTTGATCTACACTGCCGACAGCAGGGCTCACAATTCAGATGCAGTGGTGATTGCAGATGACGCAGTCCAGTATGCAAGACATGTTGCTCCCAGTGTGGAACGCACAGACCATGCATGATCGCAGGCTACACACATGCTGTGTGCTTCAGGTGCCACTAACTCACTGCACCATAAGTCATCACCACATGGCCTTAACAAGGTAGAATTCATTAGACAAAAGACATTGCTCCCAGTGCGGCACGCCTGGACCACGTATCATCGCAGGGTGCAAACATGCTGAGTGCTCCAGGTGCCACTGACTGTGCAGCTCATCCTGACCACTACCTCCAGCCTACACTATGGTCAGCAGGGCTCATAATTCAAGATTAGTGCCAATGCAAATTGTGTAAGAGACTACAATGGGTTAAGAAGACCAAATGCTACCAATCTGTGCAGTTCAAGTCAAAGTCAAATACCTGTGGGCCTTTGCTGACCGCTGCCTCAGGCTGTCACTGTGGAGGACCGGTGACACGTGGTGCCACTGAACCTGCACTACGAAGGCCGGTGGGGCCACCAACGTATGCACGTGGCTGTGGGCCCTTGCTATCGGTACCTCTGGCCTACACTGTGGAAGACAGGCGACACGTGCTGCCACTACTCCGTTCAACACAAGCCAATCCCACATGTGGAACTCTGTCCTGAGTCCTGAATGGCAGTGATCTCAACTCCGTGAGAGAACCACAGCAGCAGACTACCTTCAATCAGTGAGGCATATTTCCATATGCAAGGCCGGCAACACATAGTCCCACTAACCCTCTTCAACACAAGCCGATCCCACATGTGTAACTGTGTCCTGAGTCCTGAATGGCAGTGACCCCAACTTCGTGGCGGCGACCACAGCACCAGACTCCCTTCGATCAGTGAGGCATATTTCCATATGCCAGGCTGGCGGCACATCGTCCCACTAACCATCTTTAACACAAGCCAATCCCACATGTGGAACTCTGTCCAGAGTCCTGAATGGCAGTGATCTCAACTCCGTGAGAGAACCAGAGCAGCAGACTACCTTCAATCAGTGAGGCATATTTCCATATGAAATGCCAGCGACATGTGCTGCCACTAACTCTGTTCAACAGAAGCCAATCCCACTGTGGAACTGTGTCCTAAGTCCTGAATGGCAGTGACCCCAAATCCGTGGCAGCGACCACAGCACCTGACCCCCTTCGATCAGTGAGGCATATTTCCATATGCAAGGCATGCAACACATAGTTCCACTAACCCTCTTCAACACAAGCCGATCCCACATGTGTAACTGTGTCCTGAGTCCTGAATGGCAGTGACCCCAACTTTGTGGCGGCGACCACAGCACTAGACTCCCTTCGATCAGTGAGGCATATTTCCATATGCTAGGCTGGCGACACATCGTCCCACTAACCATCTTTAACACAAGCCAATCCCACATGTGTAACTGTGTCCTGAGTCCTGAATGGCAGTGACCCCAGCTTCGTGGCAGCGGCAACAGCACCAGACTCCCTTCGATCAGAGAGGCATATTTCCATATGCAACTAGTCCAGTAGGCAAGTAACTATCACAGTCCTAAACCCTACCTAATATCCTTTTAGTATCCTTTCTTAAATAACTTTTTTATAACAGTTATAGCTTTACTACAATGACCAAATTCATCTTCAAGTGCAAACCAGCACTCAATAGCAGTCTACACTGCAGGCAGTACAGCTCACAATTCGAATTTTAATTGATAATTTCTAACAAGAAGATTGTACTCAGAAAATACAACACTTCGTCAGTGTATTCTATACTTATTTCATCTTTTAATGATACGCCTACACTGCGCTCAGTAGGGCTCACAATTTAAATTATTTCTTGATTCATTAACTACAGAATCCATCAGGCAAGTAACTATCACAGGCCTCAAATCTACATAATATACTTTTAGTATCCTTTCTTCTAGAACAATTTTATATCAGTTATAGCTTCAGTACAATAATTAAATTCATTTTCAAGTGCAAACGAACACTCCTTAGCAGTCTACATTGCGGGCAGCAGAGCTCGTAATTCGAATTTTGGATATGTGATGCCACTAACCCTCTTTAACACAAGCCGATCCCACATGTGCTACTGTGTCCTGAGTCCTGAATAGCAGTGACCCCAACTTCGTGGCAGCGACCACGGCACCAGACTACCTTCGATGAGTGAAGGGTGTTAGCATATGGAAGGCTGACGACACGTGGTGCCACTGAACCTGCACTACGCAGGCGGGTGGGGCCACCAACGTACACACGTGGCTGTGGGCCCTTGCTCACCTCTACCTCTGGCCTACACTACGGTTCGGAAGCCTCACAATTCAGATAGAGTCCCTATTGCACATGACGCAGTCCAGTAGGCAAGACACATTCCTCCCAATGTGGCCCGTCCACACCAAGCATCATCACAGGCTCATACACTCTCAATGCTTCTGGTGCCATTATCTCTATTTAGCATGAGCAGATCCCACATCTGTAACTGTGTCCTGAGTCCTGAATGGCAGTGAACCCAACTTTGTGTCCGCGACTACAGCACCAGACTCCCTTCAATCAGTGAGGCATATTTCCATATGCATGGCCGGTGACACGTAGTCCCACTAACCCTCTTTAACACAAGCCGATCCCACATGTGTAACTGTGTCCTGAGTCCTGAATGACAGGGACCCCAACTTCGTGGCTGCGACCACAGCAACAAACTCCCTCAGTTTTATTTGTTGTTGTTTTCTTTAAATACAATGTTTTGTATGTAAATCTATACATGACTAAGATTCTTCTTTATCCAACCGCACAGGGAACCTTCAGGCCCGAGAAGGTTGTTGGGGGTAAGGTGGTAATGTGGGAACATGGGGTGTTACCTGCTGATGTGGTGAGAGGCAGCGTGAAAGGGGTATCTCTCACAGAAAGAACTCCTGTATCTTTTGAGAAATGTCTTGGACAGATGCCGGCTGACGGACTGAATCACAAAATGATTTTTCAATACTTATGTAGTGTGAGTTATGAACAGTTCGCACCCAGGCTCGCAGAAGGACAGCTGCAGCCCCTGGGTTCGACTCGCAGAGGGAGAACTACGAGCCGTCCACTCCCAAAGGAACAGCAGCTTAGTAGCTCGCAAAGATACAGGCACACTAGCATACTAGCTCGCAAAGGTAGAGAGCTGCGAGCCGACGGGCTGGCTTCTAACGTCATAGGTGCGAAGTGGTGATGTTGGGCAGAGGGAGTGTGAATGAGTTATCTCACACAGAGAGAGCTCTGCTATTTTAAATTGCCCGAGACCTTTCTTTTATATTTTCACTCAATGCAAGAAAGCGTGCTTTCTGGACCAATACCTTTCTCCCTGCCAAATTCAGCGTAATTACATTCAGCAGTTTGACCTGCAGCCTTGTCTAAAGTTTCCTTTGGAAAATCCATTGAGAAAACATGTTTTCACACACCCTACAAAGCTACCTGTCGCCGCTGTACTCGCTATGTGTGTGCAGGTCAGTGGTCTAGTTGTCAACATGTTACGGCCACTACCTGAGGGCAGGTTTGCACACACACACCACACTCATCTGGCACATACGTCACAGGCCATGTGATCACGCAAATATAATGGATCGATAACGTCACATCCTTTATTGCTGGTGCTGACTGGATGGCGGACGCTCCATGGGTCTGAATTATAAAGACTCCATGAAGAGTTCCGCAGAGGGTTAGTCGCACACTGAGCTGTATGGCCATCAGGGGCCTGTACCACGTGGCGCATACTTGAGTTGCAGAGCGTTAGTGCCACCCAAAGCTCATGTGGCTGTCAGGGGCCTACCACCATGTGGCGCGTACTTGAGTTGCACAGGGTTAGTGCCACCCGAAGCTGATGTGCCCATCAGGGGCCTACCACCATGTGGCACAGACTTGAGCTGCACAGGGTTAGCTGCACCAAAAGCTGATGTGGTCTCTGCCATTGATGACTCAGGACTCAGCAACATGTGTGAGATCTGCCGGGCCGAGGAGAAGCCGATGTGGTCTCCGCCATTCATGACTCAGGACTCAGTGACATCAGTGAGATCCGTGCAGTTTTGATGGGCACGTGGAGTGCCCACTGGTAGACACTCCGTTGACACCAGGTAATTATTTGGTCATGGATGCGCAGGGGCGACAGTGTCTCTCTCTCTCTCTCTCTCACTTCCCTCTCTTCACACTCTCTCTCACTCTCTTCCTTCTTTTCCTTCTATCTCTCTCTCCCTCACTCCCTTTTTTTCCTTGACTCTCTTTTTCTCTGTCTTTTTTTTCATTCTCTGTTTCTCTGCGTCTTACTCCTTTGATATGCGCATTACACACGTCCTTATTTTGCACTTTATTTTCCAAGTTCTGTCGTCGACATTCATGGTCCCCACAGGAGTGTTCACCTTGTTGTTTTGTATTCTTTTTGCTAAATTTAGTTTATGATTTATATATTTGTTTATGAAAAAATAAACTTTAAAAAAAACCTGTTAATAAAGTTTTTGGTTGTTTTCTTAAATGCATTGTGACTGTTTCTGATTCTCGTTATTTGGTGGTGTCCACCATGGTGTTACATTTTGGGTCACTTATCGCGGGAATACTGGTGATGTCTGCAGTTTGCACCAACTTCTGAATTTTGTGTTAGATTTATCTCAACTTTAGGTGCATTAAAGTGCTGATAATGAAATGCAGAGTAGCCCTTCCAGTGCAAAAAGACCTGAGGTGCAACTTTGTGATTTATTCTAAATACTAAATTCAATTGCACTGTGGTAGTGGGTACACTTACAGTGTACACACAAAATCAATGAACAAATCTCATTGTATTTATATTGATTGGGAATAGTGGGTCAGGTGCTGGATCTTGACGGGATACACTGTCCAGTTCGTTTATTGTTCTATACACGAAAAAATCACATCACAACTTGCACAACAACTGTGATGCAAACCAAATTCCTGTGATAAGCCGCGTTAGCACCAGGGATTTTACACCTGCTTTCTGCTGGTGTTGAGCAGGACGACTACCTGCAGCATGAAAGGGAACACAGCCAAAAGCCACACCAGAACACCCACAGGTGCCATAGAGTCAATGAGCATGATACTGGGATACCCAAGAGGGCCAGAACACTCATCGCAACAACCCCAGCACCGCCAACGCCCCCCCAACCTGCATCTGAGCAAGTGTATCCATGTGGTCATTGTGTTAGCATGATGATCCACATTTGTAAAGCGCATAATCACCCGTAAGGGTCTCTAGGCGCTGGGGCCATAGGGAAGATTAAGCAAGCTTTTTCCCAGAGTCACATGGTGCTGGGCTAATCTGCTGCCGGTGCTGAGGATCGAACCGTGATCCCCAGATTCCGGAATCAGTCGCCCTAGCCGCGGCACCACACCTCTTCTGATAGGCACAGGCCCTGCAACATCACAGTGTGCTGGGTTCAGCGGACGTTACCATGTCACCTCTGCGTTGGCAGTGACCCTGGACATGTAGCTACGCTTGCATCCTCCTGCATGAACAAGCAGCGTCTGCTGCTCCAGCATACACAGGTCAGCGCAGGGGTGTGCCTATCCGGCAAGGAGAACTGGGTGTCTTGGACATGTCCGTGTGCAGGAAGTGCAGTAAGTGTGTCTCTGTGTTCTGGTGTGGCCTGCCACAAGGGCCGCAGCAGTCGATGTTGTAAAGTGGCAGGCACCCCCTCCAAAGGGCAGTGTCACGGTGTTGCATGTCTGCTGCATGTTCTGGGAGCACTGCCTTTGGCTGTGCTGTGGATCTCTTACCGGCTGAGCTTCCGCATTGCGGATATCACCTGCGTCCTACCTGTATTCCAATGTTGCACATCCCTATCCGAGTGGTGCATGGACGTGTGCCTCTCCAACAAGTGAGTAGCTGACATGGATTACAAAGGGTGTGTGCGCCCCCTGTTGGCCCACGACAAGGAGTGTCATGGTGATGCCTGTTTATGTCATGCATAGATGTTTGGTATGCATGTTCGGAACTGGGCCTAGGAGTTTGCACATGTCATAGTATGCAGTGAGCAAATGTACCCACTTCCCGCTTCTGCTTTGGTGCAAATTGGGTACATTGGTTGGAGTCAGTCAGTCAGTCAGTCAATCACTTTTATTCGATTAATAAAAATCAGAAAAAGACACAAGATACAAATAGTCACAAGTAATACAATACAACAATACATATGATTACAATCAACAAAGTAAAGACATATAAAATTTAAATTGAACATATCTCATGAGTTCAATAAAACATTTTAAATATATATATATTTCCATTTAAGAATCAGCTTAAAAGTTTACAAAGGCACCAAGGCTACTAAAATCAATTGATTGCAATAGGTCTGAGTCGTAAATTAGAACGCTTCTTATTAATTCGAACACCTGCCACTAAGAAGCTTGCTACATGAAATGATACGTGTGCACTAGATAAAAGTTGTAAAAACAGGAGCCCTGTCCTGACCTGACCCTTGCCTCCCGCAAAATAGGTAACAAATCATTTTTTTCCTAATCTGTGCATAGTGCTCACAGAACATAATAAAATGAAGTGTGTCCTGTGTGGAAAAGTGATCGAAATCGCATGGATTAGAATTTGATAGAGTATCCCAAATAGGATATGATCCCAACATAAAATGTATCAACTTGAAACGGAATCTAGTTAGGAGAAAGCGATGAAATGGTCTAGTTACAAAAACAAGATAAGGTTCAGGACCTGGAACAGTTATGAGTGCATAGTTCCTTCTAACAAGTGGTTTTCTCATCTCTATCTCCTCCCGCTCTGCCATGAAAAGGTTTACCAGTACGGATTTTATCTCCAAGACATCCTCTTTTTTTATACGTTCTGGAAAATGAAACAACTCAATGTGCCCCACATTCATAAGCATTGCTTTAACATAAACCAACGTTACGTTACGTTACGTTAAAAATATTTGTACTGCGCACGTTCACCAACGGTTTCATGGCGGTCTTTGACAAAATACGGTAACCAGAGAGGAGGGGTTACTCGAATGCTGACTGGAATAACAGAGTTTTTAGCAGGCTGCGGAAGCAGTCATAGCTGGGGCAGAGACGAATTGCCGTTGGAAGGGAATTCCAAGTGAAGGAGGCCAGGAAAGAGAAACTCAGTCCTCCATGCTTTTTCCGTCTGTATTTGGGTACCGCAAGGTAATTGAGGGATGTTGAGCGGAGAGCTCTGTGGGGGATGTATTGTGTCAGGCAAGATGAAATAAAGGCAGGGGCTGAGTCGGAGAGGGCCTTGAAGACGGTATATCCAAGCTTGAAGGTACAGCGTTTGGAAACAGGGAGCCAGTGAAGATTACGAAGAAGGGGGTTAACGTGCTGATGTTTGGGCTGGCGAAAGATCATGCGGGCAGCCTGATTCTGCACTAGTTGCAGCCGGTGGAGGTGGAAGGCAGGGATCCCTGCATACAGAATGTTGGCATAGTAGAATCTGGAGATGATGAGAGCGATGATGACAAGAATCAGGGCCTCTCTGGTGAGAAACCTACTGATTTTGAGGATCCGCCTTAGATGAAAAAAACAGGATGAGGTGACTGAATTGATTTGTGGTCTCATCGAAAGGTCTTCAGAGATGATCACCCCCAAACTCTTCACCGTGCTCACAGGAGTGGGTGCCGTCCCTAGGGATGGAGGCCAAAAGGTGGTGTTCCACGGATTAGTGGAACCCCCCACTAATACTAGCTCTGTTTTTGTGGGGTTCAATTTCAATTGACTGTGATACATCCACTCTGCAATGGCCAACATGGTGGACTGGAAATTAAATGAACACGAACCGCTGCACTCCAAGGTGAAAAAGGTCTACACGGGGTGGTGAAGGTACTCCGTTTTATAGGTGCGCAGGAAGTCACCTTCTAGGTCCAAAAGGTGCGTATGAATATCATGAAGAAACAAGCCTTACAGGGGGTAAGGACAAATCCTAGGCACTCTGATAGGCACCGTGGTGCGTGGTTGCAATTAACAATTTTCCAGAAGTGATTGTTATGCGAGAATTATTAGAATTCTAATAATTTTCGCATACCAATCACTTCTGGAAAATTGTTAATTGCAACCACGCACCACGGTGCCTATCAGAGTGCCTAGGACTGGAAATTAAGGCAGGAGGAAGGAAGGGAGTCAATGGGAAAGATTAACTGAAGTACGTCTACGTAGTAGAAGATTGTGACCGGGGTATTTCGGAGGGAAGCTAAAAGGGGTTGCAGATACAAATTAAATAGTAAGGGTGATAGCGCAGAGCCCTGAGGGACCCCGCAGGTTAAGGATGAGTGGGATGCAGCAAAAGTGGATAGGTGGACTGCCTGAGATCGGTGGTCGAGAAAAGATCTAAGCCAATCGAGGGCCACCCCCTGGATGCCAGTGTTGTTGACACGGTCGATCAAGATAGCGTGATCGACCGTGTCAAATGCTGCCGACAGGTCCAACAGGACAAGGGCCTGTGAGATGTTTTTGTCGGCACCTTTCCTGAGGGCATCCATGACGGCTACTATGACCGCCTCGGTGGAATGGAGGGGTCTAAAGCCAGCTTGTTGGGCATCCAGGAAGGAGGATTTCTCGATGAAGGAGCTAAGGCAGCAGGTGACATAAGTCTCCAGGATCTTTCCTAGGTAGGGGAGAAGGGAGATGGGTCTGTAATTGCTTAAAATTGTGGGATCCGCATTAGTTTTTTTTAGGATGGGTAGAACAGCTGCCTGTTTGAAGGAGCGGGGGACTTCTCCCGTAGCTAAAGAGTTGTTGAGCAAGGCTAGTGGGGGGCCAGGGCAGGCCAGGAAGGCCTCTCTCAGGATCTTAGGGGGGCAACAGTCATTAGGGGAGCCTAAACTGACTTTATGGAGCAATGAAGAAAATTCTTTTAATGAGATTGGCGGAAACTCTGTCAGACGACTAGTGTTCATGGGGGGGAGAGGAGGGGGTAGAGGGGATGAAGGGGAAGGGATATTATTTTTAATGATAGAAATGTTGTCAATGAAGTAGGAGTTGAGGGAGTCACATAAGGTGTGGGTTGGTTGGGGTTGAGGTGTGACCCTGTCAGGCAGGGAAAGCTCATTGACAATGGAGAAGATGTCTTTGGCTTTGTTGTTGGAGTCCATTATCTTATGGGAAAAGTAGGCGGTTTTAGCTGCCAAAATCGATTTTTTGTAAGACTTTAAGGAATCTACATAAACAATTCTGAGCTGAGGATCGTAGTTGCACCTCCAGCGGCGCTCAGCTTGTCGAAGAGCAAGTTTGTCAGCTTTAAGTTGGTCCGAGAACCATCGCTGGGCGTCATGAGGGCGCTTGGCTTTAATTGTTTTAAAAGGGGCAACTTTGTCGCATGCAAGGAGTAGCCATTCTTCGAGGTGAGCCGCCTGATCGGCTACCGAGATCGAGGGTGTGGGTGGGGAAGAGGTCAGTAAGGCATGAAAATCAGCCAGATTTGCATTTTTCCAATTACGAGCAGAAAGATTCTTAACAGGGGGGGGAGGGCAGAAAGTATGAAGATGAAGGTAAAAGGAAATAGAGCAATGGTCGGACCAAGAACAGGGAAGAACAGAGGGAGGGGAAATATCGAGATTGGACGTCCAGACTTGGTCTAGGATGTGGCCCTTGTGATGGGTGGGAGTATGAACGTGCTGGTGAAAGTTCATACTAGTTAAAAGATAAGTAAACTCCGTAGATGTTTGGCTTTGGCGGACATCAGATGGCCAATAGTTGAAATCGCCAATAATCATGATGTTAGCATGATTAATCGTGAGTTGCGAGATGAAATCGCCGAATAGTTGGGGGAAGAGAGGCATGTATTCAGGGGGCCTGTAAACAAGAACACAAACAAAGGCGGACTTGGCTGAGGAAAATTTAATAGAAAGGCAGTCAGTTTTGGGTATAGATATCACTGTCAGCTCTGAAAATTTGTGTTCAGAGCGGATGATGGCCGCCACGCCGCCGCCGGTCTTCCCGGCAGGCCGGTTGGGTTGCATGATATAGTATCCAGAAGGAATTGCTGTGAGGATGTCAGGGGCTGAGTCCTCGGTAATCCACGTTTTGGTAAGGAGAATATCAATGACGCTCTGGTGTAGTAGTTGAAAAATCTCCAACTGATGGCGTATTAAGGAGCGGGTATTCAGATAGTACACTTGTAATGAAGCGGATTTCTGAGACGGGGAGGGGGAAGAGGCTGGGGAGGAGTCGTGAAGGGGAAGAGTATCTAGAACAGAGATATCGGAAGGGACAAGAATGCCACAATCGTGAGCAGCCCTTGCAGTGCGGGCAGGAATAGGCCCTGAGGAGTTAAGTCTCTGGAGGTCGGTGGAGGAGTAAGTATAAAAATGGGCATTACGACAGGGCCCTGGGCCCGGTCGGCCGCGGACGGGCGCAGACGGGCTTGACTTGTGTGCGACTTCGGCGCGAAGTCGGCGCTCCCGCTGCGCTCGTCCGCTGCGCTTCCACAATACCGCCATTATATACTAGAGGTGAGGGAACACTAGACCGCTAACCTGCGATGAGTAGGTGCAGGGTGGAAGTGGTGTCGCGCGCAGGAAGTGATGCTCCTCAAGCTGACCCTCCGCACAAACGGCACAAAGCCGGGGCGGAACGGGGCCACGAGCGAGTAAAGTAAAGTAAAGTACCAACCATAGGACTCTATGAGCTCTGTCCAGAGCAAGGCAGTCTTTAAGAATCAGGTGATTTAAGGAGATTTCCTAGTTAAGCCATGTTTTTAACCAGCAAATTACAGGTGCGGATTTTATTTAGTCTGTTACAAACCCCATGCCTAGCTCTAAATGTATTGTGAAAGTGGGGATGGACTGGGGAACAGAGAGCAAAGATCTAATAAATGTGTTCTCCACCTTCTGGATGTTGTCAGGTTTACTGTAACCCCAGATGGCAGAGCCATAGGTGGCTATAGCCAAACATTTGGCTTTATATACTTTAAGGATAGCCTCCATTGGTCGGGCCCCATTCCTTTTAGCAAAGCTTAACAGGGCTGCAGCCGATTGTGCTACTGCTTTGCTTTTTGACTTGTATTGGGGACCCCAGGTTCCTCTATCATCAAAGATGACCCCCAGATAGGTGAAAATTGGAACCATATTTACTTCTTTGCCTGTGCAAGAAAAAGTAATTAATTTCCTTTTTCTGCTGGTCGGTCCAACAATCATGACCTGAGATTTTTGAGTATTAATTTTCAGGTCTAATGAAGTCGTGAAGTCTCGGAAGGAAGCCAATAGTATATTAAGGGCCACACCTGTGAGTGCCAAGAGAACGGTGTCATCCACGTACAAGAGGACGGGGATATTGGTCTCCCCTGCACGCGGAACGTCCACCGTTGAGACAGCCAGGGCTGGCTCGAGGGCGTTTATATATAATGTAAAGAGGAGAAGGGCAAGGATGCACCCTTGCCGCACTCCCTCTCCGAATTAAAGTAGCTGGTGCACCTCCCCTCATGAGTGACTCTGACAGAAGCCTGTAATCCGCAGTGAAGGTCAGCTAAAAAACCCACCAATGGTGGGTCGATGCCCATTTCCAAAAGGACCCTCCTCAGCCTCGAACTGTTGACCAAATCGAATGCTGAGGAGAGGTCCATAAAGGCCATGTACAAGGACCCCTCCTTCACAATTGTATATTTGCTGATGAGCATTTGAAGATGTAGGCATTGATCCAATGTACTCCTATTAGCCATAAAGCCATACAGGGCATTAGACAGGGTTCCTCTGCCTTCTAGCCAAGATGTCAGTCTACCTAAAATGACTCTGCCCAAGATTTTAACGGCAGAGTCTATTAGGGAAATAGGCCTATAACAGGCAGGATCACCCCTTTGGCCTTTTTTAAAGATTGGAATAATAGTGGACCTTGCCCAGGAGTCAGGAAAGTTGTTTTCTCTTGAGGCGAATAAAACATTGGTCAATATCTTGGCCCAAAATTTCGGTGCACACTTATATAAGTCCGCAGGTACCCCGTCCAGGCCCGGGCCTTATTTTTATTGTTAAGCTTTTTCCACATCTTCCTCCCCAAAGGGCAAAACTGGCCCTACACGGTCGAAAGATAAAGACTCCTGTGTGGGTCCCGGATTTGGCTGGCTATAGAAGCTTCCAAAGTTGGCTAGCCACTGCTCATCTGGAATGATACATTCCACACCCTGATTTTTCACCCCCGAGAAATAGGGCTGATTTACAACCGCCCAAAATTTAGAACTGTCCCGCAGAACTTCTTCTGATTGCAGGTCACTCCAGGCCTGTTCCTTAATCTGGGTTTTACGATCGTGAATGGCCTGTTTATATTGCTTCCTAAGGAATGCTATGTGTGCTCTATTTCTAGGTGTTTCCTTAAGTGCTTTTAAGAGAGCGGAGTGTGCCTTAGTACAGTTTGAGTCAAACCATCTTTTTTCACTTAGCCCACCTGGTTTGGATTTGACCGTTAAGTCTATATTCACTTGTTGGCATATTGTGTTAAAAGCGTTGACTTTCTTGTTATCGGAGCCAGCATGATCTAGACAAATAACAACCTCCACTTCAACCTTGGCCAAAACATCTTGTAGAAAGGTGACCGGGGTCACTTTGGACCATTTCAACCTCCTACCCTGATCTCTTGGTATCAGGTCCGTTGCACAAGAAGCCTGAATGTCTTTAAAATCCAATAACCCCCCTGGGGCAACCTCTAATGTCACCGGGTTAGGGTCACTAAAAGTCATTGGAGTCAGAACATCTGTCACGGTCACCTGATGGATTGCGTCGATGACATGTCAAATACTGTGGCCAACCATCACTCATTAGAGATAGGGGCTTACGCAGCTGCACTCGCGTTCATGAACGAGTGACAAGATACCTGCAACCACGACTTGATGTGCCACATTGCACGTGTCCCGCCGCATCATTGCACGTTGTGCATCTGGTCACATGTCCTAAAACAACAGTGGACATGGCTGCATTGGCGTCGAATTATGTCCGAGGCGCGGACAACCAATGCTGCTTGACACTAACGTGTGTTGGTGATGGACTGCCCCGAGGTGAATATGGACATTTTCCTATGTTCCTTATTCAGGCATGCTGCTGCATTTGTCTGCATGTAAATGTAAATGTATTTGAGCTTACATAGCGCACAGCTACCCGCAGTGGGTTTCCCGGCGCTTGCTTAGGGAACCTGTCCTGGTATTCCCCTGTGAGATAACCCCGGCAGGGTATCCACAAGGTGAAAGCCTGGCATCCCACCGTGAGGGGCCATTGTGGAGATTAAGCAAGCTATTGCCCAGAGTCGCAGAGTGTGAACCCGTGAGTCGAGAAGGCACCGGAGCGAGAATTATCAAGTCAGTGGAATTTTTTAGCCCAAGACCCGCATCGGCGGGGAATTGAACCCTGGTCCAGGGCCGATCTCAGCTTCCGGGTCTGCCGCCTCTAACCCCTGAGCCACACTTCTCCACATATCATGGCACTACTCTTGGCCATACTGACACGCACTTTTTTAAAATAAAGTTTCCACATTTTCACTTGTGTCTTGATTTGTGTGTGAATGTGTGTGTCACACACTCTCTGGCTGCCTGCCATACATGAATTGCTACCCCATCCGGGCTGTGGGTTTGTACCTATGCGTTATCATGTGCCTCTTTCGTACTGCCGCTTTTGGACGCTTATCAGCCACTGACAAGATCATTTGTGTCCAGTGTTTGATTGTGCGAATATTCGTGTTTGGACAACATTGTGTTGGATGTTTGTGTACTCTGCTTCCTATGTGTTTGTGCTGCATTGTGTGTGAGATGTTCCTTCATGTGAGCTTTTCTTCACCCTTCACCCTTTCAGGCAGTGTGGTTTTCACTTCTATGGTCGTACAGTGGTGTGATTTTGGCGGGTTTTGTGACTTGTGCTCCTTGTTGGTGTGTTCCTTTTTGACCATGGTTGGTCTAAAGTTGTGCTGTACTTAATTGTGCATGTATGCCATTGTCCCATCTTCCCCCGTCCCCCCACTCCCTGCTTCTTTCTCTTCCTGGTGCTGTTGTGTCTGTAATTTTGTTGCTCCACACATAAATACAAGTAATGAACAAATTAGAATAGTTCCTTGATTCTTTTAGGTTTAAAAACTTCTCTCTATTGTTTTTTTTACATATACACAGTTTTTTTTAATATTCAAGGACACATAGAAGTCAATGTATTCTATCAACACACTTTCTAGAACATTCTACAACACGTGGAGGTTAAAAGTTCATCATTTTTTTAAATCTAACGATATTTTTTTGCAACATTTTCTCGAACATTCAATGGCACTTGCAGGTTAAAAGTTCACAATTGTTTTAAGTTCAAACAGTGCCTTCCAAAAGCAAGTACCAGGTGTGGTTGAGTTGAGCAAATTTTATCCTATATCTACTCCACGTTTAAACTGCTTTTTGTTTTAACCAATCACAAAGATGCTTTACCACAAAACGAATGTGCACCCTACTTTTAAAAAACAATTTTTTTCATCTCCCAATCATGTATCATTTTGTCTGGCAAAAAAAGTAGTTCCCCATCTTTAAACATATCTCTTATTCCACGAACAGACTGCAGAAGCTACTGACATCTATTCATTCCTCCCAGGCATACCTTCAAAATGCTAGTGTGGATCGTAGGACATAGCTATGTTTTCTGGTGCAAGAGGTATGCAGAACTGAGACATATTGACTTTGACCTAGGTTTACAAAATGTGTAAATAAATGGTTTGGACAGAGAGGATTGAAGTGGCACCAATTGTTGCCTTTGGTTAAAACCTGTTTGCATCTCCAACACCCTGACCTCATGATTGTGCACTGTGGTGGAAACGACTTAGGCACATTGACTGGGGTAGGTTTGCAAATGCTAAAGAAGGACACCTTTAGATAATTGCTGTTGCTTTTGTCTCAAACTGTCTTTGTGTATTCGAATCTATACCAAAGACAGAAGTGGAAACGGTCAAACCAATTTTGTCCTCAGATTGATAAATCTAGGAAGAATGTCAACACAGCTGTGTCTGCATACCTCAGAGACCATAGAATGGGATTGATCTACAACAACAACATATGTTTTGATATGGCTGATATCTACTGAAGTGATGGAGTACTTCACGGATCAGGGAAATCGAGTTTTTCTGAATAACTTGAAGCTGTGCATCCGCACTTATATGCAACTTCAACTAATAAACACTAGGGCTCTTTCTCGAGCCACCTTATATTTCAAATATCGATTTGCAGAGGGACAACTTCCTTTCTGGCCAGCACAGGGACACCTGTGGGCCATCGAGCAGCCTTGCAGAGGGGCACCTGCAGCCCGTGAGCTCAGCTCGCACAGGGAGAGCTACTGTCCGTCGGCTCGGCACGCACTGTGTGAGCTACGGGCTTTCGGCTCGCAAACGCACACCAGCGTGCTGGCTCAAAGAGGGAGAGCTCGGCTCTAACTCGCAAAGGGACAGTCCCTCCTACACCATTCACCACCAAAATTTCAATATAGGAGCTAATCAAAAAAAGATAAACTTTTTGGATAATTTTATAAAGATTCGTCAAACGACGCCAAAGTTACAAGCACATAGAAGACTCCATGAGGGGGGACACACAACCCCCTCCCAACATAAGTGAAGCCCCGGGGATGCCCAGGCCCCAGTGGACCACGCAACCCCTGCGAGCCCCTGCTACTATTTTTTAAGAAATACCCCCGGAACCTAGCCCACCCAAGAGCCTCATTAAAATAAAACACAAGAACCCGAAACCGCAGCGCAAATTCTTGCAGATTTTGTTTTCTAAATAATTTTTGGGGCCCTGGGGGTCCTTCTGGGACCCCTTGAGCAGACCTAGTGGGTCTGGGTTTTTCAACCCTGCCCCATTCTCTTGTTTTATACCTTTGTTTCTATTTTTGGAAGACTTGCTTCTACCGAGCCACAAGATGACTTAGGCTCCGCCCAGATATCTAATCTTTTATTTTTCTAATTCCTCAGCAACTACTGAACGGATTTACACCATTTTTAAAAAGGGCGCTTAACGACCCCCCAAGCACTACCTTTCTGCCAAATTTGGGGTAATTCCATTCAGTAGTTTCAGCTGTAACCTTGCACAAAGCTTCTTATGGGAAAATGATTTTTTCACTCTTATTTTTGGAATTTCTCAAAAAATACTTAACGGATTTACACCATTTAAAAAAAGGGTCGCTTTCTGAGCCAAACTCACCTTCTGCCAAGCTTGGGGTCATTCCGTTCAGCAGTTTGAGCTGTAGCTCATCACAAAATTTCCTATGGAGAAAACGACGTTTGGGACACCCCTTTTTTCTCAGTCCCTGCTTGACGAATCACCCCCAAACGTTCAGGACAGCAGCTGACCTGGACAGACTTATTTTTGGGAGAATTTCAGAATGATTCAAACAACAGAAAAGTTATTAGCAAACCAAAAAATGCTTTTCCTTTGGAAACTAGGTTCTAACTATAACTACCTATATATATATATACATATGTATATATATATATGTATACATATATATAGATATATATATATATATATTACCTACTGGCGGTCGCCAGTAGGTATATATAGTTAGGATTTTTTCCCTATGGCATTTTTGAAAATTCTATGTCTAATAACTTTGGCGTTTGTGGACGGAATCGGCTGAAATTTTCAGGAAAATGGCACATTTTGTTTCTGAGCAGCTCCTGGAAATTTGGGGGGGGGTCGTCAAGGGGGGGCCGAGAAAAAAGGGGGGTCCCAAAACGCGTTTTTCCCATGTTAATTTCCATAGGGCGGTTGGACTCACTTTTAGCCCGAACGGCTGAATGGATTTTCACGAAACTTGGCAAAATAGTAGGGACTCTTAGCCCGATGTGCCTTTGCTAGGTCTCAATATATGTGCTCCAGTAGTTTTTGAGAAATTAACGTTCAAAACAAGATATATATCTGTAACAGCGCTCCGGGCAGCGATCCGGTCCGCTTACTTTTCGCGAAACGGAACTTTGCGCGCAGAAAGCTGATTGGCTCTCCGGTGTCTGTCAACATTCTAAACAGTCTGGAGCGGCCGCCATCTTATCTCTCGGTAGGATCGAGAGAGAAGAAGAGGTGAAAAACGAAGGGGGAATTTAATGAAAGGGGGCAAGGTATACCCCTCTTGACCCCCTAGGATTGTTGTTGGGGTTATTAAAGGGTCCCGTGGGGAAAATAAAAAAAAAATGATTTTTCACGGTAGAAGCGCTTCACGGGCCGCGAACTGGGCCGCAAACTGGTAGCGAAACGGGAATTCGCCATTTTGTGCTTCGTTTTAATTGTTTAGAGACAAAAATTATCGCCGCACACTGGCCACAATGCATGAATATCGCTGAAAAGTCAGCGATATTCATGCATTATCCAGCAAATGCTCTTAGCCATGTTATCCACCTTCCATTGGATAACAGAAAGCTGATTGGCTCTCCGGTGTCTGTCAACATTCTAAACAGTCCGGAGCGGCCGCCATCTTATCTCTCGGTAGGATCGAGAGAGAAGAAGAGGTGAAAAACGAAGGGGGAATTTATTGAAAGGGGGCAAGGTATACCCCTCTTGACCCCCTAGGAATGTTGTTGGGGTTATTAAAGGGTCCCGTGGGGAAAATAAAAAAAAATGATTTTTCACGGTAGAAGCGCTTCACGGGCCGCGAACTGGGCCGCAAACTGGTGGCGAAACGGGAATTCGCCATTTTGTGCTTCGTTTTAATTGTTTAGAGACAAAAATTATCGCCGCACATCGGCCACAATGCATGAATATCGCTGAAAAGTCAGCGATATTCATGCATTATCCAGCAAATGCTCTTAGCCATGTTATCCACCTTCCATTGGATAACATGGCTAAAAACTGCTCTGTGCGTGAGCTTTTTTTTTTTTTTTTTGCTGCGTGACGTTTGTTAACGTTCGATTCGATGGAAATCAGGAAGTGTTGACCACCATTTTGTCACTGCGAGTAAATATTTTGTTATAAATGAATCCTTATTGATAAACATTGTCTGCGCCATCTTGCGTTTTTGTCCAATGCCACAATTTTGTCGTGCACCGCAGCCATTTTAGATGCCTTGACCAGGGCCACTCTCTGCACGCCGCCGATCCTCAGCATGGCTCCCCACCCTCACAAGCATCTCCCCCACGCACTGGTCACCCCCGCTCTTTCTCTCATGCATGGGCCATATACTTCCCCCCATCTGCGCTGCTCTTCTCTGAGAATCACACCCTGTGCCCGCCCGACACCTCCCTTTCACCCTATTTACTACCGCACCCTCTGACACTCCTCTTCCTCTGTGTCCGATTGTCCAGGCCGGACCTAGGCTATCACCTAGCCCTGCGGATGTAGTTTATGGCCCCAGCTGTAGAGTATCCAGACATGCCAACCTTTCCGATTCAGGCGTGAGACTACTGATTTCAGTGCTAGTCTCCCGCCTCCCGATTCCTGCAAGCAAAAACCCGGGGGCATATTACCAACAACTAGCGATAATTTTTGTCTCTAACTTGTTTAGAGACAAAAATTATCGCCGCACATCGGCAAATTTTATCGCACATAAACCTCGCTATTAGCAAGGTTTATCGCAAATGCGATAAAAAACGGCCGCAATGCATGAATATCGTTGAAAAGTCAGCGATATTCATGCATTATCCAGCAAATGCTCTTAGCCATGTTATCCACTTCCCATTGGATAACATGGCTAAAACTGCTCAGGGCAGGTGTTAGGTTTTGGAGATATTCGCGCTTAGCGCGAATATCTCCAAAAGTTGGTAATAGGAGATAGCGATGGTTGGGGACTGTTTCCAGTCGCTAAAATCTTGGCACGCCCACTTTGCATGTCATTAGTGATAAATATCACTGATATGCAAAGCGGGGCCCAAGATGGTCGCTATCTCCTTTTAGCTGTCACTAACTGGTGTTAGCGACAGCTTGGTAATAGGGAGATAATTTTATCTCTTTTTTTTTTGGCTTTTAAAGCCAAAAAAGCGGAAATAACCCCCCTTGATAATATGCCCCATGATTTCTCGGGGTTTCAGCTGGTTACGTGCTAATTCTTCCAGGAAACGTCAGAGGGTCGATGCAGGGGTTCTAGAAGGGGTGATAAACCATTTAAGCCTCATGAACAAGCGCATGGTCTTTTAAAGATTTATGAAGTACTCGGGGCGGCGGTGTGTGTGTGCCCTCTTTCAGGAGCGGGCGGGGGGGGCACTGCCAGCAACTTGCCAGGCCAGGCAGTGTTCAACACGTGCATCACCCTTTCTCTGCCTGCTATTGCGCTCCATGCTTCGGAAAGGTAAGAAAAAGAACATGCATTTGAGTTTGAAATGTCCGATCTTGTAGCAGTACACTTGCAAAGCCCACACATGACAATAATCCGATTCAAGGCCCCATTCACCCGATTTTTTAAACATATATAGCACTCCAACAAAGTTAGATTTTAAAACTTTATTAACATTTAACTATAATGAACGGAACAAAAACTGTAAAAACATTTAAACATTTTTCACCCAAAAAAGCAACAATGGTCAGAAGCTGTCTTTTGTGCGAATAGTCCCAAGGCAGCACAACGTGCAGAGTTCTGGACGGCACCCAGGTGATGTCGCCTGGGTGCCGCACTGGTTTTGGTATCCTACAATGCTGCTCCGAAAATTGGCATGGGGCGTCCCGGGTGGTGCGGGGGGAGGCCTCGTCAGTAGCGGTCTGTTGTGCGAATAGTCCCAAGGCAGCAGAACGCGCTGAGATGTTGATGGCACCCAGGTGATGTCCAGTAAACTGCCGCACTGGTTTTGGTATCCTACAATGCTGCTCCGAAAATTTGCGTGCGGCGGCCCGGGGGGGGGGGGGGGGGGGCGTGGGGGAGGCGGCGTGAACGGGCCTCCCCAGCTGGCGGCCATCCAGCTGAGTTGCGCCCGCTCTTGCGGCTACAGCGTCTCGCTCACCATGTTGTTGAGTTGCTCCCACTCTTGCAGTGCAGCGATAGGCGCCTGCCACATGACTCTTAAAATGGCGGACGGCTCTTCCGCTTTGGGCCTGGTCCACTGAAATGGCCCTGGGACACCTTGGAACTCGGACGCTTGCCTGCTAGGGCTTGGGCTCCATTCTCGAAAAGCGTCCCCTCAGCCATGAAGATTCTACAAAAGTCTTGGGGGCCCCCGACTCCCGCAGGCTTCCGGTGGGGAGCGGCTGCCATGATTGCTCGCGGAATGACCACGACGGAGCCACGAGATAGTGGTGCTCTCATGCTGACGCCAGCTTCAGTCTGAATGATCCAGAAACAAGGTGGGGCTTTCATCGTTTGGGAAAAAAAAATGTTCTAAACCAATGAAAAGTGTTATTTTTAGGTCATATGACCAAGCCTTCCATCTTTAGGAAACCAAAAGTAAAATGATCCAATGAAAAGTTTTATAAACAAGTCACATGACCTGTTATGCGGCATAGGGCTACAAAAAGCGTAGAAAATCCGTTGGCACGTGAGGCGGCGTCAGTAGCGGACCGATGTGCGAATAGGCCGAAGGCAGCACAACGCGCTGAGATCCGGATGGCACCGAGGTGGTGTCAAGCAAATTGCCGCACTGGTGTGGCCATCCTACAATGCTGCGCCGAAAGACGGCGTGTCCAGCTGAGTTCCGGTCACTCTTGCGGTACAGTGAGTCGAACGTGCCGAGATCCGGATGGCACCGAGGTTGTGTCCAGCAAGTTGCCGCACTGGTGTGGCCATCCTACAATGCTGTGCCGAAAGTCGGCGTGGGGTGCCCCGTTGGCTTATGAGGTGATGTCAGTAGTGGACCGATGTGTGAATAGGTCGGAACCAGCACAAGGCGCCAAGATCCGAATGGCAAGTCCTGGATATTGAGTGCCATAGTTGAGAGTTCTGAGCAGTGCTTGTAAGACTATCTGATGCTTATTTGCACCTGCTGCAGCTTCACTGTTGCCCAAGGTGGTGTCCAGCAAATTGCTGCAGTGGTGTGGCCATCCTACAATGCTGCGCCGAAAGACGGCGTGTCCAGCTGAGTTCCGGTCACTCTTGCGGTACAGTGAGTCGAACGCGCCGAGATCCGGATGGCACCGAGGTTGTGTCCAGCAAGTTGCCGCACTGGTGTGGCCATCCTACAATGCTGCGCCGAAAGACGGCGTGACCAGCTGAGTTCCGGTCACTCTTGCGGTACAGTGACTCGAACGCTCCGAGATCCGGATGGCACCGAGGTGGTGTCCAGCAAGTTGCCGCACTGGTGTGGCCATCCTACAATGCTGCGCCGAAAGTCAGTGTGGGGTGCCCCGTTGGCTTATGAGGTGATGTCAGTAGTGGACCGATGTGTGAATAGGTCGAAAGCAGCACAAGGCGCCCTGCACTGTTGAGCTTTTTTCAATGCCTGTTTTTTGTTGTTTCCCCTCCATCAAAAACAAAAAAAAAATATAAAACTGTGCAAAAATACAAAAAAATGTTTAGAAAAGCAGTGCTTGTAAGACTGTCTGAAGCTCTTTTGCACCTGCTGCAGCTTCACTATTGCCCTGGTGTGGACAAAGATCGCCCATGACATAGGCTGATTGAGAGTTTGTAGAAAAATGGCTTCAGATTTTCCACATATTACTCTTCAACATTCTTCCTAAATGTAACAATGTGAGACTCACTAGGAGAACGGCTGTTTATCTTTCCTTTCAAAATGCTGCGAACAATATTTTCTGAATGGAAGACACCATCTTGTAGCATAAAGGGCCGAAAGGGGTTCTGGTCTGGCCGATTGTTGGTGGATACATTTTGACTATATCTTGGACCTGCCCGGCCTCGCCCAAAATGGCGCCGGTATAAATGGGACTCGTAACTCCTTGCCCGCAAATGTATATCTAGAAAATTTTATTGTAAGTGGCCCTGTCTTATTTTAATTACAAAATGTATGTCCACCGATTCCGCAACTGTTAGACACCTTAGTTCTTGCAACCTAATGGCCCGCTCGTTACGTTCCTCTACAGTGTAAATGTCTCCTCATCATATACGATTTCAGTTTGCTCCGTGGCCGGCCCAGGTGGTTATAGGCCCGTATTTGTATACTGACATTTTCACAATAAAGGTTTTTAAATCAAACACGGTAGTAGTATTTACACTGGTAAAGTTTTTACTTTTAGTCACTGTTTTCGAATCAGTAAAAGGCAAGTGAAATAAAGCAGTCCAATTACATGACGGATAAAAGGTATAATATGTAGGAACGTAGTAAAGATAAATGGTCAAGGGCAGTTGTGTTTTCCACTCCTGCAACATAAAGTGATCGATAAGAATCTGATAATCAGGCGTATCGGCGACTAAGACAGCAGGCCCAGTCTCTTTTACTCAACGGCTCCGTCATGGAACGAAGAAACGCCCTTTTTCTCGAAAAAGGAATATATTTTACTTGCAGGACAGTTGTAAATTTTCCGGGAAAGTACATTAGCCTGGAATATTATAACATATATGTTTTAAAAAAAATAATGTTCAAAAAAAATAAAAAGCGTAATTTTTAGGTCATATGACCAAGCTTTTCATCATTAAAATAACAAAAGTAAAATGAACCAATGAAAAGTTTTATTAACAAGTCACATGACCTGTTATGCTTACGTTACGCGCTGCGCGCCGCGCCCCGGATCACTTCCGGGTGCGCTAACGCGGCGTGTCATATAACGCATTACGCGACAACGTAGGTCAAGAATATAGTCAAAATGTCTCCACCAACCAGCGTTCGGAACACAACCCCTTTCAGCAGTCCAAAAAGTTCTGTTAAATGACAACAGAGGGGACAGGCAACAAGAACCATCAGTCAAAGAGGGGAGGGCAAGTTCTTCTCTTCCGGGTCATGTTGGGGCGCTACCGGAACTGATCGAATTGGTAGTCTACAGTGTTTCTGGATGTTTCAGACTAAAGCTGGCGTCAGCATGAGAGCACTACCATCTCGTAGCTCCGTCGTGGCCATTCCACGAGCAATCATGGCAGCCGCTCCCCACCAGAAGCCTGCGGGAGTCGGGGGCCCCCAAGACTTTTGTAGAATCTTCACGGCTGAGGAGACGCTTTCGAGAATGGGACCCAAAACCTATCAGGGAAGTGTCCGAGTTCCAAGGTGTCCCAGGGCCATTTTAGTGGACCAGGCCCAAAACCAAAGAGCCGGCCGCCATTTTGAGAGTCCTGTGGCAGCCGCCTATTGCTGCACCGCAAGAGCGGGAGCAACTTAACTACATGGTGAGCGAGACGCTGTAGTCGCAAGAGCGGGCGGTAAACAGCTGAATGGCGGAAGAGGCACAGTGTAGCAAAAGCGGGCGGAATGGCAACTAAAACGGTAAAGGGGCGCCCCACTACAGCGTGTCTTCAGGTCAAACGGATTGTGGGACAAAGTCCAGAATAGAAGAGTCATCAAAAGGCAAAAAGTTCCGCCGGACCCCGGGAGCTGGCCGCCTATGTCGGGGGCGATCTCAGGCTACACCAGTGCTATAAGACTTGGGGAGGGGGTCGGAGCCAAGCGTCTTCTCCGAGTCCGTGTCATCACACCGCCCCTCGGGGGCCTCCGTCAAGCGGTTTAGGGAGGTACCATATAACATTGTTTTCAAATGCAGTCAGGTCCACAAACGACCCTCACTTACTTTGAGAATAGTGAAGCTGCAGTAGGTGGAAATAAGCTTCAGACAGTCTTACAAGCACTGCTTTTGTAAACATTTTTTGTTTTTTTTGTATTTTTGCACAGTTTTATATTTTTTTTTTGTTTTTGATGGAGGGGAAACAACAAAGCACAGGCATTGAAAAAGGCTCAAACTCAGAACTCTGAACTATGGCACCCAATATCCAGGACTTTCCATCCGGATCTTGGCGCCTTGTGCTGCTTCCGACCTATTCACACATCGGTCCACTACTGACATCATCTTATAAACCAACGTTATGTAAATAGTTATTTAATAAAATGTTTTACCCTGTTTCTTTGCTGGTGTGTTGTCTATATTTTTAATATTTGCATAGGGTTTGTCGTTATTTTGGGCGGGGTGGGTGACGGAGCCGAGCTGTCTTGCAGCCCTCATGGTGTGGAGCTCAGTTCATCTCACTATTTTCGTATTTCTCATGAAGGGTTGTTTATAATATTTCTATTTTAGCGAGGTCAAAAAGAGATCCAATTAGTGGCCTACTGATTTTGCTCGATTACTTTTATTTTTTTACACGATTTTTCACGATCTGCAAAGACTAAACAGAGTATTGCGACTTTGTGCTTGTTTGTAAATAGAGAATGAACCAAAGAGAATCAATTGAAAAACAGTAAATGCTTGAATAATAATCAATCAAATGGAGAGACAAGCAGGCAGGACGGATTACAACGGGGGTAAAGGCCTGCGTTAACTACTCTTCACTATCTGCAAAGAGAGAGTACTACTAAGAGAAAAGAGGGGAGGGGGGCAGCGTTCAAAGCACATCAGCGTGCATAAATACGAAAATGTTTTTATCTATCACGTACTTGACATTTTAAAGCTTTTCATATTTGCTATTAAAAAACCAATGAAATTCACAGAAAAAACCATAGGTTATAGTGGATATATAGTTAGGAATTTGCATTTACAAAACCTTGAAAATTCAATGAAAAAACCATTGGTTTTAGGCCATATATAGTTAGGGATTTGCATTTACAAAACCTTATTTTACTCGCATAAAACCATTGAAATTACATATATAGTTATAAGCGCTAACTATATATCGCGCACCCGCAATCCACTGCTGATGATGTCACATATTACATCATTCATGACATGGTTAGTGACATCACTGATGACATCACTGATGACATCTCAAATGACATCACTGATGACATCACTGAAAACATCTCATTTGACATGACTGATAACATCACTGATGATATCATTCATGTGATAATACCATGAACCTCTTCAGACTCTAATATAACCTTAGATACAATCAGTGTAAACAGACAGTCACAGACTGTCACTCATCCATGGAGTTACTCACACACCTAGTCAGTTATGCCAAAAATCAATCATACCTCCATTTTCTCAACTATACAGTTATACACACCTTACTTATTCAAACATATACTAACACATATTTACTTTACTCTCTTATACAATCTCTGATACATGTTCACAATGATCCATACAGCCACTCACACATTCACTGGCTCTTATGCACAGTTATTTATAGATGTCAACTCTCACATGTACTGTGTTTTACATATGTACTTAATTTGACATGTAGCACTGAGATATCCATTCACTCACTAATACACTCATGCACAGTCAACCGCCCATACAGCTGTTTGCACATGCACTTTTGAATCTATACATATAGTGAATCAACTACTCACACATCTATGTACAGAGTCACACACCTTCCAGCCACCCATACACACAAACTCAGTTTCCCATACAAATACTTGGACAACCAATCAATAACCCATACAGTTACTCATATAGCTACTGATCAACATATGCAGCAGTTTGTAGAACAACAGATATAATGATGCACAAATTAAAACAGTTTAGTCACTAACCCATGCACTCAGTGAGACACATTTAATCACTCACTCAATCAGTCAGTCAGTCATGCACCTAGTAAATCCTTCATCCAGACACTTATATATCCACTCATTCTTCAATATGTAAAACATATTTTAACTTTACAGAAACATACAGTCACTGGATGTTGTAATCAGTGATGTCATCAGTGATGTCATTTGAGATGTCATCAGTGATGTCATCAGTGATGTCACTAACCATGTCATGAATGATGTAATATGTGACATCATCAGCAGTGGATTGCGGGTGCGCGATATATAGTTAGCGCTTATAACTATATATGGAATTTCAATGGTTTTATGCGAGTAAAATAAGGTTTTGTAAATGCAAATCCCTAACTATATATGGCCTAAAACCAATGGTTTTTTCATTGAATATATATATATATATATATATATATATATATATATATATATATATATACTAGCAGCCCGCCCCAGCGTTGCCTGGGGCAGAAGGGGGCTGGGGGCAGCATTTCAGGCTTGCGTGCACTCCCGCCCCGGCCCCCGCCCGCCACGACATTGTCTGTGTTCCGGACAATGTCGTGGCAGGCGGGGTCGGGAGTGCACGCAAGCCTGAAATGCTGCCCCCAGACCCTGAGCCTTACCGCAGTTGTTCCGGGCCAACCTCCCGCACCAGCTCCCTCCCGTCCCGTGTCCCAGAGCCTTACCTGAGCCGCACCTCACTTCACCACCACTCCTCTTCGTCATCACGTACGTTGCGGCCAGCGCTACGTCGTTGCCGTCAGCTACATTTTTAAATATACATACTTTTTTTTTATATAGCCTATGTCCATCTGCACACCCTGAGGATTACAACAATGTATTGGGTGTGTGGATTGGTGCTGTGGTTCACGAGTTTACCTTGCCAAAAGGTGTGTGTTCTCTCTATATAATAGTAGTATATATATATATATATATATATATATATATATATATACATATATATATATGTATATATATATATATATATATATATATATATATATATATATATATATATATATACACAACTTGTAGATTAAGTCATCAAACACTGCCCTGAACTTAATAATTATGACCATGCGAGTTGACAGAAACTTTCCTTTAAATACAGTTCAGGGATTCCCATATTCAGGGTAGTAATTTGCGTGGATGTCGGACCTATATGTTTCCCAAGTTTCAGGTCTACAACAGTTTCATGAATTGGCTTCGAACTCCTCAACCTCTGATGGCCTGTCAACACGTTTCCATCTTTGGTTACAGGACCTAAAACAAGGTCTTCCTCAGGGCTATACCCAACTTAGCAGAGCAGGATGCTACATAAAAATGATATTATAGGGAATTATATAGTCATTCAAGCAATAGAAGAAATTCAAATTTAGTGTTTTCATACCAACTTATACCTTCCAAGACCTGTGTGAGACACTGTGGAGAGCACACACATGTTAGAGTTAAGGTTAGTAGGCATTCCATTGTAAACCACCACCTCACCTACTCGTGGTAGTTAGTGAGAGTAAATTAACTTACTTGTAATGATTTCTGGAAACACAGGTGGTAAAAGAAGAAACACAACATATTTCCACATTGAGTGTAAGCCGACAAAACATTTGATTAGATTAACTGATAAGAATATTTTTTGCAATTGGCCTTATACATGATTGCAATTGTTTCTGTATGAGTGTGATTTCAATGCCATAGGATGTCTGGCAGTCTCTTAGGGATCTGTACGATGCAATGCAGCTTCTTTAAATTCATAGGGGATAACTTTGAATTCTCAAGTCCCTGAGAAAAGCAAGAAGGCTTGACTATACTCCGGTTCATTTTTGATGCATTCTGGATCCCAACGAGATGAAATGCATGGATGTCATAGAGCAACCTATAGCACTGTGCAGAGGAAAGTAGCACAATTACAAAACAAGCCTTTATTGCTTCAAGTGGTGTGTAGGTCAATAAAAAAACAACTCTGTATATTCTACTGCCTCTGGCATGTAGAGGGACAAGGAAATGGAGCGAGAGAAAAAGACTATGAGGTGAAATGAGGGTAAAATAACAAAAGTTAAGGAAGATTTGACTACAGAGAGAAGGGTGAGTGATTGAGAGATACAGTCAGGTGTGTGAGGGGTAGAAAGGCAGTGGGAATAAAGAGAACTCAGAGATAGGTAACAGGTGTGAGAGAAATATATATAACTTAGTAAGAAAGTGAGACTGGTGTGAGCAATCAGTTATAAACATATAGATGACAAAAGACAGTTGAGTGTCAGAAAGAGGGAAAGAATGGTGATAGCGGATTACAGTATGAGAGCTGTATAGAGATAGATGAGAAAGAAATAATAGAAAGAGAGGAGTAGACATATGTGTAAAAAGTGAAGAAGAGACAGCTGGTGATTGCCAACTGAGAGGTAGAAGGAGGTAGGTGAGAAGTTGTTGAAAAGAAATAGCTCATGAATGGGCAAGTGAGTCAAGTAATAAAGAGGCAGAAAGAAAGAGTGGGCAGACCGGTGGAAGAGATGAGAGAATACTGAGAAAGATTTTTTTCAGAGAGGCAGAGGATGGAGGGGACAGTTGAAAGCAGTGATATATAAAATGATGTGAGACAGCTGAGAGAGAAGGGAAGACAGGTGTGAGAGAGGTATGGTAAAGTGACATTTTAGAAAGACAACTCAGAAAGGTAGGCACCTAAGAACGTAATGTTGTGATCATATCTAGGACCCTAATTAAATAATCCCGATTTATGCCCTTATGTGGTTATAACAAATCATATCCTTATAAAGGCGTAAGAATCAAATCCATATTTAGTAATAGCCAATGCAAACCAAATACGGTATGGCTACTTCCTTAGACTCCTAGAAAGTACAATGAGTTCTTTCAACAAACCAAACCTCCAGCAACCTGGGAATTCCCCATGCTTTTGTTTTGATATGTCCTAGAACTCTTGCGAGCACTGAAAGAACGGCCAGTCCTTAGTGACATCTTTTATTGACATCTTATGTCCAACGTTATGTCAAACACAGCACCTTCCAGGTAAAAATATACCAGCATTTGCCTTAAGCAACACACGGTGGTGTGGAGTAGAGCGGCTATCTACTTATCCGAAGCCCAGCTGATGCGAGTGCCGAAGGAAGCCGACCCTCCCATTTGACGCACTGAGAAAGACTCTGTCTTTTTCTCCTGCTGATAAAAGCTAGCTCCAGTGTTTCCAGTCACCCTTGCGGGTTACTGGGAGATCGAGTCCTGAGAGCGAGATACAAGACCTACTTCATTCTAAAACCAAGGTACGGAGCTGTTTAGATCCTTAGAGAATTCTTGAGTCAGATTTTTGGCAAAAACTAACTTAACTTAAACTGCAGCTCACTTACTCCTTCCCACAAACTAGGCTTAGGTTAGGTACATCGGGGTAGGCGTATTTAGAAGCACCAGTTGAGTACTGTTGTGTCTCTATCTAGGACCCTAATTCGATATTCCTGATTCATGCCCTTATGTGGTTATAATCAATAATATCCTTATAAAGGCATAAGAATCATATCCATATTCAGTAATAGCCCAAACAGTCCAAAGCACAGCACGGCTACTCCCATCGACTCCTAGAAAGCACAACACATTCTTTAAACAAACCAAGCCTTCAGCAGCCTGGGAAATCCCCCCTGCTTTTGTTTTGATTTGAACAAGATCTCCTGGAGTCCAGAAAGAACTGTTAGTTCCTAGTGACGTCTTATGTCCAACCTTACGTCAAACTCAGCACCTTTCAGGTAGAAATATACCAAAAGTTGCCTTAAGCAAACACACGGTGGTTTGGAGCAGAGCGGCTATCTACTTGCCCGAGAGCCCAGCTGATGCGAGAGCCCACGGAAGCCGCCCCTCCCGTTTTGACGCACTGAGAGAGATGCTGTCTTTTTCTCCAGCGGAGAACATCCAGCTCCGGTGTTTCCAGCCACCCTTGCAGGTAGCTGGGGGATCGAGTCCTGAAGAAAGAGATGCCAGACCTTCCACATTCTGTTACCAAGGTACGGAGCTGACTAAACCCTTAAAGAGAATTCTTCATGCAGATTCTTGGCAAAACAATCTTAACCAACTTAACTTAAACTGCTACTTACTTACTCCTTCCCAAGTATTAGGCTTAGGTCAGGTACACCGGGGTAGGCGTAGTTAGAAGCACTAGTTGAGTACGTTAGTCAATGTTTTTATGTATGTATATATTCTATCCATTTTAAAGTACCATATGGCTAAGGAACCATATCAATGCTTTTACAGTATTATTTCATAATACTATGTTTACTGTACGCACTTTACTTTATGATAAGTATTGCAATTCTCTTGCATGAGAAAGAAGACTGCTCAATAAATAACACCTTTTATTGAAAGCGCCCGTCTCTCTATTTCTCTGCACTCTGGTGAAACTAAGAATGCACGGTTGACTGAATGAAATAGCTGCCTATTGTTTTCACACGACTCTAGAGATACACTCTTAATTCTGAGGGAGCAAAGTTGTCATGTTTTTGCGGTTGTCAGAAACTGAATCCCTTCTTGTATTACAGGGAAGTTCACTCCTCCCTGTTCATTCAAGAAAGTTTCTAGTGACCTCTGAGCTAGCTGGCAAACCTAAATTAAGTTTAACATAGTCAGTAGAGACCTAGATGACCTCAGTCCTACATCTACACTACTGTGTATGTTATTCCAATGCGCAGAGCCTATTGGAAAAATAGGAACTACACTACATGGCGCCCAACGTTTGGTAAGGCGATAATCTAACGCAAGACACTAGAGTAACTCAGTCGTGCTTTTTCACACAGAACCCTTTCTCCGTAAAAAGTCCAAAAGACGTCTGGAGTGGGTGAAAGGTTAATATCCGCCGGAACTTAGTAGGATGAGAATCCTATGTATTAGTTTTTGGTTTAGTCAACGTTGAAGGATACAGTGTTCCAAAATATTGTGCACCTAATCTTTGTTTCCTTGAAACTTGATCTGCCTCAACAAAATACGTTCAGTCAATAAAAATGTCCGAAAGTGACGACAAAAGGAAAAGAGCTAGAATAGCAGCTCAATTAATAGAGGAAGACACAAGTCTCCGAGAAAATGACCTGAATGCTATACTCATTCCGGTCAGCGTAAGGAGAACTATAACTCTTAAACTTATAGAAAATGGACTGACATCACGAGGTGGTACAGTCATATTCGTGGTAGAGGCCCATGAATATCGGCAGACAGAGGTATTCTATTCATGGATACATTTTCCAGCAGCACACGCTGTGACAAAAGATTTCTACTATTACAAAATAGAGGAACCTCCGGATATATACACTACTTTCGAGGATGTTGAAATCCAACTAAATTACAAAGAGCACCTGCTCTGGTTTAATGGCGCCCTAAAACATCAAAATCACTTCACCAGGCACGGTCCACTAGGTAGACCAGGATCCACGTGGCCGGTTCTAGCCAGCTACGCAACACACCCAGACATTGAAACAATGCCAAGCGAAGAACTCCTAGCTAAACTAAAAGAATTAAGAAAGGCATATAGAGAATTAGTTCAATTGGCAAGAGATGATATAAAGTACCTGCAGAAATTGAAGGAAACAGATATAGCAGACCAACCATTTGAACTCGCCAGAATCATAGAAAAATCCTATGAAGAACTAGAGAGAGATAGTTTGGGCGGGAAACCAGTAAAACCCCAACTAACTGAAAATCCTGAAAAACATTTATTAAAAATAATCTAAATACTCCAAAAAAGAGTTGGGATGGTAACAAACAATCCACTCCCAAAGAAAAACATTTCCAGTCCAGAGGAAGGTCTCCTCAACAGTAGGCATGGGCGAATTTTGCGAATCTCGCGTTCGCAAATTTTGCGGATTTGCGAACTCGCAATCCGCAAAATCCGCGAATTCCCGCAAATTTGCGGATTTTTTTTTTTATGTTCGCACAGGTTTCTGAAAGTTCGCGAGGGTTTTGTACAAATTGCAAAATCGTACAAAACGCGTGCGAACTTGCAGAAACCTGTGCGAACACAATGTGCCTCGTCTTGTGTGAATAAAAGGTCAGAGAAAGATCAGTTCAGCAGATGAAGAGAAAGAAGCTCCTGGTCACAGGAACAGCACAGGTATTGCGCTCGTGAAAGTCAAGGATGCAAAGCCTATCCAGCATCACAGCTGATTTTCCACGGTAGATTTGGGAAGAAGGCACACCTGTCCAGCCTCGACGACGCTCACGATTGTTTTTGGGCTAATGAATGAGTCACTGAATTTGAGCATCAACTAGTTCGAGCGTCCATGTGTGTGTTACTATGCAATCGTCCCGAAGGGCGCAGGGGTCCCTGGAGTGAGCTGTGAGCTGTAACTATTTTACAATGGCGCCAGCAAGCTGCCAGGGCCGTTGTAAAATAGTTACAAAGTTAGCTTGCACAGGAAGCACTTAGATAAAATAAAGCAGCACCTGCTTAGTTTTATCTAGTGGTTCCTGTGCAAGCTAACTTTGTAACTATTTTACAACGGCGCTGGCAGCTTGCTGGCGCCATTGTAAAATAGTTGCATGAGTGGGGGTTCAACTTTTGAACCCGTTACGCTCGCGGATTTTTTTTTGCGGATTCTTGCGGGAAATCCGCAAAATTCGCGGATTGCGGATTTCCCAAAAATCCGCAAAATCCGCGAGCGTAACGGATTTCCCGCTCACACTTACTCAACAGAGAGAAAGATCTCCTGGCCAAGGAGGCAAGTCTCCCCAAAGGGAGCCCTCTGAGAAAAGATATAACCTTAGAAATAGGGATAATTAAAAAAAAAACTGATAGATATCAAGATGTTGATACACGTTCCTCTTGATCTTTTCAGACTTCCTCACAGAAATCGGAAAGAAGAGGATGGTCAGAATACAGAGAAGAGCACGTCAAGTCCAAAGACAAAGAACCTGCTCATCAGAGTAAAAAATCACAATTTCCCAGAAAGAAGATTGCAAGTATTAAAACTAAACATGTCGAGAAGTCTGAGGACACAACTGAAAAATGGAGAGTGGGCCCAGACAATGCTAGACAACGCAGCAGAAGTGACCAAAGCTCGCAAGATCCTGATGAATCTTCTGGAGACAGTGGACACGAATGAATACATTCAGGTGGAAACTGCAGACACACAAGTTAGTGTGCACCATAAACTGTATGAAATAACATTACATATAGAGGGAGACAAAACTAGGAAAATAAAAGGTCCCTTTTGGGAAAAAATATCTAAAGGCTATGACATCCTGTTAGCTGGAAAAGACTGGCCACAAGAGTTTGTCAGGGAGTGCCCTCATGGCGAAGAAATGATTATGCCTGCCTTCTCAAATCATATTCCGATTAATAAAAAACACACATTGGCAAGAAAATGGGCAGTGGCTCAAGCTCCTGCTTTACACAAAAATCATGTAGGATGGGATGAGGACTCTCCTCACCACAAAATCCAGTTAAAAAATCAGCCCACTGCACAAAGGCAGTACCCAGTTAAACAAGAAGCTAAAAAGCAAGTCAGGGAGATCCTAGATCAACCTGAATATCAAGGGGTGATTGAAACATACACCTCACAAATGAACAATCCTTTGTTTCCTGTCTCCAAGCCAGATGGTTCATATCTTCTAGTTTTGGACTACAAACACCTTAACTCCTGTTGTAAAACATTTGCAGTACAAAACTCACATAGTGCAGCACTAATGAATAACATTGTGCGCAAAAAATATAAAACAACACTAGATATCTCTAATGGATTCTTCTGTCAAAACATTGCACCTGTAAGCAGGTATTTGACCGCTTTCTCAATAATGGGATCGCAAAACCAATTTTGCCGACTCCCACAGGGATTCAAGAATAGTCCTGGATTATTTTCAGCAAGGGTAACACAGTTACTACAAATATATGATGATGAAGCATTATCATATGTCGATGACATCTATCTCACAGATGATGACCTGGAGACTCACTTAAAAAGAGTGAACACCATAATACTTGGGTTCGCAACAGAGGGTTACAAATTCAACTTTAAAAAGTCACGAATTGCCCATCTAACTGTCCTGTTTTTAGGATATGAACTATCAAGTGAAGGCAAGAGCCTAGCTGACAATTTCTTAGAGAAATGTGCTGTACTCCAAGCACCAAAAACGCTGAAGAATTTACAATCAATACTAGGTTTCCTGAATTTCGGAAGAACATACATTCTAAATTATGCAGAGAGGGTTAAATCTCTCTATGATTTGATAAGACCAGATTTCAAACCAATCAATTGGACTCAGAAACACACAGAGATTTTGAGATCATTGCAAACAGACATGTTAACTAAAATAAAATTACAAACTCGCGACAACGTACGCAACCTTGTTATCCGAGTAATTCCAGGAAAATGCGGATTCACATACCTGACCTCCAATGAGGGAGAAACGGTACCAATAGCTTACAAATCACACTTGTACACTCAAGCTGAAATAAAATTCAGCTCTACAGAAAAACATCTGACAATGGTTCAAACTGCTGTAGCAAAAGAAAGAGCCCTAGCCCAAGGCAAAAGAATAACTGTTTATACAGCAGAATCAGCCCTTGAGGCATTAACAAGTCCACCGAACCTGAAAACAGTGGCATTAGATCCAAAATGGATACAATGGGAAAATTCTCTTGCTACAGAAGACGTGAAATACTATTTTGACCCGAAATTGAAAAAACTAGATGATCTAGAATATGAACAAGAATATCCTCTGCCAATCGAAATTCTGCCTCTCGAACAATATACATGTGTGATCTACATGGACAGATTTGCACACCATTATGATGTAGAGAAAAAATCCTACCATGCAGCGTGCACGATTGCTAAAGGTCGCTGGCGCTGTGGTAAATTCAAACCAATGATTACCAAAACTGAATCACTCAGAACTGTTCAGCTCAGCGAGCTGAAATAAGATCTTTAAAGATGGCACTTGAAAATGCGGATCGCGAATTCCCCACACTTATAGTGTGTGATTCGTATTTCTGCGTCAAGTCATACAACAGAAATGAAATGAAAAGAAATTAAATGAAATTTATAATGCGCAACTAAGCCCGTAGGCATCAAGGCGCCTAAGAAAGAAAATCAAAAAAAGGCAGAACCAAAGCTAAGGATAGGCTATGGCAAATAGCCATGTCTTAAGGGCCTTTCTAAAGGCTTGCTTTGAGGGAAAGGTTTTAATATCAGACGGCAGAGAGTTCCACAACCTTGGAGCCAAAGTTGAGAAGGCTCTGCCACCCCACCTAGCTCTACGGACACGGGGGATTGATAGCAAGACTTTATTGGCCGAGCGCAGGGATCTGGAGGGGGTATAAGGATTTAACAGATCCCTTAGGCCTCCTGAATTGTTCGTGTCCAGGGCCCCATAGATCAGACAGAGGGACTTAAATGAAATCCTGGCCTCAATTGGAAGCCAATGCAATGCTTTCCTGGCAGCCGTAGCAGAGGCCCGCCTAGGAAGATCTAGCTTCTGCACCATTTGGAGTCGCATTATAAGGTTCTTGTTAATGCCAAGGTATAAGGTGTTGCAGTAATCTAGTCTTGAGCCTATTAATGCTACTACTATTTGCTTTCTGGCTTGAGGGGACAGGTAATGTTTTATTTTCTTCAGGATGTTTATTATGCCCCAACAGGTGGAAATGGTCCTACTTACTTGCTGGCCCAGCCCCAAATAAGGGTCAATCATGACTCCTAGGTTCCTAGCCAGAGCAGTGGGTGTAGGGCACACTCCCAGAGATGAAGGCCACCATTCCGCCGACCTAATGTCCTCCTTGCCTCCGAACACCAGAATTTCTGTCTTATCGCCGTTGAGCTTCAATGAATTGCAAATCATCCATTGAGCCACTGCCTCCATGCAGTGTCTAAAATTGGAGGCAGCCGAGATGACAGGTTGGGCGAGAGACATCAATATCTGCGTGTCGTCGGCATAGGAGACTACCTCCATCCCGTAAGATCTAATAAGCCTGGCAAGTGGGGTCGCATATATGTTGAAAAGGGTCGGACTTAATGCCGACCCCTGAGGGACCCCACACTGCACAGGAAGGGATGGAGATAGGAACTCCCCCAGCTTAACTCTCTGTTCCCTCTGGCCAAGGAAGGAGGATAGCAAACTAAGTGCAGGCCCCTCAACCTCTATCTTCCTCAGGCGAGATGTTAACACTGAGGGAGACAGGGTATCAAACGCAGCCGTAAGATCTAACAGGATAAGGAGAGTGGTCTGGCCCTTATCCACTCTAGTACGGATGTTATCAAGCACTGTGGTAAGGGCCGACTCTAAACTATGCTCTTTCCGAAATCCACGCTGCGAGTGATCTAAAAGGCCAGAGGTTTCAAGGAAGGCAGCAAGATGCTGGTTGAGATGAGTTTCCAACATCTTTGCTGGGGCTGGGAGCAGCGAAATGGGGCGGAAGTTTTTGAGAACGCCCGGGTCCAATGTAGGCTTTTTTAACAGTGGTTTAACCACCGCTCTTTTCCATTGTAGCGGGAAGGTCCCATCTCTCATTGCCCTGTTCATGATCTCTAATAGCAGGGGCAAGAGAGTCTCCTTGCATTGTTTAAGAAGTTTCAGAGGGCAAGGGTCTAAAGGAGACCCCGACCTGGTCTTAAAAAGGAGAACTTCAAGTTCCTGCAAGGAGAGGGGTGGGAAGCTGGAAAAACACCCTGACGGTACTTCCTCCGAGGATATTAGTGGAGGGACAGGAAAGCTCGGAGAGGAAGATAGTGCCGACCTCTGAGATTCTAAAGCCAAATAAATGTCCACAATTTTAGATTGGAAAAATTGTGCAACATTGTCACAGAGCCGCTGTGAACTAACCTCAGGGTCCGGCACCTTCAATGAGGTGAGCGTGTCTACGATCTTAAACTGCTCTTTCGGCGAGGAGAGTGAGGAGGTCAGCGAGGTGAAATACTCTTGTTTAATCCTTATCACCTCCATTTTGTACTCCTTTAGGAGGGATTTGTGACTATCCCTCTCTCGCAGTTCCCAGCTAGTCCTCCAGAGGCGTTCCTGTCTTCGAACTCCCTGTCTAAGGAGTCTTAATGATTCCGAAAACCACGGTGCCGATGGGCTTTTCCTCGCGGAATAAAGGAGTGAGGCAGGGGTAAGGTCATCAATGGCAGTTATGATAGCAGTATCAAATCTGTCTACTGCATTCCCTACGTCCTCCTCAGAGGTGATCAACCGACTGGGCAGTCTAGGGGTAAGCATGTCATTGGTAATGCTTTTGAGGTTACGCCTCAATTCCATTTTACTTGGCTCATTCCCCTTGCTCATGACAGTCGGGATTGTTAATTCTAAAGGGATCGCAAAATTATCCGACCACGAGAGAGGGATGGGAGTCCCGATGGTTAGGCGGGGGTCGTTAGAAAAGACCCCATCCAGCAAATGACCTGCTTGGTGGTAGGCATGGGCGGAAAATCCGTTCCGCTCGCGGATTTTGCAGATTTTCGGGAAATCCGCAATCCGCGAGATTCGCGAATCTCCCGCAAAATCCGCAAATCCGCGAGCAGCGGATTTTGCTCGCACTGCTCGCACTGTTCGCGTGAGTTCGCGTGAGTTCGCGCCCCGCGAATAAGTGCAAAATTGCAGAAATACGATCTTAGCAAAACTGAAAGTAACTACTTACCAGGTTCAAAAGTTCAGGCTCATCATTTGTAGCCATTTCCTGTAGTGCTTCCTGAGGGGCCCCTCCAGAGTTCAGTTGCCAGTTGAAACTATTATGTGACCCTGCTCTGAACCTCAGAATAGTTACACATATGCCACAAAGGTCCTGAATTACAGCTAAGGGAGACAAGCAGGAGCCAGGCTGGAAGTTAAAATCCATTAATCAGCCCCTAATTCATTATTGTCAGTTGGGGCAGGGCAGGTGTTGTAACTAATTTTGCAACAATGAAAGCACTTAGCAAGTGCAAAAGATCACTAATCAGGGCGCACTAAGGAAGCAGGTGCCAGCTAAAAAAATATTCTGTGACACATTAATCAGCCCCAAATTAATTCAGGTCACTTGAGGCAGGGAAGGTGTGCTTTGCTTTGCCGAAAATAATGTACACTGGACAACCAGAGGGTGTGGTGATGAAACAGAGGGTGGCATGGGTGGGCCAGAGGGTGGCATGAGTAGTCAGAGAGTGGCAGTGGTGACAGAGAGTGGCAGTGATGAAGAAGAGTGTCCCAAACAGGCTGGACACGTAGAAACAACAAGTTCGCGAAACTTGCGACCCGACAGGTAAGTTCGCAATTTGCGAAAGTGTACAAAACCCTCGCGAACTGGCAGAAACACGGGCGAACACAAAAAAAAAAAATCCGCAAATTCGCGGGAATTCGCGGATTTTGCGGATTGCGAATCCGCAAATCCGCAAAATTCGCGAACGCGAGATCCGCAAAATTCGCTCATGCTTACTTGGTGGGTGGGATCATTAACCAGCTGTTTCATCCCACATCCGGTAGAAATATCCAATAGGGAAAGAGTATCCTTTGACTCCAGATTTTCCAAATGGAAATTCATGTCCCCCAGGACAGTAAAATGCTCACAGCCAAAGTGCGGCTCTAAAATGGTGAGCATGTGATGACCAAAATCTGTCCTGGTCCCCGGTGGCCTATAAATGAGGAGGCCCGTGAACGGAACTGCATAAGGTCCGTTGATAGAAAACTGGAAGGCCTGAAAGGAATTTTGCGGTGTGGAGAGTGGGATGGTATGGCAGGAAAAGCAGTCTCTGTAAAGGATGCCCAGCCCTCCCCCAACACGTCCCACTCTATCCTCCCTCACCAGCAAATAACCATCCGGTACTGCCTCAACCAAGTCAGGTCCCAAAGAGTCCTTGGCCCACGTTTCTGTGATGAAGACCCAGGCGGGTTGTCTGGACAAAAGGAAATCCTTAAATGCGAGATTATTCTTAATCAAAGACCTCGCGTTTATGAGAAACCCCTGATCGTTCCTCATCATGATTCCAGATTTCGGATTTGAGCCTACCGGTGTGACAACCGCAGATGGAGCCGGCACCGTATAAGTAGGCCGGAAGCAGTAACAGCCTGGGGGGGTCAGAAGCGACTCCGGGGCGTACCTATGATGGCAAGGCAGTGTGGGTGGCTTGAGAGTCAGCAGGTCCTGCCAGAAATAGCTGATCTCAGTAAATTCACCATCAGCAAGTCCAGTCTCTCAGCCATCCAGCCCGTCCTTAGCGCGGACGGGCGCAGACGGGCTGGACTCTGGCGTGACTCCGGCGTTACTGCGGCACAAACGCCGCGCGCACACGCTGCGCGCTAGCATGACTCGTCTATATAGGGCTCTAGCGAGTCAGCCTGTCTACTAGAGGGCTCCCTGGACTGGCGATCCTACCTACCCCCAAGATGGCGCCTATGATAGTAGAGAACGCAAAAACTCGCTTGGAAAGACCCGCTGAAGCCGCGGTGGATGGCCCAATTATGGTGCAAGTGAGTGGAAAGAATTAAAAGCAGGGGCAAAGTGCTTTAAAATTAAATTAAATCGAGAGACAAAAACGGGAAATTTTAAAATTACAAAGCGCCTGAATGCCACAGTGACATGCAGACGGAGTAAAAATCGTTACAAAGATGACACAGGTGCCACAATAAAGCATAAAATGCTTTGGGAACAAGTGGTTCTTTTAAAGAAAGAACTACAAAAGACTCATGTGATATACGCACTGAGTCATCAACGTGATGGCGTTCAAGTTGCAGGGAATTCATTGGCTAACACAGCCACAGCGGAAGCGGGTCAACCGGCTTCCGTAGCCACTGAAAAGCGTTCAGAAAAACAAATAGATGGAGAAACCATGCTGGCAGTAAAAGCCTCATTAAAAGGCGACTATGCGGCATTACCTCTCAACTATCCACTCAATAATACATACATAATTGAGGCAAACTCCGTTCCGTTTGCTCAAATCCCTGGAGTGGGGGATAGAGTAATTCCAAACACGAACCAGAGAGTTTTCTTGATTGAAGACGCACACATGGGATTGGGTCTGAGGCACCAAGAGATATTGAAATCTCTGATAGAATTACAATCACAATACTGGTGGCCGGGAATGAGTGTAGACATTTACAGTTTTGCAAAAAATTGTGAGGACTGCAACAGAGATCGCAGTTGTGAACCGGACCAGGCAACAGCCCAGATACCACTATTAGAGAGCATCAGGCTATCTATAGCGCAGAAATCCAGCCTGAGAAATGCGTCCCAGTAAATATTAAGACTTGATTCACTTAAAAATGTAGACACCAGCGCTCGGCTGACGCCAGAGCTGTTATAAAAGATTTGCGAGTCTTTATCGGCACATACGCAATTGGCATGCTACATTCTGATCAGGGTCCTGTGTTTAGCTCTCGAGCTTACAAAGAGGCCATGAACAGCATGGGCATTGCATTGCGGTACTCTTCTCCCTTCCATCCTGAGGGAAATGCAGTAGTGGAAAGAAAAGACCGGGACATAAAGCAATCTATAACGGCAAGGGTATTAGGTTCGGGTGTTGGGTGGGTCAAACATTTAACAAGTGTCCAACGTAGTCTTAATAATCTGCCAAGATATTCTCTAAAAGGTCTCCCACCATACAAACTATTGTTCGGTACTAGAATGCACATTCAGGATCTTGATTGTCACACTTCAGTGGTAAAAGAAAAATCATTTGATATCAAAGACCGTTTGGCTGTTTTACTGGATTTAAAGGAAACAAGAAAAAACCTGAGTAACATAAAGTTGAAACAACAGCCGCCAGCCACTGAAGAAAAAACACCTGTCCCAGCAAGACCTGTCTGGATTCCAAAGATTGGGCATCTGGTCAGAGAGAAGATCGCGGTAAAGAACGAATTTGGGCCTTCTTACAGAAAAGCAGTACCTGTCTTAGTTGTCAACGGAACAAGATAAGTTGTCCTAACGCTCCTTGCTGGTAAAAAGGAGAACAGAGCTGTATCCATCGACCTGGTAAAACCACAATCATGTGGCCAATAATAAGTAGTAGGCCCAGTGGACTCCCAAGAAATAGCAGAATACCAAAATTTGCTACAATCCAAGAGGCTCATACTGAGAGACTAATCACATTTGATAAACCTGCAGTGAATAACAAAGGACTATGCCATAATGCCATGGAACTTGTGCCTCTTGAAACCCAAATTACAACAGTTCGTCAAGAAACACCAGTCTAAAATGATGTAGCCTCTGACTATGCTAATGAAACAAATAAAAATGAAATGAAAATTGACAGAACTGCATCCGGCTACTTCATCAACTTAGACGACTTTTCTGAAGATCCAAGCGAGCATGCAGAAACGCCTGCAACAAAAACTTTCAAAGACAAAGTAATTGAACTTTTTCACCAACTAAAAGAAACATATCTGATTTCACCATGGATTGAATTTTGGATTATGTTAGGTGTACTTACTCTCCTGCCTTAGCTCATCATGGTTCTATGTTTGGGAAAATTCATAGATGGAAACTATAGTACAATGGACACAGCAAGTCAGAACATCAACTTGGACCTAAAGCCTCACACATCCTCCCACATCGTGAAAAGAGAACTGTCATCAGTAAACATTTCAGCCAATCCAATACCCGGTGGGGTAGCATGGGACAGAACTGATTATGACATTTTTGGCCCGGTGGAGCTCTTGAAATATCCACACCAGTTCAAGGCTCTGAAAAAATAATAATATGATGTCAGATTTAGTAATGTCACCCAAATTTACAGAACATCATTACTTACAGTGTTCATCGAATTATGAAGAGTTATACTGTTATAATCATTTTGGTGATCACTATTTGCATAAAACTGCTCAGCCTAGAAATGTTTTATCTTATAACCAATGGGTACACTGTCCAACTCCACCAAAAGGCAGCTCGAAAACATTTTATGAGAAATTCCAGTACTTCTCAGGGTTTAATAACAGTGATCCAGAAACGTTTTACTTTAAAATGTTAAGTAGGACAGGAATGAAAACAATGTTGACAAATACTAAATTGATTTCTTCCGAAAAATTTTATGACAAAATGTCTACATTTGGTTTCGAATTTTGGAAAAACACCATTGAAACAAAAACGATTCGGGCTAACAAAGATTGGCAAGTACAAGGCCTAGAAGCATTATTTAGGGCCTGCATGATCCCAGAACAAATGATATTCTTGAATGACACAATTCAACAAACTACTTGTCTTGGCCTAGCTAAGATAAAAGACTTAAATACACCGTCTATTCCAAAACCCATAACTGATAGTGATAGCACTACAGATGTGGAGATAGACTTATCCCATATTTTACACCAAAACAGAACACATCCTAATTGGAAAAAGTGGTTGATCTGGCCAACAGGCACAAATAACTGTCAAGATAGATTCCTGAACAAAACACAGGGGTTCAAAATGACCAGGCCAGACCCAAGATACTCCAGAGATAACATCCAGGGATAGTTACAACATACAGTGTAGGGAAACTATGCCTTGAGTGGCTAGAGAAATCCACACTGGCTGAAATGAAGCAACACTTGACTTTACTTAAAGACGGTGCTGACTTGCGTGATTTCATATTGGGACCACGCAAACAGCGTCAAAAACGTTTCATAGCGGCGGGTGTATATGCTGCATACAACGAAGCATGGAAAGTAATGCAAATTGAAACAGCAGAAAAAATACGAGAAATTGATCGTATAAATTTGGAAAAATCACTTTCTGTTGTGGACAATGGGTTAACGACTCTGTCTTCCAGAATATATTCACTGGGCAGTATTGTATCATCTGCTTTTGATATAATAGAGCAGGACTTACTAATGTTATAACATGGTCAGTCTCAATTACGTTCTATTGTACAGCTTGGTCGGACGTTGCAAAATCTGTGTTCAGGCTATGTACCATGGCGTTTAATCAAAACAACGTCATTATTCGGTATCTTTAACCTTACTGATAAACAAATCAGTTTGGCACAAAAAGGAGCAGATTATACGATTCTGAGCATTGAAAAACTTGAGAGATTACCATTGACAATGTCAGAGAGACCTGTCATTGAAGGGTAATACACGGAAAAATTACAATTCCAATAACAACTTTCCAGTTTAAATATTGCCATGAATATATACCAGCAGGCCAGTATGAAAGGTTGGGTAAAGGATACATCAAATCAACCCGGGATTTACCTTATACACACAGATGTTATAGTGAAGGGAAAAAGGAGGTATTCCTTAGTGGTAACAGTTGTAAAAAATCACTAAGCGGTACACTTCTGTGTCAAGGTATTAATTTGCATGGAGCCTGCAAAGAGTCTTCAAATAACCTTTCATGTCACCTGCATGGCACGCCTGCAAAACAGATAGAGCCATTTTTTAGACAACTTTCTAACGGCAGTTACGTTTTAATAAGTGACCACAGCTGTTGTGGCATGGTGCCAGGTAAACCTATCTCATGACCGTAACTTCCAAGGTCGTTTGCTGTATGCAAGTATTGTATCCACACAGCAATCCACATTTGGGGGCTGCGTTATGGCCTTCCTTGAATATCTCTTCTATTCGAATTGATACTTTAAGCAGAATGAAGTCTATTCTTTTACAGACAACTGTGCCTTTAACGTCATCGAAAGAAGAGTATGTTCTGCAAGTGGCAAGGACATCATCAGAGATACATTCCCTTTTATCGACAAATTGCCCCATGCATTTCGTAGAAATATGAAGCCAAATCTTAAACATGTCTGATACCAGTGGCATCGCACATGTTTTTAAGACAGCTTTTTCGGGACTGTTAGCACCCTTTGAAACAGTTCTGGGCATCTTCCCGAATTTTGTCCATTCTGTCTTTGGCGGCTTACCCTTAATCTTGGGACTCGTGGCAGGAATTTTATTTTTGTTCCTTCTGCTCCGATATGGCAAGCCAATGCACAGACAAGACTCCAGCAATGATGGAAGAAACAATCCTAGCAATACGATACCGAGACCGTATCACTAAGGTCCTCGGATTGGCCCGGCTAAGAGATCTGAGTACAACCTGGTTTCTTTCATTCGGACCGATCTGGCAGGGCAGGATTGCATCTTACCTGTGCTTCGATGTCTGCTATGCGGAGAAGAATGCGTGTTGGACGTCTGTCTTACACTACCATGAGCAGTACCAATGGATATCGATACTTTGCTAGGTCCTGTAACGACTCATGCATCGTGTTGTCCCCAGCGGCTACCTATTCTGATGACGGCATTCGTTGAGAGTAGGTGGCGGTGAGGTACGAGAGGAAAGCTGCACCAAGCAGGTACAACCTTCTGTGAGCATTGCTGATCCTAACATCGATGATAGCAATCACGCAGAGAACTGCACAGTTGCGGTATTTTCAAACTTGGTCGAACTTTCACCTGATGTGGTAGACCAATTTTTGGCGAGTCTGTCTGAAATGATGTTTTCCCCTGAGCAACGAGAATGAACATTTTTAACAAGCACACAGCGTTCCCTGAACTCTGAATTTGGCCTTCAGTTTTTGATAAAGAAAGCTACCGAAAATACTTGGACAATATTATTTCCCTGAAAGCGAAATTATTTTTGACCATTTTCCAAAATATTTATATTTTTTTGGCACATGGTACTCTGCTTAAAGTAGAACTATTCTTAGAGAACAGAGCTTCTATTTTTAAGATACTAGAGACAATATTTTACCTCAGCCTCTAGCACCTATACACCATTTTGTATAAATATGTGATGGAATGGTCTCGACCTTCTTTTCTGTATTCAGAGCCATTTCATGTGTAATTTTCGCAATTCATTCAGCTGATATATATATGCATTTAACTGAATGATGACATTGCTTGAAAGGCGTACAGTACCAACACTCATTTTCGTTTAATTACCATATACCATTTGAACTGCGAAATATGTATTTTGGGGTGGGTTGGAAAACACACATGCATCGTTATATGTTTACTATTGCTTAGTTTTTTAGTAATGATGGACATTAATCCGTGAAGTGGGTGTTGTGTCTCTATCTAGGACCCTAATTCGATATTCCCGATGCATGCCCTTATGTGGTTATAATCAATAATATCCTTATAAAGGCATAAGAAACATATCCATATTCAGTAATAGCCCATGCAGTCCAAAGCACAGCACGGTTACTCCCATCGACTCCTAGAAAGCACAACACGTTCTTTAAACAAACCAAGCCTCCAGCAGCCCAGGAACCCCCCCCTGCTTTTGTTTTGATTTGATCAAGAACTCCTGGAGTCCAGAAAGAACTGTTAGTTCCTAGTGACGTCTTATGTCCAACCTTACGTCCAACTCGGCACCTTTCAGGTATAAATAAACCAACAGTTGCCTTAAGCAAACACACGGTGGTTTGGAGCAGAGCGGCTATCTACTTGCCCGAGAGCCCAGCTGATGCGAGAGCCCACGGAAGCCGCCCCTCCCGTTTTTACGCACTGACAGAGACGCTGTCTTTTTCTCCAGCCGAGAAAATCCAGCTCTGGTGTTTCCAGCCACCCTTGCGGGTTGATGGGGGATCGGGTCCTGAAGAAATAGATACCAGACCTCCCACATTCTGTTACCAAGGTACGGAGCTGACTAAACCCTTAAAGAGAATTCTTGATGCAGATTCTTGGCAAAACAATCTTAACCAACTTAACTTAAACTGCTACTTACTAACTCCTTCCCAAGTATTAGGCTTAGGTCAGGTACACTGGGGTAGGCGTAGTTAAAAGCACCAGTTCAGTACGTTAGTCAATGTTTTTATGTATGTATATATTTATCCATTTTAAAGTACCTTATGGCTAAGAAACCATATCAATGCTTTTACAGTATTATTTCATAATACTACTTTTACTGTACGCACTTTACTTTATGATAAGTATTCCAATTGTGGCAATTCATTTCTCTTGCATGAGAAAGAAGACTGCTCAATAAATAACACTTTTTATTGAAATGCCTGTCTCTCTGTTTCTCTGCACTCTGGTGAAACTAAGTATGTACGGTTGACTGAGTGAAATAGCTGCCTATTGTTTTCACACCACTCTAGAGAAACACTCTTTATTCTGAGGGAGCAAAGTTGTCATGTTTTTGGGGTGGTCAGAAACTGAATCCCTTCTTGTCTAATCAGGGAAGTTCCCTCCTCCCTGTTCATTCAAGAAAGTTTCTAGTGACCTCTGAGCTAGCTGGCAAACCTAAATTAAGTTTAACATAGTCAATAGAGACCTAGATGACCTCAGTCCTACGTCTACACTACTGTTTATGTTATTCCAATGCACAGAGCCTATTGGGAAAATAGGAACTACACTACAATACGTTTAGTCAAACTTTTATCATTGTATGTAACTGTATATATGTTATACCTTTTAAATATCATATGGCTCAGAAACCATATCAATGCTTTTACAGTATTATTTCATAATGCTCCTTTTACTGTACGCACTTTACTTTATAACAAGTATTGCAATTGTGGCAATTCATTTCTCTTGCATGAGAAAGAAGACTGCTCAATAAATAACACTTTTTATTGAAATGTCTGTCTCTCTATTTCTCTGCACTCTGGTGAAACTAAGTATGGTTGACTGAGTGAAATAGCTGCCTATTGTTTTCACACCACTCTAGAGATACACTCTTTATTCTGAGGGAGCAAAGTTGTCATGTTTTTGCGGTGGTTAGAAACTGAATCCCTTCTTGTCTAATCAGGGAAGTTCCCTCCTCCCTGTTCATTCAAGAAAGTTTCTAGTGACCTCTGAGCTAGCTGGCAAACCTAAATTAAGTTTAACATAGTCAATAGAGACCTAGATGACCTCAGTCCTACGTCTACACTACTGTTTATGTTATTCCAATGCGCAGAGCGTATTGGGAAAATAGGAACTACACTACAGTACGTTTAGTCAAACTTTTATCATTGTATGTAACTGTATATATGTTATACCTTTTAAATATCATATGGCTCAGAAACCATATCAATGCTTTTACAGTATTATTTCATAATGCTCCTTTTACTGTACGCACTTCACTTTATAACAAGTATTGCAATTGTGGCAATTCATTTCTCTTGCATGAGAAAGAAGACTGCTCAATAAATAACACCTTTTATTGAAAACGCCTGTCTCTCTATTTCTCTGCACTCTGGTGAAACTAAGTATGCACGATTGACTGATTAAAATAGATGTCTATTGTTTTCACACAACTCTGGAGATATACTCCTTATTCTGGGGGAGCAAAGTTGTCATGTTTATGCGGTTGTCAGAAGCTGAATCCCTTCTTGTCTAATCAGGAAAGTTCACTCCTCCCTGTTCATTCGAGAACGTTTTTAGTGGCCTCTGAGCTAGCTGGCAAACCTAAATTAAGTCTAACATATTTAATAGAGACCTAGTCGGCCTCAGTCCTACGTCAAAACTATCGTTTATGTTATTCCAATGCGCAGAGCCTATTGGGAATATAGGAACTACACTACAGTACGTTTAGTCAAACTTTTATCATTGTATGTAACTGTATATATGTTATACCTTTTAAATATCATATGGCTCAGAAAATATATCAATGCTTTTACAGTATTATTTCATAATGCTCCTTTTACTGTACGCACTTTACTTTATAACAAGTATTGCAATTGTGGCAATTCATTTCTCTTGCATGAGAAAGAAGACTGCTCAATAAATAACACTTTTTATTGAAATGCCTGTCTCTCTATTTCTCTGCACTCTGGTGAAACTAAGTATGGTCACTGAGTGAAATAGCTGCCTATTGTTTTCACACCACTCTAGAGATACACTTTTTATTCTGAGGGAGCAAAGTTGTCATGTTTTTGCGGTGGTTAGAAACTGAATCCCTTCTTGTCTAATCAGGGAAGTTCCCTCCTCCCTGTTCATTCAAGAAAGTTTCTAGTGACCTCTGAGCTAGCTGGCAAACCTACATTAAGTTTAACATAGTCAATAGAGACCTAGATGACCTCAGTCCTACGTCTACACTACTGTCTATGTTATTCCAATGCGCAGAGCCTATTGGGAAAATAGGAACTACACTACAGTACGTTTAGTCAAACTTTTATCATTGTATGTAACTGTATATATGTTATACCTTTTAAATATCATATGGCTCAGAAACCATATCAATGCTTTTACAGTATTATTTCATAATGCTCCTTTTACTGTACGCACTTTACTTTATAACAAGTATTGCAATTGTGGCAATTCATTTCTCTTGCATGAGAAAGAAGACTGCTCAATAAATAACACCTTTTATTGAAAACGCCGTCTCTCTATTTCTCTGCACTCTGGAGAAACTAAGTATGCACGATTGACTGATTAAAATAGATGTCTATTGTTTTCACACAACTCTGGAGATATACTCCTTATTCTGGGGGAGCAAAGTTGTCATGTTTATGCGGTTGTCAGAAGCTGAATCCCTTCTTGTCTAATCAGGAAAGTGCACTCCTCCCTGTTCATTCGAGAACGTTTTTAGTGACCTCTGAGCTAGCTGGCAAACCTAAATTAAGTCTAACATATTCAATAGAGACCTAGTCGGCCTCAGTCCTACGTCTAAACTATTGTTTATGTTATTCCAATGCGCAGAGCCTATTGGGAAAATAGGAACTACACTACAGTAATAGCTGAAAGACGAGAGACAATTGAGAGGGATGTGATAAAGTGAGAAAGTTGAATCAGATACAGAATGGTAGTACAGTTTAGAGAGAGACACTGACAGTCAGTGGCAGCTGGCAGGGAATGGGGTGGCGGGCAGGGGGAGGGGACAAAAAATAAAAAATAAAAAACGCACTTACATCCTCAAGGCCACCGTCTCTCATCAGCTTCGGTCCTGGAATCAGGCCGCCCACAGGCTCCCCTAAACCAATCACAATGCTGCAATGCAGCGTTTTGACTTGTCTGAGTCCCATGGTCTGGTGCTCAGGCGAGAACTGGGAGCCTGTACATGTTCCCCACCAGACTTTGTATTTCAGCCTGGTGCAGAACATAAAGATGTGCATTACTGTTTGGCTGGCCCAAGACTGCCGGTCAAAACAGTCATTTGCACTTAGAGTGTGCTCACCACACCTTCCCCTGTGAGCCCAGCCCCCCCAACATAGCCCGTATCAAAATAAAATAAAATAATAATAGCGATGTTATGATCATTGTTTTTTTCCTTTTTCCTGCTCTGAGAGTAGTGGAGCAATGCTCCTCCGCCTTAAAATAGCTGAAGGAGAGACAGGGAGGATGAAAGGTGAGCAATATTTAGATGAAATTGGGACGAGAAGGGTAACAAAGAGACAAAATAGACAGTAGGAGAGGAGGTGGACAGTAAAAGAGGTGAAAAGAACCTAGCAAGTGAGAATGTCAGATGCAAGACGGGAAGGCATGTATTATGAGGACATCAGAGGGAAAGACACATTAAGGATAGACAGGCAGGATGGGTGAGAAAGGCAGATCATGGGTAGAGTATAAAAAAGTTACATAGTTCACAAACAGATGAGGAAATGCAAAGTTGGGTCAAAGGTCACATTGCACCATGTCCTGTGAAACCATTGGGGTCAAATGACATATGATGATTTCCGCTACCCATGACAATTTGGCGAATCGATGCCCATTATGAATTTAAATGGAATTAGGATATTTGTGGCATGTGGGTGTTACTATTATAGTTTTCTTTTAAACTGAAAAGTGTCAATATTGCTACATAAGTATGAGCCGCGCTTGACACTGCTTTCTTAATTTCATGTCACATCCTTAAGTACAAAACCTTCAGAGTTAGAATAACATTCATTAGGCAGTGCCCCACTTACATTTTCCAATATTTATAACATGCACTGTTGGTTTTCATTATCTTTTTCTATAATTAATAGCATAATTAGAAGCTACTCCCCTGGGAATAGATTTTGCTGCACAAGCAAAATTATAACAAATTATTCATTAGTTTAAATAGATCACTGTTTGATCAGAATGTTTTATATATATAGTTTTATAAAAGAGGGTATACCACTGCAGTAAAGTATATGTATTGCTGCAGTCAAGAAAAGCTATCTATGCAATAATTTTAAAAAAATAACTTATCCTGTGTATCAGAGCTCTACAAGCCGTTTTTAGTGCTGTTTTGAAATGTAAATACCCTGAATCCTTGTGCAAAGTATGACAGAAACGTATATGACTTAATGTTGCAAGTTTCATAATAGATTTAAAAACTCAAAATAACCAAATCAGTTTGAACATGATGTTAATATTCAGATACAAATGTGAGTGCTGACTGGTGTCCAATTGAACTGGTAAATATGCATTGATCCTGATTTGTTGTAATTTGGAGTACATGAACAGCCTTTCGGTATACTAGATTAAAATATATAGTTGAGAGCTCAGAGGTATATTAAACTGTTCATTTCTGTTTGTAACAGAAAATTTGGGGTGTTGGGTACACGCCCCTCCTCTAGATGCACCATATTTAGATTGAGTACAGAATACATATTATCCCCGATAGATAGTGAGGAGCGCCCTGAGATTTTTAGTATCCCACTCTTCAACCCTTTTTTGGCTATTTGGGGTAGTTCTCCCTTATGGCCCCACACATTTTTTTTCCACGTAAGGTATCCATGCCAAAATTCCATCCTTTTTCTCGAAAGTCCTGGGTTCTCAGCCAGAGTATGTGAACTCCCCTGGAGGGCAACAAATAGCAAAATCTTGAGTTTTGGGGGGAAATAGAAAACAATTGCTCCTATAAAAGTGTCTGTTTTTTTCCCTAAAAATATCACCTGGGAATGGTTTGCTATGCTAAAATCACTATCTTTCCAGCTTTCAGGAAAATGCAGATGTGAATAAAAAAACATTTTTTTACCACAGTTTTGAATTTTTTTTAAAGCTGTAGCACATTTTTCCTATTTTTGTGCTTTAAACCTACATTTAGGGGCCTATTATGATTGCGGTTTTCCCGCATCCTCAGTGCCGGCGGAAGCCTCCGCCGGCCCGGTGGATGCGGGAAAACCGCTGCGGAGCCCCGAAAGATCCACCGCCATATTAGGATGCTGGTGGGTCTGGCATTCCGTCCGCAGTTTTTCCGCCGCGGTCGCCTTCCGACCGCAGCGGAAAAGCACTAACATGGCTGGCGTTGTCTATCAGACGCCGCCAGCCATATTAGGATGTCTGGAGTACTATGCCTTTACACGGCGGCATTTCCGCCGTGCAAAGGCATACGGATTTGTGTTTGGGGGCCCGTTGCGGGCCCCCAGGGGTGAAGGAGGGGTGGGGTGTGCACTATGGTACCCCCCCTGGATTTGCATGCACAAAGCGGCAGGCACCTTACATTTTTAACATTGCGGCGGGTGCTGCTTTAAGCAGCACCCGCCGCAATGTTAAAAATACAGGATATGACCGCCAGGGTGGCAGTCACATCCTAATTTGCACGGAGGGACCGCCGCTTCCCCTGCGGACGGTCCCTCCTACTCCGGGGTGTCGGACGGACTCAGGTCCGTCCGCCATCATAATCGGCCCCTTAGTTTGGGGTGGAAACGAGTGTGAAACCCTTAGGTGATCTAGGAAAGATGTACATTTCAGAAAAGTAGACACCATTTTCGAATTCAGCAAGGGAGTCATAACCCTCAAACTTTTTTCCAAAAAAAACTAACCGTTGGAATACAGAAACATTGAAAATGAGTAGGAAAAAATGTGGCAACATTTTCATTTGTAATTTTTTGTTACGATAAATGATTTACAAAACATGAATTACAACTTAAAGGAATAAAACCAACTTCAGTAAAACATATGTTAAAAATAAGGAATAAATTAGTCACAATTCGTAACCCTCTGTTCCATATAATAACATAAAATACAATCTCCCAAACACTTTATAGTAGCTTATCAAGTTAAATGACAATTTAAAAGATCCAATCTCGGGAGGAGCTTAGCGCGCATCCAAGATGGTCGCATGAGCTGTGAGCTCCCGGGACCCTCGCTGCCTCCACCGACTATCCTGGCACTCATCCTGGTTTAGACGACAGGTTCTTCCTGCCGCAACTCTCCTGATCTGGAAGACCCTTTTCAGAATTTGATTTGGACACCGGATGCCCGACTTGCTCCTTCTGGAGCCCCGAGGCCTACATCGGTGCTTATCCCGGACCTTGGGCTTTGGGAGCACCCCGAAAGTAGTTGAACAACAACGGCCTGTGGCATGAGACGGTTGCCCAGGACCTACTTTCGGTTTCGTTTCTCCTTGGTCGCGAGGATTGGAGATAGCTGATTTCGAGCCTGCTGACTACTGCAGCTCCCGGCTTGATCCCCACTGTGCCCTGTGTTTCAACACCTTGTGCAGTTTTCCTTTGAGGGAGTCATTTACACCAGATCTCGAAAGCCCCGACGGGGCGGGCTATCCACTATGGCAGCTAAGTCTGAGGGTAACAAACGGTCTCTCAAGACTGCAACTCGTAGTGGCGGGACCCAAGCTTCCATTATGGACAGATTTGCACGGAACAAGGGCTCGCCGAGTGGGACAGGGAAAACCTCAGAGGGCATGGGTAGTGGCACCCGGGAGCCGAAAGAACCAACTCTACGATACATTATGGGAGCCATCGCCAGCATACAATCGTCGATGGGCCAACAATATGAGACCTTGGCGGCCAAGATCGACACAGTGGCGGTAGACGTGGGCCTGATCAGGGCAGATCTGGGGAAAACCAGCGAGAGGGTGAAGTCGTTGGACATTAAGACTGCCAGTCTCACCTTGGATAGTTCGGAGCTCCAGACCGAGGTCCGCACCCTTGGATTCTCCAGCGAACGGTTTGCTCGCCGCCTCGAGGATTTTGAAGGTCGTGCTAGGCGAAATAACATACGCATTGTCGGAGTTCCGGAGACATCGGCGGATCAATCTACGGACCTTCTTGTTGAGGACCTGATCGTTATTCACCTTGCCCCTAAAGGCTTGAGCAAGATTTCTGCTGTGGAACGCGCCCATAGGATTCCGGGCGGCAGACGAGCACAGGGGACGGCCCCGCGGCCCATCATTGCGCTGCTCTTCAATTATAGAGACAGAGACGCCATCTTGCAGGCTTCGAGGACCAATGGCCTCACCAGGTTTGAGAATACCTCCGTCAACTTTTACCCTGACTTTACTCCCCTGGTGCAGAATCAGAGACTGGCGTTCTCCGGGGTGAAACGTAGACTACGGGATTTGGGCATGAAGTATGCCATGCTTTTCCCCACTCGACTGCGCATTGAACACAATGAGCGGGTGCTCTTCTTCAATATGCCTGAGGTGGCCAGTGACTGGTTGGACACTTTATCTACGCCCAGAGACAATGATGACCACACTGGTGGTGCTGAGGGTGGCCGACGGGGACAGGAGGAGTAGAGGCACCGGCGTATGCTCCATTTTACTGTGTTACGATATTTTGTTCTCCTTCTTTGGGTCGATGACTTTTATAATTTGGACCCTGGGGCGGCGGGGTGTTTGGGACTTCTTCTCCTCCGGGGGTGTTTTTCCTTTTCATCTGTAGTTTAGTTCTTGGGGTAGGGCGACAGGCACACTGCTGAATGGGGTGGTCTCTTGATTCCTCGCAGGGGTGCAGGGTGGGGGGTTGTTGTTCTGGGGTTTTGGGGGAGGGGGGTTGGGTTTTCCATTTTTTTGTTTATACTGCATTTGGGGCTACGTATTGTTGCTTTTTCTGTGTTTCCTTCTTGGGGTTCGGTGGACCTGATTTCTTACTTCCGGGATGGGGGGTAGAGGGCTACAGGTCTTGAGCTGGAATGTCAATGGCTTAGGGGACAAGATAAAGCGGGGAATTGTACTTCAATATGTGAAACGTCAATCTCCCGACATCATACTCATGCAGGAAATGCACCTGGTTGGGAATACGTTTCATGCTATGAATCGGAGGGGCTACAGGTTGGTGGCGCACTCAGGGTTTACTTCGGGCTCCAGAGGAGCTGGTATTATGCTTCGTAGTTCCCTTCCCTTCAAGATAGACGACACGATTTTGGATGACAGGGGTCGATACGCTGCAATTGTTGGGAGGTGGGAGGGAAGAACTGTAATTGTCCTTTCGGTCTATGTCCCCCCTGGCCTGCAGGCTACCACGTTTGTTGACTTGGGTAAATTGTTGCTGGGGCTTCCCGAAGGGCTTCTAGTGATGGGAGGAGACTTTAACTCTGTGGTGGATGGTTCACTGGATTGACACCCTCCCAGGATGCTTACACCATCCCAATCTGGTCTTAGTGGGTTGCTAGATACATTTGGTATGGTAGACTGTTGGCGGCTGCTGCACCCGGGTCAGGCCTTTCATTCTGGGGTGCATGGGAGTCTGGCTAGGCTTGATTATCTTCTTGTACCCACTGCCCAGGCCACGACGGTGCGAGAGGCCCGACACTTACCCAGAGGCATTTCAGACCACTCATCGCTGTGGGTTCATATTGATCTCCATCTGAATGCTGGGGGCCGAATCGCCCCAATCAATCCCTGGCATCTCCGGACTCCGGACTCCAGAGTCTAGATCGGGGTTGGTTAAGGCCGTGGACCTTTACTTTGCGGAGAATGTGGGATCTGTTTCGTCCTCAGTGTCCCTCTGGGAAGCTTTTAAACCTGTGATACGGGGCCAGGCGCTATCGCTTATCGCTGGCTCTAAGAGGCGACACAACAAGGAGGTTGAACGGCTGGAGGCCGAGGTGGTCACTCTAGAGAGAGAACTTGAAACTGGAGTCACGCAGGAGAAGTTGCATGTTCTACAGTTAAAACAGTCTGACTATAGGGCCTTGGTCACGGATGCTGCGAAAGCCATGAGTCGGGAGCAAATGGGCTGTCTGTATGATGTGGGCGATAAAGCCGGGAAGTTGATAGCGTGGTTGGACAAACGGGAGAGACTGAGTCGTGTGGTGCCTGTGATTGAGCGTGAGGATGGGGTACGTGTGACGGATCCACTGGAGATAGTGGAGGAGTTCTCCTACCACTTTCGGAAGGTGTATGCTCCGGTCTCGGACCGGCCTGAGGAGGATTCCCGTCTTTTGCTTCAAGATATCGCCCTGCCTTGTCTGTCTGAACCTGATAGGGAGCGAATGGAGGCAGATTTTTCCACGGATGAGGGTGCGCTCGCCATTCGCTCCATTTGCTGGGGTAAAGCTAACGGGACCAAACGGCCTGCCCATCGAGCTGTACAAGTTGTGCCCAGACAAAATGGCGTTGTATCTTCGCGCAATGTTTTTGGAGTAGAGAGAGAGAGGCCGGCTTCCCCGAGATCAACGACTCGCCTCCATTGTGGTGATTCCCAAGGAGGGTAAACCACGTGAGTTCTGTACCTCGTACAGGCCTATTTCTCTCCTAAATGTCGAACCCAAGATTTTGGCGAAGGTGTTGGCCAACCGATTGATAACTGTGATTAGGGATCTGGTGCATCCGGACCAATCCGGTTTTATTCCTGCCCGTAACACTGCGCTGAATCTACGTCGCCTTCATGGCGTGCTGGCGAGGGCGGATACACTGCGTGAGCCTGCCCTTTTGGTCTCGTTAGATGCCACTATGGCATTTGATACTGTGGAATGGCCGCACTTATGGGCGGCTTTAGCTAAGTTTGGCTTTGGGCCGGTGTTCATTGGTTGAGTCCGTTTGCTCTATGAGGAACCCTTGGCCCAGATGGTTGTTAACGGTAGAGTGTTGGCTCCCTTCGCTTTGGGTCGGGGTACGCGGCAGGGATGTCCCCTTTCCCCGTTGCTTTTTGCGCTGGCTCTGGAGCCTTTGGCAGCCTGGTTGAGATGGGAGCCTTCCCTTAAGGGCATCAGGTGGGCCCCTGGTTTTGAAGATCGCATCTCGCTCTATGCGGATGATATTCTTCTTTACCTTACTTCCCCGCGGAAATCATTGGGAGTACTATTTGATGTTCTTAGCTCCTTTGGCAGGAACGCGGGACTAGTAATTAATTGGACCAAGTCATGTGTATACTCGCTTATGGATGATGTCCCGCTAGTACCACGTAATTGTCCGATACAGATCTCGCTCACAGGATTTAAGTATTTAGGCATTCACATTTCACGTGACCCGACGACTAGATACCGGCTCAATTTGCTTCCCCCGCTCGCTCGGCTACGAGCGGATGTAAAGGCATGGAACAGGCTGCCCATGTCCCTGGTGGGTAGGGCAGCCTTATTCAAGATGATGTCTCTTCCCAGGTTTCTGTACGCTCTCCAGAACACGTTAGACCTAGTGCCCTCCAGCTACTTCCGTGAGATAGAAAGCTTGCAAAGGAAACTGGTGTCGGCCGGCCGTCCCCGGATTGCCTTGGCCAAGCTTACGCTACCATGGTACGATGGCGGAATTGCGTTACCGGATATCCGACGGTATTACTGGGCCTCACAACTGAGCCCGGTTAACCAGGCTATGTACGGTCCGGCTGCTAATCCGGCCTTTGCCATGGATAAATGGTTACTCCCGGGCGGAGACTACAATAGGGCACTTTACTCGAAACGGACCTGATGTGGACCTGACCAGGCCTACAAAGGTCGCAGTAAGGGTTTGGTACAACGCCACCGCTGCCACTGGTTGGTCAGATACCCTCATTCGGGCGACTCCACTATGCGTCGGAAAAGTTTGGTAAATTGTGGACGTCTACGGGGTTCGATAAATGGGACCTTATTGGAATTAGTGTGCTTGGTGATCTATTGCGGAAGGATGAGATTAAATCTTTTGAGGAGCTGCGACGGGAATTTCAACTCGGCCCTCGCGAACACTTTCGTTATCTGCAAGTTCGGCACGCCCTTTCTTCTGTGATGGTGCCTGGGACGTCAGTCCCGGACTCCTCACCCCTTGAGGATAGAGTACTAGATGGGCATATCCTGGACAGTACGAATTCACTAATATATAAGAAATTAATAAACCATCGGGTGGACCTTCTTGTACAGCTCCGCACGTCTTGGACCGGCGATGGAGTGGAGCTTGACGATGAGGACTGGCAGGCGGCGGTATCCTCTCCAAAGGAGGTGGCGATCTCGGCTCGTCTGAGACTGGTGCAATTAAAAATCTTACACCGAGTGTATATGACGGGTCCTCGATTGTTGCGGATGGGGTTTGTTTCGGATGCTTTGTGCAAACGTGGCTGTGGTATGGTGGGTACATTCCTCCATATCATATGGGAATGTCCTGTGGTTGCCTCATTCTGGACTCGTGTGCATGGTGTTTTGTCTGAGGTGACGGGTGCTCCGCTTCTGCCTGAGGCCCGGAGATGTTTGCTGAATGTATGGGAGCCCAACAACTATAATGTTGTACCGCAGTGGGCCACCTTGGGCAATATGATTGCTAAACGAGACATTGCGCAATTGTGGGGGTCAGCAAAGCCACCGAGTCTGTCTGCCTGGTGTAGGAACATGGATTGGTGCATGTTCCGTGAAAAAACAGTATATGTTGCCAGGGGCAGGCCTAAAAAGTGGGGTAAAATATGGGGTCAGTGGAATCAATACCGTGGTGAGATCTGCACCCCTCCCTTTGAGCCGCCACTGGAACGTCTCTAGTCCCCTTAGCATGACATTCCCTCTTTTCCAGGTTCTATTTGCGTATTGTTGCCTACTACCTGTTCCCTCTTTCATTCCATTCCGGACATCAAGTTTGTTGACAATTTGCAGACACGGTGCCCCTCTCCAGAAGGATTCACCATGACTGTTCCCTTTTTATTTTGAGCCCTTGCAGTAGTTTTCTTATGTTTGTTGGTTGGGGGGTTGTTTTCCAAAAAATATAAAACCAAAACCTTCTCTTCTCCTTTACATGTACATATGGCAGGATATGGGTTTCCACTTGCCGCCGGGCCCTATGGGTTGTCGGCTGAAGTGCTATGTACCTTTTATTCTGTATTGTATTGGGACAGATGCCAGCCGACCCGCAGTGGCTGTATGTTTGCTTTTGTATCTTCATGTCTTTTTAAATAAAGGTTTTTATAAAAAATAAAAAAAATGAAAGATCCAATCTCATTGAAATTACTTTTCTAAGGGGGATATTATTTTGGACCATCCTCGTTTTTAAAGAGCTGTGATAGTATAGTTTTATGTCCCAAATGCATTGGATAGTGTCCTATGCATAATTAACAGTCCCTGTCTATTCCTCTCATGGGCTACCAAAGAGTGGATACATCACTAACCTCAGAACTTAACAGAGTGAAACAACTCTAACATCATTTAATCGCACATTGATAGCATAGGCTGCATACAATCTTTTGATCCTTTTTCCACCATGCCCGATTGTACCATTTGCCTCAATCTCATTCCCATCATGAGTCTACCGAAGTGAAAACCAATTAGGTGATTAATATCAGATTCAAGCATCCTAGGGTCCTTGTTGCAGCAGTTAGGGTTTGGTCCCTTTTTCTTTGCAGCAGGGCTTCAGTTCTCATGCAGCCAGTCTTTTTTGTCCCGGTCTTCTTTTGTCCAATGAATTTAATGTTCAATTCTCGTGGTGCCACCTAAATACTGAATTTAGGGGCGTCACATGGGGAGACAGGTAGTAGCAAATGAGCTACCTACCTTTAGGGTGCCTACACCTTCTCGTGAACACTTCCAGGAGAGGGATTCACATCACCTGCCCCGCCCTGGAGGTCGTGCAGGCTACGTGGGGACCCTCCTCCAAATCTAACTAATTTTCCCTCCTTTCCTCCCACCAAAAGTCGAGCTTCCCCTACTATCTGGAGGTTCCTGGGTTGGATTTCAAAGGTGGCATCACCTTTGAAGCTTCCCATTCAAGAAGGCCATACTGTTCTGGAGGATATGTGAAGCACTCCCACTCACAGCAGGTTTTGTCTTTGTCCTCTGAGAGTGCTGGCTCTAACCCCATGAGGTTAGAAACATGTTTCATGGTGGCAGACCGCTGATCACAAGTCAGAGACCACACCAGTGCTTGGTAGGTTTTTAGGGTACACTCTTAAAGAGTCTCCTGTGTGAATGCATTAATAAATTCACCAGGGGCTTCAGTGAGGATTTATTTAGACAAGATGTTTGGTACCAAACATCTTAGAAATTTATTGAAGCCATCATGTAGCTATAAAATGCGTATTGACAAGTATCCTTTCCATGTACTCCCTTTGGCTTCCCACTGCACATACAACATCTCAGGCTGGACTGGACATTGTGGGGGCATATTTGATTAATCAATCAATCAAACAAACTTGTAAAGCGACTACATACCCGCGAGGGTCTCAAGGCGCTGGGGGGGTGGGGTTGGGGAGCTTCTACTGCCCGGACAGCCAGGTCTTGAGGAGTCTTCTGAAGTTGAGCAGGTCTTGGGTCTGCCGTAGATGGGTGGGGAGGGAGTTCCAGGTCTTAGCGTCGAGGGAGGAGAAGGATCTGCTGCCGGAGGATGTTCGTTGGATGCGTGGGACGGCGGCAAGGATGAGGCTGGCGGAGCTGAGCTGGTGGGTGGGGGTGTGGAAGTCGAGCCTGTTGTTCAGGTAGGCTGGTCCGGTGTTGTGGAGAGCTTTATGTGCATGGGTGAGGAGCTTGAAGGTGATCCTCTTGTTGACAGGGAGCCAGTGCAGGTCCATGAGGTGGAAGGTGATGTGGTTGCAGCGGGGGACGTTAAGGATGCGTTGTAGTCATTGTTGGTGTTTGGCCGGGATTCTTGCATAGAGTGCGTTGCCGTAGTCTAGCCTGCTGCTGACGAGAGGTTGGGTCACCGTTCTTCTGGTTTCGGTCAGGATCCACTTGTAGATTCTGCGAAGCATGCAGAGGGTGTTGTAGCAAGAGGAGGAGATGGCGTTGACTTGCTTTGACATGGAGAGTGATGAGTCGAGGATGAATCCTAGGTTGCGAGCATGGTCTGTGGCCGCTGGTGCTGTTCCCAGTGTGGTTGGCCACCAGGAGTTGTCCCATGCAGAGGGGTTGGGGCCGAGGATGAGGACTTCCGTCTTGTCCGAGTTAAGTTTCAGGCGGCTGTTCCTCATCCAGTCAGCTACGGCCTTCATTCCCTCGTGGAGGTTTGTTTTGGCGGTGTGAGGGTCCTTGGTGAGGGAGAGGATGAGCTGGGTGTTGTCAGCGTAAGAGATGATGTTCTGGTTGTGCTGGCGGGCCACTTGGGTGAGGGGGGCTATGTAGACGTTGAACAGGGTCGGGCTGAGGGATGAGCCCTAGGGGACGCCGCAGATGATGTTGGTGGCTTCGGATCGGAAGGGTGGGAGGTGGACTCGCTGTGCTTTGCCAGAGAGGAAGGACGTGGTCCATTCCTGGCCTTCTCCTGACACTAGTATTTGTATATTTCCCAGCCTGAGTGTAGTTAAAAAGAATCTATCAAAGGTTCCAGGTACGAATGATAAGTAAGGCTCCATCCCCAAAGTTGTACGTATCAGCTGATGTCACCTCCCATAATTTTTTTTAGGTTTCCCCCTCCATTCTAATTGTTTCCAGTAACTAAAGGCCATGTTTTTTCAAAATCTTTCTGGGAATCTCCATTATAAATGTAGGATTTGAAAAATATTCTGAGTGACAAAGGTCATTCATAAAGTCATGGATGAATTTAATCCAAGGAGCCTATAAGGCCCCCTCTCGCCTCAGAGTATCTTTTAGGATCTCCCTATTTAACTTTGTCTGATCCTTACACCAAACTCTATGCCACAAGAGTATTGGCTCTAATTTTACAAGATCAGCTATGTAATGAAGACCCAACTCTTTGTGACAGATAAATGAGGAAGTACTAGGGGGTACAGAAAGAATATGCCTTAACAAAGTATTTTCAACTATTTGTAATGTGGTAGTATCTACAAAACCCCACACCCGGGCCCCATAAGTTGCCATGGTAATACATTTTGCTTTATATATTTGTAGCAGGTGTGGAGGAGGTTTCCTACCTAGTTTCTTGGCAAAAGTTACTAGAGCTGAAGTGGATCTAGATAATGCCAATTCTTTTGCAGATAGGATAGCAACCCATGAAGCATGCTGATTAAAAAGTATACCTAAGTAGCAATTTTTTTTGTTGAAAATAACTTCTTACTGTCTATATACAGTTCTCGCGTCTTCTGGGTCCCTTACCTGCATCTCTTGACATATGTCTTAGCTATGTTTGTTTGAAGACCTAGGTCCTTCATAAATACTCTAAAACTATCCAGAACTCTCTGGAGGCTATTTTGAGTGTGTGCCATCAATTCAGCATTATCCGCATAAAGGAGTGCAGAAATAGGCCGCCCACCTACTTGGGCAAAGTGTTTGCCCTGCAGGAGTAAAGCTTCTTCTAGTCCATTTATATAAAGATTAAAAAAGAAAAGGGGCCAAGACGCAGCCTTCCCTGACCCCCCTCCTAATGGGAAAGGCTTGAGTGCACTTGACCTTCAGGCCATACCGGACACTTGTAGTAGCTCCGCTATATAGCCGCCTTAAGAATATGATAATTTGTGGGTCAACCCCTACTGTCTTGAGGATCTCCCACAGCCTGTTATGTCTAACTGAATCAAAGGCAGTGGTAAGGTCCACAAATGCCAATAAAAGACTTCCTTTTTTTGCTCTGGTATACTTGCCAACCAAGATTGACAAGTTTAAACTCTGTTCAATTGTGCCAAAACAAGCACGAAATCCATATTACAAGTCTGATATTATCTGACTGTCCTCTGCCCAGTCTAGGAGATGCTCAGGGATGACCCTCCCTATCACTTTAACCATGGTATCCAGGAGGGAGATTGGTCTATAACACCCTGGATCTTGTCGATCACCCTATTTAAAGATTGGAATTATTATTGATTGCACCCAAGTCTGGGGAAGAATGGAATTTATGCTGGCGTTAATAACCTGGGTAAAAATAGGCCCCCACAAAGGAACAATGAATGTAAACATGTCAACAGGGACCCCATCGGGTCATGGGGCTTTACTGCCCAGACTATAGGCCAAGGCCCTGTTCATCTCTTCCAAGGTGATTTCCAAATCAACCGGGTCACTATGAATTGTGATACAATCATCAAGTTGCCATCCCGGGTTTCCCTGCTCATTATACACCTTGGAAAAATGTCCAATCCATGTTTCTTCAGCAATTGCTAATTCAACAGAAGGGCCATTATTGGGGGATAATAAGGGATTCCTCAAGACCTTCCAGAATGTAATATTATCTTTCCGCTGGGCCGCACTGTGTAAAGAGTCCCAGGCTTCGTTTTACAAGGTTTGTTTTCTTTCTTTTATTGCCCCTGTGTAATCTAATCTAGCTTGCCTAATGTTAGACAGTGATCTAGGCTGTTTATGCAATTCCTTTTTTAGATTACGTAGGCCCTGGTGCGTTTTCCATTAAACCAGCCGGAAGATTTCAATTTTTGCTTTGTTGCACTGTTAACAACTCCCTAGTCATATCATTAAAAGAGTACACAAAGGCAGCGTCAGATGCTACATCACCCAGGCAAGTATCCAGAGCAGGCTTACAGTTCACTATCACATTTTTAATCAACAAATCTGCATCCACGCTAGCCCACTTTAGAGAATAAGCATATGTTTTCCTCAGTGCTACATTCCCCAACAATCGGGTTGGTTGTTTGAGCTTTACAGGTCTTTGAGTGAGTAGCTTGAGCTTTATAAAAAGAGGAAAATTATCACTTATGGCAATATCACCCACTTCAATGAAAAAGACCAAATGTGCATGAAAACGTGAAGTCAGTATAAAATCAATTGTGGTTGCAAACCCTCTCCCATTAAAGGTGGGAGGCATACAGAGTGGGTTGGCCAATAATTCGTTAGACAAGGTCCAATTTGAAGATAAGCCTGTTAAATAAATCCCCCACTTTAGAGTGATTAAAATGAGTACTATTATCTACTTCATTAGACAAACCTCACATTCTGTCATCAGTATGATTGCATAAAGCACAATTGAAGTCTCCCATCAACAGGATCATGGTATCTTTAGCTTTCCCAATACCTATGTCTTTCATGATCTCCATAATGTTCTTTACTACTAATCCTAGACCATCATGAGAAGCATTATTATATAAATTGATCAATATAATGCGATGGGTTGCATTTAATATTAATTCTACTAGGTGATAGTGGCAGTCCCCCACATGGAAATAAATATTGCTTAGGGGCATCTTGTTAGAGATATTAGTAGAGATACCACCTTTTGGTATCCCTCCCAGACCCTTCACTGCCTGAGTGTGAAAGGTCTTAAAACCGTTTATATGAATGGGTTCAGTTGCCCAGGTCTCCTGCAAACATAGAATGTCTATGTTCTCGATCAATTCGTCCCGTACAGGATTCTGTAGCTTTGTGCGTAAGCCTTATATATTCCATGAGACGACAGAGTTAATGTTGGGGGCCGGTGGGAACAGGGTAACAGAGTCGGCTCAACTTCAATAGTTGGGTCCGAGCTAGGTGACGTCGATAATCCAATAGTATCCTCATGTTGTTCCGATAAATGGACTAAACTCACATGATGACCTCTCACACCTGTATATTCATCTAGACACACATGGGATAAAGCCCCCACTGGGTCCTCTAGTGAAAGTAACCCAACCTGCGGGGAAGGATCCAGGGGACTGATAGCACAATGCTCCTCACAACCTACAACCATATCGACAGGTGATACTAGTCAATCAACCCCATCCAGGCTACAAAGGGGATCAAAAAAGTTAGATACTGGGATATCATATCTCTGTTGTGAAATGGCACTGGTGTTTCCCGCTATTGGGGCATACTGGGAAACTAATGTGGGTTGGTAAAAGAAACCTAGGGGGAACCACACTTATCCCCCATTTCCTGACCTGATAATAGCAGTCATATCTAATATGCTCCTAAGCAAATCTGGAGACCTAAAAGTGATCACAACACAATCCCCCGGCAACGATTTAGGGGAGCTTCCGACCCACGGGATTTGGCGTACCATGTTAAATTCCCGAAACATTTGCATATACTGTCTTCGTAGTCAGTAAGTGTAACGCCTTATTTTTCAAAGTGGACCAGTGCTTAAGTTCTCCATGAGGAAGTGTAGGTACATTAGTTAAAACAATGGTATAGGGAGTAGCCACCAGGGAAAGATGCAACTGCCTAGGCTCAGATAAATTGCCTCCTACCATGATTGAATTCGTTAAGTTACCATTCTTTCTCCCACAGTTACATTTATGTAGCTCCCAAGCCAAATTTGCCTGTATTGTCTGTGCTGTAGCACATACAGAATGCACCTCCCCTCTACTGCCACACTGGCTAGGAACTGTAGAAACATGATGAATCTGTTGGGGAGGCAAAGTAGTATCAGTCAACGCCCCAGCTCTCAACTCAGGATTAACTATGGGCAAAGAGTCAGGTGCAAGTATATTCTGCAACACTCTCATTGGCGGTATTCCTGGGAATTATTTTCCATAGGCCCTCCTCTACTACCCATCTTTTCAACCTCATCACGTTTCTGCACTACAGACTGCAAGGGGACTAGTGGACGTTTTACGGCTTCTTCCTGGCTCAGTGGAGGATAACATAGTTATAAATTGTCTAATTAGAGCTGATATTGTACCCTTCAGTTTTTCTCAAAATTTCAGTTGATTTATATTTGGGACCGTCCAGTTACTAAATTATCAACTGGGGTCATGGGGCGCTACTGTAAGAATACAGTAGCTCCATTCTCCGTCACTGGCCCTGGGCCTTTATGCCTAGGGAGCACTAATTTATGTGTGTATGTTCCCTGTCACTTCCCTTGGGGGGGCTGGTCCTTTCCCCTGGCAGATCTTTGGCCCCTCGTCAAGAAATTTGTTTTTGTGTTTGGGTTTGATAAAACCTGTGGGTCTGGTGCTGATATCGATGAAGTTGGCAAAACTTCTTCCACTGAAGCCGGTATGGATAAGTGACCCTCATCAAGTGGAGGACTTTTGGCTATTCCTACAAGTGTAGAGGCTGGTAGATCTAGTATATGATTTTGCAACCGGGGTATGCCAGCTAACGGCTCGAGTGACAGCCCGCGCTCAGTTAGGGTGATTTTGTCTATCAGGGCTGATTCTGCCCTCAAGAGAAAGGCATCTAGAGTCCCCACCACCCCCTGCCCTGTTAATGAATTTCGCTTGCTCATACTAACCCCCCTCAGAAACACATATATTGTAATAATTTTCCAAGTCTCTGAGAGTCCGTAATCATAGGTATTAATAGAAATTTGTATCTGACAACAATGTGAACAAGCCAATAGCCTATATATGTATACAAATGTCAAAATTTCAATACTGTGGCGCAGCCAGGCCTCTTCTGGGCTCTGACGGGATCAGACAGGCCCGCCCTTGGCCCAGGCTGTGCCCTGCGTGCCCGCACGCGTCCCGTGTAGCATTAGATGGATCTCACTTTATAGGCGTGGTGGTGCTGTTGCCGTGATGATTGCGCTCCTGCCGCTACGCGCTTGGTGTCCTGGAAGGTGTACTCATGACATAAAGATTGTACTTCTGTGTAATACTGCCTCCTTAGGAAAGCCAACCCTAGTAGAATTACCAAGTAGGGCCTTGGCCACTGAAGGTGCAGTGGTACTATTTCGGGAAATTGCCACAGGGTACCTGGTGTCATGATCCACTACCACCAGAATATATTTGTTCCCTGATGCTGGTGGAGGGTCAAGGGGACCAAAAATGTAAATTCCTATCCTCTCAAAGGGTACCCCAACCACTGGAGGTGGAACTAAGGGCCATATGTATCATAGTTCCGTTTTGCGAATTCCAAATAGCGAATTGTAAGGAATCGCTATTTGGAATTCGCAAAACGGTATGCATGTACAAAATCGCTTTTTTATAGCGATTCCTTTCCATTCCTAATTTGCGATTAGCAAATTGCTAATCGCAAATTACCCATTCTAGACCAGAAGTTGGTGGTAATTTGCGATTCCTTAATGGCATTTTTTGCATTTTTTTTTTATACATTGCATTTAAGGAATCACAAAATTTGCGATTCCTTAAGTGCAATCGCAAAATAAGGAATTGCAATTTTTGCGATTCCTTATTTTGATGCAAAAATGTTTCATACATACCATTTAGGTATTTAGCATTCGCAAAGGCCGAAATTCGCAGAATTTCGGCCTTTGCGAATGCTAAATAGCTTGATACATATGGCCCTTAGTGGGCTTAGGTAGCTACCTGTCTTGCCACTGGCCTGGAGTTGTAAAACTCCATTACCTCCTGGGACATCCCTGCCTTTTGTCTGGCCAAAATTCCCAGTGAGGGGAATGTCATGGACCAATGTTAGGAAAAACTCTATAAAATGCTGAGGCACTACTGCTCTTCTAGTGGCACCAGTTTTTGGGTCTTTGGTCTCAGTGTATAGGAGACCCTCCTCCCAATAGGTCCTGTAGGATTCACTGACATTTCCCTTTTCCAGAAAACCAGCTTGCTACCTTAAGCTTTCAAAAGTGGGACATGTTCTCTACCCCTTGCACCGATCTTCCATAGAGTGTCACCCTAGACCTAAGAGCTCTGCCGGGTAAGGCCCACGCTCCTTAGTCTCGGTTCCCCGTGGGGCTGACAAGTCTTCTCCCTGAGGAGGGGGAACTTGGTCTGGTGTCTGCTTTGAATCTGATTTCGCAGACTTCTTGCCCTTTCTCTTGGAAGGCTGGTCCATAATTGTAGGATCCAACACTTCTTTTTCAGCTTGGGGTTTGCTTTGTGCAAACACACCCATTCTGGTATTCTGAGCATTGCTGCATGGGTGTTCCTCTCTACCTCAGCCCATGTTGAGTATTTCAAATAATTTCCAAGCAGACACTAGAGAGGAATAGCCGGAGACACCATTACCCTTTTCAGGCCACAAACCCCTTCCCAATCTAAGGTCAATAAGTCCATTGGATGTTCCTTTGCCTGATTATCAGTGGTGAGGACTGTATTGGTCTGTCCAAGCAGAAATCGATCAGGGGACACCAGTGGCTCATTCGCCATGGTGATGCTGGTACTAGTGTCAATCAGGGCTTCCACCCTATTCCAATTGAAATTTTGCTCTTGCCTGTATTTCTCCAGGTTACTCAGCCGGGCATCCAGAGTAGCTACATCCACCCCTCCCTCTGAGACTACAGTTTCCTCAAGTGAGCACCTTGACATTGTCAGGACTCACCTGTGATTCCATCAGGAGACTCACAAGTGCATTTACTGCAGGTGTACTGAGGCATTATTTTGTGATTAAAGCACGGGTCTCCAGTTCGGTGTCCAGTTGCCTTGCAATCAAAACCCCAAGCCTTCTTGACATTCCAGTTTTTACCCTGGTATCCACCCTTGGGCTGTAAAGAGTTTCTGGGCCCACCCTCCTGAACAGGCTTCTGGGGGCCTAAAGAAGCCTAATTTTTGTCTTTCTCTTTTCGGTCACCATCTTTTCCTTGGCGGGTCTTTATAGCCTCTTTCGTTAGGTCACCCCCACCAATGGTAGTTTTAGTCACCCTTGAGGTTTTTTTTTTACCCATGTGCTCTGTCTTCTTCCCCAACTCTAGAGGCGAAAGTAAATCTAGGTCTACCAGAAGCTGATGTAACTTCTCATTGTAACAACGAATTAAAAGATGATCCTTCATAATTAAATTGTAAAACCTTTACAGTCATTCACATTGTTCCTGTTAACCAATCCAACTAGTGTTTTCACAAAAAGTCAACAAATTCCACCCAGGACTGACTCAGGGTTTTTCAAGTCTTTCTGAATCTTATTCTATGCTTCTCAGTGGTGAGTCTAAAGCCCAAAATCGGGGTGCCCTCCATGAGGTTAGAAAGCTCGGCATCTTTTTCAGGCAATGTCAGGAGGCTATTCCTGCATTTACCTGAAAATAGATCCAACAAGAGAGCAGCCAAATATTTCCGAGCTACTTTTCTTGCTACACAGGCTCTCTCAATACAATGCAATGAACCATTTGAAGATGTCACTACCTTCTGAATAATTCGGGACTATTCCTTTGAGGAGTTTTGAGTCATAAAAACTTACCTCTCCCTATTTATTTGTATGTTGCCACCAGAGATATTTCCTAAGCCCATCTCTTTCCTTTGCCTTTTCATTTCCAGGAGCTAAGCGTTTAAGTTCAGCTTCATGATGAATCTAGCTAGCACAAGGTCCTCATGTGAGAAGGCCTCTGCTGTGTCTGGAGGGACTGACTCGTGCATTCTCAGCATCATCCTCATTAACATTCTGATCATCCTCAGACTGGACTACCAGTCCTGGGAGATCTTTCTCAAACTGAGCTATCAGTTTTCTGAGATATTCCTTCTTGGGACTTTTGATACCATAACCCTTACAGAGGGACCTACATTGAGCATGGCTCAGGTCAATGTAAGGAGTCAGTTCGAACTCTTGTACTTGTCTATTGGTATCAGGCATTACTTTACTCTAGAACTTCCTGGGTTATTTTCAAGCTTCAGGCTAAGGACCAGAGGATTATGGTCACTCTCCGGACGGGCAAGAATGGACAAGTCCACCAGAGATGACCAGCACTCTACTTTAATAAGAATATAATCAATTCGACTCATTCTAATACCATTGTCGAATGTGGCCCTACCAGTTTTAGCGGAGGGTGATCGGCCATTTACTGCTCTCAACCCCCATTCTAGGCAAAATCCCAACCAGTGTAGTGCAGCCTCGGTCCCACACTTAATACGTTTTAGATCGAGGGCTGTAACATTCCAAAGTTTATCTTCTTCTAAAAAAAAGTCCTCCCCACCCCCCACATACGGCTCAAAGGTACAATTAAGGTCCCCAGCTACGATTACGAACTTGTCTCTCCCTATTGAGCTAAGCAGTGAATCAAGCTCTTTTAAAATAATCACTGGACTCCGCCCACCAGGTAAACCACGTGCATAAACATTAACAATGAAAAATTCCTGGTAGTTAGACCTGGCGAGCTTTATCCCAACAATGTCTGGGTTGTACACAATCACCTCAGTGGGCCTGTATTTAACTGACTGCCTTACCCAAATGGTTAGGCCTCCTGACGCTCTACCCTTATTGACCCTTATAGCAGGTTTGTAAAAGTTGAGATAACCTAAGCGGTGTATAGGGTCTGTGGCCCAGGTCTCCTGGAACTATAGGATATCATGAATGTCCACAAATTCAGCCCACTCACCAATTACTACCTTGCTATTTAGCCCTGCAATATTCCACGAAACTATTTTAAGGGGGCGTCCTGACTGACCAACTGAGATTGAACTAACGCATAAACATTAGGATCCAAAGAACACTCGACCTCCAACAAAGACTCACTACCTAGCAACTCTTTCACTGGAGAGACAGGGGTAGAGCTTTTTAAAACAGCAATGTCAATATCCCCCTGTCCCACACTATTCATCACTGTGGAAATACATGGTACGGTGCTACCACCAGGAGAGACTTTCTCCCCCCAGTAAACCCTTCTCTAATTGTAGGCTAACGGGTTGTTTGGACAAGACAATTCCACCAGATACATTAGGGAGTCAATCCACACCCTCTAGATCTGCAAGAGGATCGAACCTATTAAATACGGGAAAATTATGCACCACCTGATAGAAAGGATTTGCACCAAAGGGTCCTCCCCGACTATTTTTAGGATGGGTAATGTAAGGGCCGCGATTCATGCATGGATAAAAATAGTCAAGGCCCAAAGATTGAATATCACCCTCTCTTCCAAACCTTGGTTCTCTACGAATGTGATCTACCACCCATGGATCCCTAAAATTCACAACAATACAGTCCCCCTTGAGATCCTTGGGATTGTGGCCCACCGAGTTCACCCTTCTAACTCCCAAAATCTCTGTGTTTGAAGAGGGAGGAAGAGATCTGTTCCTGTTTAGCCAGTAAATTACCTTATTTTTCAACTCCCTGTGCGACTCTATTTTCTCCCCCCCTAATGCTCGTACTCCTAAGAGTATGATCGTATATGGCGCGAACTCTGGGGGAAGATTTATACAAGGGAGACGATCTTTGCAAAACTCCTTCACCTGCAAAGGTTGCCCATTAATCTTTCTACTGGCTGTTGGTACACTAGGTGCAGACTGCAACCTAGGCACCACCTCCGTCAACCTCCCCCTGGGCCTCGTAGTGTCAGAAACATTTATACCTGATGCCTGCTTTTTCTGGCACAGTTGTTCTGGCTGGCCGTTAGACTTTGCTCAAGTTGGGACCTTTTTTTATTAAGTTAAAAAAAACTGCAAGCTAGATATTTTCATCTAACTAAAGTACAGATTTTTAGATCAGTTATTGTCAGGAACTTAACCAATGCCCCAGCAGTAAATTTGAGAAATTTGGAAAAACTAGGCCAATCAAATAATTGACTAACTAAAGACAATTTTGGGATTTACTCCTGGGGTCACTTCTCTACAAGGTGTTTCCTGCAAATGCAAAGCATCCTATCCCACTGCTGAGCCACCACATGCAGGAAGCTGTCTGTCTATATAGTGTATTAAAATGAAGTAAACTTTGCAGAGAGTCCAGAAAATCCAAAGATGGTATACAGAGGTAAAAGCAGAACAATTAAATGAATTGAATGTGGTTGTCTGGGCGAGCAGTTAGGCTTATCAGAGGGTAGTACTAAGCATTTGTAGTACTCCACAGAGGCAGTAATGAGACACACACTCAATAACATCAATTTTATAGAATTCTTAAGACAAAGAACACAGTTCTAAGGTAAGTACTTGGGAGTTACGATTTTTCAAAGTTCGGAAAATATATCACTTTTATGTGCAATTACGCACAATAGGAAACAATTGAGAAATAGTAGAAACATGCATATGAATTCAGGCCATGCTTTCACGAAGTTCACATTCTTGTTTTCGATAAATCTTGGGACCAGGTCCAAAGATCCAGCAGGAGTAGTCCAGGAGTGGCCTGTATCGGGCGGTAGCATAGTGCTGAAAGTATTGGAAGCTGATGCGGAAAGACGAAGGGGGCCATTTGAAAAAACACTGCACCGGAGGACTTAGAGGTATGTCTGATGGGGCTCCTTCGAGGGAGATCGCAAGGGCTGGGGGACCACTGGTCCACAGCAGGTTAGTCGATGCTGGGCCTGTGGGGCCGGATGCAGAGTTAGCCGGGCATTGTACATCTTAAAGTCCACGGTGTCAGGAGCAGGCACATTGGAGAGGCGATCTTTGGACAATAGGGCCACTCAGGCAGTGGGTCTCAGGTGTCTTGATGTCCCTTGATGGGTGCTTGCTTTTGGTGATTTGGGAGTCCAGTGTGGACTCTCCTTCTTGGTTTTGCCTTGGGGGTCCTGTACTCTGGGTATTGGTACACTGCGGCTCCAGAAGGTTCCGGTGTCTCCAAACATGGTGGAGAGGTAGACTGCTGAAAACAAGGCAGAGACTCCATCCATGCTTGGTCGGTTTGCATGGGACCCTGTAAAAGGGTCTCCTGTGTGAATTTATTAATAAATCCACCACTGTTATAAGTGAGGATTCATCGAGACAAGATGTTTAGAACCAAACTTCTCAGAAATCAGTAAAGAAATCATTGAGCCAAGAAACACATATTGACAAGTATCCAGCCCATGTACTCTTATTATATCCATCATCTGCATGTCTTTTGCTTTCTCACCCTAAGTGCGCTGGGTATGCCCAGACGTGGATCCCATGTTCACTGTGTCACTGGATTCAAGCGAGCCAGGCTGATAGGGGGGGATGCCCCAAAACCGGTCCCAGGATGCTTGTTACCATGCCATGGAGGACCTGTCTTGGCAGCTCAGTCTGGACTGTTCCCATGAGGCACAGGGTCAGACTGATTTGCACACGACTGGGTCTAACAGGGGTGGCATGGTGCGCAAAAGAACGATGGATTTAACCCAGATCTATTGACTGGGGATATTGTTGATTTACTCTGCATTCCGTCCATCATCTGTGTGTTTTTTGCATGTACTCATACAGGCTTCCGTGTGTGCTCACAACATCTCATAATAGACTGGACAATGTAGGGGTATATTCACTCATGCTGAAAATGCCCTCGCATAGGATATAGTGCACCATGAATTACGGCTAAAGGACTGCATTAGGGGTGATTTACATATATCTTATACAGTGTATGGGTGGCAAGGCACACAGGGTTGTGTGTCATGTTGTCTCTTTGGACTTCTCTGCACCAAGACATGTAGCCTGCAGTGGCAGAGTCCATAGCCTTGGTGAGGGATCCGAGTGGTGGCACTACTGAAGCTGCAGCTCCAAAAGACCCTCTTCAGTACCCATGCCCTAGGTGCCAGGGATGGCATTTACTAGGGACTATCAAGTAAACAAAGAGTTTTTCCCTATGGGAGATACAGTGTTCTCAGATCCAGACAGGATTCAGAGTTTTATCATACTCAATCTACAACATTCACTCCACTTTCAGTCAGTTGGCTTGGGAGACACTTACCAGAAAGAAAAAACAATGTGTAAGTGAAAAATATACAATTTATTACAATAAAAAACATATGAATTCTTATGCGTTTGTAATTAAAAACATATAGTACGACAAATTAAAACCACCTAATGTGGAAATGGAGAAAAGAGTGGGAAAAGACGCTAGTATCTGTCTTAATCTAGTCACTTCGGGCCTTAGTTTGACAACAATGGGAGGAGTGATTTTTCCTTTCAACCAAAAACAGTTTGTTGGCAACTCCGAATATGACACTTTTTAAATGCGTTGACGCGTTTCGGGAACCTTGGTTGATAGTTGCCCCCTTCTTCAGGACAGTTTCTATTTGTTTTCTCCAATATACTGTGTATCACCTAATGCATAAATAGAACATAGCTTTAGTTTCTTGTGTGTGCCTACTAACAATAACTCATCATTTACAAATACTACCATTACATTTCTGTGCCTTATATTACAATAAAACATAGTTTTTACACATATATTGCAATGTCTACCACATTTCTAGAGACAATTGTACCTTTTCACTTTGTTGCCCCTTGTTATTCATATAATCTCTAATCAATGTTTACAAATACATCCCTTCATATTGAAACCCACTGTTCAATTAATTTTCTGTCTAGCTAGTGGCAACCCAGCCGATCAAACATTCTGCCGCAACTTTCATAACACATGTATATATATCACACATTTGGTTACTGACCGATGCAACAGCGGTCAGTAATTGTATATTTTTTACTTACACATTGTTTTTTCTTTCTGGTAAGTGTCTCCCAAGCCAACTGACTGAAAGTGGAGTGAATGTTGTAGATTGAGTATGATAAAACTCTGAATCCTGTCTGGATCTGAGAACACTGTATCTCCCATAGGGAAAAACTCTTTGTTTACTTGATAGTATATTGGTGCTCTATTTCCCTTTGGGTAATCAAGAGCCCCTCTCTCTTTTTTTCAAAATTTTCTAGGGACTTACAGGGGTGACTGAAGTGCTGCCGCTGATGGTACAGTGGGGCATTGTTAGACCTGTCTGGCTTTTTGGCGTAGTCCCTCCTATTTTTTTTATTTATTTTGTCCCCTTTTTGCCCCTCATACCCTTGATAATTTTTGTCCACTGACTTTTTCTAGATGTTGGCCCAGGGGATAGGTGTTCTTTTCCCCCCTCATAATTTTTCACCTCAGGCCCAGAGGCCTGTTCTGACAGGAAAAGTTGGAACCACACAAAATGGTGGCTACCAACTGCACTAACTGTCAAACTCAGAACTTGGCCATAGCCTAGCATAGGGCGTTCTAGAACCTTCTGGTCCATTCTGGACCACTGAGGGTCAGCCTATATAAGGCGGAATGCGGGGCAGCCATTTTGTCTACCTGAGAGAGTCAGCTGGAGGACAGGCTGTAGCTAAGGGTGGGAAGAGGCTAGACATAGGGTTGACCTCCTGGATAGGGAAGCTGCCTTACTGAACCACCTCACTATCCCCTTTTGGGTTACTTGTCCTGACCCCGCTGTTAAGGGTTACTGGAGACCCTGGGCGCCTAGCTTGCCCCTTGGCTAAATCATACAGGGGAAGTCTTGAGGAGAAGGAGACTGCAGCGCTGCGCAGTGCAGTCCTCTGCCCAGCGAAAGGAATTCTGGAGTGTTTCCCTCTAGCAGAGGAGGGTTAATTCTTGTGGCCCTCACCCTTTTATTTAGCCCTCAATATCATCCTGCCCCGGTTTCAGAGACTGTCCCCTCGTTCAATCACCCCACAGAGTCATCACTCACCTGCTGTGGAGTGAAGTCGGCGCCTGGTGAGCTGTCCTAGCTCAGTGGTTGAGCGCTATCTGAGAGGGGCAGTGGGCGCTGAAGGAGCAGGGGCCAGGAAAGATCGGCGCCGGATTGTGTCTGAGGAGGCGCTCTGGAAGTTAAGGGTGCCGGTTTTACTGGAGCGGCGCTAATCTCGCCGTCTGCGGGGCCCCGGGGGCACCGGCCGCGTCACTGTGTATTGGCCCAAGATTTGGATTCAGTGAGCGCTACCGCGCATGCCCCAGGCGTTTCCACTCCTTTGTACAGGAGGGGCCTAGGATCGAGCAGGCCTGGAAGAAGCAGCGTTTCGTCCACGGAGCCAGCGCGGTGGAAGGCGGGAGCGGAGGCAGATCTCGAGGCGAGGTGAGAGGCGGTGCATCTGATGTGCCTCGCGCATGCCCAGAAGATTAGCGCGTCCCTTGGCCACAGCGAGGAGAAACTGAAGAGGAGCGCCAGGAGTCCCCCGGCGGCGGAAGCAGGAACTCCTCTCCCCGGCTCGAGCGCCCCACAGTGAGGCTGGCGTGAGCGGGAGGAGAGGTCTGTGGAGTCCAGAAGCGGCTCAGGAGATTTGGGGAGACTGCCTCTTCGATTTTGGCGCCACGCAGGGGGAAGCGGAGGGGCCTCAGAGGCTGGTGAATCTTGCCAGCGTGTGCCCACTTCTGTCCTGGCCAGTGATTTCCCTCATCCTCTGGCATAATAAGTCTACCATCATCGATCCTGGCACAAGTAAGGAGGTGTACCGAAGGGGGAGACTGACATTAGAGATTATCAGAAAATAACCCAGACCCTACTAGTTTCTACAGCTGTGACACATAAAGTGGGGAGTATCTTGAGGAAACCCTCAATAACTTTGTATTAAGGAGAAGGGGTTGTAGGTGCTGTGGGAGACCAGTATACTGCACTTAGAAGTAACCTTTTCTAACTGAGGCTGGAGTCTGATTAAATGCACTATTACTGTTGATTAATGATTTAACTTAGCCAATCTAAAAGTGCTGATTTTCTCTCCTAAAGTGAGGTTGTGAAGAGAAGTTGCCAAGGAGTTGAGCTGAGTACCGTAGAAGCATAACTGATTTTATTGGAGTAAAAGTGTTACCTGCCAGTTTTGGTTAAGTGGTCTGATCAGATGTAATGTACTGTAAATGCTGATTGACAACATGTTTTAGAACCTAAAAGTATAGTTAATGCTTCCATGACAAACTAAAGTGCTTGAACTGTATATTTTGAAACCGAAGAGCAGAGTATATTATTTTTATAAAGCAGTACTTATTTTTCCACATTTTGGTGTAGCGTTATTTTTGTGTGTTATTGCGTGGTTTTACTGTTGGGTGGTTTGCAACCTTCACACTTGTGCCTCTGAAATGTATGTCTTGGCCTAGGCCAGGCTACCCTAGGTGACCTGAGATTCGCAGGTTCTAACAGGCATATTAACACGAATTGCTGCTAAGCAGTTTTGACGTTGTTTAGTGGCAAGTTTTTTTACAGCCGTCTGTCGCCGAAATCCATTGGCATGTAAGAGACGTATTTACAATATATCGCAACATGGAGTTAGAATCCGCTAGTGGTGGAGAAAATTGGCACTAACTTTAGCATAATCTTGACGCTGGACCGAAAATGTGATTGCCGGCCAATTAGCGGCAAAAGAATTCAAGTTAGTCAGCCCAACGTCACTTTTCAGCCTCAAGTGGCAAATGGAGCTTACAAATACACCTCTATGGAAAAAAAGAAAAGAAAAACACCAGAATGCTGAATGGTGCAGCAGGACCTCGTTCAGCACAGGTCAACAACTCCCCCCCAAGCCCTTCAACAGCCAGGAGGACGAGCAAGAGTCCCAGGGGAAGAGGAAATGCAAAATCAGAACCTCATTTATGAAAAGTGGTGCATCGCTGGGAAAAAACAGCAACATCACTTTTTATTGCGCCATCTTTGTGACACCATGGCAGTCAATGTCTGGAAATGCGGACAGTCCCTGAGGCCTGGAGGCCTCACTCGGCCTGGGCCGGTGCTGTGGAGTTTCTGGGGCCTGACGGTGGAGGTGAGCCACATTGAGCCCAAGCCTGTGGGCTGCGGCTGTAGACATTGATGTGTTGGCTATCCCCCTTACCTGATGATGAAGTCTGGCAGGTCACATAGAGACACATCGCTGACCTGTATTAGAAGACCGCCTGGTGCTCTTTGGAGCTGTGATCAGTAGAGGTGCTCCTACGCACCGACGTAAGTCTTCATTGCATAACATGTATCACCACTACACCGGGATGCATGGAGGAGATTGCCAATGGTCGGCCCTCCTCTTTGCATCAGAGGTGGGAGGAGGTGGCACTGCCCAATCGCAGTGAAGGGTGAGGCCCCTGAGCTGGTTCGAACATGTGTGGTAGAAGCTCCGCGACTTCGAGCCTAATAGGGCCCTGTTGCATCATCTGCATCTGGATGTCCCCCTGAGGACTCTGCAGCGACTGCTGTACCCAGGCTTGTGAAATGCAGCCTAAGGCTCCTGCTTGCTGAGTCACAGATTCAGAGATAGGGTGGCAGACAGAGCCCCAGTGATGATGTCCGGTGGAGGAGATGAGGGACAGGGAGCGGAAGAGGCCTGGGGACGTATCGGGTCCAGGCCTAGTGCCTGTGGGGGGATACCTCCATTAAAATGCAGAAGTTACATCGCACTACTTTTACAATGCAACTGTTACAACTAAACTGCCTTCACATCGCATGCCATTACAACGCATGTCACTAAAAAGCATGCTATTGCAACGCATACCATTACAACGCATGCCATTACAATGCATGATAAGGTAAGTAATGGAGATTTTTTAGATTTAAGGTGGGTATGGGTTTTGGGGCAGAAGGGAATAGCAATTTTTACCCCCACACTATCCAGCATTTTCCCTACTATTGCACTCACTGGACTGGGAATAGTAATTTTTACCCCTACACTATCCAACATTTACCCTACTGCTGCCCTAAAAGTAGTAATGGAATGCGTTGTACAATCAAGAAATTTAATGGTAGTTGCAATTTAAAAGCTGTGTTGTAAAAGCATGCATTTTAATTGTTTGCTCTGTAATGTCATATTTTTTCCTGTGGGAGGTGCACACCATGCCCTGAGCTATCCCTGCGCTGCAGAAGACCCACATTGCTAAGGATACCACACAAAACTGGTGGGGGACTCCAATAACTGGCTAAAGTCACTGATATCGGCTGTTGGTAGCAGTGGGTGCCAGGAGCATGAGGGCCAGTACGGGCCAAAGGCCCTTGGGCATGCAGCTTGATTTACCATTACCCCCTGGGCCACTGGGGAACATGGAATCTGGTCACCACTGTTAGATTGGAGGAGGCAAATGGGTGGTGCTGTCTTTCAGCACCCCCTGTTAGTGCACTTTTAGGTGTACGGGGATTTTCCTTGGTGGTGCTCGGTTCCTGGCTAACATACATCTGACTGAAGAAGAGGGGTAGGCGGGCCACACTGCACTGTACCACATGTCATACATAGTGCCTGGGCGTCTGGCACAATGATGGGCCGCCTGCACACTTGGGGTGGCATCGACACCTGGCCACTACTGGACTCCATACTAATCTCTGTACTCGCAGCGGGTACATCCCTTGAACAAACTCACACTGCCCTTTAGGGCAGCATAGACAAATTCACAGTTGACTTCACCCTGAAGCGCACAGATCTTTGCAAGCTGACTCACACGGTACATGACATTGAGCTAGAACAGGTCGAAGTCCATCCTATCACTCAGACACAGCATTAAAGGTACAGCTGCTAATGGCATGTGTGCAGTCACGAAAAAGAAGAACGGATAATGCGGAGGGCCGCTCCTGGTGGAACAGCGTGAGGGTGGTGTGTCTGCCTGAGGGAGCAGAAGGGGTTGTTGATCCAGTGGCATATATTAAGACATGGCTGCGTGATCTACTGCCAGCAGGTGCTCTCTGTGAGAAAGTGCCCTCTTTCTGCATGGTTGCCCCTACTTCTTGCTGAACTGCTAATGTGCTTGACTGAGGGTGTCCTGGGCTCCTGCTAATCGGTACCCAGGACCTATGTTCTCTACCTAAAACTGCATTGAAACCCAAACTCAATTGGCATCTCTGGCCACAGGCCAGCCCCAGGTAACTGGTACCACGGTTACTCAGGGCACTATGACCAGGGAAGCCCTCAAAGGGTTGTAGCACTTATTGTGCCACCCTTTGAGGTCCTATACCTTTACACGCACACACTGCCTTTGCTGTCTGCGTGTCTTGGTGCAGAACAAAGGGAAGAGTCGACATGGCACAAATCCCTTTGTTCAATGCCTACAACCTACTGCCCTGGCATAGATCAGTCACCCCTCTAGATGGGTGCACCATACCAGTGGTGAGGGTACAGGTGCGTTAGCCCTGTACCCCTTCAGTGTCTAAGTCCATTCTTAGACATTGTAGGTGCAGTGTTGTCATTAAGAGTATATGGTGCTGAGAGTTTGTCACTACCAACTCACAGCACCATAATGGCTTCACTGAAAACTGAGAAGTTTGTTATCAAATGTCTCAGCACATTAAACCCACACTAATGCCAGTGTGGGATTTAATGAAAAATGGACACAGAGGGCATCTTAGAGATGACCCCTGAAAAACAACCTACCACTAGTGTCCAGGCTGATTGGCTGCTTTCAGCTGTCACCACCAGACATGTTTCTGGACACCTCAGTCTAGAGCCTGCTGCTCTCAGGGATCTGAAACAATACACATTATGGGACAAGGTGCTAAGCCTCCTCCACCAGGATGGGCAGGGTCCATGAAGGGGAAGCATCAAAGGCTTTCCCCCTTTGTGAGCTCCCCCAGGCCACTTGCTGCTTTTAGCAACTGGTTCTGACCCTCACTTTGGGATGGAAAACCGGATGGAAAAACAAGTGAGGAACAGTGGTGTGCCCACCTCTGCCATCTCCACCCATCAGGTGGGGGAGGTGAGGTGAAGTACCACTCTCAGTCCCCACCATCTTGCAGACCCAGCCAACCAGGGTGAGGCTTATTCCCCTCTCCCACATGAGGGTGGCATAACAGGGGGGTGTACCCACCCCAGGGAAGGGACCCATTGGTCCCAACCCTTTACCTACCTGTAACACCCTTAAACCTAGAACTTAGGGGTACCCCTGAAGCATGCTTCCTCAGACAAGAGACCAGAAGAAGAAAAGAAGAAGAAGGACTGAACAGCCGTGCCGAAGCTAACAAGAGGAGGACGCCTATGGACTTGGCCCCAGCTCTAACGGCTTGGCCCCAAATTGAACCTGCAGAAGCAAAACTCAGGTGTGTCCTGCAGCCAGCAAGAACACCACGGACCTGCCCTGCCTTCCAACCCAAAGACTCTGTCTCCTGTGAACACCAATTTGTTCACCAAAATTGACTCCAGCTCTGGCAGGATCCGTGAATCTACACTACTCTACACCTGATGCCCACGGCCAGACTTCGAGTAGCCCAACATCACAAGTAGGTTTCCCTGGCAATCCAGACTCGAGATCCACTGATGGCTGACCTGACTCAAGCATCCAGCCGATGCCTGCAGCCTAAATCCAGAAGGTTCCCCCTACTGCTACCTTGAGCTGGTGAGAAGATCCAACCCTAAAAGGCACTCCTGTACCTGATACCCAGTGGCCATGTGTAGCCCATCTGACGGTGCCTAACCAACCCCCAGCATCCCAGCATACCTCTCCAAGTGGTGGTCACACCCAGAAGACCTTCGTCCCAAGCCTGCAGTGTGTTTGCAAACCAAGAAACCCCATTGAAAGCTACAGGTTGCCCAACACCAAAACCGTACTCTGCACCCGGCCGTCCCAGTGCCGCTGAGGGTGCACCTTTTGTGCTGGCTTGAACCCCCATTTGCCCTGAGCTTGAGTCCGGGAGCTTTGCTCCTACAACCCAGTGGCCTGCTTGTCAGAAGCCACCAACTGGAGGCCACTACCTTCCGTTGGATAACATTGGGCCTCAGCACTCTGCACCCACCCACCCTAGTGCCGCTGAGGGTGTAACCAGAAACCCAACTCCTACAACTGAACACTTACCTTTGAACTGATAACCCTATTTTCCTCAATAGGGTAAAATTGACTGTTTTTCTGTGAAAAGTATTTTATTGTGGAGTTGGAAAATCTAATTAACCCTTTAAAACTGTAACTAAATAACAAAAACGCTTTTACTTAACTGGAAACTGTTTCCACTAGGAAAGTATAACACAGTATAACATTTTGGCATGTATCTTTCCGCCGTCTTTGTAGGCCTTTAACATTAGTGGGAGTTTCAGGAATTCTACTGGCAGCACTATGGACTCACTACATAGTCAGAGAGTCAGAGAGTACACCAGTCTTCTTCTTTTTTTCTCTTGTTTAGCGAAAGAAATTACTTATATGTGAACTTGTGGTAGCCGGCATAATGCCAGCTCACTCAGCTTGCATCCAAGAAAAACAAACACAAGCCATGATGACGCCGACTCACATTACTTTAAGCAGTACATGCAGGTGGGGATAGGGTTGCTCTTACTTTTCTATAGGGGTGGCACTGGCCATACTCGGTTACATCAAGGGCTACTGCTCAATGTAATTTATATTTCGCGCCGCCCACCGGGCCTTGACTACTACAAATGGAAAATGAAGATTATTCATTTCTGATCGTATATCCTGTCAATCACATGATCTTTGCTTATATGATGGATGACTTAAGGTGCTTTGTTTTTATAGATTGTGTGAACAACAGCGATAGTCCACCCATGATTGACACAGCTGAAAGAAAATTATTAACATAGGATGTGAGTGTGGTACCCATATTTGCCGGAGGAAGGGACTTGACTTGATATAATGTCAACTATACAAAACATACACAATATATGCTGTGCTTGCAAAGTAAACTACTGTACTGTTAGTCAAGGGAGTATTTCTGAACAATCACAACTTCTAGTATTTGGATTTCCTCTGCCTTGCTACTCTGTCACAGACATGCTGTTCAAAGTAACACTCTTCATCCACTGAGTGTCTGCTCTACATACATCTCTGCTATCTATGAGGAAGAAGATACCATCCAGGCTTCCAAAGTAAACGTCTATCATTCTTCCTAAAGTCTCAACTGTACCAACTTTACTTTTTCTCAACAACCAACAAACACCCTTTTCATTTTATTTGGTAAACCACCATCTTGACTAGCAGTTGAGTTTCACCCAAATGATATATTGCAATGCACACCACACATGCATTTTCTGATTCACCCACACAGGCAGTCATCTTTTCTTTCTCCTCCAACCATCCTTGCTTCAAGCAGCCTTGCATCTCATTCCTTCCTATCAGCCACCTTTGCATGCATTCAAAAACACTTTTAGTTCATCACATCCCTCAAGTTCATGTGATCTGACTTGGCTTCACTATAAAAGTTTCACAGCTGAGTTGAAGTCAAATAGAGGGGGCCATTGCTTACTCGAAAACTACAGCCACTAATGCTATTGCTAAGTCAAGGGTGACTGTCTTCTCCGTGATTGGCAAAAATGAAGTTCTAAATTAGTAACTGTTCCTAACAGTACAGTGTACTTGTACTAGTGTACTGTCTTCTGTACAGTGCATCATACACCCCTTTGTGAGCCTACTCTAAAATGTCAATAAGTAAGGAGTATAATAACTTACCAACGTCCGCCGCTGCTGAGCCATCCCCCACAGCAGCTCCTCCTGGTGGCACTTGTGGCACCGCCACATCAGCCCCTGGAGTAGTGGACGCCTCCGTGCTACTGGCACTGATGGTGGGAAGTGCTGCATCCGATGTTGTGATGACGCCTAGAAAAAACATGTCATATTTTTAGATGCCATACACCACCCCCTATGTTGTCTCGTAATGGAAGAAAACGTTAATACATAAACAATTTTTATTCATTGGGACTGAAAATAAGTCACGGTTTTGGGGAGGGTGTTGACTTATATGCTTAGCCATAACATGCAACTCTTTTTGGCACAACTGATGAATGCTTGCTTTTTAACGTGCACCATTTTTATAATTACAGACAGAAGATTCAATTGCCCTTCTGCCAACAAGAGCTTTTCAATTTTCACCACCTACTCCTCATCACCACAAGTACTTGAAGTTCCAACAAGGTGAGGGCTCCTATACAGTTACTATAATAATTAGATGTGTTAAGTTGAAGTATATTCTAGGGAAGGGTGTTTAAACTTTAACGTCATCTATCCCCACTGCTCGCTGGGATTACTGCGCTATTAAAAATAAAGAAATTGTTTTTTATTTCTTATTTGAAAATAAAACTTTAAAACTAAAAAACACTGTGTGGTTTTTGTTCATGAGTGAGTGAGCGGAAGGGTTTGCATTTGCACTACTGCACTTTGCAAGCATGCTTCCATGACTCTGATAGGTCGGGACTCTGTAGTCTTCCTCTGTTCTTCTAGGTCGTATAATCATTGGTCAGACACACTAAATAGTCGGTCAGGGGATTGGGGATTCAACTTCTGTTCTGGTTGAGGTATGTGGAAAGTCGAACTGCACCTATCATCAACAATGTCCTATTTCTCTTGTTCATACTTCTATATGTGCAGAATAGTCCCTGAAACACTAGCGGTATGGTATGTGCTCCTATCAAATCAAAAAGCCAACTACTAGCTTATTCTTGGTGGACATTGACATTTTGTTGTTGGGAATTGTCAAAGCACTAACATTAAGAAGACGGAAAATAGACAGCAAGGGCAACCCAGAGGACTGCACTCAGTGCCTAAAGCTATTGCTGGATCAGAGTTTTGTTTAACACCGTTTGCCGACTGGGCAAGCTTATCTACCTACACAGACCTACTCATAATAATAGTAAATAGTAGTAGCACAGAGAGAGATAGTAGAGGCAGAATAGGAATGTAGAAACAGTCTACAAGAAGATCAAAGACTATTTTGTAAAAAATAGAAGTAGGAAACAATTTGGAATGAATAGGTGCTGTAAAAGTTAGGGAATTATAATTATTAATATTAACAACAGAACAACCTACTGGGGCTAGCAGAAGTGACCCCAGAGGACCGATCCTGCCCACCTTGTTCCGCCGGCGTCTCTGTCGTGGTCTTCTTGCCCCTGGGAGGTGCAGATGATCATGAAATAAACACAAACAAGGATGATTGCTTTTTTGAAATATTTGATTTCTTTGACCACAATCTAAAATTATCTTGGGGAAACAAATTACCAACAATTACACTATCTGATCTGGTCAACTAGGATAGATAGTACAGTATTACTTGATTCGCAGACCGTCTACTTGGAAAGTTATGTAAATCACTAGCTAAATCAACAACAAAAAGATTCTACTACGACTGCCAGCACTCAGCAGCACGCGACGTGACAGGCACAGTCCGTCACCATGATTGCAGACCACTAAAAAATTTCTTACTACTAAATAACAAGTCATAATATACTCAACCTATCAATCCACCACTACCTCTTCTTAGTGGCAGCAGAAGTACAAAGGAAGGACTAGACTTGAGTCTCTAGTCTCTTTAGCATTACGCAGTTCTGTAAAGTACTACACTCATACATTATCATTCATTCCAAATGAGCACAAAGTTGCAAACAAGTAAGCATAGTAGCAACGCCACTGAGGAGGTGAGCACCTGCAATCACAGAATCTATTTAAACATTAATTTACCTGCAATGTAATCGAATCGGCAGCATTCTTGCTATTTGGGAAAAACATATATTAGCAATATAACATAGAGCAGAGGAAAACAAAGTAGTTATTAAATAGCTACTCATCAAGGCCAGGGATCTCTACGCCTAGCAGGTGGAGCAGGTACTGCTCCCGGTCAAAGACGTCCGACCACCGGTGCGTCGCCTGGTTGTAGGTGCCCCAGACCCCCGACTCCCTACACATGGCTCGGCACACCTTAGCCCAGAGTTGGCGACGCTCTCGGAGGCCATACCCTGAACCGAGCCTGCCCCCTGCTGCGACAGTCTTCGGGAGGTGGCGCTGCACATAGAAGATAAGTTAGGCCACCTCCACCACACTAAAGATCTCCCTGGCTTGCGTATCCTCCGCCCTTAAGCGCCCGCAAGGGAGCCGGCTACGGGGTGCGGGACCCTTCCCCTTAGACTTGTCGGCTCCCTTTGCCATGGTCCTGGGTGGAAGAAGAAAAGAATAGGGTGAAAAAAGTAAGTAAAAGAAAAGAGAGAGCGAAACAAAAAACTAGGTATTAAAGTAACAAAAAGTTGAAAAAAACACAAAATATAGATGTAGATAAAGAAGGATAGATAATGAGTTAAAAAGATCAAAAAAAAGTTCAAACAAACAAAGGATTGCAAACATTAAAGGAGGATAGAAAAAGCATGCTTAGAACCATAGCAATGAATGAAAAACAAGATGGCTGGGCCCATTGAGGACTGTGTGGGTACGTTTGCGCGATATTTCCCCCGCTAACATGCAAAAACGGACACTAACACGTAATTGCGGCCCGTACGTAGGAAATGCACAATACGAGCATGCAACTGGCGCCCAGAAACGGAAATACACAACGCGAACACTGAAAACAAGATGGCCGCGCCCATGTACGACCGCATGGGTAACTTCGCGGTCGGTAGGTGAAAAAAACCCACGAACACGCAAAGCGCCCAGCGAACACTCAAAAATAAAAAAAATCTGCAAATTCGCCGATTTAGCGGACCGCTAATTCGCACAAATTTGCGTATCGCAAATTCGTAAATTTCATCCATACTTATATATTTCATAGATTATCTCCTGTTTTAGTAATATGGTTAACAGTGTATGATAGTCCAGACAAAGAGTTTTCAAATAACAGTGGAATATATATGGACAACTTTGATGAAATCTAGGGTTCTCTGACTATAACCTTGTTGATCTATACCCAGCTGCTGGTATTTGCCTGGGAGGTCATCATACCATCCACCTACTCCAGTTGGAAATAGTTGGGGAATATAGCGAGCTTCTAAACTTTCATCCCAGACACCCATTGTAGCTCATTTACCTTGTTTTATCTGGTACAGTTTAATGCCACCCTCCATATCTTGTTTTGAATGCAGTTGATGGATGGTGTAGTTCTCATAGATTTCTGCAGATTTAGTTCTATCCACTTTTTCACACTTTGCACTTGAAGGTAAAATGTCTTACTCCATGCAACTGCCATCTGTGAGAGCATCTACTTCTTTCACATAAATCAGTTTCAGACAGAATGTAGCATTCTTCACCTTAGTCACATCCACTAGTTCTTGCAATTTTTATTTTTTTATTTTTTGTGGCCACACTTTTCACTAGAATATTAAGTGGTTCATCTATATCTTGCTCTCTACACCCACAGTTTCAACATTACATTTAAAATCTAAAGGTAAGTATACAACTCTACTGTTTAGGCTTTTCTGAGCTCAGTCTGTTGTAGTTTCCCTGTCTTTGGTTCCTTACTATCTTTTTTTGAAATGGTGGATAGATTAAATCAATATTGTTTCATAAACATTCAGGTGTCAAAGCTCCTCTAGAATTTTAACCAACTATAACTATTGATGTATTGCTCTTGCAGGCATTTTGTTTTCCTCTAATTTGTTACAGCAATGGGCAAAATGCAAAAAAAACTCAGTCGCACTACGCGGAGCTCCGCAAGCAGTGGAGTTTTATAGAAAAATGCAGTTCGCAGTGAATTCACAGTGCGGATGCTTATCCGCACTGTGCAATCATTGTGAACGGCACCTTGCACAGCGCAAGCGGTCCCTTCTTTCTCTTTTCTGCCGATCAAGTTAATTTTTACTCGAGTGGCAGCTTCCTTAACGCGAACAAGCAGTTTCTCATTGCGAGCTGTCACAAGCATAGTCATACGCAACCACAGGCAATGGGAAACCTGACCACCCCGCTTTGAGAAATCTCGCCAGTATATTTATTTTCCACGCTCGCCAACTTGATGTTGACAATCGTGAATGAGGAAAAATCTCGGCAGGGGGTTGACATAACACGGAGTGCGGAAAACTCTGCAAACTCCATGATCGGAGCGGAGTTTACCGCCCAGGCTTAAAGAACAAAATGTTCAACAAATGAACTGCAAACAAATGTTAAATATATCCAATATAATTGTGCATAAAAATAGACAATATATAAAAATCAGTTTTACTTAAAATATCTCAACAATTCCATAAATGTATATATTTACAAAATATTGAATTAAATACACAAACACATAATAAGAAAAATAATAATAATTATAATTATTATTATATTTAACCAACATTAATCAAATAAATCAAACTTGATAAATGATCAACTGTTCCCACTCCAATGTATACAACAGTAGAGAAAGCGTTGAACTCAGGAGGGGCACAATTTACTATTCCTACTCCAGTCTGTGTAACAGTAGGGAAAGCGATGAACTGAGGCGGGGTAAAAAATAGTATTCCCATTCCAATCTGTGCAACAGTAGGGAATGCATTGAACTCTGGAGGGGTTACATTTTCTAGTCCCACTCCAGTCTGTACAATAGTATGGAAGGCATTTAGTTCAGGAGGGGCAAAAATTTAAATTTCTACTCCAGTCGGCGCAACATTAGGGAAAGCATTAGACTCAGGAAGGGTAAAAACTGCTATTCCCACTCTAGTCGGTGGAACAGTGGAGAGAGAGTATTTCAGTTCAAGCAAATAACATATTTAAATAACTAAACACAAATTAAACAAAGCCCATATTTATTGCAATGTTTAATAATTATTATAAATTAAAACAAATAATATGAATGTAAGTAAAATACCAAACTATAGTCTCACAATCATAAAAACTAACAAATAAAATGTAATCGAAATTGAAAATCATAACACGTTGAACTTATAGTGTACTAAATAACATATTTTCAATAAGTGAATACATATTTTTATAATATTATTCCTTAGATTGCTTCCAGCCCTAAAAATTAAACAACACACCTAAAATATAACTTAACAAATATGATAAGTTCAAATGTACATAATTATCAAGTAAATAATTAATAACTTCCCACCCTATCCCGCTAAAAACCCTACAGCCCACACCTAAAATATATCTTAAAAATGATAACGTTTACAGAAGTTAACTATTTAATCATCAATTGAATATTTAATAACTAATTATTCATATTTAAATAACTTTCCACACTTTACACTTTACCCTTACAAACCCAAAAACCGCACCTGATGTATAACTTAAAAAATATCTTAATTACATCATTTACATAATTATCAATTAAATAATTGCTATTATTTAACATCAATTAGTATTTATTATAATTAGTACCTTCCCTCCCTTCACACCACAACCCACACCTCAAATATAAACTAAAAATGTAATTACTTACACAATTTACATAATTAATTCCCAATTAAATAATTAATAATAATTAAAGTGTAATTATTAAATAATTATAATTAAATTACTTCCTACCATGCACCCATACAAACCCCACAACCACACCTAAAGCCTCACAACATTTTTAATTACACACTTTACATAATTATTTCTCAAAGAAATAATTAATAATATTTAATCATTAATAATAATTAAAAAGTAAATATGAATAATTATAATTAATTCACTTCCCACCCTGTAACCCTACTAACACCTCAACCCGCTATGACACCTAAAATTAAAATAAAGAATTAAATTACATTAAAAAACAACACAAAAATTACAAACTATAGTAAAAAACATGATATTATACAAACAATTTCTAGCATATACAATTAAAATATATACTAAAACACATAAAAATAATTGAGCAATGATATTATTAAAAATGATATTTCTTCAAAAGATATGGTGGTGTTGAAATCATATTCCATTCTAAGAGAATCAGCCCTGCTGGCTGCACCTTTCCACCGGAAGATCAAACAGTCATTTCTGGCCTTAAGATTCGATGAAATACCCACACTAGACCTCATGCCAAAATGGAGGATGACCGGTCTATGTGAAGATCGTTCCTGCGTTCTGCTGTAATGTGTACCTGTCTTGGTGTCTTTCCTTAGCTACGTCTCGTGAGAATGCGGTGCCTCCCTGGAACCCCGGAGGAGTGTTCCACAGATGCTACAACATCCCCACCGTGTAAGTGGGAAAAAAAGAAACTACAAACTTTACAGTAACACGACATGAACTGGTTACTCCTTGAGAGAACAATATGAAACATCATGAAATCGTAAAAATTTGCACAAGCTTCACAGAACAAATTAAAACATTACAAAGTCTTTAAATTTCACTCAAACATGACGTAACCGTGGTTGTTTTCCAACGCAAGTAGGCCTACCACCTTTCTCAGAAAGAACCTGTGGGAAGTTCCTATGAACAAAATTTCCACACATAACATCATTGTTTTTTTATACAGAGCTACTCTCCTCATGTTCAATTGTTGTCCATTCTCTAGTACTACATGCCACTTGTGTACTTCCTTAACCAACATGGGAATGGAAAACTTATTTAGCCCATGCCCTCATCTTCCCAACTTCTCCTTGATAATATAATATCACCAACTTCTACCTTGCTAACCTTCACAAAATGCTTGACACAAACAGAATCACCAAGACACTCTTGCATCCACTGAGGGGTAAGCTTAGTTTTCGGTATCCTGCCCCTCATTTTGGTAAACAGCACTTCATTTGTGACTCCATGTACATTTGTGTTGTGAGGCCACACCATGGCCTTGACACTCTTCTGAACATCTTGACTCCCTTGCATGGACATTCGAATAGTGCCCTTGACGACTCTATTCAACCACCATGCCATTTCCGTGGGGGGTGTACAAGGAAGTACACATGTGTTTTATGCCATTGCCCATAAGAAAACTCTGCATGGGAGGTAAGTTGGGTACCGTTATCAGTTACCAATACATGTGGAAAACCTTCCCTCTTGAAGATAGAGCCCAAGCTCTTAAGGACTGTACTGACAGTAATCTTTCTTAAAAATTCTACAACATGCCATCTAGAAGAAACATCCACCAAAACTATGGCAAATTGTTTATCGCCAGGAAGGAACTCCATGGGACCATTGAAGTCCAGGCATACTTTTTCCCATGGTAAACCACCCTGTCCTCCACAAATGGGACCCATGCCCTGCAAACCTACTTTCAGTCTTTTCTCACTCTCTTTGCATAGGGAACACTTATCCACCCATACTCTAACATCTACTTCAAGACCTGGCCACCAAAAGTTGTTTTTAAGACGTTTCATAATGATGGTCTGACCTAGGTGCCCTTCATGTGCAAAAAGAAAAAGCTTCTTCCTAAGTGCACTGTGGGGAATAAATCTCTCACCCCCCAAAACTAAATCATCAGAGACCACAATGTTGAGTCCTTTTTGCAATTTGACATCAATATGTAAAGAGGGCTTAACATTACCTTCACGCCTCCAACCAGATTGAATGAAATTGACTAACTCACAATGGCCACGATCATCAATCACAGCTTGATGCCACTCATCCTTAGAGATAGATTTTAATTCTTCGGTACATGCATCCTCAACACTTGCCATCACACAAACGACCTCCTTATCGAGCTCTGCTTTCTCCTCCACTCTGGGAGGTAGTCTTGATAAACAGTCAGCCTAGACATTCTTCCAACCAGAGATGTATTCAAGTTTGTTCATGAACTCTTGCAACCTTGCTGGAAACTTCATCAGGTGAGGGGAACCTTTACTAGCAGACTTAGGATTCTGATAAGGGGTTTATGGTCTGTTCTAATAGTGAAGTGTGTTCCCCACATGTAGGTAGGGAAATATTGGACACGGTAATGAAAGTACGAAGGCAATATCACGAAACCCTGTCTGAAGAAAGATCATTTTTAAAAAACTATATGAATAGCGTATTTTCTGGGGGGGATTGTGAACAGTTGGGAATTGTGCTTTTAATCTACGAGCCATTTTAGAAGCTCTCCAGTCCACCGCAATCGCATTAGGCGACTCTTTGTGTGCAGAGAGCCGACTTCCAGTCTTTTTTCAGTGGCACTGGTTGGAGGTTAGCGCTCTAGTTGACCACGCGCCCACGCCATAAATTACTGCAACAAGAGCGGGCGTGCACGAAGAGAGGCACGGGGGCAATATCACAAAACCCTGTCTGACGAAAGATCGTTTTTAAAAAACTGTGTGAATAGCGTATTTTCTGGGGGGGATTGTAAACTGTTGGGAATTGTGCTTTTAATCTACGAGGCATTTTAGAAGCTCTCCAGTCCACTGCAATTGCAATAGGCGACTGTTTGTGTGGAGAGAGCCGACTTCCAGTCTTTTTTCAGTGGCACTGGTTGGAGGTTAGCGCTCTAGTTGACCACACGCACACGCCATAAATTCCTGCAACAAGAGCGGGCGCGCACGAAGAGAGGTACGGGGGCAATATCACGAAACCCTGTCTGACGAAAGATCGTTTTTAAAAATTGTGTGTATAGCGTATTTTCTGGGGGGAATTGTAAACTGTTGGGAATTGTGCTTTTAATCTACGAGACATTTTAGAAGCTCTCCGGTCCACCGCAATCACATTAGGCGACTGTTTGTGTGGAGAGAGCCGACTTCCAGTCTTTTTTCAGTGGCACTGGTTGGAGGTTAGCGCTCTAGTTGACCACACGCCCACGCCATAAATTCCTGCAACAAGAGCGGGCGCGCAGCAGACACGCGCAGCGGGCATGCCTAAGGCTCGCCAAAGGCAAGCCCGTCTGCGCCCGTCCGCGCCTGGATGCTGCCCGCCGCTCGGGATGCTGCCAGTTATGCAGCAGGGATATGTTGGGGGAAGAATTACATACACGCGCAACACACTCCTAGAATTGGGATTTATGCCAGCATGCAATAGGAGCAATGGTGAGGACCAAGCAACTAGATCCAACAGGACCATTAGTTATGATGAGTGCAGTAGTCATGATCGGGAAGTGGCAGAACACTCTTTCCTTTCCCCTAATCCCCTTTTGTCTGTACCGCCACTCTAAGGCTGCAAGATGAGAACTATGAGGAACCCAGGGGTTTAGGGCCACACATACAGAGAAATTACATGCAAGGAGTTTATCTGAATGTTAGATCTATATCCAAACATGCTATGGAAACATAGGACCTATTAGAGGAACTGAAACCTGACATTTGTCTTTTTACTGAATCCTGGCTTAGCAAAGACACTACCCCGGTCTTAGCAATTGCCTTCCCAGAGGACTACTCAGTTATTAGGCTGGACAGACCGGGTAAACGTGGAGGTGGCTTAGTAATTGCCACCCGTTCCCCTTACTACCTGAGGGCACTGGATGGAGTGTCCTCCCCCAATCTGGAGCTTCTGATATTTAAAGTAGAGTGTGATCAGGCTATTATTTGGACAGGGGGCTCTGGTATACCATCCCCCAGAAGGCAGTAGAAAGGAATTCTGTACCACTCTTTTAGACAGATTGGCTCCTCATGTTCTGAAAGCAAATAGGTTCCTACTAATGGGAGACTTTAACCATCATTTAGAACTACTCACCAATCCAGACACGGCTAGTCTGATAGCATCCCTGGAATCCCTTAATCTGACATTAAATAAGACCAGCCACACGCACAGAGCAGGCCATACATTAGATGCCCTCTTTATTAATATATCTGAGCTAGCAGTTGATCCCCCTCAAGTACTTGGCCGGACCGATCATTTGGCTCTACAATTTCGGGTGATGCAAGTTCCAACATCCAAGTGTGCACAGGGCCATGAGACTCTGCGCAGACCATGGTCTAGAGTAACGTCGGCCACTTTTGGTCAGGTTTTTTTGGATCCTGCTCTTGACTCATTAGAGGACCCTAACCTGGCCTGTGCCAAACTGGAGGCAGCAATTCAAAAAGCCCTGGATGTTGTAGCCCCTCTCAAAAAAGCAACTGTACAGGAGAAGGCAGCTCCTGCCCCCTGGTATACGGACACCCTTAGGAAGGAGAAAACTATTTGTAGAGCTTTGGAGAGGAGATGGAGGAAGTCTAAGGATAACATAGATGAATCACAGTACCGCAAGGCCCACAAACTTTACCTCAATAGCTGCAAAGCAGCAAGAAGGCTACACTTGGGTATTCGGATTGCAGAAGCAAAAGACTCCTCCAGGGAACTATATAAGATCCTGAAGGAGTTTACGAACCCTAAAGCTGAGAATGTGTTACCCCCGCCACCCAGGCACGTTGTGATGAGCTGGCTAGCTATTTTACTCAAAAGATCGATCTGATCTATCAAAATATCAACATGGAGGAAGCGGAACTGGTTGAGGGACAACTATCTAATGCTCTATGGCCGAATGAAGAGCCCTCTTTTGGGATCAACTCTTTCTCGTCTGTAACAAAGGAGCAAGTTGGCTCTCTACTGAGCCAGGTAAAATCAGGCTCCCCGTTGGACCCAGTGCCGTCAGCTGTCATGGCGACACTTAGCCCGGTGCTAGCAGGTACGCTCTCCACAATATATAATATCTCTCTGGTGACGGCCATTTTTCCGAATAAGTGGAAAATGACACGTGTAAAGCCACTGCTAAAGAAACCATCTGCCGACCTGAATGAGCTGCAGAACTATAGACCTATCTCACTCCTTCCCTGTTGCTCAAAGATCTTGGAAACCCTATTAATCCAACAACTATCCCTCTATCTGGAACAGAACAACCTCCTGGATCCTACGTAGTCCGCCTTCCGTGCCTCACATAGCACGGAGACCGCACTGTTGGAGGTGACGGACATTATTAGAATGACTCTGGATAGAGGGACTCCAGTGATCCTGATCCTCCTTGATCTGTCAGCAGCTTTTGATACCATCTCGCACAAGCAGCTGCTGGACAGATTAGGGGGGATTAAGTGGATAGAAAGCTTCCTGTCGGGCCGCACTCAGAGCATTCAGCTAGACACATTCATATCGCAAACCACTGAGTTGGACAGGGGAGTCCCGCAAGGGTCTGTTTTGAGTCCTACCCTGTTCAACGTATACATGACCCCTCTGGCTGACATCATCAGAGGCTATGGTTTTGCGACCATCTCTTATGCGGACGATACGCAACTCATCGTCCCCATTGAGGAGGATATTATGGCAACTCAACTAAAATTTAAGAGCTGCATGTCTCGCATAGCCAGTTGGATGAGGAAAGATTTCCTACAACTTAACACCTCAAAGACAGAGATTCTACTGTTTGGGAAGGCCAAAGCCATCTGGTCTCCTGAATGGTGGCCCTCTGAGCTAGGCCAGGAACCTAGGTGTAAAGATGGACGATAAACTGTCTATGGAGGAGCAGGTCAAGACTTTGGCTGGGACCTGTTTTGGCACCATGAAGATGCTCAGGAAGGTTTTCCCCTGGGTCCCCTTATCCAGTCACTCTTGGTAAGTCGGCTGGATTATGGGAATTCACTGCTGGTGGGGGCTAGGGAGGATCTTCTATCAAGGCTCCCGGTGGTGCAGAACACGGCATTTCGTCTTGCCCTTAATAAGCCGGCACGTACGCCCTCTGCTCCCTTATTGAATCAATTACACTGGATCCCGGTTAAGAAGCGTGCCATCTTTTAGATGCTTTTTGTAGCTTTCAGATTATTACAAGATAGTGGCCCTGCGTATTTCAAAAACAAAATCAGTTGGTACCAGCCTGGGCGACAACTAAGATCTGGTAATGCGAACCTTATGTGTTCCCACAGCATACATAAGGTAAGGATGGGTGGTAGAGCCTTTTCCCATCTGGCAGCCAGCCACTGGAATAAACTACCACACAACATCAGAGCCTGTAACAAGATCACTATGTTTAAAAAACTTCTAAAGACATGGATCTATTAGATATATTTTCCCAAAAGGACCTCCTCCTCGAAGCGCCGAGAGATCCCTTCGGGGATGATTTGCTGCGCTATACAAGTTCACAAGTAAAGTAAAGTAAAGTATTATTTGCCAGGTTCAAACGGGGTGAGAATACCGACATTGATAATCTCATCTTTAATATTTTGAAAAGCTGGAACTTGTGGTGCATCCCAAGAGAAAGATGCCCCTTTCCACAACAATTATTGTAATGCCTCTGTTTTGTGTGCAAAATTGCTATCGAACTTTGAGTAGTATTCAATTAACCCCATAAAGGATTTTAGGTGTTCCCTAGAGGTAGGTGTGGCTGCCAACCTGATGGCTTTCAACAAATCTTCTTTAGGTTGCACACCCCCCTCTGAAATGGTGTAACCCAAATAGTCCACCTCCTTCATCATGAACTTACTTATGGTTAAACCTACCTTATGTAATATCTCTAACACTTTGGCCAAAAGTAAGGTTATGTTCTACTTTATTTTTTCCAGTGATAAGGCTGTCGTCTTGAAAATAGTGAGTATTCCTCATGCCTTTAAGTAGGCCATGCATCATGCACTGGAATACACTAGCGGCTGATGCAAGGCCGAAAGGAAGCCTCTTACATTGAAAGGCGCCCTCCATGGTAAGGAATGCAGTTATTTCCTTGAACCAGGACGTAAGGCAACTTGATGGTAAGCTGACCTTAGATCAAGCTTAGCGACAAACTTAGCTTTGTCCATCTCAGATATGTTGGTAACGGGAAAACTGTTGACAATAATATTCTGATTAAGGGACCTGAGGTCAACACAGAAAGAAAGTTTACCATCCTTTTTCTTGGTAACAACCACTGGAGAAAAGCACTCTGAGACATCCACAGGTTCAATAATGTCTTGTTTCTGCATGTCATGCAACATCTCCCTAACTTCATCATGAATAGAGATGGGGATCTTTCTTAGGGGACGCCTGACAGGATGAGCATCATCCTTGAGGTTAATTTCATGTGTGTACCCCATTAGTTTTCCAAATCCACATGAAAAACATAATTGTATTTTGACAAGACAGAGTCAATGGTGGGATAGTCCTCCACAGCCAATACTTCTTTAGAGGACCTGGAATCAATGATGACATGCAAGTCATGCTGTTGTTCCCTGCCTTGAATAGCAAGGCCATCATTCGCAACGGACACTTAACCCATAGTACTTCCACCCTTGAATTCAAACTTGGTTTGCATGACACCTTTGATGAAAATGGCTTCGCCACTGTACCATCTATGAGAAACATCACTGTTAATAAGTGAAACATTAGGCCAACATTATAAAAAATGCGAAAAGGAATAATAGTAATCATAGAACCCGGGTCAACCATTAAAGCTACGGAGACTTCATTCAAAATGAAGATAGCTTCGGGTCTCTGTAAAGTGCTTGTGTAGTCATCTTCCACACACAGTGATATGTCGGGTGCAACACAATCCTCGTCGATAAAGGCAACTCTGTTTCTTGAAGAGGTTTAACAAGCTTTGCTGTAATGGCCTTTTTTCCCATCCTTCCTACACATTTTATCTCTAGCAAAACAACCAGCATAATGTGCTGCATGACCCATGCTGCCACATCTGTAACACCCGTACAATTTGCTTTTATTATTGCCTGGCGGCCTACTTTTAGATTTAGATGAGCTTGGTGTTATTGCTTATTTTTATCATCGTTGTCCGAAGAATTGCTTTTTTTTGTTACCGCATTGACCGTGTCTTCCTTCCTTAACTCACCTGTATGCATTTCCTGCATGGATTTATCAGACTCCTCAACAACCTTTGTGATTGAAATCGCCTCAAGTAAGGTGGGGGTTTCTAGCGCTCCAAAGTTTCTCTTGCATTCTCTTATTCTTGCACTTTAAAATTAGTTGGTCTCCGATCAGTTGATCCGTCATGGTGCCAAAGTGTATTAGTGCTTGCCTCCCTCTGTGACTGTGTCCAAATTATATCCTATTACATTATCTACTATAATTAATCACTCACATCTTCCTTGAAACAAATTCTTTAAGAGCACCATCATAAATTACCTCTATTTTATCTTTGGACATTTATTAACGCATTTGCTACTTATTATTCGTTTCCTTATCATTATCATCTACCCTCCTTTATATTTCCATTTTACATTCTATACAACCTACTCACTTTCTTTCACCTTATATACACTCTTAACTTACTATGTACACATAACTTTTAAAATGTAAACCTTTACTGACATGCTAATGTCTTTGCTGCACTCCAATTTGTTTTCTCAGTTTCACTTAGAATTGCTTCTCAGTGAAAATCTCAAGCCAGTAATACAAGAATAGTATACCACTCTCAGTCAAGAAGAACCAAGCATGGCATCCCTTCCTACTCTCCTGTCAGTGATACTGATGTAGTTAGTGAATCTTATCTTTCGTTCCTTATTTTATTTTTGTGAAAACACCCCTGAATGGTCAGTCTTTATTAACCCTGTATTAAACTCCTGTCAAGAAGCCCAATTTAGTAGTGCTTTTGGTCAGATTTGCAGATCCACAGTGGTGCTCAGCATGAAAATGTGCGCAGATCCACGATTCCACACGGAAGCCTATACATGGATTTATTATTTACTGTTTATGGTTTGCATGAACATTTAACGTTGTAAGAAATGAGTGATTATCAAAGGCCAACAGTCCAGAATAGCAATATGTCTCCTTTTAAGTGTTACATCACAACTTTTTTAATTCCCAACGCCCACACTCATGTAGCTTCCTTTCCATAGTAACCATGGCCGCTCCTTCCTCGCAGCCAAAGCATGGAACGCCCTTCCGCTCCACCTCAGACGGACAACATCGCTCCCCATCTTCGCAAGAAGCCTCAAAACCTGGCTCTTCGACAGACCCCCTCCTTGATGGAATGGAACCTGCACCACCCCCCCACCCCTAGCGCCTTGAGACCCTTATGGGTGAGTAGTTGCGCTTTAACAAACTCCTGATTGATTGATTGATTGATGGTTAGAACACTCTCTGCTAGCAACTGGTGAGAAGTTCATAACCCTTTCAGTGAGCACCATAAAACCTTCAAATTGAACTATAGCAGGTGTGGTTGACTGTTTGGAATAATCAGCATATCCTAAACAGCATACTTTTTCCCCCAAAGCCAATCACAGAGGTAATTACTTTTTTCTCAAAATCACAAATTATTTTTGCCTACCTACATATGAACAGACAGCATCCATTCAAATATGTTCTTTTTTATTTAGATACTGTCCTCCATTTCCACTGCCTTTCATTTTGAAAACTGTCTCATTCTGCTGCAGAAGTCTCCTGTGTGCTACTCCAGTTTGCCTCCAAAATGGACATCGGAGCCCCGAGTGAGCACAGTCAGGTTTGCCGAGAGAGAGTAACCTTGATGAAGGTTTGACTACAGGCGTCCCTTCAAACTCCTCAAAGGACACATGTGGCCCAATGATGGCCTCTAATCCTGATCTTTGTTATATACAACAGACCAATTAGGTGCTGTATATTTGTTTTTGTAGTTTTGTTTATCAATATAATTGCGTTTACAGCAACATCAGGAGTGAGAGCATCATTTCTCCTTTGGGGTAAGGCTTAAAACTAGTTGACCTACCAGAGAAACAGTAGGTAATCATGCCTCAAGCTTTTTCCCCGCATATTCCCAGATTTTAGCATATCACTTTAGGGGTAGAAAATAAAGTTGTTTTTATCCCACTAATTTGATATTTTTTTTAAAACCCACTCCATCTTCATATTAAGATCACATAGGTGTAGAGGTGTACAGATAGACCCTTATTTTTCGATTAAGTGCTCCCACGTATCCATAGGTAGCAGCACGCCCCTGTCTGTAGAGGGCAGGGATGAACCATATGATGAAGCATGCCACCAAGGGGAAACCTGGGTTGGTGAGGGTTATCTGAAAGAAAAGGTTTTTCTTGACAGTGCAAGTAAAAGGTTGCTTTTCCTTTTGATATAGAAGGGACTACTTTTGGGTTATTTATGTGCACCCTGGTGGCAATGACCTAGGCACAATTACTGGGGTTGGACTGGAAATCCTAATGAAGGATGTCTAGTTCTTGCGTCTTTTGCACACGTCCCTTTCCTGGCGCCGGCCTCAGCGCTCGACCCCAGCGGTACCCGGAAGTGAGGCGGGACCGCATTGCACCGGGGTTGGCGCTCTAGTCGGCAGATCGCCCGAACGCTTATAATCGGCAGAGGCGGCGTTTTCGGGCTGTGAGTATATTTAGAAGAACACTGCCACATTGCACGCCATTGTGACCATTTTGCTGCTCCCCTGACGCTGCTACTTGCTTTTTATTAATTGTATTTTATCTGTTCACATCTGTTTCATTTTTTAGTCTTTTTAAACCTCCCCACCCTCTCCTTTACCGAGCACTGGCTCCGCTTCACACCGCTGCACTTTGACAGCCAGTGGGGTGCTTTTCCTGCCTATTTGCACAGTTCTTGCGTCTTTTGCACACGCCCCTTTCCTGGCGACGGCCTCAGCGCTCGACCCCAGCGGTACCCGGAAGTGAGGCGGGACCGCATTGCACCGGGGTTGGCGCTCTAGTCGGCAGATCGCCCGACCGCTTATAACGCCATGTGCCAGCGACCGCGCAGCGGACGCGCGCAGCGGGCGCGCCGTCTGCGCGCCGAAGGAGCGCCAAAGGAGGGCCCGTCTGTGCCCGTCCGTGTCCCGGACGGGCCCAGGGCAGGGCCCCCAGGGTGTCACATCTTGTACCAGCCCCACACTGCACTGAGCTATACTCGTGCAGACTTGATGGCACTTATATCCTGTGGCTGCGCGGAGAGTAACACTTGGGTGGTAAGCGACAGCCAGGCCAGAGTGTGCTCGGCCTGTAGCTACCGCCTCCCCGAGCCTGTGGTCCACCTTGCCCAAGTTAGCACGGATACCATGCGGATTCGAGCGGCCCTTATTAATGCTAGATCTCTAGTGAGCCACGCAGCGGACATCTTCGACATCCTAGGGGAGAATCAGCTTGACTTATTCTTCATTACGGAGACCTGGATGAACGATTTGTGCGCCCCGGTGGTAGAACTTGCGATCCCACGAGGGTTTAAGATCACTAGAGCAGACCGCCCCAGTGGCAGAGGGAGAGGGATCGCAGTGATCTATAGAGAGCATTGAACCCTCACGTGTGAACTCCTGGAAGGTTTCAGTGAAGCGGAACTCTTACACTTTAGCCTTGTTTTTAATTCACACTTCACATTGGGTGGCTCGCTGGTCTATGGCCCTCCAGGTTATGTTGGCAACTTCATAGGGGATCTTGAAGAAGCCATCATACCCTGCACACTCCAGTTTATAAAATATCTCCTCTTGGGGGATTTCAATATCCATATGGATATCCTGGACTGCAGTGAGGCCATTAGATTTGGCGAGACATTATCAATGGCCCATCTTAAACAATGGGTGGAGACCCCAACGCATGTGGGTGGCCACGTTCTTGATCTAGTCTGCTCCAATTTTGACATCACTATGGAGCTGCCGGAACCTATGCCCTGGACCGACCATGGACTGATTAGATTTTCTTGGACATTGGCTATTGACTCTGGATTAATGTCAACTCATCCTCAGGCCCATCTGCAACGTATCAATGTTGCATCCCTTTCCGAATTCCTCTCTGACTGCCAGCCGTCGCCGACCACGGAAATCAATGCGGCGGTTGACGCTTTTAATACTTGGATGGCAAACGGCTTGGCAGTTTCCTTGCAGAATAATCGCATCTGCCGACCTCGCTTCACGCCTTCCCAGCCCTGGTTTACCCATAGGCTACGGGAGCAGAAGCTGTAGTGTAAGAAACTGGAGAGGGCATGGAGGCATGCCTATTTGCCTGAGGCTAAGAAACTGCTGCGCTGCTCCCAAAAGGAATATTACAATGAAATTAAGGCGGCCAAAAGTAGCTACTATGCTGGACGAATTGAAAAAGCCAGCAATAATAGTAAAGAAATTTTCGCCATAGTCCAGAGCTTTCTTTCTCCTAGAGCCGCGCTACCTACTCTACCTTCTTCCGATCAATGGTGCGAAGAGATTTCAATTTTCTTCTCCGAAAAGATTCTAAAGATCCAGCAGGATCTCCAGACTGCTTTGAACAAGTCCCAGACATCCATTTCACTGCCCGTAGTGGCAGCTGTACCGACAGAGGGTCTGTTTACATCCTTTTCCCCAGCCTCCGAGTTGGATGTTCTGACAGTCCTGTCTGCCCTTAAATCTGGATCGCCCTCCGACCCCTGCCCCGCTAGGGTTTTGGGGGAGGTGTCGTCTATAGTCTGCCAGGAGGTAACTAGGATTGTTAATTTATCTCTCCGTTTGGCTTCCGTGCCTTTGAGTTGGAAGCAAGCTAAGCTCCTCCCGCTATTGAAAAAGTCCGGGCTGGCTCCAGCTGTGCCCTCCAGCTATCGGCCCATATCACTACAGCCAGCTCTGGCTAAAACATGTGAAAAGATTGTTTTTAGACAACTCGAAGGGTTCATTGAGTCCTCTCACGCGCTTCATCCAGCCCAATCGGGGTTTAGAGCGGCCTACAGCACCGAAACGGCATTAATCAAGGTTTCGGAGGCAATTCGGGAGTGCCTGGATGGAGGTGGCAGGGCGGTTCTGATTTTGTTAGACCTCTCTGCCGCCTTCGATACGGTGCCCCATTCGATGCTTCTGGCCAGACTAGCTGCCATCGGTATCTCAGGCCGTGCTTTGGACTGGTTGACCTCGTTTTTGAAAGACAGATCACAGCAAGTGTGGATGCCCCCTCATGCATCCAAGGCTAAGGAACTAACCACGGGAGTCCCGCAGGGGTCTACTTTAAGCCCTCTGCTTTTCAATGTTTATGTGACCCCCCTGGTCTATCTAGCTGAGCAGCTAGGTGCCAAAATAATGGCATATGCTGACGATACCCAGCTGCTCTTCGCTTGGCCAAAAAACCACTTAGACCCCTTGACCGTCCAGAGTTGCTTATCGGAAGTTTTCCGTTGGCTGGCATTGGCCCAACTTAAGTGTAATGAGGAGAAGACAGAGATCCTCCTCTATGGGTCGTTCCCGGATAATTTCAGGAAGCAAATCTGGCCCTCCGATCTACCCTGTCTGAACTCAATAGATGGCCCTGTAAAGAACTTGGGTGTCTGGTTCGGGCAGGACCTAAAGTTCGGGGAGCATATTAAGAAATTAACCTGTACTTGCTATGCCACTCTAAAGGCCCTCAGAAGGTTCTTCCCCTTCATCCCTGGTGAGGCTAGAGAGACTGTGCTAAGAGCGCTGATTTTGTCACGTTTGGATTATGCAAATGCACTCTTTAGCGGCCTACCGGACTATATGGTCCATCGACTCCAGGTGATTCAAAACTCTGCAGTCAGACTGATGTTTCAATTACCTAGGAAATCCAGTGTTCGTGGACATCTGCGTAGTCTTCATTGGCTACCTGTTGCCAACCGAATTCTGTTTAAAATTCTGGTCCTGGCCTATCGTGCTATCCATCAGTTGGGTCCAGTGTATCTGCGGAATAGATTCGCCCTTTATGCTCCTAATCGGGCTCTCCGCTCCGCCAACCTGTGTCAGATGGTTCAGCCCAAGTTCAAGCTTTCAAGAACAGGAGGCAAGTCCATTTCTGTCAAGGCAGCCAGAGCATGGAATGCTCTTCCCCTGGCTCTTCGAACTGCCCCCTCACTCTCTCAGTTTAAGAAGGGACTTAAAACCCATCTGTTTAATATCACTCTGTCATTTCTTTGTATGTTATGTTGGCTGCCCCTTTTCTCTTTTGACTCACCGCGCCAGGATACTCTTGAGTAATAGAGCGCGTAACAAAAGGCTTTATAACATAACATAACATATGGTAAATAAATGCACTTTTCCCACACACTGTCTTTTGCCAAAGGCAGAGGTGGCAGTGGTCAAATGAATTCTACCCACAGATGGACAAATCCAGGAAACGTTATTAAAACTGTTTCTGCATTCCCCAGAGACCACAACATGAGCTCTTTATATAACTTAAATGTATGCTTTGTTATGGACAGTATATATATATATATATATATATATATAGATGTATAGATATATAGATATATATATATATATTTTGTTTTCTTGTGGGACTGGCACTGATGACGGCCAATGGGGCCAGAAACGCGTCTGCCATGGCGTTTCACAGACTTCAGGAAGCGACTGCATGTTTGCCAAATAAATCCTTCATTTGAGCCCGGAGCATGTGTCTCGCTGATTTCTAAAGAGGTCAGCATTGGTTTTATTTATATATACTTAATCTTTTAATAATATGAGACATTGGGAGTGGGAGAAGTTGTTCTATAATGAAAACGAAGATGATATTTTGGTAGATTAGGAGCTAATGGTGATATGACCTAGTCTGGCTTTAAGTAATATTATGTTGTGTCACTTTGAATATGCGATCCCAGTGTTTGACCCATTCCGGTCTATAGGACTGAAAAAATGAGTTCTGTTTGTCTCAGACAAGTATAATAACCATTTTTTGGTTTTTTAATTCACAGGGTATAAGTTGGAATATATGTGTGGTTAATATAATTTTTGTCTATGTATTTTCATAGATACTAATGAATAATGGAAGAGGAATGAATTGAAGTACATGTCAGCCGAGTAATAAGAGGACGAAAGGAGTGAAAATGGGGACTTGAAATTGACTACGTGGAAATGATAATGTGTTGCCCGGAAGGACAAAATGTATGCCCACTGGGGCAAAATGATTCTCTATGGTTTACCAAAAAATGATACCAATCAAAGAGTTTTGTAAATTGTATACTATATAAATAGCATTACAATTATGAGTATTGATTACAAAAGTACAGGAAGGAACTGTCATATAATTTGATTTGATTTGGAACCATACATCTGATGAAGATATGGATATAAGCCCACTAGGGCAAAATATCTCAGAGACATTTATGAAAATTCAACATAAGGGCAAGTGAAGTAGCAAATATACAGAATATAAGCTATGCTAAACATTTCATCCTAGTGGAGAATAAAGCATAGAATATGTATATGCTAATGTTACTATGTAAGTCAAAAAGCCCCAAAGAGTAATATGTAATTTAAAAACACTGTCAAGACTACACTCGGCACCACCATTAGTATCTTCACAATTTTTTATTTACTTTTACAGCAATGGTCTGTTGTTTATGTTTATGCACTGCAAAGTCACATGTCTGTTTAAAACCCTATCGTATACACAATAATGTCACTCGTGAGCAAGGGAGGTGAGCTCCTGAAACGCGTAGAGTTTACTGCCAGAAACCTGCAATAAAGTGTTTCTAGAAGATATGAGGTGTTCGTGTGTTTTTTGACGTGGAAAGTGTCAAAAAGTTCGACTTTATATATATATATATATATATATATATATATATATATATATATATATATATATATATATATATATATATATATATATATATATATATATATATATATATATATGAAGGAGTTCATTTCACAGAGAAAGGCAACAGGGTGTTCCTCTACAACTTGAAAGACTGCATCCTCTTTTATGTGTAGTTATCATCTGCGCACCAGAAACACAAAGGCTCTTTTTAGAGTCATCCTTTTACCCAAACACTGGTTCATCTTCTTTTTAAATCCTTTTTTGAAATTTTTACTCAACTCTGCAGGACTGTTGCAGATCTACAAACCAAAGGAACGTGTTCTATACAAAGCAGCACATTTAGCATTCACTTGACTGTGTGCATGGTTCACTGAGTGGGTATGTGAGTGTCTGTGTGGGCCTGTGAGTGTCTCTATGGCTCTGTGACTGGCTGTATTGGTCTGTGGGTGGGTCTATGAGTTCCTGTGTGGGTCTGAATATGGGTGTGTAACTACCTAAATGGGTCTGTAAGTGGTCCTGTGAGTGCCTGAATAGATATGTGAGTGGGTGGGCAAATGCCTGTGAAAGTCTGTAAGTTGGTGTGTAAGTGGATGTATGGGTCTGTGAGTGAGTATTTAATGCCTGCACAGGTTTGTTAGAGGGCGTGTGAGTACCTACATGGATCTGTGTGTGGGTCTATCAATGCCTGTGTGGGTCTCTGAGTAGATTTGTTAATGCCTGCATGGATATCTGAGTGGGTATATGAGTATCAGCATGACTCTCTCAATGGGTGTATGAGTGACTGTGTGGAAATCTGAGTGGGTGAGTAAGTGCCTGCTTAGAACTGGGATTGGGTGTGTAAGTGTCTGTGTGAGTCTGTGATTGGATATGTGAGTGTCTGTGTGGGTCTGTTAGTAGATGCATAAGGGGATGCATGGGTCTGTGAGTGAATGTGAGTGAATGTGTAATACCTGCATACTTCTGTTAGTGGGCCTCAGGGTGGATCCGCAGACTCCTGAAGTGGAAAAAAAAATGATTCAACTCAATTTTGTACCCAAAATAAATCCCTCTGACACTCTTCTAACACATCCATGTGGTCAGGGTACCTCTACTCTGGCCCCATGATCATTTTACAGATACATTTTAAAACACCCAGAACCGTTCCCTGATACTTAAAATGGTGACCACAACCTCCCGATCAGGTTGTGGTCAGCCAATCACATCATTGAATTAGACATGTGACTTCAGAGACACACCGCGAGGCATTGACGTAGGGTCCCCATCCCTAGAGGTACAAATTTGGTTTTCCTTTAATAACTCCACAACAACTGAATGGATTTACCCCAAATTCCAAAAAGGGATTTTTCTGGACCATGAGCTACCTCTCTGCCAAATTTAGTGTAATTTCATCCAGCAGTCCGTGCTGTTGCCATGTTCAAAATCCCTATGGGAAATTGTATGTGAAATGCAATTTTTTGACCTCCCATTTTTCTCGGCCCCGCTTGATGGATCACTCTGAAACTTTCCTTGCAGAACTAAACAAACCAGGCCACTTTTTTCCCCAAATTTAGTGAAGATTCATCAAATGCCACCAAAGTTTTAAGCAAACCAAAACACTATTTTTCTGTGGAAACTATGTCTTAACTATAACTACCTAATAGCAACCACCAGTAGGTACTTATACTTAGGACCAAAGTTTCCATAGTAAAAGGTTTTATTGTTTTGCCAACAACATTGGCGCCACTTGATGTATCTTCACAAAAAAATTAAAAAGCTTCCCCTTTTTGGTTCAGTTGCTGTGTTAAGAGTTTTGGGATGATCCATCAAACATGGGCTGAGAAAAAAAAGGGAGGACGCAAAAGGAGTTTTTCCAATGTGATGTCAATGGGGATTTTGCATTTTTTTAACCCGATTACAGCCTGAACAGAATTACACAAAATTTGGCAGAAAGCTAGAGGATGGTTTAGAAAGCGTGCTTTTTGTGATTTAGTGTAAATCCGTTGAATAGTTTCAGAGAAATTTAAGTTTAAAAATGGAGAAAAGGGGCGTGGTCTCTGATGACCTCTCACTGTGTGGGACTTACTGGAGGTAACAGGAGGGGTTGTTGGCCCCCAAGGACCCTCTGCAGCCAAGGGGACTTTATTCAAGAGCCAGTTGTTCACCAGAGGTCACGTTTACAAAGTGGTTGTGAAAGGGGATGGGGCCTCCGGCGCCTTGCCTGGCTGGCATTTTTTTGTGAAGATTTTTGATTTATTGGGCCGATTTTAGCCTGGAGGACCCCATCCTTCAAGGCCAGGCATTTGTATACATTTTTTTCAATTAGGGGAGAGGGGCGGTGTGCCCACCCTCCTGGGCCGATTTTGACCCTCGGAATCTGATCCCCCAGGGCACGACCTCTATTCCGGGTTCCCTGATCCCAACCAGGGCATCCACTCAAATCTGTTGGGGACCTGCTGGCTCCCCGCCTCCTGCGGGGGCTGGATATTGCTTTCACAGACAGGGAGCTGGTGGAACTGCAGCTCCATGTCTGTTAAAGCAATTTTGCTCTGCTTCCAGCAAGCAAGAGCATTTTTAATGCTCATTCTTGCTGGAAGCGGAGCATTTAAAATGGCTTGGCGGGACCGGTAAAGCTCCCACCAAGCCACAGCAAACAGCTATGTCCCGGGACTGTTACTAAAGACAGCGGTCCCTAGACAATTTCAAGTAGAGAACAACATTATAAACATATGCTAAATAGACAGTATGTTCTTTGTCCTGCCGGACAACATTTGTTTGAGAGATAAGCTTTGTGAACGTAAATGGTGACAATTACAAGTAGGTTGCAATCTGCGACCCACGCATAAAAAACCAGGGTAGGGAGAAGGGGTTCAGGCAAGGGGAAAGTGTCTGTATTCAGGTATGCTTTTAAACAGACTTAATTCTCATATCAGTACCATTGTGCATTATCTCCATATTATTCAGTGACATATGGTACAGTTAGTGTTGATGTTTCGATCCCTAGGCTTAAATACATGGGATCATCTTCAGGACAGTAGATGTGCCTGCGTACAAACAGTAGTTTATTTGTCAAACCTTAGGTGTTACGGCATTAATACATTTCTAGAAATAAATTACAAACAAAAACAATGGTGAGGGGGAAAAAAGGAACGAAAAAAGGAATACAAAGGATTAAAAGGCATGTTAGGATGTAACGACTGCATTGTGTGAGCTAGCACTAGGAGACAGTGAGTGGAATTGACTTCTTCTTATTACATGAGACGATCAATAGTATAAAGTGTTGCCTGGTGTTGAGGATTGTAGTGAAGAAAGAGCCATAGTCGTGAATAGTGAGATGAGAGCGGAATTGCGTTGGGTAAGGTGCGGTGAAATTGGCAACGCATTGAGAATATTTAACTGGGATTCCCGAGGGGCCTGTGACTTTAAGTGGCCTGTGACTTCAATTTAAGTAAATTCTGCAATGGAAACAGATTTGTGAACCATGACGCAGCATGTGAATGTTGGCAAATAAATAGTTACCAGGAAGTTGCACGCCCAGACTCTGCAGGCGCCAGGCCCTTCCTGGTAACTATTTATCCAAGCTTTGGTTCTTTTTTTCACATTTTCAGCATGATCTGTAGATCCAACGTGTATCCCACTGATTTATTTTTTCTATAATGCTTTTTGTCCCTGTGTGGTCCCTGTGGGACTAGCTAAGAGGCTTAGGAGGTCAGGGTATTTCTACCTTGCCCCCTTTTCTTTTATTCTTAATTTTTTTCTGGAACTTGTCCCATCAAGTCTCAAAATGGCTGCCAACACTTCCTTGTTTGAAATGTTGGCAGCCAGTCAGATCTCAGCATGAGATTGGGAGGGATCACTGATCCTCTGCGCTACTATATATATATATATATATATATATATATATATATATATATATATATATATATATATATATATATATATATATATATACATACATACATACATACATACATACATACATACATACATACATATATATATATATATATATATATATATATATATATATATATATATATATATATATATATATATATATATATATATATATAGATAGATAGATATATATATATACACATTTGTTTGGATTTTGCTTAATATTTCAAAACTAATGAACAGATTTGCACCAAATCACAAACAGGCACTTTCCTGAGCCAACATCTACCTTTCTGCTACATTTGATGTAATTCCATTAGGCAGTTCAGGCTGTAGCCGTTTCTAAAGTTCCTATGGAAGCTAACATGCGTTTTGGGACCCATCTTGACAGATCACCCCAAAACCTTCTAGACAGCAGCTGAAGTGAGCGGCAAACTAGTTTAGAAAATTTGGTGAGGAGGCCACTCCGGCTGTGACCAGCCAGTGCTTACAACGAACAACTGTGCAAGATGCTCTATGCCATACTCTTTTTTATTTACCTTTCACTACCTTGATACTTCAAACAAAACCAACGTCATGGAAGAGTGTACATGAGCAGTGCTTACTTGAGAAAAGACAAATAAAAGGACTCCAACAAAAAAAAAAGAAAATTTGGTGAGGATTCATCAAACAACAGCAAAGTTATTTGCAAATAAAAAAAATGCTTTTCATATGGAAACCAGGTCCTAACTATAACTACCTACTGGTGACCGCCAGTAGGTAATTTTATATGTGTAAGATAGATAGATAGATAGATAGATAGATAGATAGATAGATAGATAGATAGATAGATAGATAGATAGATAGATAGATAGATAGATAGATAGATAGATAGATAGATAGATAGATAGATAGATAGATAGATAGATAGATAGATAGATAGATAGATAGATAGATAGATGATTAGATAGATAGATAGATGAGTGGTTGGCCTTCACTGCGGATGCTTGATGTAGTGCTGTTTTTTGCACAGTAATGTTTCCTTGCATCCAAAATGCAATTTTCATTGTTAGTATAGTTTTCTGTAATCACCTAATTTTCCCGAAATTTCAGGTAATCACACAAAGGGAAATTACATGAATTTCATTATCCTATACATACCATAATGACAAATATACAATAAAAACAAAAACACTTAAAAAAAAAAAATCATGATGATTCGTCAAATGGCGCCAAAGTTATAAGCAAACCAATAAACTATTTTCCTGTGGAAACTATATCTTAATTATAACTACCTAGTAGCAACTACCAGTAGGTAGTTATAGTTAGGAACAAAGGGCCATATGCATCAACGCATTTTCCCATAGACACAGAATGGGCAAAACCCTTTGATGCATTTGGCCCAAAGTTTCCATAGCAAAAGCATTTATTGTTTTGCCAATAACTGTGGCGCCGCTTGATGAATCTTCGTACATTTTTTAAAAAGCTTCCCCTTTTTGGTTCAGCTGCTGTGTTGAGAGTTTCGGGGTGAACCATCAAGCGAGGGCTTAGTAAAAAGGGAGGCTACAAAAGGTGTTTTCCGAATATTATGTCTATAGGGATTTTTCTTTTTTTGAAAATGACTACATCCTGAACCGCTGAACAGAATTACAGCAAAGTTGGCAGAAAGCTAGAGGTTGGGCTAGAAAGCATGCTTTTTGGGATTTAATGTAAATCTGTTGAATAGTTTCAGAGAAATGTAAGTTTAAAAATTAGATATCTGGGAGCCCAAAACCCTACTGAAACCCTCCTGAAATTTGATTGGCTGCCCCCATTTCAACCAGAAGGTGTTGGCAGCCATCTTGCGACACGGTTAAACTGAGTCTCACCATTTTTTTAAAAAAGACACAGAAAAGGGGGCAGGGTAGAAAAATTTTGGACACCTAGGCCTCTCGCCCCTGCAGCTCTGGGGACCTTCCCCTCTGCGAGGCAAATAGGGAACGAGGCCTCCAAGGACCTCTCAGCCATCCCACAGAGTGCTGTTTTTTGCGCACCAATGTGTCCTTGCATCCAAAGTTCTAATTTCATAGTTAGTATAGATGTCTTTAACTTCACATAATTTTCCCCAAATACATACCCTAGTGACAAATATACAATGGAAACAAAAATATTGTTTACTGAATGCATTATAATACTTAATAGACGCCTGATAGATCTTTGGCATATGATTCCCAAACGGGAAAAGGGACATTTTACACATCCACTGTATGAGTAAAGTTTGCGTATTGTAAATACGGAGAACAGATTTGAAATGAAATATATGCTTCTGCTCTTTAGTTTGACACACACTGTGACAGACTTTCCACAGCCCCCAGAGGGACATTGCGTGGCGCACCGAGGCACTCTAATCAGCTTAAAATAGTGATGTACAACTGTCATGAAATAACCTTGCACGTCTCAGCTGAGCCAGCTTGGGGGGTGGGGGGGGGGGGGGGGGGGGTCAGAGAGCTCATTATGCCGGGTTAAACGCGCATTCCGAATCTGTCAGGTTTGTGTGACCCCATGACCTCTAACATAAATCACTGCAGCAAGCAGAATGCTTCATGTCATCAGGCGGGGTACCACTTGTTTCCTCTTTATTCATAAGTGAAAGATCAATGCCTAGGACGCATCCTCGGTCAATCAATACCGTTTGTCAAGGCCCTCATTATAATTGGAGTGATGCGTGTCTTAGAGCTGGCCTAAACTCTCTTTGAAGTGATCAGTGAAGCCGCCCCGTTCCTGTTCCTATACATCAAGAGGGTTCCTCGGTTGTAAACGAATATAAGCCACAGGGTGACTGCGACTTATCACTAATTAGCAAAAATAAAATGTGCACAGCCAGTCAATGGTGAAGACTGATTGATCTCTGTGGAGAAGTGTGGCTCAGGGGTTAGAGGCGGCAGACCTGGAGCTTGAGTTCGGCCCTGGACCAGGGTTCAATTCCCCGCCTCGGCGGGTCTTGGGCTCAATAATTCCACGGACTCGATAATTCTCGCTCCGGTGCCTTCTCGACTCACGGGTTCACACTCTGCGACTCTGGGCAATAGCTTGCTTAATCTCCACATCGGCCCCTCGCGGCGGGATGCCTGGCTTTCACCTTGTGGATACCCTGCCAGGGTTATCTCACAGGGGAATACCAGGACGGGTTCCCTAAGCAAGCGCGGAGATGCCCCAGGGTAAGTCATGCGCTATATAAGCTTCATACATTACATTTACATTACATTAGGAAGTAAGCAACGCTGAAAGAATAGGTAATACCGTGCTTACTAATGATGTAGCTCCGAGTTCCTAGACAGGAGCTTCTGTTCGCTACACCAAACCGTCTTTTGAGATGGTGCCCCTCTCACTAAGTACCATGCTGCAACGAAGGTGACCAATCACAGAGTCCCCCTGGGCGTTCCCAAGGTTCATCTAGACAGAAGGTCAAAATGTCCAGTGTGGTAGAGTTTAGAAGGCAGAGCATCTTTTAAGACTGCCCACGAAAGGAACACGTATGCATGTCTATGTAAGACGTGATCCTAGGTCCATGGATATTATGACTCGCCCCCCAGGAATCCATCGGGGTCTGTAGAGGGATGCAGTATCCTTGGTGAAACAAGCTAACTCGATGCATAGGATATGTGCATCCTGAAAGACAACTACCAGCTGGGCTATTACCAGAGAGTCAGTAGTTAGGCAACTGAAACTAAAGTAACACATCATACATTGAAATAAATTGTGTAATGGACGGGCCAAAGGTGCAAAATCTTGGACATGGGGAGCTTTAGTACAAGTGGAAAATCAGGTGGGGAGTGCCTTGAATGAACCAACCGACAGAGCAGCTGAAGTTTACCAAGAAGTGAGAAATGGGGTGAGCGTCCGTGGCCATCATTCCCCTTCATCTTGCAAAGCACCATTACCGCACAAGGGTAAATGATGATGAACAGATAATCCTTAACACAGGCCCGCCATTAATAAGAGCAAACCCTTTTTACTGTAGATCAGCAATTCTAATAGCCATAAAGGATTGTGCCAAATAATGTTTTCAAACCTTTCATTACTTGCACAAATGTGCCCCCATCCGCGCCAAGCGGCTGCACTTTCATTTACAGAGGGGGGTCAGTAGGCAACTTCACTTGTGCCATAGGCACCCAAACACCACATTAAGAAGATGCCATCGGATGTTTACAGAGGGGGGGGGGGCAATGTGGGATACACCTTTAGGCCATGGATGTTGTTTTAGAGTACCAACCTAGAGTTCGCCGGGATTTCAAGGCTTTTTTGGCCACTCACATACTTGGAATAATACTGTTGGAACTTCAGGGACAAAAGAAAAGTGTCAGGGATGGCAAGGGTGCACAGTGTGTCAGGGACATCTGCTCTCCAGGAATGTGTAGTGGATCGCTATATGAAGACTCAGAAGACTTCTTGAGTATAAATAGGTATATTTATTGAATAATTCTTCACCCACAAAAGGAGCGCCTCTCCAGTCTGAAGTTCGAAAAGCAACTTAAGCAACTCACCTTACTCCAGACCCAAGAAGATTCTCTACATTCAAAGCATTACATTCTTATTTCATAACAAACATTCTACATTACATATTAAACATTCTTTATTCAATTACATCACTACTTCATCACATTCCCCTTTATCATAAAATAAACCAAATAATTTTAGTAATTAAGTAATAAATTCATTGTACCTAGCTGGAGCTCTTCTACATCTACCACTCCAGCTGCAAGAAGGAATAGATGGATTGATAACAAGTTCCGAGTTGATATTACTGTGAATTGTGGTACTTTTCGTGTTCTCAGATCGCATCCAATGTGTCCAACCACAATTCTCTGGACTTGAACTGTTCTTTACTTTGCTAACTAACCTAGCCAGATTTTCCAACATTTTCACCAATTGTCTTAACTTCCACCAACCCTTCTCACCCAAAAAAACAGCCCCTTTATTAACTTTACTGACTTGGACTGGGTTTGAGAAAACAGAATTGCCTTTTGAAACCCTAAAGGGTTTTTTGATCATTACCCAGTCACCCACTGCAATTTCCACATTCCTGGAATGGCTTTTATTATCAAATTTTCTTTTCATCAGTTCTTGTTTCTCTTTAACTGTGTTTGATCATTTTTCTTTGTTACACCCCCCTTTTACAACATTTGCACTTCTCTTGTCTAACCAAGAGGGAAACAAAGTAGAATGAACCTTTCTGCCTCTCAACAACTCAAAAGGAGTGACTTCAGTAGTACAATGTGCAGAAGTATTATAGTTCCAATCCCGATCGTCGCCAATATGTAGTGGATCGCTGCATGAAGACTCGGAAGACTTCTTGAGTATAAATAGGTATATTTATTGAATAATTCTTCACCCACAAAAAGAGCGCCTCTTCAATCTGAAGTTCGATAAGCAACTGAAGCAGCTCAACTAACTTCAGACCCAAGAAGACTCTCTACATTCAAAACATTACATTCTTATTTCATAACAAACATTCTACATAACATATTAAACATTCTTTATTCAATTACATCACTACTACAGAATGCTTCTCCAGACTCGACCAAGCTTGGAATATACTCCCCTCTGGAAGAATTTGGTTAGTTGTGTATTCCCTTGGGAAGTTCCTACCTTGGGCCTGATATTAAAGTCGAATAACGGTGGGGAATAGCACACCAGAGCAACTTAGGATTAACTTCTTTTATGTGTATGAGCCATCGGAAGTGCTTTCTATTGGTATGGATGATAAGGGCATTCCAAATAATTATGACAAAACCCACCATTTCAGTGTCCTCGCAATGGCAAACCATTCCTTTTTAAATTACAGCCCTGTTCTGCTTTATGGCAGCTATAAAAAGCTCATCTCATGATGATGGGTCAGAATTGCACGACTTACATGACATAGAGTATCAGTCTAGACAAAGAGTGGCTGACAGATGACTGGCGCCATCAAAACTGATAGCTCACATGAAACATTTTTCAACCTATCAGAGGTCTGCTGGTAGTCCACAGTACAGTATTGCCTTTTGGCATTTTTCTTGGATATCATCATAATGACTAGATCAACATCAAGCATTAGTTCTCCAACACTTCCTAAAGTAGGTTCTGATGCCCAAGAATTCCTGCTCATAGGTTTCATTGGGCGAGATCTCCCAAGCAACAATGGTTAGGATCTACCCTTGAGAGGTTCTACTTTTCCTCCATTGACTTGGTGACTAAGGAAGACCACCAATCTCTGTCCAGTTTGGCACTATTGTACCTTCACAGAGAACTTTGATCTTTTCAGGGCCAACACTTTTTCAAGGTGATTCAGGCTATCTGCTGAGGTGCCTTTTGAATACAGTTATGTTGTGTATTCATCCACCAGACCAGATCCACCAACGTGGCTTGAGTTTTCATAAATTTAAAAGTCATAACCCTATATTAAAAGATACAGTCTATGGTGTAGAACAAGATGTGTATGTTGGAACGAGTGGTCTGTCATTCTAACATTTCCATCTAAAATTGGTGATTGGTTGCTTTGTTTGTGTGGTTGCATTTCATAATGTGACTGCTAGGTAATGTTTCATGTGGCATTGCTTGCCATCAAGGTTGGTTGTCACGCGCTGGTAGTATTTTCCAAATACCTTTTTTAATGTATTTCAACTATTTAATACTAATAGCAATTATGTTGGGTTGTAATCAATGCTCCTGCTCTTCAGTAACTGGACGTCTGTCAGCTGCAGAAAGTGATTTTTAAGCTTGGCTGCTGAATTGATGTATGTGTGTGTGTTAGACTTGGCCCCTTTGCAGGGTCATCCCAGAACGTTTAGCCTTCCTCCTGTATTTTTTCTGACCTGTTGTTGTGGGCTTTATGACGCTGTGCACTTTACGACTGCTGTTAATAGCTAGAGCGCATGTGCTCTTTCTTGTAAATATGGTAATCTTCGTCTACACCTGTTTGGCATATTTAATTTACCTGTAAGTCCCTTGTACTCTGGGATCCCATATACTCAGGGCCTGTAAATTAAATGGTACTAGTGTGATAGCAGTGATGCTTGCGCCACCCACCGAAGTAGCCTTTCAAACCTATCCCAGTCCTCTGCCTTTGCAGGCCTCAGTGCGCAGGTTACTGCTGCAGTGACGTGGCATGTAAATAGTTTGCCACGTCTGCAACTCCCCTTTTACTACATACAAGTCACCCTAAAGTAGGCCCCAACTAGTCCAATGGGCAGGTTGCTATGTAGGTAAAAGTTAGGACATGTGCTTTAACTGTGTGACATGTCTTAGTAGTGAGAAACAGCCTATCAGATTTCTCACTGCTTTGAGGATGCCCTCTCATGCCTTTGTATTGGGGATTCCTTGATATGTGCTTCAGTGGTAATTTCTGATTTGAGAGAGGTAGCAGGACCATGTTTGGCATGTTTGGAATTGTAGTGATAAATCCCGCTTATTGGTGGAAGCGGATTTGTCATTACTATTTTAGAAATGCCACTTTTAGAAGTGGGAATTTCTGTGTGATTAGTGTCTTTGTGCCCTGCCTGTATGTGTATTCACTGTATGGTTTTGACTGGCAGGAGACAGAGATGTGCATTCATTCTAGACAGTCACAAGGGGGGTTGAGGTGTGTCCTGCCTTTCCTGGGTGACTCAGCGCTAAGATGCATAGACCTTGGCTGCATTTAGAGTAGTGGGAGGAGTTTCCCTTGCACCTAAAGGGGCCTGGTCTGCATTTAGAATGGTGGGAGGAGTTGCATCTGTACCTGAATTGGGCTGTGCCTGCCTTCTACAATGCTGTCTCTGCCCCCCTGTGGTGTGTTTGGGGCCAAGGCCTGAAATGTGAATAGGGGTGTTCTGCACTTCTAATATGTGTTTGCAGTGGCCCCAGAACAAAGACTTTTGCTATTAATACAGGGGCTGTGACCCCATGAAATGGAGAAGACACTGCATGGGACTTGCAACTAGCTGCTGCTGGTTCTACAGGCTGCACATACCAGAAGAGACTGTTGTGCTACTAGGAGGAACCGCCATTGGGACTGCTGGCTGTTGTGCTGGTCTACTGCCGCCTTGCACATGCTCTAATTATGCTGGCTTGCCTGCCTGCACACTGCACTCTGCTCCCTGATCGTGCCCTAGGTGTTCTCCAGGGAGCATTGCTCATGCTCCTGCCTCAACATGGTGAAGTGCTGCTCAGCGGGGTATGAACATACCGCATTTGGAGCGCTATGCTTTGGTTGTCTGAGCCCGAGGCGAGGGCTCATTGTACTGTGAAGCTCGTGGTGAGCGCTTGCTCTTCGGCATCGGTACTACCATCTCCAAAGAGGGAGAGACGGTGCTCAGCAAAAGCCACCCCAGGGAGGGGAGTTCGTGGCCAGGAGGAACTCTGCTGGCAGCACTTTTTGGGCCTGGCCTTACTGCAGGAGGACGGATTAAGTCAGCCCAGATCCCGGCCAAGGAAAGCTGCACTTGCTGGCACATTGGCAGAGTCAGACCCCACTGACGTCGACACAGTTAAGACACTGCCTGCATCCCTTCTCCAAGGGATACAGTGAGGGAGTATTGCTTAGGCCAGAGGCGCCTTTGTCCCACATCATGTCAGAGGCAGACTGGCCTCCTATTTCTTGACGTAGACAACCGGGGAGGTGGCATTCCTCAGTTCTGCATGGGCACCGCCTCGCTTTTCTTTGTAAAGCTGCATTGCGGGGATGACGAGCCTGACTGGAGAACAGCTTCACTGACATGAGAAGTTGCAACATTGCGGCAGCTGCCTTTTGGCCATTCTCCTTGTGGGAAGGTTCCAGGGTGGGTTTTTGGGCATGCTGTGACTCTGCCCTTTTGATGATGTTTGCAGAAGTTCATCGTTAATTCAAACAGATTGTCCTATACTCCCTTTCAGGGCTTCACTTAATTCGAAAGTATTTTTAAAAGTGAGTCTGCTTAATATACGGGGAAGGAAGAAATTGCTAGTATGGTGTATGTTATTTGCAAGCACAGGAAAGTAGATCTCGATTCACTAAAATGCCATAGATAGATGTGACATAATGCAGTTTGACACATACATTTCTCACAGATAGCTAATTTTTCATGCTTTTAACACCTCAAGGAGGGTCATGGAGCATGCAGGGCCTCTATAGCTATGTTTACTTTCTTTTCCTGACACTGCTTTTATGACAACCGAGACCAGGGGATGCAGGAATCATGACAGGTCTCAAAGCACACGGCAGGAGTCAAGCACAGGTACAGATATGGAACCCAGATAACCCATTTGGAAGGAACAAAGATCCTGAGGTGATGTAAGTCCAATGATTGATCAAAAATCATTCCATTCAGTAATCTAACTCTCTGTCTCCCTTCATGTAGTGAAAGAGACAGTTATTGAGTTCAGTGTGAAAATGCCAATTTGCAACATCAAATCTGCAGCTGTCAGACACATCACACAAATAACCTCAATATACACAACATGGAATAAAAAAGAATTATTGATGACAAGTAAACTAAAAAAGAGTTTAAAATCAGGGCTTACATTTCAAAATTCTGGATTTCAAAATATGGGAGGTGTTTTTCGTGTTGATAGTGTTTACATTTTCGAAAGTGCAATGTAGTTTTTTCTTTGCTGATGCAGTGGTGTTGAATGGGTAGCGGCCAATTAGCATCGTCCATCGATGTAGATTGCTTCTTTGCAGATATTGTGGGAAGAATAATTTCAAAACCAAATGCCATGCACGTGTCTGTTTCTTGCTACAGATGGGACACTGGATGACAAAAAAAACATTTATAAAATATCCGCTTTAATGGATTCTGTAAACCAATTTCAAAGGGGGGCACTTCTGCTTTCGAACTTTCTCCTTATCTTATGTGCCACCCTGGCTGGCTAGGACAACCCCCCTCAACTATGTTCTATACATAGGCTATTAAAAAAACAGTTTACAGTCTGTATGGTGCAACCCTTGAAGGCAGAAAGTATTGATGCTCTTCTGTTTGCAAATCTTTTGATCTGAAATCTATCTAACATTTGTTTATCTAAGTGTTCATTCAATATTTTTGTGCAAACACGACCTGATCTAAAATCCTCGCCGCCAGCATTTTGAAAATTGGAAAGAACCACCCTCTCATCTAGTATACGTAATCCTAGCAATAGCAATGTTTTAAAACAGCCTGGCATTGGTGCATATGTCTGCTTTCGTCAAAAGCAAAGCAGTAATCTAACAGGTTCATCCCACACCTTCATTAATATTCATGTTGTTGCTATGTTACTGTAATACCTTCTGTAAATATAGACACCAGTTACGTAATGAGAAGAAAAATAGTCTGCCCTTAAGGAAAATAGTAAATATTTAAATAGCTCATATAAAGCATTGTCACTGCACATTGCACTTTCATGCTTTTATTTGTAATTCTTTCTAAAGAAGAGCCATGTCTTGTGATCTACAAGCGTCTGGACTGACCTTGCCAATTAGGTTACGTTAAATTAGTAAAATACCAATCAGGGAGTTCACCTAATAACTCTGAGTGCATAATAAACATTGACCAAGCATCAACGCTCTCTAGATATCTCTGCACTTAGTGTAGTGCCTCCTGAGAATCAGCATCAAAAGGGTGTTCAGTCGGTGGTACTGACCAATCACAGTTAGATTTCTCGCTGTGACGACGATAAATGGAAATTTGCAGTGTTTTGCATGAAACACTAGGGGGCATATTACCAACGATTAGCGATATTTATCGCTAACTAGGCTTAGCAACGATTTTTTTTATCGCTAAGCATCGCCGGAAATTATCGCTGTGATAACGTGCTATTAGCTACGTTTATCTCCAAAGCTATCATTTTTCCGGCGATAGCGTGAATATCGCTGAGAATACAGCGATATTCACGCACTAGCGGCTAAACGTTCTTAGCCATGTTATCCACCTCCCATTGGATAACATGGCTAAGAACTGGTCTGGGCAGGTGTTAGTTTTTGGAGATATTCACGCCTAGCGCGAATATTGCCATCGCTAAGCCTGCCTTGCTAATAGACATTAGCGACGTTAGCGACTGTTTTCAGTCACTAACGGCTTGGGAACACCCACTTTGCATGTCATTAGCGATAATTATCGCTAACATGCAAAGCGGGCCCCAAACCGCTCGCTATCGCCTACAAGCTGTCGCTAACTGCTGTTAGCGACAGCTTGCTAATAGGGTGAAGGAATTTTCGCTGCTTGGCGGCCGAAAACGGCCGCTAAAGCGGCGAAAATTGCCTATCGGCCCCCCTTGATAATATGCCCCTCGGATCCGAAAGCCGATTTCACATACAATGAATGGGAAATGTTGAGCCAGGATGTATGACCGAACATTTGGTTCTTTAAGGATTTCCTAAGCTTTTTACAAATGTAACCGTGAGGCATGTCCCTTCAGCCGCAACTCTCTCCAACTCCTCATGAATGATTTTAATGTGAACTTTAATTCGGAGCACTCACGCAGTGAACAATCAGGGTCATGGGTTACCGACCCATCCAGTGACTTTGCAACAGCTCAACTCTTTTGGCCCGATTACGACTGGTGGTCCGTGGACTCCCTCACTCATGGTGGCACAGCAGTGTTGGATCCAGACAACACCGCACCGACAGTCCGCCCCCCCCCCCCCAGTCGGAGCACCCTGTGAACTCTGTCAGCGAACCACTGTTCCCTGGAGGGGGCGTGGTCCTGCAAACTCCTCCAGGGTTTACATAGGGGTTCCTCCTCCATGTAAAATTTTGGAGGAGAAGAAACAAAGGCCCCCCCCTGTACCTCCTGCCCTTGTGCATGCCCACAGGGGGGCATAACATGTGCCCCCCTGTGTGCATGCACCAAAGTTCCTGCACAGCATGGACCTTCGAGTCCACGCCGTGCATGTACTTTGTCAGGCGTTCCTATTGTGGTGCCTTTTTCAAAGTCACTCCAGCCTTTAAAAGATGCACAGCCCTGGGACCACTATGCCGCCCTCCCGCCAGACTACCTAAAAGTCATAATCTGGCTGGTAGGTGGTGGCGACCTTCGGCAGAGTGGTGGCCCAGCGGTTTGCATCGGCGTGCCACCGCTTCACCAAAAGTAATAATCAGGGCCTCTGTTATCGTGATTAAGGTTAGATGTAGTGGGAGAATGTGTTAAGAAGGGTGCTTTATTCACATATAGGCATATCTAAAGTTAGTCCTAATATCTTTTCAATGCTGGCTTCACCCTGCTCTTTCTCTCTTTCATAGTAACAGGATCAAGGGCAAGCCAGTACGCCAATAGGAACCTGGGTAAATATGGGCACTTTGAACAGTGGTTCACTATGGTTTCATTTCAAAATATCATTTTGCAAGGCAGCTCATGTCCCGAGTTATTTTGTCCCTTAAAGTAACCATCAGGGCCGAAACATTGTCGACATTTGAAGGGACAGACTGGCTCTTGATTAATTTGTGAAAGGACATAGCTTAGTAAACCAAAAATCGCATCACTATACTATGACCTTAGCCATCTGTTATTGTATATAAACATTCGCTTTCCCTCCTACCATTGTGCTCCGTCTTGTTTCTGTATAATACAATAACATATTTGTGCATGGAGGCTTGGCCTTCCTCATTTTACGAGTCACATTGTGTTTAGTAATTTGCTTGCTGGAAATGCCATACAAATCATTGTGAGACCGTAGCAAAAGACTGTGTCACATACACATACTTTGCTCCTTTCTTGTACTTTTTTCAAGATAAATTGGTAAAATTGAATTACAAGGCAATATTTTGGTGTCGCCTTCAACCATTCATTTCCCTGCCTTCATATCCAATTCCTTGCCTCAGAAAACAGTGAATCCTTCATTTCTGGGTCGATGGGCTTAGTGGCGCTATAGCCACGTCCCAATAAAGTCACTGGGCCGTGGAAAGGCAAACTGAATACAGTGGAAAATTCCAGTGGAACATTCATATTTAAATAACATCTAAAGTATACCTTCTGGTGGTTGAAGATGTCTTTTAAACACCTCTGCTAGAGCTGTTCAGGAAGGGAAGAGACATTCTTGGGCAGACACCGATGGATTAAACAGTGACAATTGTATTGTGTCTGTCACTTTTGGACCGGTCTCACCCTCTGCTTTGAATACCCCACTTACTGAGAAAAGTAGATGCCTTTTACGGAGAGGACCCCTCAATTGCCCCATTGTGATTGTACAAGCTAGTTATGTAGGTGGTACAAAAGGGCTTCCTCTCAGGAGTTGTTGGGCTGAATATTATAATCTTATTCTGAACGCTCCTTAGGGTCTGTGGCAGTTGTCTCAAAACTATCAAAGGATTCTTTGTTACATCTGCTTTTTGTGTCCAACTCAGGGCAACAAATGCATTGTTGAAATTTTAGATTACAATACATTCTGATAACACCTAGCTACCATAAACACCTTATTTTAATTCACCTAAAGGTCAATTTAGACGGTGTAGGATGGGTACTTTCTTTCAATTAAAGGAGGACGATAAGTGTAAAGCTAGGGGCAGATTTACAAACCCCTTGCGCCACTTTTGCATCATTTTTAACATGGGAAAAGTGACGCAAAATTGAGGTAAGGGGCTTGTAAATCTGCCCCCTAGGATCTTATCTGGAGGATATCCACTTGTGCAAGCATCTCTTGTGCATGTCTTAGTGACACCTTTTCAACTATCCCAAATCATGGGAAGTTTTTGAAGTTCTGTTGTTTTTTATGTGAGGATTGCATTTAGAGTTTGCATGTTTACAAATTTGTTTACATTAATTAGGAATTCCACTAAATATGACAGCACAATTCACCAATAAGACTAGGGCTAAAATATTTTGTACATGCACTACTACATTTTGCTTCTGATATAATATACATTGAAATGTAGTCCAATCTAAATAAACAGCACACATAAAAAAATGTACACCAACAGTAACTTTTTCTAAGAACTGGTACTTCATTAAACGTGTTGACCAGCAATATTGGACCATGAAGCAGGCCAATGAGCCTCTAGCTGAAGGTGAATTCCTCTGGCTTCATGATCTAAAACAAATCTACAAAGACAAAGGAGCTTATTTAATGGGCTACCCACAGATCAATGGGGCGCTGGCAGAGAACCACTGAACATATTTAGAGATTCCCTCTGTATGGCAGCAATGTATGTGCCTTGAGTGCATCCACTGGCGTGGAAGATTCACTGAAGGCACAGATGAATTCTGGGAATGCACTGTATTTAGCCTGGTCAGTGGTCATTTTGAGATTTTTCTGAAACTAAAGTGGGAGTTTAAAAAGAAAATCAATATCCATCACACATGCATGGGGACTATTGCTTTATTTACCTGCTGATGACTGTTGCGCCTGTTACAGAAGTTTCAGCCAGTTAAAAGAACATCTGCCGCCCCTCCATAAACATGATCAGTCTTCTGGTGCTCAGTATCTGGCGGCACTGTGGAGGATAGGCAGCCAGTGGTTCATTCTAATAGAAGATCTGGTTGAGGCTCCACTGTGTGGAACTTGATGGCTGTTCCAATTTAAAAAAATAAACATCCTATTTATGATGGTTCTCCTGTTCTGCCAAACCCTAAATGACATTCCAATCCTAGCAATGCTCTTTATTATGAACTGGGCACCAATAAATGTTGAATGGAAAATGTGCACAAACTCCACTGTCAAACAAAAGTTGACAATTGCCACCCAAATCAAATAAAATATGACTAGTAAAATGTGACTAATCGCATATGAGGGTATCCAGGTGGTGAGGATCTTGCTGCTGAGGCTCAATCGAACAGCCAGGTCTTGAGTCCTTTCCTCAATACCATCAGCGAGGGTGAGGTCGGGAGGTGAAGAGGGCCCTGGCCACGAGAAGGAGCGACGTCTGCTGTGGGCCCAGGAGGATCTTTTTCAGCCTTGAGTATCTAGTTTAGGAGCATCTCAAGTTGATCTGAATCCACAATTTGCCATAATCAATTCTATTCCTCTGTGGCAAAGATTAATCCTTTCAGGGGATAATAGGAGTTGGAGAGCAGACAGCATGTTATGATGTCAAAATACTTCTTGAATTAGAACGATCCCTGGGATTTTCTTCAGTCAATGTTATGCTTTCGGCTTCCATTTAGGAAGAGGCACATATGTTCTGTCCCTCTGTTACTTTTACTTTGTTCTCTCTACTTTAATTGGCCTCCAGATGTTGTTTGCTTGTCTCCACCACCCGTTTCTTATTTTATTGCTTTGTTGTAGTTCTCCAACCACGCTTGTTGTTTTTTATTTTAGCTAGTTGTGGTTTATGGCTTGGACAGTACGTGCATGCCCTAAGGCTTTCCCTCACCCTCCTTAATTAAGCTGACGGCGCAGACTCAAAAATCGCCTTCCATATAAGTAGCAGATGCCCTTTGCCTGTGTGTAAATTGTACTTTGGTTCCTCTGTTTTAATTGCCTGGTGCGTTGTTTGGTCGCCAGGCCTCATCACCTGTTTCAGCTCTTTGTTTTAACTCTGCAGCCACGCTTGGTGGTTTTTATTCTAACTAGTCTCATTTCATTAATTTATTTTTGCCGTATTTGAGTTAATATCTATTATTTTCCCAGCAGCCTATATGCACGTAAGGAGTTCTCTGCTCATTGAAGGCACATTTTGACTTAATTCTATTCCCTTTGTGTAGAGCACAGCTGCAAAGCTCCTTTTCTATTGTAGTTCTTTTCTGTATGTACTTGGGCTGCCCCCAAACCTTTCTTCCTTCTACTCAATTAGGCTAATGGTGTGAATGTCAGTGGGTGCACCAGTGAAGTGCCATAACTGCGCAATGTCCAGGCGCAGGGCATGTGGGCACGGGCAATCCCCCAGTGCGCTGCACGGATGGGGGGCCGGTTTGGGGCCCCTGGGGGCCGTTTTTGTTACAGGGCCGTTTTTGCAGCAAAGAGCTCGGCGGCACCCCCAACCCCCTGGGGGGTGCCTGGGGGGCGAGCACTTTACCAGGGCTGGTTTTGGTTCCCAGTCTGGCCCTGGCAACTCTGCCCAGGTGATTTCAGAACCCAAAATTACTTTTTTCTCAACAGCTTTTTAAACTTGAACTCACATGCCACACAAGCTGCCACATGCAAGGCACTACTCCATGCTTGCATTCAGTTCCTACCTGTCTATTCCAACCTAGAGGCTTACCCTTGCCTGGAGGTACCCCACTCTCTACATGGCATTCTTGTAAACATCTGATCTAACCCTGAGCACTCACCTGAAATGCATAGCATCATACCATCGGGCATGAAGCTGGATCTTTTTTCTTGCGAAGTAAGCTTGGCTTAAACATTTGCACACCCCTGACTTAGTGACCACCATACCTAATAGCTGCATGGTCCTGCATGGTGACTATCTTAACCACATTGGAGGAGACGTAGCACTGATTTTGAAAACTCGTTTTTTAGCATGTTTTTTAGGCTTGCCCGAAATTATTGGAAATTCTGGCAGATCCCTCTGCTCTTAGAGTCCTGAAAGTTGTTCTAGAGGCTGCTTGTCAAATCGTTTCTGATATTTGTAGCCAGTCTTTGGAATTAGGAACCGTAGCTCTCTTCCGGGCTCAAGATATTGTCTCCCTTCTCTTGAAGGTGAATGCAGACCCATATGCGAGAGGTCTGGCTGCGGTACAGTGCACAATATCCATGCACATGTTGAAATGACAAACACAAGCATGCAGCAATGCAGATTGATCTACACATCAACAGACATCCAGGAACTCGCACAAAGATCAAGGAAGGTGCAACTATTGGATCCCACAACAGTCTCTTAAATACTGGGGGCCTCATTTATGAGGCGGTGCGTCACTTTTACGCTGCTGTGCGTCACTTTTTGTGACACACTAGTGGCGTAAAAAATGCGCCTTGTTGCGCCATATTTACAAAGTGATGTATCTAGGTAGATGCGTCACTTTGTAAACCCCTGCGCCACATTTTACTTGCGCCAGGTATAATGTATGCAAGGGGGGGCGTTTTGACGCAAGAAAGGGTCATGGAAGTGACGCAGTGAAATCTATAAGATTTCACTGTGCCACTTCTAGGACACAAATGCGTCAATTTCTTACGCCTGCCTCACAGCAGGCGTAAGACTGACGCAGGCCCTTTCACATGGGGCTTGCCCCATGTGAAAGGACACATTGCTGGAGTTGCGTCACTTTTGTGACACACCCCATCAATGCGTCACTTTTGCGCCATACAGATACGTCAGAAATACTGACGTATCTGTAACTCCTAGCGCCATGATGCGTCATACTGTAAATATGAAGCATCATTGGTGTCGCAAGGGGGGCGCAGTGAAAAGTGACGCATCGCTGTTTTCACGCTGCGATGCGTCACTTTTCATAAATGAGGTCCTGGGTCCATTACCGATAAGGACGTCAATGATCGTATTCCACCATAACTGGCGACCAAGATCAAAAACAACTCACTACCTCTTCTGCCATCTCCATCCATTTTTCACTTCAGAAAGAGCTCATGACCCTGCTCTCCATCTCCATCCATCGTGTGCATTGTCCTGCTATTTAAAGAACTGCCCCCTCCTGTCCTAACACCCTACACCAAGATCCCCTGGTCTCTGGCTTCCCACTAGCCTTCCTTCCACCACCCCCTTATCTTCTGTAACACTGCACCTGCCACACCTATTCCTTCAGGCACTGTAATGAACCCCCAGTAACATACAGTGCTTCTACGCTTTATAGGTGGTGCTCGTTATATACATTCACATACATCATGTAAAAAGGGTAACGGAACGTACGGACACTAGAAAATACATACGGGCTCTGTAAGAGGTGAGAGGAGCATTATGTAATTCAGTTGTTTTTTTCCTTACATCACATCCTGAGCAGTAATGTGATTGAATAGGATTTTATCCGGACAACTACATCAAAACATTTAATGTATTTAATAGTTTGATTTAATTTGTTTTAGAACAGACAAGACAAAGGGCATCAGGGTGATTTGATTTTCCCAATAAATGTACACAAATCACAACTATAAGTATACTCAAGAAAACCTACAACAAAATCATATCAAATATGTAGCGAAAAAGAAATTAGTTAAACATTTTCATCAAGAGCAAGTATTATTTCTGTATTAAATATGTATATGTTTCGTCAGTTTAGGCAGCCCGTCAACAGATATATTTAATAATCTCGTGTATAAAACTCCGTACAAAAATATATTGCACTTTTTAATAATTCATCCGAGACAATGCAGTTATTTTCAGCAATCGGTTTCTTAAAAGTACGAAAAAACAATTTAGTATTCTCAAACTGTTTGAATCAGAACTCCATATTACATTCGCCTATCTTCTGTTGCCATGATAAACAATATGCAAGAAGCACTGCTTAGCCGCTTGAGATATTTCTTCCCCATCATTCTGTAGCTGCTGAAACTAAAACATTTCGTATGTATGTCTGAATGTGTATGGTATTTCTATTGCAGACCGTAGCTAAAAGGCAGTGGAGCACCGCACAGGGTCATAGACCAGCATAATGTCAATGAGGTAGAAGAACAAACAGGGTAGAGAATGGTTAATTCATTGTGATGCAGTTTTCTTTAATGAGGTGTCTTCAACTCATTCCTTGCAGCATTGGGGAGTTTCTGATGTATAAATCGCCTTCCATATATGTAGTAGATGCACTTTACACTGGTTAGAGACGGCAGACCCGGAAGCAGAGAATGGCCCGGGACCAGGGTTCAATTCCCGACGCGGCAGGGTTGTGGACCAGGGTCAAAAACGGACTCGATAATTCTCGCCTCGGTGCCTACTCTAACCAGGGAACACACTCGGCAACTCTGGGCATTAAGCTTGCCTCATCTCTACAATGGCCCCCCAAAGACGCTGGGGATGCCTGGTTTCACCTTGGAGATACCCAGAAAAGGAACCATCTCACAGGGAAAACCAGGACGGGTTCCCCAGCGGTCTTCAGCGCCAGGATACTCCTTGGAGTCGCAGTGCGCTTTACAAGTACACCCACATTTACATTTACATTTACTTTGCCTTACTTGGCTGACGGCATGCCAAGATCCAACATAGATGATGAGCTTGTCTACCGAAATAAGTGGGGGTGCTGGTCGTGATAGCTTTGTAAATGATCTAGGTGGTCTAGAAGATACTGCGGGCAGACAAGGGGAGCCAAAGAAGTTCCATCAGAATAGGGGTAATGTGATCAGATTTCCTTAGGCCCTGGACGAGATGTGCTACAGTATGTAGGATTCCCCTAAGGAGTGCCAGTGTGGTATCTGGGAGGCCTTTGGTAAGGGCATTACCACCATCCAGATTCAAGAGTACAAGGGCTTGTACAGCATTTCTGAAGTTGCTTTCTGTAAGAAATGGCTTGTTTTTGTTGTTGTTTTTTTAGCAGAGAGCTGGCATTGGGTTATTTTTCATTTTTTGCAGTGTGTTTCTTCAGAGTTAGGTTGGTTCCCAGGGTGTATCTAGGTGACTTTGATTTGTTGAAAGTTGGGTTTCAAAGCCCATGTCATTGAACCAGATTTTTACTGTATTTTATTTATTATTCTTTGAAAAATTACAGGAATTCTGTCTTGGTTAGCTTGAGCTTTAGACAGGCCATAGACATCTAGGTCTGGATGATGTCAAGCAGTGTTTTACGTATTGGATGTCTGAAGTAGAGGAGACTTTTAAGTATAGTTGTATATCATCGGCATATTGGCTAATCTTGATGTTGTTATCAGCGAGTAGCAAAAGACACACAATTGATGGATGGAATTCAAAACCAATCAAAACATTCACCCCCAGTCAAGAGATCTGGGATAAATCCATCATTCTTTTGCTCACCATGCCACCCGAGTTTAGATCTGGCCATACGCAAATCAGTCTTGACCCTGTGCCTCATGGGAACAGTCCAGCCCGAACTGCCAAGTCAGGTCCTTCCTGGCCCAGAAACAAGTGTGTACTAGACAATAAACAAGCTGCCATATCTAAAAATGCTGATGGGGTCAAGTAATCTCATAGAGGCAGAAGATAACTCCTGAGAGAAACCCTTCTGTCATTTTCCATAATGGTGGTTACAATAGAGGAAGAAGAGTTATATATGGAAAGGAAACAAATAACAATGGTTTTTAATCCTTTTATGTATACACTAAACAATGCTTATTATCTGAATACCAAAGAGAAGAATGTTTACCACTTCTGTTTTAGACACATTTTGATAGTTCACTTTATTTATTTGTTTTAGCTATTGCTTGTGGTACATTTGCAGAATGTTGAACATTTGAGAAGAGAATATCAGCAGGGACAGCTTTTTGTAGCACAGGTATTGCAAGTACATGGATGTTTAAGTTCTGTGGGTAGAGGCTTTAGAAATGTCATAGGTTTTAGCACTGTATCAATACTTTCCCAATCAAATACACATGACTCTTTATCTACATACGCATGATCCAAAACATTTATACATCTTCTGATCAAGTCGAATGCTCTTTTAATTTGTCCACTCACAGAATATGACTTTAGTGGAAGGTCAATTAAATCTCTCCTACTCACTGTACTAAAGATTGTCAAATGTGTGACAGTCAGAACTCATTTGCCACACACACACAAGGTATTTTTCTATGTCTTTAAAGTCACATTCCTCTTCTGTCACAGCAAATCTTTTCAGAAACTTCACAGGTTCAGCAGTTAAAGCTCCAAGATATGTTCCAACTTTTCTCATAGTGTCATCACCCGTAAGAGTATCTGCCTTGATAAGAACACTGGGCATCTCTTGGTCAAGTTTCTTGTACGGAATATGTTGCAGGATTCAGTGTATTTTTTCATTTGTTCCATAATGCTAATCCTTGACCTGTGAACATTGCAGCAAATCTAAGTCGCACAATGACTCGATTGGTAGCACTTTGAACAGCCCACTCAACATGTGGCACAACACGTAGTTCAGCTTCCTCCAATTTGCTGTTAAATTCTTGAACAATATGCCTTGTACCTTTGGAATATGTCTCTGCAGGCACCAATTCTTCATTGACAATCATTCCACTTGCAATCATTGGAAATTCAATGTTCACTGAAGCATCAGCAATGTTTTGATGAGATAACATCTCCAAGTTCATCTTGTTCGATGTTGATGACCAGACCATATCAAGTTAGGGAGAGGAAGTGGCTTAAACTGCTTAAGTGGTCAATCTCAAATCTGGGGAACTGGGTTCGAGTCACGGCAATGACAGTTGATGTCCTGTGATTCTGGGCAAATCACTTATTCTCCTAGTGCCTAAAAAAAATAATGTGTCCTTGTATAATGCAACTGGAGCTTACTTAAAGTGCTCTGATAACTGAGACCTTCAGGTCAAATGAGCGCAATATATAACTTCCCCCAAAAAGTTGCACAGGTATTTGGCTGAATGTTTTATGCAGTCAAGGTCAGTTTGAATGACCTCTCCGAAGTTTTGCATGGATGAAATCTTGACCATTCGCAATTCTGAAATATGGTCTACAACAACATATGATTTCAGCTGCCTCTTTAATTTAAATTATTGCTTTGAATCTTGTCAGTGTATTTAATTAAAAGGCAAATATCTATAAAGATATATGTTTCACCTTTTTGAAACTGTATATTCTTACATTTGTTTTTCATGTTATATATATACATATTCAAAAGCAAAATTGCATGAAGGACACAGCCTCTCGGGTCAGGGCCTGCAGAGCGCGTCACTCCCACATCTTGCATATGAACAAAACAAACTCCTCAATCCGTGAAAATAGGCCCAACCAGTCATGCATCAGTGATAATGCTTTATTCAGGCACATTGCATTGCATAATGTGTTTCAACTCCTGCGAGTCTTATTCATATGCATCATGTGATTGTGTACATCTGTTCTTTTTCAATGTAGCTTCAACAACAATGAAGAGGGACTGCGATGTTAGAACATCCTAAAACATTTTTTTTATTATAGCAGTGGGTCAATATTTCATGCAGGTATTAATGCATCAGCAGTATCTTACTTTCTAAATGAATATTTTTTTTTCTTTCTTCTTTAATTCACTCCCCTTATCATGAGGACCAAAACTGCTGTACCATAATGTCCATTGTGGGCATTTCCCTCCTCTCGTCTCTTAACATTGTGATTCTCTGTTAACTACATATTTATATCCAGTGTGCATTCCAAGGCAACTCTTGATAAACATCTTGGAGGGAGAAAGAATTGCTAATCCCGCTTTTAAATATGGAAAGTTTACCATATGATTCATGCATTCCCCTTATTTGAGCTCCACACGTTAAAAAACCTCCACTTTGTAAAAAAATAATTTTGTCTACTGTAAGAAAGTGGATAATTAGTTGAAGTGGATGATAGTCCTCTACAAATAATAATTGCACTATTCCTTACCAGGTGCAGTTAGGTATCAATAATGGAAACCTGAGCTCAACCCTCGGTAGCTTTAGCACAGAACAGGCAGGCATAACTTAGGAGAAATGCGTTAAGTAGTTATCAGTACCAAAACAGTTAAAAAGTAGAAAATGCAACACAATAAAAATCCCACTCCAATTTATATAAAATAGAGAAAATGTTAATGAACAAGTAGACACCAAAATGCCAATAATCTGATGTAGGGTCAGTAGAGAGGATTTTGGTTTGGTGTGCTCAGTAGAGATTTGGGCTTCATTCTGGAGCTAAACATGAGGCTTGCCAGCTAGCCCTTGGAATCTAAATTTCTGTCCTGTTTACAAGTGGGGAGCAGAGTTTCTTTCCACTGATTGAACAGCCGGTGCAGTCCTTCTTCTGTCTTCCATAGGTCCTGAGATATTTTCAAGAGGGTATTTGAGGTGCCACTTTTACACCCAGAACCAGCCTGTGTATGGAGGAGACTTCTGGCCACTCCCAACTAATGGGTAAAAGTTCCCAAGGGTGTCCCTACCCACTTTTGCAGTACTTCATGTGTGTTCTATTATAAAACTATCCCACAGTGGCCTTCCTTACCTAAATCCCATATGACAGAATTATCCTACCCTTGTGCAGAGCTATAGGCATACCACTGAAAGGACCCCACCTGCAAACCAGTTCTGGAACAGGATCCCAAACCCCGGGGGGATGGTGCCACTATGGCTTCTTGGACAATATTAGGGTCAGGACCAGGTGTAAGTTATATCTGTGTCGGACAGAGGATATTCCTTTGAAACTTTCGAATGTGGTGGCCACATGCCGCAGGCCATGTTGTCAGAAGGAGGTCACACTTCTTCCCAGCCAAGGTTTGTTCCATTTCTAAGATCTATTCACACCTTGCAGCAGGCTGCCAGGTTAGAGTTGGGGATTAACTCTGAAAAGGCTACTAGAGAGTTTATAAGAAACACAAAGATCCAACCTCAGATATATATTTAAAATTATGTACTCATAGGTTGTGTGTGTTTGCTACAATGGTTGAAAGCACTAAGTGTTTGTTTAAATACCCCTCACACACCAAAAGGGCCCTTGGTGTCATGCTTCATCAAGGGGGGGGTTCCCGCCCCGCAGCTGGACGTGGAGTGGTACGACCTACGACTACATGGGAGCACTGTTTTTTTCAGAAAACTATGTGTTGTGCAGGAAAAGTGAGTTGGAAGGGTCAGGAGTGAATGGAGCTACGAGTTAAAAAAATACCTGGCTATTATGGACTAAAACACTTTAATATTCCTTAGAGCTGGTACTGTTAAAAAGGTGGGTTGGTGGTGTTGTGCTTTAATGAGCAATCCCTCCTGTGTACATCAAGTGCTTGGGCTTCTTCTTCAGGACAGAGTAAGATCCCTTCTGTACTCACTATAATATCGAGCAATTGTCGGAAGAATTTATCCAAAGTAAATAAATGTTAAAAAGTGATATATGTACAAGTAGTGCTATTAAGTGATAGACATGCTAAATTGTCATGCACAAGATACAATACCCACTGGGTATTCTACTTAGTAATTTGTTCACAATGGAGACAATGCCCTAGGAGCCTTGGAACGGGTGGGAAGGGTGCTTATAGTCACACTTACTCCAAGGACACTGCCTCGCCAAGATATCGCCTTCCTGCGGCTCCGTCGAACCCAGTGGGTATTGTGTCTTGTGCATGACAATTTGACATGTATATCACTTAATAGCACTTCACTCCCTCCTGACCCTTCCAACTCATTGTTCCTACACAACACTTAGTTTTCTAAAAAAAACAGTGGTCCCACATAGTCGTAGGTCGTAGTACGCCCCGTCCAGCAGCGGGGCGGGAAGACCCCAATGATGAAGCATGACACCAAGGGCCCTTTTGGTGTGTGAGGGGTATTTAAACAAACACTGTGTACTTTCAACCATTGTAGGAAACACACACAACCTGTGAGTAAATAATTTTGAATATATCTGAGGGTGAATCTTCGTGTTTCTTATATACTTCAAGAGGAGGACGTATCCACCTCCAGTGCTCGGTCTGAGCACTACCTCTTCACTCCCCATTTTGGTTTTGTGGGTACTAGAGAGTTTAGGCAGGAAACTACCAGTTTTCTAAATGTGGCATTTTCAAAATGGTAATTTAAAATACAACTTGACCATTAAATTGGATTTAAAATTACTGTTTGATTCCTTGAATCATGATTCTAGCAAACATACATTATGCATTATGAGTGGTTATAATGTAACCCAGTGCTGTTCTATTTGAGAGTCAACTTTTCCTCGGTGAACGAGAACGTTTTCACTGCTAGGATTTCTAAAACCTAAGTACGCATGTTCTATCTTATAAATACAGTGACCCTGCCTTTTGAGTATTTAGTGCCTTTCTTAGGGGTGTATTATAAGTATGAAAACAGCGGATTAGACCTGGCAAAAGGTGTATTTTGCCAAGTCAAGTATGTACTTGTACGGGGGCGTGGTCTCGGCGCCAGCCAAGATGGCGGTATAACGGCGGAGCTCCGGTGATGGAATGCACGCCTTTCAACTTTTCTCCGCACTAACGGGCTGCTTCCCGTCTGCAAAACCCTCCAGCACTGCCGCATGATGCCGGGAGCCTGATGGTGCGTTTATTTATGGAAACTTTCTCTGCCTCGCTGGTCACTTGTTGAAGATTCGGCATTTCGCGGCTCCGCCCGCCATTTTGTCATCTGAGGCGGAGCTCCGTGACTTTCACTCGGCGAGGTGCGCTGCTTCCCTTTCAACACTGCTGATATATCGGCCCTGCTGCACAACGCCATAATTTGAGGTGAGCTCTCTTGCTCCTTATCTGCTGGCCATTCTACATACTTTTTGGCTCTCCTCGCCCTGCGTTTCCTGCACCTCAGCCTACGGCCGCCATTTCCTGATTGGGACAGCGATCCTCCTGCGTTACCTTCATGCCTCAGCGCTATCACTTCATGTAATGTCCTCCATGGTGCATATAATATGCTTATCTTGCCCTTTTTAAAGTCTACCTTGTTTGGCCCAGTTTTCTTCTCACGTTGAGACTTCTGCTTCTTCATCACCGGCCCTTGCACGCTAAATCTTGCATTCTTGGGCCATGGTCTTCTGACGGTAGCGTCTCTCACTGACTTTTCTTATGAGTATTCTTCATCCTCATGGCTGTGCTATATCTATGACTGCATTATGAGCGCTCTCCATCGCGATAACTTTCTCCTCCAGTGATTTCTTCTTCAGGCGCCTCCCACGCTTATTTGGTGACATTATTTGTGAATTTCTCTCCGCTCCTGACTGTGGGAGGTCACTGTTGCTATATCATCTTTCCACTTTCTGTCACTTCTACATGGGGAAGCTTCGGAATTTAAAATTAGCCACTTCTATCAAAGGTCCTGCCAACTCGGACTCTGACTCGTTTTCGCAGGATATGGATGAAGGTGCCATGTCTAAGCCTGAGTCACATTTGGGAGCGATTTCGAAATCTCGCAACAGCAGCAAGCTTCCGACCACTCTGGCCTCTTCCATACGGCTTAAGAAGGATCCCCCGTCTCCTGATAACAGCTCTTCTTCCTCTTCACTGGATCTTATTCTGGAGGAGCTTTGGGCTCTCAGACTCTTCATGGAATCAACTGCGCAATCGCTACAATCCATGCAAGACAAATGGGAGACCCTGGACTCTCGAGTCTCACTTCTCGAACAATCCACTGACTCTGTCCAGAGCTCTGTTTCTCGTATCTCGAATATGGAAGCTGAAATCCTGCAACTCAAGAGGCAGACGGAGGATTTGGAAAACAGAAATCGCAGGAACAACCTACGCCTTTATGGCCTTCCGGAGCTAACGGAGGGGTCTAACCCTACTGCGTTCTTCCAATCCTTTCTGCCAAAAATCTTGGATGCCCCTTCCCTGGCTTCGGTAAACATCCAACGTGCACATCGTCTGGGTCCTAGAGTCTCCTCTAAACCCCGCGGTATCATAATGTTGTTCCTTCAGTACATGGATCTTCTACAAGTCCTCTCTGCTGCCAAAGCCAAGAAGCAAATCAACTGGGAAGGACATCGTCTTTACTTGTCTCAGGACGTTGCCAAAGTCACAGCTGATCGCCGGAAACAGTTCCTAGACATGCGTCCACAATTGAGAGCGCTCAATGCTAGGTATGGACTGCTGCACCCGTGCCTTTTCAAAGTTACATATCAAGAAAGAACGACTACCTTCGAGGACCCGAAAGCCCTGCAAGACTTTCTTCACCGCCATGGATCTGCCTCATCCGCAATGGACACTTCTAAAGTCACCTGATTTATCTTTGACTTGAATGTTATCCATCTTGTTTGATTCTGGTGATCTATGTTTTTTCACAATGTGATTTCATCTCCTCCTATTGTCCTTACCTTTTATATTTGACCTGTGTTTTACTTCCTCTTCCCATTTTCTTTTTCCCTAGGCGTTTTTACCTTCTTGTCTCAATTGTCACTCATGTTGGTTACTTATCTCACTTTTTTCTTTTATTATGTAGGTGGAAGTCTGATCACGGTTGCTGTCTTCGCTGTTGTCACCGTTGTCTCTGACGTCGTCACCCCCTATTCCACGTTTTGTTTCGTAAGTACGTCTTTCAGTCGTCTGTTTCAGACTGTACTGTCTTCATGTTCTTTGTCTCTTTTTACTCCTCCTTTTCTCTAGCTTTGTTTTTCCTTTTCTCTTCTTCCTTACTCCTTTCTCCTTTACATCTACACTCCTCCTTTTCAACTTCTTCTATTTTGCTTCTTCCATCTTTTTTCTATTCAGTTACTTCTCTTTTCTTTTCTAATGCTGTATTTCATTTCTCTTCCTTCTCAATTTTTGCTGACTTAGCAAGCAAAATTTCATCTTGCTCTATGTATTTTTCACCGTTTTCCATTCCGTGTTATTACCTGGAATGTTAAGGGTTTGAATAACCCTATTAAAAGACAACGAGTACTGTCACATCTAGCTAGGCTAAAGGCTGATGTTGCTTTCATTCAAGAGTCCCACCTCTCAGAATCTGAGGCTTTAAAAATTAAACGTTGTTGGGTAGGTCATGTTTTCTTTTCTCCTACTGACAATAAAAAGGGTGGAACTTTGATTTTGTTGCATAAAAAGTTAAATGTTTCTGTCGTTTCTCAGGAATGTGATGATCAGGGTCGTTGGGCTCTAGTTCGACTACTTAATGATAAGATTCCTATTGTGTTATTTAATGTTTATGCCCCCACTGGAGTTAATAAACTGTTTTGGCCTTCTATTTCTGTCAAGCTTTCTGCTCTTTCTGAGGACTATGTCATCTTTGGGGGGGATTGTAATTTAGTTTTTGACCCCTGTTGTGCAGAATTCGAGAGAACCAGAGAGTTGGAAGGAGCGAGTCGGTGCTCGGAGGAGCTCTCCGCCATCTGTTACACTACCTTTTTACCACCCTCGAGAGACTGGCTGAAGAGCGGTGAGTCCCCCAGAGGCAAGAAGCAGGAGACCCGTGGTGCAGGAGAGGGTGACTCGCGAGGCGCAGGCTCAGCAGCGGTCCAGCAAAGCACAGGATCCAGGAGCAGCGTCCTGACGCAGAGACGGCGTGAGGGTGACCCACGAGGCACTGGCACAGGCAGAACAACTGTCCGGTAAGCTCTGGGAGCCGGGGGCACAGGAGCCGGCCGTTTTTGCCGAGCTGAACTATCGCTGTGCTAACACGGCCACTGTGCTAACACTGCCACAAGGGATTTCTCCACGAAACAAAGAGCAGCAAGTGGCAAGGGGGAGCCACACCTCGCCGACAATCGCACCGTGCCCTTGCCCCCCAGTTCCACACTGCCCAATAGTGTGTCAAAGGTGCAAGAGGAGCTCAGCCTCTCTGTTCGCCTAGCCTAGCCTAGCCTAACTGAGCCTTAGCCACGCCCTGCCAGAAAAGATAAGTGCCACGGAAAAGTTGGTGAATCAACACGATAGAGACTGGCAGCGTTGCAAGGCAAGCAGGCTGAAGGCAACAAGGCAGAACAGAGGCAAGTGAAAAACTCCTAAATAAGAGCAAACATTTTATTAATTAATAAAAGATTCTACCCTCAGTAGAACAACAGTTTTAGCACCAAAACTTAGAAATGATACCCAAAAGAGGGCTAAAATCACGTACAGAGGATGAACCAGGGAGGAGCAAATCAATGGAGGGCTCAAAATCCCTGGAAGAAAGCCAGGAAAGTCATGTATCCTCTATGGATAATAGTAAGGGGAGACGCAAGAAAAGGAAAGTCAAAAGGGCAACGAAGAACGCCCAGAAGGCGAAAAAAGGTTGTAATCAAACAACTATAAAACAGAAAGAGAACATGGCAGCGTCAAAATCCATAAAGGAGTTTGTGGGGAAACACTACAAATCATCAAACCCAGCGATAACATCGGATTTAGACGGAGAAATAGTGGAAATTGGCGGGGAGATTGGCGAAAATTCAGGCACGACAGTAGAAAATCAAAAACGGACAGACAAGGGAGAATCCCAGGAAGAAGTTAATCTTGACATAGAAGAAGAAAGGGAAAACCCCAAATCTATAAACCTGACACTGCAGAGCCAAAACCACCATATTTCTGCGCCCCGACTATCATCCTCTCCAAAAATGTTCTCACTGCTGTCACCAGGGAATGAAGGACATAGGGGAAAGGAAGGCCAGAACCAGAGTCTTGTGTGGGGAGGTGCGCCAGATCAATTCCAGCAGCACTATTCAATGCAAAATTCCCCACTTCTCCAAGAGAGCATAAGGACTGGTCATCAGGTAAATCCAGTCACAAACAATACACAGGACACGGTGATCTCAGAAACCCCCACATCTTCGTTGATGGATTTAATCTTGTTACTTCAGAAGGCACTCCAAGGAATCCTGGAAGTAACTCTCTCAAACAACGGAGTGTTGAAAGCACAGAAGCAACATTTAAAGAAAATAGAAGAAGAATTAGGGGAGATAAAGAGCCAAATGCCAAGCAGGTCAAGGCCAACTGAGACTGCCCCACCCATCGAGGAAAGTGCCATGCTAGTACCTGAAGAAGAAAGCATGGTAATTCTTGAAAGATCTCCTCAGACCACAGAGCAAACGGCAAAGGATGCAGCAGAGATTGTAGGCAATGTCTATATCTCGAAAAGACCTATGCTGATAAAAAGGCGTGGGGGGTATGTCACACGTGGGGCCAGGATCAGGACAGAAAAATCCAGGCAACCTAATCCTGCAGGAAAGAGAAAAGGGAAGGAAACAGCGGCGGGAGGGGTGCAGCCAGGACTAAATGCCTCAGCACCGACTTTTATAACACATAGACATACGTATGTAGAGGCAAAAACCCCAAAGTCTCTGAGAGAATCAAGGAAAAAGCAGATACGCAAGGAGGCAACTGAGAAACCCCCTCTACTCGCACGACGAAGCAGAAAGTAAGGATAATGGCTGATCGAGTAACTGAACAAAGGTCAGTAAGCCCTCAAGCACAAGAACTACCCAGCATAAGAAAGAAAGGACGGCAAGTAGGGAGAACAATCGCCAGTCAACAGGTGCAGGAAATAAAGATGAATTTACATTTGAGAGTGACAATAATAAATGGCTATATCTGGATCTGGTATCAGCTGGGAAGAAGGAAAAGCTGGCAAGGAAAATAAGACCCCTGAATAGGGCACTGATTTTGACCGCATTTGCAAAATGCGGTAGTTTGAGGGGGATCGGTACAAAAGGCCTCCAGCATGTAGGCTTTGTAGAGAACAGGAATGGAAAGGAAATACCAAAAATCACCCTTTACTCAGACCTGGTAAAAAGGGCAATTCAGAAAGCCTCAAATGAGATAATTCAACAGGGAATAAGGATTATTCCTGAGAGAGAAATAAAAACCCCAAAAGACAATACCTTCCTAAAACAGCATGCCGGGCTACAGAAGAGACAAGTGATTTTCTACAGAGAATCAGAAGGCGACCGGAGCTGTCTGAATGTTGTGATAGATAATACAGGGAACGAGTCCTCATGGGCCAATTGGTCCTTACACAGTAATCCCGTGGGAGAATCCAACGACAGTAATACGGTGGATACGGAAGAAGAGGGCGGGTTGAGTGACGTAGAATAGGATGGGGGGGGGGTCGCAAGAACTAGGTCTCCAAACCTGGAATGTGAATGGGCTAGGCAATGAGCAAAAACGGGAATATATAAAGGAAATCATAAATAAAGTGGACATTGCCTGCCTTCAAGAGACCTGGTTATGCGACGAAACCCCAACCTTTGAAGGATACTTACAGTTACATCACCCTGCCACAAAGAAAAATCAGGGGCGGTCCTCGGGGGGTCTGTTGACACTGGTATCAACAAAAGTAATGAGGGAAGTAAAACTGTTGAAAACAAAATGTAAATGGGTCCAATTAAGTAGAATTGAACTTCTGGCGGTGGAATCGAATCATAAAATGTTGATTTTAATGAATGTATATATGTAGTGGGATAATGGGGAGGAGTATGAAAGGGAGATGAGGTGTTTTAATGAGGATGTAGACAGTACTTATGAAAATAGAAAATATCCCGCAGATACAATAATAATATTGGGGGATTTCAATCATAAATTAAATCCAAAAAACGCAGACCTCTGGAATAGGGAACAGTTAGAGGTGTTCGGAATAAACCCAGCTAGGTTCCCAGCTGGGGAGATTTCCAAACAGGACTCAGAACTTGTACACGCCCTAGGAGGTAGGGGCCTTCACTGTGTAAATGGCAGAATAGAGACAGACTCCCCTGCAGGAAAGACGTTTAATCTAGGGCAACAGAACTGCCCTATTGACTATATATTTTTGCAAGCCTGGAACTTCCCCCAGATTAGGGGTTTTAAGATAGAACAAAAAGAGGTGAGCGATCACAAACTTCTCCACCTAATAATATCAGGGGGAAGGAAATTGCAGAGAGAAATGGTGATTACCCAGGAGGTCGAGTACCTAAACGGGTGACGACACGACTAACTGATGAATATATGGAAAAACTGAAGTTCATGCAAATAAAAACGGCACCTGAAGATTGCGAGAATAAAACCCTGGAATGGTTTATAGGGAAATTAGAAGAAGTGGTTCAATGCTTAAGAATAGAATTAAATAGGGAGAAATCCCCGAGGGTAAAACAAATAAACCGAGGGAAAGGGTTTTCAGTGACGTGCCAAAATAAGAAAAAGGAGATACGGGCAGTACAAAGAAGACAAAAAAAGAACTTCACACAAGAGAGACAGGAACAACTAATCAAGCAGAAAAAAGAATTTAAATTAATGGTAAATAATGCAAAAAGGATATATAAAGAGAAATGCTGGTTAGATCTATTAGAAGCCATAGAGGATAAAAATTTAAGGCAAGTTTGGAAACTAATAAAAGCTGCAGCCGGAACAGCAGATGGAGAACTAAACTGCGTGGTGAGTGAGGCCGCATGGGAAGAGTACATAAGGGAATTGTACGGGGTAAGATCGCCCAGAGAGGATGTGGAGGCCAAAATATGGCTAGAAATCTCCGAAGACTTAATAACCAAATTTAACGAAGAACAGGTAGAGCTTACAATAAAAGAACTTAAGCTAACCCGGGCTGCAGGTCCAGATAATCTCCCTGCAATAATTCTGAAGTCGGAGGTTAAATGGTGGGCAAGATTTCTGGCTAAGATGTTCCATATAGTCTTAAAAGTAGGAGTAATGCCATCTACCTGGAAGGGTGCCATAATTAGGCCAATCCACAAGAAAGGGAGTAAAGAGGCGCCACAAAATTACCGGCTGATCAACCTCTTAGATATAGGAGAGAAAGTCTTCTCTAAAATTGTATTGAAACAATTGAATGCATGGGTCGAAGAGTTCCAAATTGTACCCACAGAACAGGGTGGATTTAGAGCGGGCCATTCCACAATAGATCATGGATTTGCCCTATGGGCTATGGCTAGGAAGTCGACGGAACAAAACGGCAAGCTATGCTGTTGTTTCGTCGATTTCAGAGCAGCCTTTGATTCAGTGGATCGGACTTGCCTATGGGATACCCTAAAGAGGTTAAATATTCCCAAAGATCTCCTCACAATAATAAAGGAACTACGTAGGGAAAATTGGGGGCAAGTTATCAAGGATACCGTGGGATCTTTGACCCCAAAAATACCCATTGCCAATGGATTAAGACAGGGCTGCGTGTTGGCTCCCCAGCTTTTCTCTATTTTTCTGTCTGATCTCCCGGCATATCTAGAGGTGGAGGGTAGTGCCAGCCCTAAAATGGATGGAAACAAGGTATCCTGTTTATTGTACGCGGACGATCTGGTAATAGTAGACCAGACCGAGAGGGGTCTCCAAAGAAAGCTTAATGCCTTTAAGACATATTGTGATAGTAAACTCCTAACTATTAATCTAGATAAAACCAAAACCTTATGTTTCGGAAAAAAGATAAGTAGGTTCAGTTGGTACATAGGTGATCTCAAACTGGAGACAGTTAATGAGTACCGCTACTTGGGTATATGGTTCGATAGGGCCCTAAATTGGAATACCCACCTGGAAACACAAAGAGCAAAGGCACTCTCTTCCATATGTGGTTTAAAAAGGTGTAATGGGGATTATGGAGAGATGTCACACCGACCAATGCTTAGAGCTTTTGAGGCAATGATCCCCTCCCAAGTCCTGTATGGAGCAGAGATCCTTTATTTGAGCGGTAAGGAATCCTGGGATGTGATAGAGGGTAAATGCATAAAAAGGCTCTTATCCCTTCCTCAATCTTCTATGATACAAGCCATAAGAACAGAAATAGGTACAAAGTCCTGGGTGATACAAGCTCAGATGGCTGTGATCAGATCTTGGAAGAGATTGGAAGATCCAGAAAGGCAAAAAGTAGCACACTGGTGTCGTACAGAAATTCAGAAAAGTGAGCTAAAATGGGCAAAGGTCAGTAGGGAAAAATTTATGGGAATTTGTAAATTATTAAAGATTGATGTGGACCAGGAAACGTACCAAGTTCTTAGTACCAAAGGTGAGCTGAAGCAAAGGGGGAAAGAAGTCTCTAGACTGACTGATATTGAATATTTAGTACAGAAAAAATCAGTAGCGCATATGTTAAACGCTTGGTCCAATGAAAACTGGTTCCCCTACCTTGATAGGCTACCAAACCGTGGGTACAGGCAAGAGATCCTGAGGCTTTGGATCGGGATTAACCCATGGCTAATAAACAGAGACCTTAAGTCAAAAATGTTAGACCAGCAAGGTCTTTGCAGGTGTAAGTTGGGAACTAAAGGAGACCTGATACATTTCCTGCTAGATTGTCTGACACTCTTAGATCAGAGAAAACTGTGGCTGCGCCCAGTATTTCTAAAACATGACATAAAAACAAGGACGCAGGCAGCCAGCCTTTTAACCGAAATCCCTTCCATTGATATTGTAATTGCCCTCGGAAAATTCATAAAGGTGGCCCTGAGTGCATTGAGAAGCCAGGAATAATCTGTAGTACTGTATGAAATTTTAGTTGAATGAAATACTTGGAGTGGAAAGAAAATGAATAGGTTTTTATAATGTAAATATAAGTTTTAAGGTACATGTACATTTTTACTGGTATTTCATAGGATTGTTTTAACGGTTGAATTTTTAAAATAGGCTTATGAATTTACTGTGCATACTCCATTTTGTGTTATGTTCATTGCATTGTTTAAAGACTATGGTCATAATAAACATACATTTTGACTTGACTTTTGACCCCTTTTTAGATCGTCACTCTAAAGTTCGTTTTTCACCCTCTAAGATGCATTCCCAATTTACAAATACTATTCACAATAATGCTTTAGTGGACATTTGGAGACTTTGTAATCCTGACCTTAGGGAATATAGTTTTTACTCCCCTGCCCACAACTCACAATCTCGTATTGACTATCTTTTCCTTAGCAAATCTCTCACACAGCACGCTATACATTCTGACATCGGCTCTATTCTGATTTCTGACCATATCCCGGTACTCGATAACATTGATCTTCTCCCTTTTTCTCCTCATCCTGGAAAATGGAGATTCAATAATTCCTTGCTCCTAGATCCTATTTTTTGTACAGAATTCTCTAACTTTACAACAGAGTTCTTTTTACATAATCATACCCCTACCTCCCCTTATGTTATGGTTTGGGACTCTTATAAGGCGGCCTCTAGAGGGTTCATTATTAATTTTGTCTCCCGTAAGAAAAAGGCCGGCGAGGCTAAATCCTCATCCCTACTCGCAAACATTAAGACACTGGAACTGGCTTATCACTCTACAAATTCTGAATCTTCCCTTAAAGATCTCAAAGAAGCCAAAGTTTCTTTTTACAAATTCACCACTGAGGAAGCTTCTAATTCACTATTGAAGTATAACGCACGGTATTATGGAGGTCAAAACAAGATGGGAAAGTTACTTGCTAACTATCTTAAGATTCGGAAAGAACGCACTAAGATTGCACAGATCACCTCTTCTTCAAGCGACATCTTATTCAAGGATAAGGATATTCTTTCTGAATTTATGCTTTTCTATAAGAACCTTTACACACCTGAGGTCGTTCCTTCCTCATCTGACATCCTTTCTTACTTTCAGTCTCTTTCTCCTCCTCCCACAGCTCATGTGAATTTCGAACCTCTAAATGCTGACATTACGCTCTCTGAAATTTCTCATACGGTTTCTAAACTACGGCATGGCAAGGCTCCTGGTCCTGATGGATTCACCATTGAATTTTACAATCACTTCTCCTCTCTTCTCTTACCGAAACTATTATCTCTTTATCACACCTTCCTAGCTTCTGGTCTTTCCAGTGGTTCCTTGCAACAAGCTTTTATTTGTTTAATTCCCAAAGATGATAAATATCATACCCTATGTAAAAATTATCGCCCTATCTCACTCGTCAACACCGATTATAACATTTTAGCCACAATCCTAGCCCTCCGTCTAGACCCCATTCTACCTGATCTGATTGGTCCCGAACAATCTGGTTTCGTAAAAGGTCGACTCTCTTCGGACAACTCCAGAGTCTTTTTCAACATACTCAGCAGAGCTTCTTCTCTAGATCTACCACTTGCTGCCATTTCTCTCGACGCGGAGAAAGCTTTTGATAGGATTGGATGGGACTTCATGTTTCAAGCTCTCTCTTGGTCCGGTATCCCTTCTAAATTCATCTCTCTTATTTCTCTACTTTATTCCAACCCCCAGGCGTCAATCTTTGTTAATGGTGCTGTTTCCGACTATTTCACTCTTCAAAGGGGGATCCGGCAGGGTTGCCCTCTCTCCCCTTTACTTTTTGTCTTGGCTTTAGAACCTTTCCTTACCATAATCCGTCAAGATGTTTCGATCTCTGGTTTTCCTTTTGCCTCCCAACAAGTTAAACTCTCTGTCTATGCTGACGATATTCTTTTCTATTGTTCAGATCTGATATCTTCTCTTCCCTCTTTTTTGCATCAAGTTTCCTCTTTTTCAGCGGTCTCAGGCTATCGCCTCAATGTTGATAAATGCAAAATCCTCCCTTTAAATACACACTGTCACAAACATCTTTTCGATATCTCTGGTTTCTCATGGCAACCGACTAAAATCAAATATTTAGGTGTTTGGTTCGCCCCTCTTTTATCAGAAACTCTGAAGTTCAATTTCGAATATATCTCGAATAAATTAGAATCCGCCATCACTCGCTGGAATCCACTTTTCTTGTCCTGGTGGGGCCGCCTGAGTTCGATCAAAATGATGCTCTCTCCTCTCCTGTTATATACTATCTCCATGATACCGATTCATAGTCCTGACTACTACTTTAAGAGGATTGATTCCATCTTGTTGAAATTTCTCTGGAAGGGTAAAAAATCTCGTATTGGTCTATCCTCCTTACGTAAGGATAAATCCCATTCTGGTGTCCGTTTTCCTGATTTCAAAGTCTATCATCGTGCTTTTTCTCTCAAACAATCTGCTCGCTGGTTGTCCACGGACCTTCCTTTCCATCCTCCCCTAAGGTTAACGATCAAGTCTTCTTTTCTTTCTCCTTTCACATTTAGTGAGTTTTTATCATTTACTTCCTCTCTCCATAGTCTCCACAATCCTGTTCTCTCTCATTCCCGTAAATTAATTTCTCCATATCTCTCTTCATTTTATCCTTGTACTTCTTCGACACATGAACAACCTATCTGGCATAACAAAAAGCTTACGATACGGAATCGTACTTTCTTTTGGAAGTCCTGGCATTCTCGTGGCATCCGATGGATTTCTCAGCTTCTCTCTCACAATCTTCCTCTTTCTTTTTCAGATCTTCGATCTCAGTTTTCATTGCCACTCAATGCACGGTCTCAATATGACTCACTTTATCCTAATCTTCTATCTTATCTAGCATCATTGCCATCCTCTAATACCATTCCTCTCTCCCATCATACTACAGCCTCGATTATAGATTCCTCTCCTTTTGCTTCCTCTTTGTACAATTCACTCCATTCCTCTGCTGACCGATCCAAAACAAAGGTTGAACTAGCTTGGGAACAGGATTTCTCTTCAGATTGGCCGGTTGCTTTGTGGGACAAAATTTGGCTCAAAGTACACAAGACTTCTAGGGCTGCCAATACGACCCAAACTCTTTACTTTATTTACAACCACACCCTTTTTACTCCAACTATCTTATCCTCCTTCTCAACAGACTCTCTCCCTACTTGCTGGTCCTGTCCTTGTCCATCTGCAAACTTACAACACATGCTTTTTGATTGCCTTCCCATCTCTCACTTCTGGAACTTGGTTTGGTCCCAACTCCAGAAAATTTTTCATTTCACTATTCCTTTTTCTCCCTCTCACATATTTTTGGGTTCTCTTTCCCCTGCACTCCCCCAATCACATACTCACTATCTCCTATTGAATCTCTTTATTGCCATTGCCTTTCACCACATTACTTCCAATTGGAAACAAGCCACTAATGTTTCTTTCCGATCCTGGTGGAATGCAATATGCTTTCACCATAGATTGGATACTAATTTTGTCTCCCCTATTTCCCTAGCAATTAAGCGGCATCTCCTTTGGCTTCCTTTAGTGCACTACCTCTCCTCCTCTGCCCCTTCCTCCACCACTCATGATGTTCACTCTATTGAGGTTCGCAAACCGCCTTGACTTATCTTTTCACATTTTTAGCGTCCATATCCATTATTATAGGTTCTTAATGCTTGCTTTGTCACTATTTAAAGTATTGTCATGATTTCAGGTATTGTTTTCACTTCAGGTATTTGATTATTGATGTATTTGATTATTGTTGTATCAGATTGTTTCCCTCCTCCCTTCCCCCATTTCTTGTATAACTTTTTAGATTTTCATATTTTGACTGTTTTTTCACTGCTTGGTTTTTCCTTGTATTTCTTTCCTGTTCAATAAACTCAAACTTAAAAAAAAAGTATGTACTTGTACAACTGCACACTCAGGCTGCAGGAGCAGGCACTGTCACTTTAGTAGTGGCACAATAGATGCTGCAGTCCACTGGTGAAATTTAACTTACAGGCCCTGGGTACACTGTGTACCATATACTAGAGACTTATGGGTAAGTTAAAAATGCCAGTTAATGTTTTTAACAAGTTTATAGGGCTCAGAGCACATGGACTGGGACCTGGTCAGCAGGGCCTTAGTGTATAGAGCGCAAAATCTAACCACATCAGTTAAACAATATAAGGGTGACAGTGTATCCACATAGGGTTTTTACTTTATGTGTGAAAACTTACATGCCATTCACAGACACTTTTACTTTCTTGATGGCTATACTATGGGGATAAACTATTTTAAAGTGCTTGTGATTTCGACACATTAATGGATTACATATTTTAGATCTCCCAGGCTTTTAGATCCCACTGTAAACTGGCATGGGATTTTGGTCAAAAGTAATGGTTTATGATTTCTTTTCAAATAGTTTCTGATTGATTTAATATTTAGCCACTGTCACTAATAGGTGCTTTAAATCTTGAATTTGTGAAAGGTGCAAAATATGCAAAGAGGAATAATTCTAACTGAGCGTGCAATATTGATAATCATTTATAAATTCAAATCAGACATATTGCCTTTTGCAGTTTAAAAAAAGAGAGCATATTGGCCTTTATTGTTCTTGCTGCAGAATGTAGTGATAGTAGTCAGCAACCGGGATTCTGGAAATGTTTTACATGTTTAAAAGGGTCTAAAACATTCTCCAAAAATGTGTATCCACCTGCCTGTTAGATCACAATACAGTACCAGAGAGTATATTAGGGTCTAGAGCTCTGTAAGAGGTCGATTTTAAAATTGACTTTTTTACTCCTAATTGTTTTTTTTAGAGAAGGCTTCCAATTTAGTTTGCTAAATTTGTCTTGAATTTATTGCCTAAATTAAGCCATTACAATTTGTCACCACAATTCGCAGCCTTTGTCCGTGGATGCTTCATTAGTGTGTTTCACGTCTGTAAGACTGAAACTTTTTTTCCTTGCCTTCATTGTTGTTTTATAGGGATTGCTGATGTGTAAGTTATCAGATAAGAGCAGCTGCGTTTCACACAGGTAACACTGTGGGGCGGTAGGGCGGGGTAGTGGAGTGTGACATACAACGGGAAGGTGGAAAGTCGGCGATTCTGCGAGCTCAAACTAAGTGCTTTTATTTATTTATTTCCTTACACTCCACCTTCCCGTTGTATGTCACACTCCACTACCCACACTCTGCCCCGCCCCACTGCCCCGCAGCATAATCTGTGCGAGCCGCCACTGGATAAGAATGCACGTGGGTATGCTGTATGCCAATTCTTCTTTATTTTCAACACACTCAAACACCCCTGCTTTTTTATGTCTTTATTTTTCTTTGATCCTGTGTTAATTCTGGAAATCACAGAATGCAGGGTTTTCATTATGCTAACAAGTTCAGAAGGTAGGTTTCTGAGACTGACAGTCAGCAGTCATTTGCTCTTAGTTGCAACATTTCATAAGGATCCTAGCTGAACAGACTCCTTAATGCAGCATATTTATAGACATGGCCCACACTTGACACTTGCTGGGAAGCTGAGTCATGGATGGAATGTTCACACAGCATTAATTTCTTAATTTCTGGGATTTCAGTTAGGCTGTCATCACCTTGCCCATTTTTGCATTTTTATTACTGCATACTAATTTTCTGACTTTGATTAACTTCAATGATTTCTTTTTTGTGAGGGTGCCAAGACATATCTGGTATGGCAATCGTTATTAGGTAAATCACTGCCTACTTCAAGTTAATTTCTCTTCGCTACCCAATACACCGTTTCCTTTCATGCTCCGAATGAATACATTCTTCCATGCCCATAAAGAGCCCAACATTTGCTTATGTTTGTTGTGCTTGTTTATTTTGTTGTGGTTCTATTATAGTTTACGTGTATAGATTTCTGCTAAGCAATGCAGTTGGGTTTTGCTCAGTTTGCAGGTTGTATATATGGGATATAGGGCCAGATGTACGACCATTTTTTGAAGTCGCAAATGGGAAATTCAACCCGTTTACAACCGCAAAATAGGTCTGCCCAATGTACAAATCCTATTTTGCTAGTCTATAACTAATTACCAACTCACAAAATAAGGTTTACGACTTGCTATTAGGAAGTGGCATGCCAAGGGCATCCCCCTTCCTGATAGCGAGTCGCACTGCAATGTACGATTGTTTTGCGCCCGCAATTGCGGTCGCGAAACTCTCGCAGTTTACCACCTACTTCAAGTGGGTGGTAAGCTACTCGGAAACAGGAAGGGATCTCCAGGGGACCGCTTCCCCTTTGTGAATGTATGCGAAAATAATTTTTAAGAACAGCCACTGCCTACTTTTAAAAAAGAAAACTGAAACGTTTCATTTTTCTTTTTTTTAATACATCTCATTTTCCTTTGAGGAAAATGGGCTACATTTTTTTCAAAAACTACTTTACTTAAAAAGCAGTCACAGACATGGTGGTCTGTTGACCCCAGCAGGCCACCATCCCTGGGAGTGCCAGCCGTTCCTAATGGGGTTCGCAAATTGCACCTGCCTCATGAATATTAATGAGGCAGACAATTTGCGATCCCATTAGGAATTGCAAACAGTGTCTGAGACACTTGTAAACTACATTTTGTGAGTCGCAAAATAACGCAATTTGCGACTCGCAAATTATAAGGGTTGTACATCTGGCCCATAGTATTCTATACAATATATTATAAGGTTATTACAAGGAACCCAGATGTCCGGTGATCACATAGCGTATCCAAGCTGAAATCTGAGTTCCATAATAAAGTCACAGACCTTCAAGTCTACTTGATGAATAATAGACAGCCGGGGTATTTTATGACTTGTAGCACAAGGTCATCCTTCCCTCAACCCTCATTTTACATTTTTGGTATCTTGATATTTTTCATGAATAAGATACAGAGGTGGCAGAAATACGGAATAAATGTGTTTTCTGTAATGTGGAAATTAACACACCATTAAGCAGCTTGCATTTGTCTGCAAAACATATTGAAAGGAGTTTAATTTGTCTCTTTCAAGAGCTGATGCAGTTCAACAAGAATGGCCCCTCCAGTAGTGCAATAAATTAACATGCTGCCTTAAATGTCTCCTAATCAGCTGAAGATTGAACGTTTTCAGGAAAAATAATGCAAAAGAAAGAACTGAAAACGATATATATTCCAGTCATTGGTTAATCAACATCTGTAATTATGTCCAGTGGCCTATTTCTCACTATGTTGGGTCTGGAGAAAGACTTGTGATATCGCAACTGAGCTTTAATAAAATATTTCTGTAAAGTACTCAACTCTACTAAAACCAGACTCCTGCATGACAAAATTACACGTACCATCACAAAAACTCTACATATAGTCGTTCTTTCAATTCCACAGGTGTTTAGTTTGTAGCTATGTTGCACAAAGGCATTCTATGGCACAGTGGATTGTGGTGTGTATTGGCATAAGGTGTATTTGTACATATTCATCAAACCATTACTTGATATTCATGATATTTACTGGCGCTTTAATCTGTTTTTACCATTATATCCTTGTTTTCGATCACAGCATTGTCAAAAAGACATCAGATTTAAAAGTCTCTTAGCAAAACTGAATGTTCACAGAGCAAACAAACAACATTCCCGACAATAATGTCCGGTAATGTCACATATATGCACACAATAATGAAATAAAAGAGCAACAATTTACTTAGTGATTTCCACAAGGCCTCTAACAAACTGCAAAATTACATATTTGAAAAATGAAATGCACAGTAGTTTCTCCTCTGCAGAATGAAGACTTTCATTGTTTAATCTTTAGCTGACCCTATGATATATGTATACCTCATGAAAAGGTGTCTCTAGAATGCCTTCAAGATGTTTAGATACAGGTAATATACATTTACGGATCCCATTGATGGCTTGCAGAATCATGTGAGAGGGGCCGGTAGGATCATGTGAAGCACCACATGCTTACATGCAGCATTGGGTCCAAAAACATATTAAAACCCCAGTGCAGATTTATCATAGGCTTTCCTTCACCCTTGCGCCATGCAAATGGATGCAGTGCAATGCAAACCCTAGAATGAAATTTACCAAGGCCGCCTTGGTGGCCCTGTGTGGCTTGGTAAATCTGGAGTAACACAAAGCAGTGCAAGTCACTAAATGCGATGCAGTGTGCGCAACGAAATTCGTTTTATTTATTTATATGTTTACTTACCTGTTAAGGTCCTTAATCCATACATTACTATCCCCCACCCTGCCCCTCCCCCTCCCCACGTCACCACCCTGCAGGAACTCCTACTGCCGACCGCGGCTGCCTGAGTCATCTGCCTCGCACAAGTGCCGGGAGGATCACACAAGAAGCTCTATCTCCTATGGCAGTCACGTGCCTGTCAGATGGTGGGGAACACATATTGGGCCTCTAATGAGCTGCGTGCTCCGTCTTTCTTCTACCGGGTGTGTCACAGCATTACGTCAGGCAGGAAGAAGTGTCATCAGACATTGTACAACCAGAACAAATCTTTCAGAGCTCAGATTTCTGGCACAGTGCCTTATGCATTTTCTCTCATTACCAAAAGGAGAATGCAGCAGTAGCCAGGCCAGGAAGAAGGCTAGCATTCGTGGCTCCTGCTCCATTTGCTCATTAAGGGACAGGCCGGCAGGGTTATTGGCTAGTCTAAATAGTTAGGGAAATTGTTTGTCAAAGAAAAAGGCTATAAAAAAAGAACAAACAAGCATCTGAAAGAACTTTAAGGAGGCAAAAATATTGTTTTTGTTTTTTATCAGAAAAACATGCTTCACCCAGAAAGTTATTTTTTTACACATACAAACGCACATCTTCATACACATTTTTACTGACATCGACACAAACACACACAAGCATTCAAAAATTACATTAAAAGTTAAATTCAGAAAGTAATCCCAGACACACTTTTCTAAACACTCATGCACCATAATTAACATACAAACACAGCTGTACAACACACATTGCATGAAATCACCACCACCCATCACTCATCATCCATATATAGAAAATTGTATATACATACATCTCACATGAACACAATTTCTTCTGCTCAAACATATTCATATACCACATACAGTACTACACACTCGTTCACCCACTGTCCATAAATGAGCATAAGACACAGTCAACGTTAGAAAATACACATAAAGTCTTGCAGAATTTGCAGACACAGACACATCTCCCAGGCACAGGATGCCTGGGACAGTGTGTATGTGAGAGATGTGTGTGTCTGCACCTTGTATCCTGTGGCACACCTCAGTACACACACACTCCAAACCAGGAAATCATACAGACAGGACCAATACTCATTGAAAGACAGTCAAAACATTCATACCTGTTAGAAAAAACTTCCCACACAAAATTAAGCTGCTCTCTCGCACACACTAACAGACCTTCCTGTATTTTACTCAAACACATCTAATCATCCATGACCCTGAACTCAGACAGGCACTTAGTTACAGATAACGCACACCCAATAAACACCAAGATGTTTACACCATTTATAAACCCCCCACTTAATCTTCACTCGAACCCACACATCTCACACACGTGCACCCTACCGCACCTTGCCTCACAGTACTTCACTAACTAATTTTTCACTTCTACACAGGAAAGCGAATACAATTAACAGTCACACTCATCCAAACCTACTCATTACATTCACACAATTTAGAATAAAAAGACATAGCTCACTTCCCTCACTAAGATACACACCTTTCACGCATAAACACTGTACGTTCCTTAGCTGATATTATTTAATTCACAGCACACCGCTACACACACTCTCAAACACCCATCCAACACACTTATCAGTCAAGCATTTTGAGACAGAAGTTATACATACTAAAACAGTAAAAAATTTTACACCATTAAAAGAAAATGAACATATTGTTTTTATCACAGTCTCATACATAAATGGCCAGGCAAACACCCACCCACACACCAACACACACACACACACACACATTTTTCTTCTTCTTGACTCCTTTTAAGAACACTCACAGATAGAGGCCACACACACCCAAAGATGTTAAATGTGTACTCAGCAAAGAACACATTTTGATTTAGATTAAATCGAGCATAAAGCCATGCCTTCTAAGCTTTGTAAAATGGTTGTAACTGAACGGTGGTCCTAGATTGGCGGCAAGGAATTCCATATTCCAGCAACTTTTACCAAAAGGGACATGTTGCAGAGAATTACATATTAGAATTTCCGAAAATTATCGAAACAAAATCTGCAGAATGAAGTTGTCTTGAAAGCATCCATGTAGAATGAAATTAGTTTTGGAGATAGGTTGGGCTTTTCCTAAGCAAATTTTGATGGACCGAGAGAGAGATTTAATGGCAACCAATGTAGAATTTTGAAGATAGCGGTAGTAGAGGCTTCTCTAGGCCTCTGATCAGCCAATCTACAACCCATTTTCTGTAGACGTTGAAGAAGTCTTAACTGTCCCCCAGTACAGCCTAGAAATGGGGAATTATAGTAGTCCAAGTGGCTAAGATTAAGGACCTGGACAATTTAAGGGAAATTCTGCCCAGGCAAAAGGGGCAGAAAAGTGTACAAGCTGTCTATAATTTAAAAGCAGACAGAAGAACATTTATTGAATTAATATGGGCAAATTTGGTCAGTTTGTTATGTATAAATAAGATCAAGTTTCACAATGACAGGTGGAAAGGAAAGGGGGCCTGTGATGTTGACCAACGTTTTAAGGGAACAGTACCAGACATTCTTTGAGTGGACAAAAATAATACCTCCGTTTTATCAACTTTGAATTTGAGTGAGTCACCCACCAGCCAAGTACCAACTACTGACATACAAGACTGAAAATAACCGAACGCAAGTTGATCCAAATTATCAAGTGAAATTCGAACCTGATTATAATCAGCATACATCATAACATGGTGGCCATAGCTGCTGATCAGCTGAGCCAAAGGGTGTAAGTAAACATTCAATAAACATTAAAATAGTTTGTATAACTTACTACTTGCTGAAAGCTTGCATAAGAATAAGTAATGCAGTAATTAGTAGTTAAAGAGGGGGTCATATAGTATTGCATTAACACTTTCCAGGAACTTAAAAAACAAATACATGTAAGTGGGCATTCAGGCTTGGTCATTATCTGATTTGATAGTCCCTCTTCTTAAGCTCAGTCTTTGAGTGTATCAGAAGAAAAGGGCTGACTTTTGACACTGTTGTTAACACCCACAATATTATGCACATTTTTAGGTCTTCACAAACAATTCCAAGGTATCTTTCCCCCTCATTTACAACATATATTCCCAGAAAGATTGGCATATATTCATCAACAATATGAGAGGCGTCACTATTTTGCCCCCATTTTTTCAGAATCTATATGCAAAGTAATTTTTCTACAAGGCACAGGAGAAATATTTTCTGTTCGGGGAAAAAACCCACAAAAATGCATTCGTGAACGTGTACATTCCCATCATGCCTTTTTCTGGATGATGTTTGATGTTTGTGGGTTTTTATATAGCGCACGTACACTCCAAGGAGCATCTTGGCGCTATTGACTTCATTGCAGTATTGGGAGGTTGTAACTGACCTTTAAAAAAGTCCTTAGACTAAGGTCTTGCATTTTGATTCCGATAGTCCATAGATCCAGGTTTTTAGTAGTTTTTTAAAAACTTTTTCTGATGGGGATGCTCTAAGATGAGCTGGAAGAGTATTCCAGGCTTTAGCGCCTAGGACTGCCAAAGATTTTCCACCTTTAGTGGCCAGTCGGAACTGGGGTATGGTCATTAGATTGGCCGTAGCTGATCTGAGTTCTCTATTTGGAAGGTATCTGTGAAATTTATTGGACAGATATTTAGGTCCGCACTTATGAATGAATAAATATTAGCCTGTATACTTACAGGACTGCTACATGGCAATGTCCGTGACTCAACAAAGAAAGAAGAGGAAAGCAAAAGGGGTGATTTTACAATGTTCTGAAATACTGGTCTGTGAGTCACACCAAGAAAGAATAATAAATTCAATGTAGATGTAAGGAAAGAAGTCCCCAACCATTCTTTCATCTCAGACAATCTTTCATTTGTCCTAGGGGCTTTGTTGTGTTTGTTTTCTATTTAGATTGGTGTGTAAAGCACTTAACTGCAAAAGACCCCAAAATGCTGATTGAGTGCTCTTTCGTATCATCACTGGTGTGCTCTAAGGTGAAGGAGAAAACCTAAGTTTGTCTACCTGGCAGTCTCGAGGCAAAAGCTCCCTTTCGATCCAAATCATCCCTGATGGCAGAATGTTATATTTTTGGGGGGGTTGTATTTGTGCCAAGGGTTAAAGCATACTGATTTCATCCTGTATGTTAAGCCCACTATCATGTGGCAAATACGGTTTGTAAAAATGTGAATTATTAATTCAGATGGATGTTATTCTACCACCAGTCATAAAATCACTAATCTACTTGGTTCAGGCAAAGGTTTTGAAAATATAAACCTGAGCTCAACAGAGCCAACAGGCTTAGCTTAGAGAAAGTGAGTAAAACATTTAGAAGCGCCAACATGTATTTATAAAAATAAAAGGAAAATGTAATAAACAAAATCACACCAAAATGATGAATATTTAATAAGGGGAGTCTGAGCTAAGAATATTTATACGATCTGAAGCAAAACGGCCAAGATAAAGTAAAGCTCTAATGGGTAACCACTGTTCATGGTTGCCTGGGACATAGGCGTAATTTTAGGTGGCCCGTGAGAGCGCGCAGGTCTGATTCAGCAAGATGGTCCAGATTTAACCTTCTAACTTAGTCTAATAGAAGTTCAAATGATCCAGTAGAGTAAGCGTGCAGTCTATAGCCAAAGAAGTCCTATGGAAGTTGGACAGCCATTGGGTGAGGTCGATCTGAAGTCATTCATTTTAGAGGGAAAATCTCAGAGAGGACAAAGTAAATATTTCACACAGAGAGCAGTTCGTACATCCGCTACTCTATGAGCTTTTGACCTCTGAAAATTTCTTTGTTCTGCATAAGTCTCTTTTTGGGTTCTCAGAATCCTCCAGCAGGGCAAGGCTGTAGGCTGGATCTGTAACGAATACATCAAAGTCTGAGAGGCAACAAACAGTTTGCTGTACAAGTTTTCCAAACGGCAAAAGGTTCTGAGCAGGACCAACTTGCAATCTTCACCAACCGAGCTCGCACCTATGTCGAATTGACATGAGAGGTTGGTGAATTTATTGAGATGTCTGGATATCCATTTTATTTTTTAATTTCCAACTTTTCAGAGATTGATGGAGAAGTCCAGCTAGGCATAGCCATGGACCCCAAAGCCTTAGGGACAACACTTAGGCATCAGGATTTTCTTCATCAGTGGCCACAAGTAGGTCCAGTACAGGTCCTGTTGCAAGTCTCTTCAGGAAAAAGGCATCTTGGAGCTTGTTACATCAGCAAACTAACCCTTTTACTAGTCCATGTCTTTGTCCTGGGTGCAAGTGGGAGCAAGTCCAGTCTTCAGGAATGTCTCCTCACATGTCTCAAACATCAGGTGCAGCCATTCGTCTGTTCCTGCTTAGGCCCAGAACATATTCTGAAGAGCTCGCCATAGGTTTCACTAGCCAGGGTGTTTAGGTGACTCCTGGACACTCCCTAACCATTTGAGATAAACTTTCCAACTTTTGCAGCACATCCTGTTTGCCACACTGTAAACTATCCCAAAGAGTGTACTATCCTAAGGGAAAGCCAACATGGCGCAGGCCTTTGTGCCTTAGAGGAAGCTTGTGTGTCACTGAAGGGTGCGATTAGAAAAATGAGCTGTCCGCTCCTCCTATGTTACACCAAACTGGTTCTAGGACTAGCTCCCCTTCCCATTGGGATGGTGTCCAACTACTACCTTGGGCCTAAGAACAAAAAGCTTCTCCTTCCTCAGGTCTCACCTTACACTAAACGAAGATTGGGGAAGCTTCACTGCTGACCCTTTCAAGTTAGTGTAGTTCCTGGATCCTCCCCAGCTTCCCGTCCTGAGGTAATATGTATCACACATTCTCCAAACCCAGCAGACCTAGTCACCAGGCATAATCAAATGTCTCTGCCCTGAGAGCAGTTTTCACACCTAATTAAGTTCAAGCAGTGGCAGAACAGCTGTTGCCAGGCTACATCAAATTAGCCCCCAGGAGCTTAAGAAGGAAATTCTTGAAAACTGGTTTATTAGTAGGGATAAGTATGGATTTACCACTAATAAAATGACCACTAACAAAATAAAAGGTTCAGTTAAGGTATCAATAAGTTATTCCCTTCATCCCCTTGGCAGTTTGCTGTAAGCAGGTAGGCTTAACTTAGGAGACAGGTGTGTAAGCATTTAAAAACAGTGATACATTAAATAAGTAAAACACAATAAAAACCCAACAAAACTTTATACAAATCGGATTTATTTTTTATGAACAAATAGACACCAGAATGACAAAAATCCAATGTAGGGAACTAGAGATATGCATTTTTAAAGATTAAAAGTAAAACCAGCGCATAGCAGCCAATCTCATTCAAAGGGTTACAAAAGTTCATGCTGGACTGCGACAAAGGCTATAGTTCAGGCCACCCATGATGTAACACTTTTACACTTAGTTCCAGAAGTGTTTCTTGATGCAGATAAGTCATCCACAGCACCAGCCAATGGTTCAGATGTTCAGGTTTGTCTATTGGGGTTTGGGACTACATCTCCCACAATGCACTTGTTGAAATTATTTAGCATTTTACAAATGTGGCTCCAAACTTTTGAATTTTTTTTCTGAAGTTCCTCTTGAGGGTTCAAAGAGTTCAAAACACCAACCTCAGGGTCTAAAAGCTCTGTTGCTTTCAGGGAGTCCACTTCTTCCACTTTCTGGAGCAAAGCAAAGTATTTAGGGATGCAGTTCCAAAGTTTGCAGCAGGTGAAGTCATTCAGAGTGCAATCATCTTGGTGCTGACCGGAGTTCCAGCAGGGCAGTCCTTTTCTTCTTGTAGTTTCAGGCAGGGATCTCCTGTAGCTATTTTGTACCTGTAGCTTTCATAAAGGCCCTCCTTAATCCTTTTGGAGCAAGGCAAAGTCCTTAGGGTTGCATTTACAAAGTGTGCAGCAGGTGCATTCATATTGAGTGCTGTCCACTTGGGGTGCAGACCAGGGGTTCCAGCAAGGCAGTCCTTCTTTTCTTTATTTTTCCAGGGGGGGATCTGATTGGCTTAACAGCTCGCCCACTATTTTTCTGAGTACCGGTGTTAGGCAGGTGGGCACCCCGACCATTAGGATAAAGGGTGCCACACTCATGAATGATCACTTTCTCCAAAGTGTGGCATATTCTTGACCCAGAAAGTACTATTCTCCCAAAATTCAAACCCAAAACTTTCTTAAAGGTTAACATCGGGCTAAGCCATCTAACTGGTGTGGCTCGGTTTCCCTAACACACCCCTTCCATCCCCTACGCTAATCTAATTACAGTTGCATGATGTTACATCGCATAGTAATACCACGTGTGCCATAACAACGCGGGTATTACTACACAATGTCAATTTCACCGACATGCCAATACATCGCATACTTTTAAGACGAGTATGCCTTACCACGCTGCCATTACAACGCAAAGGCATGCGTGGTAAAGCTATACTCGTCGTTAAAGTTTGCAAGGTAAGTGACAACCCTACCCTACACCTACACAACACACTACTCCCACCCCTACACTACCCCTAACCCAAAAACACTACTACACTACAACACTACCCACACTACTCCCACCCTTACACTACCCCTAACCCAAAAACACTACTGCACTACAGCACTACCCACACTACTTCCACCCCTGCACTACTCCTAACCCTAAAACACTACTACACTACAACACTACCCTAACCCTAAACAACTACTACACTACAACACTACCCACTCTATTCCCACCCCTACACTACTCTTAAGCCTAAGACACTACTACACTACAACACTACCCACACTACTCCAACCCCTACACTACCCCTAACCCTAAAACACTACTACCCACCCTAAACCACAACCCACACTACTACCACCCCATACTACCATAAACCCCAAAACACTACTACACACCAACACTACCCACACTACTCCCACCCCTACACTACCCCTAACCCCGAAACACTACTACACTACAACACTACCCACACTACTCCAACCCCTACACTACCCCAACCCTAAAACACTACTACCCACCCTAAACCACTACCCACACTACTCCCACCCCCACACTACCCTAAACCCCAAAACACTACTACACAACAACATTACCCACACTACTCCCACCCCTACACTACCCTCAACCCTAAAACACTACTAAACTACAACACTACCCACACTACTTCCACCCCTACACTACCCCTACCCCTAAAATACTACACCACACTAACACTAAAACACTACACTACACAAGCACTACTATACTACATTAAAACCTAAAACACAACACTACCCTAAACCCTAAACCACTACAGTACACAAGACTACTACACTACCCTAAACCCCAAAACACTACACAAACACTACTATACTACCCTAAAACACTACACAAACACTACCATACTCCACTAAACCCTAAAACACTACACTACTCTAAACCCTAAAACACTACACTACACAAACACTACAACACTACCCAAAACCGTAAAACACTACACTACACAAACAATACTACACTACCCTAAAACCTAAATCACTACAATAGTACCCTAAACCCTATTATACTACACTAAACAAACGCTGCAGCACTACATTATACTACACTACAAAAAAAACCACTAAAACATGTTTAAAAAACACACAAACGTTATAACACTACTTTTACACTACCCTAAACCCTACAAAATGAACCGCCACCCCAAGCTCAAACCCCTTACCTCTCTCCTCTCCAGCATCGCCGTCTCTGCTCCCAGTTCCTTCTTTCTCCTTCCTGCTTGGTGCACGTTGTTGTGAGAAAACAGCCTAAGTTTCCTCACAACGACTTGGATAGCCGCCGCCATTACTCATTACATAGCATGCATTGTAAAAGCGCAGCCGATGTAATGGTATGCGTGGTTTTTACCACGCGTTGTAACATCGCATGCGTTGTTTTGTTCTCTGCAATAGCGCCATGAAGCCTTCAGGCGTACAAGCGCTTAAGAAATACATTTTAACATAACATAACATAACATAACAATAACAACGCGTGGTAAAACCGAGTTGTGATGGTTGTTTCCCCTAATTACAGCAGCGTTTGGCTTCTCCACCCCATTCTGTCTTTTGCTCTGCAGTTTACAGATCTTCTCCCACAGGAAATCTTTTGTCTCCAGTCAGGCCACTTCACACCTCATTAAGACAGCTGGATTCACCTGCAGAGGCTGGCCAATCAATCAGGAGAGGGCTGCTGGGGAGTCGCGCGAGCGCGTCGACCAAGATGGCCACCGCCACCGGAGCTCCGTAAGTGAACCGGCCCAATTAGCCGATATACAACGATATTCCTGTCAGGAATCAACAATTTATGGCAGCGCTTGCATTCTTTACTTATTTCCCACCTGGTGCTTGACTTTCAAACGATTTCTCTGTGGGGAAGTGCTTCTGCTGGCTCCTTGGTTCCTCTCCCCTGCTTCTGCTCCTGCTTCTGCCGGCTTGCTCTACATAGGGGGCGGAGTGCTCACAAAGAGAGGGCCTGGCTTGGGCCTGGCCAGACCCACGACCCAGTTTAGCTGCTGCACCAGTCCTTTTGAAGAGCTTTTGGGGAATTTTAAGTCCTTTTTCCCTCATATTTATTAAATTTTGAGGTGTTTTTTCATATTCTGTATTTCTCTGACGCAAAGGGTTATTTTTTCACCTCAAGATGGAAAATAAAAATGTGGCTGCTAATAAAAGGAAAAAGCAGATATCGCCTACTCCATCTAAGTCTAAGGTTGTTGAATCTTCTGAACAGTCGCTTGCTCTAATTTTGGAAGAAATTCAGGCGCTGCGCATGAATACTGATACTATTGCGACTGAAGTGAAAAATGTTCGCAAAGATATGGCGTCCATGTCCATGAAAGTGTCTGATAATTCTATCAAAATTCAGGACAATAAAAATAAGTTGGACTCTTTTACACCTTTGGTGAATCAAATAGTACCAATGCATACTCAATTGTTGGAATTAAAAAACCGTAATAGACAATACAATCTCCGTATTTTCAATCTGCCTGAAGAGATTGAGGGATCTGATTGTCGCTTATATCTAGAGTCATTTCTACCTGGCTTCCTAAATATCAAATTCCCAGAAAAATTTGAAGTGGATAAGGCTCACAGAATTCCCTCGCATAGGAATCCTTGCCACACTAAACCCAGGCAAATGATTTTAAAGGTTTTGCGACACCATCATTTGGTCCTTATCAGGAAAGCAGCAAGAGACATTCCCTCACTCTTAGTGAATGGTTGTAAAATCTTTATCCATCAAGATTTTGCTAAGGAAACGGTTGCTATTCGCAAGGAATTTTCCTCTTATCGTCCACAACTGAAAAGCCTTGGTTTTAAGTATGGTCTATTTGATCCTTCTACGATGAGAGTCTGGAAAGACACCTTCTCTACATCTTTTCATCGTCCTGAAGATCTAAGACTTTTTCTGGAACAACAAGCTTCACCGTCCATGGACACTCATGATCCTGTTACGATCCGGTTACTTGAACGCTTATGGTCTGATTCATCCTACCAGTTAAATATTTTCTCTCTTCACGGGCTCCAACGGTTTTATGGCCATGCTTGAGGAACGGGTGTGCGTCTCTGTATTCTTCGTAATGTTTCTGTTTCTTGTTTGTCCTTTTTCCTTCCCTTTGTGTTTCTTCCTATTGTATCTTTCCTTTTATTGCTCTCTACATAGAGTTGCTCTTTCTCAGTGGCTGTTTTTCATTTCCTCTTCCTCTGATTCTTTTTCTATCCTCTTCCTTCTAGTTCCTGATGGCTAATTCTCATAATGTTGAAATTGTTTCACTTAGGGGTCGATTCCGATTCGGGAAAAACCGCTCCGACTAGCCGTTCGGAGCGTTTTTCCCGTATGAATCGTACCCTGCAACGTCCCCCGTACATACAACAAAGTACGATTCGTACCAGGAGCCGTACTCCGTACGAGTCGTACAAGACACCGTACGACTCTAATCTCCGTACGATTCTCCCTCGGAACCTGATGTAAGCGACATCTGTACGGTTCGCGGCTGGTTTTTACGACCCAGCAAGTACGATACGTGTCGGGTACGCACCGTACGACCCTTTTTCTACGTGTGCTGAAAACAGCCGTGAAAGCAGAGTTCGTGCCGAAACAGGTACAGAACGGCCCCCCCGGGTACGGTGCGTAACCCCCATGATCGCAGGGGTATGCACTGCGATCATGGGGTGTACGAGCCATACCCCCATTGTACGATCGGTGTACGAGCCGTACCCCATGTACGATCGCTGTACGAGCCGTACCCCATGTACGATCGGTGTACGAGCCGTACCCCATGTACGATCGCTGTACGAGCCATACCCCATGTACGATGGGGGTACAGCCTGTACACCGATCGTACATGGGGTACGGCTTGTACACCGATCGTACAATGGGGGTACGGCTCGTACACCGATCGTACATGGGGTACGGCTCGTACACCGATCGTACATGGGGTACGGCTCATACACCGATCGTACAATGGGGGTACGGCTCGTACACCAATCGTACATGGGGTACGGCTCGTACACTGATCGTACAATGGGGGTACGGCTCGTACACTGATCGTACACCGATCGTACAATCGGGGTACGGCTCGTACACCCCATGATCGCAGGGGTACGTGCCGTACCCCTGCAATCATGGGGGGGTACCCGCTGTACAAGTCGTACGGTTCACAGTCTCAGCCTTGCAATACGTATGGATCGCGACGATTCGGACGGATTCACGGAATGCGGATGGTACTACGCGACTCGGTCGGACGGGTACGATTCGTACAGAAAGGGCTACGAATACGAATCGTACGGTGGATTTTTTTACCGGATCGGAATCGAGCCCTTAATGTCAAGGGTCTACGACATCCAGTAAAACGCACTAAAATCTTGGACTACCTGGGTGCGTGCAAAGCTGACATTTGTTTTCTCCAAGAAATGCATGTTGATGACACAATTTTACAATATATGAGGAAAAAGTGGGTAGATAATATTGTTTCCTCTCCTGCGCTGGGGAAGAAAAATGGTGTTGCAATTTTCTTTGCAAAAAGGTTACACTGTCAGATTCTTAGTAAGTTCTCTGACACAGAAGGTACATATATTGTGGTTAAGGTTAAAATTCATGACTCAACCTTCTTTTTGCTTAATATCTATGGCCCTATGGCTGATGACCCTTCGTTTTGGTCTACTATAACTACTGAAGTTCTAAAGTTGGGGCAACTTCCTTTGATTGTTGGGGGGGATTTTAATGTGAATATTGACCCGTTGCTAGATAGGCTTTCCACTACAAAATTCCGACCTCCTAAAGTTTTTCATGCCTTTAAATCTTTCCTTCGCACACCCAAGTTGGCTGGTATTTGGAGGCTACACTTTCCTACTGATAAATGGTTTTCCTTTTTCTCTGATCCCCATAATTCTCATTCAAGGATTGATTATTTCTTACTTTCACCTTCATTACTTCAATCAGCCACCAACCCTGTTGTAGGTAATATTGATATTTCGGACCATGCCTTAATTCCCTTTGTTTTAAACATTTCCTCTACTTTTACCAAACAAAGTAGGTGGCGTATGAACACGAACATTGTACTTAATGATACACATAAATCTAAACTATTATAAGCTATTCAAGACTATTTTTTGTTCAACCCTGAAGGTTCAACTTCGATTGTCAAAAGATGGGTCGCCTTTAAGTCCTATATTAGAGGTACCACTATTTCTATTATGGCCCATGAGAACAAACAATTTAACTCTAATGTTAAACATTTGGAAACACAAATTGCTAAATATGAACGTTTATTTATTTCTTCTAATGACCCTCAACACAAATTTAAACTACAAAAGCTTTGTTATGAATTTAATGCTATACTTAGTACCAGAGGAGGAATCCAACTCGCAAAATCTAATGTTAAATTTCGCTTTAATACCAATAGATCTGGGAAACTCCTTGCAAACTATTTACGGATCAAGAAGGATAAAACTCAAATAACATCAATTCGTGATCCTCATGGCCAAGTTGGTATTTCCCATAATGATATTGTCCAATAATTTTTAAATTTCTATTCTACCCTATATAGTAAACCAGTCCCCTGTGATGATTCTTTAATTGATTCCTTTTTAAATAAGTGTGATTTGCCTCAAGTTTCTCCCTCAGATAGAATAGGTTTAGATTCTCCAATTACTTGTGATGAGATTTTACTTGCTATTAAATCACTTCCTAAGAATAAATCACCCGGATGGTATCCCAGCTGAATTTTATAAAGAGTTTCAGTCTCAACTTTTACCTTATTTAAGTGCACTTTTTTCCCATTTTGGTTCCTCTGGTACTATTTCTGGCTCCTTTACGGATGCTCTAATAATTGTTTTGCCCAAGCCTGATAAGGACCCTACCCTGGTTTCTAATTATCGTCCCATCTCCCTAATAAACCAGGACTGTAAACTTTATGCTAAAATCCTTGCCACTAGATTAGCTCCTATCCTTCATTCCATTACTCATCCAGATCAATCTGGTTTTATGAAAAATAGGTACTCGGCTATTAATACCAGAACGCTTTTACACGTTATTGAACAGAGCCCTCACCATACTTCCCCTGCGGGAGTGATGGCTTTGGATGCAGAAAAAGCATTCGATAAAATTCATTGGCAATTTTTATTTAAAACTTTATTATCTTTTAATTTTGGTACCCATTTTATTCGTATGATTTCTGCTTTATATTTTGCCCCTACTGCTCGTTTGTTTATTAATGGTCAAATATCTACTCAATTTTCTCTCTTTCGAGGAACTAGGCAGGGTTGTCCCCTTTCCCCACTGGTATTTTTATTAGGAATTGAGCCTTTTCTTAATTATATTCGCTGCTGTGACAGTATTCAGGGTATTGCGATAAATGATGTCACTGTTAAAACCTTAGCTTATGCAGATGATGTTTTATTGTTTATTAGTAATCCTCTTTCCTCTGTTCCCTCCCTATTAGACATTATTGCAAATTATTCTGTGGTTTCAGGTTATAAATTAAATGTAAGTAAGACTGAATTTTTTCCTTTGAATGCTTTTTGTACCTCGGATATGCTACCAAATACAGATATTCTTTGGCAAAACATTAAGCTTAAGTACTTAGGTATCCTATTTGCCTCCTTGTTACCTGCTACATTAAAACTAAATAGCGATTTTATACTTGATTATATTAAAAATAAAACATTCAAGTGGTCTTCCCTTTTTCTTACCTGGTGGGGGAGAATGGAGGCTGTAAAAATGAATATTGCACGAAAAATCTTCTACTACTTGGCTATGATTCCCACTCAATTTCCTCTCAAATTCTATTAAGCTGTTGATAAACTGTTATCTAAATTCCTTTGGGCTAACAAAGTTCCTCGTATTGCTTACAAGAAATTAAAACTCCCTAAGTCCCAGGAAGGATTTGCCCTTCCAGACTTTTACCTCTATCATAAAGCTTTTATCATAAAACAAAGCTCCTTATGGTTTACAACTTCACATGTGGTCAAACCCCCAATTTGGTTTGAATATAGAGTCCTCAATTGTGCATCCCTTTTCATTGCCCTCTTTGATGTCTATGTCTTCTGCATCCAAGGATGTTCATCTGTCATCTATAAATAAATTCTCTAGATTAATAATTAATGATTTGGACTCTAATTTTGATTTACCCTTACTCTCTACAGTCCACTTGTCTTTATGGCAGAGTGCTTTACTCAAACTAAACAGAAACATTAATTTCTGGTCCTCATGGATTTCAAAAGGAATTTTTAGCGACTACAGTTAAAGTTTGATATACCAGCTTCTGATTTCTCAAAATATCAATCTTTATGTAACTCAATTTTGGACTCTTTTCCCAATGGTATTCCCTCTTCCACCACTAATGACCTATCAATTTACCTTACGGCTGTTACGTCTTCCCCCAAAGCTGTCTCTGTTTTTTATAAAAAATGTATCACCTCCCAGGGCTCCCATGTTGGTGCAATCTCATCTTTTTGGAATAATGAACTTTCTATTTCCCTATCAGATGACTCATGGTCCTCAATATGGCTCAACAGTATCTCAGGTTGGCTTCCGGTGTCTCTTTATCAGACTAATGCTTATATTTTATTTAACGCCCTATGAACCCATCTCGATTAAGATGTGCAAAATTGTTGCCATCTGATGTTTGTTGGCAATGCAATTCAAGTTCTGGGTCACTTCGTCATATGTTATTTGACTGCTCAGTTATTATGAAATTTTGGTTGGAGGTTTGGAATGTTATTTTGAAAATTTTACCTTTACATGATGATATTTCTTATGCTATGTTAAAATATAAATCGGTTGCCCTTTCCCATCCTCTTAGTGAGTCAGAGGCAAAGTTATTTAATTTTTTAATTGCAGATGCTTCTTCTCTTTCAGTTCATGCTTGGTGGTCATGGATTACCTTTACAAGAAGAGGTGCTCGGCTGTCTCTTAAAGGCGTTACTCACAATTCGCAGTCATTTCAATCTTTTTGGTCACCTATTGATTCGTATGTTATGCAATGAAATGTTTAAGTATTCTCCTATGTATTTTGGGATTTAATTTCTCCATATTTACCATCTTTTTTGTACTCAATTTAATTGTGACTCTATATTGTATGATTTTATGATTCTATGATATGTTCACTCCCCCGCCCCTCCCTCCCTTATTTCTCCTTTTTCCCTTCCTCTTCATTTTTGCTTATTGCATTTCTTGATCATCATTTCATCATTTACGCATGTAAGATTTATTCTTTTTGTATTGTACTTGTCTATTTCTTTTGTCTACATAATATTTCAATAAAATCATTTTAAACTTAAAAAAAAGGAGAGGGCTGCTGGAAGGCTGGGTTTTGGCTCACAGAAAATAAAGTTCTATAATTTATTATAGCCCACTCCTATCAGTAGTTATACTTTAATAAAGTATTCTTATGTTAGTGGAGCTGGTGCTAAAGTGGGGAAAAAACAAATTCGCTGTTTTCCCCTTACCAGGGCATAAAAAACATCTTGTAAAATGTCCCTGCTTATAGTTACAAAGCACCCTATGTCTCGGGCACCTAGGGGGGACCTTAGGAATGATGTATATGTAAAAATAAGGTAGTTTGAGACCTTGAAAGTACCTATAATCCCAAAGACAAATCTGCATATATTTTAATGTTAAAAGCAGCCTGCCAGTCAGGGCTGGCTTTTAAAGTGACAGGAGGCACCACAGTTGAGCACACTTGAGTGCATTCAATCTACTGGGCCTCTAGACCTACACACCCTACCATGTCCCAGGTACTTACAGTAGGTTGTCAGTACCAATTGTAATTATAACTCATTATCATGTACTTTTATCAGAAAACAGACCTTGTGTCTGGTTAGCAGAGCCAAGGGTGCAGTCAGAGTAAGAAAACTAAAACCTAGTACTAAAAATGGGGGCAAAAAGTGAGGGAATATTACAAACATATCTTAGTTTCTCACACAAAACCCCCCTCCCGGCCCCCAGCCAGTAGCCTAGGACACTTAGTCCAACTCTATTAGAGTTTCCCGGTTTGTTTAGGTGCAAGAGGAAAGTAAAGAAACCAGGCTGTACAAATTGCAGGGCATACTCTGCTTTACATTCCCCTGCCAAGGCCACTTCTTCTGGGAAGCTGATCCATCTCTACTGTAACAGGACCCATTTTAAACTGAAACTTCCTCACAGCAGTTTCATTTTCTTCCTCCCTTTTGAGTTTGAGTAATGAAGTGCCTATCTCCTTTATCTCTAAATGTGCTAGGGCAACACCTAGCTTACCCACAGAGGTCACCCAACACTTGAGCAACCCCATCACGACCAACAGGGTCAAGGGGCCTTACTTAATTTTGGCCATAGGGTCTGTCTCCTAGGCAAACTATAGTGCAGCCATGAAGGCCAGGACCCACAAGACAGGTTAGCCATATCAAGCTCCATGGCATCCTTAGTTTTAGGTCACAGAAAACGTGCCACTAATTGAAAACAAGAACAGTTTATACAAATTACAATTTAAATTAAAAAAAGAATCCAAATTTTAAAAATTCAAAAAACTATTTTGCTCTAGGTCTATTTAGCAGATTTTTTTGAACTATTTAATGAATTACTTTATGGAGTTGTATAAACACAAGCACATATCTTCACCACAATCCCCTTGATGCAGACCAGGGTTCTAGCAAGGCAGTCCTTCTTCTTTTAGTTTCAGGCAGGGATTCCCTGCAGCTCTTTCGTGAGTGTTGCTTTCAGGGAATCCCTCTTTAATCATTTTCAAGCAAGGGAAAGTAATTCTAAAGTGTGCAGCAGGTGAGGTCCTTATGTTTACAGTGCTCTTAGGATGCATACTGGGGGTTCCAGCAGAGCAGTCCTTCTTCTCTTGATTTTTCCAGGCAGAGCTTGGAAGCTCTCCCATATTTATTCAGGGTTCCCGGGTGTCTAGAAGGGTGGCACCCCCAACCAATGAGATGAAGGGTGCCAACCTCATGTATGACCATTTCCTCCAAAGTGTGGCATATTTTTGACTCAGAAAGCAATATACTTCCAAAATTCAAATTGAAAATGGAGAAACTTTCTCCTGGAGGTTAAAATCTGGTATGCCATCCCACTGGTGTCGCTACGTTTCCCTAACAATCCCTTTCCAGACTGTCTGCTAATCTAATTATAGAGGTTCCTGTCTGGTTGGGGCGGGTGCAGAATGTGGGAGTGAGTCTTTGCTGCCATAAACTGTCATTTCCCATTTGAAGACCAGTTTGGCTACTCCACACCCATCCTGTCTTTTGCTCTGCAGTTTGCAGTTCTCCTCCCACAGGAAATCCTTTGTCTCCAGTTAGGTCACTTCACACCTTATTATGATGGCTGTATTCAGCATGGCAGAGGCTCACTAACCAGGAGAGGGCTGCTGGAAGGCTGGAGTTTGGCTCACATAAAAGAATGTTCTATAATTTATTTTCTATGATAGTTATAATAAATCTAACAGTGGCTAGTTGTTAGATTTATTCTAACATGTGTTAAGTCCTTGAATTATATTTTAGCCCACTCCCATCAATAGTTTTAATAAATTAGTCGTTTAGTTGCTTATGGAGCTGCTGTGCTACAGTGGGGAGAAACTAATTTGTTTGTTTTTCCCCCACGATGGCATGTAAAATATATTTTAAAATGTTACTGCTTATAGTTACAAAGCACCCTACCTCCTGGCCACCTAGGGGAGAATTTAGGGGTAACATATGAAAAGAATTAGATAGTTTGAGACTTTGGAAGTACCTTTATTCAGAAAGTTGTATTTGCATATACTGTAAGGTTAAAAGCAGCCTGCAAGGCAGTGCTGGCTTTCAAAATGACAGTAGGCACCGCAGTAGTGCAAACTTAATACATTAAATCTTCTGGGCCTATAGATCCACATGCCCTATCATATACTGGGGACTTTTGGGTAGGTTTTCAGAACCAATTGCTATTTTACCAAATTACGATGTACTTTTAATCAGAGCACAGGACCCGTGATTGCTTAGCAGAGCCTAGGGGGTAGTCAGAGACATTTTTCATAGAAATCAAGACTTTCTAAAAGATACTTTTCCTAAATATTTATTTTGCAAATCTAACTTCACCATTGAATTTGATTTTTATCACTCTTAAAATAGTGTTCATAATATTTCCCTAGCTTGTCCCAATCCTGAAATAGCAGAATTATTGTTTTAATTTGCACTTTAGTTTTTGTCATAGGGCATCCTCATAGGACAGCCACAGCCTTCAAGAGTGAAAATCTGCATTAGCTTCCAACTGCCACAGAGCTGGTGAATAGCCCTGATAAAGTTTGAAAACTGTTCCTAGAACTGAGTCAAGGGCCTGGTTAAGGGGATGTGTTCGATTCTCAGGCAGTACAACAAGTTTGGTGATGACCAGGAACTTAAATTACTTCAAACAGGCCTCCCCTGTCATGAGCAGATATCAGATGACACCTGCACAGGCCCTTCTTTCATAATATCAGTTAGACAGGCACCAAAGCCCGTGAGTAAAACGATGTCCCAAGAACTGGTTTGAAGTGAACAAGGAGGCGGGAACTGCTCTTTACCCTGTCAACACATTTGTGTCGGCACACAGGCTCTGCACAAGGGGAGAAAAAATTTACTGAGTGAGCCCTGGAAACTGTTTACCTATTTATTAGGGAGTTACCAAGAGACACCCTCATCCACAAGCTCATGCAAGGCATAATGCTGCATCCCTTGGAGCCCTCCTCAGAACATTGCTGTACCAGTGGAAGAAAAGAAGAAGAACTGCACCTTCTATTTGATACCCCTGAGGTGACTTGAATGGCTGGAACTTCTCCTATATTTACATAGGACAGAGAAATAGACTCCAAGGATCAGTTGGCTGACATCCTGTATAAGCTGCAGGGCCTCAACAACTGTAAGAGCCCGTTACCTGAAGTTCCCAGGTGACCAGTAACAACTGGACCTGACATGGATCCCACTGGTGGTTTATGCTGGAGTGATTCTTGATGTCTAAGTACTATTCCGAAGGTCCTGGTATCCTTGGCTGTGTCTAACTGACTTCTCCTAACATTCCTGAAAAGCTGAGCCTTAAACATTTTTAGATATGGAGACCTCATAGAACCTGGTCAAATCTGCTAAGCTGATTTATTATTTATTTCTTTCTTTATTTTGTAGTTTTATAGAGCACGAACCAGACCCGTGAGGCTATCAGAGTGCTTTACAGTAATAAGGGGTTGTGTACAAAGCAAACGGAAGGGAGGGATCAATTGGGTAAAATAGGGATACATAATGCAAGGAAACAAGTAGTCAAAGTCCCGGCTACATGTGGGAGAGAAATTAAAACAGGTAGATACATTGTACAGGAAAGTATATAGTCTCAGCTCTTGGGGGAATGCCCAGGAGTGCAGGAACGGGTATCGTCCATTGAAATATAATAATGTAATGTGTTTGTTAGGCAAGGTATTTACCAATTAAGAAGATTTTTGTCTCCTTCTTAAAGTTTGCCAAATACGGAAGTCTTGGGCGGGAGAGAGTTCCAAATCCTTGGCGCAGCCCCAGTGAGGCCTGGATGTAGTTTTTTTTTTTCCGGAAGCATGCAGGTTTCAGCAGTAGGTCTTTGGCAGAATGGGAGTTTCTGGGTCCACCTGATACCAGGAGTTTTTGTGCCGGAAATGCAGGGGAGTTGTTATAAAGAGCTTTGTGGGTAATGCGGGCCAGTTTAAATTGGATTCTGGCCTCTAGGGGAAACCAGTTCAGCGCTTTGAGGTGGGGAGAGTTGTTGTTGAATTTCTTTGAGTCAGTTAGTAGTCTGGCAGCGGTGTTGAGGCAGGCTTTCAATAGGTCCAGAGATTTTTTGGGTAGCCCAGCAAGAGTATTGCATCCATATTCTAATCTGGAAATGACTAGTACCTGTACTGCCGTTTTAGGGTCAAACACATCGAGGAAGGGTTTCAGGTTTCTTAGGTAATTCAGGTGAAATCTAGCCATATTGTCCATCAAGTTTATATGGCCACGCATGTTCAAGCTGCCGCCCAGGGTTATTCCAAGGGATTTCGCTGAGTCAACAATGATAGGAGGGCAGTTTAGTGCTGAGATGGTCTTGATCCATCCCTGGATGTCTGGATTGGGTTTGGGTGGAGAGATCAGAAGGAATTCAGTTTTATTTGCATTGAGTTTAAGCTGGTTGGCGGTGAGCCAGTGGACTGTTAGCTTCAAGGCTTCATTCAGTGAGAAAATGTCCTCAGGGGAAGAGATTTTTATGTAGATTTGTTTATCCTCGGCGTACATACGGTAGAAGATATTAGCGGCACGTAGAACCTCGGTGAGAGGTTCAAGGTGAAGGTTGAAGAGGGTAGGTGAGAGGGTTGATCTTTGGGGAACTCCTACTGTGACCGGAGAAGGGGCGGATAGATTACTGTTGATGAGGACACTCAGTGTGCAGTTTTGGAGGAAGGATCTAAACCATTCAAGGACGGTGCCCTCCAACCCCATCCTGAGTTTGAGGCATTCCAGGAGAAATTGGTAGTTAACCGTGCCGAAGGTAGAGGAAAGGTCTAGGAGGATTAGGAGACAGGTTTTGCCTTGAAGAACGTCATCTACAATGTGGAGGAGGGTGGTTTCCGTGCTGTGACCTGATCAGAACCCGGATTGGAAGTCATCTAACAGGTGAAATTTGTGTAGGCTCAGTTGCTGTTGTACACATTTTTCCAGAACTTTGGCTAGGAGTGGGATGTTAGAAATGGGTCTATAGTTCTCAGCAGAAGCAGGGTCTAGCATAAGTTTTTTTAGGATGGGGACAACTTGGCCAGCCTTGAGTGAGTCTCGAATTGAGCCTTGGAGGAGGGAAACGTTGATCATTGCGGTCCAGGAAGGGATGATGGCATGAGAGGCTGTAGCTAGGCAGTTAGATGGGAGAGGATCATTGAAGTGATTGTTTGGGTTTGAGGAGGCAAGAATTTTCGTGATTGAGTGTTTGTCATAGATTTTAAAATTGGACCAGTGCGCTAGGTTTTTGGGTGAGATTTGTGAGGAGAAGAGGTAGAGCTGTCAGATTTTGATTTTGGTGTTGAGTTGCGGATTTGAGTTCATTACCTAGGGCAGAGATTTTGTCGCAGAAGAAAGAGGACAATTCCTCATTTGGTTATTAGGGGTTTCGGTATTTCTTTGGAGGTTTTCGCTAATTTGTTGGATTGGTGTTTGACCAAGTCGAACAGCTTGCGAGGTCGATTTTTGGTGTTCTCCAGTTGCGTTCTGAAGAATTATTTTTTTGAGTTGAGGATTTTCTTATTGTAGGCATTTCTGGCCTTGTGGAGAAGTTTTAGATATGCTGCTGAAGGGTTACGTTTCCAGTTACGTTCAGTCTGTCGAAGGGACCGCCTCTCCTTGTTGAGTGATCTGCTGAACCAGGGATTTCGGTCTTTGATCTTGGTTCTTTCAAGAATGTTGGATATGGTAGAAGAGTAATGATCAGATAGATTTCCGACCGAAGTGCACTGGGGGGAGGGAGGTCAGTCTCACAACGGGCTGCCAGTTTCTCGTGATCAAGGTTCTTGGTGTCTCTAACCCATCATTTGGGAATCATGGGTTGAGGTGTCCATGTCTCATGGGTGCTGGGCAGGAGGAAGGTGATGGTGTGGTGATCAGAGCAATCACAAGGGTTAATAGAGGTAAGTTTGACAGCTTCTTCTGTAGCAATGATCCAGTCTAGCGTGGCACATTTTGAATGAGTACGGAGGGAGCAGGCTTGGATAAGGGCTTGATTGGCCAAGAAGTCTCTAATGGCAGTGACTCGGGGATCCTTTGGGTCATTCCAATGTAAGTTGAAGTCGCCAAGGAAGATGTCATTCGAGTTTGGAGAAATCTTGGATGTGATGATTTCCATGAGGAGGTCCGTAAAGGTGTCGTTCTTGCCGGGGGGCTGGAAAAAGATGTGTTGCTTGCACAGCTGTGAAGTGTTGTTGGAGATTGAGAGTGCGAGGTATTCACAGGCGTCTGTAGGGTCCACTGGTAGTTCCGTGACCAGAAGGTTGGAGCGGTAGATGCAAGCAATGCCACCCCCTGTTTCCTTTGAGTGCCTGTCCATCCATATGATGTTATAGTTGGGTGGGACAAAGAGGTCTAGGTATGGCGATGAGGATTCCTTGAGCCATGATTCAGTCAACATTACTAGATCCGATTTGTGTCTCAGGATGAGGTCGGCGACATCAGATGCATGTTTTACAGCTGACCGGCAATTTATTAGGAGGCCGGCTAGGGACGGGCCGGAGTGAGTGTCAAGGGTAGAAGGAGAGTTGGGAACTCTAGCAAGGCTGCTCTTTACCACCCCTCTGGTGCGGAGGGTAGCAGATCTGTTATGGTTAGATGCAACCATGTCGATAGGGAGTACTTCCCTCAGGTCTGAGGGGCATGGGCTGGTCAAGGCTGAGTCGTAACCACTGAGGTCAGCCACTTCTTCTTTCAAGAGTTCTGAGGGAGGGGTGAAAGAAAATCTGTCAATTTCTAATATGTTAAAGCTACTGCTTATTGAGAGTCGAAAGGAAATTGCATATTGGTATGCTACCTTTTTTTAAAAACATTTTTTCTGTCAACATATTTTTGGTATTGATAAATGATATCCGTTTATGTGTGCCTACTTGTCCATTACCTACAGCACTTACTGCAATTTTCTCATAAGAGAACGCAAAATGGTGTGGTTGGAGTAATATAAGTACATGCATTTATTTTATGCACACCGAAAACAGCTATTTGCAGTAAGTGGAGCATTATGGTGTGTGTATTGTATGATTTGGACTATCCTATTTGTGTTTTAGCTTTTAGATACCTGTACTATAAAATTAGTGTACCTGAGGGCGCAGTCACAGTGGTCTCTATCACAGAAAACACAGTGCATAACCACTAGCGGCACAGGGAAAATTGCTACAATAAAGATTCAAACATTATGGTAAATCAGCAGCCATTTTCTAATTGCAGTATAAAACCACTGTATATAATATTTATTGAATCTGGATGTAGGACAATTTCGGAGCTACTTCCTTGTGTTTCGTAACACAAATATTATTAGGTATCTAAGCTGGTTTATGTCCTTTCTTGACAGGTAAAATGTTGTTTATCAATGGTTGTAGATTACCTAATATTTGTGTGACATATATGTATTTTATTTGGCTCATATAGTTTTAATTTTGCTTTTCTTTACTGTGAATTATTTTTATCTATACAATTAATATTATATTCACCAGTTCCAGTGTCAAGAGACAGGTCCACCATTATTCTTAGAACCACCTGGCCTTCACTGACTCTTCCCCCTCACTACCATCCGAGCGTTAGGTTCTGTCTGCTAACTGGCACCTTCTATTCAGTATTTCTTACCTTATTTTATGCCTCACCCACGTATTACCATTCTCCACAGTACAAAGTGAATTTAGTTTGCGTGCCAGCTCATAGTGCCATCCCAATCATCTGCCCGAGGCCATACTCTGGTGCCCATGACACACCTATGAATTGATCCAATCGCTGGTAAATGTTCTCCTCCTGTGTCATTAAATCTGACTTCAAGATGACCAGGAATAGGGTCAGGTGAATTACCACTGCCTCTGTCACTAAGACATCAAAAAGACGAAGGGATGGATGCATTGCTTGATTGAATTTCAACCACAGGCGATTGCTCATATCCGCATCCCAAGCCATCATTTTTTTACCCACCATGCCACCTCTGCTTGGTCCCAGCCATATGCAAATTAGCCTCAACCCTGCTCTAAAGGGAATACTCCAGCCTGATCTGCCTGTCCAGGTTCTCCCTGAACTGCAATACATGCAACCTAGGAACGGTTTCACCCTGATAAGGGCTCATCAGCCAAGTATATCTTGATTTCAGTGGCACAGTGATCACAGGAGCCATGTCAGGGAATATCTGTTGCACTTAGGGCATGAACTGTAACAACAGCAAGGTGATGGAATGCTTGAATTGACCTCAGCCACTGGCAATCGCTTGGGACCTCATCCCAATCCACCTCATTTTGGACCCAGCCATATCAAAATCATTGTTGACCCTGATCCAATGAGAACAGTCCAGCCCGAACTGCTAAGCAGGTCAGTCATGAACCAGAATGCAAATAATGTACAGATTGTAGCTACTAGTGAGTGTTTAAAGGTGTAGTTGTACAACTCTAGAAGGCATACTTTAAAGCATTATTAGACAGTACATAGTCTGTAGAGCACGAAAAGCATAGTCAGTTTATATTACTCAGCAACATTACTCGGTATATGCATTTTCTGTTTTTTAGTTGAATCTGTCACTTTATTTTACAAAATGCAAATATCAAGATTTATGAAGGTTTTATAGGGCATTCATGGCCAACTTGTGTAGCCCTGCATGGTTTGGTAAATCTGGAATAACCCAAGGCAGCACAAGTCGCTGCCTTGAATTGCATGGATGGAGCGTGGGTGTTCCCATGCATCCATCCATGTATTATGAAGCTTTCCCAGATTTACCAACACTGGTACACCTTGGAATATGTCAGAATAGTACGCCTTCCCACCAGAGCTGCATTGAGGAGAAGTATCTTTTTTTTCTCCTCATTGTTTCCTCCTTTTAAGCGTGCTGCACATGTAGGAAGAGGAAGATTTCTCTGGGGATTTTTTTGTGCAGGAAGGTGTCCCTTCCTGCACAAAAACAGTCCTGCCTGTAACACAGGCACCCTTGCTGCATGGCACTAGATTGTCAGCCTTGGGGCTAGGCTTCAGATTGTGAGCCAGAACAAGGGTGGGGACAGGAATACACCATATCTTGATAGATATGGCATACTCCTGCCCTCTCCCGTTCACACAACACAGGACAGCAAGGTGTTTTGCTGATTTGAGTTGCGTGAATTTTTTTAAAATCTGGCTCAATATAATCAACCTGCACAAGTATGTGCATTCATGATTACAGCTCATGCGCGTCAATGTATGCATCCAATATTTATTCACTGGTGAAAACCTATACTGCCATGCAGTTTTTAATTGCATAATTCAAAAGGCCATATACGTTTTAGTACTTTAATAACAAAATTATATTTTTAAGTGACTAATATAATTTTGATTTTGTTCAGAAATGTTAACTCATAATAGTCATATATTTGAATCTCGTAACAATAAGCATCTAAATCTTAGTGGAATAGAGGAATGAAGATGCACAGAGGCAGCACCGTAATTAAAGGAACATGGAATGGTGTGATGGAAGAAGATTAATTACACTAGCAATACATGTCAACTAGAAGGCAAACACAATATCAATATTCTCTAAATACTAGAGACAGGTGGTTTATTACATACTTTATGCTGAGGTATTACTTCTGAATTTGACAATTTGCAACATTATAATACACATTTTCCTACACCATGTCATTAACTGAAGCAAACCATTAAAGATACAGTTTAGAAAGCAAGATTTGTTTTTCAATATCGAATGCCAAGTTCAAATATAATTTAATGGAATTTCCTAACTCCTAGATTAACAATCCTATTGCTCTTTTCTCACCGCACTCTATGGGAACGCTTTCTCCCTGCTCCTGTTCTATGTAAAATAAATTGTATTAGATACACTTACAAATAGCAAGATCACAGGACAATAATGCAAAAATAACATGCGCGTTGGGCGTTATTACACTGGGCGAATAAATGTGCTTGTTTGTCAAGAACACTTATCCTCTATGTCGAAAAAGAACACTGTAAAGCCCCTCCTCCTACCTAGGGCACGATATCCCCTTTATAAACTGGTCCATGCATGTTAGTATTACAATGTGTGCTTGCATCAGTTCCTGTTCTTTGATGCAGTGTGAACTTCATCCCTGTGTTTGTATTTGTGGGTGTATACATTTATCACGAGGGGAGTTACTTATCTCTCAGCCAATGGAGGGGCTCCCTACCTTTAACAATAACAAATGTTGAATGCACCAAAGTTCACGATTAGCGCACTTATTCGTTGTTCCCACTTGTGTCTGCTAAAGGACATCTAAGACTGAAGGCATCTCTGAGGGTACATGGAGCCTTCTAACTCTCTCAATGACATTCTGTCAGTTTGCAATTTCCAAAAATGCTAGGACAAATTAAGAAAGGTTTGTTCGTGTGGGTGATGCACTGAAAATGCATGTTGTCTGATAGACACCCGACGTGCTCTTGAGCCTAGCCAAACACGACACTTCAACCACAGGCTAAACCTGAACTCTCCTGTTTATGTACTTAACCTAGCACAATAGGACACAGGTTTACTAATATTTTGCAACGGGTTTGCATTTTTTTTGTGGCGCAAAATCAGGCGCAAAGTGTCAGGCTGGGATTTTCTATCCAATGCAAAACAGCATTTTTTTGGGATAGTAGACTGAATAGAAGTAGCACAAAGTTGAGTCGGGCACCACTTTACATTATTTTACTTCAAAGGCCGTTCTGTGGATGTTCCTAAGCATCCATCCATCGATGTTGATGCAAACTGCTATCTACAAAAATCGGTAGACAAGGATTTGCACCAAAATCATACACTTCCTTGAGGCACTCTTAACTAGGAGAACTGTTTTATTTCCTTCCATTTTCTTTTTAACTTTGCATCTGCACTGTATTGTACAGCACCCATACAAAATGAGAAAAGCATGGTTCTTGTACTGGAAGTGATCCCTCAAACCATTGCTTCAGAGAAAGCACACACCGTGGCACTATGCCGCTAGGGTATGTGTGTTGGTACATGGTTGCAAATAGTACACCAGCAGTTTGGGTGAGGAAAAAATCAACCATATATCAGGCTCCCTGTGTTCATGCTTTACTGATTTTTACAGATAGAAAAACATGTATTTTTCGTGTCTGTATTTATTTTTAAATGTGGATAAAACAAGAATTGGTTACTTTTTAAGTGGTTTTAAATGCACTTTCGAATGACTGTCAGGCAAATATCTGTGGATTGATAGGTAAAGGGTTAAGAAAGAAAGTTTTATTAAAGAGGCTTAAACAGCAGTAGATATGCACAGTACTGAAACTGAAATGTGCATATTTTCACAAAAGTGCATTGATTTCTCTTCTACGGGTGTTCATATCACTGAAACCTGGCAGGCATTCAGGCATGACTGCGTATTTATTGGTTAAATAAATGTGGAAATATACCAGTTTCAGGTTTTTTTCCCCACAAAACCCATAATAAATATGGATAAATACTGATAACGTTTTTTTTAATTTGTTTTATTGGTGCAAAAACAACATACGGCATTACAATCTGGAATTCGTGGAACTGCTGCTCGTACAACACTCTTCATATATTATCTGGACAGTTTATAAGCGTATCTGGACGAATTCCATGAAACATAAACAGTGCCCCAGTATACGACATTCAACTGTCTTCCTGTGAGGGATCTGCAGTGGGTGCAGTACATATCCATCCTCTAAATACATTCCATTTTCCCCACAACAGTTCCCATTTCTTGGGACATCTCCTATTTACATACACCGTTCTTTCAGCCACCATGGCCATATCCATGTCTGAGCTACAGTCTTGAATCGTAGGAGTATTCAGAGCCCCCCACAATCTGGCAATGTTGCACTTCGCCACCATCATACCCAGCGTCGCCCATGTTTGCTCTGTGGTGTTAAGGTCCGTTGCTTCCCATATGTTCAATAGGCAGCGTTTGGGTTCTGGTAGTATAGGGGCAACAGTAATCCGATTTATAGTGGACATAACCTCTGCCCAGTACACAGCTATTGCTGAGCATTCCCACGTCGTGTGAATAAATGTCCCTATTGCACCACACTGTCGGAGGCAATGTGGACTATCTGTCTTGCCTATCTAACAGAGTGTTGGTCTTGTATAATATATCCTATGGAGCACTTTCAATTGTACTAAACAGAGTTTTGATGGGATCGCTCCCTCTCTTGGGGATGTTAATGCCTCCTGCCAGTCCGTCTCGGCTAGGTCTCCTACATCTGTCTGCCATTTCTCCAAGAGAGACAGTGTGGGGTCAGAATGATTGTTTACTATCTTACAATATGTTAAGGACGTGGTTCTTTTGGCCATGTGGTCAGTGAGGAGCCTGTGATCCAGAGGGGAGGATTCAGGGAGGGTAGAGTCTGGAAGGATTGCCGCTTCAAGGGCGTGCTTGATTTGAAGATGACAGAATCGTTCCGTAGGTGCCATCTCGTAGTGGTCTTATAGGTGAGTGAACCGGAGTACTTTCTCCTTGTCCCAGAGATTGCCTATTGTAGATATTCCTATAGAGTCTCATTGGTGGAATGCTTTGGTGTTGTGCAATTTACCTAACTTCCCCGTATCCCAGAGGTGTGTTGCCTGCGTGAGTACATTCTTCCACCCATTTTCTTTTGTGCCCTATATACCAGAGTTGGATTGTGTGTTTGGTTGGGCCCAGTAAGGCCAACTCATGATTAGTGTTGTACAGTGCCCGGCTGAGCTCCTCTGGACCTAGGAACAATCTGTCTGAGCAAAAATCAGGGTACGTTTGCAGAGCGTGAAACCGTTGGTTTATGACTGCCAGCTGGGATGCCCAGTAGTACATTTGGACATTTGGGAGAGCTATGCCTCCGTCGTACCATGTCCTGACTAATTTGGTCATCACTATTGAGGCTGGTTTCCCATCCCAAAGGAGTTTGGTCACTTTTGTTTTGATTGAGTGGAAATAGGACGGGGGACTAGGAATGGGGTTTTATGCAGCGCATAGAGGAACCGAGGGAGAGCCATCTTTTTAAAGAGTGCAGCTCTCCCTAGCAGTGTCAACGGTAAAGCTTGCCAATGCTTGGTATCTTTCCGTAATCATTTTAGGGGTTCTGGTAGAATGAGAGTCATGAGGTCCTCTGGGTCTGCAGTGAAATTAATTCCTAAGTATTTGAAATGTTCCCTGACTATTTTCACTGTACATCCCTTAGGCAGTTTCGGCGGTGGGCCTACCAATACATATAATGTTGATTTGGTCCAGTTAATCGTGTAACCGGAGTGATTCTTGTAGGAGTTCCAGATATCCAGAATCCTGTGCAGTGAACGCTCAGGGGATGCCATATATAAGAGAAACTCATCCACATAGAGGGAGATGGGGTCCTCCCAGTCCTCGGTCCAGCAGGGTCCCCGGATGACCGGATATTGTCTGATCCATACGGCTAGCGGTTCTAGCACGAGCGCAAAAAGGAGTGGTGACAGCGGACAGCCTTATCTGGTGCCACCTCCCAGTGGGAATTCTTTGGATGTGCGCCGTTCGCCACTACATGTGCAAGAGGGTTCGTGTATAGTCATTTTACCCAGGAACAAAACTTGGGCCCAAATCCCAGCCACTGCAGAACCACAAACAGGAAAGGCCATTCAACTGTGTCAAAAGCCATACGGGCGTCTAAGGACAAAATAACTGTCTCTTCTTGCATTGTATGTTTGCGCCCCAGTACGTTATGTAGTCTACGCAGGGGTGCTCTGAGTCTTTACGTTGTTGTTTTTTCGGGGCTATACCTGCTGTCTCCCACATCTTGGCCACTGCTGCTGGTCCCCCGAGTGTCCTCCCGCCACAGCTTCATCCTCCAGCAACGCAGCGCGGCCACAGAGGACTACAGTTACCAGGATTACATGCAAGGGAAGCCGCCACCGCCCACAGCGCGCCCGGAGGTGCTTAAACTTGAACAGAGCCCCGGTGGAGCGGGTGCTTTGAGGCTTTATGTTGTTGTTTTTTTGTGGCCATACCTGCTGTCTCCCGCATCTTGGCCACTGCTGCTGATCCCCCGAGTGTCCTCCCGCAACAGCCACATCCTCCAGCAATGCGGCGCGGCTACAGAGGACTGCAGTTCTCAGGATTACTTGCGAGGGAAGCCGCCACCGCCCACAGCGCGCCCGGAGGTGCTTAAACATGAACAGAGCCCCCGCATCGCAGGATCGCATGCGGGCAGCGTCGGGCTAAGCCCGGGCAAAGCGCGGGCCGTCTGTGGCCGTCTGGGGCCAGACGGGGCCGGGCTGGGCCACCCCCCTAAGGATTTGGTCAACGAAGCGTCTATAATTACAGGTGACCTGGACATTCGATCATTCTAAAGGACTAACCTGATATATGTTTAAAATTCTCGTGCAACGCTAATCCTTTAATCGCGGGCTGTTTTTTAAAACATGTCTACACAATTGGATAAAGGGGGAAAGCCAGGATCTAAATCCACCAGTGGAAGGCTTATTGGAACTTTAGATAATTATATCACCCGGGTTACAGCCGCCCTTGACCAGGCGATAGTGGATGTTGAAAAACGGCTCGCACTTGAAACATTTTCCAAACGGTCCTCATTGGGTTCTATTAAATGCTGCACAACCCCTGAGAATCGTTTAGGTCAACGCCTAATCAATTTAAGACTGCCAGAGATTAACATAGGGTCAGACACACATAGCAACATTTCCCTGGGGAACAGCACACAGAATACACAGATTGGTAGCTCTATTCATGAGGAAAATGGGCTTTGCAAGATACCTTCATGAATAAACCCACTTGTTTCACAGCTGAACCGATATTCACAAGTAATATATCTACAGGAAAAAGAAAGCGAGGATGGGGACGACAATAAGGTGAACGGGCAAAGATCCCCAAACAAGTTAATAAAGGGGCTAAACCTCTGGGTACACAAAACCATAAACAGGCTGATACTCCTGTACAGAACAACAAGAGTATCGCCCATCTGTTAAAAAGTGTCCAACCGCAGCCGATGAAAAGACCAACAATGTCTGTACAAGGAGATGGTGCGCTGATAGGGCAGGTAGAGCAGATAGTCAAGCCCCTAATACTACCTCTCATCGAGAGATTGAAAATCATTTTTGAAAATCTAGGTAAACTTCAACAGGCCACCTTAGATAATACTAAACTGTTATACTCTCCAACTGATAACAAGAAGGCGGGAGGACAAACTATATACACAAGTAAACGGCTAGATAATAATGAACCCCCAGCATCTATTTTACATGAACCTGTATTGTCAATAGCTAAAGGGATCCTGACCATTAGCGACAACAGATTAGTGGATATAAAGGATAGACCTTTGGGCAAGGAGGGAAGTCAGAGTTGTGTGGGGGCTCATCAGACACATCAGGAAGAGGGTACACAACCAGCCTCACTGACGACTGGACCTGCACAGCCCAATAAGTCGGCCCAGGGTGTAGGTAATCAAACTATTCTAGATCTACCCCAACAAAGTACCCCGCTAGTGATAATCTTGGGTAATGTTCCCCCTCTCCGTCAAGGAGAAAGAGAGGACTTCTCCCAGCTTAAAAACATACTGGCTTTCCAGAAACACTGCAGGTGGCCATATGGTAGCACATAACATAATTATGGCCCTTCGAGTTGCATGGTTGGGACACTCTAGGAAAACCAGAGAAGGTGACTATATAATCATAAATTTTAACAGCCCGATACCAGTAGCTAGGATACTCCGGAAAGTAGAGGGAAGTACCTTGTTGGGGGGACACAGGTATAGAAATATTGCCCCTTGGGTTCTTCTATAGACCAGGACAACAGGGCACTTCCAGCAACCAAAACTACATGAACAGGATGCTCATTAATAAACCACCTCATCCCAGGGGAACAGGAGGGTGTAATATAATACCTATAAATTCCAATGGAGTTCAGATGAGATGTGGACCGGGAGACTTTCTGGATGTAGAAGTCACAAATAGATTCAATGCTCTCTTGGGCCTTAATGACTGCGACTGACTGGGTGGCAATCCGTCTAGCTATCCCCTCCAGGACGGCTTTAACTCCTTGCCTGTATATCCTTTACCCCGGGTCAGTTTGGCGAACGGCTATAATAATTTTGCTCTAACAACATTGCACCGTCAGTAGATGAAGGTTCTTGTGAGGCTAATCACTTTGGAACAACCCAACTTGATTCACCTATAAAATGTGTTCAGTTGACCATAGAGGATAACCCAGCATTTAATATTGTCTCGAAGAATGTCGCGGGGCTATCAGGAAAAGTTTTAGACCCCCTGTGGGTTTAGTTTGTAAGTAAACACTCTCTCATCTGTCTCCGAGAGACATGGGCTACCAACTGTAGTAATATCTCATTGGAGGGTTATAAATCATTCTGCGTTCCAGCAACAAGCTCAAATAGTGGCCGTACCTCGGGAGGATTAGCCATCTTTACCTCCCTGGCATTAAGATGCAGCATAGTTAACCACTCTAGTGACCACGGGTTGCCATATGATAACGGGCCTACATTTTGAACACACAAAACAAGGAAATGTGCTGAACTGTATGCTGGATGAGCAGGATGTTTTATTCACCATGAGTACTGCACCACCATTATCTATACAGAAGGAACCTATTTATAAGGGCAGAAGTGCTCGGACTTTCATAGATTTTATTCTAGTTTCTAGATCCATTTTGAGTCTCCTTTTGGCCTTCTGTATATCACCGAGCGCACAAAGGGACCACAATCCTGTCTGTGTGCTGTTAGGAGGGAATCTAATGAAATTAAAGGATAAAGTCGCAGGCGGAAATACGCTGCTAGCTATAAATGGAGGGCGACGCATTAAATGGAATAAGGTTACTCCGCCTGACTTCCTCGATAGACTCAAAAAAGATTGCGCTGCTGAGTTCTCAACCTGCACCAGCATAGAACCCGTAGGCGAAGGGGTTCTAAAAGCTTTTGAAAGCATAGCCCTTCATGTAGGAAAGATGTTACAGGCCCCGGGGGGAAAAAACCCATCTGGTGACCCTAAATGGTTCTGTCACAAATGCTCTAAAGCAGCAAGAGACCTGAAGACGGCCCTTAAAATAATTACCAGGGACAGATCTTTGTTTGGCACACAGCGATTAATCTACAAAAGTGTGCTGGCGAAAAGGAAAAAAGGAGATGAAAAACGAGCTCTGGAAGGAGGTCTTAGATCCTGTGACCTTGGGAAGCTGCTCAAGATTCTGGTCCACATTTAATAGATCACCCTTTTTAACGTCAGGGGCTAACGAAGTGGGGTCAAATATTACGGAGGAAGATTGGGTGTCCCATTTTGCCACTATTTTTAAGGATAGCGTTACATGCCCCGTCCAACCAACAGAGGAGCAGGGGTTGGCCCCTATGGTGTTTACAGTCGTGGAATTGACAGAGGGAAATAACAACCTCTCAAACAAGAAGGCCCCCGTCCAGATGGCATCCCCCCCAGATTTATTTAAATCCTGCACCATATCCTGGGCCCCAATTTTGACAGCAGCGGCTAGGGGATGTGGGCCGTCGGGAACTGCCCGTCCTGCTGTACGCGGACAATGCCGTCCTTATAGCCCGCACCCCGAAAGGGCTACAATCTTTACTCAACGCCTTTTATGGGTTTATGGATAGTCGTGATCTATCCATAAATAATACAAAATCTTATGTGATGCAGGTGGGGAAAGAAGTAAAAAAACAGTACCCTTTCATAGTAAATGGCGCCAGGGTCCCTTTGTGTACCTCTTTTTCCTATCTTGGTGTCCATTTGAATCATCAGCTGAACTGGGCCTCTCACTTAAATAGAAAAAGATGGGAGGTTATAAGGGCAAACGCAGCGCTCTTTAATTTTGCTGCGAGAATGGGCAACAGACCAGTGGGGGCTATGCTAAAGGTTTATCACGAAAAGAGTGTTTAGATAGCCAGCTATGGAAGTGAACTATGGGGATACTGTAACCTAGAGGGCCTCCAGGTGGTTTAAACCAAATTCCTAAAACAGCTCCTATGTGTCCCACAGGGGACACCGAATATGACAGTGCATGAAGAGACTGGTATGCCTTTCATTAGTGACACCCTGTCCATCCCTCTTATTTTTTGGCTACAATGTTGGCTCAATAAACTGCTTGGTTTAACCCATAGTCTCTTAAAAGAGATACTGAGCCTAGATTGTATGACCAAGATTCTCTGGATGAAATATCTTAAAACTAGTTGTGGGAAGGAAGGTCGCTTGGACTTGTTTTTAAACCTGGAAGGAATTACCAGAAATGATGTAGCATATATAAAACAGTCCTTCATTACACGGAAATTAATGGACAGGCAGGAAAAGGACCTGTTGAAGCCCAATGTGCGCCTCCATATGATGCTCAAAACCTCACCAGGCGAGGAACCATATTTACTCCAGCCACTAACAGCTCATGAGCGCTTTTTATTAATTAGGTTTAGGTTTCATTTGTTTCACTTTTTAATCGCAGTCCCCAAGGGGTGTCACAGAGGGACAGTGTTAGCACCCTGTGGCTGCGACAATTTGTCTCCACAGTATTTGATGCACTTTATGTTTTTCTGTAAATATTATGAATTCCCCAGGGCTTTTATCTTAAACCTATTTTAAAAAGATCACAATTTGTACAAGCTCGCCCTGGCCTACTATATTTACAACTGTTAAAATCGGAATGTATACCCTACGTGATCGTTTTTTTAAAAAGCTCAATGAAGTACAGAAAATGTTTGGATACATAGAATTGTATAAGTAAACTTCTGAAAGACATTCTTTTTTAACATGTGATAGATGGATTTTAAGGTTACGAAACATTTGTTTTATCCACTGTATATTAACATGTTTGTTTTTTTACTTAATACTTATATTTTGTCTTATGAACTTTTATGGTTTTTGTATAAAAAAAAACGAATAAAGTACTTTTGAATTGAAAAATAGTCTACGCAGGTTTAGGGCTGTGTTTCTGCCTGGCATAAACCCGGACTGGTAGTAGGGCATCAGTCTATTGGCCAATACCTTAGCTAGGATTTTAGCTTCAGCGTTAATCAGAGATATGGGCCTGTAGGAGGTGCTTTCCCGGGCAGGCTTTCCTGGCTTGTGTCTAACCACCACTGTGGCCGTCCTTTGGTCTTTAGGGAGTTGTGCCAGATCTAGGCTCATGTTATACATATTTAATAGGTATGGGGCAATTGCCGTCCCATTTTGTTTATATAGTTTTTTCCGAATACCACTCGGGCCCAGAGCCTTCCCAGTCTGTATGTTTCCTATTGGTATTGTTAGCTCTTCAGTGGTAAATTCCGATTCCAACAACGATGTGTTGTCCGTGAGCATGGGGAGTCATATGTCTTGGATAAATGCTTCAGCATCGTCCTGTTGGATTGTGGTTGTGGGGGTGCAAATGTCAGTGTAGTGAAGTGCCAGGGTGTCTACTATCGCTTGGGGTTCTGTGACTATCCCTCCCATAGGGTTTCAAAGTTCTGCGATTCAACAACTTGCTTGTTCTCGCTTATCGAGCCACGCAACAAGCTTGCCCGCCTGCTCACCAGTCTCGTAAATTATGTGAAGCATGGTTGTCAATCGAGTTTAGGCATTGCGCCTACATTTTCCTTGTATTCCTGTTTCTTAAGATTAAGACGGCATGTATTGGAGTCTGAGGGGTCCTGTGAGTGCTCTGAAGTCGTGTAATTCCTGCTCGAGTGTTGATACAAGTCTGGCCTTTTCTCTCTCGTGGTTTGTAATGAGGGTTATAGCATGTCCCCTCAGAACAGTTTTGTATGCTTCCCATAGGGTAAGGGAAGAGGTAACTGAGTATTTGGTTTCATTTAAACAATACTTCGTGTTTGCGGTGAGGCCCTTCCTGATCTCTGGATTTTTGAGGTAGCCTAAAGTGTGCATGTATCTTTGGCCAGCCGTCTTGCGATGGCCAGCCAGACATGTGCATTTTAAACCTCGCTTTTAGACAGTTTTTAGATAGCTGGATTAGAAAAAGTGCAAGCCTCCAGGGCTCTTAAGAGCAATGAGAGAGCCCACTCTATCCAATCCTGGTGATGCTCTCATGATGCTTAACAGCATGAGAGCAGTGCCGGGATTGGTTTAGGGGGTTGATTTGAGCCTTGAGGAGAGAAGAAGAGGACCGGAGCAGGAGGATGTGTCATCATGCAGGCTACACCAAGCAAAGTAAGTTATTTTCTATTTTATTTCTTAGGTGCCTTGTATCTAGTGCTTATGAATGCTCTCAACCCCATCCATTTGCCCACCTCACCTCCCTCGGAGTTGCCAGCTGCCACTGGGTCGAACTGGCCTATTGGGCATTCAAGCAGCACCTGATGGGTTGCTCCAACAGGTTAATATGTGAGGCAGTTTTTTGGCTGTTTGAGGCCCTGTTTAATGGTCTAATGGGCCGTTTTTTTCTGAAAATTACTTTGATATTAAAGGAAAGATTGCCTGTGGTAAGTTCGAAACCATGCAGGAATCCATATCTTGAAATAAAAATCTGTATAGCATGTCTTTACAAGTGCAAAACCTCCCCAATTTGCAAACATGGGGCCACTTTTCAAGCTATCTAATTCACCAAATGGGGACCACTTTTATTTTCTCTACCAGTCCGCATCAGCTTGTATTAGAGACTCAAATGAACTTTGCCTCACAAATCATGTTTTCATTCCCTGCTGTTTAACCTTCAAATAACTGCTTTCAATCATTTACACTAAATACTTTCCAGCTAATGTTTCCGCTTTAATTTTTTTCAGTCTACTATTGTGCCACAGCAGCTATCCTATGCCAAGCACTTATTTACTTACTCTAAATGAGATTAATATGCCTGCATCCATCTTCTTCTTTCTAATAAAGTCGATACAAATTACATTTCTGGCTGTCTGGATTGATTTTCTATGCTTTGGTATCACCCCGGTTTCTTTTGTTATTGGTGACTCAAGGACAAAGTTTTTTGAAATCCCGTCGTCCTTACAGAATAACAATATCTTGCTATTCATTTAACGAACATGCCTCATGTGTATGCGCCCCGCATCCCTCAGGGAAAGCAAGCAGTCTGATTAAAAACGCGATGGCTGATCACCAGCATCCAGAGTAATGGCCCGCGCGTGCTCGTGCTCGCCGTGGACACAATAACTCACCAAAGGCGACAGGAGGGGGAGGGGGGGCGAGGCTCAGCTGGTGATGACTTGCACAAGCGTCCAGCACAGGCTGCTTCCAAGAGCATGCACGGGCGATTCAAGCAGTCTGTTTTTTATGCCATCACAATATTAACGGGGGACCTGATAATTAAAAAAATGCGGATATCTTAGCAAGATATGAAAGTGTTAACACAATAAGAAAAATGCAAATAGATGTAAGAGAAATGGCATGCCATGAACAAGGGTTGAGGCCAAGTCAGTGCTTTAAATGGAAAAAAATAAGTGCAGGTACTCACCAAATTGAGATGTGGACCAGGGGGCGGGGCTTTAGGGGACGGGGCTTTGGGGGCGGGGCTATGGGCAGTCAAAGGGATCCGGCCAGGGGCACATGTTTAATGTACTTGAGATTGAATTGGTGTGCATAATGATACTAAAGCATTTCTGGTGTATTGTGATTATTTCATTTCCCTGATACGTACAAAAGGGGACATTTATCATTAAAGTGGGCTTCTTTACTAAACCTTGATGCCCAGTGCTGTGCTACAGCATCACTGTCACCAGTGCTTTAAGTGGGCCGGGTCTCAAGGGGTCTGAGCACCGGCAGTTTTTTAAAGGGGGGCTCGAAACGGGTCTCTATCGGGCTCTGTTTTGAGCCCTAGGACAGACAGTCCGTTTTTTCAGGACTGCAGTGACAGCAGTTTGCTGTCACTGCAGTCTGGAAAAAAGTGCCAGGGCACAAAACAGCCCGTTAGAGACCCGTTTTGAGACAGCAGGCACATCGATGTGCACTGCCCACACTGCTCACCTCTCACTAGTGGAGAAGTTACTTCATGACGTCTTGCCGGGTGAGGGTTGTGGTGGAAGGGAAATCCTTTAAAGTCATTTTCTTTCTGGATTTTTCTTCTCTTTCTGAAACATAAGAGCAGCAACATTGTGGTAAGGTCACCAGGGCTTTAATTGGAAGCTTTTTCAATATTATATGTAACAAGCCATAGTTGCAGCTTATTTATCTTATGCAACTAATAACCATTGACAAAGCCAATAGTCCTTACTTGTTGTAGGTATGATATTACTTGTTGTATCACATATCGGGATGCAATAACAGAAACAGCAAAATACAAGTGGGGCGGCATACTATGCTAAACACAGATTTTTTGCGAAAGTGTGTTAAAGCCACGCCCCTTTGAGAGACCCCGAGTTTTTTCATCCCACTTAAAGCCCAGACTGTCACCACCTTCCTCCTCGCTCTGGCTCTGGCTGCTGTACTCCGCTATGCCAGCAGGAAGCCTTCCCTTCGATTTTCTGTGTCAGGAGATAGGCCTGGTAGCAGGCCCCGCCCACAGGCCTACTGTGCTATTGTCAGGGCTTTAAGTGGACTGGGTCTTACCGGCATTTCTAAAAAGCAGGCGCCAAAACGGGTCTCTATCGGGCTCTCCATTCATTATTGCTCTCACCCTTGTTGGAAAAAATGATCTTAACTCTGCAGCAGGGCCACCCTTCACTGCCTTAGATGTACATTCAAAGTGACTTGTTATATACTTCTTACATAGTCTCATCATTTTAGAACTGAAGAATTTTCAATATTATATACAAAGAAGCCAAAGTTGTTGCTTTTTTGATCTTATACAACTAACAGCCATTGACAAATTGAATAGTGCTGGCTTGAAGTAGGTGTAATATTACTTGTAATATGTATCCAGATTCTGGATGCAATGACAGAAGCAGTAAAATACCAGTCAGGCGACACACTATGCTAACCACATATGTGTAGCTTAAGTGTTTTTACGCCATGCACTTAATTATACCGGTCACGTCCCTTTGAGAAACCCCCCAGTTATTTCATCTCACTTAAAACCATGGCTATTGTCTCCACAAAACGGACACAGTGTCAGTAATCACAGTGCACCTCGAGGCCCTCCCAAACTTCCTTTCAGCTCAGAAGGAATGCCTACGGGCCGCCGCTCAATTACCACGATAAAAGGAGAGATTAGCACTCGATCAGAGTGCTTCATGAAAACAAACCGACCCACTCATTGTCAGCTATGATGCGCTCTCTTTAATGCCAATTTTACTAAGTTTGGTTCACGGCCCAATGAGTACCGGTACTCTCTTCGGACAAAGAGAAGTTCCGGTACTCAAGTGCCAGAAATTTAGAAGTGCCGGTATTCAGTACCGGTGAGTACCGGCCCATTTAAAGCACTGGGCCAACTAGACGGAATTTGGAGGCGGCGAGTCTACCTTTCCCGACGATCTGTGCTGTGCGGACCTAAACAAGACTTTAGGATAGGTGGTGGCGTGTGCATTTTTTTGTCTTATTTGCAAACCCAGCCAAACGGCAGTGGAGCGCTGCTCGGTGTCAACGGTAAGGACAGTCAGTGAGAGACTGGAGAGGTAGCTGGTTTCAGGGAGTTGAAGTGTATTGCCACTGCTTCTTTATGTGTTGGTTCAAGAGTTGCTGCCTCATGTCTTTTATAAGTTGGGGCAGAGTTGGGCTGGTCTTGAAGGATATGGTAAAGTTCCTCCTGATAGTCAAAAAATAACTGCTCATGGCGATACTTCACAAGTCCAGAAAGGGAGAACCCAAGGAATATGTGTGTATACAAAAAATGATTTCAATTAAAATATCATCAGAATGTACACCCATTGTAAAATTGGCATTGAGTAATTTTCAGCCATGAAAAATGGATAACATTTCAAATAACAATACATGATATTTTATAAAACATTAACATCATAAAGAAACCATCATCAAAGAGAGATAAACAAGTTTATAGGCTGATGATGTTTTAATTTAAAAAAAAATTGTCCACACACATATTCCTTGGTTTCCCCCTTTCTAGACTTGTGAAGTATTATGGTGTGATTGTTTATATGAATTAAATATATACAGAGTAGGTATTTTATCGCAAGAGTTGTTATGTTTTTTAATATTGTTTATAGTACCACTAAGGGGTTGTGAGAGAGAAAGATGGCGCCTGGGCGGTAGCTCACTTGCGAGCCTCCGCCGCGCTGATTTTTCATTAGCGAACCCAGGGTGCCTGGCAGCTCTGGGACTCCGGTTTCAGCGATCGGAAGCATCCTGGTGCCCGATGGTCTTGTTAGCGGCAACTGTAGCGGCCTGAGGGCAACTTGTAGGAGCGATCCAGAACACACTGCCTGACCCTAATATTGCGGCATGAGGAGTTTGGCGATCGGAGGATCGCAGCATTGCTACCCGGCGAGTAGTGAACCTGGACTGCTCTTGTAGAGGAACACCGCTGGGAGACTGGGCCCATACTCTGCCTTCCGTTACTTCAACATGTTGGAATCCGGGTGAAGACGTACCCCTGAGGGCTGCAATGATTGCATCGAGGACCACAGCCGTTGATGATTCAGAGATGGTTTGTATGGGCACGGACTCATCGGGACCCAGGAGAACAGCAGAGGAGTCAAGAACAGCTTGCCTGACTACGCGGGGGGCAAGGAGGAGCCGGTAGAGGCACACTGCCACAGTGACATTGCTCACGGAGGCTGAAAGGGACTTACGGCCATGACGTGGATGAGAGGGAGACTGAAGTCTCCAGGTGGCAGCGGTGCCACGTGGAGGTGAGCTGGGCCCTGAGGCGGTGGAGACATTGAGAGTGGAGGCAGCTCGGGGGGGGACATCCTACGCTAAAAACTGATCCTGTGGGGCAGGGAAAGCTAGGTTCTGAGCGAGGATGCAACTGGGAGGACACGCCTGACCCTTAGATGGAGCCTGATCTGGGGTGTCTTTTTTGAAGAAATGAAGGCATTTGCGATATGTGGCTGGGGGAGCAACGCCCGAAGAGCCACATTCTTAAAGCATTCTTATCCTGGCATTAGGAGATAATACCCCAGAACATCTCTGGCATGCACAGTGATGGTCACCCCTGCCTGATCTCCGCCACAGGCTTGGTTCCCACCCAACAAATAGCCACCACACCACAAACACGCCCCAGAGGGGCGACTCACAGCCCAGCAGAAGAGGACGTATCTGTGGGGGACTATAGAGGACTAAAGTCTGATGAGGATCAGGTCTCTAGGCACAACTCCTCTTCAGCTTCACCCCACCAAGAGTTTTGAAGGCAGAACAATGGGTTGTTCTACCATCTGCCGACCTTGGAATCTGTCCCTTCCACCTCTCCTCTCACCACTGTTGTCCAGGGGCGTGATGGAGAACGTAGCGGATGGCGCTTCCCAGTACCACCAGGACTAGTGCCTTTCGGTGGAACTTTGACGATGCCCCCATGGCAGATACCATAACTGTTTGTACTTACCTCGGAGCAACCTTGGCGGATACCCAGTGGAGCTGTCCTATGCAGCATAGAGGTGTCTTGGCTTTGGTTCACCTCCTCGGCCGACACCTACCCAGCCAGACATCTGGCATTGTTTTCCTCATTGCCCCATTGTGTTTCTTTTCCTCCCCCACATCTCATGTTTTTGCTTTCTTCTATGTCTTTACTTGAAGCCTGTAATTGATGTAATTATGTAACTGTAATTACAAGATGGCCGCCACTATAGCTTGGAAAGTATCTAATGTAGATAAAGGTGTCCCTTGTCCGTGTTTGTAACTGATGTCGAGGCAGTCTAAATAGTGGGGGGATATATGGGCATTTGAAAAACGGACTTCGGACATACACGGACGCTGGGAAAAGTAAAAGTTTACAGCGCGGTTAGTGAAATGGAAATATTTGTTATGCCTTTATTGATAAGTTATTGCCATATGAGTAGCAGTACAGAATATTGGAATATAAGTGGAGTATAATGGATGGAGGATTTATCTTTGGAATCGCGAGGTGATTGTGCGAACGATAGACTAAGGGCACGTCCTAATGCGCCATAACCCTGGGTGCTCATTATCGTATGTGTTCCCAATATTTTAATCCCCAAAAAACCAAGACTAAGGTTATAGCCCTATAGCAATTGCCTTACAAAACTAAAGCCTCGCTATACATCAAATATATGACCCCTGATTCCCCCCCCGCCCCTACGATCCCCTCAAAAGTTCCCCCACCCTGGCATTAACATAACAACAACATTACACAGTATTGCACTTAAAACTTTTTCCCCCAATGACACCCTGTTTCCTACCTGCCTTCCTGCAACTGTAACTAACAAACGACTACCTGCCTACCCTTTTGATGTCCCTGCTCACAAAACTTCCAATACTTAACGAAAAACCTGTGCCAACCCTGGCCAAATTTTCAAAACCCTGTAAGCACCTGTTCCAAGCGACAACCTCCGTAAAGTCCCTTATGCACCTGTCTCCACAAACCTGGCCTAAACCAAAGAATAAACCCCAAAGACTCCACCCAGCTAAAATTCTTAAAAAGAGGGATGGGGGTGGGGCCAAGAAAACTATTACTAGCTACCCTGCTGCCAGCCACCAGGTCACCAAAACCTAAAATGGTGGCTGGCAAATCCCCTCATAGGATTATATAAACATAGGGCTACTTGGGCTATAATTGGGCTACAATTGAGCTACATCCCGAAAAAGCCCACAAAATCGCTGATCTGGCCAGCCCAGACCCCCCAACTGCTCGGTGGACAGTCCTCACTACGTTCAGTTGCCCCCCAATCCCCACTTGTAGCTCTCCCTTTGCAACTCTACAGTAAAGGAAGCACACAGGATTCCTTGAATTCCTTTAATTGGAATTAAATTGATATAACAAGAAGGAAACAGGCAAGCGCCAGGCAGCACAGCTCACAGTTACAAGCTCAGCTACTAACTGCAGAGCCACGCTAGAATACACATGACATAACTTACATTCCAAAGCTCGCACCATCGCGAGTCTTAAAGGTACAACTGTTATAAAGCATGCATATTTAAATTACAACAAAATTACAACATAACACAACCCCCCTCTAATGAACAAAGAAAGATTAAATAATTATAGTAGAAAAATAAATAAAAATAAAATAATCAAGAAATAACAAATAACAAAAAATAATAATTGAAGAAAATGTAAAGTGAAACTTACATCACATATTCTTTAAGCCAAACTGGCAAAACTCTTTTTGTCTTTGTACAATCAATATCACCAACATTAGAATTTATGTTTTTATGAGATAGTCTAACATCAATAGAATTATCTACAAGCCCTTCCTCTCTCCTTAAAGAAGGAGGAGACACATCAGGAATGTTTTTGCTCGCGGATGGATCAGACTCTCCAATTGGTTCATTCTGAAAAGGTTCCGGAGTCTGTGAAATCCCAAAGGCTAACTGAGATTGTAAATCGCTTTTATCAAAATAATCCTCTACCCACTCACATTTTTTAATCCGTTCTGTTTCTGAATTACCTTCAACAATATTTTGATTCAGATCAAGGGCAATATTTTTGAGATTACAAACTCTCCCATCACCAAGCCTAACTGAATTGTGTAAAACTTCCACAACTTGTTTAGGTGTTTCAAATTTACTTTCACCTTTTGAAACCCTAAATGTTTTTTTGACGTGAACCCAGTCGCCTACCTCAACTGGAGTATCCTTAGTGCCATGGGGCTTATCATAGTACACCTTGCTTTTCAAATGATTTGAATCCAAATTCCTATTTACCTCCACAGGGGACCATTGTTGCACTGTGTCCTTGACCAACCATCCAGGGTTAAACTTGCACCTAGGTGTCCTTCCCCTCATCATAACAAAGGGAGATAAACCAGTTCTAATCTGAGAAGTGACTCTGTAAGACCATACAGCTTTCTGCACTTGCACCTTCCAATTTAAATTTTTATTTACAGACGCTTGTATAATTCCTTTCATTGCTCTATTAAAATGTTCTACTGTGCCATTCCTGCTGGTATATAACGCTGTGGTTTTGTGACTAATTCCACATAGCTCAAAATCATCTTTAGCCATTTTAGATGGAAACTGTACACCATTGTCCATCAAAATGCAGACAGGTAACCCTTCCATCACAAAAACTTTGTCTAAAAATTAAGGAACTGTCTGTGTATCAACTTTTTCCACAAATTTAACAATATGCCACTTGGTAAAAAGGTCAATGACTACTAATCCATATTCTCTCAATTCTCTGACAAGTCCAAAAATGTCAACCGCTATAGTGTCCCAAGGAAGACTAGGGATTAATCCTTCACTCATTACAGGTCTTAAAGTTTTTAACGACTTATCAGCTGAACAGCAAACAGGACATCCTTTCACAAAATTCTCAATATCTCTGTCTATTCCCGGCTACTAAAACACACCCTTAACTATCAACCTAGTCCTGACAATTCTAAAATGTCCCTAATGACACAAATGCATTACTCTTTTGCGTAAAGTTGTAGGGATAAAAAACTCTGTCTCCTCTTAATAACACATCCTTTTCAAAGGACATTTCCATGTGCACCTCCCAGAAGGGTTTCAAATTCCCTGTAATACACCCCTTTCTTTGTCCACCCTTTGCAAATGTATCTCAAAACTTTCACCAAATCCTCATCTTTACCATGTTCCACGGCCCACTCATCTTACCCCCGAATCTTGTATGAACGCTACACTGAACTTCTCCCACGGATCATCCACACATCCCTCCAGTGGAGTAGATAATCTCGATAAACAATCTGCTACAACATTGTCTCTGCCAGGTACATAAACCATCTGATAAATGTATTCTTTCATTCTCATAATTATCCTGGCTAATCTAGCCGATGCTATAGCAGTTCCTTCACTTATAAGAATGCCAACCAGAGGTCGATGATCTGTACGAATAGTTACAGGTTTTCCCCACACAAAGGCGCGAAAATATTTTAATGCCCATGCGCAAGCCAAGGTTTCCCTTTCGATAATAGGATACCAGCTCTCTGCAAGGGAAAGCGCTCTAGAGGCAAATAAAATGATTTTTTCTTTACCAACATTATCTTCTTGTGAAAGGACCGCACCCAACCCTTTGTCACTCGCATCAGTGGTTAACAGACATTCTAAATTTGGGTCAAAACTAGACAATGCATTTACATTTTGCAAGTCCACTTTAATCTCTGAAAATTCTCTCTCACACTCTTTGGTCCATTCAAATTTTACATTTTTCTTGAGCAGAGACCTAATGTTGTACACTTTGGATGCAAAGTTACTTACGAACTTTGCGCAATATTCTGCCATCCCCAGAAACGATCTTATTTCCTCCTTAGATATGAGAGCAGGTGATCTTATAATGTACTCTACAAGTGAAGGCTTCGGTTTAACTCCCTCCTCACTTATACTATGGCCTAAGAAAGAGACACTCCTTTCTCCAAATTAGCATTTAGTCAGTTCTACAGTTGACTGTAATGTCTTAAACACTTTGTGTAACATGGAATCGTGTTCCCCTTTGTTGGCAGCAGCAACCAAAATATCGTCCTGAAAAAAACATACCCTCACCATTTCTCCAAAAAGTCTGTGCATTAGTCGCTGAAACACTGCCGCGGCCGATGCAAGGCCAAATGGCATACGCCTAAACTGGTAGCACCCGAAAGGCGTAATAAAAGCAGTAAGGTTTCTTGACTCTGGTTCCAAAACTATCTGATGATATGCAGCAGAGAGGTCAATGGTAGAGAACCATGTTGCTCCTCTCAAGGAGGAAATCATTTCATTTATTTTAGCTAATGGGAAGCTCTCAATCACGATATTGTTGTTCAGATGGCGTAAATCAATGCATAAACAGATTTTTCCATTTGGTTTTCATGCAATCAGAAAATGGATGTTTCTATCTCTTCAATGATTCCCTTTGATAACAACCCTTGTATTTCCTTTTTCACTTCATCCCTAATCAACATAGGAATAGGTTTTACCTTGTGCACTCTTGGTTCAGCATTACTTTTAACCCCTTAAGTGCTGCTGACGGCCAACGGTCGTCAGCAGCGCTACCTCCCCAGTGCTGCGCACGACCATTGGACGTCCATTCAGCACTGGTTCCAATGGACAGCGCAGCACTGGGGAGGGATGTTTACACGCAGCTAAGGTGTTAAGGACTTTTAAGGACAATTCTATGTTCAAATCCTTTAGGTGCCCCTAATTCTTGTGCAACTACATTTGCAAATTATTTTTTAACCCATCCTCCAATTTGCTGCTTTCATCTCAAATAAGTATCTTCTCCTCTATGTTTGGATCTAATATAATGTGTACATTTTTCTGGTCATACCGTCCCAAAACAGATGGCCCCACCTTAGCAACATACAACTTCCCTCTGGTTGTTCTCCCTTTAAAAAGGAAGGTGAGCCATCTGAAACCCAACATGTCAATCTTTTCTCCTGTATAACTTACAGGATTCACATCTGAGACACTCAACTGATCCCCAATCCTGTTTACAAATGTTCTCTTCCATACTTCTTCATTAAAATGGTGTAAGGAGAACCTGAATTTGTGTAAACATTTACGGTCAATGGGGCGTGGCTTGGCTTCATGGCGGGCTAAACGTATCTCAGTGGTGCTCTGGTCCAGAATGCTGATTATCCTACGAAATCCTGGCACTTTGGTGACCCTCCTAGTGCATGCCAATGGCGAAAACCTTCCCTACCTTGACGGTGTACCGGGGTAGCAGCCTGCAGTGATGGGCCGGACGTGGCCAATTGCGGACCCTGAGTGAGGGAAACTGGAGGGCAGTGGTGAACGCCTGCCTCCTCGGGGAGTCCAGAGGTGAGGCGGATGCCGCACTCCGACCCCGGGACTGGAGACAAAACACGTAGTGGAGACGAAGTACAGAACTGTGCTGGCGGATCTCTGTGGAAGGAGTGGAAGCAATAGAAGAGGCCGCAGATGTGAGACCTGCCCCCGCTCTGAAGGTCGCGCCGGCCTTGTTAGACTTCTGGGCACTGTGGGTTCACAATAGGTGCTTTTTGGTTGCCAGATCCAAAGATATGGAGCATGGGTCTGTGGAATACCTTGATGGTGGGTGTCTCTGGACTCTGACTGTTGACCAATAACCTCTTGAGCGACATTTGTTTGTACTTACCAGCCTCCACTCCCCCGGACACTCCTGTGAAACTCTCAGGATGCAGTATGGCAAGCACCTTCCCCTCCCATGGTGTGAATATTTTCTGTTGGATGGGAGGGCCAATGCCAGTTCGGTTAGCCAGCTCCCAGTTCTCGCTCCTCGTCTCTTTGACAACCCTCTTGAGTTCATGCCACTGCTTCATGATCTACTTGGATTGCGGGGTGGACCCTACTGCATTGACCCTTTTTACTATCCTTTCCCACATTTGAGTCCTTGTGGCTAATGGTGTCTGTTGGACCAGGCTACCAAACAGTTGTGGTTCCACTCTGACTATCTTTTTTACAATGACTGTCAACTCACTCTCTGTGAATTTGGGCATTTTCTGTGATGCCATGGTGTGTGGTGTTTAAAGTGTTTGTGGGTGCAGGGGTGTGGTGTTTTTGTGTGAGGTGTGTTGTGTGCTGGGGGATTGTTGGAGCTGGTGTGATGGTGGTGGTGGTGGCTGTGCTGTGTTCTCTTGCTTCTCCTGTCAGATCTGATGTGTGCCCTTCTCTTCTGGAGTGTTGCAAAGGATTGTGGTAAGTGAAAGGGCTGGTTTTATACACAGCTGTGTGGATGAGTCCACATGGTATCGTGTTGTCAGGTGTGTTGTGGGGGTTGTCCTGGGAATTGTATGTTTCTGTTTGGCATTTTTCCTTTTCATTTGTTTGTGTTTTGTGTATTTTGGGGGCATGACTACTTTGGTTTGTACAATTGTTGGCATTGTGGCAGTGTTTTTGCTTTTGCTAATGTATCGTCCACTGCGGTAGCTATGCGACAGCTTTTCCGCTGTCTCTATCATTCACTCCTGTATGTGACCGTGGCGGTCGGAAACAGCGGATAGTTCCACGGGACCATCGTGATATACTAATTTCCCGGGCGTTGTCTCCGCTATGCTTGCGGCGGGTTGTAGCTTTCCCGCTGCGTTTCCAACCGCCGCGGTCGGTTTTTGGACGTCACCGTCCGCGTCGGGCGGTTTTGATTAGCCCTCTACTGCCGTGGACAGTCTTTGTTGGCGGTTGTTCCTAATTTGCCCGCCGGTTTCTCCGCGGTCCCAGCAGGCGGTTGTTTTCCGCCTCCATGGCGGTCGGGGTGGTTTTCCGCCCATCATTCTAATGGGGCCCTTTGTGTTTGAATAACTCTTCCGCCTCATTATAGGAACAAGAAAGGTAAATTTATATGTCAAAAAGTACATAACTTTATTGACTTAGCGCTCTATAAACTAGTTGTGTGGAAAATGAAATTTTACATGACCAATGTGTCCCCTGCGTGTACCCCACGTTTAGTGTATGTGAATGTCATCCATGCATTTTCCCTCTCATGGCTGCAATAACAATGCCTCTGCATTTCCGTCCCACTTTAGGATGTCAGTTACCAAGTCTCCCATGAAAGAAACGTTAATATTGCATTGAGGCCCATGTTGTCCATGTTTTTGCACTGTGCACGTTTAGAAATCGAGATGAACCCATTTTGTGGCTCAGCCTGAGCCAGGACCCGAATTAAGGTTTTCATGCCTCCAGACACTCTGAGGGCTGCAGCTACGTATCCCTGACCTCTCGCATACTTTTGGCTCAGCCGAGAGGGGCCCAGCCCGGGGTGCCAAGACAGTATTTTGCACACAGTTATCTGCTTGCTCAACAGAATCACATTCTTGCCTGGTGAAGAAGGTAAACAAAACCCGTCTGCAGAGATAGGGCCTAGCCTTTCTGTCTCCGTTTAAGTGATTTGCAGTGCTCGCATCCATAGAAAGCCCAAAGCCCCCACGCAATGAACGAAGAAATATAAGAAATATATGCCCACACTGGCTCTTGGTGATGAGCAACCTTTGCTTGAGCGACCTTTACTTCAGATAATACATCCTCCAAACCTAAGATATCAGATAATACCAGACGTGCAGGTCGTCCTGACACTGAAGGCCTCTCTACTAGATCGAAAGTCAGCTCCCCCAGCTTCCCCCAGTTACACGTCAGTTACACGTTAGTTGCGCGTCACGACCAAGTTGCGCACACAAGTAGGGCAAAGGTTCCAGCTGGCCATGCAGACCCCCTCCATGTATCCACCCACCTATGACTGAATGAATTATGTAGGCAAAGCACGACAGTGTGACAGGCCCAAGTGTCTCAACTACCGTAAACAGGGGTCGGCTATAAAAGAAAGATATTCCCTTGAGAATCTATTCCAAGCTACTGAAAAAGCACTGAAACGACGGATAGAGAGCGAGCGATCCCACACCCCACACAAAATGGAATTGGGCCGGTCAGCCACCCAGTGGGTGTCCAATTCTAATATATATAGCAATGATATAGTGGCTCAGACTTTCTTGAGCCTCCCGCCGAACGAACAGCATTTGGCTGGTATTTACATGGTCCAACATTTGATAACGTTGTATGAAAGTCAATATTCTGATCCCGGTCACTTGTATAAATTACTGGACGACATACTTCTAGAAAGATGGACAGGCTTAGGTACTGACTTAATTAATGTGATCCTGGATCAACGACATAAGTACCTGAATTCTCTGACCACATGCATGCTTCCCGCCCCACACCATGACAGAAAGAACCTGTACATAGACAGACAGAATCCCCTACGAGAGGTACATCCAGTCAAAAGTACATCCGGTGAACTTCAACGAGTGTATGTTTACACCCCCTTGACGAAATTAGAAATACTGGAAATGAAAAAGATGCTGCCCTGCCATGATAAAGACCCGGGGGGTTTCACCGAGAATTAAAAGACATTCTCCGCATTGGAGATTACACGTACGCTGACATTCTGAAACTATTGAAAGTACTGTTGCCTGCTGGTATTTATGAAAAGCTTAAGGAAAAAGACTGGGAGGTGGGCAGAATTGGAAACAGAGGATAAAGCCAGGCTCCCGGGGGTTGGTCTTGGGGACAAAGCTAGAGAACTACCTGAACTCCTAATACAGGTTTTGCCGAGACTATTGATTACGAAAAAGGAAGATTGGGATGCTATTTCAGCCTGTAAACAGAAACAAGACGAGGACACAAGTGATTTCTATTCTAGATTCGAGAAATGCTTTTCTATTAATAGTGGCCTTAAGCCCAGTAGCGAGTCATATCCACATCTTTTCGTGAGCAAACTAGTAGAGAATTCCTTACCCCAGATCAAGAATAGAGTACTGAAGGTTGAGAGTACTTGGCAAGTGAACAGCCCTTCACAAATGTTGCAAATGCTACAATATCACCAGAACAGAATTAGAGAAGAACAGGATCAGGAAAAGAGACGCATGAAAGAGACGCATGAAAGTACTGGTTGCCCAATCAGTACCAGCAAACACAAACAAAATGGCAAAAATACCACGACACCTGTCAAAGGGAACTGTAATTATTGCAAGCAACCAGGTCACTATGTAAATGAATGTGCTGTCCTGAAACACAATATAGCTACAGGCAGAACCAAAGAACGACCACATCCTCCTAGGCAGAATAGCACCCCACAGAACACACAACAGACAGTAGCGAATTTTCCACCCCCACCACCGCCTGTTAATGCCCCGACACAAATGTATCAGTACACACAGTCAGACTATCCAGAATACCAACAGTTCTCATGAAACAGCCTTGAGAGGGAAGTTGGCTTGCCCCTTATTGAGGTTCCTGTAGATCAAGAGGGTCCCTATGTACATAGTCGTGTATTGGGAAAAGACAGAAAGTTTCTGATTGACACAGGGGCGAGCAGAACTACCATCAGCCATGACGAGGTTCCAGGGGCACCCCTCTCGGGCTCACAGAATGTTTCCCTGGGATTTTCAGGAAAGCCTATTGTTAATGAAGTATCGAAACCAGTCTCCCTAGGAGTTGGTCCACTGTCACGTACCACAGACTTGCTACTTACTAAATCATGTCCAGAAAACTTACTTGGTATAAAGACATTAAAAGAACTAGGAGCAGTTATATGTTGTTCTCCGGAAGGAGTGCGATTGTTTTTACGTGATTTTAAGGGACATTATGTGTTGAAAGAATTTGACCACTGACTCCAGAATGTACCACAGCACCTATGGGCACAAGGTCCGACTGACGTAGGTTGCATGAACATAACACCACACCGTGCCACTCTCAAAGCAGGAGTAGTACTACCACGTATACGACAGTACAAGTTACCACCCGATGCCGTAGTGGCCTTACTGAAAATTGTTGACGAACTCATTGCACAAGGGGTGGTAGTGGACACTGACTCGAATGTATGTAATTCACCTGTAATTCCTATCCTTGAACGAACAGACCCTAATGCATCACCAGTTTACAGACTAGTTGTTGACCTTCGAGAATTGAATAAATGTGTAGTCCCTCAATACCCAGTGGTCCCAGACATTTCATCATTACTGACTGCTATTGATTCTGAGGCAACGTTCTTTACAGTCATTGACTTGAAGAATGCTTTCTTTAGTGTTCCCATTCATCCAGATAGCCAGTATCTTTTCGGATTCAGTTTAAATGGACGCAGCTTTAAATTTACGAGAGCTCCCCAAGGTTTTACAGAGAGTCCTAGCATTTACAGTCAAGCATTAAAGAGACAGCTGGACAGTATTAACATGCCTACCAACACTGCACTGCTCCAGTACGTAGACGACATCCTAATTACAGCACGATCAGAACCAGACTGCGAAAATGCATCACTGACAGTTTTACACTTTCTGGCGGAAAAGGGGCACAAAGTGTCCCCTTCCAAGTTACAATTCTGTGCACAGCAAATGGTGTACCTTGGACACTTGCTGTCCAAGAGGGGTAGACAGCTGACACAAGAACGTATTCAGTTAATTGCTAACCTTTCACAGCCCAAGACACAAAAGGAAGTACGGGCCTTCATTGGCCTCACTTCATACTGCAGACAATGGATTCCCCAGTATGCCTATCTAGCCAAACCACTCATACAGTTGACAACACATGAGGCAGCGTCTTCGACTGTCCTCCCTTGGACACAAGAACATACCTTGGCATTTGAAGAATTAAAAAGAACCTTATGTCAAGCGCCAGTTTTAGCGACTCCTTGTTACAGCAAACCTTTTATGCTTTTTGTGACTGAACGAGATGGAACAGCACTATCTGTCCTCACACAAGATCAAGCAGGAAAACACAAGCCTTGTGCTTATTTTTCTAGTACACTGGATCCAGTGGCCCAGGCTCTGCCTGCGTGCCTGAAATCAGTTGCAGCAACAGCCCTAGCCATAAGACAAAGTGACTCCATAGTGCTGGGCCACCCCCTGACAGTCCAGGTACCACATGCAGTGGAAGTTCTCTTGAACAGGACACAGACACAGCACTTGACTGTAGCGAGGCTGACAGGATATGAACTGACGTTATTTCAACCACACATAGAGATCAGACGATGTAACATTCTTAACCCTGCTACACTTTTGCCCTCAAGTACAGTAGACACCGCACCACATGACTGTGTGGAAGTAATGAACACAGTGACGAAACCAAGACAAGACCTGACAGATATTGCACTTCCAGACCCTGACCTGACACTCTATGTAGATGGTTCATGCATGAGAACGAGTGTAGGAGAGTTAGTGGCAGCATATGCCGTGACCACTGCTACTGAAGTCATAGAGACACATAGAATAGACATACTGTCAGCACAAGCAGCAGAGCTCATCGCTCTGACACAAGGCTGCATAAGAGCTAAGAACTTGAAAGTAAACATTTATACAGATTCACAATACGCATTTGGCGTTGTTCATGATTTCGGAGTTTTATGGAGGGAGAGAGGTTTTTTGACCTCTCATGGTGCTAAAATTCAGCACGGTCCGCTTATTCAGGCTCTGTTAGAAGCAATACATTTACCTACAGCCATAGCTATCCTGAAATGCAAAGCACACACCAAAGTTACAGACACCATTTCCCAGGGTAATGACCTGGCAGACCGAACAGCTAAACTTACAGCCCAGACACCAACAGACATGACAAAGACAGAGGTACCATTACTGACAAAAAGCATGACAGTCAGGGATCCTTCACAAGATGTACTTGACATACAGACACATGCCACTTCAGATGAAATAAAGAAATGGACTGAACAAGGAGGGGTCCAGACTGACCAAGGTTGGATGACTAAAGGCAAAGCTACATGGTTTCTACCAGATTCCATGGTACAAGTAATCATAAACCCAGCACAAAGTCCAGCACACTTGGGAGAGAAGGCAATGCTAGACAGCTTACAGAATATCTGGTTTAACAAGCACCTGTGTGCAGCAGCGAAACAGAAAGAACGTATATGTATGATCTGTTGCCAGTTCAATCCAGGTAAAGGCATTCCGGTGGAACAAGGCGGATTTCATCCTCCTGACCATCCTTTTGAAGTCCTCCAGATGGATTACATCCAAATGGACAGATGTAGAGGTTACAAGTATGTCCTAGTAGTTGTATGTGCACTATCTAGATGGACAGAAGCGTACCCAGTCCCAGATTATACTGCTGTGACAACGGCCAGGCAATTGGTGCGTGAATTTTTTCCAAGATATGGATTGCCCCGTGTCGTGTACTCAGACAATGGTCAGCCTTTTTCTTCTGAATTAATAAAACAAGTGTCCCTTCTGTTAGGATATCAGTGGAAGTTTCATTGTGTACGACACCCTGAAGCAGCAGGACTTGTAGAGCGCCATAATCAGACAATAAAGACGAAACTAGCAAAGATCTGTGCAGAAAAAGGCGTGTATTGGATGGTAGCCTTGCCGGTTGCCCTCTTTTACATGCGTATGGTAGCACATTCCAGAACAGGCCTATCTCCGTATGAAGTGGTTTTCGGTAGACCGCCGAATATGTGGGGTACGCCTATGCCTAAGAAAATAACTGATGTTGACAGTAACATGCTGACAGATTACCTGGCTTCCTTGATGTCTGCACTACTCTCTTGTCGTTCACAGGTTGCCGCCGCCTTCCCTGACAACACCCAGGTCAAGGAGCATGCCATAGTCCCTGGAGATTTCGTCTTCGTCAGGAACTTTGATCGATCAAGCCCCCTTGAGCCGCGTTGGAAGACACCGAAATTAGTGCTACTGACCACGAGGACAGCCATCAAAGTCGAAGGAAGAAAAGGATGGCTTCATGCCCATCATTGTAAAAAATACTTTGGAGACTCTGGAACTTTGATAAAGACAAAAGACAGTACAGACTTTAAGCCCCCTTTGCTAGAAAAGACTCCGCAACAAGAATATAGGTCCAAGTTACAATCTAGAAAGTCAGACAGCGTTTAATTGTTTAAGTCCACTAGGTGGTGAATCGGTTAGACAGGTTTCCTGACATGTATAAGATCGTAGACCAGAATAGTAAAAAGAGCAAAATGAAAGAAAAATACTGCAAGATATTACGCAGTAGATGTATAGTAACTCTGATTTTTCTGTCTCTTCTGTGCATCACTATAATATGTATCAGCTTGACACTACATGTTTTCTTTCCTCCTATTGCCTCACATATGCACTTTTCCTTTAATGACACCGTAGAGCATACATTCAGTGATCTGCCTAACCATGAACTGTCATATCGACTAGCCCTGCGCAACAATACTTTTATTCGAATGTTGCACCGTTCTCATCAGACCAGCAATGCAACAGATTGCTGGGTATGTGGCCAACTTCCACCTTATCAAAAGACGAAGGGAGTTCTGCCCTTCTTCCCTTTTCCATTCTCGCACAATGGTTCGTGCGGAGCATGGTTTGCTTTAATGTCATCACTAGACAGAACGTCCATAGTTTACCAGGGTGACTGGATATGGGGTAATTTGAATAAAGTAATGAATGAGGCATGTTTTCCAAACGATGACGGACTTCCCCAAAGGAAGGGAACGGATCTAGAAAATGAAGAGTACGCGCAAGGAAATGATTCCCTTAGCTTTATGATTCTGAATGTTCAGCCCAGGCAAAATGCAAGTCCATGATCTATTACAGTCCTACCAGCAAAAGGTGATTTGTGCGTTAGAAAGAAAGGATCAGTACATATGTGACACAGCGAGTGTAATGCTGTAGTCGAGTTTAATGATAAAGGAAAGTCTTCTTTCAAAGCATCACGCCATACCTATTTCATTTGCGGTCAGACAACCTATGTACATCTGCCCTTAGACTGGAGTGGGACGTGCTATATAGCGTTCCTACTGCCACCTGTCTTTCTAGCCCCATCCCATTATCATCGAGATTCACGAGTAGAGCATGTTAGACACCGGAGAGAGACCGATTCCTCCGAGATTGATCAGACTGAGACAGCTTGGGAGCAATATACAGATTTCAATAAAGGATTCTTTTTCTTCATAGGTCCCGTCCAAAAGAGTAAACTTATACGCAGGTTAACAAGAACTCTGGAAGCAGTAGTAAATGAGACTGCATCTGCCCTGGCGAACTTGACCCAGGAACAGTCTGCCATGCGACTTGTTGTTCTTCAGAACCGTCTTGTTCTTGACGTCATCCTGGCAGATAGGGGCGGGGCTTGTAGAGTGATCGGCTCCAGTTGTTGCGTTTTCATTCCGAATAACGCGCCATCTGTGTACGCAGCAATAACAAGACTCCACAAGATTGCTCATGATATACATCAAGACCCAGGCACATGGACTTGGTCCGGTTGGCTCTGGAGTGTAATATCAGCATGGGGATGGAAAGTATTGTCGTTCCTAGGAATGATACTGCTTATGATATTCGGCTGCTGTCTCTGTCTGCAGTGTGGCCCGGCGATTTGCGGCCTGTGTGCCACTGCCTGTATTCCACATCCACGTATACAAAAGATAAAAGATGAACAAATGATGCTGTATGATCAGATATACGGTCTCATGAATATAGATGTATCCTGAAGTGTACAGTAGGGGACAAGGAGGGAATGAGGAAATTGAAATTTTACATGACCAATGTGTCCCCTGCGTGTACCCCACATTTAGTGTATGTGCATGTCATCCATGCATTTTCCCTCTCATGCCTGCAATGATGCCTCTGCATTTCCGTCCCACTTTAGGATGTCAGTTACCAAGTCTCCCATGAAAGAAACGTTAATATTGCATTGAGGCCCATGTTGTCCATGTTTTTGCACTGTGCACGTTTAGAAATCGAGATGAACCCATTTTGTGGCTCAGCCTGAGCCAGGACCCGAATTAAGGTTTTCATGCCTCCAGACACTCTGAGGGCTGCAGCTACGTATCCCTGACCTCTCGCATACTTTTGGCTCAGCCGAGAGGGGCCCAGCCCGGGGTGCCAAGACAGTATTTTGCACACAGTTATCTGCTTGCTCTACAGAATCACATTCTTGCCTGGTGAAGAAGGTAAACAGAACCCGTCTGCAGAGATAGGGCCTAGCCTTTCTGTCTCCGTTTAAGTGATTTGCAGTGCTCGCATCCATAGAAAGCCCAAAGCCCCCACGCAATGAACGAAGAAATATAAGAAATATATGCCCACACTGGCTCTTGGTGATGAGCAACCTTTGCTTGAGCGACCTTTACTTCAGATAATACATCCTCCAAACCTAAGATATCAGATAATACCAGACGTGCAGGTCGTCCTGACACTGAAGGCCTCTCTACTAGTTCGAAAGTCAGCTCCCCCCAGCTTCCCCCAGTTACACGTCAGTTACACGTTAGTTGCGCGTCATGACCAAGTTGCGCACACAAGTAGGGCAAAGGTTCCAGCTGGCCATGCAGACCCCCTCCATGTATCCACCCACCTATGACTCACCTATGACTCTTCAAGTGAACACCCTCATGCACGCCCACATGCTCTTATCTCTCTCTTTCTCTTGCTCTGCCTGGAGCGCTCCTCCCTATGTACAAGACTGAATGTATAAATATTGTACTCTGTGAATAAAGTTCAGAAGACCCTTCCTGAACATTAGTGGTGATGGAACCCGATTCTCCCTTAACTCGAGTTACTGAAATAAAGCCCTTTTGAATCGGACACCACGGACTCTGCCTCTCATTATATGCATGACCCTTTGTTTAAGTATAGAAATTACGACAGGGTAATACTTTATTTACCACAGTGTGTCAACAAACAATAAAATATATCCTCTTGATTTTACTTACAGGGTATATTCCTTGGATCACTCACTTAGTACGTATTGTCTTTGATTCGAATATTCATTTCGCAAGGTATGTCTAAGAAGTGTTTTAGGAACTGTATAGGATAGCTTACGGTTCACTTGACGAATATAAGAACACATCCCTTTTTATACTATTTACAGGGCATTTTATTTGCATTATTGAATGACCTCGAAATGCCTAATCCAGAAGATTTAGCTCATGAGGTATGTGGGACATTGGGTTTATAAATAGGAGAATCCAAAGTCAGTATATTCACATTAATATAAATGTTGGTTACTCCATATCTCAAATAGGAGCGCATATCGGATCTTAAACTGTGACCGGTTGGTCGGGTTGGAACTAGTAGGAGAAGATGGAGATTGACTTCCCTCCCTCTTGATGTCCACACGTTGATTTGACGGTGGGTTTTGATTTATCTATCTCGTTCCATAGAAATATATAGGGAACATCTGGAGAAGTTTCTGATATCAGGCGCATAACCTAAATGAGGGGATCTGATGTGCCATATATGATGTCTACCCTCTAACCATCAATGGACAGTGTTCGTAGCTGTATTAGAGCTCGACTAATATGGAATACATATATAGGTGATAACATTTTCCTGGATGGCATGATGTGTGATACACTACAGTGTTTGAATGATGGCAATGCCAATCGTATGTATATGGGTGATTTATTCAGTGGGGATGCTCTGTTTAAAATGTAAGATGGTGTTGTTTTATTAAGTGTCATACCTATACAGATATATAATATTATTTTCTCTTAATATAGATGGTAGGATTCCTGGACAGGTTTTTATGGAAAGACTGAAGAAGGTAGTTTGGTCCTGTTACTGCCACCGAAATGCATTGCCTTTGGTCGTCCTGTATCAAATTAATGCATGTATCTTTTTGTGATGTTATTTGAAGAAATGTTTTTATGCATACAAATGATTTTAATCTGTGAATTAAATGTCAATACTGATTGACTGAATTGTGAAAATGTTGAGACATTAACATGTTTAAAGTGCATTATAGAAATAATTTTTAATGTTAGATTGTATTTCATTTTTGTACTTTGTATTACTCTTTGTTTAATGTGTTTTATTGATTTACCTCTATATATATGATATAGAGTTTTTAAACTTTGCATTCACTTGGTGAATAAAACATTTATAGACTACCCTTTGGCGATTGCAACAGTCTGTATACGACTGGGGTGTGATTGAGATTGTATTGTTTGAGTATGCAATTGAGAAGTCCCAAAGGGAGTTTTTTCTGACTTGTTGGTACCCCCACAATGCCAGTGGAACCCCTCCCTTGAACACAGTGATGAAACACTGTATTTTGGCTAGCGATGTGTTGCTCTGTACCTTTACACCATTCAAAGGCACAAAAAGTAGCTTTGCTATCTTAATATGTTTGACTTGGGGGTTTGCCTTACACATGCACCACGATGCATGTTGCATGTATGAGGCACACCCCTCATACATATGGCCCTATCTGTACCAACAGACACAGAGCTAGCTATTATATCATACATTTCTAACGGTTAGTAAGTTTGTTATGTACTTGAGTTTTGCTTACCTACAAGTAAACCGTTCCCATATCATCCATTCTGGAAGTGCTTGTTGATGATGGAGTGCCTGAAGACGTAGGCTTCATGCGCACACCCTAGGTATTTTGCCACCACGTTAGTAAACATCCCTTGATGGCCCACGATGGCCCGTACATTGATAGAGTAGGTGTGCTTCCGGTTCCTATACAGATGTGATGTTGCTGTAGGGCGAACCAGTTGCACTGGTTTGCAATCCCTGATACCTAGCACATGTGGGAATCCCACAACGGCATAGAAACCTTCCTTGGTCTCCAGCTGTAGTTGTTCTATGTTAGGGAAGAGGGGGTACTGGCGTGTTAGTTAGATAATGGCATCCATAGGAAGTCAGAAAAAGATGTCAAAGATATTCCTGCCACTCTGGCTGTTGTGGCCTCGAATGAACCAGATGCCAGCATGTGAAGAACAGTCATCAGCTTGGCCTACTGAGGAATGTTGGTGGGCCTGCCAGTTGGTGGCTGGAGCCTCAGCTCTCGGAGATCACGAGGGCAGTCCGCTGGCAGAAAACACACTCTCTTCTCCTGCACTGCCTACGTGGTGGTGGTCTCCTCGCAACTCCCAGCTGCAAAATTAGCATCTCTATTCCATGGCGTAATTGAGGTTGCCAGACTATTTTGTGGAGCTTGTCTTTATGTACCACAGCCAATGAGTCATTTTCTGCACCAGGGTTGCTGACGGGTGGGTATTTTGACACATTACAGACTCTGTGCGCAGCTTGCTGCCGACACATCACCCATTGTGAAAACCATAAATTTCACTGTGTGGGTTTTACACAGGGTTTTATGGGGAATGCCTACCATGCATATTTTAATTTCTGCGTGCCACAGCCAGTTCTGGCACAGGTATATTCGGACGCAGGCCTACAAAAACGGACGCATTTGCCCACATTCTTCTACTTGTAAATACGGAGTACTGCCTGAACCACCAAAGTGTCAATATTTTTGACATAATGGCGGCACTGGCCACTCGTAAATAAGCCCGCAAATGTGAGCAACTGTCGTTCAAGGGAAGCATTATTCCACACTACATTTAGTGTGAAATGCCACTTTGCATCTAAAACGTGAGGTGCCAGAATGCCATCTCTTACAATCCATAATTTCACTTAATATTTTGGCATTTGCCCAAATTTCCATAAAGTAAATGACGCAAGTTTCACTGGGGTTTACAAAAAGTTAGAGCTACATTGGACAATTTATGTAATGCTGCAGAAGGTGTTGAAGGCGCCACAATAGCAGAAATGAAATATAACTTTTATTGACTTTCCTTTAACAGTGAAGTCAAACGTGCCCTTAGTGTGTAAAATATCAAAGATTCTCTCATGAAAAATAACACAAGGCGCTGTGGACAAAGTTTTTTAAGCAAACTTTAACATCACTCGTGAATGCAGTGCTCTGTGAAGAAAACAGATTCAGACCCCTGTGTTTTTAGATGCCTCCAAATGGCATGTTTATTTGACAGCTGCAAAGGCATTCCCACTTGACTCCAGCAATGTTTGCTAGCAGTAAACTTGGTCCCAGTAAAAGGATGAATCAGTTTCATGCCATACATTATCGTTGTCTGTTTCTGGCCAAATGGGAAGGGAATCTTTCATTTTTTCAGTACAAGTTGCAAAAATATCGCCTCGAGCTTCATACTATGATATCAGGTTTCAGGTTTAAAGTCTTTATTTCGATTATTAACAAATCATAAAAGACACATTAAAATACAAAAGAATATAACTGGTTCAAAAAAATATCCAAAGAAAGTCAATGCAATAGAAAATATTTAAGCACTAACAAAATACATAAGTATACAAACAAAAAACGTTTCATGACAGATGGATAAAACTGGATTAAATTTCAATTGATAAATAAGGAGACCTGAATATTTTATATAAGATTAAAGAAAAAACATTGCATTAAAAGGTCAGCATTGCAGTTCAAAATTGCGAACAATGAATGCAGATAATGAGACATAGTCGTATGATGGTTTAGCAGCTGCATACTCAAACTAAACAGATTATGGCCAATTGCAAAACAACCTTTGTACTTGGCGCTAAGGCGTACGATTTTTTAGCCTAAGAAGCCAAGCCCATCCCAAATACTTTGCCAAAGCTACCACAAAGAGTTCTGAAGTGTTGGTCCTGAGCACCTGTATGGCTTCCATCGCTGTTTTGAATGGTAAGTTTTGAAACAAAGGTTTTAGCCATTTCTTTCGAGGTGCTCCGTACCTAGGACAGGCAAAAAGGAAGTGGCCTTCTGATTCAATATGACCTGAGCAGCAAGTACAGTATGGTGATATCCCTGTGGAACGTTTGTTCAGAAAGATGTTTAATGGCAAAGCGCCCACTCTAAACTGATGGTATAGTTTCTTATCTAGCGGTCGAGATATAACATCCCAGTATGGCTCTCTCAATAGGTCAATTTTGAATGTTAAAAACCTGCCTATAAGGCCGTTTTTGTTGGACAGCAGCACTCTTTTTAGGCGGATAGTGGCCCAATATAGAGATTTGAATTCATCTTTGGGTGGGAAAACATTAGATTGTGGGGATGTCCAGAGATGTTCCAAACCCATGTCTTTTAGAATTGTTTTCACAGCAGAAAGCCATGGTATTTTCCCAGAACCCCTGATAGACCTAACTTCCGACAGTTCTTTTGCAAAGAGGGATAGGTCTGGGGATGTCCATATCCGTCTCCACAATGCCACTAATCTAAATCTTGCCATCTCATTGATAGGGGGGGAACTAAGATCCAAACAGAGGGGGAGCAAGGGTGTAGACTGTGGGAGGCCCACTAGGTTTCGAAGAAATCTACATTGAGTTTTGTACAGATTAGACAAGTCCATATGGCCCCATAGATCCGCGCCATATAAGATGGATGTAGAGATTTTAACATCATAGATCTTAAGGGCCGGAAGGACCCGTTTTGTGATTGATTCCTTCTGCTCTTTATCGAGACAACCAGTCAGCCTGGCAAGTTTAAGATGTTGCATATTGATCTGGTCTTTCCATTTTAAGCGGCTATCAAGGGTGACCCCTAGAAAGGTCATGGTATCAACCTGTTCAAGGTTTACTCCATTCATCTTCACTGAACTCCGGACTGAGTGGTTTTTTGTTTTCCCCACGTTGACTACCAAGTTGTTGATGGCACAGAACTCCTCAAAGCGGTCCAAAGCCCGCTGTAGTCCGCTGCGTGTTTTTGAGAGGATTAGAGTGTCAAATTTTTCAGCACACCCCATAACCTGTCCCTAGGCACTAGATCAAAGGCGGACTTCAGATCGATGAATGCAGCATAGATGTTACCACCTCCTAACCAAACCTCCTTCCAATAGATCAGGCAGAATCTAAAAACCTGATCTATGGTGCTCATTCCCGATCTGAAGCCCACCTGCATGGGGGACAAAATATTCTCCATTTCTATCCAACCCTGGACCCGTCCCAAAACCATGCGCGCCACTATCTTTTGAATCAAATCGATTACGCTGATAGGGCGGTAGTTGCCTGGAATGGATTTATCACCCTTTTTATAGACTGGAACAATTTCAGCCCCTTTCCAAGATTTCGGGACTGTAGCTCCTAAAGCCAAAGTATTAGCTATCCTAATGATATACGGTAGCCACAAAGTAGGATTAGATATAAAAAGATCTGCCCGGATCAGGTCCATACCGGGGGCTTTACCTCGGAGAGTAAGTGCCAATGCCAGCTCAACCTCAGCAACCGTAAAAGTGAGTTTTTCACTTTCTGGGGTCTGCATGAATGCATTACCTAAGGGATTTGTAGTCTCATCGTCCCCAGCTCTAAATTGGGCCGAGTAAAATGAAACCCAATCCTCAAGTGGCACATTATTTCCTGGGGTAGAAAAGTCTATGTTTTTTCCCCATTTAACCAAATCCAAAAACCTTTTCTGGTTATTAGAGGATGAGGCCTCTAGAAGATCTGACCAGAACTCATCCTCCCACTCCCGTTTAGCTTTACTAAGGGTTTTTTTGTAATGGAGTCTAGCAGCTCTCACTCCAACCATCTCCCGACATTTAATGGCAGAAATGAGAGCTGTATGTGCCTCTCTACAGTCCTTATTGTACCATTTTTGGGATAAAGGATTAGTTTTAGTAGCAACCTTCCCACATGGTTTGGATAGCATTGTTTTTAAGCTGTCAAAACACTTAGTATGGACACCCATCACACTATTTGCTGCTCCAGTATCCACCCCCGACATATCTATTTGCAACATTTCATTAAGTGCATTCCCCACTACAACATTGATATTATTTAGTAAGCACTCATCTTCCATAACCCGTGACCACTTCAGTCTCCTCCTGTCGTTGGTAAGTTGGACGTCCCCTGTATTGGTTGCAGATGGTTCCTTGTGTATGTTTAAATCCGGTGTCTTCAACGATAGGGACAGTGGGTTATGATCACTTTCCAGGCGCTCTAAAACTGCCATGTCAATTAGCAGAGCCCAATGCTCCATGTCCAGTAAAATATAATCAATGCGGCTCTGCCTCTGGCCATTATCGAAAGTACAATTTCCCTTCACATCAGAGGCGGAGCGGCCATTACATGCACGGAACCCATTTTGTAGACAAAAGGCCATCCAAGACACTGCAGCCTCTGTAGCTTTAGCCCTCTTCTCCTCTTGTAAGTCTGGGATACCCCATACAGAATCGTCTGCCATAGTCCAGGTATCTCCCATATCTAGCACGGGCTCTATAGTACAATTTATATCGCCAGCAAGAATGGTAGTAATGCCTCCGTCCATTTTCGTTATCATATGATCAACAAGGTTGAACAGAGGTGGGCTTCGACCGCCAGGCAGGCCTCTAGCATAAATGTTAATAATGTTCATAACTTGCTTGTTCCCTTTGTTTATTATAATGGATAGGAGATCCTGATTCTCCACCGGGAACTCCGTTGGGTAGAAACCCAGGGATTGTTTCACCCAGATTAGCAAGCCACCTGCGGCCCGCCCCTTACCTCCTTTGATTGCGGGTTTGAAAAAGTTATTATAGCCCAACTTATGGACAGGCTCCGTTGCCCATGTTTCCTGCAACAGGATAATATCTTAATTGTCCATAAAATTTGACCAATCTGTAGACGCAAGGCGCGCCTTAATACCCGCTATGTTCCAGGACAAAATTTTCAGATGGTCGTTCAAATTGTCTGGCAACAGAGGGTATAGGGGCCGTACAGATCCATGAAACGCCCCTATATCATCATTGACCACTAAGTGCTTAACACAATCTACAGGGGCAATGATTTTCTCCTCGGTCAAGGACCCCTGGGTAACTATGTATGGTCGAGGACTGTTTGGCAGATATGTTTGGCCTCCTTCCCTGTCTACTAGATTGGTTAATTGGATTGGGCACACCATGTTATAATCAATGGGCTCTTGGGCTATCACACTACCAGTCAGAGACTCACTAGAGGGATCGTTAAGTCAATCTATAGCTTCCAAGCCAGAAAGGGGGCCAAAATGATTGAAGAGAAAGGGGCGCTGGCAGTCAATCGGGGTTAATGCCAGGGGATGTCTCGCAGCAGGACCTTTACGAAACAAAGGATAGGATTGAAAAGGTATATGCCTGCGCGGGTAAAAATAGGATAAAGCTAGTGTTTGTACATCCCCCTGCCTTGCAAACCTGGGTTCTCGTTTAATAGCATCTACCACCCATGAGTCTTTGAACGATATAAGGATACAGTCTCCTTCTAGATCTTTTGCCTCCGGCCCAACCCAATCTACTCTCCTCACATACAATATCTCCGTGGGGTTGGAGGGGGGTAGCGGGCGATTTTTGTTCAGCCAAAAGGTGACTTTGTTACGAAGGTCACCATAAGATTCCCTTGAACCTGGTTTTAATGGTGCTACGCCTGTCAAAACGATGGTGTGTAAGGCCGCTTCGGGTGGAAGATCAACACTGGGAATGTATGGCCTTTTGCGCCCCCCCTCCCTGTGATTGGTGGAAGCAGTGTTTTGGGTTCTTGAATTACTTGGGGAAGGACGATTTAAATTAAGTTGTATGGGGGGGACCCATGTTTTGACGCCCAACCATATTTTGTTTAGTCTCTGATTTCGTTTGGGGCTTTAGTACCTGAGTCTGAGAGCTAGCTCCTGATTTGGAAGAGGTGGTAAAGGTAGTATTAGTTTTTTGACCCCCTTTAGATATGGTGTTATTCATTCCTGTTGTTTTATTAGGGACATTTTTGCCCTTTTCCATATTGTTACTGGTAACCTTACTGGGTGCCTTACTTGGTGCTGGTGTGTTAACAGTACCCTTATTATTTGAGCCAAGTAATGCTTGTAGCATCGTATGGTTTGATTGGATCAAATCCTCCATGCTATCGATTTTAGAGGTCATGAGCCTAGTCCGCTCCAGGACTGGTAAGAGTAGTGTTTTAAACATGGCCTCCATTTTTGTCAGCGAAACCTCATCACTATTGAGGCACATGGGACATGTGGTTGAGGAACCCAAAGCCAAGAGTGAGGGGCATAGCATATTGTTAGGCACAGAGGGTTTTAACAAGTTTGGATGAGGCTCGGAACCCTGACACCATTCCCCTTGAACTGTATTTACTTCATTGGGTTTCAGGTTTCTTTCCCCTAACATTCTTGAATCCCATTTTCTCTTTTTAGTATTGGGGCCAGAGTTGGATATAGGTGGATTAACCTTTTCAACAGGATTAGAGATATTGGACTGGTTGAGGAGAGGAGTTCCGGATAACTGGCTAAGATCCTGCTCCTCACTAATCACGGAGTCATTATCCTCCATCCCAACCCCCTGTGTATCTTTGGAGTCGTTAATACTATTCCGTTCTTCCTTTATTTTACCCCTTGTTGTCGGGCTACCCCCAATATTTTCTATGTGAACTATTGCGTCCGTAGAGGTAGTATGGACACAATTGAAGGCAGCATGGGGTGCAGAGGGTGCAGGGGAGATAGATGTAGCTAAAGCCCCCAGTGAGGATCGTTTTCCACTAATTAGGTCTATTGACAGCCTTTTCTCAACCATGGCGATTTCCTTTTCCAGGATACCAGTGGCCCGAGTGATGAAAGCGTCCAAGGGACCAGAAACAACGCCATTGGATGTATTGATTTGAACAGTACGTTCCTTCCCTGATCTTAATGGCATTTTCTATGGTTTTCTAAACGACCAGGGGGAGTGGGCCTAGGCCGGACTCTGCCGTACTCGAACGGCCTCAAACGGCCCACTCTTTGCCCGGTCTTCGTCCCGGTCGCTCCCGCGCGCTCCCGCGCAGCGTAGCACACCACTATTTGTAGGTCTTGGTCCAATGAATGAAGGTAGTGGAGGTGGGGCTGGGCGGTCAGGGAGAGCGGGGCCAGGTGACTCGGCCACTGACACCGGGACTCCTGGGAATGTGAGTCCGGTGTAACGCTCGCAGCCCTGCTGCCTCGCACAAACCCCACTGCAAAGTCCAGGGGTGTGAAGGGATCCGAAGCGGGACCCGCGGAGCGGGTTCCGCAAGGCGTGGGTTTGAAGAAGGGAGTCTTCAGCACACAGCTACGCCGACCAGGTTAGCAGGTTCGCAGAACAGTATCCCACAGAACGGTGAGTCCTCGCCCCTTTTCAGGTGATGGAGGTGGGGCGGGGCGGTCAGGGAGAGCGGGGCCAGGTGACTCGGCCACTGACACCGGGACTCCTGGGAATGTGAGTCCGGTGTAACGCTCGCAGCCCTGCTGCCTCGCAAAAACCCCACTGCAACGTCCAGGGGTGTGAAGGGATCCGAAGCGGGACCCGCGGAGCGGGTTCCGCAAGGCGTGGGTTTGAAGAAGGGAGTCTTCAGCACACAGCTACGCCGACCAGGTTAGCAGGTTCGCAGAACAGTATCCCACAGAACGGTGAGTCCTCGCCCCTTTTCAGGTGATGGAGGTGGGGCGGGGCGGTCAGGGAGAGCGGGGCCAGGTGACTCGGCCACTGACACCGGGACTCCTGGGAATGTGAGTCCGGTGTAACGCTCGCAGCCCTGCTGCCTCGCATAAACCCCACTGCAACGTCCAGGGGTGTGAAGGGATCCGAAGCGGGACCCGCGGAGCGGGTTCCGCAAGGCGTGGGTTTGAAGAAGGGAGTCTTCAGCACACAGCTACGCCGACCAGGTTAGCAGGTTCGCAGAACAGTATATCACTGATATCACTACAAACATCTCCATTTAAGACTTTCCTTTTGTTAATACTTATATCTATGTGTTATAGCCTTATAATACGATAAATACATAAATATATTTATATATATATATATATATATATATATATATATATATATATATATATATATATATATATTCACAGAAAAAAACATAGGTTTTAGGCCATATATAGTTAGGGATTAGCATTTACAAAACCTTAATATACTCGCACAAAACCATAGAAATTCGCATATATAGTTAGATGCAATAACTATATATCGCGTACCCGCAACCCACTGCTGATGATGTCACATATTACATCATTCATGACATGGTCAGTGACATCACTGATGACATCACTGATGACAACACCCAGTGACTGTATGTTTCTGTAAAGTTAAAATATGTCTTAGATATTGAAGAATGAGTGGATGTATAAGTGTTTGGATGAAGGATTTAGTAGGTGCATGACTGACTGTATGAGTGAGTGATTAAATGTGTCTCACTGAGTGCATGGCTTAGTGACTAAACTGTCTTAATTTGAGCATCATTATTACTGTAGTTCTGTAAACTGCTGCATGTGTTGATCAGTAGCTATATGAGTAACTATATGGGTTATTGATTGGTTGCCCAAATATTTGTATGGGAGAGTGAGTGTGTGAGTGGGGGTGGCTGGGAGGTGTGTGACTGTGCATAGATGTGTGAGCAGTTGATTCAGTAGATGTATGGGTTCAAAAGTGCATGTGAAAACAGCTGTATGGGCGGTTGACTATCAGCATGAGTGCATTGGTGAGTAATTTGATTTTTTCAGTGCTATATGTCAAAGTAAGTACATATGTAAAACACAGTACATGTAAGAGTTGACATATATAAATAACTGTGCATAAGAGCCAGTGAATGTGTGAGTGCCTGTATGGATCATTCTGAACTTGTATCAGGGATTGTATAAGAGAGTAAATATGTGTTAGTATATGTTTGATTAAGTAAGGTGTGTATAACTGTATAGTTGAGGAAATGGAGGTGTGATTGATTCTTTACATGACTGACTAGGTGTGTGAGTAACTCCATGGATGAGTGACAGTCTGTGAGAGTCTGTTTACACTGATTGTATCTAAGGTTATATTAGAGTCTGAAGAGGTTGATCGTATTATCACATGAATGATATCATCAGTGATGTGATCAGTAATGACAAATGAGATGTTATCAGTGATTTTATCAGTGATGTCATTTGAGATGTCATCAGTGATGTCATCAGTGATGTCACTGACCATGTCATCAGTGATGTCATTTGAGATGTCATCAGTGATGTCATCAGTGATGTCACTGACCATGTCATGAATGATGTAATATGTGACATCATCAGCAGTGGGTTGCGGGTGCGCGATATATAGTTATTGCATCTAACTATATATGCGAATTTCTATGGTTTTGTGTGAGTATATTAAGGTTTTGTAAATGCTAATCCCTAACTATATATGGCCTAAAACCTATGTTTTTTTCTGTGAATTTCAATGGTTTTTTAATAGCAAATATCAAAAGCTGTCAAATGTGAAGTACGTGATAGGTAAAAACATTTTCGTATTTATGCAGGCTGATGTACTTTGAACGCTGCCCCCCCCGACCCCCCCTCCCCCCTGGCTTTTCTCTTAGCAGTACTCTCTCTTTGCAGATAGTGAAGGGTAGTTAACGCAGGCCTTTGCCCCCGTTCTAATCCGTCGTGTCTGCTTCTCTCTCCATTTGATTGATTGTTATCCAAGCATTTACTGTTTTAGAATTGGTTCTCTTTGGTTCATTCTCTATTTACAAACAAGCACAGAGTTGCAATACTCTGTTTAGTCTTTGCAGATAGTGAAAAATCGTTTTAAAAAACAAAAGGAATCGAGCAAAATCAGTAGGCCACTAATGGGATCTCTTTTTGACCTAGCTAAAATAGAAACATTAAGAACAACCCCTCATGAGAAATACGAAACTAGTGAGATGAACTGAGCTCCACACGATGATGGCTGCAAGACAGCTCGGCTCCGCCACCCACCCCACCCAAAACAACAACAAACCCTATGCAAATATTATAAATATATACAACACACCAGCAAAGTAACAGGGTAAAACATTTTATTAAATAACTATTTACATAACTATTTTATACTTTTAGTTGCCCGATCCGGCTAGCTCAATCGATCGAGCATGAGACTCATGCACTCTGATCTCCTTGGCCTCAGTCAAGCATCAATACTAAAATTTTAATACACGAGTGTTCGTTCATGGTTTTGGTCCCTGAGTTGCTTCGATGTCACTGCCTTGCACAAATGGCGTAAGTCCTGGATGTTGGGTGCCATACTTCAGAGTTCTGAGCAGCGCTTGTAACACTGTCTAAACCTTATTTGCACCTGCTGCAGCTTCACTATTCTCAAAGTAAGTGGGGGCCGTTTGTGGACCTGACTGCATTTGAAAACAATGTGATACGGTACCTCCCTAAACCGCTTGACAGAGACCCCCGAGGGGCGGTGTGATGGCACGGACTCGGAGAAGACGCTTGGCTCCGATCCCCTCCCCAAGTCTTATAGCCCTGGTGTAGCCTGAGATCGCACCCGACATAGGCGGCCGGCTCCCGGGGTCAAGCTGTCTTTGACGTTTTGTAGCCTTTCGAATTCTATCCTTAGACGGCATTGTCTAATTCCCAAATAATCTGCAGTTGAATCTGTGGTGAAATATAATAAAAAATGTTAATAACCACTATTACCAAACAGTAAATCAATAACAGTAAGAACTAGATTCGACAATGCTATAAAAAAAAAAGTATGCACAAGGGTGCAGGGGGTATCACTTTGACACCCTCTGACACCCTCAAAACAGGCACAGGTGCCATGTGGCAAGCAAACCAGCCCTAAGGGCAGGTCTGCCTTTCACATGACATAGGTGTGCGAGCACACATGTGCATGCACACCGGAATCGGTATTTTACCATGAAGTTTGATTTCATGCTAAAATACCGATTCGTTAAGGCCTTTGGGACTCAGAAGACTCCCCCCTACATAACAAATTAACAGAATCGGTAAAATTACCGATTCGGTATTTTAGCATGAAATCAAACTTCATGGTAAAATACCGATTCTGTAAATGAAGATTTACCTACACGTGGCCTTGGATTTAAGCCCCTACATACCGATTTGCCATTTAACGATCGGAAACGGCCGAAAACGGCCGTAACCGGTCGGTAAATGGCCTGAAACGACCACCTACATCTGGCCCTAAGTGTGCATGCATTTGATTTCAAACAAAGTTTTAAAACATTTTATGTAAAACAATAATACACCTAGGGCCAGATGTAGGTAAATCACATTTACCGATTTTGAAATACCGAATATTACCGAATTTTACCGATTCGGTATTTCAAAATCGGTAAATGGGATGTAAGTACAAACATCTGATTTATTACCGATTCCTTAAAAATTCGGTATTTACCGATTCGGTAAATACCGAATCGGTATTTGCTATTGAATCCTATGGGCCTTGAAGCCCATAGGATTCAATTCAAATACCGATTCAGTATTTACTGAATCGGTAAATACCGAATTTGTCAAGGGTGCAGGGGGTATCACTTTGACACCATCTAGCACCCCCAAAACGGGCATGTGTGCAATGTGGCACACAGACATGCCCTAAGGACACGTCTGTCTGTCACATGGCATATGTGTACATGCACAGATGTGCATGTACACAGGAATCGATATTTTACCATGGATTTGTATTCCATGGTAAAATACCGATTCTGTAAGCCATGTGCCAATGGAAAATTGGCTACCCACATTTCAATCTTGCATTTTCGGTAAAATTACCGAAAACGCAACATTTACGGGCAAATTAATTAATTTTATACATGGGGGCGTATTTACAAGAGCCTTACACTACAAGGAAAATGACTTCAAATGACCAGACACACATGGGGACGTATTTACAAGGCACATGAACCCGGGGGAAGTGACTTGAAATTGCTAAGCACACATAGGAGAGTATCTACAATTCCCGTGCAACACTTATGCATCATTTTTTACATGTACACCGTAACATGTACAACACAATTACATCATATATCTGTTCCGCAAAAGCGACACATTGCAGGAGTCACATCATTTTACCATCAAAAACAATTTCACCAATACCTTAAGAAACATGGAAGTGGTGAAAAAAGCCAAGCTTGACGTTACGGCAGCCATGAGGTAGCTAGGCTCCGCCACCCCCCCACTGCTCCAAGCATGTCTGTTGCCGCCACGCCCATTAACGGTAACATGAAATAGATACAAATCAGCAGATACCTACCCCCATTCCGGAAACTCCCGAAGTGCAACAGGACCACGGTTACGCCCATCCGTAAGATGAGGCCTAGACACGTGCAGGGCGGGGCCCGCCTAACCGCCATCAGCCGTGAGGTGGATGGCCCAAAATGTACTGGTCTCCCGATTCCCTTCTTCTGCCGCCTTGCAGGCCACGGGGGGGGGGGATGTCTTGCCTCTGCCTCTGACCCCCCCCTCTTATCAGCTGGTCCGGACATCACGGATATCAACGCCAGGAATCGGCACGTTTGCTGAATACTGTAAAGGTTTTCCTACACTTGGCGACGTGCTCGCTGCCTTGAATTCCTGACGTGAGTCCATGAAGTTTCAGTCAACGTGTGCTTGATATGAGCTCCCCGTTTGGGCCTGAAGCGACGCCCTGCAAGCCACGGGGGGGGGATGTCTTGCCTCTGCCTCCGACCCCCCCCCCTCTTATCGCCTGATCCGGACATCACAGATATCAACGCCAAGTGTCGGCGTGGGGTGCGCTGGGAGGGAGAGGTGGCGCGAACGAGCCTCTCCCACCCCCACAGGTGGGGGCCCCTCAGCTGCACCCCCAATGCTCCACTCACCCAACAAAAGGGTTCCTCCACTCTTGCGATGCAGCGGCGCTGCACTCACCCGACAAAAGGTCTCGTCCACTATTGCGAGGCAATGATGCTCCGCTCACCCAGCGAGGATCTCGTCCACTGTTGCGATGCAACGCCGCTTCTAGTTTCCTGCGTCCAGAAACCTTCTCCTCAAATTTGAAGATTCTATAAGAGCCACGGGGGCCCCCGACCCCCGATGGGGAATGACTGCCATGATCACCCACGGAACGACCACGACGTAGCCGCGGGACGTCGGCGCGCTCATGCCGGCGCCAGCCTCAGTCTTGAAATGATCAAAATCCTGCAAGACTACCAACTTGATCAGTTCCGGTGGGACACCAGTATGACCCGGTAGGAGAAATTGTTTCCTCCCACCCCACATTCACTGAGGGTTCATGTCACCAGTCCCCTCTGCTACCCTTCAACAAAAACTTTTGGACAACCGAAAGAGGTCCCGGTCCAACCACGACTTGGTGGAGACATTTTGACTATACTTGGACATTCCTGACCTCACCCAAAATGGCGCCGGTACAAATGAAACTCTCAACTCCTTGTTGTGCCCCGATTGCTCAGCCTTGATATCATGAGATATGTATGCAGTTTTTAGCACATGAATTGATATGGGATAAGACTGATTACACGTTCGAACAATGAATTGATATTATTGAAGGTTCGAATTGTCGACACTTTTGGTACTTTTAGTATTCACAATGAATTATCGATATGATTTTGTTGCACTTGTCGCACTTTTTACTATGAAATCAACGACCACTGACTCTCTGTTATGTTTTCCACAAATAAATACCCCCCCCATTTACAGTTCCAGCCTGCTCTGTGGCCGGCCCACGGGGTTGTAAGCCCGTATTTGGGCACCAACATTTTTATTAAAGGTTTTTGAAAAAGCAAACGTAGTTGTAACGCGTAGATTGGTAAGTTTCAAACAAATGGCCACTGTTTCCGTTTAAAAAAAAAAAAAAAAAACAGGTGAAATGAAGCAGCTCAATTAGTTAAGGGTTAAAAAGTATAGTACGCAGAAACATTGAAAATATGAATGGTCCAGGTTTGTTCTGTGTTTTTCATTTTTCTACAGCATAAAGCAATCGATAAAGATCCTGGTATTTAGCCTCTACTTTATATGCTACCTGTATCAGGGAAGTTGTTTTAAATGCCCCTAAGCCACCCCGAACGAATGTCACCTGGCCCCCCTAGTACGAACGAAAACGACCCTGTACCACTGTAGGTTATCTCTCTCCCTCAAAAATGACAAAAATTACTTTCTAGGACGTTTTGGACATTGATGATTTTCATATGATCTATTTATTAAAGTAATACTCATCTCTCCGCATGAAATTAATTTTCCACATGCTACACAAGTCAATCTCATCTGCCTAAAGTTCTTTTACAGATTTGGGACCGTTTCCCTTGCCTCTGACTCACTTATTGCTAAGTCATTGGTGGATGTTTTTGCCGGTCGGGGATTATCCACCAAATCTCGAAGTTGTGCTTTAGAATAATTAAGAGAGTGCCACCTCTCCATGTGCCGATGCATGGTATGATTACCATAGCTGTATTTTTTTTCGGTCCCTCTCGAGAGTTTTTTTTTGGCAGATGAGGCAGGTAACGAACCTGGCATTAACTTTCTTTTCATGAGAAGGAAAAGAAAAAAATTGCCAGATAAAATTCACTTTCACATGGAACATTCTTGGCATTTCTTTCAGAAACTTTTACATCACTGTGTCATTTCTTTGTCTATCCTGGTTAAAGCAATGTCATGTAAATAGTTGTTTAAAAAGTTTTTTTAATATGTTTACTTTGTTGGAGCGTTGTATATATTTATAAGTTATTAAGGTGTTATAATCCTACAACTTTGTTGGAGTGCTATATATTTTTAATGTGACACATAATTGTGAAGACTTTGATGTACAAAAACGCATCCCTGGATTCTTCCGCTTCAGGCTCGGACCCACACACCCTCACAGTTAGAATCCCCTCCCCAAGCACAATACAGGATGGTTATCAGATAGTAGGAACGCGTGTGGTGTGACGGATCTCATCGGGTGGGGGCCTTGATCTACTGTAACTCCTTTGAAGAGGGGTGATTCTCTACAGTTGAGGCCATAAACTACATCTGCAGGGCTAAGTGATAGCCTGGGACCGGCCTGGACAATCGAACACAGAGGAAGAGGAGTGTCAGAGGGTGCAGTAGTGAATAGGGTGAAAAGGAGGTGTCGGGCGGGCACAGGGTGTGATTCTTAGGGAAGGGCAGCGCAAATGGAGCCAGGTGTATGGCCCATGCATGAGAGAGAGAGCGGGGGTGACCAGTGCGTGGGGGAGATGCTTGCGAGGGTGGGGAGGCATGCTGAGGATCGGCGGCGTGCAGAGAGTGGGTCTGGTCAAGGCATCTAAAATGGCTGCCGTGCTCAACAAAAGTGTGGCATTGCAAAAAAGGCAAGATGGCACAGACAATGTTTATCAATAAGGATTAATTTATAACAATTATTTTTAACAAAATATTTACTCTCAGTGACAAAATGGCGGTCAACAGTTCCTGATTTCCATCGAATCGAACGTTAACAGACGTCACGCAGCAAAAAAAAAAAACGCTCACGCACAGCCGCTGGAAGACATGTATCAACATATATGAGCCTCCTCAGCCACCCTCAGAAAACATAAGGGGTCAGGATACGTCTCCCGTACCCCCTTATACCTAGTAATTTAATTAACCCGAAACACAAAATGGCGAATTCACGTTTCGCTACCAGTTTGCGACCCGGTTCGCGAACCGAGAAGCGCTTCTACCGCGAAAAATCTAATTTTTTTTATTTGCCCCACGGGACCCTTTAATAACCCCAACATCATTCCTAGGGGGTCAAGAAGGATCTACTTGCCCCCTTTCATTAAATTCCCCCTTCGTTTTTCTCCTCCTCTTGTCTCTCGATCCTACCGAGAGACAAGATGGCGGCCGCACAGGACTGTTTAGAATGTTGACAGACGCCGGAGAGCCAATCAGCTTTGCTACGCAAAGCTCCGTTACACGAAAAGTACCCGATCTGGTGCGCTATCTGGGACACTGTCACAGATATATCTGTTTTTTTAAACGTTAATTTCTCAAAATCCACTGGAGCACATATATTGAGACCCAGCAAAGGCACATCGGGCTAACAGTCCCTACAATTTTGCCAAGTTTCGTGCAAATCCATTCAGCCGTTCGAGCTAAAAGTAAGGCCAAAGGCCCTATGGAAAAATGAATGGGAAAAATGCGTTTTGGGACCTCCCTTTTTTGTGTGTGTATTGTAGAAAATTATAAACTCAAGTTAAAAGACCAATTGACATGGAATGTGACAGGATTTCACATGAAGGGTGAGTGATATGACGAATGCTTCTTGACAGAAGCAGTATATCAATTTAAAGTGATGTACTTTACAGAAATGTTTATGATTCATGAGAAAGGTTTGTGAATCAACATGAAGACAAATTTACATCAAAAGAGATATCCTCTTTTAAATAAATATTCTACATTGTGATGTCAGTAAAAACTGTATTGTACTTCACATTTTAAATAATTTATGGGAAAGTCTGTGAATCAACGTGAAGATAAAAAAAACGATGAGTATTTCTCTTTTAAGTCAATATTGTCCTTTATAGTAATTTCATTTATTTACCTAAAATGCTTTGATTCTTCACCATTGTAATTTGTGTAAAAATGAATAGAAATTCACAAACTTCCAAATTGGAAATAATAGCTTCAGTCTAGCTGTTCTATAATGGAGGTGGGGGTAATTAGGGCAGTAATCCTTAAAAAGAACACTCTAGATGCTACCACTCTATGACCTAATTAAAGGCTCTGGCCGAAATGCATAGGGGCAGATTTACAAGCCCCTTGTGCCACTTTTACGCCACTGTTGCGCCACTTGTGTTACGCCGCGGCTGCGTAAATCATGCGCCACGTTGCAACTTGTTTACAACATGACGCATCTAGGCAGATGAAACCAGCATCAGGTTTCATGTGGGCGTTCTGTCGCAGGATGGGTGTTCTCTTGCAGGAAAGCCCCGTAAAACTGACGCAGTGAAATCTACAAGATTTCACTGAGTCAGTTTACAACGCAGCTACGTCATATCGTATGCCTGCTTGAAGCAGGTGTAAGGAGTGACGCACTAAGTTAAGTGTGGGTGGCCGTTGTGCATCGCAGGAGCTGTGTTGCACTTACGACACGACTCCAGCTATGCGCCGCCCGTACGCCATAAGATGCGTCACGCATCTGCAACTCCTTGTACCATGGTGCGCCGCATTCTAAAGGCGACGCATCCGTAGTGGCGCAAGGGGGAGATTGCGTGACGCATCTGCTTTGAACATCCCTGCTGATTTGCAGAGATGCGCCAGAAGTTGTAAATCTGCCCCCTAGACCTTTGTTGTTTAGCACAATGAATTTGGCCTAAAAAATGTAATTCACAAACTTGGAAAGATCCACACCAGACTGTGCCGTTTTACTGTTCGCCATGTTGATGTTCAGGGTGTGTGACGGGAGCGAACACCATATATATATATATATATATATATATATATATATATATATATATATATATATATATATATATATATATATATATATATATATATATATATATATATATATATATATATATATATATATATATATATATATATATATAGATAGATAGATAGATATATTCTGCTCACAACTTCTTTCACTCCGGTAAAAGAATGGATGGCACTCAGTGATTCGATTTACACCAATTCATTAAATGTATTTAAATCAAAAACAGGACGCGTTTTGGCATAGCGCCTTTGTCTGCTGTTACTCACACAATGTCAGCTTTCATTTTTAAATAAAGTTACATAGTGACGTTACATCCTCTAGTTAATTGACACAAAGGACGGACTAATTGTAAGTTTCACGGTGGCCATCTTGAAGTGACCTAAAACTTCGATTCATTCTGGCCAATTTGGACAAACGTAAAAGTTGTTATTATGTCCTGGATGGGCGATTTTTAACCAAACATGATTGTGCTGGTAATACATAAATAAATGTATCCACATTGCTTCATTTCATCAACTGATCAAATTGAATTACATCATCTAATTCATTAACACAAAGGACAGGCTGTTTTTAAGTTTCACAGTTGCCATCTTGAAGTTCCCTAAAACTTCAAATAGTTCTGGCCATTTTGGACAAACAAAAAAGTTTTTGGTTATTATCAAGCCCTGGATGGGCTACTTAACCAAACATAATTATGCTAGTGGTCCTTAAATATATGCATCAACATTACTTGTTTCATCAACTGATCAGTTTGAATTACATATATGTATCATATTCAGATGTCAACTTTTTGCAAGGAAAACATTTTCATTTAATTATCATTGTAGGCTATGGGATGAGGTCCACTGAAGAAAGAGATAAAAAACTGTACTGCTAGTCTATTGACCTAAGTGCACGACCAACTCCTCCCCAATGTTCAACCCATGTGGACTTTTGGTACGGAGATCTATGATGAATCTCGACTCCAATCTCCTCATTTGTAGCTCCTTGTTTCCTCCCCGGTCTTTCAAAGGGACTTGATCTAAGCAGAAGAATTTTAGAAGATTGCGGTCACTGTTGTGCTTTAAAGCAAAGTGTCTCGCAATAGGGTAACTGGGTTGATTGTAATCGATTGCTCTTGCATGTTCCAGAATGTTTTTTTTTACTGGATGGATTAAACTGCCTAAGTAATGTAGTTTGCAGGAGCATTCTAAACAATATACAGAGAATGGACTTGTGCATGTAAGAAATGTATTGATTTTTCTTACTCTGCCTGTTTTTGGTATTTCATAAGAGGTTACTTTCGTACTGCTCTGACAGGCTTTACAGTTATGACAAGGGAAAAACCCTGTAAGGTTCCCTAATCGTGGTGATCTTGGAATGGAGTCAAAATGACTGTGTACTAGAGTATCTTTTAAAGATCTGTTCCTTCTGTATGTTATTTTAGGGTAGGAAGACAGATCTTTGCCAATTATACCACCTATTTTTAAGATATTACAATGTCTGCCCAGGATTCGATGGATCGTTTGTGAATATCTGGAAAAGGTTGTGATAAAGCGTGGAGTTTTGTCCTCATTTTCCCTTTTCCTGATTGAATCTTTCGATAAACTGGATATCGGGATTTGAGAGGCTTTATCATATGCTTTTTGTAGGGTTTCAGCTGAATATCCCCTAGATTTAAACCTTCCTATTGATTCTTGTGCAGCCTCTTCAAAATCCTCATCTAATGTGCAGTTCCTTTTTAAACGTAACAGCTCCCCGTATGGTATATATATATATATATCCAATTACACTGCCACAGTTTGAGGTGCACGCAATGACAGGCGAACTCAACCACCACGGTTAAGTCCTTTATTAAGCATTACATGCTTGTAGCGCTAGTGTTTTTTAAAAGTTAATCGTTTCTGTGTATTTTAATTTACTCGAATGCTTACCTCTGGTTTAAATTTGAGCACATTGTCCACAGACTTGCACTGTAAATTGGGCCCCCCACCGCTTCTAGAGCGGAGTTCTTCGTGCTCTTCGTGTTCTTTGCCTCTCTTACTGGTGACGCTTGGCCGCCATATTGGAGGTGCTGGTTCTTAGCGCGCCACTTGTAGCAGCGCTCTAGTGCTCCGTTTGGAGCCCAGGTGAGGCGGCATATAAGGCGAGCGTTTAGAGCAGCTCGACCTAAGGAAAGACTAACGCGCATTTACTGAGGCGCTCTGTGACTTTTTGCATTACATGCTTGTAGCGCTAGTGTTTTTTAAAAGTTAATCGTTTCTGTGTATTTTAATTTACTCGAATGCTTACCTCTGGTTTTAAATTTAAGCACATTGTCCACAGACTTGAACTGTAAATTGGGCCCCCCACCGCTTCTAGAGCGGAGTTCTTCGTGCTCTTCGTGTTCTTTGCCTCTCTTACTGGTGACGCTTGGCCGCCATATTGGAGGTGCTGGTTCTTAGCGCGCCACTTGTAGCAGCGCTCTAGTGCTCCGTTGGAGCCCAGGTGAGGCAGCATATAAAGCTCACTTCTGTCGCGCAGCGGTGACGCGCAGCGGTAGCGCCTGACTCGCGCCTGAGTCGAGCCAGAGTCTGCCCGTCTGCGCCCGTCAGCGCTAAGGCAGGGATAGGGCAGGGGACTCTGGTCTTCTCAGGATGATATCTGCTGAGAACTTGCGCTCACTGCGTCGCCAGGTATGTGACTGCCGTCTTGGCTCCTTGGATCCTCTTAGTGGACCCTTTCAGTGCCCCACTTGTCCTTTTGAACTTCCTATGCCCCTGCGTATTATGAACCTCCAGTCGAGGCCCTCAACTGACAATCAATCAGCTGATATCACAGGCACAGTTAATCAATCAACTCTTAAAGTCATGCACTTGAACGTTAGATCATTGTCTTGTCACTCCCAAGAAGTCTACTCCCTGATCACTGATGATAATCCGGATATCTTTTTCTTTACAGAAACTTGGCTGCATGATCAGTCCATGGCGGTCATTAATCTAGCCCTCCCCGTGGGCTACACTTTGCACTCTCTCCCTCGTAAGGCTAGAGGTGGAGGTATTGCAGTTGCGGTAAAAACTTGCTACCCCTGCATTTGGAAACCTATCACCATAGCTGGTTGCGAAAGTGCTCTTTTCAACATCTCAGTTAATCCCCATTTCACCTTCTCGGGACTACTAATTTATAGGCCTCCTGGTCCTGACGCCGCCTTTCGTCAAAGCCTCCCGGAGGTGATTTCCTCCTTAGCTTTAAAAACTGCCAATTTTTCGATCATTGGCGACCTCAACATGCATATGGATATCCCACTTTCAAACTCGGTCCATAGCTTGTTAGCGGATCTCAAGGCGTTCCAACTGATCCAAATGGTACAATCACCAACTCACACAGGCAGCCATTTATTAGACCCCGTTCTGACAAATCTTGCAACGAATATCTCAGTGTTCCATCCCAGACCTATGGCATGGACGGACCATCATCTGATTGAATTTCGCATCATAACTACTCTTTTCTCTCCCAAAAATAACCCCCCAGCCAGTTTCAAACGCCCCTGGAGAAACCTAAATTTAGAGCATTTCCATAAGTTATTGATGAAATTTCATCCGTTACCTCCTATTGAAGTTTCTCGCGGCTATGACAGCTTCTGTGAGTGGCTAAATCACTCATTAGATTTGCTTATTCCGGCTAAGTGGAGTAAGACTAGATCTAGTCCTTCCAGCCCCTGGTATGATGAATCCGTTAAAAAACTCAAAATCTCCTGCAAAAAGGCTGAACGCGCGTGGCGCAAAACCTATGATACTGACCTCAAGGCAGCCTATAGGGCTTGCACTAGAGTGTATCATCGGGCCATTTGCGCGGCTAGGGCTGCTTTTTACTCTCAGGAGATAAAGAACAGCACAAACCCCACTGAGGTCATCTTTAGGGTGTGTAAGGACCTTACTAGCAAAAGGATTGATACTGCTGCTCCCCAACCTTCTATGACACACTGTGAGGATTTAGCCTCGTTTTTTGTCAAAAAGGTGGAGGCTATCTATAGATCATTCTCTCAACTTCCCATTGTGGAGGAAAGCTCTACGACACCGGTTCATAAACCACTATTGATCATTCCCAGTCCGACTTTAGATGAGTTTCTAGCCTTAACGACAAAAGTCAAATCTGGCTCCCCGGACGACCCCATGAGACCCTTTCAATTCAGGGAATCTGCTGAATGCTGTTACCCTGTTTTGCATGACCTTATTAATTTGTCCTTCAGTACGGGCAGTGTTCCTAAGGCTTGGAAACAGGCGACGGTTATTCCAATTCTTAAAAAACCCGCCCTCGACCCTACCAAGCCTGAACACTATCGACCCATCTCCCTTCTCCCCTGGCCAGCCAAACTAGCAGAAGCACATGCTAACGCTATTTTATCATCTCACCTGCAGGAAGCGAATATATTGGATAATTCCCAAAATGGGTTTCGTGCAGGTCATAGCACTGAAACTGCTCTTCTGGCTGTGGTGGAGCACATCAGGAACCTGTTGGACCTGGGTCAGACGGCGGCACTGATCCTTTTGGATCTCAGTGCCGCCTTCGATACGGTGTCCCACCAGATTCTTTTACACCGTCTGATGGAGGCAGGAGTTGGAGAGGTGGCACTCGAGTGGTTTCGTTCCTTTCTTAAGGACCGAGCCTTCAAGGTCTCCACACCTCCTTTTATTTTTGCTTCTCGCCCCATACTTCAGGGTGTCCCTCAAGGGTCGGCCCTTAGCCCTACCTTGTTTAATTTATATGTTCAGCCATTAGCGGAGGTAGCCCATAGTTTTGGTCTCTCCTTGGTGTCATACGCCGATGACATGCAGCTGGCGGTGGCACTTAATGGCGACTCCAACATGGATGCCCCCACTTTCCAGTCAGCTTTAAAAGCTGTGGCAGGCTGGATGGCGAACAATCGGCTCCAACTGAATGCCTCTAAGACTGAGGTCATTATTTTTGGTAGGGAAAGTGGATTATGGGGAGATCAGTGGTGGCCGTCTGATCTTGGCCCCGTTCCGTCCCCCGTGACTGAGGTTAGAAATCTCGGGGTATGGTTCGACAACAAGCTCTCTTTCACCTCACACACAAAACGTGTGGCTGGCACCTGTTTTGGTACTCTGCAAGGTCTTCGACCAATTTCTAAGTTCTTCGATGCGGAGACCAGACAGATTATTGTCCAAGCTCTGGTTCTTACCAGGCTGGACTATGCCAGCTCCCTGTTTCTGGGCCTGAACCAGGCCGAGCTATCCCGCCTTCAGAGAGTCCAGAACGCGGCAGCGAGGATGCTTGTTGGCCTCCCGAAGTTTGTTTCGGCTTGTCGGACTATTCAAGATCTCCATTGGTTGCCGGTGGGGCAGAGAATTAAGTTTAAAGCTCTTTGCTTAACTTTTAAAATTCTCAATTCAGCCTCCCCTCCTATTCTTGCACAGACTATTCAGCACTATGTCCCTGCCAGAGCTCTTCGCTCCGCTGGATCCAATCTTGCCATTGTGCCACGTTTCAAAAAATCTAGGATGGGCGGGCGCTCTTTCTCAGTGTTGGCAGCAGCCGTTTGGAACTCTCTGCCAGCTTCTCTTCGCTCCATCCCTGACTTGCTCTCTTTCAGGAAGGCACTTAAAACTTTTCTTTTTTCCACAATTTAGGCCTTCGTCTTTTTATCTCCTCTGATGTGTTGTGTTATCAACTTTCCAAAGCGCCGGGACGCCACTTCGCTGTGGCATCCGTGCGCTATATAAAAATTAAATAACATAACATAACATAACAACGAGACACAGCGCTGAATATTTTATTACGCCCCAACGCGTTTCGGAGCTCCTTCTACTCCTTGCACTCAAGCGGGGTACCGGAAAAAATGGGGGCCCCAAAGCGTGCTTTCTCCATGCAATTTTCCATAGGGACCTTTAGCCGCGGCTACAGCCCGAAATGCTGAACGGAATTACACCAAATTTGGAAAAAAGGTAGAGTGTGTATCGCAGATCATGCTTTTTGTTAAATGGTGTAAATCAGTGCAGTAGTTCTTGAGAAAATCAAAAGTAAAATCATAGATATATCAATGGACGAAGTAGGGTACGCGTATCCTCTGAGGATCATACGCGTACCCTTACGAGCACGAGCTGCATGCTAATTGGCTGTCAACTGGGTGTCAACACTCCAAACCAGGAAGAGTTGGCAGCCATCTGGTGCCTCGGTGCAAGAAAACTGAAAAAGAAGTACGCAAAAGACGCAAAGGGGGCAGGGTAGAAACACCCTGAGCCCCTAGGCCTGCTCAAATTTATTGTTTTTTTTAAATAGCGGGACACGCTCATCCTGCAGATACATTTTTTTTTCTTTAGCCCCCGGGCGGGGGGGGGGGGGCAAATCCTGGGGCATTTGTAAAAAAATAGTGTGGAGGGGTCCCAATCCCCCTCATGCTGCCCTGGGGACTGCCACACCGGTGCTTATTTAAATTACATTTTTTTTTAGTGTATCTTATATAGCGCACGGCTACCCCAACGGGGTGTCCCGGCGCTTGCATTGGGAAACCGTCTTGGCTTTTCCCTGTGAGATAACCCGTACTGGGCATCCCCAAGGTGAAAAGCCAGGCATCCCGCTGCGGGGGGCCATAGTGGAGATTAAGCAAGCTATTGCCCAGAGTTGCAGAGTGTGAACCCGTGATTCGAGTAGGCTCCGAAGTGAGAATTATTGAGTCCGTGGACACTTGGGCTCAGACCCTGCCACGTCGGGAATTGAACCCTGGTCCCGGGTCTGACCTCGGCTTCTGGGTATGCCTCCTCTAACCATTGAGCCACACTTCTCCTTATGGGGTTGCTCTAAGGCCCCCCAGCCCAGAGGACCCCCATCCCTGGGGCTTTTTACAATTGGGTGGGGGGGCTCTCTGACCCCTCCAGCCCCAAGGACCGCCATCCCCGGGACTTAAAACAAATGTGGGAGGGAAAGCCATGTGGCCCACCTCCTGGAGCCTTGTAGAGGCCCTGGTGACTGCCACCCCCCGCAGGGCCGGCTCCTGCAGTGTCCCAGAGTGCCCACCCCAGGGAAAACCTGCTCTCGCTTCAATGAAGCAAAGCAGAATGCTTTTCCATATGGGGAGCAGCATGATAGCTGCTCCCCATATGGAAAAGCAATGCCGGCTCTCGCAGAAGGGTTGGAGACGGCGGGACCGTGGGGGGATTGGGGACCCCCACACAGTCCCCAACAGTGAGGGCCAGCCCTGGGGATGGGGTCCCCGGTGCTACCAGTGGCCCGGGAGGGGGGCCCAGGCGGCCCCCCCTCCCGTTAAAATGTTAAAAAAAACAAAAAAGGACAAAATAAAATTGGCTATGCCCCGGGGGTTGGGGTCCCCGGGGCCTGGAATTAGCCACAGGAGGGGGCCATGCGGCCCCCTTCCCGATAAAAAAATAAAAAATATATTATTTGGGAGTCAGGCCCTGGGGATCAGGCCCTGTGGTGTTTGCCCCCCGCCTATGGAATACCTTGCCACTAGAAATTCGGCTCTGTCAAGATCTTCTACCTTTTCGGAAAGCACTGAAGACTTGGCTTTTCAGACAAGCTTTTTAAATCCTAATTTTTTTACCTCTGTTGTATTACTGTCAAACTCAGCGCCAAGAAACTAATCAGTGTTAGTGCGCTTAATAAATAATTTAATAACATAACATAACATAACATAGCTGTGCAAATGCCACAGGGTGCGTTTGCACAGTGGTGAAGGTAGTGAGGCTTGAGGTGACAGATTGCACCACTCTGCAAACGCGCCCCCTGGCGCATTTGTTGAGGGAGAATTGATTCCCCTTGAATACTGGGGGTCCCTTGGGGCCAACTATCCCACCAGAAGCCTCCAGTATGCCCCAGGGGGCTGTGTTGCAGAGACTTGTAAAGGAGGCCAAGCCCCTTTTTACACCACTCTGCAACGCAGCCCCCTGGTGCATACTGGAGGTTCCTGGTGATCTAGTTGGCCCCCAGGGACCCCCAAAATTCAGGGGGACCTAATCCCCCAACTTAGAACGCGCCACGGGGCGCGCTTGCACAGTGGTGAAAGTAGGGGGCGGGGCTTGAGGTGATATGTGTGCAAACACGCTCTGTGGCACGTTTTAAGTTGGGGAATTAATTCCTTTTCAATCTAGAGGTCCCCTAGGGGGTAACTAGCCCATCAGGTACCTCCAGTTAGCGCCACGGAGCTGCATTGCAGAGTGTTGTAAAAAGGGGCATGGCCTCTGATCACCTCTCTGCAACGCAGCTCCCTGGCACATACTCGAGGTACCTGGTGGGCTAGTTAGCCCACGGGGGACCTCAAGATTGAAGAGGAATTAATTCCCCAACTTGAAACGTGCCACAGGGCATGTTTGCACACGTCACCTCAGGCACCGCCCCTTCCTTCAACACGGTGCGAATATTCCTCTAAAATCAGCCGAACTACGAATTCAGATTTACTCACCTGTTATCAGGAGTGTCCTCAGTGCTGCAAATTTAAGCCCAGTAGTGATCCTGAAAAGTAATTTTAACCGTACTTACCAGTTACTTGAATTTCCGTCCATAGGAGTCCATCGTGTGGTTTTCACCAGAAAAGTTTCTACGTGTGGAGTTTTGAAACTTTAAAAAATTCTTATCAAATCAACCAAACTACGAATTCTAATTTAGTCACCTGTTATCAGGAGAGAACCCAGTGCTGCATCTTTTAAGACAGCGCAGCACTGACTCTGAAAAGTAATTCTAAAGGTACTATTTCCTTCCATAGGAATCCATTGTGTGGTTTTCACCAGAAAAGTTTCTAAGTGTGGAGTTTTGGAACTTTAAAATATTCCTATGAAATCAGCAGAACTACGAATTCCAATGTATTCACCTGTTATCAGGAGTGACCTTAGTAGTGCAACTTTAAGCCCAGTACTGATCCTGAAAAGTAATTTTGACAGTATCTACCAGTTACTTGAATTTCCTTCCGTAGGAATCCATTGTGGTGTTTTCACCGGAAAAGTTTCTAAGTATGGAGTTTTGTAACTTACAAATATTCTTATAAAATCAGCAGAACTTGTACGAATTCCGATTTACTCATTATAACTACCTACTGGCGGTCGCCAGTAGGTAGTTATAGTTAGGACCTATCATCCATAGGAAAGCCGCAACATTCTATTTGGAATAACTTTGGCGCCGGTTGACAAATCTTCACGAAATTTTCAAAACTGGTGGCCCGCTCCGGTCTGCTCCTATCCTGTAAGTTTCATCAAGCGGGCCGAGAAAACAGGGGGTCTCAAAACGTGTTTTTCCCATGCAATTTCCCATTGGAACCTTTAATCGCAGCTACAGCCCGAACTGCTGAACGGAATTACACCAAATTTGGCAAAAAGGTAACCCTTGGTTCAGAGTCATGCCTTTTGGTTAAATGAGGTAAATCCGTTCAGTAGTTTCTGAGAAAATCAAAAGTAAAATCATAGATTTTACTTTTGATTTACCTCCAGCGCACTGGAGGTACGTTCGGGGGAAACTGGTACGAGGCGTAAGGCTCGGCATATTGGTGCTCAGCAGTCTCCCAGTGAGTTTCCCGAAACCCAGCCCTTCACTTGCCTTAAGTTTGCGCATCCTGGCGATCATTTTAAAATTGTATTGTAAATTGTGTTTTACCTGCTACTTTTACCTGGATTCACCCCTGACACTCCTCAGTCTCCTGCGCTTCTCGCCTGCCCCCCGGTCCACCACCGAGCTAGCCCGATTGTGGTGGTGAGGGTGCAGGCTCACGCAGGACGACAGTCTGTCTTCCACCTCAGTTGGGGGCGGAGCACCGCTATCAGGCCATGCCTCTGCCCTTAACTAGGGATGTGTTGTTAGTCTCTGTGTGGCAGCGCGCTGGAGGTACGTTCGGGGGAAACTGGTCCGAGGCGTAAGGCTCGGCATATTGGTGCTCAGCAGTCTCCCAGTGAGTTCCCCAAAACCCAGCCCTTCACTTGCCTTAAGTTCGCGCTTCCTGGCGATCATTTTAAAATTGTATTGTAAATTGTATTTTACCTGCTACTTTTACCTGGATTCACCCCTGACACCCCTCAGTCTCCTGTGCTTCTCGCCTGCACCCCGGTCCACCACCAGGCTAGCCCGATTGTTGTGGAGGGTGCAGGCTCACTCAGGACGACAGTCTGTCTTCCACCTCAGTTGGGTGTGGAGCACCGCTATCAGGCCTTGCCGCTGCCCTTAACTAGGGAGGTGCTGTTAGTCTCTGTGTGGCAGCGTGCTGGAGGTACGTTCAGGGGAAACTGGTCCGAGGCGTAAGGCTCTGCATATTGGTGCTCAGCAGTCTCCCAGTGAGTTCCCCGAAACCCAGCCCTTCACTTGCCTTAAGTTCGCGCATCCTGGCGATCATTTTAAAATTGTATTGTAAATTGTATTTTACCTGCTACTTTTACCTGGATTCACCCCTGACACCCCTCAGTCTCCTGCGCTTCTCGCCTGCACCCCGGTCCACCACGGGGCTAGCCCGATTGTTGTGGAGGGTGCAGTCTCACGCAGAATGACAGTCTGTCTTCCACCTCAGTGGGGGGCGGAGCACCGTTATCAGGACGTGCCGCTTCCCCTAAATAGCAATGTGTTACCTGTCACGCAGCGTGCGCGCGCAGTGGGCGCGCCACTTGCGCTCTGAAGGCGCGCCAAAGGCAAGCCTGTCTGCGCCCGTCTGCGCCCGTCCACGGACGGCCGGGGCCTAGGGCTATGCCCCCTGCCCAACTTACCCTGTCCTAACTCTCAGCTGAGCTTAGAGGCCTCTATGGCAACTGGCCCATCAACACTGAACTTCGTAATAGGCTATGCCACATCGGAATGTATTCCCCGCCCTCTCATGCTTCATCCGCACCTCTGGCTGATCCATCCCCTCCCTCCCCCCTGGGACCCTCCAATGCCCCCCTGGCCCTCACCCCCCCACTCGTTCTAAACTCTACCCTACCAAACTCTCCGTCTGGTACCTAAACACCCGTTTGCTTGCCAGGCATCAGGTTGAGATTTTTCATCTGCTCGACACCATCAGACCTGATATCCTGTTTCTGTCAGAAACATGGCTATCGTCTGAATCTATGCCACACATCTTGGCTGCTCTCCCTAACAAATATTACATTCTTCAGGCAAACCGGCCAGATGGGAAGATGGGGGAGGGGGGGGGGTAGGGGGGGTTGGCTGCCATCATTTCTCACCCGCACATCTTCACATCCCTATGTATTCCCAGTACCTCTTTGGCTGATATTTTAGCAGTCACACTGCATTCTAAATATTATTCTCTCACATGCCTACTTTGCTACCGGCCACCTAATCCCTCATTGAACTTCATCGAGTTTTTTAGCAATTTGGCCGCAGAGTTTGTGGTCAACCACGCCAAGCTCCTTATTTTAGGAGATTTCAAATGATGGCCACACGATCCACTTGAGAATGCCTGCTGTAGGAAGGGGGAGGCTCTAGTTGGCGCAGTGCAACACTAGCGACAAGCAGGGACTCTCTCTTCCTCGTCAGGGCTGAGGGTTACCTTCCAGACAACCTCTGCTTACCCTCTAGGTAGTGTGGCTTAAGCAGTCGTAGGCTAATCTTTGGGGCACATAGGGTTAAACACTTGCAATATTACACCCCCACAACCAACCCACCACACAATGAGACCAAACTGTATTCTGTAAAAATATATATCTTTATATAGATTTTAAGCAGGCTTATGAATACAGTTAACGAACTTTCAAATATCGGTTCCAAATTACTTAGTTCAAGTTGCCACAGTTCTTTCTAGCAATAAGCGTTCTTTAAGGCCTTCAGGCCGGTTCAACAAAGTTCTTGTGGAGCGGGCGGCTTCCAGGGGAGCTGTCCCACGTCGCGTTGCCTTCCCGGGGTCGCTGCTCGTTGCGGCTCTCAGCCGAGCAGGTCACGGGTCATCCGGGGCAGCGGTGCTCTGTGGCGGCAGGGTCCTTTCCTCGTCGTTTGCTCCGACCCTGGACGGGTCCTCCTTCGCTTTGCTCTCGGGCTCCCGGTGCAGTTGCGGTCACGGTGTTCGGGCTAGTGGCGGCTGGACCTCACTTTGCTTTCGCTGTTGCTTTGGGCCCCGGTCACGGTGGTCAGGTGGATGTCGTTGCCTTGGAGGAGATTCCTCCGTCGGTACTGCAGTGATAGGCAGCACACACAGTCACTTTCTTCCGGGTGTAGCGCCCACTGGTCCTGGGGCGCTGGTCAGGGGGCAAGTTCACAGCAAGCCCTTGGAGATCTCTCAGCAGAGTTTGGCACAAAGTCTTGTAAAGCAAAAGTTTTCTCGTAGTCTTTCCTTTCTCCTCTCCTTCGGCAGCAAGGCACCAGACACAGGCAAGAGACAGCACCCTTCCTTGTCCTTCACGGTCCTTCTCGTCGGGCAGAGTTCCTTCTGTAGCCCAAACCGGATCTAATTTACAAGGAGCAAGGCTCCTTCTTTTATACTGTATTTCTTTTGTTCTCGCAGGCCAGGGGGGCCTTTGCATAGCCACTTTCAGTCCTTGAGTACTCTGGTGGGTGTACTCCGGCTTCTGCTTTCAGCGTGAGGGGCAGGCGCATCAGACGCCCCACAGGAGGTGGAGCCAGCATTGTGCGGACAGGGGTAGCCAGAGTACCTTGTTGATGGGGCTTCGCCCTTCCTGGGCCAGGTGTCGGCTGAGTCATCAGTCGCTCCCCAGGAGGGTGGAGCCAGCATTGTGGTGGCAGAGCACAGCAAGATCCAGAGTCAAGAGCCACTCCTACCCCCCACTAAGGTGTAATCTGCGCATTCACCACCTGTCATTCCCCCAGCCCTGTCACTCACACATCCCAGACAGTCAGATACACATACCAGCAGAGGCGGACTGAAATGGTTAGGCAAGCAAATGCTAACTTTCTAAAAGTAGCATTTGCAAACACAGGATACTAAAATAAACTTGACTACAAGACATATTTTATCATCCTGAGTTCAGGCATACTAAACATGACTCGCTACCATGCTCCTTGAGCCTGCTGGGATTATAGCGTGTAATAATTCCAGCAGCTCAGTCTGGCCTAATGGAGCAGGTAGCCTTCAATAGTGAGCTACGGTTTTGGTTGTAAGTCACTACTAGGACATGCCACACACATCAGGGCTTGTCCTAGCTCACACCTACAATGCACCCTGCCCGCAGGCCTACCATAGGGGTGACTAATATGAAGTCAAGGGAAGGTTCGGGGGCTGGCAAGTGGGTGCACTTGCCCAGCTAGCGTGACAGTACGAGACCGCACGCGGGTTCTGCGGGCGCAGTTCCCAGACACATCTTATGGCTGCTTCTGTGGGTGGCGCAACCAGCGCTGCAGGCCCACTAGCAGTATTGGCATCTACAAGCCCTGGCACTCCTAGTGCACTTTACTAGGGACTAACAGTAAATCCAATGAACCAATCATGGATACCAATCACATGTACAATTTACAGTAGGGAGAGCATATGCACTTTAGCACTGGTCAGCAGTGGTAAAGTGCCCAGAGTCATTAAACCAAACAAAATAGGTCAGAGAGAGTATTGGAGGAAGGCAAAAAGTTTAGGGATGACCCTGCCAAGAGGCCCAGGTCCAACACCTGCTCTTAGAAATTCACGGATCTACTTACTGGGCTTAATTTTTCTGAACAGATCAAAGTGGCCACCCACATTAAAGGGCTTAAGTTAGATCAGGTCTGGAGTCTCAATTTGGATATCTCTGACCTCCAAGTGCCCCTATGTGCCTGGTCTGACCACTACTCTGTTTCCTTCTCTATCAACCTGCCGACTGTCACTACAATAAACGCAGAAGCCCCCACCATGATTAGAACCTGATAACATGTTGATATTCCCTCTCTTTGCACCGGCCTCACCACTTCCCTTTCCGCTTTTCCCAAAATCACCGACCCTCATTGATCTCCCCATGGGCAGGCTGCATCCCTTGCCTCCTGGCTGGCCCAGGCAAGGGACGAATTTGCCCCTTTGAAGCCCCTCAAAATTAAAAGACCCCATGATGCCCAACTCTGGTTCATAGAAACTTTGAGGAACAAGAAGCTTGCCTTGCGCCAACTGGAGCGCAAGTGGAGGCTCCACTACTGCCCCTTTAAAAAAACTTTGTTCTTATCGGCCTTACACAACTACAAAACAGCTATCATTGCGGCGAAGTCCACTTACTTCTCTATGAAAATACTCAACTCGAGCTGCAAGTCTAAAACTATCTTTTCTATTGTGGATGAACTGGTCAAACCTGATCCTGTTACCGCCAAATCCCCTTCATCGCAACTTCTCTGCGACTCCCTCAACAACTATTTTATTGAGAAAATCCTCACGATCAAAGCCAGCATCCCCCTGCTGCTTCCTCATTGCACTCCACTGTTGCCCCCCCAACCCTACCCATTATCTTGATTTCCCCACACTTAATGAAGACACCTTTGTCTCTCTCCTTGGTAAAGTCAAGTCTGGCTCTCCCCAGGACAGCTGCCCTCCTCACATCAGTCATGAGGTTTACCTCAACATCCCCACACCCCCTCTTTCTCTTCTAAATAACTCTCTCTCCTCAGGGGTGGTTCCCCTCTCCTTTAAAACAGCCGTGGTTTCACCCATTATCAAAAAATCTGGAGCAGACCCTGGCATCCTCTCTAACTTCCGTCCAATTTCCCTTCTCCCTTATCTGGGTAAAGTCTTGGAAGCCTTTGTAGTCAACTGTCTGAGCTCCTTTATTGAATCCACCCACTTTCTTGACCCCCATCAAGCTGGGTTCAGGCCCCAGCACTCCACCGAATTCATTGCCCTTGCTGTTCATGAGGAGTTAAGAAAGGGGGCAGATCCGAACATCTCACAGGCCCTGGTGCTCCTGGATTTGTTGGCGGCGTTTCACAATGTTGTTCATACCATCTTACTCGAATGTGTTGAGCACGCCGGCATCCGGGGGCAACCATTAATATGGGTTTCCTCCTTTCACCAAGATCGCGTCCAGGCAGTTTCCCTCCCACCTTTTTCTTCTATAGGAAAGGGTCTCTCCTGTGGAGTCCCGCAGGGCTCCTCGCTCTTACACTTATTTTTAATCTCTACATTCGTCCCCTCATCTGGGAGCTTCAACAAATGTCTGTGACCATCTTTACCTATGCTGACGATTTGCAGCTTATTTTTAATATTGATTCCTCCTCTTCCTCTATTCATAATGTTCACTCTGTTATGAACTTCATTAGCTCCTGGATGAACCTGAATAAGCTCATACTCAATCCTGCCAAGACTGAGCTGGTCCTCACAGGCCCCCCGGGCAATCCCTGCAACTCATCTTTCTGGCCACCCGCACTCGGTCCTCCCCCCTCTCCCGTTGACTCTGTCAAGAATTTAGGCGTTACCATCTGCAAGGACCTCACCATGAGGGCCCAAATTAACTCAGTCATATCTGTATGTTTTTATCACCTACGTCGCATTTGCAAAATCTCCAGACTTCTCTCTCATGAAGCCCTTGTGCAGGTCATTTTGGGACTAGTTATGTCTTGTATTGACTATGCGAACTCCCTATACGCGGGCATTCCAGCATATCAACTACAACGTCTTAAACTCATTCAGAATCAGGCAGCTAGGCTGATTTATGGTCTTCCAAAATGTAGCCACACTAAACCTCTTCTTAAGAACCTTCACTGGCTCCCAGTTGCTCAGCGCAGCCTCTTCAAACTTGGCTGCCTGATCCACAAAGACCTCTCCCTTCAGGGACCCTCCTTCATCTCTTCTCTTTTACACCAATACGCTCCTCCACGGGTTCTCCGCTCCTCCAATTCCAATCTTCTTACCCCCTGCACCTTCAGGCGTAAGAAAAACGGAGGCCTCAGATTTTCCACCCAGGCTCCTCTTCTCTGGAATTCCCTCCCCCCTACACTCCGCCAGCTCTCTTCCTACACTCTCTTTAGGAAATCACTTAAAACCTGGCTTTTCTCGTTGGCACACAACTAGCTCACCCTGTCCTGTACCGTTCAGCTCCTCCACTCCAGCGCCAAGAAACCATAGGTGAACGTGCGCTTTATAAGTCCCATTTATCATATCATTATCATAGATCTGTGCACCCTGCCGAGCACAAGCAGTATGCTAATTGGCTGTCAACACTCCAAACCAGGAAGTGTTGGCAGCCATCTTGTGCCTCAGTAGAACTGAAGCACAAGAAAGCAGAAAAACAAACGTGCAGATCAAAAAAAGGGGGCAGGGTAGAAACACCCTGACCCCCTAGGCCTGCTCAGGGGGTCAGGGCCAAAAATGTGGGCACCCTGCGTGAATTTCAGTCAACATTTTAAAAAAACGAAGCGCGGGATCCCGCACTTCGTTGTTAATTAGTCCCCGGGGGAGCCAAATCCCGGGGCAATACTTATTATATAAAGGGGGGCCCAGAGGCGGCCCAGCCCCGGGGACCGCCACCCCGGGGCTTCTTTAAATTAGGTGGGGGGCTCTCACACCCCCCAAGCCCTGGGTACTGCCATCCATAGGGCTTCTTTACATTAGGTGGGGGGCTCCCAGGACCCCCCAGCCCAGGGCTTTTTTAAATTAGTTGCCGGGGGCTCTCAGGCCCCGGGGGTGGTGGTTCCCGGGGCTTTCAGAAAATATTGGTGGGGGCTCACGCCCCCCCGCAGCCCCGGGGACTGCCACCCCGTGAGTCAATCTAATTTTTATTGGGGGGCACACTGCTCCCTCTGCAGCCCCAGGGACCTCCACCCCGGGTCTTTTTTGTAAAACAAAATACCCTGTCTGGGTGTGCTAAATATTTAGATAGCCCAACAGTATGAGCTAGGGAGCTGCGTTGCAGACAGGTATTGCGAGGCCATGCCCCTTTTTACACCTCTCTGCACCACAGCTCTGTGGCACTTATTGGAGGTACCTAGTGGGTTAGTTTAACCCAAGGGACCCTCAGGATTCCAGGGTATTTAATCTCCCAACTTAGAACGGCCACATGGCGCATTTACACAGTGGTGAAGGGAAGGGACGGGGCCGGAACTGACGTGTGCAAACACGCCCTGTGGCGCGTTTTAAGTTGAGGAAAAAATTCCCCTTCAATCCTGAGGGACCCTGGGAGGCAACTAGCCCACCAGGTGCTTCCAGTGAACGCCACTGCGATGCTTTGCAGAGAGGTGGTGTAGGTCGTGGCCCTTTTTAAACCTCTCTGCAATGGCACTTACTGGAGATACCTAGTGGGCTAATTTGCCCCTAAGGACACTTAGGATTCAAGGGGATTAAATCTTCCAACTTAAAATGGCCACAGGGTGTACTTACACAGTGGGGGAGGGAGGGGACAGGCCTGAGGTGACGTGTGCAAACACGCCCTATGGCACGTTTTAAGTCGGGGAAATCATCCCCCTTCAATCCTGAGGGCCCCTTGGGGCTAAGTAGCCCACCAGGTGCTTCCAGTAAGCGCCACTGTGCTGCGTTGCAGAGAGGTGGTCCAGGCCGTGCCACTTTTTACACCCCTCTGCAAAGCAGCTTTGCGGCGCTTACTGGAAGTACCTAGTGGGCTAGTTGGACCCTAGGGATCCTCAGGATTCAAATGAACTTAATCTCCCAAATTAAAACAGCCACAGGGCGTGTTTCCACAGTGGTGAAGGGAGGGGACGGGCTGAGGTGACGTTTGCAAACATGCCCAGTGGCGCGTTTTAAGTTGGGGCAAAAATTCCCCTTCAAGGATGAGGGTTCCGGTGGGCCAATTAGCCCACCAGGTGCTTCCAAGAAGCACCACTGTGCTGCTTTGCAGAGTGGTGGTCTAGGCCGTGCCCCTTTTTACACGTCTCTGCAACGCAGCTATATTGCGCTTACTGGAGGTATCTAGTGGGCTAGTTTGACCCTAGGGACCCTCAGGATTCAAGGGGACTTAATCAGACAACTTAAAATGGCCACAGGGAGCATTTACACAGTGGTGAAGGGAGGGGACGGGGCCTGAGGTGACGTGTGCAAACACGCCCTGTGGCGCGTTTTAAGTTGGAGAAATAATTCCCCTTCAATCCTGAGGAACCCTGGGGGCCAACTAGCTCACTAGGGGCTTCCAGTAAGCTCCACTGCTCTGCCCTGGTGGTCTAGGTCGTGGCCCTTTTTACATCTTTCTGCTATGCAGCTCTGCGGTGCTTATTGGATGTACCTAGTGGGCTAGTTGGACCCTACAGAGCCTCAGGATTGAAGGGGAATTATTTCCCCAAATTAAAACGCGTCACCTGGCATGTTTTCACAGTGGTGAAGGGAGAAGATGGTGTAGGAAAGTGGCTCTATATATATTGGACCGAAGTAAAATCAGCCGAACTATGAATTCCAATTTACTCACCTGTTATGAGGAGAGACCTCAGTGTTGCATCTTTGAGCGCAGTACTGATCCTGAAAAGTAATTCTAACCGTACTTACCAGTAACTTAAATTTCCTTCCACAGGATATCATTGCCTGCTGTATAAAATATATATAAATATATTTTAAAAATTATAAAATAAAATACAAATATTAGAATTTCAATATTTTTCAATTTTTTTTAATTTATATGAAAAATACGTAATGTAATTTAAAAAATAAAATATGTAAAAATAAATAGTTTAAAAAAATGTAGTAAATCAGTATGAAAAAAATAAATATAACAAATAATACATTTAAAAATTGTCATTTACAAAACCTTTGACATTCACTGAAAAAAACATAGGTTTCAGACTTGTTGTAGTTAGGAATTAGCATTTAAAAAACCTTAGAAATTCACTGAAAAAACCATAGGTTTTAGGGGTGTTATAGTTAGCTGGACATTTCACTGGTACAAAACCACTGAAATTCCTCCGTTATATTTAGTTGTACTAACTATAACTCGCACGCCCGCAATCCACTGCTGATGATGTCACATATTACATCATTCATTGACATGATCAATGACATCACTGATGACATCTCAAATGACATCCCTGATGACATCACTAATGACATCATCCACGTGACAATCTGATACATCTCATCATACACTAGTATAACCTTTCAACACTCATTACAAAATATGAAGTACCATATTTAAAACCATTGACACATCAATACAAGTTTCTAAAAAACCCACTCAGTGATTCAGACATCTACACACCCATCTAAACACTTACCTATAGATTCACTCATACATGCTAACAAAGATCAATAGAACACTATTAAGTATACTTATGAACCTACATCGACATTACACACCAGTACACATCCTATTCACTTATGCAGTCATCCTACTCACTTATGCAAACAATTCATCATACTTACATTTACTAAGCTACGCACTCATACAAACACCACTTTATTTATTCATATAGATAGTAACTCATACTTAGTGTGTTATAAAATCACTATTACAAGTATACAGTTTTTGATAGTCACTCATACAATCATATGTATACTTATTTATATACAACTGTCACATACACTGCCTTTTATGTTTCTACTTTGTTGGACATGTATAATTGAGAAATATATTTAATCATCACCACACCCTTAAAGAGATTCACTCACCCAACTAAATATAACAGAAATATTTCAATGGTTTTGTACAAGTGAAATGTCCAGCTAACTATAACACCCCTAAAACCTATGTTTTTTTCAGTGAATATATATATATATATATAATTTTTTTTTTAAACAAAAAAATGTTTCCCCGAGCGAGGTGCACTCTTCTGACAGACTTTTATTCCAAAGAGAGCAGCTCTGGCAAGTAGCACAACCCAGGAAAACAATGCCTGATGCGTTTTGGAAAAAAGTTTCCTTTCTCAAAGGCTGTATGCATGAATGACTGTGCACAATTGGCCACCAATAAGTACCCACTAAAAAATCATTGTCCTCAGGTGAGTATTGAGCCAGTGCAAGTTATTCTAGGATTGGTGGTTTTGAATATTACCCATGTGGGCTGTCAGTCCATTGCATGTTCACAATGTATCCTTTTGCCAATGCACTTCTCACCTAGAAGCGTGCCCTTTCACGGGTCTGTCGATCCCCAAATGCTGTCCCAATAAGCAGGCTGCAGCCTGCTGAGATTGCACAGTGGTGTTTTCCACAGCCGGGCCGGTCATATTAATTGAAACAAAAAGGAGTTACCCCCAGCAAAGTGCACTCTTCTGACAGACTTTTATTCCAAATAGACCAGCTCTGGTAAGTAGCATACCAGAGCAAACCAATGTCTGCCGCGTTTCGGAAAAAGTTTCCTTTCTCAAAGGCTGCACGCATGAAATACTGTGCACACTTGGCCACCAATAAGTACCCACGTAAACATCATTGTTCTCAGGTGAGTATTTATCCAGTGTGTTTTGAACACCAAGGTCTTTGTCAAAGCAAAATCATATATATATATTCACTGAAAAGAATAAAGGTTACAGGGATGTTATCGTTAGAAAATAACATTTTCAAAAACTTAGAAATTCACAGAAAATTCAAAGGTTATAGGAACGTTATAGTGAGGGTCAGGTTTCACTTGTAAACAACCAAAGAAGTTCAGCAGTTATAGTTACCTGAGCTAACTATGTCTTATGCCCCAGCATTGCACTGCTTATGACCTCCCATATTACATCACTCATGACATAGTCAGTGACATCACTCATGACATCTCAAATGGCATCACTAATGACATCATCCACAGAACCACTCACACACCCACTCACTCCTCCATACAACCTCTCACACACCGACTTACACACCCACACAGCCGCTCACATACACATTCACTGACCTAAACAACTACTGAAGCACACACTAACTCATCCAGCCAGTCATACAACTATGCAGTCACCCATACAGCTACTCATACAGCCACTCATAGAACCATACAGCCACTCACATACCCATAAAAACCACTCACATGCTTACTCACCGACCCCTACAGTCCCTCACACACTCAGTCACACAACTTTACAACCACTCACATATCCACTAACAAAGCCACTCGCACAACCATTCACTCACCGAAACAGCCACTCACTCACCTATACAGCTACTAACAGAGCTACTCACTCACCCATACAGCCACTTGCACTCTATTCACTCATCCACAAAATCACTTGCATACCCATTCACAAATCGATACAAGAACTCACAAACTCCTGTATAAAGTCACTCACACAGATACTTGCTGTGCAAAGCAGCCACTCACACACCCACTTACTTACCCATACACATACTGAAACAGCCACTCACTTACCCCTACATCCACTTACACACCCAGTCACTCACCAATAGAGCCATTCACAAAGCCACTCAGTCACCCAAACACCTATTCAGATACACCGAAACAGCCACTCACACATGCACTCAACCACCCAAAGTGTCGCTCACACAGCCACTCACCCACCCATACAGAGGCTCACACATCCACTCACTCACCAATACGGCCACTCACACAGTCACATACTCCCCCATATAGCTCCTGACACACCCACCTATTCACTCATACAGCCACTCACTCAGTCTCATAAATGTCTTAATGTCTTATATCTCAGTTATTATAATGTACCTACAACCTTTGTTTTTCCAGTTAATATATGTATATATTCATTGAACAAAGCAAATTTTCCAGAGAGTTATAAGTAGGCTTGGATTTCACTTGCACCAAACCATAGAAATTCAGCTGTTACAGTTACGTGAGCTAACTTATGCCCCCTTAATGCACTGCTTATGACCTCACATATTACATCACAAATGCCAACACTGATGACATCTGAATTGGCATCACCAATGACATCATCCAGTGAGTGTAAGTGTTTTGTAAGAGTTTAGGATTGCTATACATATATATTCTAAGCTACAAGGAGAACTAAATTAGCATACTATGTGTACTTCTAAGGAGTAATACTACTTCTAGCATATATATGTGAGTGGATGTGTAAATGTGTGAATCTGTCTGTGAGTGGGTGTCTGTGTGGCTGTATGGGGTTGTGAGCAGTTGTGTGAGTGAATGGGTGGCTGTGTGAGTGGCTGTATTGGTGAAAGAGTGGGTGTGTCAGTGGTGGTATGGTTAAGTTAGCAGCTGTGTCAGTGGCTGTATTGTTAGGTAGGTGGGTGTGTAAGTGACTGTATGGTTGAGTGAGTGGGTATGTCAATGGAAGTATGAATGAATGACTGGGTGTGTAAGTGGCTGTATGGGTGTTTGACTTGGTGTATGAGTGGGTATTTGATTAACTGAGTTGGTGTGTGAGTGTCTGTTGTAGAAAGTGAGTGTCTTTCTGAATGAGTGGATGTGGGATTTGCTTGTTTTTTTTCTTTAAATGTGGGATTTGCTTGTGTGGATGTGTGAATGGTTATGTACATGGTTGTGTTCGAGTGTGTGTTAGTGTGTGAATACTTGAAAGGGTGAGTGAGTGGGAGTTTTGAGAAGGGGGAATGGGTGAGTGAGTAGGTGTGTGAGTGACTGTGTAGGTGAATAAGTGGGTATGAAAGTGGCTGCATTCAAGCAGCGCACTGCTTTTGTTTATCGTTCAGTGTTGTGTATGTGCTTTTTCCAGGATTGTGGTGGCTGCACTGGGCAGTGTGCTGCGTTGGTGTATGGTACTTCTTGCACACAGGCATAGGCTCAGGGACAGTTCCCATGAATATTCCCTGAAATGGGGGTGACATGTCATGCAATGTCAGCTAACTGCTGCTCAGCCTTACTATTCACGTCTGCGGCGAGGTCTGGCTAACACCATGATTTAACCTGTCCTTTCTTACCAACTGTGTTTGACGTTTTGTGAATACTGTTTTATTGATTGTTCATACCTAATAAAACAAATCATGCAGTAGTAGAATGGGGAGCCCTGTGAAAAGTAAGGTGACAAGAAGAGCAGGAAGTACTTATTATGTTGGAGTGCAGGGCACACCACTTCCCCCAGGAGTTGTCGTGGGCCTTGTTGATATAGATGTTATTATATAACATCAGAAAGTGTCCACATACCACCTCCTCTTTTCTAACACTGCCCACCTTCACAGACAGGATGCTTTCATGTCATAGCTCTTCCAAAATTACTCTTTTTTTAAATCGGCAATATGGTGTGTTTTTCAATGTTGCAGGGTGTTTGTTCCTTCCACGAAAACTACACTCAGTAACTGGGTGTCCCCACCCCCTGGGTTTTAAAGCTGAATTGCAGTGTATTTCACTCTGCCTCACAGCCCACAATCGTGTAAAAACCCTGCTTGCAGAGCTAAAAGTTTTCAAAGCAAGCCAACCACAGGAGACAGGGTGTGCCGCAGCAGAGGCACTGTGAAATGCAGACTCCTTTTCATAATCACATTCCTACACACCGCCTCCCAGAGCCGCAAAGAAATAAATAAACGTCATTGCATCTTGTATGAGGTACCTCATGACTACACATGTGCAGCTGGACACCCTGGGCTCCTGTGTAGGGCCTTCTTCATGCATTTTGGTGAAACATGTTACTAAGGGGCCCCATTAGGAAGCGGTTAGGAAAGCATTCCCACCGAATCGGTTTGGGAATGGTTTCCAACCGACTTGGATGAAGAGAGTCCGACCGACCAATTATGATGCATCTGGATGCTTCCAGATATGATTGGTTGGACTCCCTTTGACTTCAATGGGAGTAAGCATGGGCGAATTTTGCGAATCTGGCGTTCACGAATTTGCGTATTTGCAAACTCGCAATCCGCAAAATCTGCGAATTCTCGCGAATTTGTGGATTTTTTTTTTGTGTGTCCGCAAGGGTTTCTGCCAGTCCGCGAGGGTTTTGTACCAGTTCGCAATTGCGAACTTACTTGCCGGCTTGCAACGGTCGCAACTATGTTGTTTCTACGTCTTGTTCATCATCACAGGTTCCCAGCACCCTCTGTTTCACCACTGCCACCCTCTGTTTCACCCATGCCACCCTCTGGTACATCAATGCCACCCTCTGGTTCATCATCACTGTAGATTATGGGGGGGAAAAGCAAGCACACCTGCCCTGCTTCAACTGACATGAATTAATTTGGGGTTGATTTATTAATGTGTCACTGTTTTTAAATTCCAGTCTGGCACCTGCTTCCTTATCTGTAATTTGCTTTCTGTTGCAGTGCAATTTTTTTTTCCAGGACCTTTGTGGCCTACTTGTAGCTATTCTATGAGCCTGCTGTGAGGGTCAGAGCAGAGTCATACAATTGTTGCAACTAGCAACTGAACTCTGGAGGGGCCCCAGTCAGGAAGCACTACAGGGAATGGTTACTAATGATGAGTTTGAACTTTTGCACCTGCTGAGTGCTTTCAGTTTTGCAAAACTCGTTTTTCTGCAATTTCACGGGATTCGCGGGGCGCGAACGTGCGCGAGATCGAATTCGGAAGCCGCAAATTCGTGAGAATATGCGATTTGTTTTTTTGCGGCGTGTTAGTTCGCAAGGTTTTGTGCGTTTTAGCGAGCCGCTTGTAGTGCAACGGCGCGAAGTTACCCTCACGGTCATTCACGGGCGCGGCCATCTTGTTTGCATGACGTATTTCTGTTTCCGGGCGCAATGTGTAATCTCACAAACTGTGCGGCTTGCTAGTACAATTTTGCTTGTGTTGGCGAGGAAAATCTCGCGCGAACTTACCCACGCGGTCGTGAACGGGTGCGGCCAGCTTGTTTCTCATTCATTGCTATGGTTCTGGGCATGCTTCTTCTATCCTCTCTGAATCTCTGCCATCCTTTGCTTGTTTGAAGTTTTTTTTAATCTATTTTACTTATTATCTATCCTTCTATTTTTCTAGCTCTATATTTTTGTGTTTTCTGCTACTTTTGGTTAATTTTAAATTACTTTTTTAAACTCTTTTCTTTTCTTCTTCCCTATTCTATTTTCTTTATTATTTAGCTTCCTTTCTGCCCAGACCATGGTAAAGGAAGCCGGGAAGCATCCCAAGAAGGGGAAGGGTCCCGCACCCCGTGCCCGGCTCCCGTGCGGGCGTTTGAGGGGGGAGCAGGTCGCACCCCGGGAGATCTTCAGCCCGGAGGAGGTGGCCCCCTACTTTATTATTATGTTCAGCACCGCCTCCCCAGGACCATCATGGCAGGCAGCAAGATCGCTCGCGGGTACGGGATCCAGGAGAGCCGGAAGCGGTGGGAGAAGGTGTGCCAGGCCATGTACCAAAACTCTCGGGTCCGGCGCACCTACAACCAGGCCACCCACCGTTGGACGGATCTCCTGGACCGGGGACGCGATCTGCTCGACCTGCTCGGCCTTGAGATCCCCGGGCTTGGTGAGTAGAGTAGCTATTTCTTTACTACTCTGTTTTTTCCTGCTCTGTGTGTTATTATATTGCAAATTTTGTTTTTTACCAAGAGCATTAATGCTGCTGATTACATTGTAGGTAAATTATATTTCAAAATGTTCTGTGCATTTCAGGTGCACTGCTCTCCTTCTCAGTAGCGTTGCTACTATGCTTATTTGTTTTCAATTTTGTGTTCATTTCATTGGCCTGTGAAATTATGTATGAGTGAAGTTTAAAGAACTGCGTAATGCTAGACACTAAGGGAATTAGATTTTTAATTACCGGCGCATCCCTGCAAAGTAGCAGGGATGCACCAGTAATTGTGCGCCATGCCACCACCACCCATGGTGCGCCGTATTTACAATGCGGCGCACCATGGGCCCAAAACGTCACCAAAGCGTTACGCATCTGTGCCGTAAAGGCGGCGCATTGCTGGAGTTGCATTGTAATGATGGCGCAGCTCCAGCAATGCTCTGGGGTGCCCTATCTCCCCAATGCTGCGTCAAGCCGTAGGTCTGCTTCAAGCAGGCGCAGGGTTTGAATCACGCATCTTTGTGCTCAAAGTGACTGATTGAAATCTTGTAGATTTCCCTCAGCCACTTTTAGGATGCGTTCCTGCGCAGGAACGCCCTCCTTTGCGCCGGAACGCCCCCTGATGGCGCAGGGCTTTACAACGTGATGCATCTCCCATATGCGTCACGTTGTTAATATACGCCGCACCATGGCGCATCTTTTGTTCTGCCGCTGCGTCACAGAAGTCACGCAACAATGGAGCAAAAGAGCCGCAAGGGGCTTCTAAATCAGCCCCTACAGACGCAAGTCCAGTCCTTCCTTTGTACACATGGCGATAAGAAGAAATAGTGGTGGTGGATTGATAGTTTGAGTATTTTAATGACTGGTTTATGTAGAAGGAAACTTTTTAGTGTTGTCGTTGATCTGCAATCACGATGGACTTTGTATGTCACTTCGCGTGCTGCGGACTGCTGCCTTCCTGTCCTAGGCGAACCTTTTTAGTATTTTGTTTAGTGAGTTACATAAGAACTTTCCAAGTCGACAGTCCGCAAATCAAGCAATACTAATAACGTAGTAGACCACATGAGATCGGTCAATATATCCCGTGGAATAGTTGTCTATTTGCTATTTCGCCAAAATATTTTGTTATTGTTCTTTTGAAATGTTTGATTTGGTTGACAAATATCATCCATGTTTTCTGGTCTTTCTTTCTTTCATGTTGTACATCAGCTCCCCCCCCAGGGGCAAGAGGACACAAGAGGAGGAGGCTGCTGTTCGCCAGGATGCAGGCCAGGATCGGGCAGGCGAGGGCTCCTTTGCTGGCCCCGGTAAGTTTTAATTTTAATATAGAGTACCTATTATTTCCTAGCGTTCCTCATTCGATTTTTTCGAAATCGTCTTTGATCTTCTTGTAGACTGTATCTAAATTCTTATCCTGCCTCGACTATGACTCCCTGTGGTATTACTAGATTATTCGTATTAGTCTGTCTGTGTAACTAACTAAGATTGCACATTTGGCAATTCCATTGGACTCCCATTCTAGTCAGCAATAGCTCTATGCACTGAGTGCAGTCCTCTGGGATTGTCCATAATAAAATTGTAAATTGTAAATTGATACTTGTATAGCGCACTACTCACCCGCAAGGGTCTCAAGGCGCTTGTACGAATACCGCTGTGGAACCCGTCCTGGCTTTCCCTGTGAGGCGTCCACTCCTGGGCACCCCCAGGGTGAAGGCCAGGCATCCTTAGCGTTGTGGGGGCCGTTGTGGCGATTAAGCAAGCTATTGCCCAGAGTTGCAGAGTGGGACTCCATGATTAGAATAGGCACCGAGGCGAGAATTATCAGGTCCGTGGAATTTTGAGCCCAAGACCCCGCCGAGGCGGGGAATTGAACCCTGGTCCCGGGCTAGACCTCTGCATCAGGGTCTGCCACTCTAACCATTGAGCCACACTTCTCCACATAATGTCTTTTCAAGTCTTCTAAATGTTTATGCTTTGACAATTACCAACAATAAAAAGGTGAATGACCATCAAGAAAGAATAGGATACTACTTTAATTTTGGTTTGGATAGGAGGACAATCCATTCTACTAGGACAAATCTGCACAAACAGAACTATGGACACTAAATAATGCATTGCTTAGCTTATCAATTATAATAGGCGCTGTTAGACTTTCCACATGCCTCCGTGATAACAGACTTTGTAGTTGAACCCCCAATCTCCTTACTGACTAGATAGTGTGGCAGAGTCATTTAGCTCTCAAAGTCACCGATGATTGATCCCAAATGATGATTATCCAACGCAGGACAAGAGTACGGAGTCAGAGTCAAGAAGTGTCAGAGGCACAGACTCATGCTTGCAAAAATTGCAAAACCTTTAGCTCAGCCACTCTATTTAGGAGGACCAAAAACCACAGAGTCTATTTTAAGTTTAAAAGCTTTATTAAAAGTAAACACATTTATTAAAATCAAGTTTGTCATAAAACTAAACGTTTAACTGAAAATGGAAAAGTGCTTAGTGCTGACGATTAATAGAACACATTCCTTGTGGTCGAGCCGAGCTCTCACCTGGTTTGAACTTGATCTTGCTTGTGTTCTTAGAAGTCAAGCTTCTGTCTGTTAGGAGAAAAAGTGGTGTGTGTTAAAAATAAAGCAAGCATTCATCAGTTGTGCCAAAAAGTGCAGCAAGACAACAGCCTTCCCTGGAAAAAGGGACATTTTTACTTAGAGTAGACAGCCACAAATTATTACATTGTTTGCTGTTTTTTTAACATTTCTGTATTCCTAGACCAAATATTATATAGTAGTGAGTGGTGTATTCTAACATTCTTAAATGTACTTTGTAGGTGGAACATCTGGAGGCGGGGCCAGCGCGGAGGTGGTGGTGGTGGTGGTGGATGAGGGGAACACTTCTGGGGAGGATGCGGTGCAAGTGCCGGACGACACCAATGTTCCTGTGAGGGTTCACACGGTGGTGGCGGGCAGAGGTAAGCTATATATTCCCTACTTATTGAGATTGAAGACTGCAGAGTGTGCTATCTGGGGCTCTGGGAGGGGGAGGGTGCGCACCAGCAAGTGCAAGGAGCCTGCGCCCGCTATCTGCACGGGTGTATTATAAATCAACCAGGTAGTAGCCTCCTCTAAATGTACTTCGACTTAGCTGTGAAGTTTTTGACGAGAAGAATCCCAATCAGATCTGAGATGAACTGTGCGTACTCTGTCTGAGTCCCCTTTTTGAGGATAAATAAGTATGGGGAAATTAAATTAGAGGATCTTTCCCCTCAAGCTAGGTGTACTGTAAACTGTGTTTTAGAACAAAATTAGATGGGATGAACGAAAAGCGAAAGAAGGGTGTAAGTAAGTGTGGAAGGACGAGAAATTTATTGATGACTGGCAACGAAGAATGATATGTGTTTGCTTGGTCCCCGAGGTGGCTGGGAAGGAAAGAATATGGTATGGTGCATGGCTGGGTGAATGATGAAGCAAGGTTGGGTGGAAGGAGAACAGCCTGGGTGGGTGAAACAGAAACTGTATGTGTGCATATACTTTGAATGGATGGATGCCTGGATCATGGTACTATCTGACTCTTAGATAGCATATGTGTATCTAGAGAGAGTAGACGGGGACATGGATGAACTAAGTGTTACTTTGAAGAGCATGTAACACCGCACCTGCACGTCCGTTCCAGTGTAGGAAAGGCAAGGAAAAGAAGTTGTAATTTTGTCCAAATACTACCATGAACAGTAGCAGTAGTTTGTATTGCAACTGCAAGCACAGCATATATCCGGTTATTACGGTGGAAACTCCCTACCTCTCTTAATAAGTTTAGTTTAGTAGTAGTACGTCATTCATGTGTGGGTGTATCACTGTTCACTCAATAAAAAGCAAAGCACCTAAAGTCATCCCATATGTAATCAAATACTTCCCATGTGAAGTGATAGATAATCATATTATTTAGCTTCTTCATTTTCCTTTTCTAGTACTCATTTGCACTGTAGGGTGAAAGTTAAATTAATTAAGCAGTAGCCCTTTTAACAGAGTATTCTCAGTGCCACCCGTAATAGAAAAGTAAGAGCTTCACCACCTGCATGTACTGGACCGGTACAGTAACGCAAATCTGTCTCACTCATCATGGTGTGCGTCTGTTTTTCTCGGGTGCAAGTTCACTGCTCTGGCATTATGCCGGCTTGCATAAGATAACGTACCAATTTTCCTAAACAAGAGAGAAGAAGAAGAATAAGACTGGTGTACTGTCATAGTCGACTGTAATGGAAGTCCATAGTGCTCGTAGAATTTGTTCCTTAAACTCCCACTAATGTTAGAGCAAGGATGAAGAAGTGGGAGGTTAGATAGATACTGGCCTCAATAGTTATGTACTGTGCTTTCAAGTTGCTAGTTGTACTGTGACACAACTTTCTGCTCAATCATTTTGTGTTAATCTTAAGGAGCATTGGTTACAGACTATGTCTTTCTTTCTTCATATACTTGCTCCTTCCAAATCAACAACACCAACAAGGAAGGAGCGGGCTCGAATGGCCCGGCAACGGAGGCTGGATGCCACTGTCGCCGAATATCGCGGCTGGTGGCCCTGGAGGAGGAGGACACGCAGTCAACTGGTACAACATCCCCTGGGACAGCTGCATCCTCCTCCGGGCCCCCATGGGCTGCCAGCCAGCACAGTGCTCCAGCGGTACGGAGCCGGGCTACCAAAGCCAACCGCCACCGCCGAGCAGCAAAGACAGCAGCTGCCCCCTACAGGAGTTGCAAGGCACGCCAGCACCGCTTATGCCTCAGAGTGTCCTACCTGGAGCAGGAGGTCCTAATTTATAAGACCTTGGTGGAGGGCCTCCGCTCCGACCATGCCACCCTCCGCAAGAAGTATGATGCCATGGCCGCTAAAGTGAACAGCAGCCTGCCGTAGTGTCCCTTGCCCCTTTTTTAGAGACTTTTGGGGGGTGGGAATTGGGAGTTGGGTTGTTTTTGGGACTTTTGAAGGACAATCGTTGGGGTTAGGGAGGGTCTTGCGGGAGATTATTTTGTTAGGGCTACACAAATATACTTTTTGAAACTTTATCTGAGCATACCTGTTTTTTACTGCTGTTGAGTCTGGTGGGTGGGGGTTTAACAGTAAGTTTGTATTCCTGAAACTTAAGTCTGTGTCATTTTCTTCCTTTAAGTGTAAATGGCTAAATGTTTTCAAGACTAAGTGCCTCTCACACAGTAAGTGAATTCAAGAGTCCTAGGACTTTAGTAGTACTACCGTCAATCTCTCGTCTCTCCTAATACTCCATTATACTACCTCCCACCAAACGCTTATCTTACCTGTAATTTGTGTTTGAAAGTAGGGCTAGGCCCAGGGCTGGCTCCACGGGAAATGGCGGGCGATTAAGGTTGGCAATCCTGGGTGGATGAAATGTCCTCATTGCGGTGGTACTAGTGGTGTGACACAGTGGCAGTTGCATGCCTATGGAAAAAAAGAAAATGAAACCTGGTTTGTCTCTTTACTGGAGCATTACAACGGTATGATAGAGAATATAGCAGGTGACAGTACACTAGAACAGTGCCACAATGTAGCCTAACAAATGGTAAAGTATTGAAAGTATAACTAGTACTTGCATTGAATTTCTTTGACATTGGCTACTACTACAAGAAATAGTACTGAAGCTGAGTAAGTCTAGAATATATCCTCAGATTCCTTCACCAGCCTGTTGCTATGACCTTATCCTCCCCAGCAAGTGTGTGGAACTATTGATGTCATTTAGTCACACAACAATCAAAACCACACAGCCCGGGGGAAGAGGGTTAGGGTTTGGAAAATGGATGGGATTGGGGGTTTCTTTTTGGGTAGGTTTTGTTGAGAGAAGAAAAAAAAAAGCACAGCATGGACAAACAATAATTGAAGATAAAGAAATCTTTGGGTACGAAGCTAACCATAAATCTTTTAAGTGACATAAAGGAGGTGCATGCACTACTGCATGCATTGTTACTGAAAAGTAAGCAGTACTTTTGACAACCGTGAATGGCAGAATGCGACAGAACAGGGCTGTAACGTTTTCACTTGCTTATCTCTGCACTCAGAGAAACACTTCTTACATTAAATTAGGTTTAATAAATAGCCGAAGTAAAACCTATAGAATGGCTGTAGGGATCAAGTTAGAAGCAGAGAGAGATCCAAGAAATGCAGAGTCACACTCATAGAAGTTCACAGCAATAACAATACTTAAAAAAACATTACAAAAGAATGGATACTGTATCTGTATGGTGTTGTAGTTGTCCTGTTGAATTTGGAAAGTAAGTTGCACGCATCAAACCATTCCTCTAATTAGCGGCACTCCTCCATTCCAGCTGACGCTCCGTCCATCAATGTAGGTGACCAGAAGACACCCTGTCCACTGCCTGCCTGGCGGATGCTGAATTGCGGCTCGCTAATGTGAAGCCTGACTTCATCCTTTTTTTCCCATTGCACAGACTGAAACCCAGCCTGTAATTATTGATGGAAAAACAGGAAGTGATATTAGAACACCACTGACAAATAAATATAAGGTATGTACGCTGTCTAGTGCAAAAAGTCACACTTAGAGTTTCCTAATATACAGTACAATATTTTTGAAAGTGCGTACTCTGTCTGAGTCTCCTTTTGAAGGATAAATAAGTATGGGCAAATTAATTTAGCGGATCTTTCCCCTCAAGCTAGGTGTACTGTAAACTGTGTTTTAGAACCAAATTAGACCTTCCCAGCAGTGCTCCCACACAGACCCTTACTAAAGCCAGTCGCGAAAATGTAGAAGACCCCCAATCAGATCTCAATGAACGAGGCCTAGTAGAAAACTGTTGAGAAAACGTACTTTGAAAGTAAAAGTAGGCCCAAATACCCCCTTACCCACCGTGGATTGTATTCAAACCACTTGCAAGCAAGCAAAAGTATCCATACCCAGCATCGCTCCAGGACTCGCAAACCCCCCCACAAACAGCCCCCCACCCAAACACATGCAATACAAATACTGCTAACCCTAACGAGCCCTAAGTTAAGAAAAGTGGAAAACGCTTTCTTTAACTATGCCAAATCCCCCCTTTCCCACCATGGATTTTCTTCAAATCACTTGCAACCAAAATTACACATTCCCACGACTGCTCTAAGAAGACCCCAGAACTCAGTTGCAAAAATCTAGAACACCCCGAAACACACGCAATCCTGCTGCTAGGGCTAACCCTAAATTACAAAAAGTGCCAAAAGGCTTTTCGGCATGGATTTTGTCCAAACCATCCCAGCAATACCCCAAGACCCGCCAACCCACCCGCAAAAAAGCACAACACCCCCAAACAGCCAAAATGGAAAATCTCATACTTACAATATTTATCGGCCTTCGGTCCAAACGCGCTGTGCAGCTAGGTCATAACTCCCGTTTTCCACCACGGAATTCCTCAAAAGCAAATGCAATCAAAATTAGACTGTCCCAGCAGTGCTCCCAGACCCCAAAACTCACCCACAAACATCCGGCACCCCCACAAAGAGCACCTCAAAGGCAAGCAAGTCAGCAAAAACGCCAAAAAAAATTCGCCTCCGATTTGGTCCAAACCACTTTTATCCGGTATTAGAGCTTCCCAGCAATGCCCCAAGACCCGCCAACCCACCGCAAAAAAGCACAACACCCCCAAACAGCCAAAAAGGAAAATCTCATACTTACAATATTTATCGGCCTTCGGTCCAAACGCGCTGTGCAGCTAGGTCATAACTCCTGTTTTCCACCACGGATTTCCTGAAAGCAAATGCAATCAAAATTAGACTGTCCCAGCAGTGCTCCCAGACCCCAAAACTCACCCACAAACACCCGGAACCCCCTCAAAGAGCACCTCAAAGGCAAGCAAGTCAGCAAAAACGCAAAAAGAATTTCGCCTCCGATTTGGTCCAAACCACTTTTATCCGGTATTAGAGCTTCCCAGCAATGGCCCCCGAGCCGTCAACCCAGGCGAAAACTAGTAGAAGACCCCCAAACAGCCAAAAAGCAAAAGTACAAAAATGGGGACAGCCATTTTCCAGGCAATTTCCCAAATCACTCCGCGCGCACTCTGCAGCTAGGCCCTAACTCTCCTCTGCCACCATGGATTTGCTTCAAACCGCTTGCAATCAAAACTATCCATACCCAGCAGTGCTCCCAGACCCCGAAACCCACCCACAAACACCAGGAAGCCCCCCAAACAGGCCCCCGAAAACGCTACATTGAGCAGAATGTCAGAAATAGCAAAAAAAAGATTCAGCATGGATTTTGTCTAAACCACTTCTATCCGGTATTAGACCTTCCCAGCAATGCCCCAAGACCCGTCAACCCACCCGCAAAAAAGCACAACACCCCCAAACAGCCAAAAAGGAAAATCTCATACTTACAATATTTATCGGCCTTCGGTCCAAACGCGCTGTGCAGCTAGGTCATAACTCCTGTTTTCCACCACGGATTTCCTGAAAAGCAAATGCAATCAAGATTAGACTGTCCCAGCAGTGCTCCCAGACCCCAAAACTCACCCACAAACACCCGGAACCCCCCCAAAGAGCACCTCAAAGGCAAGCAAGTCAGCAAAAACGCAAAAAAATTTGCCTCCGATTTGGTCCAAACAACTTTTATCTGGTATTAGAGCTTCCCAGCAATGGCCCCAGAGCTGTCAACCCAGGCGAAAACTAGTAGAAGACCCCCAAACAGCCAAAAAGCAAAAGTACAAAAATGGGGACAGTCATTTTCCTGGCAATTTCCAAAATCACTTCGCGCGCACTCTGCAGCTAGGCCCTAGCTCCCTTCTGCCACCATGGATTTGCTTCAAATCTCTTGCAATCAAAACTATTCATACCCAGCAGTGCTCCCAGACCCCGAAACCCACCCACAAACACCAGGAAGCCCCTCAAACAGGCCACCGAAAACCCTACATTGAGCAACATGTCAGAAATAGGAAAAAAAAAAGTCAGCATGGATTTTGGCCAAACCACTTCTATCCAGTATTAGACCTTCCCAGCAATGCCCCAAGACCCGCCAACCCACCCGCAAAAAAGCACAACACCCCCAAACAGCCAAAAAGGAAAATCTCATACTTACAATATTTATCGGCCTTCGGTCCAAACGCGCTGTGCAGCTAGGTCATAACTCCTGTTTTCCACCACGGATTTCCTGAAAAGCAAATGCAATCAAGATTAGACTGTCCCAGCAGTGCTCCCAGACCCCAAAACTCACCCACAAACACCCGGAACCCCCCCAAAGAGCACCTCAAAGGCAAGCAAGTCAGCAAAAACGCAAAAAAAATTTGCCTCCGATTTGGTCCAAACCACTTTTATCCGGTATTAGAGCTTCCCAGCAATGGCCCCAGAGCTGTCAACCCAGGCGAAAACTAGTAGAAGACCCCCAAACAGCCAAAAAGCAAAAGTACACAAATGGGGACAGTCATTTTCCTGGCAATTTCCAAAATCACTTCGCGCGCACTCTGCAGCTACGCCCTAGCTCCCTTCTGCCACCATGGATTTGCTTCAAATCTCTTGCAATCAAAACTATTCATACCCAGCAGTGCTTCCAGACCCCGAAACCCACCCACAAACACCAGGAAGCCCCTCAAACAGGCCCCCGAAAACCCTACATTGAGCAACATGTCAGAAATAGGAAAAAAAAAAGTCAGCATGGATTTTGGCCAAACCACTTCTATCCAGTATTAGACCTTCCCAGCAATGCCCCAAGACCCACCAACCCACCCGCAAAAAAGCACAACACCCCCAAACAGCCAAAAAGGAAAATCTCATACTTACAATATTTATCGGCCTTCAGTCCAAACGCGCTGTGCAGCTAGGTCATAACTCCTGTTTTCCACCCCGGATTTCCTGAAAAGCAAATGCAATCAAGATTAGACTGTCCCAGCAGTGCTCCCAGACCGCAAAACTCTCCCACAAACATCCGGAACCCCCCCAAAGAGCACCTCAAAGGCAAGCAAGTCAGCAAAAACGCAAAAAAAATGTGCCTCCGATTTGGTCCAAACCACTTTTATCCGGTATTAGAGCTTCCCAGCAATGGCCTCAGAGCCGTCAACCCAGGTGAAAACTAGTAGAATACCCCCAAACAGCCAAAAACCAAAAGTACAAAAATGGGGACTTACTCATTTTCCTTGCAATTTCCAAAGTCACTCCGCGCGCGCTCTGCAGCTAGGCCCTAACTCCCATCTGCCACCATGGATTTGCTTTAAACATCTTGCAATCAAAACTATCCATGCCCAGCAGTGCTCCCAGACCCCGAAACCCACCCACAAACACCAGGAAGCCCCCCAAACAGCCCCCCGAAAACGCTACATTGAGCAACATGTCAGAAATAGCAAAAAAAATGTCAGCATGGATTTTGTCCAAACCACTTCCATCTGGTATTATACCTTCCCAGCAATGCCCCAAGACCCTTCAACCCACCCGCAAAAAAGCACAACACCCCCAAACAGCCAAAAAGGAAAATCTCATACTTACAATATTTATCGGCCTTCGGTCCAAACGCGCTGTGCAGCTAGGTCATAACTCCCGTTTTCCACCACGGATTTCCTGAAAAGCAAATGCAATCAAGATTAGACTGTCCCAGCAGTGCTCCCAGACCGCAAAACTCTCCCACAAACACCCGGAACCCCCCCAAAGAGCACCTCAAAGGCAAGCAAGTCAGCAAAAACGCAAAAGAAATTTGCCTCCGATTTGGTCCAAACCACTTTTATCCGGTATTAGAGCTTCCCAGCAATGGCCTCAGAGCCGTCAACCCAGGCGAAAACTAGTAGAATACCCCCAAACAGCCAAAAACAAAAAGTACAAAAATGGGGACTTACTCATTTTCCTTGCAATTTCCAAAGTCACTCCGCGCGCGCTCTGCAGCTAGGCCCTAACTCCCCTCTGCCACCATGGATTTGCTTTAAACCTCTTGCAATCAAAACTATCCATGCCTAGCAGTGCTCCCAGACCCCGAAACCCACCCACAAACACCAGGAAGCCCCCCAAACAGGCCCCAGAAAACGCTACATTGAGCAACATGTCAGAAATATCAAAAAAAATGTCAGCATGGATTTTGTCCGAACCACTTCCATCCGGTATTATACCTTCCCAGCAATGCCCCAAGACCCTTCAACCCACCCGCAAAAAATCACAACACCCCCGAACAGCCAAAAAGGAAAATCTCATACTTACAATATTTATCGGCCTTCGGTCCAAACGCGCTGTGCAGCTAGGTCATAACTCCCGTTTTCCACCACGGATTTCCTGAAAAGCAAATGCAATCAAGATTAGACTGTCCGAGCAGTGCTCCCAGACCCCAAAACTCACCCACAAACACCCGGAACACCCCAAAGAGCACCTCAAAGGCAAGCAAGTCAGCAAAAATGCAAAAAAAGTGTTGCCTCTGATTTGGTCCAAACCACTTTTTATCCGGTATTAGAGCTTCCCAGCAATGGCCCCAAGACCCGCCAACTCACCCGCAAAGAAGTAGAACACCCCCACAAGTGCAGATTCTTTCTTCATTGGGCGTAATCCAGCCCTCTGCTTTGAGGGAAATAGGAGTCTGGAGGAGGAGGATAGAGGAGCATGTTCTTGTGAACTTGTGAACCTGAGGAATGCAGACTGCGGCACCTTCAAATCAATAAGCAAACAAGTGAAGACAGGTTTGCTGATGGGCTTGTTTTTGTGATTAGGTGATTAAAGTTTTAAATATATTAACTGTGCAAAACAAAGAAAGACAGACACACAGGAATAAAAGTGAAAAAGGACGAAAAAGAAAGTTATTGATTCATTGGCTCATTTTCAGGGCTTGGTGTCAGGGAATAAGAATAAGAATTTGTCCTCATACTCTGCGAATTTAGGCAGGAGTAGGTCAGTGTCACCTAACAGAGAACAAATTCCCTCATCTAAGTTGCTGTCCTCCTCGTCTTCATCCGGCGTTTGTTCTCGTACGTTGTAATCTGGTGGTATCAGGTGCTGATTCATCTTGATCATTGTTAACCTCTCCACATTTTTGGGTGAGAGGCGGGACCGTTTGGAAGTTACAATGCCACCAGCAGAACTGAAAACACGTTCAGAAGACACACTTGCGAGTGGGCAAGACAAGTAGTTTACAGCCAGGTTGGAGATCTGTGCCCACAATTCTTTTTTCCCATGCCAATACGCCAATGGGTCAGCATTAACATAGACCTCTGTTGAGTCATTCAGATAGTCCTGCACCATCGACTCAAGGTCCTCCAAGGTTCCTCCACTTTGCTTACTTTTTGCTGTGACCTTTTGAGAACCAAGCCCAAGCCAAGTTAGCCAATCCTTTTCTGCATCCAATGTTACTGTTGTGTCTGGTGCAGATGATCCGATTGCCGGTGTCTTTAACGGCTGAGAGGTCACTTGTGCCACAGCCACAGGTGCAGAAGAGGATTCTTTTGACTTGGGATGGCCTGCTGATGCTGATGTACTGCCTTTTCCTTCAATTTACTGCCGTTCTCTTTCAAACCTCTTGGCTGACAAGGCTAGCCAACGTTTGTACTTTGTAACATCTTCATCACCAAAAGGAAAGAATGCTCTGCCTGCCAGCACCTTTTTGTAGCGTGGATCCAGAATAGTAGCACAAATGTAATGCTGTTCTGAGTGGATCATTTCAAGACGTTCATCACCAAGTAGGCGCTCTAATAATTTCTCCGCCAAAACAAAAGCGTCTTGCTTTTTTCATCTTTTTGAAACATAGAAGACACCGCCTTCAGTTGGTGCTCCAGCATGCGCAACAATGGGATAGCTTTTCCCAAATTACAGTCCTCCTTGCTGACTGCACGCGTGAAGACCTCAAAAGGACGAAGCATGTCTGTCAGGCTTTTAACTAGGTTCCATTGCACCGCATCTAGCCTCAGGTCCTTCTGAGCTGTACCCAGTGTTAAGAAATAGTGATCGAGTACCGTATACTGCTCATACAGACGCTCAAGCATGTAGAAGGTTGAGTTCGAACGTGTTGCCACCTCCTGGATGAGTGCTTTCACTGGCATTCGACGTTCATGTAGCAGGCTCCTCAGATGCTTCCGGGCCTTAAAAGAATGGCTGAAATGGTTGCACATTCTTCGGCAGGTGGCCACTAACTCGCTCGCTGGACTGTCTTCATCACTCAAGACTTTTTTAACAACCAGGTTTATACAGTGCGCCAAACAAGGCCTTAACTACATTGGCGCCATTATCCGTGGAAACATAACCAATCTGGCGTTTTTTTGCGGACAGCCAGTGAAAGACCTTTGTGTTAAACTCATTCAAAATGTTTTCTGCTGTATGACGTTTCTCCAAGCCAAACATGGCTAGTGTTGCATGTTTCCGAGCAGCTTTAAAAACTTGGCCTGGGTCAACACCTGCGTTTAGCTTTGCTTTAACCCCTGAATGAGACCCAGTGTGCAGTGATGCACATGTAATCAGCACCTGCGCCACTGGTCCACATGTCTGTTGTAAGATGTATAGTGTGAACAGCACTCTTCTGCAAAGCTGCCCCAATCACCTCCAGCACATCTTCATGTAGTGCTGGAACCGCAACTCTGGAAAAATAGAACCAGCTAGGAACCTTCCATTTAGGGCAGAGCGCTGCCACTAATTCTAGAAAACCAACCCCTTCTACAAAAGAAAAAGGGAAAAGTTCCAGAGCTAGCATTTTAGCCAGCTTAGTGTTATACAGATGCGTCAGTGGGTGGTTGCGATCATATGGCACGTCTGAAAACAACATGGTTCTAATGTTGCCCTGGACCAAGCATTTACGGGATGATGATGATGATGACTTCTTCGACCCAGTTATGCTCGCTGATGAACTTTTTCGCATTGGTGTCTCACTCTCTCCCACACTCTTAGTGTGGCTCACATGGGGTGTGCTGCTGACAGTGGTACTGGGTGTAAGTGAAGTGTTTGACACGTCTTCTTCCTCCTCGTCATCATCAGATGAAACATCAACGTTTTCTTGACCTGCAATTCGGGCTTCCTTGATCTCCTTTAGGTGCGCAAACCATTGGACAGCGTGCTGTCTCTTAAGATGACCTCTCTGTCCTCCGGTACCATAGATGGTACCAAACTTACCACGACTAACTGCATGCTTACAAATGCTACAAATGGCAAAGTTTTCCTTTTTTGGGCAAACACTAAAGAAGTCCCAAACTGCAGATTTGAAATGTCTGTGGGGGCCGGAGGAGGCAGCGATACTGGTGGTGGTGGTCATGCTGGTAATGCCAGATGAAGTGGAGGATGTGGATTGCCGAACTTTAGTACGTTGTGCATTTTCACCACCACTAATTGAGGTCGAGGTGGATGGAGGTCCCTACTGGCGAGGAAGAAATATGGAAGCGGTACGTGTTGGTGTACTAGTTAACTCCAATGATTGTGGTGTTTCCATTGCCTCCTCGTCGACAACATCATCACGCTCAGCAGCTTCTCGGTTTAGGGTCAAAATGTCTGTTTGCTGCATGCCCGCTGGGGCTGCAGTGACCTTTATGATGACTTGGTCGTCGTCGTGAGAGTCTTCATCAGCAGCAGTATCCGCCACTTCTTGTTGAGCCTCATCACACTCCATAACTATGAGACTTTGGACGAGCTTCCTTTTACGCTTAACTACCTTTGTCAGATCATGGTGTGCCTCATTCTCAGACGGCAGTGATGGTTCCCAATTTTGATCCGTATCTTCAGAAGGAGGTGTGCTTGAAGAAGATGTAGACACCACCCTTGATCTCTTCCTTGCTAGGGGTGTGGAAGACAATGAATGATCATCAGGAGGAGTGGCTTCCTCAAATGATACCTCGGCTTGATTGCCGATTTCCTGATGTGCCCCTACTTCTGGAGGAACAACAATTGGGGGCACTTGTGACCCTCCATGCACCTCTGCTTGCACATCTCCTTGCGCTGCCTCTCCTTCCACAAGTACTTGGGCTTGTACTTGCACATGTGGTTGTTGTTGCGGCTGTGGTTGTCAGATGGTCGTCAGATGAGTTACAACAACCTGTGTTGATTGAGGGAAATTGCTGCTACTTTCTTGCGATGAGCCAACATCACTGGTCGATGGTGATTGAACAACTAGACTAAGTGCCTCTGCAGCACTCAAGGGCTTGGACTTAAGTTGGCGTGGTGGTGGTGGTGGCCCTGAGCGCAATGGAGCGGGGGTGCTGCTCCCAGCTTGGTCCCCAGCAGATCCCGCTGCTGCTGCAGGCGTACATTTTTTTTTACTCCCAAAAAATGTGGCGGGCAGCACACCAGTCTCCTTGGTAACTTGCTTCTTCTGCTCCTTACTGGCAACTTTCTTGCTAGAGGAGCTACGGGGAACTTTTTTTGGGGCCATCTTCTTTAGAGGTCAGAACAGCAGGCCGCAGTTGCATGAGTTGCAGAGTTGTCTGTGGCCAGACGTGACGTCGCGTGATGTTATGCTGCACACACACACCGCTGCAGGACTTCTTCCTGGCACGGGTGGTTCTCTTGAGACTTGTGCACCTAAAAGCAATGGTAGACAGAGGAACATCAGTTCAGTTATACACCCCAAAAATCGAAAAACACAGAAAAATCAGCACAATCCCATGCCATACATGCCCTCGCCTCCATGATGTTTAAATTCAAGACACCCCACAGAAAGACTAGGCCCATGCACCACTCACTACCCCTGGTGAAAAGGCCACAACAACAGCCCAAAAAAACAAAAAACACAGAAAAAACAGCACAATCCCATGCCATCCATGATGTTTAAATTCAAGACACCCCACAGAAAGACTAGGGCCATGCACCACTCACTACCCCTGGCCATAATGGTTGAAACCTAGGCAAAATGGTTGCAGACCTAAGAACACTGCCTGCATTCAAAATGGCCCCCTGCCTCCCAGCACATGGCCTGCCTGTACCAGCACTCAAAATGGCCCCCACCCACATGACCTGTCCCCATGAACACCCCAAAAAATCGAAAAACACAAAAAAATCAGCACAATCCCATGCCATCCATGCCCTCCATGATGTTTAAATTCAAGACACCCCACAGAAAGACTAGGCCCATGCACCACTCACTACCTCTGGTGAAAAGGCCACAACAACAGCCCAAAAAACGAAAAACACAGAAAAATCAGCACAATCCCATGCCATCCATGATGTTTAAATTCAAGACACCCCACAGAAAGACTAGGGCCATGCACCACTCACTACCCCTGGCCATAATGGTTGAAACCTAGGCAAAATGGTTGCAGACCTAAGTGCACTGCCTGCATTCAAAATGGCCCCCTGCCTCCCAGCACATGGCCAGCCTGTACCAGCACTCAAAATGGCCCCCACCTACATGGCCTGTCCCCATGAACACCCCAAAAAATCGAAAAACACATAAACATCAGCACAATCCCATGCCATCCATGCCCTCCATGATGTTTAAATTTAAGACACCCCACAGAAAGACTAGGCCCATGCACCACTCACTATCTCTGGTGAAAAGGCCACAACAACAGCCCAAAAAAACGAAAAACACAGAAAAATCAGCACAATCCCATGCCATCCATGATGTTTAAATTCAAGACACCCCACAGAAAGACTAGGGCCATGCACCACTCACTACCCCTGGTGAAAAGGCCACAACAACAGCCCAAAAAATCTAAAAATACAGAAAAATCATCACAATCCCATGCCATCCATGCACTCCATGATGTTTAAATTCAAGACACCCCACAGAAAGACAAAAGCCCATGCACCACTCCCTACCCCTGGTGAAAATGCCACAACAACAGCCCAAAAAACGAAAAACACAGAAAAATCTGAACAATCCCATGCCATCCATGCCTTCCGTGATGTTTAAATTCAAGACACCCCACAGAAAGACTAGGCCCATGCACCACTCACTACCCCTGGTGAAAAGGCCACAACAACAGCCCAAAAAACGAAAAACACAGAAAAATCAGCACAATCCCATGCCGTCCATGATGTTTAAATTCAAGACACCCCACAGAAACACTAGGCCCATGCACCACTCACTATCCCTGGTCAAAAGGCCACAACAACAGCCCAAAAATCGAAAATACCAAAATTGTAGTTGCAGCAACTGTAATGCCCCAAACAAACGTACTTGTGAAATTTCTAATCCAAAAGTAAGAATCCAAATGAAAGTGACCAGCACATGAAGATAGCACTGGGAGGAACCTGCTGGACAGGAACAGGAAGTTGGAGTCTGTGGGGCACTTCCTTCCCCCCCCCCAAAAAAAGAAGGTTTATGCTGCTTGCTGGTGGATTTCTTGTGCAGAATTTCAAATTTTGTAATTTCGCGTGTGCGAGATTGTTGCTGCTCGCCGCATCGACGTGTTCGCAATTGCGAACTCACGCGATGCGTGCTGGGCAAGGTGGCAAGCTGCGATTACGTAATCGCGGTCGCCAAACTCCCGCGGGATCCCACAGCAAGATCCAAAATGGCGCAGCACTCGCAAAATATCGAGAAAAACAACTCAGCAAACGCGGCAAACGCTGAATGACGGTAAGTGAACGCCGCACGCCGCAAAATTGTATCACCAAGAAAAAAAAATCCGCTGCGTGCGAATTTGCCGATTTTCGGTAAATTCGCGAGCGTTCGCGGATTGCGAATCTACCGAAAATCCGCAAAATCCGCGAGCGGAACGGATTTTCCGCCCATGCTTAAATGGGAGCCTATGTTCCGACCAAATGCATAGGCTCCCATTGAAGAAAGGGGTGGCTGGGGAAAATCGGGCACCCTGTGGTGGGCACCCCCTGGTGCCTGCCACAATGTGCTTAGCTGGTAAGGATGGACCCATGGCTACCCACACGGGCCTGATTGGGAAGGCCCCGGGTGTAGGAGGGCTCGCTACGGGCCCTCAAAGTCTGATTCCAACTGCCAAATCATAATCAGTCGTTCGTAAACGCAGCCGATAGAGACGTACAATTCTGCTCCTTATGGCCCAGTCATTCTAAATGCCATTGGGTTCAGATTGGGATATTCCTAACGCCTACCTGACCACCTACTGTAGCTTTGCTATGAATTCATTTCTTGTTGTTTGATAGCTTTTGCTCGACTTGTGTCCAAGGAATGAGTGTCACATGGCTAGGTTGTGCCGGATAAGAAACACTGTCATTTAACATGTGCCTTCTTTTCTATGCAATGACTTTTGGCACACATTTGCTTGGGTGACAGTGCAGGATTAGTTTCTCTGAAACCACATTGGTTACAATTCAACTTCATAAGTACACTATCACATTCACAACACCTTGAATATTTAGTACAAGGCCTGAACATACATTTTGCAAATATTGTTGATTGTTATTCATCCATGAGGCGACATGGCTATCATAATGACCATCAAAAATGTCAGCTCGGCTGGAGCATCGGCACAGGTGCAGGGATGCTGCTATTATAAATACACAATAATTTTGATGCTCAAATTAGAGGAGCACTCTTTTATGCCATCATATATACACTGTTTTAGCACAATGTTGGTATTGGTCATTCTTTTCACTATCCTTATATCATTAATCACTTTAATTTGCTTCTGTCTGTTAATCATTGAAGCACATATATTTTATACAAGAATCACAATGGTTAAATAAATATTGAAAACACTCCTTTGTGTATTTCTTGTGTACATTTCTGAGTGTGCATGAGTGACTGAGCGAAAAGATTCTAGATCTGTCACTACGATTCCTTGGGGAACCCCTTACTAGGTTTAGGGGTACATATGGTGGCACTGTGATCTAGCAGGTCTATAGATTAACATTTCCTGAGGGGGTGCATAAAGTCAGTCTGGCATCATCCCAACTCATATGTTGTCCAACAAACAAACAGTTACGACTGAGAAAGTGGAAACTGAACAACAGCATGGTCTGAGCGGTGTTGCTTTACAAGGCTTCACATTGTGCAGTGTTGGTTCGAGAAGGACCACAAAAGGCAGAGCGCCTGAGGTCCACTTCCAAGGGTTCAGGAGTGGGGTGGCATGGCACACCTTGGCAAGGGTAGACTCACAGTTGGCAGAGTCCAGTTGCTGTAGTAGGTGAGTTGCAAGTTGTTGGTGTCCCTGAGACCTCAGGAAATAGGGGGCAAGCCAGCTAGCCCCTGGAGTCACTTTGGTTCTTGGTTGGAGAGATGCAGGTCCAGTCCTGCTCACTACCAGACAAGGAGGGCAGCAGGCAGCATGCCAGCATAACAGAGCAGGAGTCCAGGGGAGTGACAGTCCATTCAGCAGTACAGCAGTCCTTCTTCCTGGAGGAGTATCCACAGGTCCAGCAGTACAGCAGTCCTTCTTCCTGGAGGAGTATCCACAGGTCATGAAGTGTACTGAATTGGTGGTGTTTGAGGTCCAGTATTTATACTTTGGTGCCCTGGTTATGGGAAGTAGGAGATGCTTCTAAGAAGGGGATTTGACATGCAGGAAATCCCCTTTCTCCCGTGTTCTAGCTCCAAGCCGGCTGGAGTGACAATAATGGGTTGTTAGGCCTATTATGTGGAGAAAGGGCACAGCACATTCAGGTAAAAGTGGGGCTGACTCAGGCCAGTTAATCGCCCATTAACAGCCATCAAGTCACACCTAAACTCCCATTGTGTGTGGCTTTCTGGAGGGACTGCACAAGGTCAAGCTGTCACCCACCCCAGATGTGCATTCAGAGACAGGCAGGAGGCACAGAATGGTTAAAATAAGAAAATGCCCACTTTCAGAAAGTGGCATTGTCAGAATTGCAACTTAAAATCTAACTTCACCATAAGTTGTGATTTTAAATTGTGAGTCCAGATACATCAAAATTGAAGTATCTATATTTTCCCAATTGGACATTACTAATATACAATGTAATAAGGTGATCACAATGTTAACCTATGGGAGAGATAGGCCTTGCAGTAGTGAAAAACGAATTTGAGAGTTTTTCACCACTTGGACATGTAAAACCTTAAAAGTATATTTCCAACATTTTAAATATACTCCACTCTGCCCTAGGGGCTGCCTAGGGCCTACCTTAAGGGTTCACTTATATTTATTAAAAAGGAAGGTTTGGGCCTGCAAAGGGGGTTAACTTGCCAGGTCGATACAGCAGTTTAAAACTGCTCACACAGGCTCTGTAATGGTAGTCCTGAGATATGTTCAAAGGGCTACTGAAGAGGGTTTAACAATCAGTGCTGCAGACCCACCAGTAGAATTTAATTTACAGGTCCTGGCACATGTAGTGCACTGGACTAGGGACTTATAAGTAAATGGAATAAGCCAATTTTGGATTAACCAATGCTGCCCAGAGTAGTAAAGCCAACAGAAATAAATTCAGATAAAAGTGGAGGAGGAAGGCAAAAGTTTGGGGTGATGCTGCAGAAAGGGGCAGGTCTAACACTATCTATCTATCTATCTATCTATCTATCTATCTATCTATCTATCTATCTATCTATCTATCTATCTATCTATCTATCTATCTATCTATCTATCTATCTATCTATCTTTCTATCTATCTATATATCTATCTATCTATCTATCTATCTTTATCCATGTATAAATATACTTGTTTGTACTTATATATCTATTTATTTATTTAAAGAGTTTTATATAGCGCTGGCCAGACCCTAAGGTATCAGAGTACTTTACATAAGGTACCACATAGTTGCAAACATACATCAGTCACAGGTTACCAAGGATACCAGTAAAACCTTTTAAGGAGCATGGAAGAAAAGGAAAATGGAGTGAGGAAGGGAAAGGGGTAGAGTATTGATCCACGGAGAGACGAAGGGGAGGTCTACCCAAGGTCCGGCTGGGTAGGTGACGGCCGGGAGAGAATCCATAGCCCATCTCCTCTTCAGCTATCAGGTAGCTCCACCGGGCATTGGTCAGATAGCTAGGTCTCAACAGAAAAACATAAAGGGGATAGAGGATGTGAATAAAGGAGCATAGATGGGGCTTGGGGGTATGGTGAATGAGAAGGAGGGGAATACGGCAGAGAGACAAAGAAAAGTCTGCCTAGAGTCCGGCTGGGTAGGTGGCGGCCGGGGGCGAATCCATTGACCATCTCCTCTTCAGCTAACAGGCAGCTCCACCGGACCTCGGTCAGATAGCAGGGTCTCCACGGTCGAGGGAAAGTTCAAAGAGTACATGTCCTGGAGGGAGAGCAGGATCAAGGTCAGGTGAAGGATGTGATAAATTTCAGGTTGATGACCAGTTCGATTGTCCAAGAGTGGTCAAGCATTGTGGAGTGAGCACCTGAGGTGGCCATCTTGAGGTCAGGCAAGGGGGATAATCTATGCAGTAATGCAGCGGGAGGACAGGGCAAGTGTCTGCATGTCTTCCGAGGGGGTTAGTGATGGAGAGAAAAGCCACCCTTAGGAAAGGTAACCGCCATTAGCAGACGGCGCGCCTTCAGAGTCATAGCGCCTCTGCTCGTTGAATTTGCTGCAGGTGCTTGCTTGCGAAAGGCATCGTACTGAGAGGATTTCTACGTATAGCGGCTCTGCACGTCGAATCTGCAGCAGGCGCTTCCTTGTAAAAGGCATAGACTGAGGGGATAGCGCCTCTGCACGTCAAATCTGCTGCAGGCCCTTGCTTGAGAATGGCATCGTAATGAGAGGATTTCTACGTATAGTGCCTCTGCGCGTCGCATCTGCTGCAGGCGCTTGCTTGTGAAAGGCAATGATTTCCACGTATAGTGCCTCTGCATGTCGAATCTGCTGCAGGCGCTTGCTTGTGAAAGGTAGCAGGAAACACAAGGGCTCCCATGCCTCTGGCACAATGTCATCAGCAAATAATTTCCCCCACCTAAATAGTCTCTAGCAGCACTGACCGCTCCCTCCAAACAGCGCTCACAGTGGTTCCAGCGGTAATGGAAAGGCACTCGTGAAACTGACCGCGTTGGAGATAGCTGTGGAGTAACCTACTACAATTGAGCCATTATGGATGGTAGGGTGCCACAAGAAGGGGAAATGTACTGGTGATTCAGTCCTGGCATGGAGGGGGGGGTAGATGTAGGCTGTGGGCTCCAGCAGGGAGGCACAGCGATCACGAGAGGCTGATTAGGGGGGGGGGGGTGATAGGGAAACTTTTCTCTCCCCCTGCAGCAAAGTCAGTTGAAAATGCTGCTTCGTAGAAGGCCCCCGTGGACCACAGTGTGAGCAAAGTGCGCCAGGCGGCACAGGCTTACTGGCAAACTTCAACGTTATCCCCAGGGCCGGCAGAGGGGGGATCACCTGTGGCCGTGCAGGGAAAGCAGCGGTCGAAGCAGCGATGGGAGTCAGCACAGCCAAATCCCTGGGACACACTTCAGCGCAAGCAGGTCCCTCGCTCGGCGTGTGACGGAGTGCAACATGGCGCCCAGCGCCCTCTCCCCCGGCGCCTCTTCAGGAGAATCTACAAGGCTGACCAAGGGGAACTCTGGCAACAGGCACGTCGAAAGTAAGCGGGCCACTCACCCCCAGGACACAATCCGAAGGCAGCAGATCTCCCCCATAGCAATCGGGGCAGAGAACTACGCAGTTAAAAAGTTAAACTTGTTTTGATCATTTTACGCGTAGAGTCTCCACACACGTAAACTTAGTATTAAAATGGAATTTTGTTAATTTTCATCCCAAATGTAAACTTACACAGATGTGTACATTTGCCTTTGTGAACCAGGACCTATATCTATAGATAGACAGGTAGCTATAGATTCAGAGAGATAGAAATATATATTGCATAGTAACAGTCATCACTATATAGATATGTGTAGATATTTTTAGGTCAGAGTATTCATAGAAAGAGCATTCTTTGTTTTTTTACTAGTAACTCTTATGCAGCTTGAAGAATCTTCATAAAAGCTTCCAAAAACCAAAGCATTCACCCCCTGAGCTACTTTTCGGACAGTTTTGGAGTGATCTGACAAGTGGGGGCTGAATAAATGGGTCAAAACATGCTTTTCCTGTTTTGATAGAATCCAAGCTACAAAACCTAAATCATTTCTAGACTAAACTGTGGCCCACTTGAAGCCATCGAGATGCAATCAAAGCTGTAAAACATAAAGCATTACCGAGGAATTAACAAAATGAGGGGTCAATTTATCCATAGAAATTATGGATAGTGCTAAAGAAAGCTGAGATGAGGACACATTTTCTATGAGCTCTCAAATATCTTCTTCATTCATTTTAATGGGAAACAACCTTTACAACACAGTCATTACATCGCACTACCTTAACATAGCAATCATAACATCACAACATCCTTTACATAGCATGTCATCACAATGCAGCCATTACATTGCATGTCACTACAAAGCACTATCAATGTCATTACAACGCATGTCACTTTAACCCAGGCATTACATCGCAAGTCAATACAATGTATACCATTACAATGCATAGTACCCTTACACTATCCAACACTTACGCTACTGTTGCACTCACTGGAGTTAGAATAGTAATTTTTACCCCTAAACTATCCAACACCTACCCTACTGTTGCACTCACTGGAGTTAGAATATTAATTATTATCCCTATAATATACAACACTTACCTTAAATGTAATGGTATGCATTGTAATGGTATGCATTGTAAATGTATCATGCGATGTAATGGAATGTGTTGTAAAGGTGGTTTCTGAAAATGCGATGTAATAGCATGCAATGTAAAAGAATGCATTGTGAAGGATGTTGAGATGTAAAAACTGTGTTGTAAAGGCAAGCATTGTAAATGTATGAGTTTAATGTCATACATTCATTTTAGTAAAACATTTTGACATGCAAATTGAAGCATGCACTTTTAGCAGCAGCAGCAGTCTGTCAGTTAAGTGCCTGAGGGAAGGATCTGTGCCCACAGAATGGAAAAAAGCAGTGGTGAACCCAATCCGAAAGAACGCAGCAATTCCATGGACCGACCTCTCCAACCTCCGACCCATCTCCCTCCTACCCCTTCTCAGCAAGATGACCGAGAGACACGTAAACACTCATTTGTCCAAATACATCGAGGCAGCGGAGGGCCTAGATTTCGCTCAATCTGTATTTAGGCCCAATCACGGCACAGAATCCGCCCTCCTCTCAGTGACCGATAACATCAAGATGTCACTGGATAGAGGAGACTCAATGATTCTAGTGCTGTTAGACTTATCCGCTGCCTTCGACACTGTGTCTCATGAGATACTTCTCGATCGTCTGAGGGAGAGGGGAATAGAAGGTGTGGCTCTCTCCTGGATGGAAAGCTTTCTTTCGGATCGTCAACAAGAGGTAAGATTGGGCTCCCATCATTCTATCTCAAGGGAGCTCACCGAGGGAGTGCCACAGGGCTCATGCCTAAGCCCCACACTCTTCAACGTGTACGTGGCCCCCTTGGCGGACATTGTAAGATCTTATGGGTTCACCCCCGTGTCGTACGCTGACGACACTCAGCTCTTGTTCCCCTTTAAAACCCTAACGCCCGCAATACAAAATCTTTTGCGGACGGAATGAGGGCAATATCTTACTGGATGGCCACTAACCGCCTCCAGTGCAATGTAGGCAAGACTGAGGTAATGCTGTTTGGGGAGGCCACACTTTTGTGGTCCCCGGATTGGTGGCCCCCAGATTTAGGACCAACACCAAGCCCCAAACAGATCGTAAAAAATCTCGGTGTGCGTCTAGACAAAACACTTCTGTTTAAAGAGCACACAAATCAAGTAGCAGGTTCCTGCTTCCGGGTCATTGGACTGCTACGACAAGTCTTCCCATTCCTATCAGATTCTTACAGGAAGACTCTCGTCCAGGCCTTGGTTATAAGCAGACTGGACTATTGTAATGGCCTGCTGATATTGGCAAATGAGGAACAACTACAGAGACTACAGGTGGTCCAGAACACTGCTGCGAGACTAGTTCTCAACGGCCAGCCAAGGTCTGCCTCACTCCCCCTCTTGACAAAACTCCACGGGTTGCCAATTAGACAGTGTGTAAAATTTAAAATCTGCTGCACTATTCACAGATGTCTGTTTGGCAATGGACCTAAATATTTAAAAGAAATATACAAACCCAGCCGTACCCGGCGCTCCAGCAGTCAGCAACAACTCCAGGTTGCAAGGATAAAAAAAGCTAGGCAGGGAGGGCGAGCCCTGTCCTACAAAGGCCCCATCCTATGGAACTCGCTGCCCCCTGCCCTCAAAAATACTACCAATTTTCAATCCTTCAAGAAGTCCCTGAAAACTTTTCTATTCGTCGCCTGTTAGGATTCTCCCCCCATCCTTTTCACAGTTCAGAACTAGGTCATGGCCTCTTGGTAAAGCGTAAGCGCGGAGATACCCTTTCGGGGGTTGAATTCCAGCGCTACACAAGAATATAAATAATAATAAATAAATAAATAATAATAACTACATTCACCCATAGTGGTCTAATGAATGACTACAGTGCCAACATGAGTGAGTGATCTGTATCCCTATCATTGCTACCCCACCACAGCTGATTACAATCCCACTAGAGTTGATTGGGTCAACATTTCAAAGTCTTCCGGCAAGGAAGAATTGAAACTTTAGTGTTCCAGGCTTCATTACCTGGATACACACATACAATGGACACTGATGGTTAGACTTGCAGTACATTCCAGTTTACCACAAACTAGCAGTGGTGACAGGTGCTTTTGTGTTATTATCAGGCGTTGCTCTGATGGAGCAAGTATTCGCACGTTACGCGACTTGCTTGTATTCAAGAACCTCAAATAACTTAAACTTTGTAATCAATCCGTTTTGTCTTACTAATATTACACATTTTACACTGCACGGAGTGTCCCAGAGACGCTTGCCTATGTGTTTTCTAAAACGTAATACGCTTGCCTTTAAAATGGTCGCTGCTTTGCGGGAATTTAGTCTGCGCATGTGTCGGTCATACCCATGTGATGTGACGCACTCGCACTTCTGGAGGGAACTTTTTGCTCATGCGCAGTATGGCTAAAATGGCCACTTTGTTTTCTCATATGCTCCACGCTAGCATTGCCGCTTTTGCAAAACCGTTAGTTCTGCACTTACCCTAATGCTATAGTTATTATAAAGTAAGGAGAGTAGTATAGCCAATCATGGTATACAGTGTATTCATTTTTACTGTGTTTCTAAATTGTTTTCGCTTACTTTTCATGTACTGTATTCTCCGGGCCTGAGAGTCGCTTGCTACTCCATATTTGAAGCTCATATGGTCCCAGTCACGTGATGGGGGTAATGAACCTTGCCGCAGTGGAACTCAGCCAGCTGGCAGCCAAAGCTAAGATGCTCATGAGAACCGATCTGTAACCCAGCAAGACGAAGCTGAACTGTACCTGCATTTGCAACATTTGTATACACTACTGTGTACCCTATTGTATTCTCTAAATCTTATGCCATGGGAACTGGAATATAAGGGTGGGTTCGAAAAATGAATGTTAAGCCTGAGAAAGTCTAAATTTTAGGAGGTGCAATGACCTAACCTCCTCCTTTGACCAATCAGAAATTAGGCAACCTTTCACTTGCAACATTTGTGGGTGGTACACTGACTCGAAAACAGTATAACTAGCCTAGGTTTAGCTGGAGAAATTGTCCGACTTGTCCGAATAGCTGACCTGTCACTGACCCAACGAACTCTATAGGTGATTTATACAGAGAGCTGCGGAGCACTCTGTCCGTAATTTCCACAGACTCAGTCGGGGTTTGGGAAACCTTTAGTGCTGGCGAAGCACTTTGCTGGGAGATTCGAGAAACCAATCGGGGTTCTTGGCAGATTCTTTGCAGAGAGGGAGTAGCGCAGGCGTTGCATCCGAAGCTGCAGGTGTTGGTCGTACCCTTTGGTGAGCCCGGTCCTGATCCAAATCCTGGGGTTATCCTGTCCTGACTGTCCATGAGCTGTACCTGCTCGCCTACTGGCAGCCTAAGACCTTGAGGGTCCTTTCCCGCCTTTTCCAACCGACCCGTGGCCAGGGTTAGTCTTCAACCTATCCTAGGTAAATATAACTGAGTGTGAGTGTTTGTCTATCTAAACTTCTTTCTCTTGTTCCCGAATAAAGCATAATTGCCTACGTCCTTTCCCTATCTCTCTATAAAAAGGTTTTCGTGCATTTTGTCTATTAGCATGTTCCACTTTCTTCCTACCCTTAGTCAAATGCAGAATCGTTTGCACATATAGTTTGTTCCACTCTTACCCTCACTATAGAAAATAAGCATATCTGGATAAATCAAACTGCATAGGTTTTGTTTCCTATGAACCCTTAGTGAGATTCGAAAGTCCGCTTTGATAGTTTGTTCCCTTTCTTTACCCGCCTTTAGTGAAGTTGCGAAAGCCTGCAAACTAAAATAGCGTGTTCCTTGGTTTTCCCTTCCCTTTATATTTTTCGGTTTCTAAATCATTCTTACTCTCATTCATTGTTATACAATAGTTCTTATTCTAGTTACAGATAGTTTGATCTTTGTAAACCTGTGGCTCATGGCAATTGACGAAGATGATGATTAGATAAAGGTGTTTAAAACCTCTTGCGTCTGTGGTCATTATATAGAGTACAAAACCGTTATTTTCAATGTTACATGGTATTTGTGTGTTGTCTACTTACTCCCACACCTAGCTCCCTGATCCATTGTGATCTTAGGTACCTGTGACGAGGATTGGTAAGTCAGGTGCACGAAAATAGAAAAGAAGGGAAACTGAATTACTGATAACTGTGTGTAGGTTACCTGATTAAAGTAATTTCATGAAAATTGTTTTTATGGGCCCAAGTGTACATTATGTTTAGTCCGGTGACCTGCGCGCTCTATCGATAAATTCTGGTAGCAGTAGTATGGTTAGGGACTAGTTAAGATAGGTAGATAGGTTACTTGTTGATAAACTGTGAAAAATAATAAGTGCTGCTAAAACTTTTATTGCTTCTCAATCGATCGATCGAAAATAAAATTGCTTTGAAATGTTATGAAATGGTTCGAAATGTTTTGATGAAATGCTGCTATATTATTGAATGTATTAACAAACTCGTTAGTGGTTGTTATATGTGTGTCTGAAATCTCCGGAGGCAGAATTGCGGGTGGTGAGTAGAATCCACCTCGCGTTGAGGTCAGCGGCTCGAGGAAAAATTAGTGCATGGTTAGGCAGAACTGGAAGCACTAATTAGGGTTTTTCTGTATGAATAGTTGAATAAATGATAGCAATGAGTTCGCTGATGAAACTTCAGTTGTGATATAACCTAGTAAGGGTCACACGAGAAGGAGTAGTCGGTTCGTCAGAGCTTGAGTGATAGCAAAGGAGTTCGCTAGTAAAACTTTAGACTTAGTATATATCCCGAGAAGAGTGGATGAGTCAAAGGAGTAGCAGGTTCTCTAATGCTTGTTTGAAGAATAGGCAGAAGGGTCTATCCATAGTATATGAAAAGTAGACAGACGAGGTTTACTTGCAGTGAAACAAGAATCACTGGCAAATTATCAATTTCACTAAAATTGACCAACACTAATATCGAGTTTCAAACATCGATAACAATTACATCGACTCCCTATACTTATTTAAATAAATATTAAAATATCAATCACACAATATCGATGTACAAAAATATTGACTACACTAATTTCGACAGCATATTTATCGAAATACTAAATATCGACCTTTATAATCAAATATAGGACATAACTATTATATCGATTACACTAATATCGACAGCACTTATTTCGACTATCTCCAAATATCGACAACACTAAATAAATAAAAAATTCATTTATAAACACTACACATAAACACTATTACAAATACACCCATAAAAATATATTTAAAAAGAAAATATACTTTTACATACTTATATATCACAAGAACTTTTATTATTTATTACAATATTATTAAATAATATATAAACACACACATTTTATAAATACAATTTATTTTACTAATATTATACTATTTTTACTACCAATACAAATTATATGCATTATTAGTAAAATACTTACAAATACACTACTCCTCTGTATAAACCTTTAACAAACAAGTAACTTAATTCTTTTACTTAAAAAAATTCAAACTAACCAATACAAACACTTCTCAACGTATGTGACCAATCAGAAATAAACACTAATTAAGCATACCCTATATAAAGAAGTCACAATTATACCCTAAAACCTGAAGAAAATATCCAGCTTCAAGACAGACTGCCAAATTTTCGACTACCTTCAAGATTCTTCTGTGAATGAAAATACTACTAAGTACAAAAAGTAAGTAATCTAATAGCTCTGAACGCTAAGTTTGATCTAATGTAACCTACTACTCATATTTTTATAATTAATTTTTTCTTTCTATATCTCCTTTTTTCCACAACAGACTCTACTATTAAAAACAGATGAACATTTTCATCAAGAAGTACTACAAAATAATTATGAAGTAGGTATATATCTAATTGTTGTTTTAAACTTCTAAAAATTAGACAAATAGATAAAAGGATAAAAACATGTTATAATTGTGTCTTCTCTTTTAAATTGTTAGAAATTAGTAAACACAGGTTTAAAAGACGAAATAAGTGAAATTGTTTTTGTAAAAATGTGACTTCTATTACAAATACATACCTACATTTTTACACATACAAAATTTTTTCTTGCAATAGATAACAGAAAAACGAAAAGCAGCAATTTATCATCCAATAACCGACATTCAACAACTAAGCATAAACACTTGGTAAGTACAAAATGCCAACACATGTACTAATTTTTAGCTCTCAAACATGGACAATGGTAATACTTGACTGTATAATAATTTTTGTTTGTATTTTCTTAAACTGTTATCTTTTTTAATCTAAATAAACCTACCTTTCTCATTATGAAAGGTTATACCCTAGCAAATGTCTAACCAAAATACACAAATATACATTTCCTATAATGTTGTTTGCTTTCTTTCTACAGACCAATACAAACTATAAAAGCATCAAACTGAAAATACATCTACTTTGTAAATCTTCAATTTTACTGTTGGTAAGTAAGTAGCTACAAATGGTACATATTTAGGGGGTCATTATGATTGCGGTTTTTCCGCATCCTCGGGGCCGGCGGAAGGCACAGAGGATGCGGAAAAACCGCAGCGGACTGACCAAAGACCCACTGCCACATTAGGATGGCTGGTGGGTCCTGGTTTCCGTCCGCAGCTTTTCCGCCGCGGTCGGCTTACAACCGCGGTGGAAAAGCTCTAATATGGTGACGGTGTCTTCCAGACACCGTCCACCATATTAGGATGGCCTGTAAATTATGCTTTTCCGCGGCGGGTTTTCCGCCGTGGAAAAGCATACGTAACTTCACTGCGGGGGCCCATTGCGGGCCCCCTAGGTGAAGGGGGGGTGTGGGGTGCACATGGGGGGTACCTATGGTACCCCCCTGCATTTGCATGCAGTAAGAGGCAGGCACTGCACGGTGCCTGCCGCTTTCTGCATGCAAATGCAATGCGTGCATTTTCAACATTGCAGCGGGTGCAGCTTAAAGCTCCACCCGCCGCAATGTTAAAAGTAAAGGATGTGACCACAACCCTTGCGGTCACATCCTAATTGCACAGGAGGGAGCTCCACATGCCATGCGGAGGTTCCCTCCTGCTCTGGGGTCGCGGACGGACGCAAGTCCGTACGCGATCCTAATGACCCCCTTAATTTATTATGCTTCTAAAGTTAAAAAGTTTCCTAATATTTTGAATACAACTTTTCTAGATTTAAGAAAACAACAATGACAGAAGATGCAAGATTTATTACATCTCAGAAAGGAACATTTTTATTATGCTATATGGGGTATACTTATACTCAGGAAAAACAAAAAGACCTTAAAGTTACCTGGAAATGTACTAAGTATTACTCTAACAAACGCTATGTGCGTGCAACAACCAGAGAAACAAGTGTCATTAATACTACTGAACATTACCATCTACCTAACATCTCAGAAATTTAGGTTAGATCTACTCTAGAAAATATAAAAGAAATAAGTAGCACATCTGACCTACCAACAAGTGTAATTCTAAAAGAATTACTACCTAGAGTACCTAGAGAAGCAAGAGGTCAGTTACCATCAATTGCTTCTATAAAAAGAACCATAGCTAGGACCAAAAAATCCAGTAGACCCACAATACCAATACCTAAAACTTTTGAGGAAATCATTATTCCACCTGAACTTACCATCACACATAATGATGAACCTTTTATATTCTACGATAATAACAACAAAGATAAAAGGATAATAATGTTTGCTACAAATAACAACCTGAAAAAATTAAAAGAAAGTCAAACGTGGATGATGGATGGCACTTTTACCATATGCCCTAAACCATTCTATCAATTATATACTATACATGGGCAATACCATAATACCTGTATCCCATTCATCTACTGTTTGTTACCAAACAAGCAAACAGCAACTTACACAGAACTATTGAACAAAATCAAAGAACAAACATCAGACTTCTTTCCACTAAAAATCATAATAGACTTCGAACAAGCTATGATCAATTCCATTCTTAAAACATATCCACACACATCCATACAAGGATGCTACTTCCATTTTAACCAATGTCTATGGAGACATTTGCAAAAATCAACACTCAGTGTTGAGTATGCAACCAATATTACCTTTGCATACCAAATCAAACACCTAATAGCCCTAGCAAACGTGCCAATAACTGATGTGGCTGAACACTATAATCTTTTAATAGAAAGTCCTTTCTACACACAAAACGAACAAAAACTTGCTCCACTTTTGGATTACTTTGACAATACCTGGGTGGGGAGACTACATAGGTCAGGCCACAGACGCCAACCTAAATTCCTAATACCTTGGTGGAATGTATATCTACCAACCCTAAACCAAGAAGCCAAGACAAACAACGCAGTTGAGGGTTGGCATAATGCCTTCCTATCTTCAACTGGACGAATAACTCCCACACTACACAACCTCCTAACAGCAATCCAAAAAGAGCAACGTTTTCAAGAATTACGAATGGAACAATTTGTCTTACAACTAAACCCAAACTATCAAGACAAACTGCCCAAATGTACCAATATTTACAACAACAAGTACAACTTTACCCTACAACAAGAGGACTGGAATACTTGAAAATGATAGCGAAAACATTAAACTAAAAAGACTAACCTAATCAAAGGATAAAAATCCTAAAAAATCCTGAAATATTACACCACACATCCATAAAAAATCATAACTTCCTTATTTTGTCTAATATATTTATTTAATTTATAATATATAGACAAAATAATTATCTAAGTATAGTAAAAACATTTCATAAGAGCACATTTCCCAACCAACATGAATATTAATATTAAATCACTTAGCTTTCACAGCAACGTAATAGGCAAATCCAATAATCCATAACAATCCATGTAGTGATAAATCCACAAAATTTGAAATACAATTGCCCAACAAAATGTAAAAATACAACTGTGCAAAATCCATCCAGCATCCAAATAAATCGATAGGTCAAAATCCATGAAAAACCCGAAAATAGTTTAAAATTGTAATAAACGCTCATGGAAACCTGAAAAATAAGGGAAGTATTCTATACATCTCAGTTCAAACAACTGAAATACACTTCCTTTGATAAAAAAAAGTCACAGCTCGGAAACCGAAATGGCTGTATTCAAACACCTAGAATAAAAAAAGAAACATTCCCACCCACATAACACTTAGAACGAGACATTAAAAATAAACATTAAATACTTATTTTTAACAAAATAGACATAACCTGCCACAAACGCACTAAGTCCAACTTCTGAAAACCACAAAAAGCCTCGATAATGGAAATACGTACCTACTCAACTCCATAATACGTGAATAGTCATATAGTAACAAACACTAAATAACAAACTACTACCTTCAAAAGTTAGTGAAAATAGTTAAAATACACCTAAATAAACTCTTACCTGCTCAGACGTGAAGTAGCTTCCAACTGCGATCTTCAATCTTCCAAAATGACCCAAAATGACAATGAGCGGTTACAAAATAAAATACCCAAATAATAGAATAATGAAGGAAATAGTGAAATAAATGCCAAATAAATTTATTTAACTTGGAAAAATTATGGAAAAATGTTACAATTTACTTACCAACATGTTAAAATGTATTTTGTATTTTTTAACTTACTATTGTATTATATTCATATTTTTAATATTTATTACATTAAATATTAATACTGTTTAATATTTAATGAAATATTTATTACAAAATATTCTGAAAAGTGTCAAAATTATTGTATATTTTTTCTGCATATATTTTTCACAATGGCACTAACATTTTATAATTATTATTATTAACAATATAATTTTAATAATAATAAATGTAAAATATATAAATTATATTATAATTTAAATAAGTTCTTAAAATGATGTTAATTGTATGATGTACAATATTATTAATATCAATATTCCATTATAAATATGTGAATTCATTTATAACATCATTTGTACAGCACAGTATTATATCAAAATATTAAATAATGTTAATTTTATATCAATGTATACATTTTTTACTTTGTATCAAAATGTATGTACTCTATGTATAGTATTCCTCATTGTATAATCATGTACTAAATTTTGTGTATCTACCTAAAATGTACTTTACTAAACAACTATCCAAAAATGTATAATTTCTAATTACATTGTACTTATACTTTTTTGTTAATATAGTATACATTGATGTGTAATACATTTATAATTTACTTTATGTACTATGTAAACACATTAATAAAGATTTGTTTGAAAAACCACTGTGTTATTTTTATCTACTAGCTATTAGAAAATCATGATTAATAATATTACAAATGTTTTTTATAACATTTTTAAAACTATATATATATATATATATATCAACATTAAAAAAAATGTTTTACTATGTTATAACCCTTTTAAGATTCACACATATAACTAAATTTAAATTTCATACATACTACACACTTAACCTATGTAATTTAGTACTCCTACTCAAAACTACATTTCATTAGGGTAGATGCAGTACACAGTACCTAGATAATTTACTATTCCAACTCTAATCAACATTTAATTAGGGTAGGTGCTAGACACTGAACCTATTTAATTTACTATTCCAACTCCAATCTACTATTAATTAGGGTAGGTGCTGAACACTGAACCTTAATAATTAACTATTCAAAATCCAATCTAGATTTAATAAGGGTAGGTGCTGGACACTGAACCTATTACCTTTACTATTCCAACTCCAATCTACATGTAATTAGGGAAGGTGCTGGACACTGAACCTATTTAATTTACTATTCTAACTCCTATCTACTATTAATTAGGGTAGGTGCTGGACACTGAACCTTAATAATTAACTATTCAAAATCCAATCTAGATTCAATCAGGGTAGGTGCTCGACACTGAACCTATTTAATTTACTATTCCAACTCCAATCTACTCTTAATTAGGGAAGGTGCAGGACACTAAACCTATTAAATTTACTATTCCAACTCCAATCTACATTTAATTAAGGTAGGTGCTGGACACTGAAACTATTTAATTTACTATTCCAACTCCAATCTACTATTAATTAGGGTAGGTGCTGGACACTGAACCAAAATAATTAACTATTCCACATTCAATCTACATTTAATTAGGGTAGGTGCTGGACACTGAACCTATTTAATTTACTATTCCAACCCCAATCATCATTTAATTTGGGTAGGTGATGGACATTAAACCTAAATAAATTACTATTCCAACTCTAATCAACATTTAATTAGTGTAGGTGCTGGACACTGAACCTAAATATCTTACTATTCCAACTCCAAACTACATTTAATTAGGGTAGGTGCTGGACACTGAACCTAAATAATTTACTATTCCAACTCCAATCTAATATTAATTAGAGAAGGTGCAGGACACTGAACGTATTTAATTTACTATTCCAACTCAAATCTACTATTAATTAGAGTAGGAGCTGGACACTGAACCTAAATAATTTACTATTCCAAATCCAATCTACTCTTAATTAGGGTAGGTGCTGGACACTGGACCGATTACATTTACTATTCAAACTCCAATCTACATTTAATTAGGGTAGGTGCTGGACACTTAACCTATTTAATTTACTATTCCAACTCCAATCTACTATTAATTACGGTAGGTGCTGGACACTGAACCAAAATAATTAACTATTCACAATCCAATCTACATTTAATTAGGGTAGATGCTGGACACAGAACCTATTTAATTTACTATTCCAACTCTAATCAACATTTAATTAGGGTAGGTGCTGGACACTGAACCTAAATAAATTACTATTCCAACTCTAATGAACATTTAATTAGGGTAGGTGCTGGACACTGAACCTATTTAATTGACTATTCCAACTCCAATCTAATATTAATTAAAGTAGGTGCAGGACACTAAACCTATTTAATTTACTATTCCAACTCCAATCTACTATTAATTAGAGTAGGTGCTAGACACAGAACCTAAATAATTTACTATTCCAACTCCAATTTACTCTTAATTAGGGTAGGTGCTGGACACTGAAGCTATTACATGTACTATTCCAACTCCAATCTACATTTAATTAGGGTAGGTGCTGGACACTGAACCTATTTAATGTACTATTCAAACTCAAATCTACTATTACTTAGGGTAGGTGCTGGACACAGAACCTATTTCATTTACTATTCCAACTCCAATCTACTATTAATTAGGGTAGGTGCTGGACACTGAACCTAAATAATTAACTACTCCGACTCCAATTTACATTTAATGACAACAGATGTTGGACACTAAAACTATTTAAAATACTATTCAAACCCTATTTTATAAAACTATAATACACTCCCATACTTACAACCTATAAACCCTACATCCCACTTGTAAAAATTATCATTATAAATACATTATAATGCTAATTAAATCAATTAGGAATAATTACTAATTATTTTATTTTAAATTTGCTTTTCTCATGTCCAATTTTTTATTAAAAAGATATTATATCCTCTATATATTTATTAAAAACACTCCACACCCTTAACCCCTATAAACCCTACATACCAGTACTAAACATTAAATATACATTTTTAATGTAAAAGTTACATCTAATGTCGAAATGGTACATATTTTTAAATTGCTATATGTAATATCTTTTTTAATTTAATCATTTTATAACATTTTTATAAAATATGTATGTATTTTTTAGAATCTCCCAACCCTTATCACTTATAAACACTACATCCCGCTACTAAACATTAAATATTTTTTTATGTAAATATTAATTCTAAAATCTAACTTCTAAATATTTTATACATTTTATTTGTAAAATCTAATTTCTATTTATTAAATTTATAACAATGTTATCAATTATGTATATATTTTTAAAACACTCCCCATCCTTATCCCCTATAAACCCTAGATCCCACTACTGAACATGAAATTAAAATTTAAATTTAAAATTGAAATGTAATTTCAAATTTCAAATTATTTTCACATTTCAATATTTAAATTCTAATTTCATCTTCATTATTTTACAACAATTTTTAAATTAAAATGTATATTTTTAAAACACTCCCCACCCTTATCCCCTATAAACCCTACATCCCGCTACTAAACATTAAATACATTTTGAAATTGAAATTTGAAATCTAATTTCGATAATCCAATTTATTTAAAATTGTAAATGTTTCTATATAATTTGTAATTTTTTTTAAATTTTATAAAAATTGTGTATATATTTTAAAAACAATCCCCACCCTTATCCCCTATAAAGGCTAGATCCCACTACAAAACAATAAATTAAAGTTTAAATTTAAATTTGAAATTTAATTTCAATTTTCTAAATAATTTTGAATTTCGAATTTAAATTTATATTTTCTACTTCATTTTTTACCACAATTTTTTTAATTCTGTATATATTTTTAAAACACTCCCCACCCTTATCCCCTATAAACCCAACATTCCGCTACTAAACATTAAATACTAATTTTAAATTAAAATTTTAAATCTAATTTAGAAAATCAAAATATTTTCTATATTTACATTTTTAAAATAAATTAAAAATTTTATTTTTAAAATGTTCTAATTTCTGTATATATTTTTTAAACACTCCCCACCCTTATCCCCTATAAACCCTAGAACCCGCTACTAAACATTAAATTAAAATAAAAATTTAAATTTAAATTTTAAATTCAATTTTCTAATTATTTTCAAATTTCTAATTTTTATATCTATTTTCAACTTCATTATTTTACAACAATTAACAAATATTCTTTATATATTTTTAAAACACTTCCCACTCTTATCCCCTATAAACCCTACATCCCGCTCCTAAAAATGTATTATACTTTATAACACTATTTTACTACTATCAACGATTATAGCTCACATCTAACACAATTAGTATTTTACAAACCTTTAAAAAACACTATTTAACATGTCGATGTTTTGTCTTATCGATATTTATAACATCGATATTTAAAATCTCGACATTACTGAACTCAATAATATTTATACACACTAAAAACGATATTTATTACATCGATATTAATAACATCGTTATTACTTACCTTCGATTTTTCTAACTCGATATTAGTGCTAGTCGACATTTAAAACTCGATATTTCGACTGTGTACCGTGAAACAAATCTTCCTTTTTAGACACTCGAGTACAGTGGCCAATGTTATACGCTGTAAATTAAATAGAGCACTTGCACTTTAAAGAAGAAATGAAGTTTCCGTTACCTTGTGAAGGAGGGAGTCAGTCGCGGAGCTGCGCTGACGTCACTCTGTGCCACGCTGGTATTGGTCGAAACAGCGGGTGTGTAACGGAGCTGGTATTGTAAAGGAGGGGTGAGTGCCGGAGCGTGAGACCGTGTCTCATGGAAAAGCCGCGCACCCATTGGTTGAAATTATTTGCAATCACAGTGTTGATTGGTTGTTGAAATTTATAAGACGCCCTAGCATAGGAAGAAAATAGTAAACATAAGTACGTATTTTTTCACAATTTAAGTTACACAAATACATGTGGTATTCGTCTCATCCAGAGACTCGACCTGATCCGAGATACCTAGGGTTTGCGAAAGATCAGTGGAAAGGTCGTAGACTAAACGGAATGTACGGAAGCAAGAGAAAGATGACTTTCGTAGACAAGGTTAAAAATTACTTCAAGAAGGATAAACCTATCAAAACTAGAGAGGGTATATCATTCCACCACCTAATTCTCCAGCATCGTTCATGTTATTTGACAAAGGGTATCATACCTGTGTATGGTTGGCAAATTGGGTGGAATATACCAAAGATGACGGAGTTTTAGCATTTCCCTTAGATGGTACCTTTAACTGTAGAATTTTGTTTAATGATTTACATCCCAGACCAAGATTGACGCAATATGAGGCCCTAGAAGAATGGGAAATAGAGGGGTTTGAGCGAGACAGACCCAGAATGGATAAGAGGTTGGCAAAATGTTATCCAAAGGCACTGAGAGAGACCCGAGAGAAAAAAATGAAACAGTGGAGACAGAATATGATGGTGGAAGGACTGTTCCCAGTACTTACTGTAGAAGAACCCGTAGGAGGAAAAAGAACAGATAAAACCCGACACTTAATGACTGCGGGTGATTCAGAAGATGAATACCTGGAGGATTTATTAATGAAAAATCCACCACCGTATGATGGGGAGTCTAGGTCCTTGAGTTCGAAAAATCCATTCTTTAGGCCTTCCAGTAATAGAAGGGCCAGTGCATCTGATAGGACAGGTCCAGGTTATAGATCTAGTGGTAATGAGAGATTTAGCATGCCCGATACAACTGTTCCATGTTATAGACCGTCTTTTGGGGAGGGACCAAGTATGACAATTCCAACTGCCCCGAATCTTTACCCTCCTTTAATTCCACAAGTAATACATGAAACCTCAGTAGAAAAGGTTTTACAGGAACGAGAAAGAGAAGCTTTAGTTAAGCAGAGAAATGAACTCATTCAGAAAATATCCCAGTTAAATTCAAGTCCTGAAGCTCTGACAATTCCAGTAACTATTGGCCCAGTTCTCCCTCTTTATGGGGATAGACAGGCTAGTCCAAAGACTCCAGTTATTACTCCAGCTGTAGTGCAGCCAAGAAAAGAGCCCTTAATAGTTGATGGCCAGGCAAGTGAATGCGAGTCTGTAATTTCACTAATGGATTTGCCCATAAGGGAACCCGAAGGCAGTGCACAGAGAAAGAGAAGTCCTAATTGAGTCATCTGCAGGTACTCGAAGTGCCACGGTAGTGACTCCGGAAGAAATAGATCGATGGACCCGAGAATTAGAAAAGGTAAATCCTCAGCCAAAACCATTAGATATTTACAAGTTAAGAATAGAATTGGAAGAACTGATGGCTGGGAATGTGGGACTAGACAGGCTGAACACGCTTAGTGAGGAAGAGCTACTGTTTATTTGCAAAAGTATTACCAGAAATACCAGAGTGTTCCATGAAAAATTAATGGACACAGCAGCTAATATGGGAATAGATGTCAGTAGATCCAAAGTATTGCAAAAACCCTACAGAGCAGAATTTTCTGACAAAGATTTAGAAAACATGAACGTGTCAGGGAAAAAGGTGCAGATAAAAGAATTGCTGAACCTGTTACAAAAATTCGGAGATTTAGAAAAATGGAAAGCCAGGTGGGAAAAGAAAAAGGAAGGCAATAGATCAAGACAAATGTCCTCTGAATATGTCCTAAAAGAGGCTGACAAGGCAGAAACATTGTATCCTATGAGAGAAGTGCCAGGTGGAGGATAAGTACATGTTCCATGGTCCAGACAGGATATTGTGTCATTTACCAATGATTTCCCAAAATTACGAGAGAAACCTGTAGACTGGTACAGACAGGTCGAGAAATGTGTTAAAGTGCAAAAATGCCTCCTGGAAGATTTAGATGGGTTCTTTGACATTGTGGTTCCAGTAGATTTGTGGACAGAATGTAAAATTGCTGTTGATTGGCCAATTGAAGAGTATGCCAGAGACAAAAAGACAGGAGCTCCTTCAGCGGAGGAGATGAGAAAGTATGACCAAGTAATACTGTACTTGAAAGGACAGGTGCCTGCTAAAGAAACTGATTGGACCCGCATAGATCGAACTACCCAAAATAGTGATGAAACTGTACATTCATACTATGAACGACTGTCACAGGTGTTCAAAACGTACAGTGGACTAGATAACATTGAGATGAAGGATATGACCCATTTCATTTATCGATTCGTGTTAGGGCTGAGACCTAATATTTCTCAATGGATCAAAGACAATAAGTTCTGTTGGCAAGCCAAGCCCATTGATGAGGTTCTGAAGTATGCTAAATATTGTGAAGATGAGCTGGAAAATAAACGAAAAGAATTAAAAGAAAAAGTTATGTGGGCACAAGTAAAATTAGCAGAGCACCAAGAACAGCAGTTAAGTAAAATGAATAATACCCAGAATCAGAACTCTGGGGGTGGAGGGAAGCCCAGAGTAAAAATGAGCCGAGAAGAAGCCCGAAAGAAATTTGCCTGTCACGGGTGCGGAAAGATAGGGCACTGGAGGGACGAGTGTAAGGCTGTGCAGAATGATAACAAGCAAATTAATGATTTGAATCCGCAGGTGCAGAATGAGGGGCCACGAAAGACACAGCAACAGATAAAACAGCAACAGTTGCCTTGTGCACCTAGGCCAAGCTATAGGAGCAAAGCACAACAGGGTGAGGAAGCAGAGGTTTGGGAAGGAAGGGAGGATAGACATGCAGCAACTTCGCAATTCCTGTTGAATGATACATTCCTCTGTGATGAACCTTACTGACGGTGGCTGAGGGGGGAGGACGAGGAGTGTGTGCCTGGCGCCTCCTTGCCGGTAGACCAGTAGACCAGTCAGGGCCATACATTGAAGGAAAGGTTGAAGGAAATTATGTCACCTTTCTGTTGGACACTGGTGCTACCCGTTCTACTGTGAGAACAGCAGATGTTTCAAACCTACCCCTCTCGGGAGAAGCAATCCAAGTAGTGGGTGTTTCTAATCAATTGATTAGTACCCCAGTGACAGAGCCCATGGAGACCACAATAGGGAACTTCAAAGAAATGCACAGATTTGTTGTCTGTGATTCAAGTCCTGTGAACTTACTAGGACGTGATTTGCTGTGTAAAATGAACTGTACCATCTTTTGCACACCAAAAGGCATTGAAATTCAAACCCCTGATGTAGATGGAATTTACCAATAATGTTAATAAGCACTCAGAAATTAAAAGACTGACAATACAAGACTTACCTGAAGAGCTCCAACAGACAGTGAAACCAGAGGTATGGGATTTCACTGGGAAAGATGTAGGATTATTGGCAAATGTTGACCCAATTAAAATTTCCATAAAAGAAGATGCAGTTTACCCAAATACCAAACAGTACAAAATGAGTGCGGAAGTAAAAGCAGGGGTTGCCATCGAAATAAAAAGATTGTTAGAAGCAAACATTATGCATGAGGTAATGAACAGTCCTTGTAATTCACCCATAATTGGAATCAAGAACCGAGTGGTAGTACAGGGTAGTGCACGACCTGCGCAAGGTAAACAAAATTGTTGTTCCTTGCTGTCCTATTGTGCCACACCCTGCAGTGATTTTGTACCAAATTCCATGGAATGCTGAATGGTTTACCGTTATTGACCTATGTCATGCATTCTTTTCAATCCCATTGCATCCAGACAGCAAATTTCTTTTCTCATTTGAATTCGACAGTCATGTCTACGTCTGGAATTGTGTCCCTCAGGGGTACACAGAGAGTCCTTCAATCTTTAATCAGATTCTGAAAAAGTGCCTTGAATCTTTGGTCTTACCTGGAGAATCAGTCCTGGTGCAATACATAGACGACCTCTTGGTGGCGTCTAAAAGTCGGAAAGACTGTGTTGTTGACACCATTGCCTTACTGAACCATTTAGGGGAAGGAGGGCATAAAGTATCACCCGACAAACTACAGTTCTGTACCTCTTCAGTGAAATATCTGGGGCACCAGATAGAGAAAGGTATCAGGAAAGTAACCACAGAAAGAATTAGGATAATTCGAAACATGCATCTACCCAATACTCAGAAAGAGATAAGAATGTTCCTTGGAGTTGTAGGATACTGTAGACAGTGGATTGTGGGATTTGCAGTACTAGCAAAACCATTAATAAAAATGACAAAGAAAGGAGCAAAGGACCCAGTGGAGTGGGATGAAGAAAGCATGTCAGCTTTTACAAAATTATGAGAATGTCTGTGTACAGCTCCTGCATTAGGGATGCCTGATTATTCGAAAGAGTTTGCATTGTTTTATGACACACAAGACACTTGTGCACTGTCAGTCCTAACGAAAGCGCACGGCTTGACTAGACTTCCAGTAGCATATTTTTCTGCTACTTTGGATCCAGTGGCTGCTGGATTGCCTGGATGCCTGAAAGCAGTAGCTGCAACTTGCATGAGTCTTGAGCAGAGTGAATCCATCATTATGGGACATGCTGTAACTGTGTATGTTCCACATGCAGTTGTAATCTTACTGACCAGAACTAAAACCCAGTATCTCACACCTAGTCGGCTGACTAAGTATGAGAGAATTCTGGTGGGTGCAGCAAATGTAACCATTACTCGATGTAACATATTGAATCCAGCTACCCTATTACCAAATTCACTCATTGCAGAAGAAAAGGGAGAGGTCGAGCGCTGATTGCATTGACCTGACCGAGTTCAGTACAAAACCACGCCCAGACATTAAAGAAAGGCCCCTGCCTGTTGAAGATTATGAACTATTTGTAGATGGCTCGTGTCTAAGACATGAGAATGGAGGCCTAAGCGCTGCTTACGCTGTGTGTACATTAGAACGCGCAGTGGAAGCGTCCAATTTGTTTGAAGTCAAGTATGCACAAGTGGCCGAATTGGTTGCATTGGCTAAAGCCTGTAAAATTGGGAAGAATAAGAGAATAACCAAATACACAGATAGCCAGTATGGTTATGGGGTTGTGCATGACGTCGGCCAATTGTGGCTGCAAAGAGAGTTCCTGACTTCTTCAGGTACTCCTATTAGAAATGGGAACGTTGTACAGGAGTTACTGGAAGCAATCCAGTTACCAAAAGAATTGGCAGTGGTCAAGTGTGCTGCTCACAAATCTGGAAATGACAGTGTGACAGCAGGTAATCAATATGCTGACCAACTAGCCCAACATTGTGCAAGACATAGAATATCAGTCAATTTCAAATTGGGGGAATTGGAAACAGCTGCCAACTTATGGTGTTTGAAGATGTGCAAACATGGGAAGAACTAAACAATTTGCAAAATGCAGCAGGACCAAAGGAAAAGAGAAGATGGAGAAAGGTTGGTTGTCAGCAAAGGAGTGAGGATGGTGTTATTGTTTACACTGATGGTATGCCTGTGTTGCCAGACAGCTTGCTTGCTCCTATGAATAGATTGATACATGGAGATACACATTTAGGAAGAGATGCAATGGTCTGTGTCTTTAGACAGACATGGTTCAATTCGAAGTTCAGGAACATAGCAGAGGCACTCTGCCAGAGGTGGTTGATATGCCAACAATTCAATCCTGGAAAGAAAACAGTACTTTTACCAGGTAAAACTGGAAAAGCAGAAGGTCCTTTTATAAGAATACAAATTGACTTTATTCAGTTATCCCCCTGTCGAGGAATGAAGTACGTCCTCGTCATTGTTTGCCTATTTTCAAAATGGGTAGAAGCTTATCCTGCAAGAAAAAGCGATAGCATCACTGTAGCTAAATTGTTACTGAGGGAACTAATACCTATGTACGGTTTTCCAGTCACAATTGAATCAGACAGAGGTGGGCATTTTTAGAATTAAATAATAGGCCAAATCTGTGAAGCATTCAAAATTAACCAAAAACTGCATTGTGCATATCGCCCAGAGGCTTCTGGAGTGGTAGAACAACTGAATGGCGCTATCAAGTCAAGATTGGGAAAAATGTGTGAATCTACTGGAATGAATTGGATAGATGCTTTGCCCCCTGTCCTGATGGGAATCAGAAGTATTCCAGATCAGAAAACAGGCCTGAGCCCCCATGAGATACTGATGGGAAGAGTAATGCGGCAAGCTTGGGTACCAGGACACAAACTGATAAACATTTCTGATGATTTGGTGCTAGAGTACTGCATGCAACTGGGTGACCAAGTGCGTTCTATCTCTCACCAGATTGGGGAAGACGCCGTCACCAGGCCAGCAACTCCAGCCCATAATCTGAACCCAGGTGATTGGGTTGTACTAAAGAAACACACCCAGTCGAGTTGCCTTGCACCGAAGTGGGGAAAACCAAGACAAGTGATTCTTGTTACCACAACAGCGGTGAAGTGTGCAGGTGTGCCAAAGTGGATCCATGGCAGCCATACGAAAAGGGTGACTGAAGACGAAGAAACTGAGGCTGAAGGTTGTGCAGCTGAGGAGTCTCCTGAAGTTGGTCCTGAAGTAGCTGATGACGAACAACCGAGCACCAGTCAAGATGAGTGGGTCCCAGTAATCGACCTGACATTCGATCCCATAAGAACCAGAAAACAAACATATTTAGATAGAGAGTGGGATAGTGAAGATGAGACAGGAATTGAAGAAGATAATCAGATCATCGAAATCCATGTAAAACCTGATAATGAGGAAGGTCAGATAGGGACAGCACAGATTATCAACACACCTCCAAAGACTCCTGAAACTGAAAAGGGACAGATAGAAAATAGTGCGGAAGTTCAAGTGGAAGAAAATCAAGGGTTCGAAGTGCTTGAACAGGATCAGATAGAAATAGATAAATGTGTTCAGGAAGAAGAAATTGAAATAAAACAAAGCCAAATCCAGCATCCACCTGAACCAGGCCAGCTTAGTGACCAGGCAGAAGAACCTGACCCAAGACCTGGAACTAGTCAGACAGATAGGGAAGAAGAAACCACTGAAGCAGATGTGCCACAACTAAACGAAAATAAGAGAGCATTAGAAGAAAGCCAAGAAACAGTGCCAGTCAAAAGATTCAAGAAGAAGAATAGGGAACCAAGGTTCATAAAAAGACTGAGACTAAGACTAAAGACGGTAGAGTAGAAACTTGAGCAAAGAAAACAGGCCTCCAGTAAAGCAGAACAGCCTGGAGCGAAACCTATGAGAAGAAGTGCCCGAATAAAGAGACTGAACAGTAAATATCAGAATCCTGAATTGACTTATCTGGTGTTGGAGGAATTTGAAAATCTTGAGATAAGTGATGAAAGTGACAAAGAATTGATTGCTGACCAGAGTACCGAAGAAGTAGAACCAACCTGAAGTTGCCCTGTGTAAGCAACCTGTACAAAGTTACAAAGAGGGGTTGAAAAACTTCTTTTGAGCCAAAATGTCTGGTTCCAATGTGAATGGACGACCTAGACGTAGTTGTTGTAAAACATGCTGTCAAATATGTTTATGTAGTGTAGCATTAGTTCTGATACTATGGATAGGACTAACCATAACTATTCCTTCTATGATGAGTAAAAACCCGAGTCTGTACCCCAATATTAACCTACCGGATGACACTGTAGAATCACACACTAGACGTACCCCACAAAGTATAGACGTACTGGACAAACCACTTAGCCTGAAACAAACAAAACTAGATTTAGAAGCACCAGACGAGGAAGGTTTACACTTTTCAACATCATCTCCTACGCCGACGACACTCAGCTGATCCTCTCCCTCACCAACGACCCAGCCACCACCAGAACCAACCTACAGGGAGGAATGAAAGAAGTAGCCGAGTGGATGAAGAACAGCCGTTTGAAACTCAACTCAGACAAGACGGAAGTCCTCATCCTGGGACCATCTTCCTCCGCCTGGGACAACTCCTGGTGGCCCCCTGCCCTGGGCAGTGCACCCAAACCAACGGACCACGCACGCAACCTGGGTTTCATCCTGGACTCCTCCCTCTCGATGACCAGACAAGTCAACGCCGTCTCGTCCTCTTGCTTCAACATCCTACGCATGCTCCGGAAGATCTTCCAATGGATCCCCACCGAAACCAGGAAGACGGTCACACAGGCACTCGTCACCATCAGACTGGACTACGGAAACACCCTCTACACCGGAACCACAGCCAAACTACTGAAGAGACTCCAACGCATCCAGAACGCCTTCGCACGTGTCATCCTGGCAATCCCCCGTCACAGCCACATCTCCGGCCACCTGAGAGACCTGCACTGGCTCCCCGTCAACAAGAGAATCACGTTCCGACTCCTCACCCACACACAAGGCCCTCCACGACCTGGGCCCCAGGTACCTCAACAACCGCCTGACCTTCTACACTCCCACCCGCCAGCTTCATTCGACCAGCCACGCCCTCGCCGCCGTTCCACGCATCCGAAGAGCCACCATGGGAGGAAGATCCTTCTCCTATCTGGCAGCCAAGACAAGGAACTCCCTCCCCATCCACCTCCGTCTGACCCAAGACCACCTCTCCTTCAGGAAGCAACTCAAGACCTGGCTGTTCGAGCAGTAGCAGACCCCACTCCCCCAAGCGCCTTAAGACCCTTCGGGTGAGTAGCGCGCTATATAAATTTCATGATTGATTGATTGATTGATTTAGCAAGATTAAGAACAAAACTCATTTAAATGTTTTTGCAAACCTATTAGTACATTATGTAGAGACGATGGAAATAGACGACTGTTATGTCTGCATGAAGCTACCCACTTCAGTGGTTGAAGGAGTGACTTACCACCACTTGCCTTTAACCTATGGAATTTCCTGTAGCATACTGACTAGCTTATTTTACGGAAGAGGACCGTTACAGTATTACTACTCAAACCTTGACGTGACATTTTCTGAAATTCCTGTTCGAAGAAACCTGAACCCTGTACATACGACTCGAGATGTAGCCAAATACATGGGGGATTATTTTCTAACTGTAGGAAAAATTAACATAGATGACGCACACAAAAATAACTTGACTTGTTCTTTAGATGAAAAGGAGAAAGAATTTCTGGATATGGTAGAAAAGAGAAGAGAAAGTTTCCAAAAGAAAGCCAAAGATAAAATCCAGAAAGTTCCTAACTGGGCAGAAAATATAGGGAGCACCTCAAATGGTGGAGCCAATGCTGCCATGTTACTGGATTTCGAAAAGAAAGGGGAACTTTGTCTTCACAGAGAAATGACTAGTTACTATAATAACAAATTCATTGGTTCCAGTGAATGCGAACATAATTACAAAGTAATTGGGGGATGGGGATTCAAAGATGGGTCAGAGCCAGTGTTTCCTGGAATTTATTTTATATGTGGAAACAAGGCTTATTTCAAATTGCCGGACCATTGGTACGGAAGCTGTTACTTTGGTATTGTCTTCCCAAAGATATACCATGTGGGGAAAAGCACTGGAAGCACTGAAAATACTAATAAATTAGCACACACAAAAAGAGAGAGTGCTGGAGAAATAGTGGGAGATATTTTTTGTGCATTGATACCTGCAGTGGGAGTGACTCTGAATACACACAGAATTTGCAAATTGTCAACAGTAGTGGATTGGTTATCTACTGACACTGCTGGAGGTTTCCTGATGGTCAATACCGAAATGGCTGCGATCAGATCTATGGTTTTACAAAACAGGCTTGCTCTTGACACCTTATTAGCAAAAGAGGGCGGAGTCTGTAGAATGTTGAAAGCGCAACATTGTTGCACTTACATACCTGACAAAAGTGTGGAAATCAAAAGGTATGTGAGGAACATTACAAATTTGGAAAAAGAGCTCAAACCACAGGAGGTTGACAGTGCCTGGAAGAAACTAACTGATGGTCTCTCCTCTGTAGGTCATTGGCTTTCTAACTTAGGGAAAATTATTTTGAGTAAAATACTGATGAAAATCATGGGGATAAGTACAGTAGTGTTTATCATATTCGATTGTTGTAAATGTCGCAAACATCAGAAAAAGTACACTGTGAACAAGAGAGGAGTGAAGAGAAATGTGGATGAAATGGAATTGGAGGAACTGAATAATCAGATTTATAAAAGGGTGAGAAATTCTCACCCTAATAAAGAAGCAAAAGAAAAGTTGAATCGAATGTTTGAAGAAATTGAACTGGGGAAAATGTGAAAAGTTGGCATCTGGTTCCATTATTAGTGATGATAGTAAATATCATCAAAGAGGGGATTGATGGAGCAAGTATTCGCACGTTACACGACTTGCTTGTATTCAAGAACCTCAAATAACTTTAACTTTGTAATCAATCCGTTTTGTCTTACTAATATTGCACATTTTACACTACACGGGGTGTCCCAGAGACGCTTGCCTATGTGTTTTCTAAAACGTAATACGCTTGCCTTTAAAATTGTCGCTGCTTTGCGGGAATTTAGTCTGCGCATGCATCGGTCATACCCATGTGATGTGACGCACTCGCAGTTCTGGAGGGAACTTGTTGCTCATGCGCAGTGTTGCGAAAATGGCCGCTTTGTTTTCTCATGTGCTCCACGCTAGCATTGCCGCTTTTGCAAAACCGTTTGTTCTGCAATTACCCAAATGCTATAGTTATTATAAAGTAAGGGGAGCAGTATAGCCAATCATGGTATACAGTGTATTCATTTTTGCTGTGTTTCTAAATTGTTTTCGCTTACTTTTCATGTACTGTATTCTTCGGGCCTGAGAAAATGAACCTTGCCGCAGTGGAACTCAGCCAACTGGCAGCCAAAGCTAAGATGCTCATGAGAACCGACCTGTAACCCAGCAAGACGAAGCTGAACTGTACCTGCATTTGCAACATTTGTATACACTACTGTGAACCCTATTGTATTCTCTAAATCTTATGCCATGGGAACTGAAATGTAAGGGTTGGGTTCGAAAAATGAATATTAAGCCTGAAAAAGTCTAAACTTTAGGAGGTGCAATGACCTAACCTCCTCCTTTGACCAATCAGAAATTAGGGAACCTTTCACTTGCAACATTTGTGGGTGGTACACTGACCCGAAAACAGTATAGCTAGCCTAGGTTTCGCTAGAGAAATTGTCCGACTTGTCCGAATAGCTGACCTGTCACTGACCCAACGAACTCTATAGGTGATTGATACAGAGAGCTGCGGAGCACTCTGTCCGTAATTTCCACAGACTCAGTCGGGGTTTGGGAAACCTTAAGTGCTGGCGAAGCACTTTGCTGGGAGATTCGAGAACCTATTGGCAGATTCTTTGCAGAGAGGGAGTAGCGCAGGTGTTGCATCCGAAGCTGCAGGTGTTGGTCGTACCCTTTGGTGAGCCCGGTCCTGATCCAAATCCTGGGGTTATCTTGTCCTGACTGTCCATGAGCTGTACCTGCTCGCCTACTTGCAGCCTAAGTCCTTGAGGGTCCTTTCCCGCCTTTTCCAACTGACCCGTGGCCAGGGTTAGTCTTCAACCCATCCTAGGTAAATATAACTGAGTGTGGGTGTTTGTCTATCTAAACTTCTCTCTCTTCTCCCGAATAAAGCATAATTGCCTACGTCCTTTCCCTGTCTCTCTATAAAAAGGTTTTTGTGCATTTTGTCTATCAGCATGTTCCACTTTCTTCCTACCCTTAGTCAAATGCAGAATCGTTTGCACATATAGTTTGTTCCACTCTTACCCTCCCTATAGAAAATAAGCATATCTGGATAAATCAAACTGCATAGGTTTCGTTTCTTATGAACCGTTAGTGAGATTCGAAAGTCCGCTTTGATTAGTATGTTCCCTTTCTTTACCCGCCTTTAGTGAAGTTGCGAAAGCCTGCAAACTAAAATAGCCTGTTCCTTGGTTTTCCCTTCCCTTTATATTTTTCGGTTTCTAAATGATTCTTACTCTCATTCATAGGTATACAATAGTTCTTATTCTAGTTATAGATAGTTTGATCTTTGTAAACCTGTGGCTCATGGCAATTGACGAAGATGATGATTAGATAAAGGTGTTTAAAACTTCTTGCGTCTGTGGTTATTATAAAGAGTACAAAACCGTTATTTTCAATGTTACATGGTATTTGTGTGTTGTCTACTTACTCCCACAGCTAGCTTATTATTATTATTAAATTATTATTAAATTACACTTGTATAGCGCTGTCTACCCGGAAGCTAGCTCCCTGATCCATTGTGATCTTAGGTACCTGTGACCAGGTTTGGTAAGTCAGGTACACAAAAATAGAAAAGAAGGGAAACTGAATTACTGATAACAGTGTGTAGGTTACCTCATTAAAGTAATTTCATGAAAATTATTTTTATCGACCCAAGTGTACGTTATGTTTAGTCGGGTGACCTGCGCGCTCTATCAGCTCTACCTTACTGTTTCTCTAAGTTCCTGTTTTTTTGCCAGCCAAAACGCACCTGATTCATTCTCCTTGCTTCACGATAAGCAATTCTGCTCTTGACCTTCTGTTTATTAGTGCATAATAATATAAAATAATTATATATATAATTATTTTTAATGTAGAACAAAATATAAAAATGGAACAAAACTAGTAACTTGTTCCGACTGCCATCGCCATTGGCAGGTCTTTGTCCGACAATGAGTCGGTGGTCCCACCTGCCCTATTGGTCAGAGTGCACCTTTTTCTACTTCATTTTGTGCTGTGTGCCCATGGAAAGTGCCGCACTACAAGCTGCAGTACAGACAGGCAATTTTCACAAACATCCAGTCACTGTGTGCCAGGCACCACGTGATGTCTTGCACATGGTACATAAATGTTTGGGGGGCTCCACATCTACCCCACTGGCCAATTAGCAGTGACCCACGGGAACGTGCTTGGGGCCCCCATAACTCCCTTTCTGATAGCCTTTTCATGGTGGTGGGACCACCATGAAAAGGCTGTGGGAAATGGAAATAATAATCCCTACGGCTTTGCCTGAGCAGACAACGCGTCCATTGGAGGGATTAGTGTCTGACCTCTGGCCTAATGGGCTCCTTGAGCCTCTCAGAGGTAGTGGTCTGTCTCCCAGACCGCTGCGGTCTGACTGTCCTTATTCTAATTCGGCAGTTGGACCAATGGCCAGTATGTCGCTGGGATTGGCATGGTGGCCTGTTAGGGGTGATCCCATCGACATCAAATTGAGGCCTTTTAATTCTGAATTAAATATTGAATTAACTAATGAATATTAAATTAAATATAAAACATTTTTCTGAAGTTACATTTAAAAAAAGAAACTCAAAAAGTATATTTGTATTATGCATTCATAATAATTAAAAGGGACGTGTAGAAGTAATTACAAGTAATTTAATTATATTTAATGAAAAATAAAGTTAAAATAATTAATTAATTAAAATAAGGTGTGACACTATTTTATAATTGAATAATAAATATGTTTTATTTTTTTATTTGTTTATATTAAATTGTATTCATTTAGATTTTTAGCTATTTTTAATTATTTAATTCATTTTAACAGAGTTCCTTATATGATTTATCTTAAATCACTACCTCCATTATATCCTATGAGAGAATATTGCTGTACCAGGGGTTGGTCATGTGTGGACTTTAGTTCAGAGCTGAAGTAATTTACTACTGTTTTGGGTCTCTTCGTAGCTGTAGTAACTTTAGAAGTGCTGTTTGTGAATAGCAATGGGCTTACTCTTTTGTGGGTGGGTACACTCCCCTCCCTGACCCTCCCTTAACCCCTCCTTACTCCTCCCTAAACCCCTCCCATTCATTAGTATGTATGCCCCTTTTTTTATACACTTCCTTTTTCCCTCCCACATTTACTACTTTTAGGGCCCGATTGCAATGCGGTTAGGAAGGCGTCCTAACGGCATTTGCTCCAGCCCAATCGGATCAGGAATGTTTTTTTCCGACCGAAACTTACAGCTTTCCAACAGGCCGATTACGATGCATGCGAGTTAGGCGATAGGAATATCCCAATCCAAACCCGACGGCATTTGGAGTAACCAAGCTGAACCGAGCAGAATCATACGTCTCTACAGGCCACATTTCCAAACAACTAATTACGATGCTGGATTCAGACAGCCTTTCCGGATCGTGCCATCCAACTCGAATCAGCAGTTGAAATCAGACTTTGGGGACCTGTAGTCGGTCCCCCTGTACCCGGACCTTTCCAAATAGGGCCATAGGGGTACCCATGGGTTCCCCCTTACCAGTCATGCACAGTGTGGCAGGCACAGGGTGCCCGATTTTTCCCCAACCACCCCTTTCTTCAAAGGGAGCTTATGTATTTGGTTGGAACATAGGCTCCAATTGAAGTCAATGGGAGTCAGACACATTCGTATCTGGAAGCATACGGATGCATCATAATTTGTCGGTCCGACTCTCCCGATCCGAGTTGGTCGGAAACCATTCCCAAACCGATTGGGTGAGAATGCTTTCCTAACAGCATCGTAATCAGGCCCTTAGTAGTAGTCTTACATGTTTGAGGATCTCCCCATAAAAAAGACACTATAGGTGGAGGTGTAGAATTACACTTGTAGGATTGATTGTGAATAACATTTTGTAGTACACTACTAAGGGGGCGATTCCGATTTCAGCCGGAGGTGCTCCAAACCATGTCCGGAGCCCTTCCGACCGAATCGGTCAGTGCCGGCTGGGTTCCTTTCCGACCGAGAACATTCAGATGGGCTCGGTCGGAAAGGAATCCGACTCGGATTTCCTGTCGCAGTCCGGCAGTCCCTCAGTACTCCCCCGGTCACCTCTTTCCGACCGAGGGAGTACAATGGCAGCTTTTCACTGCCTTTTCGTGCTGGTCTGTCCCGGCACGAAAAGGCAGTCGAAAGCTGTCTCTGCGGGCCCCCAGCAGGGATCCCATGGGTGTGAGGCCGCTGGATGCCGGCCTGGGGGCATCTATTGTGCCCCTCTGTTGATCCCTGCACCCGGTGGCAGGATGCAGGGATGAACTGCAACCCTGCTTTCAGCAATGTAGGCATGCATTCCGCTCTGAATGCTTGCATGTATTGCAAAGTATACGAATGCGACTGAACTAGCAGGGCTGTATCCGACGACAGCAGGTCGGTTGTTTACAGCTTCTGGCCGACGTCGCACGAACTCAGGTCCGTCCGACATCGAAATAGGCCACTAAGTGTACTACAAAATACAGTTTGTGAATAGTCGGTGAAGTCTATACATCGATTTACTAAACATTTTCGTCAGTAACGTTAGCACAATTATTTTTCTTTCACTTACTTATGAAAGCCATCAGAAGGTGATGTAACAATCTTAGAAATCCATTCATTTTAAGTAATTTTGGTACTTTTATAATTTCATACTCTTATGTGCCCCATCATATAAAGTATTCCTATCATGGAAGCAGGAGGTGGACTTCTAAATCCAACTTAACTTATTCATGGAGGAAGCGCTGTAGAAAAACTAATATAATAAATAAACCTGCTGGATGATTGTAACATGGTCTGACAGCTGTCACTTCAGGTTTTCTATATATTCAATTTTGAATTTGAAATAGAGTCTGCTGCACAAATTGTGTCTGGCATCAATAATGTATTAAGATCTTCCATGGTTTGCAATACAACCCAATTCTCTTTCATTGAAAGTGGATGCAGCCAACACTCAAACAAATATTAAACAGGACAAATTATAGCTGATTATATGTTTGCCCTGAAGAAATGTCATGTGTCATATGCTTAGAAATCACTATACAGGATATTTTAGAAATTCGATTTGGTGGAACACTCAGGTGCTCCACCAGTACTCCCCGTGGAAACATTAACAAACTCATGTTTGGTTTATCAGTTGGCTGTAGCTCTTCTTTACTGTTCAAGCTACAAAGTAAACAAACAGTATGTCATCATTTCACATTGTTAAAGTCAAAGTACTCCAAATATCATACCATAATACAGTGTGTCAGGGACGACAAGGCATTCCTTCCTTGGGCAACCTATACATAAGTCAAAAGAGAAGCAGTCATATCGATATATATTTTCACACACATGTATATGGATTATAGAGTACATGTTTTCTCTACAATTAATTTGTTGTGTAGGCATAGCAATAAATTCAATACAGTGATGCCCATCAGCAGAGGGAGGGAAAACACCTGTGGACAAGTACGACCACTTCCCTTCCAGCCAAAAAATAAAATCCAGATATGAACAACCGCTGGGTGGGGATAGAATACTAGGTTGCCTTCAGTTCCATCCAACCTTGCAGCCAACCCCAAGCCCACATCAACAGTGATTGGGACACAGCGTGTTATGTGTATATGGTGTTATATATTTGTCAAGTCTAGATATTACTGAGCGTTGTTCTGCCTTCTATCACCTGACACGTAAAGGAACCACCTTGAGAACCCTGTATCTTGGAGTGGGTGGATGGGAAAATTGTTGATCTCAGAGAAGGCGATGGAACAAAAGGGGTAGCTCTGGGCACTGATCAGGTATATAAAAAGCAGGCACCTCCTTCTGTCCCTCCCTTGGGGAATTCCCTTGAACCCCTGTCACTCCCTGGAGCCTTAGGCCACTGCCCATACACCTGGCGGGAACTGGACAATGGAAAGGTGGGAGCTGTCCTTCTCAGTATATTAGAAGGTCAACACTGCTCTGTGCTCACTCAATACCGGGGACACAATGGTGAAGCCAGCAGGCTAACTGGGTGGACCCCTCAGCTGTTGACTCCCCACGCCATCTCGCTCTGTCGATGTGCAATACAGTGATGTGAACCAGCAGTGATAACAATATTGTAATTCGTTTCCAGGAAGTTCAAAGTTTAGACTCCTAAATACAACAACAAAAAAATAACAGTGCTATAAAAACCTGCAATCCGTCAATTTATTGTCACATTAAACTTGTTTTCAAATTTGGTATAATTCACATGTACCAGTATATCCTGTGGTTAACATGTAGGAATGCAAATTTAAAAGAATTGAGAACAGAAAATACTCATTTAGTGCTAAAGAAAATGAGATGATTATAGTGGGTGTGCATTATATTGTCAGCCTGAGGAGGAATAGATTGAAAAATTATCCGCCCTTCTATGCAAAATATAGCAATTTTCAAACAATGGTAAATCTATTCAAAACATGATATGAAATTTGCCTTAACATCTTCTTCAGCTGAAGAGGTTAATTTTTTTAACTGTAATTCACAAACCGCTTTTGAATACAAAATCTGCTCCTAGCTCCTGCTAACACTATCTCGTGAAAAAAAAGTTTTATAAATCACAAACAGAGCATTTATAATTATTTTGTTTCAACTTTAACCTTCATCACAGGCGTGCATTGATTAAGGTCACGTGCGACGGCTCCAGAGAATCAGCAATACATATATATGTGTAGTTAATGGGCGTCAGGGGAACCAAAGGCAACATATGCTCAATGCCTAATGATTAGTCTCCCTATAGGAGCCTAGTACAGGAACTGTCAGCGCGCGTGACAGTTTAATTCGCGCATCATTTTGATTGAGTGGCAAAGAAATCCACTTTTAAGAGGGAGCCTGGAGAGTAGGGGCAGAAACTGCATAGTTAGCATTAATTATCCAGCCCCAGGTCACAAAGGGAGACGTCACCTTCCCGGGGCGCTAGAACAAGATAAGTGGCGCTCATTGAGAAAAGGGCTGCATCGATTGACATGTTATTCTTTGGTAACAGAGAAGTACTTAACAAGCGCCTTCCTTAGGTAATTTGCATGGCACATTAGTACAACCGCCGCATTATCATATCCACGCATAACGATGACGATGTCTTGTTGAAGATTGCAAAAGAGGTAGGATTGCTGTGAGTCCAAATTCAAGGTGAGATTTCAGAAGCCTGTTTTTAGCTTTCAGTTGATAGAATATTTTATTTGTATGTTTTGCCTTTAAAATTGTTTCTAAATACATTAAGGGGGTGGCTCTTAAATTATTGTATGCATGGATGCCTGGGGATTAGTTGAACTATATAAGGCCACTCATAATGATGAAGATGACAATCCCAATAAAAGGCAAGATTTCACAATTTGAAACACTGACTAATTTCTAATCTTGAGTAAATGAATACAGCTGGGTCTCGATGGGCAGTGTTGATTTGCATCAGTGGTTTATGGCCGCCATTGAAGAGATACCAGTTCCAGAGTTGGAGTGGTGTCTGTTCACACAGGGGGAGCCGACCCTTTTCCAGCATTGAACAATCTCCCATTCGTCAATCAAGGCAGGTGGTTTGAGGGGGAGCAGACAGTGGGTTCGGGGTAACACTGTGTACTCTCCCTAAGGTCTTCGCAAATGAAAAAGGCAACTCTTTAAGGAATAAAGGCTATTAAAAAAAATGTTTTCCATTTGGAAGTTTGAACAGAAGGAGGCCTGCAGGCCCTTGGTGGTCATCTTCCCCGCATTTATAGCCATTCTTGGGGGTCGCAGGTAGCTGACTGCCTGATTATGATGTGTTGGCAGAAAGTTTCGCAACATCCGCTGACTGGACACTTTGCAAAATGATCGTTTGGTCAAATGTTGCATCGCAAATTGCATATTTATTCGCACCAAGTTGGTGTGCAGCTTACTCATACTGGTTTATAAACGAATAATAGTACATTGGAGTCCTAATTTCATACCTTTCTAAAAAAAAAGAAAAGGAACAAAGGGGCATATTACCAAGCAATAGCGATAATTATCGCTATTGCTGGTTAGAGACAAACTTTACTGCAGCGCTGCGGCGATTTTTACCGCAAATAAACCTTGGTATTACCAAGGTTTATCGCAAATGCGATAAAAATCGCCGCAAATGAATGAATATCGCTGAAAAGTCAGCGATATTCATGCATTAGCGAGCTAATGCTCTTAGCCATGTTATCCACCTCCCATTGGATAACATGGCTAAGAACTGCTCAGGGCAGGTGTTAGCTTTTGGAGATATTCGCGCTTAGCGCAAATATCTCCAAAAGTTGGTAACAGGAGATAGCGATGTTAGCGACTGTTTCCAGTCGCTAACATCTTGGCATGGCCACTTTGCATATCATTAGTGATAAATATCACTGACATGCAAAGTGGGGCCCAAGATGGTCGCTATCTCCTACTAGCTGTCGCTAACTGGTGTTAGCAACAGCTAGGTAATAGGGAGATAATTTTATCTCCGCTTTCTTGGCTTTTAAAGCCAAAAAAGCGGAGATAAACCCCCTTGATAATATGCCCCAACAGCTGTCAAATTTTCTGCCAAAGCTCGAGCTCATATGACATTTCAAGTTGGTGTTCTTGTTGCACAGATTTATTGACCAAGGAAGGTTACATCAAAGGATTAAAAATAGACCAGCATATCATGCAGTTCTGGTTGGGATTTAGGGTACCTTATTGTTATAAATAGAAAGTCCTTGAGCTAGGTGTATAAACAGGATAGGTTTATTAAGTCAAGTTCCAGATTACGTTCTTCAGATGGAAATATAAAACCCCACCAGTAGTGACCACCCTGTCGCTCAGCCTGCCTGCCGTCAACTGCCACTCCACACACAGGCCTGGCACCCAACATTCCACGATGTCCCCAAACATTCCAGCAGTCACACCATGTGAGCCACAGGGAAATCCCATCCCGGGAAAAGAGACATAGATCAATTATAACTACACTACACATTGCTGTCCAAATCTGATAGATAATAAGCGTACAAAGTAATGCAAATTGTACAAATCAGGATCATTTTAGGTGAAGCTTAAGCAGAGTCTGTGCTGACCAGAACTGGGGCGAGAGACTAGCAGTATCGCAATCCATAATAAATCTGAGGATTCTTGAAAAAGATGGAAATGGAAATGCCTGCCCTGTGATCCTTGAGTAGTCTTCATCTATCTACACCTATAGACTTCATTTTCAATATCTGTTTAATGAAGTGAGGAATCTGTATCTCTACAGCACATCTACAACCTCAGTTAACGTAACTGCATTAGGGGATATTCTGCTTGGAAAACATTTGTTTATTTAGGCAGTTATGGAAAACTATCCTCATGCAATCAATCAGTGTTCAGTATGTGGCTACTAAGAACAAAGGTGTATCTGACTGCTAAAAGTATGATAACCGTGCACATCATAAACTGTTATGTGTCAAGCTCCCCAGCTCAAAAGGACACGCCACAAACCTCATATTTTATATATGTATTTGCATATTTTTATTGAAAAGGACTTGTCAGTGTATATACAATATGTAAATAAAAGAGAATTAAACAATACGTCAAATTACGGTCACACAGTAAACTATTATGAAATGTTCACTTCTCAGATTTCTAAACACAAAAAACATAATACAGATATCAATAGATACTATATCAGAAATATTATTCATAATGCATCTAGCTGTGAATTTGATCTTAGAAAGAAGACCGCAAAAGAAAACTTGGAAAGAAAATAATAGGGAGGTGGACAAGGAAGGAGATGAAGAGGATATTATGCAATATGTAGTAAACCATATATTATAGTTAGTTAGAAGATTGCATAGGTAGTATCATACAAATCCACAAATATAATATTTCAAATGGAGATATTCCTACTAAGTCAACAATGTCCAACAGGTGAACATTACATCCTAATTAAAATAACAATGATAATGGCTAAAGCATCAACAGTCTTAATATTAACAGCATAAATATAATTAATAATGATAATGAGTTAATAGGGAGAGAAAGAGATGAAAAAGGAAGAGGCTCTTTTATTGCATTTCCTATTTAGGAGGAACAATTTTAAGCATTACCAGAAACATAATTTTTATGAGCTAGAAAGGGTTTTCAAATTTGGATTAAAGTTCCAACATTAGCCTGCAATCTGTAAATGAGTTTTTCATATGATACCATTTTATATGTTTCAATAAGTCATTGCATCATGTGTACGATGTTGTGGTTTTCTCTAATGCGGTAATGGGCACATTTATGCTAAAGTGAGTGCAATAGCTATCAATCGTCTAGTACGGTTTGTTAGATTTAGGAGATCAGTATCATCAAGTAATAGAACACATTTTTCTGTTAAAGGAATGGACACATGTATAGCTCTGTGATGAGAGGCCAGTATTCCTTTCAAACTGGACATCGGAATAACATTTTTAGTATATTGCAATCCTCCTGTGGACACCTCCAACAGGTAGAATGGTGCAGTAAACCTGCTGTCTTGAGTTCTTGTGGTGACCAGAACCAGTTATGAAAGAATTTGAAAAGAGTAAATTTCATTCTGACCTCTCCAATTCCTTTATCCATGTTCATAATAACATCCGCCCATTCCTCACTAGAATATGCTACAATAAGTAACCCTTTCCATTTGACGTGGAGTTGTACTAGTGATGGGCATGAGTGCAGTTTATGCACTATGAGATTATAAAATCCAGAGAACTCGCCTTTGAATTCCCTCAAATGTTTAAGTTTTGTAGCACTGGCGACTCCTCAAGCATCCATGGATAACATCCTAATCTACTAAATAGAGCTTGTTTTAGTTAATATTTGCCCTCTTGAGAGTTAGGGAGTTGAAATTCTATCTGAAGCATTTCAAAGGTTTGCAATTCACCATCTGAAGTAAGTAAGTGATCCAATATTAGCATGCCTGCTTTCTTCCATATATCCCTGGAAATAGTCTGTTTCCAAGGAGTTTGTGAGCGTGCATTCAAATCTTAAGCATAGATTGAATAATAGGGTTGGAATTTTGTAAAACAGTTGATTTAAGAGCATAAAACATTTGTAGACTTGAAGTTGCCTGTAGAGCTTGTCTTTCAATAAGAACCAATAAAAGGGGATCATCCTGTCTGGGCCAAATATAAACCAATTGAGATAAATGGAGGGCTGTATAAAAATGCTCAATGCACGGTAAACTAAAGCCACCATATCGCCTGTGAGCAATTGATTTGGAAATTTTCAAGTCTAGGTCTCAGAGAGCCTCAAATAAAAGTTTTAATACTTTTGTCAATGTCTTGTGATATTGATATTTTAACTGCCAAAGGCAACTTACCTAAAACATAAGTAAAACAAGGCACTATAATCATTTTCATTGACATAACCTGACCCAAAAGGACAGGTTAAGATGGGGCCATTTTTCAAACACCAGCTTGGCTTTGGCAAATGAGTGGATCTAAGTTATATTGAATCAAACATTCCAAACCTATATTGATATAAATAACTAGATACTTCAGGGTATCTGCTTTCCATTGAAAATGTAGTGTAAGATAGCTGCTTTTGTTGTACTGTGGGACAACGGAAGAACTTCAGTCTTATTCCAATTGACTTTGTGTCCAGAAAATGGCAGAGAAGCGAGAAATGGTAGACATGAGTGCTGGGGGGGGGGGAAGTAGGTAGATGAGTAAGTGATATTAATATGTCATCCGCATATAAAAGTATTTTTTAGATGCCTGCCGGTGTGGAATGCCTTCTATTTGTTAACACTGTATTATAGTGGCAGCCAGCATTTCAAGTGCAAGAAGGAATAAAAGGGGCAATAGAAAACAACCCTGGCACATTCCTCTTTGCACTAAAAAAGATTTTGAAAGGAAACTCTCACAATTCAATTGTGGAGAGGGTGTCTCATATAACCATTTGACTTTAGAGATATATGTATTACCTAATCCCAACCTATGTAATATATGGAACATTTAGCTCCATGCAATGCAGTTAAAGGGCTTCTCAACTTCGCTATTCCGTCTTCTCGAGCATCCTTGGAAAGCCATGAGTATGTGAGCCAAAGTGAGGAGACGGCTGCATAGTGGTAATATAGTGAGCAGTAGTCCAGATGACTAGCATTGAAATTGGGAATTTCCTTTGTAAATGTACTCTGTGCCTTTGGTCCAGGCTTATTGCTGGTTTTATGTTGCCCGTGCTGGTCTCCAGGCTCTCCTTCCACAAATCATCAATGATGCCAGCCTTTGGGCTATCCTCCGACTAACACAGTCATGCTGGGTATGTCCATTGACCCATTTTGTGCTCCAAATGAAACTGGCCCACACACTTCACCTGTGTCCCCTTCTTGAATTTCTCTAAAAACAACGGTGGTTTAGATGTTGGGGGTGTAATCACACCTTTCCTATTGTCTGAACTAACATCTCTGGTCTCCCATCTCTGCTGCTGTTACATACCCCTGTCAAACTGTGGATACCACTCGAATTCACCACCAATTCGTTTTATACCCCTGAAAGGTTTCATTCTCCTATTTAGCTTGCTAAAATGGCTGTTGGTGACTCATATTTCAGTGTTTGCAAATGAGACATAAGGCACTCAGTAGCTACACACATCTTCACAGCTATAACATCAGGCACTTTCTGCTCCGGTGCTCAGAGCCAACAGTACCGTCAGCCCCTGTGCATCACTGGAGGTCCTTTCCAATGCCAATCTCTGGCTCCTCAATCTCTGACTTATAGTTGATGCCCATTACAGTCTGGATTGTCTCTTGTATTAAAAATATTACATCACTAGTGTCAGAATCCAGTCCAAAATGTCAGCATTGCCAAGAGTTCCAATACAAGTGTCAGGATTAATCCACAATTTGAGCATTATTAAAAGTCCTCTCCCAAACAGCTATATTGTATGCCTATTTGATGGTCTGTGAGGATCCAATATGCCCTTGCAAAGAAAGGACAAAGTTAAAGCCTTCGTGGTAGTGAGCTCAATCTCTCACAATCTGATATGTACATGTGCCACAATGGTCTAAATTTTGAATACTCTAAATTCTCTGCTTTCTTCATATCGCTCCATTCCTCCAATCATTCTGAACATGGCTCTGACTGGCTATAATAAAGAACGCCTCACTGGCAGAAACCAGATTCCACTGGATGAAAAGAAATTCAGGACTTGCTCTGAAAGTATGACCCAAACCAAATTGCTAACGGACCACAGGGGATGGCAAACTGCCCCTTCAATGAGCCCTTAAGAAAGACACCTCTGCACTGCTCTGGAAAATGAGTTCACCATACCGACCAAAATGAAATAAAAATATAGCTGTTTTATTAAAGCATACAAAACGAAAGATAGGCTGGAATGCTACTCCAAGTGACTACCACTAGTTAGACTTTTTGCAAACATCCTCCCATCACCTTTGTTATGTTTCATCAGTGACTTTATTTTAGAATATCATTGTAAGAAGTACCATTTGGTATAGAAAATGTAACATTACACAAACTAAATCCATCACTGTTTTTATTTTGATGTGTTTTCAGACAAAACTACCTTTACTTTTACAGTACGAAGTTATTATTCAGAACATGAAGATGGTCATATGCTAATAGTCATCATGAAACACTGGTGAAAAACAAATCAATTGGATTGTGAAAAGATCCCATAGATGCTCTGCATGCCTACAGAATAAACAAATATCTGCATGCAATTCCTTCCACCACATTAGTGTGTGTTGACAGAAGGCATCATAAGCAGATAGAACTTTTTTTAATCATACAAATGACTTATTATGCTGCTATTGTTACATTAAGTCTGGAGACAAGTTTTTGTTTACATTTTGGATATACGTTGTTGGATATAAGGTTTTTACCAGAGCTTTAGATAAAAATAGTTCGATGAAATAGATTTGGATTTGTGTCTCATTAGAAATACAAATCTTTCCAATTTTATGGCACTAGTTCTGAAACGTAGAGTATTTAAACATTCAAGTACACAAGAGTAGCTTATACTGAACAGGTCACAACTCGGGTGAGTTTCAGTACATATTATTCCCAGAATAGCCGTAACTCCTTTATGTAAAAACATATATAGATGGAGCTGTATAGGTATAATTTTAAATTTCTCAGTTATTTATTTCAAGAAGAAATTGAGCTTTATTGCATTCCAATAGTCAGCAGAGTAGCTATGGTTGTCGCTGGTATTTAGTAGCATTGGGCTTTGTTTATAGCCCAGCTGGTGTTATTAACCACTCACATTATGCTTTGTTCCTTATTTTTATTTCAAATATGTTTACTTAAAAAAGTCTATTTTAATAGCCACCATATTTTATGTCTTTGTTGATTTTGACATGTATAATATTTTTATTTCGTTAAGACCGCTGTACTTTTTTTATTGCGATAGTACTACAATACTCTCACTTTTGTTAATATACCATTTCACTGGCTTGCAACTCTGTTGTAGGAAGCAGGAAGTTTAAAGCCCTTTTACCCATATCAGTGAGCTCTTCAAAGGTGAAGTTTGGACTGTTTCTCAGAGAAAGAACTTGTCCTTGCAAGCCATTTTTCAGATTTTGCAGAACTGCAATGTCTGACCAACAAGATCCTGCCCTGCTTGAGGAGGACCATTATAGATAATGGGGTAGCCCCTACAGTCAAGCCGGACCTGGGCGCAATACGGGAATGAAAACAGTGGTCTGTGACCAGCAAGAATAAACCTCACAATTTATGTTGCATTCAGCATAACAACTTGGTTAGCAAATAACTTAAAACACTAAATAATGCATGTACAAAATCCCTGATTTATGCATCAACACAAGTAAATAGACCACACATCAAACAGGTGCACAAATATCTATAATGAATAGCAAGATATTTATTTTGAACGAATCAAGAAATTTACTTGAACTATAACCATAGGTTGCGCGCAAAAGGGTAGGAGAAAGGAAAGCAAGGTAGTGGTATTGGGCAGTGAGAAGGTGAATCAAAGAATAAAGGTAATCAATTAGATATTTTACATATACTGATAGCAAAGATCACGGCGAGATTCTCAACACGGGGAGGTCAGGTTTCTCATTGCGAGTGGTCGCGTATGCTTGCGACCGCTCGCAATGATAAACTACCAGTCGCCTTGAGAAAGCTGCCGCTCGAGCGGCAGAAAACGACCACTTGCACTGTGCATGATGCCATTTGCAATGATTGCACAGTGTGGACAAGCATCCGGCACTGTACAATCATTGTGAACAGCATTTACCTACCGCACTACGCAGTTTGCATAGCTACACGTAGCATGCGTAGTGTGAAGTGCACTTCGCATAGCTACTTGTATTGCTACTATGCGAACTACGCCCAGGGTTAACCCTGACACCCATGGACATGTTATAGAGGGTCCCAAAGGGACCCACTACCTTTATTGACTCATCAAATCATGGACCACATGTTGCGGCAGCCATTACAGGGTGCCAGGGACATGGTCCTCATTGCAATAGATTGCAGTGAATGGCAGGGTGTATGTGCCATAAAAATAAGTACATATAAGGGCCATATCAGATTTTAGTTGCAAATAAATCATTTGTTGAACTCCCAGTTGATTCTACCCTATGAAAAATGTTGACCTTCTGCTGTAATTTAATGAAGTTTCAGAAAAAAAATGTTGTTAGACCTGTCAGCCTTAGGGTGGTCTTCCTCTAAAAGTTTTTTCCGGCTTACCTCCTCTTTTTGCTGAATCTTTCTTTTGGCCTTAGGACTCTGAGGGCCAGATGTATCAAAGGGTTTTGCCCATTCTGTGTCTATGGGGAAATGTGTTGATACATATGGCCCTGAGCTCTTTACCACTGCTGACCAGTGCTATACTGCATGTGCTTCTCCCCTAAACATGGTAGCATTGGTGTATACACAATTGGCATATTTAGTTTACTTTTTCATACCTTGTAAAATGGTATACCATATACCCAGTGCCTCCCACACAAATAGCTTTTAAACTTGCATAATCTGCCTTTTCGACGAACAGGTGAGTGCCATCAAAGTGCATGTCCATCAATGTATTCTGGACATCCCCAAAAAAGCCAGTGGTCCTCAGCCAGATGTGGCGACGTAAAGCCAATGTCGTGGAAATCGTCCTACCCGGCGAGTCAGCAGTGTCAGGACCAAAACGGATGGTGAACTTGACTGTGACTATCCCCTCAGTAATAGCTTGGGAGAGTATAGTCCGAGCCTCCACCAGACACTGAGGCAGCACTTGCGCAACCATATCCCACACGGAATGGCAATAACGGCCCATGAGACATGCGGTGTTCACAGACCGTAGTCCTAAACTGGGGAAAGAAACAATCTTCTTCCCAAACTGCTCCAGTTTCTTAGATTCACTGTCTGGAGGTGGGGAAGGGAATGTGCTCGGGACGCAGAGGCTTGGACAACCAAGCTCTCGAGGGTAGGGTGTTCGTACGGGGTCGCCCAGGGCCGGGCGATGGCGTCGGGCCACGTTTTTTATGCCCAGGAGCACCTGTGTTGGGCCTGGACCAGGTGCCCAAAAGAACGTCCAAGAGTGCATCTTTAAAGGGAAGCAGCGGCTCTGTAGAAGAAGACGCCAGCCGAAGTACCTCTGTCAGGAAGTTAGTCCTGACGACCATGGTAGGAAGCTCGAGGTGGAGAGCCTCGGCCGCCCTACCCAATACCATAGAGTAGGAACCACCCTCCTCCATAGCCACGGTAGACGGAGACAGTGAGCCAGGTTCAGGAGTATAATCCTGGTCACCTGCATCCCCCACATCCTCATCCCAGTCCGGGTCTAACTCGCATTGTGCTGCGAGAGGGTCCTCAGACCCCTCCCGGGCCTCCCCTTCCTCCACAGTCTGCCGAACAGGTGGAACATAAGGAGGTCGGTGAACAAAGGGAAAGAAATTCCCAAACAGCGTCTAAATCAGCATTGGTTGACACCCTTCCGACAACTGCTCCAAGTCGGGAGGAGGCCGGGGACGGCGTCGGCAAGGGAACTGCGGCCGATGCCGGCGGCATCGGCGTTGCTGTTGGTTAAAGTCACACAGGGCCAACAGACATGGACGGGGATCCATGCCTGGATCCATGGGGGTCTCTTGGCGTCGAGACTTGAGTCGTTGATGATGTCGGGCTGCTGCCAGCGACGTCGAAGACTGAGCACCCCCGACCGGGCCCTCAGGGCCTGAAGGCGCCCCAGCTTGGCTGGACGGGCCGAATACATGTGCCATTGCTGACAGGAACTCCTGCAGCTGGGCCGGAGTCACCGATGGACCTGGAAAGGGGGGGTAAGCCATCGGCAACTGCAGTGGCTCTGCCGGAGCCACAGGGGCGTTTTCACCTGCACCCTCAGCCGTGTCGCACAACGGGCGAGGGGAAGGCGAAGAGCGACTCTGCTTCTTCGACTTTTTGTGCTTCTCCTTACCTGACTCAGAGTGCGAAGACTTCAAATCGTCGTGATGGCTCCATGGCTGGTCACTTGACCTCCCACAGGACTGGGACCTGGAACGGCGCGGAGCCATCTCCAGGGCCTCTAGCCACTTTCGGGACCGCTCCCGCAAAGTTTTCGGAGCCATGGCCCGGCAGTGGGGGCACAACTCTAAGTCGTGGTCGTGCCCCAGGCAGTAGAGACACTCACGGTGCGGGTACAATACACCCATTACAACGCATGTCATCACAACGCATGATCCATTACAACACAAATACTGTTCTAACTCCGCTGGGGCTTTACTTTGGGGAATGTGTTGGAATGGATTATGCATTGTTATGACATAAGTTGTGATGGATTTCGCGTTGTAAAAACTTTGTTGTAATGACATGTGTTGCAACACATGTGTTGTAAACAATGTTTCCCACAGGATGCACAGGAAGAACCACTGGATGGGTAAAAGACTTTGAAGGGCCCGGCTCACAGATATGTGGTCATGGATCTATCAGAGGTAGCCATGACATGTCATGTGAGGCAGACTGGTTGCCTAACATCTCCTCCTTTGATCATGTGGATGTGGTCTCTTAGAATCCACATATGCCACAATGTTGACTGTTAACAATGGCTATTGTGCTAGAGGCCAGGGTCTCACCCACATGTCTGGACTTCAAGGTATGTGAGATCCTTACCTTCTAAATGCCCATGATTTGGCTGTGCTTGTCTATCTTGTTATGGTTATTGTGTTTTTAAAGTTGTTCAATATTGTACCATATGCTCCTTTAGTGGTATACTTGACTAAATGATGAATGTTTTTTATGCACAGCTGACCGGATCTGCATTGCCTGCTTAACACAAGATGATTTACTTCCATCCCAGTTTGTTCCCAAGACATGAGATGAAAGTAAAATATTTGTTTGGATGTTGAAATGTCTTGTGACTCCTTTGCAGTCATATGCATTGACCCATATGCCACCAAATGTGATTCCTTGCCTCTTAATTTTATATGTGAGAAAATGTCTTAGTTTTGAGATGTGTGTCTTCTTTCCCAAGGTTTTGTATCATAAACCATCCTGTATGTGCCTGCAGAATTGAATCCTGCTCAGTGTGGACTCTCATTACTCTCGACTTTCCTGAGAACTGTAACTCCAAGTGGGACATTTTCAGACCATGTCCTGACTGTACAGGTAGGGATCCTAGCTCATGCCCTGCTGGCTGGCCTCAATGAACAGCAGTGGGGGAATGCCACAGGTCCACGCGGGACATGTAAACCTGGCATGACAAGGCATACTGGGCCCCAAGATTGTTGTGGCACAATGCAATGGAGTGAGGTATGCATGCATGCAGACTTGAATGCATGCCTGGCAGTGTATGAAAGAAATTCATAAGTAAGAGTCCTGCTCTGGATATGTGCTGGATCTTTCAAATGTTGTTATTACTGACACATACAACATCCCATGCTGGTTGTGACTCCCTATAGTGACCTGGCTACCTACACTGTGGTGAGGCTGTGATCATGGAGAGTGGAGGCTCTGGTGGATGCCTGCTCCGACACCGCTGTACTCATCAGGACACAGGATGTGGGACTGCACAATTGGGATGATGGGGGAATGGCAGGCCAGGTTGGACTACATTAGTCATCAGTATAGCATTTAGAGTCATGCATTGATCTGTCAACAATTGGTGCATCAGATTAAGCAAGATGTGATATTGTAAATAAGCTAGGCCTAGCTTTTCCATCCAATTGGGTGGGTGTATTCTATTGACACTTGACAGATCTGCCCTATTTTGTGACATAATTTCAATGTGGTGTTTATACATATTGTTGGCCAATTTCCAGATATCCTCACTGGATAAAGTGTTTCTTGCAAAGCTGATTGAACAATTTCAGGGTAAATATGGTAACTTAATGTCACTTCCTACAATGTGACTTCCTATGATATGACATCTTATAGTACTTATATGCGTTTCATATATTCAGATTCTGCACAGGGAAATGCTGGATCTAGGAGCGGCCTTGGTGCAAGTGAATATGTTTCTGTGGACATACTTTTGTGAGTGCATTGATGTTCTGTTGCCATCTAATAGTACCCACACATGCTGTACGGAACTTGGCCGTCTAAATTGACGACAAGTTAACAATGAAGCAGCAGGCCACTAAGGTCGCAGCAACCTGTTTTTCCACTCTTAGGTGGCTACAAAAGATCTTATGGATGCTTCCTATTCCCTCCCGTAGAACGGTTGTCCAGGCATTGATAACATCTCGCCTGGACTACGGCAATATACTATATTTGGGTGATGATGTAGCCACTGTTAAAGTATTGCAAGTTGTACAAAATGCAGACGCGCAACTCTTGAAGAATGTTCCCAGAAGAACTTCGGCATTATCTGCCTTGTATGATCTTCATTGGTTGAAAATCTCCAGCCGCATAAAGTTTAAGACATTATGCTACATGTTCAGAATCAAGCAAGGCATTGCACCTACTTACTTACAGAAGCTGGTGCAACCCTATAGGCCCAAACGGACCTTACGATCCTCGGAAATTGGCAATTTCTCTATACCAAGATTTAAGCTGGCAAGGATGGGAGGACGTTCCTTCTCCTATCTTGGTCCCAAATATTGGAACGCCCTGCCCACAGCCCTTAAATTAGAGACCAGTCTTCTTCGTTTTCGCAGAGCACGGAAAACGCTATTGTTCACATAAGCAGTTGGTTACCTGCATGCTGGCTATCTGTTATCTTCTTCTCCAGTCTATCCCTAGCGCCAGGAAACCCACTGTGGGTAGCTGTGCGCGGTAAAAGTTTAAATAAATAAATAAAATAAATAAATATCACTTTTAGTTCTATGGTGTACTCATCCTTTCATGTAGGTATACATACATATATGTAGCTATAGTCATTTCTCATCCAATCTTAAATTTGTGTTTCTGCCAGTATTTCCCCATCAGACTGTGGATAGCTGATGATGACATTCCTTCTTTTGCCATGCTCAAAATGCTACGGGACTCTTTAAACTCTATTCACTTTAGCTTGGTAGTTACGTTAATGTGTAGGGGATGTGTATTATTTACCAGTGTCAACGTCCCTGTCGGTTTGGGTTCTCATATTCATCGATGATGTATAGTAGAGGGATGACATGCGCGATGGACTCCATATTGGCTCTGCGGATTTCATAGAAAGCATGTTGTTCTGGTTTCGGACTTGAAATACCCCCCTTCCGCCTGCTCTGATGACTTGGCTGGACCTACAGAGACGGCACATGTTGGAAATATGCATTATAATAGGGCGGGAGATTCCGGTCAGAAGTACCTCTGATGGGTTCCATTACTTTGCGGTCGGAATTTCCAGTGGGAGTCGGAGAAACTGAGTAGGTCTGTAAGCAATGGGTTTTGGGCATCATAATACAGTGGTCGGAGGACTGCCTCCAAAGCATGATCGGTCAGTCTGGCTGCCCCTGACAGGCCTGTGGAGGCACTTCCGACCAACATTGTAATCGGGCCACAAGTGTTTCTCCTGCCAGCCCACCCTGAGGTAAACACTCTAAGGAGTAGGGTACTATACTTGAAACTGGAAGTAGGACTTTCATTTCAGTGGAACTGAGACAAGATCTCTAAATGACTCAAGCCCATGTGTTGGCTTAATGTCAATAAAATCACTAGTCAGTTCAGAGTGAACTGCTCGACGAGATTCCTCAACCACTACAAATGACCAATATTACTTTTTCATGTAGGCCTTAGTTGGGACAATGTTGGCATCCAGATGGTCCCACAACTTAAGCATCTCTCATGAATACAATGCTGACTTTATTTTTTAAGAGCCAGGGAACCTTGTTGAATTGGTCAACCCTCATGATGTCCTTCCTAAAGACTTTCCACAAAGTGGGCAAGTTCAGAAGGGGCCCATAGACATCTCCAATACAATAGGGGATGAAGTGAGATTTTACCCAGTGCCCCTGTTACTCCAATATCCAAGAATCATGGATACAGTGGAGTGCTAGGAGGAAAAGAGGCAAGATTTCTGGTTAAATCCTCATGTTTAGAATAGCTCCATAATTCCCCATAATTCCATCCCATATTAGGCTGGGGCCAAAGCTTTGGCCTTGTAGATCTTAAGAGTTGGTAAAATAAGTTTAGTATGGGACAAAGAGAATTCCTTGAGTATCACTCCAGATATTTCCTTGAGTATAGTGGTTACCTTATTAATCTGAAGATGCCATGTCATGTCCTCTGTGAATGTGACCCCGAGATATGCAAAGGAAACAATCTTCTCAAGGGGAACACTGCCCCACCCCCCCAATGACAGGCTACCCTTGAGGGATTTGTGTTGATTGAAAAACATCGCTTTGGTTTTGGAGTTGTTGATCTCCAAACCACGTGTGGAGGAAAACTCATCAAAATGAGTCAAAGGTTTCTGAAGTCCGCATGGGGTCTTGGGGATCAACAGATTATCATCCACGAACAGGAGGATTGGAATTTTGGTTTGTGCCAGAGAAGGAGCGTCCACGTCAGCCTGAGACAAGTAGTGGACAATGTCATTAATCAAAAGTGAAAAAGTGGGAACAAGCACATAGCCCTGGAGAACGCATTTATGAGTGGTACTCTGTCAGTCAACTGAGCCTGGTCCCCCCACCAGATACACGCATGGTTATAATCATGCAGATGAGTTAAGTGTGATAAATATGAGGGAGCATTGCCAAGTCAGCAATAACTTTGCAGAGGCCAGACGGAGGGATCAGATCAAAAGCCAATTTCAGGTCGACAAGGCAGCAAAAAGGCTGCCTCTGCCAATCAGAGCAGTCTGAATGTGTTGTCTGATAAGTATAAAACAGAAGGCCTGATCATGGTTGAGACCCTCCGTCGGAAATCTGCTTTGAATGGACTAAGTGCATCGCTGTCCAAGATCTTGTCCTTGATTTTGATGAGAATACAGTGTCAAAAAATGTTTTTGAATGCTGTCTATAAGGCTTAGTGGCCTTTAGTTAGAAAGTGAAGATGGCTTGCCTGTTTACAGGAATTAAATCTGGAAGGCTAAACAAGCATAATATAAAACTATTTGGTCCAAATTACATCATGCTTGTAAATCGAAAGATCCGAGGCTATTTTTGAGTATTGTTAACAATTTAGAAAATGGAAATAATAGAAGTAATAGTGCAAATATTGTCAAATCAACTTGGGTGACCTTTTTTAATAATTTTAAAAGTGTTAATTTAGGCCCTCAGTGTGTTGATGGTAAAACTATTTTTACTTGCAATAACCGTCCAGAGATAATAGAAATATCGGGGCAAGATCCAATAAGCGCCCCAGATATTGAGTCATGGACGGTCGATAAAGTTAAAAAAGTGATGACTAAGATTCTATCAAAAGGTGCGCCAGGTCCCAACTGAATGCCAAACGCCATCTTTAAGCTACTTTGAAGGATTGGCCAGAGGTTCTTACGCTCCTGTTTAATAATGTACTCAGAACTGGAAAAATTCCTGATTCTTGGCAGGGAAGCATCATACAATGATGAATGTTTACATACCTTTGAATGCCCGAACTTAGTGGATGAAACAAGGAATAAAATGGTCTATAAAAAACAATGAATCAATCAGCAGCCCTGTTGTCTTGTATAATGCACAAAGATGAACTAAGGGGAAAAAAACATCTTTGGTCAATAGCTAATTATTTTATCAAACTGTATCCCCAACCTTATCTGCTATCTCATTTAAAACCTTTAATTAAGAATACATTTATGTTGTTAAGGTTTGGGTGATACCCAACCAAAGATAGAATCCCAAAATGGGAAAAAAGTGGCCATTTAATGTCTGTAGATTATGTGGTAATAGCGAAGAAACCTTACAGCACATAGTAACTTTGTGCCCAAAACTGCTTGCAGAACGAAAGATGATTTTAAAGCCGAATTTTAAGGAAATGCTAGCAAGAACCTGCTGAACCGCAATTTTTGTATGTTTAAGAGGTATTACTGATAGTTTAACTCATCAGTTTGTTAAGTATATCCTTATAGCTGAAACAAAACTATGTAAGGAAGATATCTCAACTGATGAAATCCCTGTTATGAATGCTAACTAAAGAGTTGAAGACATAATAATTTTAAATGTTTTTGGGGATTGCTGGGCTATTTTAAAGCAAGTTTAAGCATAATTACTACAAATGTACCACCCCACTTTAAGGTTTCCCCCCTATAGTGGATTATACCTTCTTTTTGGATAATATTTGCTGCTAGCACTAGTCACTTTAATCTTCGGCGTTACTTGATTAATAGTAACAGTATTTGCTTTAGTACGTACAAGTTGAGGAATAACCTCTGCCGCTCGCACATGCCACTTTAACCGTTATTCTATGTATTGCTCCGATTTAATAATTTAATGATTCCAAAGTACATCAAATCTGGTTGCTGGATAGTATATCATGTTTATTTTCGATCTAAAATGGCTTTATCAGAAATCTCGGCTCCTTATTTTAAAGCACTTGATCTTGATCCAGATTGCACATTGCACTTTATTCCTTTTGCTGTTAAATTGCTTATTAGCAAACTGACTTACTGCAGTTGAGCAAATTATGTATATGTGCTTCTGTGGAGCTCATCTCAGATTTAATAATGCGTTGTTTTTGTATCTTTTTCGTTTTTTTAATCAGATTTTAAATTGAATTTGTTTCCTGCTGTTTGTAATGATTTTAATTAATCAACAAATAAACTTACTTCTTCGGATTGCCTTTTCTGTGTATGGGAAAGACTGTAGCACCTTTCACCGTTATTCTATGTATTGCTCCGATTTAATAATCTAATGATTCCAAAGTACATCAAATCTGGTTGCTGGATAGTATATCATGTTTATTCTATGTATTGCTCCGATTTAATAATTTAATGATTCCAAAGTACATCAAATCTGGTTGCTGGATAGTATATCATGTTTATTTTCGATCTAAAATGGCTTTATCAGAAATCTCGGCTCCTTATTTTAAAGCACTTGATCTTGATCCAGATCGCACATTGCACTTTATTCCTTTTGCTGTTAAATTGCTTATTAGCAAACTGACTTACTGCAGTTGAGCAAATTATGTATATGTGTTTCTGTGGAGCTCATCTCAGATTTAATAATGCGTTGTTTTTGTATCTTTTTCGTTTTTTTAATCAGATTTTAAATTTTATTTGTTTCCTGCTATTTGTAATGATTTTAATTAATCAACAAATAAACTTACTTCTTTAGAGTGCCTTTTCTGTGTATGGGAAAGACTGTAGCACCTTTCCATAAATTAGCAATGGGGACCCCTGCAGCAATTGCATTGGCTATGGCTAAAATATAACGTGACCATGCCTCTATATCAGATAAGAATATATCTGCTGGGACACCATCAGGTCCGGCCGTACGTCCACGCGTGACAGCATTAAGGGACTTGACAATGGTAGCAAAGTCAAACAATGGCACTGCACTTATGGCAGTCAGAGGAGCAATAGTAGTGGTGAGACGAAAGAATCATCAGAGAAAAATTTAGAGAAATAATCAACCCAGAGAGAAGTGGCAACAATGTTTGTGAAGTCCAGTGCAGCAGAAGAGCTATCCTGTGCAACTACTGACCAAAATTTAGAAAGGTCACTGGCCGAGCATGGATACAAAAGAGCCTTCCACTTCCGCTCATCCCAATCCCTGTTGGGGTTGATAATGACCACTCTTATGGGGTCCTTAAAAACAGCTGAAAAAGAAGGGATCCATGAAATCAGAAGTGAAAGGATGCACCCTATCAAATCAAAAGCAAGGGCAAACAAGCTCTGCTCCATGGAGGGAAAACACAAAATAAGGAGGAAAGCCATCAAATTAAGAGCAGGGAGCTGAAATTGACAAGCAAGCCATCTAATCAGAAGCAGGGTCTTACATGATGCTTGCTTTGTGTAGCATTGTGTACAATGCTGTCAGCGACAGACAGCGTAACTGTCCTATCACAAACCTGCAATAATATGGGAAAAGATGTACCACTATTATTAATGGATTATATGAGACAAAAAAGTAGAAACTAGAGCATCAGCAGCACAATTGCTAATATGTTTTCGTCTGTGATTTCATTTTTAAATGTTTTTGTCCTAAATAGGCACATTCTAAATTGTCATAATAGAAAATTATAAAATGGCACTTAGTACATAATTGCTTTAGTTTGACAATGATTCCGGGAAGCAAAAGTTGATAATTATATTTTAATGACAAACAAACAATTTGGCCAAACCTAACCCCATGCTAGCTTTGTGGCAGTCAGTTAACAGACAGAGGAGAAGAGCAGACGTGAGTATGAAAATAATGCTTCAAAAACTGAGCACAATTAAATCTCAGTTTCCTTTCCCAGCTGAGGTCCAACACATCTACCATGATAAGTGTGAGAGGAAGAATATTTATGTTTTTTTTATAGAAACAGATATCAAGAGTAGTGAACAGAGGTGTGCACCCTGAAAATAGACCCCTGAGTAGCCTGTGGATAGAATATCACGGGCAGAATATCAAAAATAAATATAGACAGGTAAGTACGTCTATATTTTCGATTCTATGCCTCACTCCACATATATGTGCCTACACTCAGTGGCGGCCGGTGCTTGTAAGCGTGCAGGGTTGGTGTGGCGGTGGTGAAAGTGACAAACAACAGAATAAAATGTAAAATAAATACATAAATACAACCACTTACCATGCTCTTGCAGCATCGTCGAGTCTGTGATGCGTGAGCACAAGGTAAGTGGTTTTATTTAATTATTTATTTTTACATTCCCTATAACGTAATTTGCCACTTTTGTGGTGGAAGTGGCAAACAACACCTTACCGGGTTTACCTACACTGGCTGCTACTGCCTACATTGTACATATATCTTCAAGGTATGCCGATGTGGATGTGCAATAGTAAATTTAGGCTTCCCTATATGCCCTTATATTTCAATATTTTGCCACTCCATATAATGCCCTTGATTTTCTTATATGACAATATCCTGGAACAGACACACAATATGCACCGGTTTGTTTTTGGCATCATATTAAAAACTCAATAGGGTTTAGTGAAGTTAGAGGTATTCATATACAATTGTCTGTACCTCCAATACACCACAAAAACTTTGAAATCCCAACCTGGACTTTTCGCTCCGAGCCGATGTAATCAAGGGGGTGGGGGACAACGACCATTTTGGCAGGTTCACCATGGCAAGATGGCATGGTGGTAGTGACGTAACTGCCACATTTTTACGACTGCTAGTTAAAATATCTCAAAAGTTCTTTGAGTTTTCTCTCCTGTGGTAAGCATTTGCTCTCAGTTCTAATTACGCCATCATCATGGCGGTTTCCACAGAAGGGACTCCGACAGAAATATCTTTGGACAGATTGTCCCTAAATTGAACGGCTCATCTGAAACCATTTCAGCTGACATAATAGCACAGATTGGCTGTTTTTTATTTAAGCGTACCTCTTTTCCTTCACTCTCAGAAATAGAGAAACGTTTACAACCCCCCTGTGCCACCAGTACGTCACTTTTTGTAACATCCTGGAGGCACATTCAACTTCTCCATATTTAAAAGTAGAGGAAATGGCACCCTGCATGAGTTTTCCTCTCCTTGTATATATAGCCCCTTCACACGTAGCACTTTGCGTGGAAGGAGCATTCCATGGGTGTTGCTGTGGGTGTTCCCACGCAACACCCATGGAACGAGACACATTTTCAGACTTACGAGCAATCGTAAATCTGGAAATGCATGTCAACGCTATGTCTCCCCAGGGGAGGCGTAGTGAGGCACAACAAGGAGACATTTTTTCATTTCTCCTCGTTTTTTCCTCTTTCAAAGCGTGCTGGATTCTACAGCACGCATTGAAAGAGGAAAATACCTGTAGTGATTGTTTTTGTGCAGGAAGGGGCACCTTTTGCCACAAAAACAATCTCACCATGACGCAGGAGCATGCACCTGCATGTCTGCAGTTTGTGCGCCAGTGCAGGGGAGAGCCCAGGACTGTGACATATTATTGTAAATATGTTGCATTCCTGTGCTTCAGAAGTGCCGCAGCATAGCACAGCCAAAGGGCTTGCGGTGCCATGCTGTGGAATTTCCAGGTAGATCTGCCCCCAAGTTTCCAAAATGCACACAGGTCGCAGATAGCACATCTATTATTTTCTGGAGTGTGTTCTCTGATCACCTTCGATGAGTTTAAAATACCTGTTCTGAATGAAGAGTTTACTTATAGTTCGTTTTAAAATGTAATTCACTGAATTCAGCATCCCACAAGAGAATTTTGTCATGATGAAGAGGCTCGAACATGTGTGATTGTCGCGCAGAACTTCCTTCTGTTATTTCATAGGGGTGTTCACAGTAAAAATACGTAATAGTTAGCTTTTTTAGGTCTTTGACACAGCATTTCGGTGGAAGACGGCAAAATTATGTTTAATTAACTGGTTATCATTATGACTCACTTTCAATATTTCTGAGCAGCCGAGAGCAGCGACAGCGTATACATGGCAGACAAATTCTGCAGTGGATACTGGAGACTACAACGTTTCCAAAAACCTGGTTATGTCTTCTGTTTCTAATTATAAAATTCATGAGTACAATATGTGGAAGAAATAAAAGTTATAACATGGTAGAACCTGTCCTGACAAATTGGATTATTAGCCATACCATGAGGGATATCATTTAGCCTTAAACCTGGAAAAGGCGAGACTTTAGTAGGGCGACCCGGGCTGGTTTGAAGCAGGCTTCCCTCATTTCAGTAGGACATCCCCTGGGTGGATATTAGTTACACAAATTGACACTGGAAGGTTGGCATCCTGAAAAACCCGTGGAGCAAGGTTTGATGGCAGTAAACAGTAAAGCAACACTCAATTCATCAAAAGAACTGTGGTTTTAGGTGTGCACTGTGAGGACTAGATTAGAAGGCATCACCAACCGTTCTGCAGTGTGCACTAAGAAAGGTAAACAATATTTTATCCAATTAGGTACAGTTTACTAATTTGTGGAAGTTCATACATTGTTCTCCCTTAAATAACAATCAGGATCTCATTGATAAGCACTGCACTGGTCCCCTATACTGCAGTGGAGCAACTTTCCTTTTTGCTCCCAGGCCACAGAAATTTTGGTGATCATTTATTTTATGGGACATCACACATTACTGCTGCAAATTATGCCCTATGAACAGAAAGGAAAACATTACACAATGGCACATATCATTTACTTGGTTGAGTAAATGCCGCCTTTCTACTGTAACAAAATACCATAAACAATACATGTATTTCTCTACAATCCATTCTTCTTTCTTGTCTCACGTTATGTTATATTTTGTTTGCAAGAACAGAGCATACTCCAAAATTTTATTATATTGTATATGATAACCATTAAGTCATCAACTTAAAAATAAGTCTAACAAAAGGTAAGAGAACAAGCATTGGCATAGCCAATAGGTCTCGCCTTGGGGACCTTATAAGTGTTTAGCCATGCAACAATTGATGTTGTTGCACCAAGGAAATCGTGCTGCTGCAGAACTAGATACTTATAAGGTCCAAAAAGCGATACATATTGGCTATGACAATGCTTGTTTTATGTAGTGCTTTGTTCCACTCATCTTATGCTTCTAAGCACTGTATAAACAAGAGTTAGAATTACCAAATTTAATATTACTAAGTTTACAAATTTGCCTTAGTCAGAAGCAGACACAGTGAAAACAATATGGTCTGGTTTGTACCGAGGTCCCCTACTCCAATTACAGACTCTGGGGTCCCTCCCCCCAGCCTAACAGTATTGGACACCACACCAAAATGTTATATTTTTGGATTAGGGCGGTGTAACCCCCCCTGGCCGTATTTATTAAAATTAGCAAAAACAATTTTAGAACATTATATACAGAAATGTACGCAGAAGTACAGACACATTGATAGACAGATGTTGTTCAAGGGCTAACCTTAACACAGTCTAATACACAAGACACTCCTACCGTAAATCTAACAATGCATGTATTTACTTTCTGTGTGTCCCATCTAGAGCCTATGGCAAAGTCAATGACTGGCAGCTTCCGCGGTCCCAGTGTACTACCAATACTACCCCCGGAGTAAGGTTGCGCAGGAGATACAGCTTATCGGACGGATACTTTCCCTGGACCCCCCTATGCCCTGTGCCTTAAACTCCATTACGGAGGGCTGCAGACTTCTGCATATTGGCGTCTTGATGCGCATGCCCACTGGTAAGGATGACTCCCCCAGTCCCCGCACCCTGACAGCCTAGGTACCAGCTGTCACTACCCCTGGAGTTACATGGTGCTGACGCTAAGGACCGAAGACTATGCTTACCAATCATGCCCTTACCGCCTGACCAGAGACACTACTAAATATGACAATATTTAACTGAAATAGAAATTCAAACCTAATACTTTTATTTCTACATTAATTCTGAATTATTTACATTCAATAACGTTGTTACCTGAAAATGAAATGGTCAAAGGGAAACAAAAGACAATTATACATACTACACAAAACAAAACCTTCCCACAACCTCTGCCTTAGGGAATGGGGGTGGGAAATAAACCAGATTACGGGCCCGTAGCCGGCCCGGTGGATGTTCTTGTGGGGAGCAAGAACAAGAGACTGTTCTGCTCCCTACTTCCCCCTTATATGGAGGGCGCCCAGGCTGACCAGACCAGACCGGTCTACCTGGGCGCAGGCTGGACATTTTGGGCCGGAAGTACCGAAGTGCTTCCGGTTCAAAAAGGCCGCCTCTTCCTATTGGTTGCGATGCAGGGGGGTGCGCCGCGTCATTGCAGACGTGCCCCTCCTCCTAGCCAGGGACTAGTGCGACTGCCATAATGGTGGCGCGGTCTATGCTAGCCCTCACCTTTTCCATATTGTCTGGTACTTACATAGGTCCCCTACTCCAACTACAGACTCTGGGGTTATGGATGGCACCTCCCTCCCCATCCAAACATTATTGGGCACCACACCAAAATATTATATTTTTGGATTAAGGGGTGTAACCCCCCAGCAGTATTTAATAAAATGAACAAAAACAATTTTAAAACATTACATTCAGAAATTTACGCAGAAAGTACAGATACATTGATAGCGGCACATACCGCATACCTCTTGTAACAGTTAGAGGCCCACCTACCGATCTTCTTGAGACACTCGTCCCCTAGCCCTCTTGCTGCTGCTTCGGTGGCTGCCCCTATCCTGAAAGAATGAGCTCCAAAGTCAGCAGTGTCTAGCCAGGAATTCCCCAATGCCCGAAGCATGACTCTCGTGAACTGGAATACTGTGAGTGATGACCCGTCTCCATGTATCAAGAGAGGCCCTCTCGTGACTTGTGCACATTGGGTCATAAAGGCCTCTAGCCTGTAGACAGGGCAGCAGGAAGTGTTCCCTGTCCTATGTAATACTATGCTCTCCTCCCGCTACCTTCCTGATCAATTTTTGACTTTAGGATTGAAATCAGAACTGAATCCTTCCCTATGTTCATGTGTCCTATCTGCAGGCCACCCAGCCAATCTTTCTTATTCTTTGCGACTAGCTCGCCTACCCTAAATGCGCCGTACAATGCAAGGCAGAATGTTGCTTGAACTCGACCACTTCGCCTGGGGAAACGCAAACCTGCGGCAGTGCCCCCACTAGCTTCCCTAGTGTTTCTAATCCTATGGGTCTCCTGACATCTGGCTGCCCTCCTTTCAAACGTTACCATCCTTTCAGCGCTTGACGTACCACATAGTTCCTCGTGGGATCCCCTCTTCCACTTATCTTTGCAAAAAATGGTATATATATCATTGCTCCTGATACTGTGCTTCCTTGTTCCCTCATGAAAGCAAGATATGCCACGACTGACTCATGGTCATGCCACTTGTGCTCCCACTGTTCCCCCAAGAAAGGACAAAAAGACCCAAACGCCCCTTCGTGAGCACTTCTGGTTCTGGGCGCTAAACTCGCTGCCACGAGGTTCGATACTCGGGGGCACCAAGCTGCCAAGGCTGTTTTTGGAAAGGTGTTGGGTGTACCGCTGCCTCTGGGATGTGTGACCTGAATGCCTGCATTTTAAAACGAGACAATGCATCAGCTGCGTGGTTCAGAATACCTGGCAAGTGTTTAGCTTTAAAAAGGACATTCAATTTCATGCATTGCAACATAATGTCCTTCAACAAATGCAGCATCATGCCGCATTTAGCGGTTTGGCTATTTATGTATTCTACTACTGCCATGTTGTCGGACCAGAATATTACAGACTGGTTTCTCAGTCCCTCCACCCATACAGTCAGCGCCACTAGAATTGGAAAAAGCTCTAGGAAGCTTATGTTACTGGTGAGCCCAGATTTCTTCGACCAATCTTCCCATCGCTGAGCTACCCACTCGCACCCCAGGATGGCCCTGAATCCCTCGCTACCTGCAGCATCAGTCAGCAGTATTTGTATTTGTATTTGTATTTTTGATTTATAGAGCGCCTTATCACCCAGGGGTCTCTTAGCGCTTAGTGGGGTGTGAATACAAGTGGGCACTGTTTGTAAGGTAAGATGCTAGATGGTACCCCATGCTTCCTGGAATAGCAGGGTTTTTAGCTTTTTCCTAAAAGGCAGCAAACTTTTCTCTTTGCGCAGGTTCTCAGGCAGTTTGTTCCAAGCACTAGGGATTGTGTAGGAGAAAGTGCGGCCTCCTATCGAGGATAGTTTGAACCGTGGGCAGATCAGTAGTGCGGCTTTTGATGAACGAAGGTTCCTGCTAGGGGCATACGGGACAAGACGTTCCTTGATGTATTCAGGAGCTTGCCCGTATATGGCTTTATGTGTGATGCATAGGCCCTTAAACTTGGCCCGCTGATTTATTGGCAGCCAATGAAGTTTATGAAGAAGGGGGGTAGCGTGAGTCCTTCTTGGTTTGTTAAAAATGAGTCTGGCTGCGTCATTCATTATGATCTGGAGTCTGTTCATTAGTTTTTTTGGGGTACCGACATACATGGCGTTGCCATAGTCCAGCCGAGCCAGTATTAATGCTGATACTGCTCTCCTGAGAGTGTCCATCGTCAGAATGGGCGACAGTTTGCGCAATTGTCTCATTAAGCCCACACAGGTGCCCACTACAGCTGAGACCTGGGCTGACATAGTGAGTTTAGCATCTACAACTATGCCAAGACTTTTTACTGATTCTGCCGGTACTGGGGGACTTCCTAATTCAGGAGGCCACAGGAGGTCACTCCAAGGGCTAGAAGATGTCGTAATTGCAAGTACCTCCGTCTTATCAGGATTGATTTTTAGGGAGTTTGCCGTCATCCAATTGACGGTAAATTTTAAGATGTTTTTTTAATTTATGATCTGCTGTTGGAGTGTTACTGATTTGAATGATGATCTGGGTATCATCAGCGTAATTGTATATATTGCAGTCCATCTGGTTCAGAGATGAAATGAGGGGCTGCAAGTATGCATTGAACAGCAAGGGTAACAGAGCCGAGCCCTGTGGGACTCCGCAAGTGATCCATGCTGCCTCTGATACCAGGTCATCTAGTTGTACTCTCTGAAATCGTTCAGTAAGAAAGGAAGTCAGCCAGGCATGGGCTGTGCCCTGGATGCCGAAGTCCCACATCCGCGACAATAGTAGGTCATGATTGACCGTATCAAATGCCGCGGAGAGGTCTAGCAGCACCAGGGCACAGGGGTCTTTCCTGTCTGCTTTAAGTCGCAGGTCGTCTACTACGGAAAGCATGACCAATTCCGTGCTATTGTGGGCCCTGAATCCGGCTTGGTTGGGTTCCAGCAAGGAGTTGAACTCAAGATGGTGGGAGAGGCTGGGCAGTACATGTTGCTCAAGTATTTCAGCTAGGAAAGGCAATTGGGAAATGGGCCTGTAATTTTTTAAGATCTTGGTGTCAGCCCCTGCCTTTTTTAAGAGCGGTATTAATCAGGCTTCCTTGAGGTTCAAAGGAACCTGTCCGGAAGTGAGGGAGCTGTTGAGAAGCGATAATATGTCTTCCTCCAGTCCTGGCCATGCTTGTTTGAAGATCCTTGGAGGGCAAGGGTCTGCCGGCGATCCAGATTTGACTTGATTCATCACTCTTTCCAAGGTTTCTTTAGTGATTAATGGTAGTGAAGTTAGGGGCTGTACGACAGTAGGGATAGGTATTGGATTCATTCCTGGGCATTCCAGTCTAGGGGTGGACTCAATTTCTGTCAGGAGGGCAGAAATCTTGGTGGTGAAGAATGACTGAAATTTGTTGCAGTCTTCTTGCGTGAAGGAAGGGGGCTGTTCCTTCTTTTTCCTCAGTTCTGTGAGGACTTTAAAAGTTTCCTTTTGGGGATTAGGTGCTGTCGCAATTCTGTTTTCGTAGAACGCACCTTTCCTAGTCCTGATAGCTTGGTTTATCGGTGGTAAGATTTTTTGCGTACAAAGCTTGGGAATAAGGATCATACCCCTTTCGCCATGGTCTCTCGCTCTGACGTAGGGAGCGTTTGAGGCGTCTCAGGTCATCATTAAAGCAGGGGGCCCCTTTTCCTTTGTCTTGGATTTTTACCCTACGTACAGGTGCCACTTCCTCAATGGCATTTTTCAGTTTTTGTGAAAGTTTGAGGCTGTCCCTCTCGACGTCATCCTTTGGTGGTCTGTTAAGGTGGGAGGATTTCTCTAGTGTAGATAACAGAGTGTCGGTATTAACTAAATTCCATCTTCTCACCACCCGCCACGCAGCGGTAGGGATTACTCCTTGCCCTGGGAAAGCTAATTTACCCTGTAGCAAGTGAAGATCTGGCCATATGCAGGGCGAGATCGTAATAGGGCTCAACACCGGAACTGAGGTCCAAATCAGATCCAATGTGTGGCCCTTCTTGTGTGTAGGGCCTGTCACTATCTGGGTAAGTTCTAGCGCAGTCATGGCCTCATCTAGCTGTTTGGACATAGTATCTTTGATGGCCTCCTCCCAGTGGAGGTTGAAATCTCCCATTACCACTAGTCCCTCATATCTTGTACGGAGATCGTGAACCAGTCCCAAGAACGGCTCAAGGAAGGAAGGGGGAGTTCTGGGAGGGCGATAAATGATGAGTATCGCCAGGCAATTGGTGGTAGAACAGAGCTTGACCCCCAAGATGTCCGCACCCTCTATACTTTCTGCGCAAATGGTTTCTGATTTAAAGGAGTTTTTATAGAAGATGGCAACTCCCCACCCTTTCCTGCCGTCCTTCCTATTATGGATGGTGGCACTGAAGTTTGGTGGGAGTGCAGCCACTAAGTCGGGCATAGAAGAATCTTCTAGCCATGTCTCCGTGACTCCTAGAATGTCTAGATTGCCTTCATGGAGCAAGGAGAACACCTCCAAATTGTGTTTTTGGAGAGAGCGTGTATTTAGCAGGGCCACGCTCTGAGATGTTAATGTTCCTCTTTCCCTCCTGATATCAGTTGTAGTGGAAGATTGGTCTGCTATGGGTATCAGCAGTTCATTCCGCCTTAGTGCCTCCATTGTTGGTGGGCTAATAAGACCGGTTTTATTGTTTAGTGCAAGCAGGTCTTCCCTTGAGTACCAGGGTGCTGGGGCAGGGGTCTTGGCCCCTAGTCCCGGCCAGGCGTGGCGGGCGCAGACGGACTTGCCTTTGGCGCGCCTTCGGCGCCCCGCCGGCGCCCCCGCTGCGCCCGTCCGCTGCGCTGCCTGCAAGGGGGTGCCATTTTATGTGCTCGAGGGCGGGAGTGCGGGCGTGGCTAAAGACACAAGTCCTCGCCCACTTGCCTTCTCCTCACCCAAGATGGCCGCCCGGCGTAGTCCTACCTCTGCTACCCTCGAGGTGAGTGACTGGCAGCAAATAGCCTGAAAAACCCTAAGATCGGTTTGGCTTTGTTTTCCTACTGTTAAGGGCAGGTCCCGGCTTTCCGCCTCAGGACGCTGTAAAGTAGAGGGTATTGGCAGTTTTATCAGCGCTTCAGGATTTGTGCAATTGTGCAGAATAACAATTTTAAAAAGCAGAGACACAGTATTTTAAAACAAGGTACAAAGTTAAAAAAAAAGCGCCTTCGGTGCTCGGCGTAGTATCCACACTCACACGCAATCAGTGAGAACGGGAAAATTAGCCCAAGATTTATGTGCTCCCACCAGCTCCGGGCTGGACCTGGGTGGGCTGGGTCACACCACTCTCCCAATAAAGTCACGCAAGAATGCTTTCCAAATCAGCATGTCCTGCCTGACTTCGCCGGACAGCCTGGTGAGATGATGCTTTTGTCTGAGGCCTGGCATGGCATGTGCGATGGTGCGGGAAAATGGGTACGCCATTGGGATTATGCATAGTGCGAAATTCAATCGCCCTACCACTTGCTGTAACGGGTGCGGAGTAACCTTATCTTTGTTGAGGCAGTGTTGCAACGCCACCCCAAAATCTTTGACTTTGTCAGCTGGTAATCTCGATACCCCTTGGACAGTATTTGGTTCATGTTAGACCTGGCACCTTGGCGTGAGTCTCCCTTCCACTTTTTGCTGATGTGCCTCCGATGTTTTGCTGGTTTTCCGATACTCAGGGCACTGCGCCACGGCTGACCCGTGCCGCAGTGCAAGTACTCCCTACTGTAAAATTGTACATACGATTGGTATCCATGATTGGTGCATTGGATTTACTGTCAGTCCCTAGTAATGCGCACTAGAGAGTGCCGGGGCTTGTAGATGCCAATACTGCTGGTGGGCCTGCAGCGCTGGTTGCGCCACCCACCGAAGCAGCCGTAAAGATGTGTCTGGGAACTGCGACCGCAGAACCCGCGTGCGGTCTCGTACTGTCACGCTAGCTGGGCAAGTGCACCCACTTGCCAGCCTCGAACCTTCCCTTGACTGCATATTAGTCACCTCTATGGTAGGCCTGCGGGCAGGGTGCGTTGTAGGTGTAAGGTAGGACAGGCCCTGATGTGTGTGGCATGTCCTAGTAGTGACTTACAACCCAAAACCGTATTTCACTATTGAAGGCTACCTGCTCCATTAGGCCAGACTGAGCTGCTGGAATTATTACACCCTATAATCCCAGCAGGCTCAAGGAGCATGGTAGCGAGTCATGTTTAGTATGCCTGAACTCAGGATGATAAAATATTTCTTTTAGTAAAGTTTATTTTAGTATCCTGGGTTTGCAAATGCTACTTTTAGAAAGTTAGCATTTGCTTGCTTAACCATTTCAGCCCGCCTCTGCTGGTATGTGTATCTGACTGTCTGGGACGTGTGAGTGACAGGGCTGGAGGGATGACAGGTGGTGAATGCGCAGATTACACCTTAGTGGGAGGTAGGAGTGCCTCTTGACTCGAACTGTAGCTGTGCTCGGCCACCACAATGCTGGCTCCACCCTCCTGGGGAGCGGCGGATGACTCGGCCGGCACCTGGCCCAGGAAGGGCGAAGCCCCCATCAACAAGGTAGTCTGGCCGCCCCTGTCCGCACAATGCTGGCTCCACCCCCTGTGGGGCGTCTGATGCGCCTGCCCCTCACACTGAAAGCAGAAGCCGGAGTACACCCACCAGGGTACTCAAGGACTGAGAGTGGCTATGCAAAGGCCCCCCTGGCCTGCAAGAACAAAGGAATTGGCCTATAAAAGAAGGAGCCCTCCTCCTTGAAAATTAGATCCTGTTTGGGCCACAGAAGGACTCTGCCCGACGAGAAGGACCGTGAGAGACAAGGAAGGGTGCTGACTCTTGCCTGTGTCTGGTGCCTTGCTGCCGAAGGAGAGGAAGGAGAAAAGACTACGAGAAGACTTTTGCTTTACTTTGTGCCAAACTCTGGTAAAGAGATCTCCAAGGGCTTGCAACTGAACTTGCCCCCTGACCAGCGTCCCAGGACCAGTGGACGCTACACCCTGAGAGAAAGCGACTGCGGGTGCTGACCATCGCCGCAGCACCGACGGAGGAATCTCCTCCAAGGCAACGACATCCACCTGACCACCGTGACCGGGGCCCAAAGCAACAGCGAAAGCAAAGTGAGGACCAGCCGCCGCTGGCCCGAACACCGTGACCGCAACTGCACCGGGAGCCCGAGAGCAAAGCAAAGGAGGACCCGTCCGGTCCGAGCTCTCGAGGTGACTGCGCCACGAGCAGCCACTCACCTGCAAAGACGGACAGTTGCCCTGTGAGAATCCGCAAGGTCGGTAGCCTGCCCGACAGCCCAGCTGTGAGCGCACAGCTGCACCGGCACTTGGCTGGGTACGTCCTGCACTTGCGGACCGTACTGCCACTTGCCGCCACCGCACAGCCGCCGCCTCCAGGGTCGGAGCGGACGACGAGGAGAGGACCCTGCCGCCACAGAACACCGCTGCCCCGGATGACCCGTGAACTGCTCGGCTGAGAGCCGCAACGAACAGCGACCCCGGGAAGGAAACGCGACGTGGGACAGATCCCCTGGAAGCCGCCGGCTCCACAAGAACTTTGGTTGACACCGGCCTAAGGGCCCTACGAGAACGCTTAAAACTGCTATAAAGAACTGTGGTAACCTGAACTGAGTAACTTGCATCCGTTATCGTAAAGTACGTTGACTGTATTCACAAGCCTGCTTAAAATCTATATAAAGATATATATTTTTACAGAATACAGTCTGGTCTCGTTGTGTGGTGGGTTGGTTGTAAAGGTGTACTATTGCAAGTGTTTAACCTATATGCCCCAAAGATTAGCCTGCGACTGCTTAAGCCACACTACCTAGAGGGTAAGCAGAGGTTGTCTGGAAGGTAACCCTCAGCCCTGACGAGGAAGAGGAGAGTCCCTGCTTGTCGCTAGTGTTGCACTGCGCCAACTAGAGAATCCCCCTTCCTACATTGGACGCAGCGGTGAGGATTTTCGAATTTACACTTGCGATATCTATACCTGAGCTTCTGACCACTACACAAGGATTACGGTCCAGTTACTTAGCCACAGACTTTGCTTTTGAATTTTGCCGAAAAGAAGATTCCGAGTGCGGAAGCCATGCGGGGCACAAAGAGCCTGGATGGAGCAGAGTCCACGACCTCCGAGGTGTTGGAGGTGGAGTGGGACCCCGCCAAAGTGGATAAATATTCCAGGGACAAACTGAAGTTCTTTTGCAAGAAACTCAAGGTCCCGCACGCTGGCTGCAAAAACAAGACACAGCTCTCCAAGGCCCTGAAAGCCTGGATAGAGTCCAGAAAGACCCCGGAGGATCAAGACGCCCTCGCCGAGCAGAATGCAACGGAGGAGCAGAATGCACTTGGGGATCTGACCTCGAGAGGCAAGACAGCGAGCACAGCTTTGGTAAAGGCCTGTCGCCAGAGGAGCTGGCGGACAGGAAGGAAACGAGGAATCACGAAAGGAAGCTGGCAGAATTGAAAATCCAACTGGAGCTTGAAACAAAAAGAATGGCGCTGGAAGAGCGAAAGCACCAAATGGATTATGAAGTGAAAATGAGGGAGATAAGTCTCAAGGAGAGAGACTTGGATCGTCCTCCCTCTGGTGGCAGCACATCGCCAGTGCAGGTAGAGTCAAGAGTGCACATCCCGAAGGACGTAGTTAAGGAGTTCTTTAAGGGGGATGACATAGGACAGTGGTTTAGGGCATACGAGGTAGCCATGTCCTCCCACCGGGTCCCTGACAAGGATTGGGGAGTGGGGTTGTGGGGAAGGTTCCTTAGCGAAGGGAGAGATACCTTGCTAGATTTGCCCGTTGAAAATCAGAGATCCTATTCCCACATGAAAGAAGCTTTAATGAACAGGTACGGGCTTACCCCTGAAATGTATAGACAGAAGTTTAGGGGATGTACTAAGCGGCCTGGGAATACGTATGTGGAGTATGTGACTTACTTTTGCAGAGCACTGGATGGTTGGGTGAAAGGTAACAAAGTTAATGATTTTCAAGGTCTCTTTGATTTAATTGCATGGGAGCACTTGTCTGATCACTGTTTTCCTGAGTTACGCCAACACCTGATCGATAGCAAGCTGTCCAACCCGAGGAAGCTTGCTGAGGAGGCGGACCGCTGGCTCAGCACCAGGGTCCACAAGGGTCCCGTGGGAGACTCCGCCAAGAGTGGGCAGGGTCCCCAGCAGAAGAGTGGGGGGGACAAGGGGGGAAAACAGAAAGGGTTCCAAAAAGGCCCCCAAAGTAGTTCCCAGGGGAGCCCGCAGCAGGGTTCTCAGCCTCCCCCACCCCCAAAGCAGAATGGGGCCCGACAGGTAAACCTGTTCCAAAGGGGCCCTTCAATTGTTTCAAATGTGGCGAGCCTGGGCACATATCCAGTGACCCCAAGTGTCGCCTGTTTGGAAAACCCGCACCCACTGGTGCTCCGCCCCGACAAGTGACTAGCGTTCACTTGGGAGAAGAAATGATGGTCCCGGGGGGTGGAGATCCTGTTCACATGACCCTGGTCTCGCTAGGAGACAGTGAGATGATCCCTACGAACTACCTGCCCTCTAACACTAAGAAATATGGGCAGGTGGTGATCATCAATGGTAAGGAAGCTGAGGCTCTTCGAGACACAGGAGCCAGTGTGACTGTAGTGAGGCAGCACCTGGTGTCTCAAGAGCAGGTTGTACCCCATGCCTACTGTAGGGTTATCAACGCTGATAATTCTGAGAGTCAGTGTCCGATGGCTCAAGTTCCCTTCGAGTGGGGGGGGGTCTCTGGTACTCTGCAGGTCTGTGTGAGAAAAACCATGCCTGTTGACTGTTTGCTAGGGAACGACTTGGAGCACTCCCCTTGGGAAAAGGTGGAGAAGACGACTCACCTGCGGATGGTGGGTCTGCCTGACTGGGCGTGCGTGACCACCCGGTCGATGGCAGCCAGTAGGGGTGATCAAGAGGTCCTGGGGCCTGAAGGAGAGGCCCAGGAACCGGCCTTAGGGAGAAGGCGCAGGGGGCGTGGGAAACCGGCTCCTGAAGTTCCCACGGTCCAGGAGGAAGCAGACCTTGAGGGGGATGCCCTGGAGCCTACAGGGGAACAGATCGCCGAACTGGGGGACCTGCCTGAGCTGACCCATTGGCAGCAAGGAGGACCCTCCAGGGAGGAATTCTGCAAGGAGCAGAAAGAATGCCCTTATCTCGTGGGTATGCGGCAGCAGGCTGCAGACCAGGCCAATGGTGTTCAGGCCAAAACACATTACGTGTACTGGGAGAACGACCTCCTGTATTCGGAGCCTAAGGCTGCTGAACCTGGGTCAGCCCGTGTGCTGGTGGTACCCCAGAAGTTCAGAGTCTTCCTACTGGGTCTGGCTCATGAGGTGCCTTTAGCAGGACATTTGGGGATGGACAAGACCTATGACAGGCTTGTCACCCACTTTTACTGGCCCCAAATGCATAAGAGTTCAGATGCTCATTGCAGAACCTGTCCGACTTGCCAGGCAAGTGGGAAGACGGGAGGGAAGAACAAGGCTCCCCTCCAACCCTTCCCTGTGGTCGGTACGCCATTCCAGCGAGTGGGTATTGACATCGTTGGGCCTCTGGACCCCAAGACAGCCATGGGCAACAGGTTCATCCTGGTCTTGGTGGACCATGCCACCCGGTACCCTGAAGCCATCCCTCTGAGGACAGTGACGGCCCCCGTGGTGGGACGTGCACTGATTGGAATTTTCTCACGAGTAGGATTCCCTCTAGAGGTGGTGAGCGACAGGGGGACCAATTTCATATCGAAGTATATGAAGTCCCTTTGGCAAGAGTGTGGTGTAACGTATAAGTTCACCACACCTTACCATCCCCAAGGTAACGGGTTGGTTGAAAGATTCAACCGAACCCTAAAAGGCATGATCATGGGCCTAGAAGGTCCGATGAGGCGTAAGTGGGACGTCCTCTTACCATGCCTGCTCTTTGCATATCGCGAGGTGCCACAGAAGTCCCTAGGGTTCAGTCCCTTTGAACTACTGTACGGCCACCCCGTGAGAGGACCGCTGGGTTTGGTAAAGGAAGGCTGGGAGCAATCTCCCAGGAAACCTCCCCAGAATGTATATAGCTACATGCTGGCCTTCAGAAACCAGACCAGACGCTTCAGACAACTTGCCGAGGCAAATCTGGAAGCGAGCCAGGAGGAAATGAAGCGGTGGTACGATCAGAATGCCACTCTGGTCGAGCTTCAGCCTGGACAAGAGGTGTATGTCCTGGCCCCAGTGGAGCCCTGTGCCCTTCAGGATAAGTGGACAGGACCACTTGAGGTTGTGGAGCGCAAGAGCCCAGTGACATACTTGGTGGACATGAAGACGCCCAGGAACCCTTTGCGGGTCCTACATGTCAACCGCCTCAAGCCCCACTTGCGAAGGTCCGAAGTGGGCATGTTGTTGGCAACTGATGACGGAATGGAGGAGGAGTCGGAGCCTCTTCCTGACCTCTTGGTGGCCTGTGAGAAAGATGGGTCAGTGGATGGAGTTAACCTCTCACCCACCCTGACCGCCGAACAGCTGGAGGACTGCCGCCAGTTGCTGGGGCAGTTTCCAGACCTGTTCTCCCTGGTTCCGAGTGTCACAGATTGGTGCGTCCATGATGTGGACACTGGAGACAGCTTACCTGTGAAGCATAAGGCTTACAGGGTGACTGACAGGGTCCGGGCCTGCATCAAGGAGGAGGTCTCCAAGATGCTTGCCCTCGGGGTGGTTGAGTCTTCCAGCAGTCCTTGGTCCAGCCCCGTGGTCTTGGTTCCGAAGGCTGCTGCGCCGGGAGCCACACCCGAACTCCGGTTCTGTGTGGACTACAGAGGACTCAATTCAGTCACGAAGACTGACGCGCACCCCATCCCCAGAGCTGACGAGCTCATTGATCGGCTAGGGGCTGCTCGGTTCCTCAGCACGTTTGATTTGACGTCTGGGTACTGGCAGATCGCCTTGACCGATGGGGCAAAGGAGAGGTCGGCATTCTCTACACCAGATGGGCATTTCCAGTTCCGGGTTATGCCATTTGGAATGAAGAATGCCCCTGCCACCTTTCAGAGATTGGTCAACCAGGTGTTGGCTGGACTGGACGAGTTCGGTGCCGCCTACCTGGATGACATCGCGGTGTTCAGTGGCACCTGGCCCGAACACCTGCGACACCTCTGGGAAGTGTTGATGGCCCTGCGCAGAGCAGGCCTCACAATCAAGGCAAGCAAGTGCCAGATTGGGCAGGGTTCCGTGGTGTACTTGGGACACCAAGTTGGGAATGGCAAGGTAGCACCCTTGCAGCCCAAAATTGAGACCATCCTGGCTTGGGAACCCCCCAAGACCCAGACTGCAGTGAGAGCCTTCCTGGGGCTCACTGGGTATTACAGGAGGTTTGTCAAGGGTTATGGCACGATCGTGACCCCCTTGACAGAGCTGACTTCGAAGAAGCAGCCCAGGAATGTGATTTGGACTGACACCTGTCAGAAGGCTTTTGACACCCTGAAGACTGCCATGTGCACGGCGCCCGTGCTCCTGGCTCCTGATTTCTCCAAGGAATTCATAGTGCAAACAGACGCTTCAGAGCATGGTGTAGGGGCTGTTCTTTCACAGATGACTGAGGAGGGCTTTGACCAACCTGTAGCCTTCATAAGTAGGAGGTTACTTCCACGGGAAAGTAGGTGGAGTGCAATAGAGCGTGAAGCATTTGCTGTGGTCTGGGCGCTGAAGAAGCTAAGACCCTACTTGTTTGGGTCTCACTTCCGAGTTCAGACGGACCACAGGCCCCTCAGATGGTTGATGCAAATGAGGGGTGAGAACCCAAAACTGTTGAGGTGGTCCATTTCTCTACAGAGTATGGACTTTACGGTGGAACACCGCCCTGGCACCGATCACGCCAACGCTGACGGTCTGTCCAGATTTTTCCGCCTTAGTGATGTGGAACTCCCTGGGGAAGGGTAGTTCCCCCCACATTTCAGCTGGAGGGGACACATGTTAGACCTGGCACCTTGGCGTGAGTCTCCCTTCCACTTTTTGCTGATGTGCCTCCGATGTTTTGCTGGTTTTCCGATACTCAGGGCACTGCGCCACGGCTGACCCGTGCCGCAGTGCAAGTACTCCCTACTGTAAAATTGTACATACGATTGGTATCCATGATTGGTGCATTGGATTTACTGTCAGTCCCTAGTAATGCGCACTAGAGAGTGCCGGGGCTTGTAGATGCCAATACTGCTGGTGGGCCTGCAGCGCTGGTTGCGCCACCCACCTAAGCAGCCGTAAAGATGTGTCTGGGAACTGCGACCGCAGAACCCGCGTGCGGTCTCGTACTGTCACGCTAGCTGGGCAAGTGCACCCACTTGCCAGCCCCGAACCTTCCCTTGACTACATATTAGTCACCCCTATGGTAGGCCTGCGGGCAGGGTGCGTTGTAGGTGTAAGGTAGGACAGGCCCTGATGTGTGTGGCATGTCCTAGTAGTGACTTACAACCCAAAACCGTATTTCACTATTGAAGGCTACCTGCTCCATTAGGCCAGACTGAGCTGCTGGAATTATTACACCCTATAATCCCAGCAGGCTCAAGGAGCATGGTAGCGAGTCATGTTTAGTATGCCTGAACTCAGGATGATAAAATATTTCTTTTAGTAAAGTTTATTTTAGTATCCTGGGTTTGCAAATGCTACTTTTAGAAAGTTAGCATTTGCTTGCTTAACCATTTCAGCCCGCCTCTGCTGGTATGTGTATCTGACTGTCTGGGACGTGTGAGTGACAGGGCTGGAGGGATGACAGGTGGTGAATGCGCAGATTACACCTTAGTGGGAGGTAGGAGTGCCTCTTGACTCGAACTGTAGCTGTGCTCGGCCACCACAATGCTGGCTCCACCCTCCTGGGGAGCGGCGGATGACTCGGCCGGCACCTGGCCCAGGAAGGGCGAAGCCCCCATCAACAAGGTACTCTGGCCGCCCCTGTCCGCACAATGCTGGCTCCACCCCCTGTGGGGCGTCTGATGCGCCTGCCCCTCACACTGAAAGCAGAAGCCGGAGTACACCCGCCAGGGTACTCAAGGACTGAGAGCGGCTATGCAAAGGCCCCCCTGGCCTGCAAGAACAAAAGAATTGGCCTATAAAAGAAGGAGCCCTGCTCCTTGAAAATTAGATCCTGTTTGGGCCACAGAAGGACTCTGCCCGACGAGAAGGACCGTGAGAGACAAGGAAGGGTGCTGACTCTTGCCTGTGTCTGGTGCCTTGCTGCCGAAGGAGAGGAAGGAGAAAAGACTACGAGAAGACTTTTGCTTTACTTTGTGCCAAACTCTGCTAAAGAGATCTCCAAGGGCTTGCAACTGAACTTGCCCCCTGACCAGCGTCCCAGGACCAGTGGACGCTACACCCTGAGAGAAAGCGACTGCGGGTGCTGACCATCGCCGCAGCACCGACGGAGGAATCTCCTCCAAGGCAACGACATCCACCTGACCACCGTGACCGGGGCCCAAAGCAACAGCGAAAGCAAAGTGAGGACCAGCTGCCGCTGGCCCGAACACCGTGACCGCAACTGCACCGGGATCCCGAGAGCAAAGTAAAGGAGGACCCGTCCGGTCCGAGCTCTCGAGGTGACTGCGCCACGAGCAGCCACTCACCTGCAAAGACGGACAGTTGCCCTGTGAGAATCCGCAAGGTCGGTAGCCTGCCCGACAGCCCAGCTGTGAGCGCACAGCTGCACCGGCACTTGGCTGGGTACGTCCTGCACTTGGGGACCGTACTGCCACTTGCCGCCACCGCATAGCCGCCGCCTCCAGGGTCGGAGCAGACGACGAGGAGAGGACCCTGCCGCCACAGAACACCGCTGCCCCGGATGACCCGTGAACTGCTCGGCTGAGAGCCGCAACGAACAGCGACCCCGGGAAGGCAACGCGACGTGGGACAGATCCCCTGGAAGCCGCCGGCTCCACAAGAACTTTGGTTGACACCGGCCTAAGGGCCCTACGAGAACGCTTAAAACTGCTATAAAGAACTGTGGTAACCTGAACTGAGTAACTTGCATGCGTTATCGTAAAGTACGTTGACTGTATTCACAAGCCTGCTTAAAATCTATATAAAGATATATATTTTTACAGAATACAGTCTGGTCTCGTTGTGTGGTGGGTTGGTTGTAAAGGTGTACTATTGCAAGTGTTTAACCTATATGCCCCAAAGATTAGCCTGCGACTGCTTAAGCCACACTACCTAGAGGGTAAGCAGAGGTTGTCTGGAAGGTAACCCTCAGCCCTGACGAGGAAGAGGAGAGTCCCTGCTTGTCGCTAGTGTTGCACTGCGCCAACTAGAGAATCCCCCTTCCTACAGTTCAATCCCCAGGAATTCAATCATTGTGCATTGTCCTACTGTCTTACTGGGTGCCAGAGGCACACCAAACTCTTGTATCAGGGTGCAAAACTTTGACAACACTGCCCTGCATTCCCCAGAGCCTGGTGCCCCTAGAAAAAGAAAATCATCCAGGTAATGCAGCACCCATTGATGCCCCGACGCCCTCCTGAATGCCCACTCTAAAATGGAGCTTAATTTTTTTGAACTAGGCGCAGGACACTGAGCAACCCATTGGCATTCATTTGTCCACGTACTTCTTTCCCTGAAATTGGAAGCCCAGCAAGTGAAAATCTGACGGGTGGCCCGGTAGCAATCTAAACGCGGACTCAATGTCGGCCTTTGCCACTAAAGATCCATGACCTAGTGACCTAAGCATTTCAACTGCTTGGTCAAAAGATGCATATTTCACACTATACAGTGTGTCAGAAATAGCATCATTAACTGAACTGCCCCTAGATGCTGAAAGATTGTGTATCAATCTGAAATCGCCTGGCGCTTTCTTAGGGACTACCCCTAGAGGTGAACATTCAAAATCCTTCATTGGGACGTCTTCAAAAGTCCCCGTCACCCTTCCTTATTTCCTTGAGGATCTTTGCTGTTGCTATGCCTTCATTGGACCTAACTGAGAGCTGGTTCCGGCAGTGTGCCACCCCGTTGTAACCCTGAGCTGGTATCCTGAAACCTTCAACAAACCCCTCCCTGATTATCCTGGCTGCTTCATGGCAATTGTATGATACTAACCAAGGTATCATGGCGCTAACGTTAACTGGGGATCTAGCCTTTCCTAAAAGTACATTGCTATTCTTGCTTCTTGCCCTCTTTATCTCTGGATTTTTTGTGACACTTGGACTCAGGGTGAGATGTGTTACCACAGTAACCACAAGAATGCTTGAACCTTCATGTGCCTGGCGCTCTACTGCAAGTTCTCTTGTTATAATCAAAACAGACACCTTTTTTCCCTGCGTTCCCTGTCTTCCCAGTGACCCCCCGTGTTACCAGTGGGGCCTGCTTTAAAGGGCTGGAACCGAATGCTTTCAGGTACCTGCCCCCGCACATTATCCGCTGAGCCCTGCACCAAAGGTCTCAAATGAATAAACATGTCAGTCTGGTTCCATCTTAGAGTTGGATTCTGTGCTTTTGCCCTCCTAAACTCTTTGTCATATTCTTTCCACCCATCACCTCCCTTTGTAGCATGGGTGACGGTGATCCTATTCTGATAACATGCCATCTCAGACCCAACCTCTGGGAAGTGCTCTAACATGTCGTCCATGAATATAGTGAAGCCCTGTATCCAATTGGCCAGGTTCTCTTCTACTCTGTATTTCAGGATTATGTTTGACCATTCTTTGTGATGTATCCATTTATTGTTCTTCCTAGCCTCTTCCTGTTCTGCCTCATCTATCAAGAGGGAAAACATGCTAACATATTCCCCCCTTCCAAATCTTTTTACTTAGTCTCTTTAGACAAATGCCGTCCCAAATTTTCCCTCCAGGAGCGCATCTCCCCCAGGCCTAGCGGAGGCAGTGTTGCACTCGTACCTTCTGGTGCTGCCGCATCAGCTGTCTTGCACGCCTCTGTGTTCTTCGCGTTGCTGGCTGTTACCAGGACACCTTCACCACCGGGGACCGGTGCTGTGGCAATGGGTGTTGCTCCCCCCGCCGGTGTTACCAGCACCTTACTTGGCCTCCCCTTTCCTATCTCAGCCATCAATTTCTTTGCCCTTTTGATTGCATCACCCCACCCGGATGTCACCCCTGGGGTGTGAGACCAATTCCCCACCGTCTCCAGCCATGGGAGTACTGCCGCCAGGCTGGCAGCTATGTTGGACTGAACCATTGTGGCTCCCCCTGTCCCTTCCCCGAGGGGGGGGGGGAGGCGGGCTGGAGAACAGCCTGGCCCTCAGTGGGCACAACGGGCACTGCATCACTTGGGCTCCCTTCGCCCTGAGGACCTGTTATAGGTGGAGGTGGAACTGCCACACCTGAGCCCCTGAGCCCAGAGGGCTTGGTGTAGGTGGAGGCGCATCTCTTGGTGCCACCCCTGCCCCTCTCCCACTGGGCCTGCACCTGTTCCTATATGGCGGTGGCGGGGAGTAGGTTTTTTGTGGAACAATAGGCTGCCTACCCCTCTTTTCTGGCACCTCTGGACCCTCTACCTTATCCTGCAACCTGTTGAGGGTCTGCCCCATAACCTGGACTTGCCGTCTCAATTTCCCAGCAATGTGCACTTTGCCTGCGGAAAACAAACAAAAATGGTTTCGCTGCGCGGGGCCCTAACCGTTTGTTATTTTAAAGTTTCTAGTCTTTGCTTTCCCATGCAACCTGCCTATGCATGCTCTGACACACTACATAGCCAGCTGATGGTGTTTGCGTTCAACTGCAGTAAGCGCTACCAATAACAGCTGGACTCATTCTATCCAGCCACCTGTAATACAAATTATCCAGTTACCACCCTCCAAAACAACTGTGCTGGTACCATATAGTTCATGCACGTGACGAAACAAATGTGGCCTGAGTGAGGGAAAACTGCTGTATTATCCGAAAATATCACTTTAAATCGCCTGCTCAAATTGTAGCGCTTCTCCTGGGTGTACCGCCTCCCAAAACTAGCGTGTACCCCTTTAAATAAGGCGCTTCGTGATCAGAAACCTGTATCCCTGAGGTGGTATCACTCGCGCCTCCAACTGTAGCGCTCTTCTGGTGGGGGGGCACTCACGCTCCTAGTTTCTGAGCTTTCCTTGGGCGTACCCTGCTCCTCAACAATAGCGTTTTGCCCGTAAAATAATGCACTTGTGGCATACGCGCTTTTCAATTGTAGCGCTCTCCCAATTGCAACGCGGGGGATCGCCCGTACCCCTCGCCCTGCTCACTGAATAATGAGGAGGAGCCCAACAGCACACCAAGCTCTTGCATCTCGGCCCGCCACACTCACCCTGCTCACTGAATAATAAAGAGGGGAGGCACACCGCACCAAGCCCTTGCTTCTTGGGCGTGTCCTGCTCCCCAATAATAGCGCTTTGCCCGTTTGATAATGCGCTTGTGGCGTACGAGCCTCTAATTTGTAGTGCTCTCCCAATTGCAGCGCGGCAGACCGCCCGCAACACTCACCCTGCTCACTGAATAATGAAGAGGGGCCCCACACCGCACCAAGCTCTTGCTGCTCCGTCGCCGAGACCTAACAGCTGTTTTTTCGGGAATGGCTACTCCGGTCGGCTCCAGACTTCCCTCCTTGGTCATATGAACCTGCAGGGGGGAAAAGAAAACTCCTGTGCTGCGTCACGGTGATTCCCTCCATTCTCTGTCATGCTCCAAATTCCTTTCCTCAGTCAGAATGAACCAGCAGGGGAACAAAAGGAAACTCCTGTGCTGCGCTGCGGTGATTCCCCCATGCCTTAATGCTTGGCTACCGCTTCCTCCTTCTTCTCGCTGTCTGCCCAAAGAAAGAACCTGTAGGGAATCAAAGAAAAGAAAACAGATCACGGGCCCACAGCCGGCCCAGTGGATGTTCCTGTGGGGAGTAAGAACAGGAGACTGTTCTGCTCCCCACTTCCCCCTTATAAGGAGGGCGCCCAGACTGACCAGACGAGACTACCTGGGCGCAGGCTGGACGTTTTGGGCCGGAAGCACCGAAGTGCTTCAGGTTCAAAAAGGCCGCCTCACCCTATTGGTTGTGATGCAGGGGGGAGCGCTGCGTCATTGCTGATGTGGCCCTCTCCTAGCCGGGGACTAGTGCGACCACCATAATGGCGGCGAGGTCTATGCCAGCCCTCGCCTTTTCCAGGCTACTGCTTTGGAGAGTGGAGCAAGCTTCATCCCAGGCCGCAGTTTGAGAGTTTCCCTGCCCCTCTTCACAATAAGGACTTTGGAGTTTAGGGAGGGCGACAACTGTACCATGAGGTTGTGTGTTCCATTCGGAGATTGCGTTGGACCATACATGATTAGTTTGTTTGGCTCCCATGAGCCAGGTGGTAGGTGGGCCTGATGATATCAGAAATCACCCATCCTGCACACTCATATACTCAGTGAAGTACATTTCCATCTGCGTGCAGCAAAGAACCCTTGCTTGGGTAGACAGTCAAATGCATTCCCAACTTTTAGTGACGAGGTTGGAATGGAATTACATAATCTATTGCTCATACTTTGTTTTGGAGGTGTAGTGCACGGGGTCTGCAAAGTAGAGAGTGGCGTTTCTACACCTTGCATACGTTTTGTCTTCTCCTGTGTCATCCGTATGCCAAATACGGGCTACTGCTGGCAGATAATGTGTACCATACAGCTCTGACTCACCCTGCCCTCCCTGGAGGCACATACCTCCCCAGCCCCTGTAACTCCAGAGCCAGACATGCAATACACATCAGGCAGGCAGAGACACATAGCAGCCAGAAATGCCAACTTCTAAAAGTGGCATTTCTTAAATAGTCATCATAAATCTGCGCACACCATTATGCAGCATTTATGATCACTATTCCAAACATAACAAACTTGACCACGCTGCTCCTCTTATATCAGGAATTACCACTGAAACACTTATCAGGAAATCCTCAATGCATTTCTATGGGAGGGCAGTCATACAACAGCGAAATACGAAAATGGCTGTGTGTCATTACCAGGACATAAAAGGTGGGATAGGCAATGCACAGCGTAATTGATAGAGAAGGTATAGTTAAATGTTCACAGTTTATGTGGATTTTAAAGGTGCTCCAACTGGTGGCGTAACCGTCCGTTTACGCCAAAGCTATGACTTTAAATGTGTGTGAGCATTGGAAATGCGCACATCCCAGAATTTGGGCACTCCCTCTGGTTCAAAAATGAATTGACTCCATATAGTTTTATGAATTTCTTCAATAAGGATTATTTATTTTCAAAGGTTCATCAGTGGATTATTTGCATCCAATTGATTATGTATTTTTTTTCCACAAAATCATCATTGCTCCGATGCATTTCGGGTCCATTACCCTTTCTCAAGGAGCACTGTAAAAATAAGAATAAGAACGATCTATGTTGACATCAAGGTTATGCAACCTAAAGATAACGTATTCAGAAAGCGCATTTCCCAAAAAAAGTGAAAACACACGTGTACATTCAAAAAACGAACGTAAGACTGTGCAGATAGATGTGCAAATAACCAGGGAATATAAGGAAGTTTAACCAAACGAAGAAACAAAGAAATGTGTCAGAACGGAATTGGTGCACCCAGAACAAGGAGTGGATGCGTTACGAAAATGCTAGGATAAAACAGTGAATGCTCACGTGTAAGCGGAGCTTTGATGCGGAGCTGTAAAGGGAAAGTAAAAGCGGGCGGTTAGGTTGTTACTCGAGAAGCGAGTGTGGGTTAAAGCAAAAGGTTTACTGCCCGGTCTCGGCTAATGTGCTTACCGATATGAGATTAAAGGTGGGGACAAATGGAGTCTTGCTTGTTTGTTATCTGTCAGTGTACTTGTTTGCTATCTTCACTTCTTGATCACTCGTTTATTTATGTCCATTGCACGAACTTTTCATTTATGCCATTTGCACATTCCAACATGGCCCCCATAGCCAATACTACTTGGTCCTTTGTTAATTTCCACGCTAGCCGATCCCGCTTAGCGTTTAAGTTGTGTCAATTGCACTCGCGAGCCGTCACTTCAGCCCGGCGAGCCCGTGTTGCAGCAAACGACCTGGAGACTCCATTTGTCCCCACCTTTAATCTCATATCGGTAAGCACATTAGCCGAGACCGGGCAGTAAACCTTTTGCTTTAACCCACACTCGCTTCTCGAGTAACAATCTAACCGCCCGCTTTTACTTTCCCTTTACAGCTCCGCATCAAAGCTCCGCTTACACGTGAGCATTCACTGTTTTATCCTAGCATTTTCGTAACGCATCCACTCCTTGTTCTGGGTGCACCAATTCCGTTCTGACACATTTCTTTGTTTCTTCGTTTGGTTAAACTTCCTTATATTCCCTGGTTATTTGCACATCTATCTGCACAGTCTTACGTTCGTTTTTTGAATGTACACGTGTGTTTTCACTTTTTTTGGGAAATGCGCTTTCTGAATACGTTATCTTTAGGTTGCATAACCTTGATGTCAACATAGATCGTTCTTATTCTTATTTTTACAGTGCTCCTTGAGAAAGGGTAATGGACCCGAAATGCATCGGAGCAATGATGATTTTGTGGAAAAAAAATACACAATCAATTGGATGCAAATAATCCACTGATGAACCTTTGAAAATAAATAATCCTTATTGAAGAAATTCATAAAACTATATTGAGTCAATTCATTTTTGAACCAGAGGGAGTGCCCAAATTCTGGGATGTGCGCATTTCCAATGCTCACACACATTTAAAGTCATTACCAGGACATGTCACACACTTAAGGTACATGTCCTACCTTTTACCTACAGTGTGGATGTTAAGAATTTGAGCAACTTCCATCCTGTGTCAAATCGATCATTCCATGCTGAAGGCCTGGCCGTTTGTTGTGTAACTCATCTCAGCTGAAAACAAAATTCAAGACATTTTCAACGAGGTTTCTCATCAGGAGGATGTAGTATTGGGGATGCAGTCATCAAATTAGTTTATGATACAATCTGCATCCTAGACAAAAGGGTCTTATATCATTTTATCTATGTTGAACTGTTAGTGGCATTTGACATGTTAAATGATTTAATTTTTTTTAAAGCCTCAAGGATAGGATGGGATTGAATAATTTAGGCCTTATGTCAAAATATTGAATGGTGAGCTGTCTCACAAGTCACTTTCACCTCCAGGAAGGAGTACAATAAGGTTCTTGGATGACTCATTGCCAAAGGAGGCGAAGCAGGTGTGCAAAAGACTTTGTACAGATTTCTGCTTCATTCTTATCCACTCTTTTGTAAATGTAGCAAAGCGAATATGGGCGATAAGTGCTAACCTATTCTGCGATCCCAAACTCTCCAATTCGAAACCTCTGAGTGTTTGTGCATGCAAAATAGGGTTTCCTTGTAATTAATCCCAGTATAGAAGTCAGTAAACGTTTGCTATCTCAGAAAAAGGGATTCTTATGCTTACGGAATTATAGTTGGGAAGGGTGTGTGATGTGGATAAATTAATTCTTTATTGTTTAAGTTATTTAAAACCATAACAATATAAAAATAAAACTAATTATGTTTCAACAAATATGGTATACATAATAACATTTTGATTTACCAATAATAGAGTAAAAGGAAAGGAAATAGAATGTGGTCAATTTCTGCGGCATTTGTTATACAGGCCTATTGTGCTTTTCTCATCAATCTGTTTCTTAATAATTTCTCATACAGGAGTAAACTTTTTTACCAGTTTACAGTTAAGCTATGGGTAATTCGGATCGAGACATTTTAATACTGCAGATCAGCAGATACAGATGCCCCTAATGTTAAAACATTTTTTTAACAGTGAAAGCTGATATGATTTTAAAACTGGGCATATTAGATGAACGAAGTCCGGCTTTGACGCTTCACAAAGCAACATGACTTGGTCCATGATATTTCCAGCTTGGTTTGTCAGCATTGGACTGTAATGCACCAAGGCGTATTGCTAGTAGCTTTCTTTTTCAGTAGGGGGAGTATATCAAACACAAGTATGTTGCAGGTTGCAGTTCTGTATACAATTGCAGCACAATCCATGCATGGGCACATTTCCTAAAGATGATTTTGTCTTCCGTTATCGAGTGCCTTCTTGCCACTTTCTTCAATGTTCGTTAAAATGATGAAAATTGTAAATTCTGTTGCCAGATGCCTGTAACGTCCATGAGCTTTACAGATGACTATATCTACTTAGTATTAACTGACTGGGGATCATCTTCTTGTGCCTTCCAGGTAGCAATGTTAAGTGGGTTTTGACAGTTAATCTAGATTTTGTACCACGTTTTTATTGATACATATCTACTTCCTAGATACTGCTGCTGCAGTCCAAATTCCAACCGGACCTGCACCAGAGAAGAGTTCCGTGGTAGACGGAATACTGTTGTATATGCCCATATTTGAAGGCTTTCCAGGAATACTGCGTCTTTTCCATGCTGGACTTCACTTGCGTAGGCCACGGTCGACAAAAGTTTTATTTTAATGATGTCTAATAAGGCCATGAAAGATGGTCCTTTTAAGCTCTTTGCAATTGAGTGGAAGGCAAATAGTGGGCCATTTCCTTTTAAGGTCGATCCTGGCGTAAGCAGTGCGAAGCACTGCTTTCGCCAGCGAGGTCTATTGTTAGGGAATTGCCTCAGTAGTGGGACAGGAGATGGGCAAGTGCACAGCTTTTGGCGTTTTGCAGAGGTGTACGCGCATGTACAGCCACGCAAGTGCACATCTCCTGTCCCACTTCAGTCCTCGGAAGCCAGCATGCACTTTTACTTAAAACATGGGCACTGTGCCTTCATCGGCACAACCACTGGTCAAATGGAGAATCCCCTACTCACCCGGTCTGCGGGGGGGATTCCTCCTGAATGGCAGCTGGCTGCGGTGCGGTTTCGGAGCACTCCTGCTCCTCTATAGTTCTGGCAGCCCGACGCGGGGTTCTCTCCTCAGTCACGGGAGCCCCGCACTGCCATCTGCAACTCTTCACCTGGGCCCCCTCCTGGGACCCGGGACTTCAGCTCCCACACTTCTTTTCTGGTGTCGGGGCTCCCTCTTCACCACAGGAGCCCCGGAAGGGTACAGGTGCTGCCTGCACCGTCCACACACGCCGCCACTGGGCACGAGCCGCAGAGCACGCGCAAGCTGCATGTACTGCGCATGCGCGGGCAGCTCTCTTTTTTGGGGGGGAAGTTTCAGCAATACTGTTTTTGTATACATAACCCCGCTTTCCCTTCTTCCTTCCTGCGCCAGTAAATGCTAGGCAAAACGCTGCATTTCAAGAGGCCACAGCCGGCCCTCGAGAAGTTTGTTTGGCCTCGTGCTCCTCCCGTGGCGGTCCCCGCACTGCCTGTTGCTCCCTCGCACTCTGCTGAATGAGGATGTTGTGAAACTGCGTGCTGGGTGTTTAGCTTGTTTTCTGTGGCTTGCTCGCTCGTAATGGCCACTCTAGGTGCTTCTCCTCACTTCAGCACACACCTACCCCCCCAGCCTTGGAGCGCGCATGCATGTTGGCAGAACCAGACCAATTGCGTTTCCAATGCTTGTTCACAAATATCACTGCTTCCTAAAATGCGTGACCATCGCTGCACGCTGCACATGATGCTTAAAGAGGGCACAAACGCATTCACCATCCCCTAGTACGGGTCTCACCACCTATACTTTTTCCAGGGGGTCCGACTGCTCTCGACTTTCATGTAGCCACCTAACATAAGCAGCACTAAACTGAGCTTGCGTGCTCTGTGGTCCAAGCGGAGGGGGAAAATGGCTCATGTTATTTTATTGGGTTCAGTATTTCAACATCCATTCATCTTCACCACAGCTCATAACCAACAGGCACCAACTATGTGCCCTCAGCCCAGACTGCGGACACTGCTACCCTTCCGAGACCGCCGGCTGTCTCCAGCAAATGTATGTATGCGCCGTCTCCACAGAGCGCATGCATCGTCCCAGAGTGAGTACACTCTCCAGGAAGAGTTTGCACCCTCCTCACACCGACTGTGCACTCTCTGCCACACGAGCATCCTCCCAATAATGAATGCGCCCTCTCAAGATCGCTTGAGCAGTCAGTCTGCTGAACATGGAAACCTTAACCCCTTCGATGCGGGGGTTAATCCCCCGCTGTGCTGGGGGGGGTGCACAGTGCCCCCATGCTCATAACGAGCTGAGCTCGTCATGAGGCACGGCGCTCCTGTGCTCATGACGAGCTCAGCTCGTCACGGCCACACCTGTTCCTGTGGAACGCTCAGCACAGCAGGGGAATTATCCCCGCAGCGGAGGGGGAAAATGCCGAGCTCCTCATGAGCACCGTGGCTCATGACGAGCTCAGCTCTTCATGAGCCTCGAAGAGGTTAAGGTCAGCCAGTGTCTCCTACTTTTCAAAAGCTGTAAGAGAATGTCTAGTATAGAAAAAGACTGCTCTAGATTTCATCTGTTTTAGAATGATGAAATTCCAAGTAGGCCCTGCCCCAATCGGAACCTGTTTTCTTCCTTCAAACTGTCTGCAGATCTTTGCATCAGCTAGTGATTAATACTGTTTGCGTGGTTATTTAAAAAGGCGTTAGCCTGGCAAGCAAGCACTTGAAAAAGCAAACATAGAGAACCATTCAAACAAGATCAAGGCAGGGAACTGCGGGTGAAAGGGCACCCCCTGTTGGTGATAGAGCATTATCAGCAGGATACCTTGGGCACATAAATAGCTGTCTGCACTATATTAAACTACACCTTACTCAGGTCCAGGCACAGAAGTCCTTTAGTGGTTTTTCTGACACCACTAGCAGAAGAACACGCTCCACTTGTGAACGGCATCCTGGCTTGTATTTTCTGTCATGAATCTGTAGGCAATGGAAAACTGCACTTTCAGTTCTCCCTACCCACTGAAAACAGAGTTTACACGCACTACATGCTTGGTAGCCAGTTTCGGGGATCCCTGCTTGTGGGCTACGCTTTGCTCATGTTCTTTAAAAAATGACACCCCGACCTGCTACAGTGTTTAGAAGGGGAACTGTGGAACCCTTTTTGAGGAGAAAACATCATACATTCTATTAGAAAAAAACAAATAATCAGTCAGTCTAACTTCCCCTATCGGTATCTCAGGCATAAGTTAGGAAATCTGTTAGACACATGCAACTTCTGGGCTCACTCCTGCATATGAGGTCAATTAATTCATTTTACTTTTAGGTATTTGAATTAGTACATACCTGCCTCAAGAGGCAGCAGAGAGCCTGTCAGAGAATAATTTTACTGCATGAACATCACAAAACTAAGGTGCACTAAACGGAACAACATGGGGGCAGATTTACAAGCCCCTTGGGCCACTTCTCCATCACTTTTCCCATGTTAAAAGTGACGCAAAAGTAGCGCAAGGGGCTTGTGAATAAGCCCCATAGTGTTTATAGATCTGGTGGAAGTGTTTTCAGAAACTCGGATAAATTGTATTTTGCTATTTTGGCACTGCCTTTAGCTTAGGAACAAGGACATGTTTAAACCTTTCGTTGCAATCAGGGCCTTCCTTGTTTTCTTAAGTTCTCATTATGTGTTCAGAAAGTAAGTCGATTATCTATGTATATGCTCAGGTACATTTAATTGCTGACCGCCTCCAGTTTTGTGTTGCCAAGCTTGAATAGTAGATGTTTCTGGGCACAACGACTTATGGTCATGACTTATCAATGATTTGTGACAGGAATACTGGCTGCAGACTATTGAAAAATTACCCACTCCTAAGTTGGGCTGGTGTCTATTCACAAATAAAAGGGGTACCTTTTGGACCCCCTCCCCTTAGTGAATTTGGGCAAAACTTTCAGGGCAAGTATGTAGAGGCCAAATGGCTCACTGCAATATTTCACTGTAACTTTTAAATGGAGAACAGTTTTTAGAGAAAAACCAGGCCTGCTGAACCAGGATCCTTTCAGAAAATCATTCCCTGAGATTGTGACCGATCGCAGTGAGTCACAGACTGAGACCTGTTCAAAGACTATTCATTGGGCAGGGGTGTCTGCGACTCATTACAATTCCTTACTTTGTGAACTGATCTATTTGTACATAGGTAATTTCCCAAAATCTGAATCCATTCACAAAAAAGTATGCGTACATTTTGCCATTTTTTCAAATCTGTTCTCAGTACATTTGGCCTTTAATGAGTTGAACTGTATCCCTTCTCATACTGAATTCTCTAAATCTCGATTTTTTATGTGTGTGGGAGCAAGGTGTAAGTCTTCAAAGAGCACAAATTCCTTCTTTAAAATTCCATTCTTCAGAAGGAAAAGAAAGCCAAAAAAATATTTCTTTGGGAGCGTGTCACAGGTTTAAAACTCTGTTCTTCCTGCTGTACTGTTGTTCCTAAATTCCTGATAGGCTCTGCACATTGGAATAATATACACTATAGATTTGACATAGGACTGAGGTCAGTATGTCTCTATCAAGTATACTAAACCTAATTGTGTGTGCCAGCTAACTCAGAGGTCACTAGAAACTTTCTTGAGTAAACAAGAAGGGATCAGTTTCTGACAACTGTATAAACATGACAACTCTGTTTCCCCTAGATTCGAAACATGTCTTCAGAGTTGTGGAAACAATAGATAAGTATTTCACTCAGCCAATCGTGCATGCTTCGTTTCTACAGAGTAAGCACAGAAATAGAGGGACGGGCGTTTCAATAAAAAGGGTTTATTGAACAGTCTTCTTTCTCATGCAGGAGAGGTGAACTGCTACAATCATTAGCCAGAATGCGAAGTATAATGCGTACAACATAAACAGTAACATAAAATAATACTGTAATAGCATTGTCTGTTGTTATGTCATATAAAAATACATACATAAATAACACAGGCTAAAATACTCAACTGGTGCTTCTAAAATATGCCTACCCCAGTGTACTTAACCTAAGTCTAGTACAAGGGAAGAAGTAAGTGTTTGTCTTTTAGCATAGGTATAGTTTTGCCAAGAATTGCCAAAGGTTTCTCTAGGTACTAATCAGCTCCATACCTTAGAATGAGAGAGGTTGGCATCTCTGTCTCGGGACTCGATTTCCCACCACCCCGCAAGGAGTGTCAGAAGCACTGGAGCTGGATTTCTCGGCAGGAGGATGACAGCTTCTTGGTCAGTGCATCAGCTGGAGAGTTGGCTTCTTTTGGCACTTGCTGTAGCGAGCTGCGTCGTGCAAGTAGGTAGTTGAACTGCACCGAACCACAACCGTGCTTTGCCATAGCAAGTGAAGGTATATTTATACCTTGAAGGTGTTTTACGGATGCCAGTATTTACGTAAAGATGGACATATGAACGTCATGAATGGACCCCTAAGGAATAGATGTTCATGCATAATAACGAGTTCTTGCAGAAATCAATATTCAAGCAAGGGGAAGTCCCTAACAGCTTAAGAGCCTGGTTTTCATAGAACTCGTTGTGACGTAGATGAACGGATGGAAGTAGCCATGACTGTATATGGGTAGCATGGACTATGCCTAAATAAGGACTGAATTTCCATGCCTATATATGGGCAATGTGAAATATACCTATGTAAGGGCATGTATCGGGAAATGGATACGGAATCTAAAAACATCGAACACAACACTGCTATCCAGGATCCTACAAAAAGTGAGCTAAAAAGTTTGTTATTCCAACTCTCGCTTCCTCTTGCAACCACTTCTTAAGAAATGAATTTAGGCTGTCTCTAGAGACATTGAACAATTGACATAATGACTGACTATAAATAAGTATTGGCAAAGCTGAAATGTCTGGTGTTGTTCGAAGACCTTTTGACTCTGCCTATGTTTGTATTGTTTTGAAGTGTTTTTGTACAACTTTATTAAAATCAGCATTAAAATCTTTTAGTAGTCAGTGTGTGTGCAAGTATGTTAATCTATGGACGGCCATTTTGAAATGTTTCTGCAATATAGTTTTAGAAAAACTTTTGGAAGTAATTGGCTTACACATGTGCATGCACCCTTGAGGGCACGAATGGAAGGCATATCTTAAACTTTTTACACTCATAGGTGGCCTTCTTTGAAAGTTTTTAAATATCATGCAGTTACTCATAAGCAAAAGCAAGAGCTCTTAGCTGTGTTTGGTGAAGTGGCAGGCTCTTGTACAATTGAAAATGTTTTGTGAGGTAGGGCAAATGCATCATGACCAACTCACAGCTTCACCTCTCATGTCTTATGACTTATACTCCCCCTCAATGGTAATAAATAGCATATAAGACTCTGCATGTCTGTTTACATACTGTGTATTATGCATTATTTTGCTGTTCATCTTATATTATTCCCCTTTGGGTATCAATCTTGTCACAGAGAGGTTACCTCCAACGTGGAACCGAAGGAGGATGACGTTGAGTGGTGGTGTGTTTCCCATCACGTAGACCATCTTCTATTTTTACAGCCTGAAAACACTGAAGATTGGACAGAGGACCAAGACATCCATGGAGACATTGAGTTTGTTGTGCACCGGCGTGTCCCCTTTAAAAGGAGTCAACTTTCGTTAGGCCCCGCCCCGAGAATGCAGGGGAGAGTCCAGAGGCCGTAAGAGATGCAGGAGCAAGGACGCCAGAGACTTCAACTGCCAATAGGATAGAAGGCAGTGAAAAGAATTTCTAAAGGGAGCAGAGCAGCCCTGTGGAAAAGCGGGAAGACCTCAGACGAGAAGAACTGTCTGAGGAGAAATGAGGAGACGAACGAACCAGCGAAACATCCTGCCACGCTCTTGGAAGAGCGTGGCTCACACAGGTACATGTCCGTTTCCAGGGGTTATTCAGGACGAGTGTTAGAATTGCAATGTATTACTGTCATATTACTTGTATTTTACCTGATATTATGTTAGCATTTATGTAGCTATTTCATAATATATTCTTGCTGTATGCGTACGCAACTAATAAGTGCAGATGTTACGTAAGTTAGGTTGATATCTGTGCCACCATTTTACCTCTCGAAGACACCATCTTGTATTATAATCAATACTGATGCTTGATAATTTACAAGAAATGGCCTTGGTAAGTTTTGTTTCTCAAATGCTGAATCTTGCTCATTAACGCATGCCTTTTCTATTACATAGAGGCCTTTTCCCACCTGTCTAATGGGGAGGATAAGCCAGACGACCTTGGGCAGTAGATAGCTTGTACCAGGCTGCGGAATCAAAACTTATGTTCTTTACCCCCATTGTATTATGACAGCTACCAGTGTTTTTCCATAGTAGGCGGGTCTTTGTAGGCTCTGCAACATACATAATGTAACTTTATTCTTGTTACAGTCAGTCCCTCGTCAGCCACCATAGGAGGCTGGTCAGATTGGACTCCACTACAGTTTACTTTGTGAATAGTTTGCTGGTATTCTCTACTGCGACATCAACTCTTAATTCTTGGAAGGTTAGAGGAGGTCGAGAGTGAACCATGGCCTTAGTGGGGTCACTTCCTTCATGAGGGAGGCAAGAGGCACGACAGGGGAAACCACAAATAATCCCCCAAAACTGCTGCATGCATAGCCCTCCCCTTTACCGTAAAGACACATTTGGTGGTGGATTGCCATCCCCTGGGTTAACCCTCACTCCCCTTCCCTAATAAAAATAGGTAGTGTGCCAGAAACGCTTACCTGTGTCTGTTCTGTTTCCCTCGAGGGACATTGACCCGCTTTCTGAACTCCCTTGATGAAGGAAGACGGGCAGACAAACCGGAAGACCGAAGAGGCGTATAAAACCAAAAGAAAACGAGAGGGAAAAGGACTAAAAGAAAATTAAATAATAAATGAATGCAATTGGGAATTTCGTTTCCACCCTGGCCTAGTCATTTAAATCCTAGACAAACCTACAATTATGTGTGTACATATGTTTGTGTGTCTGTGCGTGTGTGTGTGTATACAATACACACACACACAAACATATTTTTTACTGAAAGAACTACAGAGAAAGTGGGTTTATGATTTGGATTGTTTATAACACTTTAACATATGTTTAGAGAACCCTCTTTAAATCACAAAACACAGGGCTTTTCAATGAACAATTGATCTTTTTTGATGACAAATAACACCCATGAATGTGAATTTTCCCCACAGTGCACAGTCTTTGTCTATGCTCAGTGTTGATGGTCAGGCCCTGAGCCCAACCTGCCACTTGCTCCCACCAGCCACTGCAGACCAGCACAGGGATTGGCCAGAGTAGGCTGGAATGATGCTCCGCTCAATGTGGGATTTCTCCAGCCCTGGTATTCAATGCAGATGAGATGGAGATACGTAAGTGCTCTTAGCACTCTTCCTCGCTCCCATGCCATAGCCCCACTCCTCCCTACAGTGCTGGCTCAGAGACGGGAATTGAACAATAAAACACTGCTAGCACATTGTTTTATTTTTAATTTGCAGCTTCTGAGCCAGGCAGTGGGGCGTCTCTCCTCCGCCATTGCAGCAGAGCTGCCACTGCCTCATAGACAAATGTATTTTTGTTTATTTCAACCGATTGGGGATATTCTTGCCCCCCCCCCTCTAAAATGAGTAGTTATGCGATGCATCACCTGTCCCATATGAAATTAAATCAAATGAAAACAGTTTTTGTTAAGTATGTAGCTACCCAGGGCCATCCCCGCTCTAAGGCAGTGACTGAGAAAAACATTGCAGCAACCCTTAAGGAAAGAGCTAAGTTTTCAGTAATTTACAAAAGGCTAGATGGTTCCACAGCCCTCTTAATCCTGGGAACTGCGGCCAGATGCAGATCGTCCGAGTGCAGCCATCTATTCGCTACATAAGGCTGGACCATGGAGAGTTTGATCACAGTTCCATTCCCTGTTAACATCTTGTGGGCAATGCACATGGCCTTAAAATTAACTCTCTCCCGAATGGGGAGCCAGTGGAGAGACTTCAAGGTGTGTTTTGCAGATTGCCGGTTCAAAGGCCCCACAAGAATCCGCACTGCTCAGTTTTTTGTACCGTTTGGAGTTTTGTGAAGGTGGAGGCCAGAGCTCCGAGGTAGCAAGTGCTCCCGTAGTCCAAGCGGGAAAGAATAAGTGTCTATACCATAAGCTTTCTTGCTTGGAAGGAAGTGGAAGCAGTTTGCGGAACATCCTTAAGATGCCATAGCAAGTAGCCACAACCTTCTGTGCCTGGACCAATAAGCTGAGGTCTTGGTCAAGTCAGATACCCAGACTCTTCATTTGGATCTTAGGGGCAGGGACAGGTCCCATGCAGGCTGGCCACATTACATCTGTCTTAAAGGTGGACGGATTATCAAGGAACATCAACTCAGTCTTGTCACCATTTAGTTTTCGGTATGAGTGGCTCATCCACTTAGCTACCTCTTCTAGACAGGGACAAAGGCCGATATAGGCATTATCAGAGGGGTTCAGAGCTATGACCAGTTGGTTGTCAGCAGTGTAGGTCACTCCATGAACCCCAAAAATGAGCACAATCTCTGCAAGCAGAGTCATATAAAAATTTAAAGGGGAGATACTCAGGGACGACCCCGGAGGGACTCCATATAACTCGTTCACTTACATTTTCTAATTATGGATACTTAGCCCCAAGTCATGTGATAGCAGCTGCAACCGATTCTTCTCTGTTGTGGTCAGCCAATCAGAACCTTAGTGTCTGAAGACCCGGGTTTGAATCCATCAACCTGAAATAAAACATGGGAAAAAACCTCCCTTATCCAACCAAATTAAATTCTGTTATAAATTCTGATTTGTGAGCCATTTGCAGACAAATTGTGCCAATATTGATAACTTTGTAACCCTTGCAAGATCATTCAACATAGTTTTGTAACACTAATTTCTCAATATACTGAACTAATTGAGAACGACTCAAGCAAAGACACTTACTTGATTACAGTTCTACTTCTGTCATGTTTGGTGTAATTCAATTCAGTGTTTTACCTGTAAAGGAGAGCAAAGAAACCTGTGGGACCTAAAATACGAAATGTTACTATTTTGACTCACCCATCTCCCTCCTAAATGGATCAGGACAAAACTTGCCATTTAAAACCCAGGTGTGTTTGTTTTGCAATCTTGTTTTCCCAATTGTCGAACAGCACCAAAGTTATTAACAAAAAACTGCTTTTGAATTAAAACATTGAGACAACCATAACTAAACACTCGCTATCACCAATGGCCAACAGTTTTAACTGATGGAGTACTTAACATGGTTTTACCTTCCAAACCCAATTTTACAACCGTAAGGCGCGCTCTATGAGAAGTGATCTGGTTAAGACCAGTCCTGAGCTTTACAACAGAGATATTTGGCTTTCACCTAGGAGGGGTTTCTTCAAGTGCAGCACGTGCAGAGCCTGTAAATTTGGGAGCAATACCTCCTCTTAAAATAATGGATTTTCTGAAGTGTTAATGCAAAACTGAGTATGCCGTGTATGTCCTCTCCTGCATATGTGGTCTCCGATATGTGGGGAGTACGAAACTCCAGGTTCATGCACGCATATTGCAGCACTTGAGAGCAACTGTGAATTCAGACCCCTCCTATCCAGTCGCTAGGCATGTAAAGACAGAACATGACAACAATCTTAATGTTCTTCGATATTTTGTTATCGACAGTATTCCACCTAGAAAAAGAGGCGGCTACAGGGATAAACTGCTTAGGCAATTGGAAACCAAGTATATCTTGGAGCTTGATACTTGCCCCCACATGCATCATTGTGACATTGTGCGAATTCCTATTTGCGAAAATTAGGGAATCGCAAATAAGAATTCGCATAATGGGATGCATCAACTTTTTTGCATTTCCCTTGCGATTCGGTAAAAATCGCAATTTTTACCGAATCGCATGGGAAATGCGATTCCTTATTAGCGAATTCGCATTTTGCGATTTCGCCAAGTGCGAAAACACACACATGATGAATACTGAAGTGATTGCTGTGGGCCTGCCTCTGAACCAAATTACAACCACCTGTGTGCTACCTTCAAATTGTATTTGGCAGTTTGGGGAGTGTGTTTGAAAGTTGCTGGAGAGGTTCCTGTTTTGTCTTGTGATTATGGAGTCAAGCAATGAGGTTTTGGAGCAGCAGCCCAGGAAAAGGAAAGTGAAATTTAGTGACAAAGAATTGGAGATATTAATTGAGGAAGTCACAGCTAGGCATGAACAGCTTTTTGGTAAAAATTCTTTAAAAGTACCTGAGGCTTTGAAAAGAAAAATATGGATTACAATACAGTCAAAGGTCAATGCTGTAGGTGTCGCCCACAGAGACATCAGCAATCTCCAGAAGAGATGGTATGATTTGTGCAGCAGAGCCAAAGAGAAGATTGCGACACACATTAAATCAGCAAGGAAAACTGGTGGGGGTACACCAAAAGACATACCAACTACCCCTTGGGAGGACCTAGTAGAAGGGACTTTACCTACTGAGGCAGTGATTGGAGTGTTTGACATAGACACCTCTGAGCAGCCAGGACCAAGTCAAGGTAAATTTTTTCAAAATTCAGTATAATGTTATTGACAGCATTACTTGTTATTCAATTTGTAATGTTAAAAATGTGAAAAGTACATGTTTGGCCGCAGTGTATTACAATTATGGTAAACTTTGCTTAAAAGAATGGCATCATGGGACATGTAGTTTTCGAAGCATTTCTTTATTTAAATCAGAAAACAAGGTCCATTCAGAAAGTATGTAGAGTCACTTTTAGGAGTATTTGTGAGCCATGCCTCAATATATGAGTTTCATATGTTAACCTGTAAAAAAAACATAGGCAATGAGACCATTTTTTTTAACAGTTTACTTCCACTGTCTCATTTGCAGATGCAAATTTGGATGCTGAATTCATTCAATTTGCAGAGTCATTTACACAAGACTTATTAAATAATGCTGGAAATAACTTAGACCCACCACCTTCACCCACAGTGGAACCTCAAAGTCAAAGACGCAGACTGCGTCAACTGGTAGACACAGAATCTGAGGCAGAGGATAATGTGAACACTGCAGTCCCAAATACAACAGTGAATGCAGAGCCTGCACAAAGGGTCCCAGGCAGGCGTCACAGACTGCAACAATTCTTCCGGCGTCGCAGACGTCCTTTCCAAAATCATGAAGCGATGGATGACATTGCAAATGGCAGTGTCATTGAGAGGAAGTTATTAAAAGTACAGCGCCTGCAAGGAAAGGATATAAGGGTTATCAAGGGTAAAATCACCAATATGGCCAAAGACATTAACAATATGAGTACAGCACTTGTCAAAATGGTCAATGTCTCCTCAGACAAAATGGAACGCATGACATCTGCAATAGAGACACTATGTCAAGCAATGCAGGGAAACCAGGGTGCAGTTTTACAAAGAGCAACAGTAGTAAATATGCATTCCAGCACAAGAGCCATGCACAGAATGTGCAATAACACATCCAAATTGATCGAAACTACTGTTGAAATTCAAAAGGAAATGAGGAAATGTTATGGAGAGCTGTCCTCTGGCATGAAGTCAATGCAAGGCCTCATTTCAGAGCACCATCAAGGGCCAAGTGCTATCTTTCATCCAGAGTCTGCAGTCACTGCATCTTCTTCAGAAACTACAAATGTAAAAATTAAAGCAGCTTCAGAAAGAAGAAGTGTCAGAAATGTAGCCAAAGATACCTTAAAAAACCTTAATTCAAACCCTGTGCAGGTGAAAGCATTGGGGTTGAGAGGAAGGAAAAAATGAAACATATTTGAAATTTTTTGAGATCCTTTTTTTGCAATGCTAATAAATGACAATATAAATACCTTTGAAGATTAAATTCAAGTGACATTTTTGTTTACAAACAGCAGATATGTTTGAAGAGAATGTCACATTACATTACTTTAGAACTGCAATAAATACCTAAGTTAAAGCAAAAACATGTTTGTTCTGTGTCATACCTTTATTTAAAAGTAATGCTGAGTTATCTCTGCTCTCCTTCTCATTCCCTCTGCTGCATCAGGACCATTGACTCTAGGTTGGGGTTGGTGAGGTTGGTTGTGGTTGTTTGCGATGTTGTCTTCAAATTCCAATCCAAGGCCTCTTTTCATGGCTACATTGTGCAGCATGGCACAAGTGGCAACAATTTTGCAACAGACCTCAGGACGATATTGTAATGCACCTCCAGTTTTATGAAGTATACGGAATCTGGATTTCATTATTCCAAATGTCCTCTCAATCACATTTCTGGTAGAGATATGAGCTTGGTTATAATTCTGCTCTTTACGGGTTGTAGGATTGAGATAAGGAGTCAGGATAAATGTTCTCACACCATAAGCATTGTCACCTATGGAAAAGTTTAAACCATTTCAGTTGATTACAAACATGTCATAATTTTCTTTGTCTGAAAACACTATCAACAACATAACATGATAACTTACCCAGTAAATATCCATCTCCAAAATGTCCAGCTTCCAACTTTGTGAATATGGCACTCTGTTTGAATATGTAGGAGTCATGAGCTCTTCCAGGGAAACTAGCAACTAGGTCTGTGATTATGGTTTTTGAATTACAAATGGCTTGAATGTTCAATGAATGATACCATTTCCTATTCCTGAAAATGTACTCATTTTGAGAAGGTGGGCATATGGGAATATGAGTACCATCTATGCAGCCTATGACATGAGGAAAATGAGCCATATTATAGAAGTCCAACTTTGTCTGTAAAAGTTCCTGCTGAGTACTTGGAAACACTATGTAATGCTTGATCCTCAACAACATAGCATTTAAAAAAATTCTGAAAAACCTTGAAAGGGAACTCTGTGACACCCCCCCCAGCAATGGCAACCACACCTTGAAAAGAACCAGAAGCCAGAAGATGTAGGCAACAAAGTACTTGGACATCAGTAGGAATGGCTTGTGTTCTAAGGGTGGGCCTCTGTAGTATAGGATCCAAATCAGCAATTAATTCCAGCATAGAATCAACATTTAACCTGTACTTATCATAAATTTCTGCCTCAGTCTGCCCAAATAAATTAATGCGCACCCTAAATATCCTTTCACTCACTACTCTGCGCCTCAAAGCAGCTCTCAATCTCCGCCTACGTGCCAAGACTATGACTGCAGCCATGGTGAAAGAAAATGTAATGGTCAGAGTGTCACTTATATACCAAGAGGGATCAAAATCACATGAGAGTTTGGTTTGGAAAAAAATAACACCAAGTCTGAGCTCTTCTTATTTTAGGTAATGCTATTTGCGATTTTTCTGGGAATCGCAAATAGCGTTTTTTCATGCATGCCATTTTTTCCATGCTAAATGCGATTCCTTACTTTTTGCGATTCATATGCGAATTCGCAATCAATATGCGAATTCTTAAAATGCGATTTTCGCATTAATGATGATGCATCCCAAAAGTGCATTTTGCATTCGCAAACGGCCGAATCATGCGATTTGCGTTTGCGAATACAGAACACAATGATGCATGTGGGGGTAAGGCTCCTAGAGGACAGTATATTTGTGAGGATTTACATCACTACCTCTAAAGTACTTACGTTTCCTTCGAGTAGCATCACGGACACGCACTTTTAACTACTTGGGTATGGTATTAACAACTTGCAGGTTGAAATTTAATGACTTTTTTAGATAGAAAGACTATTTATATGTAACTTTTGTATTGGAATTTTAAGACATTAATTTGGGGTTTAGTTTTATGTCTCCATCTGATGTTCTGTATGTAATGGTTTAATCATGAATTTGTTTTTATGAATTTATGGTTTTACATTATTTATTGGCATTTTTTGCACAGATATAATCCAATGCTCTTTGAGTCTTAGACCCTAATACTCCAGAGTCATAGCTTGATTGATGTATGATATTACCCTCTTCCCCCATGAGAATCGGTCCACTATTGATATTGCAGGGGATACAGACGGCTGTCTGAATTATTAACTGTCATGATCAAAATTATCCCAAGGGATTGATAAAGGAACTTATTAACACAAATTCCATGCTGCTAACGTCCCATTTGTTCTTAACAGATGTGGTAAAGAATTATTATTTCCCGGCTGGGAATATATGAGCACTTTGTTTTTTTTAAAATTTTGGAGCACTTATACTTTCTGCACTTTAGCTGACATATAATTGAGATCACATATTGGACAATTTACATGCATAGTGTAATACGATTTAAGTAATGGCAGATATGTTTGTATTGTATTTCATAACATTTATAATGACCTATATTAAGCAGTGATTTGCACAGTCCATGAATAGAATGTGTGGAAGTTTGATTTGCAACTACATATTTGTAGAAAGGAATAAGGGAAATCGATCTTTTGCCACGACAAGTTGATGTTACTTCAAAAGTATTTATACTGTGATGAATTCATTATTATTATTTTACACTTATAATGCATGTTACAAACATTTATATTTTGTGCAACAGTTTGTGATCTTTTATTTATCTGGAAAAAGACCCATACATCGAAGTCTGTTCACTGTTAGTTAACTCAGGAACGTATGTCTGTTATTTATGTTCATCAAAGGTCACATGACAGCGGCGATTTCTATTGGTGGTGATCTGTTTAAATACCTGTTTTGAACTTTCCACTTTTATCTGGTGAGCAAGGCAACTGGGTTTGCCGAAACGCGTCAGATTGTGACCCTCAAGATTCACTTGTTAATTGAATAAAGAATTCTGCAAGACGAAGTCATGTTTGGAGTGTCTGTTTCTTCCTTGGGGGTACTATCTGGTATCCTGCTGAAAGCATTTGTTTGATATATATATATATATATATATATATATATATATATATATATATATATATATATATATATACATATATATTCCTAACTATAACTACCTACTGGCGACCGCCAGTAGGTTATATATATATGTATATATATATATATATATATATATATATATATATATATATATATATATATATATATATATATATATATATATATATATATACATATATATATTCCTAACTATAACTACCTACTGGCGACCGCCAGTAGGTTATATATATATATATATATATATATATATATATATATATATATATATATACATACGTATGTATGTATGTATGTATGTATGTATGTATGTATGTATATATATATATATATATATATATATATATATATATATATATATATATATATATATATATATATATATATATATATATATATTCCAGCAAAAGTTTTAGCGCAAAGCTGTGTTGGCCACTTGCAGCGGCGGGCCCCGGACGGGATCGCCAGTCCCTTAGCACACCAACCAATTCGTTCACAGTCCACAAGAACGACGTCCAGGCCACAAGTAGTATTCAAATCTGGATTTATTTCACAGCCCTACTCGACCCGTTTCGGGAATTGCCTTCCCTTTCTCACGAGTACCATAGTCTGTTTGCATCCATTATTTAAAGTGAATCACATGACTTCATTGAAAGATAGACATAGCCAACAGACTACCAAAACATCACATGTCTGGAGCTATATAATACATACTTTTTTTCAGCAATGTGTGGTCGCCAGTAGGTAGTTATAGTTAGGATTATTTTCAAAAGGAAAATTGCAACATTCTATTGGGTATAACTTTGATGCCGGTCCAGGAATCTGCCTGAAAATTTCCTTAAATTTGCCTCGCGGCGCTCCGGTCCTACCCTGAAAGTTTGGTGGGGATTCGTCAAGCGGGGGCCGAGATAAAAGGGGGGTCCCAAAATATGTTTTCCCCATGTTAATTTCCATAGGATGGTCGACCTCACTTTTAGCCCGAACGGCTGAATGGATTTCCACTAAAACTTGGCAAAATTGTAGAGACTGGTAGCCCTATGTGCCTTTGATATGTCTCAAGATATGTGTTTCAGTAGATTTTGAATAATTTGGGTTCAAAAAAATATATATATCTGTAAGCTCCCCGGTACGCGCAGCGCGCTACGCGAGTTCGCGTGCGGGAAGATGATTGGCTCTCGGGTGTCTATAAACATTCCAAACAGTCCGGTGCGGCCGCCATCTTTTGTCTCGGTAGGATCGAGACACAAGAGGTCGCAAAAACAAAGAGGGGAAATGACCAAAAGGGGCAGGGTAGACCCCCCCTGACACCCTAGGTTTGATGTGGGGAGCGTACCATAGAGAAAAAAGAAAGACAGAGTTTTTTTTAAAATGTAGGGTTTTTTATAAATTGGAGGTAGTTCTAAAAAGAACTGTTTTTTTATTCTTTTTGTTGTTTTATATTTTTTATTGTTTTTTTGAACATTTTTTACTTTTTTTGGCTTTTCTGAACAGTTTTATATTTTTTTTTGTATTTTTTATGGAGAGAAACAAAAAACAGGGAATTATAAACGGCTCAAGTGGAGCAAAAAAACAGGAAAAAAATTAGGGTTTCTTCGGGCACTTGTGGTTATCACCAGCAATGTTGATGAGGGTAATACTCTTCTCACCATAAGTAATGGTTTTGCCACAATATATGCAAACGATTTTGAAACCACCAAACTTAGTTTGTATATTTGGAACCATCTGACTTGCTTCTGGACCCGATGGAGTGGGTTCTTTGGTTGTTGAGGTGCTGGCAGATGATTGTGGAAGGTTTCTGCACAGTTCTTTCACCTCTGCTGCAGAATAGTTATTGGGGTGCAATTGTTGCATGGGCCGAATCATTGTATGATTTCCAAATGAATATTTTTTTGCAGGGTTCCCCCTGGATAGTACAGCGCCATAGATGAGACAAGTCACCTTTGCAGCGTTTACCTTCTTTTCACCCCTTGGGATTTCAAAAAACCCCCATATAAAGTGCTCCTTAGGTTTATATGGGGCTTTGTCTTCAGGCAGGAAATGCCTTGTCTGCCTTCTCTCCTCGTCCTCCTCCTCCTCCTCCTCCTATTCTTCTTCAAAAAACTCCCATATAAAGTGCTCCTTAGGTTTATATGGGGCTTTGTCTTCAGGCAGGAAATGCCTTGTCTGCCTTCTCTACTCCTCCTCCTCCTCCTCCTCTTCTTTTTGACCACCAATGTGATGTTGTGGTAGTCCTTGTGGTGGTGGTGGTGGCGGTGGTGCAGATGCTCCAGCTGCTGATGCTACTATTTCTCTAACAATAGAAGCAGGTCTTCCTCACTCAAACAACAAAGTGAGAATGAGGAAAAAAGGTGGGGGCTTTCATAATTTGGAAACCAAAAGTGTTCTGAACCAATGAAAAGTGTTATTTTCAGGTCACATGACCAGACGCGCTTATGCTACGCGCCCCGGGCGCACCCGGGGGGGGGCGTAGCGTAAACGCGTTAGGGCGCGCCCAGGGGCGCTTACGTAGCGAGATCGTATGTGCTCGGCGCTTCCGGGAGCGCTTACGCCGTGCGTCATAACACGCATCACGCGGCTACGCGATACGTGACGATGATGTTTTCGTTCGCGGCAATAGCGCAAACGGGGCGCTCACCGGTACGCGAACCGGTGCGCGGCAAAACTGTGCTTACCGGTAAGCGCATCAATACGCGCCCCGGGAACGCTCCGGGGCAAAAAAAAACCATTAAAAAAATAGTATTATATAAATATACAATATAGGATTCATTTAAAAAAATATTACATTTCATAGCCATGTCATGAGTGATGTAATATGTGATGTCATCAGCAGTGCATTGCAGGCGCGCAAGTTATAGTGAGTCCAACTAACTATAACGTGGGAATTTCAATGGTTTTATGTCAGTAAAATTTCCAGATAACTCTAACTGGTGTGAAACCTATGGTTTTTCAGTGAATATATATCTATATATATATATATATGTATATATATATATATATCTATATATCTATATATATATATATATATATATATATATATATATATATATATATACTACTATTATAAAGAGAGAACTGTGTCCTTTGAGCCAGGTAAACTCGAGAAGTACACCACCAATCGCAACACCCAATACAGCATTGGAAAGGGGAGGTCCAGTAGATGGACATAGTCTATATAAAAACAATATATATACGTTATTTAAAAAATTTACAATAAAAAAATTTAGCCACATGGAGCGGCCTGAGGTACGTGAACTGCGGGGAGGAGCGGTGAAGTAAGGTGGACTGGACTGCAGCGGCGGCGGACAACAGCGCGGGGAGGAGCGGAGAACTTAGCCACACTGGAGCGGCCTGAGGTAGGTGACCCGCGGGGAGGAGCGGTGAAGTAAGGCGGACCGGAGCGGGATGACAGGTAAAGTTTAGCGCTGCAGCGGGGTGTGTTTACTGGCTTTGTTCGTTTGCAGCGTCAGATGCATGGCAACAGTGTTAGGGAGCAGGGCGTGTGCAGATTATTGGGGGCACTGAAGGTGACGGTGAACTTGGGCTGAGGAGGTGGTTGGGGGCCTGGGTTTTGGCGAACTGGAGCAAGCCTGATTGCCCCCGGACAACGTGGGAATGGAAGTGAGCCTGGGGTTAAGCAGAGTTAAGAATAAGTACCAGCGCCCAAAACTCTGCATAAAAGTACGGGACCAGTGCAATTACATGTCGGCGGGTGGAATATCAGCAAGCCTGATTGCACCCGGACAAAGTAGCACATGTAGCGGATCCTGTCCTAGTGCCGTTTGGTGTCTTTAGAGAAGCAGGAAAGGAGAGTAAGCTGGTGTTTGGTGCAGGACGAGGCCAGCTCACCAGGTTGGAGACTACAGGCGGGGCACATCGTGTCAGTCAGCATTTCCCTCCACCCATTGGGGATTTTATTTTGAACTAATTCAACTGGTTGCACACCCATCGCGCACTACTATATCCAGGATGCTCAGCGTTCCGCCACGCCAGCGAGGCAGGCTTTATTTAAGGTGCGCAGAGACATTACGTGGAATCAGCTGTTCTCATTACACGCCGCAGATGAAGGGAAAGGTCCCGAAATGCGTCCGGCGTTCACGTCACCAGAGGGGTGCTCCTGAACTACTATGTGCTTGCTGAGCTGCCATTAAACCCCAGAACTTACGTTTTCCTTGTGGTCTCCCTCAATTTGAGTGCCTGCAACTGTGTGTATGTATATATATATATATATATATATATATATATATATATATATATATATATATATATATATATATATATATATATATATATATAAATTACCTACTGGCGATAGCCAGTAGGTATATATAGTTAGGATTTTTTCTCTATGGGACTTTTGAAAATTCTATGTCTAATAACTTTGGCGTTTGTGGACGGAATCGGCTGAGATTTTCAGGAAAATGGCACATTTTGTTTCTGAGCAGCCCCTGAAAATTTGGGGGGGTTTGTCAAGGGGGGCCGAGAAAAAAGGGGGGTCCCAAAACGCGTTTTTCCCATTCATTTCTCTGTAGGGCGTTTGGCCTCACTTTTAGCTCGAACGGCTGAATGGATTTGCACGAAACTTAGCAAAATTGTAGGGACTGTTAGCCCGATGTGCCTTTGCTGGGTCTCAATATATGTGCTCCAGTGGATTTTGAGAAATTAACGTTTTAAAAAACAGATATATCTGTGACAGCGTCCCGGGTAGCGCTCCGGTTCGCGTACTTTTCGCGTTACGGAACTTTGCGAAGCGAAGCTGATTGGCTCTCCGGTGTCTGTCAACATTCTGAACAGTCCGGAACGGCCGTCATCTTGTCTCTCGATAGGATCGAGAGACAAGAGGAGGAGAAAAACGAAGGGGGAATTTAATGAAAGGGGGCAAGGTAGACCCCTCTTGACCCCCTAGGAATGATGTTGGGGTTATTAAAGGGTCCCGTGGGGCAAATAAAAAAAATTTGATTTTTCGCGGTAGAAGCGCTTCCCGGTTTGCGAACCGGATCGCGAAACGGGAATTCGCCATTTTGTGTTTCATTTTAATTAAATTACAAGATAGAGGAAAAACAATGTGAGAAATGGGTATAAAGGGGTACGGGAGACGTATCCTGACCCCCTATGTTTTCTGAGGGTGGCTGAGGATGCTCATATATGTTGATACATGTCTTTTTTTTTTGTTGCGTGACGTCTGTTAACGTTCGATTCGAAGGAAATCAGGAAGTGTTGACCGCCATTTTGTCACTGCGAGAAAATATATTGTTAAAAATAATTGTTATAAATTAATCCGTATTGATAAACATTGTCTTCGCCATCTTGCCTTTTTTCCAATGCCACACTTTTGTCGTGCACGGCAGCCATTTTAGATGCCTTGACCAGACCCACTCTCTGCACGCCGTCGATCCTCGGAATGGCCACGACGGAGCTACGAGATGGTGGTGCTCTCATGCTGACGCCATCTTCAGTCTGAAACATCCAGAAACACTGTAGACTACCAATTTGATGACTTCCGGTGGAGCCCCAACGTGACCTGGTAGGGAAGAACTTGCCCTCCCCTCTTTTGACTGATGGTTCTTGTTGCCTGTCCCCTCTGTTGTCATCTAACGGAACCTTTTTGGACTGCCGAGTGAGAAAAAAAAAGGTGGGGCTTTCATCATTTGGGAAAAAAAAATGTTTCAATCCAATGAAAAGTGTTATTTTTAGGTCATATGATCAAGCCTTCCATCATTAGGAAACCAAAAGTAAAATGAACCAATGAAAAGTTTTATAAACAAGTCACATGACCTGTTATGCGGCTTTGGGCTATAAAAAGCCTACAAAATCCGTTGGCCTGTGAGGCGGCGTCAGTAGCGGACCGATGTGCGAATAGGCCGAAGGCAGCACAACGCGCCGAGATCCGGATCACACCGAGGTGGTGTCCAGCAAGTTGCCGCACTGGTGTGGCCATCCTACAATGCTGCGCCGAAAGTTGGCGTGGGGTGCCCGGGGGGGGGGGAGGCGGCGCGAACGGGCCTCTATGGCCTCCCCAGGTGGAGGCACCTCATTTGCAGTGCGGCGCCCCTTACCGTTTCACTCGCCGTCCAGCTGAGTTGCGCCCGCACTTGCTGCTACAGTAGGCCAAAGGCAGCACAACGCGCCGAGATCCGGATGGCACCGAGGTGGTGTCCAGCAAGTTGCCGCACTGGTGTGGCCATCCTACATTGCTGCGCCGAAAGACGGCGTGGGGTGCCCGGGGGGGGGGAGGCGGCGCAAACGGGCCTCTCCCGCCTCCCCAGGTGGAGGCACCTCATCTGCAGTGGGGCGCCTCTTAGCGTTTCACTCGCCGTCCAGCTGAGTTCCGCCCGCTCTTGTGGCACAGTGCCTCACCCGCCATCCAGCTGAGTTCCGCCCGCTCTTGCGGCACAGTGCCTCACCCACCATCCAGCTGAGTTGCGCCCGCTCTTGCGGCTACAGCGTCTCGCCCACCATCCAGCTGAATTGCGCCCACTCTTGCGGTGCAGCAATAGGCGGCTGCAACAGGACTCTCAAAATGGCAGCCGGCTCTTTGGATTTGGGCCTGGTCCACTAAAATGGCCCTGGGACCCCTTGGAACTCGGACGCTTGCCTGCTAGGGCATGGGCCCCATTCCCGAAAGCGTCCCCTCTTTTGACTGATTGTTCTTGTTGCCTATCTCTTCTGTTGTCATTTAACGGAACCTTTTTGGACTGCCGAAAGGGGTTCTGGTCTGACCGCTGGTTGGTGGAGACATTTTGACTATATCCTGGAAATGCCCGGCCTCGCCCAAAATGGGAAACTAAAGGAAAACATCAGCTGAGTGTCATCAGCATAAGAGACCACACTGACTCCGCAGGACTCCACAACGTCGGCCAGTGGGGCGAGATAGACGTTGAAAAATAGAGGGCTGAGGGCAGAGCCCTGTGGCACACCACATGACAAGGGTTTATCCTCAGATTTGAACGGCCTTAGCAAGACCCTCTGACTTCTTCCTGACAGGAAGGACTCGATCCAGCTGATGGCAGTGCCGCCAATGCCTATCTGTTTGAGTCGGTCAAGGAGGATGGGATGGGAGACCGTATCAAAAGCGGCGGACAGGTCGAGGAGGACCAGCATGGCCTCCTCGCCCCTGTCCACGCACTCCCGGACCGTCTCCTACACCTCCAACAGGGCCGTCTCGGTGCTGAATCCCGCTCGAAATCCGGATTGTGAGTCGTGCAGCAAAGAATTGTTCTCCAAATATTCCGTAAGTTGTAGCTGCACAGCTTTTTCCAGGACTTTTGCGGGTTTAGGGAGAAGGGAAATGGGGCGGTAGTTGGCAAAAATAGTAGGATCAGCGTCTGACTTTTTCAGGATGGGAATCACCAGAGCCTCCTTCCAGGTGGTTGGGAAGGAGCCATGGTGGAGGGAGGCATTCCAGATGGAGAGGAAGGGGTTGGCTAGCGAAGGAGCTAGCTCGCCCATAAGTTTAGCAGGGACCGGGTCGGAGGTCGAATGATGTAATATGTGACATGATCAGCAGTGGATTGCGGGTGCGCGATATATAGTTAGTGCAACTAACTATATATGAAATTTCAATGGTTTTGTGTGAGTAAAATAAGGTTTTGTAAATGCTAATTCCTAACTATATATGGTCTATAACCCATGGTTTTTTCAGTGAATATATATATATATATATAGTTCCAAAGGTGTTTATTACCAAAACAACATGTTTCGGCTTCCAGAGAAGCCTTGATTGCGGAAGCCGAAACATGTTGTTTTGGTAATAAACACCTTTGGAACTATCGTTTGGTGGATGGTCATTTACTGAGAGCATACGACATTTTGCTTGCAAATAATTACGAGGATTTTTCACCCCGGCGTGCTCCGTACGCGAATTCCTGAACGGCCACCGGCAATCGGAAGAAGCGCGTTTCTCTACATATACATATATATATATATATTATATATATATATATATATATATGAAAAAAACCACCGCTCCGGTTACAGAAGGTGAGAGGCCACAGCAGGGGTCAGCAGGGAAAGCCTTTAATTAAATACAGCATAGGCACGATGCATTTCGGCGTTGTAGCCTTCGTCAGATGCCGCTGTGTGTCTGGAAGAGTCTCCACCCGCGCCTTCAAGTATCCTATGCTTGCAGCGATTGGAGGTTCAAAGTTCAGCCTCCAATCACATGTTCGCGCTGCCACTGCTCCCAAGTTGGACTCCAGTTCCCAGAATGCAGTATATTGAGGGCTGTGGGTGTAGTAGACAGAGTTAGTAGGGAAAGGGCGCGTTATGTGGAAATCATCTGCGCCAGACAGCAGTGAAGATGTTCAGCATCCCTGGGTCCCCTAGCTCCCAACCTGCGTTGCCAATGGTACAGCCGGGCCGTGAGTCGCAATGCCGGTGTGCAAAACGGTTCCTCGTGAAGTCGCGAGCTGCTGCTAGCATGGTCCCTGGCGTTATCTCACCAAAGTTCCGGTTCACAACCAGTCACGTTCACGGGTGGGTCGGCGTAGGGCTACCGGTCACCCAATACATCCACAAAGTACCTTTATCCGTTTGAATAAAATGTCGCCGACACTCAGAAAGTTGCTGTGCACGAAGGATTTAATAAAGCAGGAAAACAACGCGTTTTGCTTTACAGCTTGATCACGTTTACGTGATCAAGCTGTAAAGCGAAACACGTTGTTTTCCTGCCTTATTAAATCCTTCGTGCACAGCAACGTTCTGAGTGTCGGCGCCATTTTATTCAAACGGATAAAGGTACTTTGTGGATATATATATATATATATATATATATATATATATATATATATATATATATATATATATATATATATATATATATTACCTACTGGCGGTCGCCAGTAGGTAGTTATAGTTAGGATTTTTTTCAATGTTAAATCTCAAAATTCTATTTGGAATAACTTTGGCACCGGTTGACGAATCTGCCTGAAAATTTCCTGAAAATGGCCTCGTCGAGCTCCGGTCCTTCCTTGAAAGTTTGGGGGGGATACGTCAAGCGGGGGCCGAGATAAAAGGGGGGTCCCAAAACGCGTTTTCCCCATGTTAATTTCCATAGGGCGGTCGATTTCACTTTTAACCCGAACGGCTGAATGGATTTCCACCAAATTTGGCAAAATTGTAGGGATTGGTAGCCTGATGTGCCTTTGCTATGTCTCAAGATATGTGCTGCAGTGGATTTTGAGTAATTTAGGTTACAAAAAATATATATATCTATAGCAGCGCACCGGTGCGCGCACCAGGGAGCGCTCCGGGCGCGTGACGCGAGGTGAGCATGGAAAGCTGATTGGCTCTCGGGTGTCTGTAAACATTCGAAACAGTCCAGAGCGGCCGCCATCTTGTGTCTCGGTAAAATCGAGACATAAGAGGTGGCTAAAACAAAGGGGGAACTGACCATAAGGCGTCAGGGATAGACCCCTTTGACCCCCTAGGTTTGATGTGAGGGCTATAAAAGGGCCCCGCGGGGCATTTAAAATATTTTTTTTTTTCGTTTTGCGCGGGGGAAGCGCCCGGTACGCGCACCAGGTAGCGCACCGGGGAGCGTAAAATGAGGGAAAAAGATGACAGAGTTTTTAAAAAATGAAGTTTTTATTTAGAAATTGGAGGTAGTTCTAAAAAGAACTTTTTTTTTTCTTCTTTTTGTTGTTTTATATTTTTTTGTGTTTTTTGAACTTTTTGAACTTTTTTTGGCTTTTCTAAACAGTTTTATATTTTTTTTGTATTTTTTTAGGGGGAGAAACAAAAAAAGGGAATTGAAACTGGCTCAACTGGAGCAAAAAAACAAAAAACCCAAAAAATTACTTCTTTTTGGGGCACTTGTGATTATCACCTGCAAGGACGATGAGCTTAACGCTTTTTTCGCCATAGGCGATAAGCTTGCCACATGCAGAACAAGTGATTTTAAAATCAGCAAATCTCGGCTGAATGCAAGGCATCACCTCGGATGTTTCTGGTTCTGATGAGGTGGGTTGGTTTCTTTGGGAGGGGGTCCTTGATGACTGGGGGAGGTTACTGGCCAGTTCCCTGAACTCTGCACGAGAGTAGTTGTTTGGGTGCTTTCTGGTCATGTGCCGAATCATGGTATAGTTACCAAAAGAATATTTTTTGTTTGGGTTGCCCCGTGAAAGTTCATCATTGCAGATGAGGCAAGTCACCTTGGGCGCATTCACCTTTTTTTTCCCCTCTGGGATTGAAAAAAACTGCCATACAATGTGTGGTTTGGGTTTGTAAGGTGTATTTTCTTCTGGCAGCCATCTTCTTCTCCCCTCCTCCTCTTCCTCTTCCTCCTCCTCCTGTTCTTGACCACCAATATAATTTGGAGCTGGTCCTCTTGGTGGTTGTGGTGGTGGTGGTGGGGCAGATGCACCAGCTGATGCTACTACTGAAGCCATTATTTGGAGCAAAAAAGTAGAGAGAGCAACAAACAGGTCTTCCTCAGTCAAAGGACAAAGTCAGAATAAGGAAAAAAGGTGGGGTCTTTCATCATTTAGAAAAAAAACTGTCCTGAACCAATGAGAAGTGTTATTTTCAGGTCACAAGACCAGGGGCTTCATCATTATGAAACTAAAACTGTTATGAACCAATGAAAAGTGTTATTTTCTGCTCACATGACCCGACGCGCTTACGCTACGCGCCCGGGGGCGCGCAGCGTAAGCGCGTCGGAAGTTTACGTTGTGCGATCGTATTCGCTCGAGTACTTCCGGGTGCGCTTACGCCGTGCGTATCACGCGGTCGCGGCTACGCGATACGTCACGATCATGTTTTCGTTTGCGATATTGGCGCTCACGGGACGCTCCCCGGAGCGCGCCAGGGGGCGCTTTTCAGAAATACGCTTTTCGGGGCGCACTCCGGGGCGCGCTCTGGGAGCGCTCCCCCCAAAAATTAAAAAAAAAAAAAAGGGATAATTGTAGGGACAGGTAGCCCTATTCTGAAGTGGTTTGTAAAAAAATTAACTTTATAAAAATATGTATTGTGCTACATTGGGCTTAATATATGTTAGAGCCAAAATGTAGCCCAAATGTAGCCCAAAGTAGCCCAATGTAGCCCAAAGATGGCCACCAGAGACCTAAAATTGTAAATGTAGCCCAAATTTCAACTAGATGTAGCCCAACTGTAGCCCAATGACAGAATGTACCAGAGTGTTAAAAAGAACAACTAGAGTGCTAACAGTCTTATTTATAAAGTGAAACTTATAGTTAGGAATTAGCATTAACAAAACCTATGAAATTCACTGAAAAAACCATAGGTTTCACACCAGTTATAGTTAGGAATTAGCATTTAAAAAACCTATGAAATTCACTGAAAAAACCATAGGTTTCACACCGGTTATAGTTAGGAATTAGCATTTAAAAAACCTATTAAATTCACTGAAAAAACCATAGGTTTCACACCAGTTATAGTTAGCTGGAAATTTTACTGATATAAAACCATTGAAATTCCCACGTTATAGTTAGTCGGACTCACTATAACTTGCGCGTGCATTGCACTGCTGATGACATCACATATTACATCACTCATGACATGGTGAGTGACATCACTCATGACATCACTGATGACACCATCCTTGTGACACAGTGACAGACCTCCTCTCAGTGTAAAGTAACCCTTGAGACACATATTCAAAAATAGAAACTGAAATTTTTAAAAAAATGGACATACCTATATCAGTTACAACAAGCAATTCTGTACTTCCACTATCTATATACACATCCACTCATTCACCAACAGTTCTATATAGTCACTCATACATATACTCACTCATCATATGAAGAGATACACCTATACATCCTGTTACACACCAACATTCATCCAAAAGTTACTCACACACATATTCACACGTGCAAATAAACTATTGAACAACCATTTATTTGAATATAGAGTTATACACACACTTCCACCTTACTTCTATTGAAAATTACACATATTTATTCTCTTAAACAATCACTTATAGAAACACATACTTATTTAAACAGGAACTCTTACAATCTCTTACTCTCACATATACTCACTTATATACATCAATATTCATATATACTAGATTAAAACATATGTAGTTACTGATAAAGACACTAGTGAGACAGTCATTCACTCACTAACAAACACATATAGACACTCATCCACCCATACAGTCCTGTACATATGCTGTCTTCAAAACACATACAAACAAAGAGTCAGTCACTCATGCATCTATGTGCTAAGTAATACCCCCACCAAACCATATAGACACTCAAACTGATACTAATAAAAATATCAAATAACCCATATACATACGCATGTAGCTACTTATCAACACATGTAGCCACTTATACACAAAGTGAAACACTAATATATGTATTTAAATATTTAAACATAACTCACTAATATTTATTTTTCAGAAAGACACATATTCACTGGATGGTGTCATCAGTGATGTCATGAGTGATGTCACTCACCATGTCATGAGTGATGTAATATGTGATGTCATCAGCAGTGCATTGCACGCGCAGGTTATAGTGAGTCCGACTAACTATAACGTGGGAATTTCAATGGTTTTATATCAGTAAAATTTCCAGCTAACTATAACTCGTGTGAAACCTATGGTTTTTTCAGTGAATATATATATATATATATATATATATATATATATATATATATATATATATATATGTAGAGAATACATATATATATGTTTGTGTATATATATATATATATATATATATATATATACATATATATAAATACTATCAGCCCGTCCCGACTTTGTCCGGGGATGGCCGATGTTCAGTGTTGCCTTTACTTTTTGTTTGCGTAGTAATGTGTGTTTAATTCATCCGCAGGTTTTCATTGAGCCACACCTAATTTTGTTTTGCTGTCCTTGTTGAGAGTGTTCCCCCTGTGTGCGAATGTTGTTGTTTCCCAAATGTTGTAATTTGCGCCGCAAGTGCAGCAAGTGTTACAGTGGTCGCTCAGATATTTTGGCCTGAAATTGCTTGTTTGTGAAAGGGGCTTTCCCTGTTTACGTTTTCGATCCCTTTACTAATGTTTTTTGTTTTTGTTTTTATCGGCGCAAGTACTGGCAGTGTTCCACTGATAACGCAGAGTGTTTGTGTAAGTTTTAATTTTTGTCCGCAGCATACGTAAATATTCGGAGCCTTGTGAATAAAGTCTCGTTCGTGTTCCGTCAATTGGCTTTCTTGTCTAAGAAATGGGCGCCTATTTGTTTACGTTCCTCCCCCTGTGACAATGTTGTCGTTTGTAAAATGGTTAAACATTTGTTATATTTTTGTATCGCAACTCATGTGCGTGTTAATCATTGTGTGTCGTGATTGGTGGGCTGTGCAAAGCAACGCGAATGATTGGCGGCCCTTTTTGTAAGCCTGCCCCCTGTGGCACTGTATTATTATGGAAGGCGGCCCATTTTTGGATGTCATCCCACGAAGGTGTTAATGTTTGAAGGATAACGCCGACGAATCGGCGAATGTCGAGGCGAGTGATAGGTGGCCCTTTGCAAATGCGCGGGATGCACAGTTAAGTGTGTGCCTTGCACAGTGAAATCATTGAAGTCGCATTTGCGCTATGCACATTGAAGTGTGTGGTGAAGTGTGTTCCTTGAACAGTGAAATCAGTGAAATCGTTTGGCATATGTTTATTGTTTGTACTTCGGGCCATGCCCCTGTAAACGCCCACATCTTTTGTTTGACACGCCCCTCTAAACGCCCACATCTTTTCTTTGACACGCCCACAAGGGACTACTTTCCCACTTTTGGCGTTTTTGCTTTTTTAATGTATATGGTGTCCACATCTATAGCCTATGTCCTTCCGCTACATCTCCCCTTTCAAATGGTGTATTGGGTGTAGGGATTGGTGCAGTACTTTTTGAGTTTACCTGGCTCAAAGGTTTGTGTTCTCTCTTTATAATAGTAGTATAGATACATACATAAAAAGATAGACAGACAGACAGGGAGAGGGAGAGAGAGAGAGAGAGAGAGAGAGAGAGAGAGAGAGAGAGAGAGAGAGAGAGATAGAAAGATAGATAGATAGATAGATAGATAGATAGATAGATAGATAGATAGATAGATAGATAGATAGATAGATAGATAGATAGATAGATAGATAGATAGATAGATAGATAGATAGATAGATAGATAGATAGATAGATAGATCGCTAAAAAACCATGATTGACAAGCAGAGTTCCTTGTGAAAGATGGATTCCATCATCATAAAGACAACCGCCAAACTACTTGTATTACACAACATATAGGACCAATTATGCAGAAGCATTATCTAAAATAGTCAGCAGAAAATGCAAATTTTTGTAGCTCATTCTCTGGCAGTTATCTGCGCTGGGATCAACATTTTTGTGAAGACTGTGAATTTTATATACAAATGATGTGGCAAATTTGGTAAATCCATAATAATGCTAGAAAGGGTTGTATCCACTGAATCACATTAATCCACTGGCCTCACTATGGCTCCGTGTTTCATCGACTGATGTGTTATTTTTGTAGTTATTTAGAGGTCAGAGTCTACATGGGTAGAGCATTTTTTGTTATGCTAATAACTTTGGCACAATTTGACGAATGTTCACAAAACTTTTAAAAAAGAAAACAGTTAAACTTCTCAGCTCCCTCCTGGAAGGTTTTGTGATGATCCAATAAGGGGAAGCAGGACAAAAGGTAAGGGGGTCTAAAAATATTTATTCACTTTATTGTAAGTTTTGGGTAGTGATACATAAGAAACAGATTAATGGAGTAACACCAAATTGAGAAATACTTAGCACTTTACTCTGAAACTGTGCTTTTAATTATTTGCTATGAACCCATTTAGGCATTTTGTAGACATTTGCATTAAAAGTTGCACTTGGGTGGTCATGAACAGTTTTAAAAGTTAGGTATAGCTGGACTTTTGGTGTCCCAGTATGCTTTTATTGGCCATTTTAAAAGGGTTTAATCAATCCGAATTGGCTGGTCACAACCTCAACAAAATATTGTGACAGCCAATACAGGACTCAGGATGTGATCCCTAGTGTCCTGAAAATTATTTACGAAAATATAAGGGTCAGGGTGAGCACCCCTTGGCCTCAAGGGGCATGAAGTGGAGGGGGGCGAAGGGACCTTTTCTTGATCGACTGGAGAAAACATGAACAACAGGCTGTGGGAGCCATTCCATGCCTCAGTGATATGGTCTGCATCTGGGCTTTAACCTCTTAAGTGCTGCGTCGGGGCGTTGGCCGACGGCAGCACTACCTCCCCAGTGCTGCGCACGACCATTGCACGTCCATTCAGCACTAGTTCCAATGAACAGCGCAGCACAGGGGAGGGATGTTTGCGCGCATCTAAGGTGTTAAGTGGGATGAAAAAACTGGGGGGGGTCTCTCAAACAGGAGTGGCCAATGTAATTAAGGGAGTGGCTTAAAACACGTAAGCTAAAAATTTGTTCTTAGCATTGTGTGCCGCCCGATTTTTTTTTTCTAGTTTCTGTCATTGCATCCAGATATAGGATACAACTAGTAACATCATACGTACAAGTCAGGACTATTAGCGTGGTCAATGGTTGTTAGTTTCATAAGATAAATAAGCAGCAACTAACGCTTGTATATAACATTGAAAAAGCTTCCACTTAAAGCACTGGTGACACCACGACAATGGTGCTGCTCCTGAGTGTCTAAAAGAGAAGGGAAATCCAGAGAGAAAATTACTTACTGTTTTTAAAGGATTTCACTTCCCCAACCTCGCTCACCGGGCATGACGTCATGCCTTAACCTCCACTTGTGAGAAGTGAGCAGTGTGAGATGGCACACATCAATGTTTTGAGGCTCCCTTTAAAAAACTGCTGGTGCTCAGCATCAGTGAGACCCGGCCCACTCAAAGCCGTGGTCTGCATTGACATTCATGTAGCGAAATCTTTTTCTTATGGGTCACAAAATGGAACACAAATAGAGGGTAATGTTGTGAATGTCACCACCACTTGCCTTGTTTGCTCCCTTCACCACTCCCACCTCTACTCTTCTCTCATGAATCACGTGTGTATTTCCTCAATGGGGCCCTCACCTGCCACTTTCCCAAAAATATATGTATATTCCTAAATTAAGAAAGGCCTCCATTTCTTTCTTGAAGTGCCTCTTTGTAACTGGCACCTGGAGAATTGCCATTATCCCCTTTTTGGGGGCCCAGTCCGCTCTCTCTTTGAATGGTGGCCTTGGAGAAGAAAGAAAATGTTGTGCGAGATCTTGCAGGATTTGGAAACATCACATGATCAGCAGCCATTTTTACAGGAGTGAGTTTTTTACCATGCCCCAGCCATTAGGCAGAAGCCTGGGCTTGTTACTCCCCATGGGAGTGAGGTTGTCATTTCCTCTTTCTGGTGCAACTTACCTGCCCGCAAAACCTCTTACCTTCAAGACACCTGGACTCCGAATAGCTGTTGGCTGCTCGCCCGGCAGCCTTCTCGCCCTTGGCTCTTCAACCTTAAAGAAATAAGACAAGGTCAACAAATCATTATTCAGTATAAACCTACTAAGGTTAGAGCACTACAGATTATACAAGAGAACCCGACTACATTTCTGCAATAATTTGAGACTGAGCGATGGGAATACACACACCTTTTTGATTTGTGAATTCAACAAACTTTTGACTTTCTAACAGAAAGAACTTTGAATTGCTAATCAGCATTTAGTGTTGTGAAGAAAAAGCAACCAAGAACTTTGTATTTGAAGGATCTAAAAGTAAGTGTGGAATAACAGTTCGTAGCTATTTATAGTACAAAAACGTTGCAATACCTGCCGGGTGAGGGTGATTTTGAAACCAATGAATATTGTTTGGGAAAGTTTTCAAATGATGTTCCTAATGGGTTGTGTTTTACCTGAGAAAAGCATCCAAGGCTTGTCCTTGTCGCTCTTTCCTAAGCCCCTTCTCCATTGGGGACTATTGCCTTGCTGCAAATTGTGCACTAAGGGGTTGGGAGGTATGTCCTCGCTCCTGCAGAGACCCTGTGACTTGCAAGTGTGTGGGATAGTCTTACAGGTGTAATCTAATTATAGTCACAATATAAACCAATTGTTTGTTGTACCATACTAATTTTAGGAATTATGGTGTAATCTAAGGTGATTTGACCCTGTAAAAAATGTGCCCATCTGCTGGGATTTGATGAGCCATGATCTCACACAGGTTATAGAAGGTGGTCCCGAAGCTAAAATGAGAGCACAATTTCTATAAGTGCATGACACACTTCCTCAGTCATGTGAGAGCAAAGTCTCATTTTCTGAGAAAAACATGTACTTCCAAAAGCAGCATCAGCTTGTCAGTTGATTCCCCCATGTATTAACACAGCTTAGCCCAGTGCTCTAATGAACAATTAGAGCACTAACATTATGTATTCATGACACAACTGTGGCAAACTCAAGCCATTTGGATGGAATAAAAGCTTCTAAACCCAAAGCATTTCTTTAAGAAAATAACATTACGAGGGGGAGTTTATTGTTTTTGCCGTAGAAATTACGGGTTAGTGCTCTAGAAAGCTGAAATGAAAACACATGTTTTGTGAAGCGTTTTCAAATATCTTCCAAGGCAGTGAAAAGAAATGTGGCAACATGTAGTCACATTATCCATTGAAAAGATGTTTTTAATTTGTTGGCTTGCTATGAATTTGTTTCCATTAGTGACTTCCAAGTGCACACTTTTTATTATCATGCACCATTCTCTTATATATTTTCTGTATTATATGTTTATTTTAGTCAATAAGGGAACTTAACTCCTCATGTTTTGATAAAATAAGGTGTTCATTTAAACTACATTTTCTTGTATTCTTTGTATCTTTGGGTGATAATGAAACCGTTTTTTAAGCCCTCTGTTACACACCTGTTTTGGTCTGCGCTACAAAAAACGGCAAATAGTTAAATTAATTAAGTCTACAAGCAGAAGGCACTGAGTTTAGTGAGTGTTAGAAATGGGGTTCCTGGTTGGCTAGGGATGCACTTAAGCCAGGCAGAACCCACAACTCTAGTCAGGGCAACTAAGTTACACACCAAAGATAACCTGTGCTCGACTCTGGTAGCTTGGCGCAGAGCAGTCAGGCTGATCATCAGAGGTAATGTTTAAAGCGTTTGTGTAAAACACTCACGCAGTAACACAATGAATACACCACAAAAGAGACTCCACACAGGATTATATAAAAAAAATATAGTATATTTCAAATAACATAGAGACCAAACTGACATTCCTCATAAATTATGTGCCTATTATGCAAATGCTGAAGTAATACTTATTATCCTGACAGTGCAAAAATCAACACTCCATACTTTGGAACATCAGGGCATGAAAATAAGTAGAGATTGTAGGATAGACAAACAAAATCCTCTTTGAAGAAACACACGTGTATCTAGTGGTGGACGGACACTCCTTCAATTACTTTTATATTTGATTTTTTTTACTAATTGTTTTTAACTGTCTTTTATAATCTGCTTTCTTTTATTGCCGATGGCTATTTGTAATGGTTTTTATTAACTGCACAATAAAGCACTACTACTAGAGATTGTAGGAACAAACACATAAATTACCAGGCATCACTGTGAGTACAAACATCTCCACATATTGCCATCACTGCATCAGTAAATATAAACTCTCTCAGTCATCAGGACCCCTTCCTTCCTATTGACAAGGTTACAGTACTTGTAGAGCACCTGGTCGAAAAGGGGGATGCAGACTCAGTGGGAGGGCTCCAAACCTCCTGCACACCTAGTAGGGGTGAAAAAGTTAACTAAAGCAAGTTATTACATGAAGCAAATCCACTTCCTGATGACAAACAGGGTCTCCGTGGAGGATTTAGGCCACAGGGCAAAGTACCACCCAGTGAACCAATACCCTCAAGGTATGTGTAAAAACGGGGGAGCTCACACTGCAGAACTTAGATGAACATGCGGGATAATCACTATGCGGCTAACCGCAAACATGTGGTGTGGCAACCACCACCTGTGAAACTTAGCTCTGATTCCAGAGCAGGGCCACCAGCATAGGAGCGTGGGATGGCAGTGTCTCCTCCGCAGTACCTGAGAAGGTCAGGCAGTGATCACGACCCAGCAACGATGGTCCTCAATGAGTTTCCCCTCTCCAGTCAGCGGTCTGCAAGGAGTGCAGTGCCGCTTACAGACAAGCAGCTGACAACCAGACCGATAGAAGGGGTTGCACTATGTCGCACATGTTCAGACGGTGCTGCTAAATACTGGGAGAAGCGACCTTTGTCACAGAGTAGTGGGCGGGGCCAGGCTTTTCTCGGGTACTGCTTCCGCGCCAGAGGACAGTAAGAGGATCTGGTGCCTATTTAGACTCAGACTTGGCCACAAGGGATGAGCGAGTACCTGAGGGATGCAGGCATGGAGCACCAGGCCCAGCAAGAGTTCGGCAGGTGCTGTTCCTCCCAGGCTCCAAGGTCTAGACTCCTACAGGGGCGCTTATGTCAGCTGTTATGCTGGGGAGTACCAAGTGCTCACCACACGCTTCAATGTGGAACCCGAAGGCAAGAGCCCATGCCTCAGGTTCAGGCAGGAAAATGAAGCGCTCAACACACATTAGTGAAGAAAAGTAAGGCAAAAAGCAGTAAACAGTGCTCACCACAAGCTGGTTTCAAAGTCACACTTTAGTCTCCGGGGGAACAATCACTGGGGCACTAAGTGAACCAGGGAGCTGCAGAGCAGCATTAACCCTGCTCTGGCCCTCGGAAAAACACTGGTGGGGGAAACACAAGGCAGGCAGCAGTAGGCAGGTTGACCAGCAGTCCTAATGACAATATTTTCTGGCAGCACCACGGGGTCCTTGCAGAACAGAGTCAGAGAGCAGCTGGCAGCAGGTCAACAAACAGAAAAGCAATCCAGTGAGCAACCCAGAAAGTAGCAGGCTGCTGGGCAACAGCAAAGGAGCAGTCCAGATCAGTCATTTGAGCAGATTCAGTTCCAGTTCTAAAAGTACTCTGCAAACATTGGGCCAGAGCACCTGGACTTAAACTAATTTTTTTTTTGATCTAGGGGTGACTTCAGAAGAAACCTTAGAAATGCCCAACACTCCATTTTCAACCCCATCTCTGGCTCCAGACATCAGTAGGGAGTAAACCAGTTCTTTGTGTGAGGGCAGGACATAGCCTTTACAAATATAAGTGCGCCCCGTCACCCTCTCTCCCAGCTCAGAAGACTATCAGTATGCATATGCAACTGTGTCGCACCCAACCCTTTTTGTGTGATGGCTGTCTCATTAGTATGCACAAGGTGTAGCTGTCGCACAGGCCTAGATGTGGATTGGAATCAGACTGCAAATCATAAAGAGCCATAAGCACAGAGAAATGCCCACTTTCTAAAAGTGATAATTCTAAAATAGTAATGTAAGATTCAACTACACTAGTAAGCAGGATTCCAAACATACCAAACATGAGAACACTACTCCTTTCAGATCAGGAATTTCCACATAAAAATATGTAAGGGAATTCCCAATGCTAGCCTATGAGATAAATAGGCCTCACAGCAGTAAGAAACCAAATAGGCGGTTTTTCACTATCAGGACATGCCACATAAAAAGGCACATGTCCTAACTTTTACTTACACAGCACCCCGCTTATAGGGTTGCCCAGGGCCTACCTTATGGGGTGACTTATATGTAGTAAAAGGGGAGTTCAAGGCTTGGCAAATAGTTTTAAATGCCAAGTCAATGTGGCAGTAAAGTGCTCACACAGGCCCTGCAGCGGCAGGCCTGAGACAGGTTGAAAGGCTAAGTCTGCGAGTAGCGCAAGTAGCACTGCAGGCCCACTAGTGGCATATGATTTGCAGGCCCTGGGTATATCGAATAACACTGTATAAGGAACTTACAAGAAAATTATATGTGCCAAACAGGTGTAAACCAATCATACTAAGTTTTACGGGGCGAGAGCATGCATTTTTGCACTGTATAGCAATGATAAAGTACCCAGAGTCCAAAGCCAACAACCAGTAGGTCCGAAAAATAGGAGGAGGAAGGCAAAAAGTTTGGTCATAACCTTGCAAAAAGGGGCAGGTCCAACTGTGAGGTAGCACAAAGAAACATATAAGACCTGGTAGGAATTAATGTTCTACTTATTCTATGCATATTCTTTCGCTATTGTAATCAAAAGAAATTAACTTGAAAGGGTTCTCTGCAGCTGGTATTCAACTATAACATTATCTGAACATGTATTTTTGCAAAAAAAGCAGTTCAAAAGCTTGTCATGCCTGGCCAGCTTAAATGCCTACTATTCCATTGCATTTGCCTGGAAGCATAACTAACAACATTTCTGTAATTACCGAAATCTGTGAAAGGGTTCCTTTGAACCAAGCGTCACTCCTAACATCAGAGGTTATTTAGTGTTGCAAATACACATTAGGCTTGAAGCTAAAAGGAAAAAAGCAAAGCTGGTAAATACACACATCTCCATTCGTATTGTTCTGATCACGCTCAGTGAATAAATAAAGATCAGTCAAAGGAGTGTACAGCACAAAAAAGCAATATTTACCAAACCTGTTTCAGGACATCAACATTGAACTGTCCTGGAAGTGAATTGTACTACTACTATGGGCCTAATATATACTTTGACAGAACGTTCTCAATCCGTCAGGATGGCGGAGGATATTACCCTCACCACCTCGATGGACTATGGTCCATCAAATTTAGAGATGGTTGCCTCCCCAGTGGTCATCTCTGTACATTGAAAGGAATAGCTGTCACATTTGCCAGATGGCTGCAGTCACTTTTGATGGCCTTTTACCAAACTTTTACCCAGATTTTTTTTAAACATAAGGTCAGTCCAGCCCTGAATGAGGTGGGTTTGGCAGACAGTATACTCCGTTTTGTTTGGGATGGAATAACCTGTCCACAAAACATCAGGCCCTGAGACTACTATCTCGTGCAATCCAAACTAGTGGGTGTGCCTGTTAAGGGACTCTTTTAGATTGCACAGAGTATAAGTGCGAAAGTATGATATATAGAAGTTACTTATTTTTACATGTGTTTTTCACTTCAATTAGACCATTCTTCCTAAATATAAAAGTTCAAAGAGTACTCCCATGTTCAAAACGTTATTACTACCACCACCACTACTACTACTGTTACTACTATTATCACTCCTACTACTAATTATAATAATAATATTTTAGAAAATTACATTAACTTTTAATTGGGGTTTAATATTAAGTTTTAAAACGTTTTAATAGCATTACTAAAGATTAGATATTGCATTACATTGGCATTTATATAGCAATGTGTTAGCTACTGTGATGCACGATGCACTTTGGCGCAGTAAAGCAGTTGCACGTAGTTGGTGTGTGATAACATTTTAGATGTCTACACAGGACTGGTGGAGAGGGTCGAGTGGTGTGGTTCACTGGTTAGAGGCGGCAGACCCAGGAGCAGAGGACGGCCTGGGACCAGGGTTCAATTCCCGACGCGGCAGGGTCGTGGACCAGGGTCAGCGGACTCAATAATTCTCACCTCAGTGCTGACTCTAACCAGGGATCACACTCAGCAACTCTGGGCATTACCTTGCCTCATCTCCACAACGGCCCCCCACATATGCCGGAGATGTCTGGTTTCGCCTTGGAGATACCCAGTAGGGACCATCTCACAGGGAAAGCCAGGATGGGTACCCAAGCGGTCTATTGCGCAGAGATACTCCTTCGGGAGTCGATTCTAGCGCGTTAGAAACCCGCAATTAATGAATTTAGTTTGTACATGCAGGAAGGATGTTTGCTGTCAAGCATGAGGTTTGCGCATTGTCCTTTAACCATTTTATGGTGAACTTTTAGCTGGACTTACACATAGCATGTAGCAAAACTACCTGAGTGGAATAGGAGTGCTAGACATACTACTAAGTATACTTGTCATATTTACCTTATAGAAAAAAAGAGTTTGTGAGGTCCACCCAGATGCGCTGGAGGATTACAATGGACACCACAATGTCTATGATGTACCATTCTTAATCAGTGGAAGCAAAAACTACAGTCACTTCATTAAGGGGTCTATAGGGTACATCTAAACATGAAGAAGGGGTTCGCCATGAACATTCACAGCAGAGGTCTCTGAAGTAGCTTCAAGGAGCTGTAACGGTGCAAGACAGAGAAAATCACAGATACCTCAATAGAGATAGTATGATGCAACTCTCAGGAATGGTTCATGCTCAAAGGAAGGACAACCATAAACACTTCAGTAGGTGGCGCATAGTGTCATAAAAACATATCTAGTGCTTACTGAGTGTTTAGACATATGGAGCATTTATAGTGCTTAAAACTATAGTTTTGCCACTTGAAGAAGTGTAAATAATTGGCACTATCAGGTGTTGTCTCCCTAAGGAAACCACGGGTGATCAATAGACGCAAGGAATTATGCATTTATAATGGCAACCTAAAACCTAAGTGAGGACATTTTTCATAAAAAATGACAAAGTTCACACTTAGTAAATGAGACGCAGTGTTAAATTTCAAAGGCCAAATCCTGAATTCCTAAATAAAGTAGTTTAACTGTAAATTACAACAGTGTGTTGAAATAGAATGAAGGATCAAACACTGTTTTTTCAGAAAGCTTCCAATGATCATAAATATGATCACTCGACAAGACTCCTGCCTGCTGTACCTTCTGTAAGATTAATAAAGGAACCGGGAAAAGCCATATAAAATATAGAACGTGGGCTGTATGACTGATTAAAGAAATGATCCGCATTACAAGAAAACAGAATATATGATTACTCCAGAGAAAACAGAAGTAAGGGCTATGAGTGATGCTCTCTACTTTGATGAGGCCCTATACGGTGCATTTCACATGCTTCTGTAAGCATGATTATCTTACTGCAATCTATAAATTATGACAGCCGTTCTTGCCTCTTATGAATAGACATATGCAGCCGAAGACGAGCAAGAAAGAGATTTCGTCTATGAGTCTTCCCAAAATTAATTTGATCTATACATTATGTGGTACTAAAGGATGAGTTGTTATTTTAAAGACATGTATGGCTAGGTATTGACAAACTAGTTTTGATTTAGAGATCATTAAATAAGCACAAACTGCTGGACTTTATGAAGCATTTTATAAAGTAAACACAACAATATAGGGTTATTTTAAGTAATCATCAGACGCTACTGACTCATAGGATCTTATTACTATGGTTCAGAGTTGTAATTATCCCGAAGAGACTCTGGGTTTGGAATTATAAGGGCTGCAAACTCCAGACCCTACGATTTTGAGTTCGAAGATAAGGGGCATGGAAGCAGAGGGGCAAGTGAAGCAGAGGGGCTTGTGGGCAGCTGCACTGTCTGGCCCTGGTCTGCTCTGCAAAGGCAGAATGAGGAGCAGCAGGAAATGCTCTGCCCTCACCTGCTCTGCCCTCCACCTGCACCCAGCGCCACAGCAACCAAGCTCCGGCCCGAAATCAGCCCTCTATATATCTACACCCTGCTCCAAGCAAGAGGTCGAAATTTGCGTTTTTCTGTGAATTTGAAAGTAGAAACACAGATGGATTTGTATGCGATATTTATAGCTTTGTGTATTATTCCCCATCCCCTTTCCGGAGAATTGATGAGAGGACGCTGGTCTGAATTGGAGTTAATATGCCTTCTGTATACCCGCACCCATACCAGGAAACTTGAGATTAGGGTCATAGGTGGAATCAAATACATCACTAGCATTTTGAAGGTCAGATGTGTTATTCGTAAATTTCTCTAGTTAAAAACGATTGAGTCAAAACATTTTGATTTCCATCTCGCTCAAAGACCTTCACTATCAAAAACCCAGCAAGTAAAAGCTAAGGCTAGGTCATTTGGGGAAATAGTCGAAGTAATCAAAATTAAAGTTTCTAAGTCCTAATTAGTGCATCAATTATCATTCAAACATAATACATGAATATTTCTCTGCCTCTGGCCTTTCACAAAAGTTAAGGATGTACATTAAAGCCAAAGAAATGCTTGGCATTATATAAAACAACTGGGACCATGCATTTATTAGTTTGAGGCTCCGTGCACCTGAGCACTATGTTTTTCCAAGACTGTAAGCCTTGCCTGTGCTCGCAGGCCACTTTGAGACACAGCCTGCTTAACTGTCATTTTAGTCTGATTATACAATTACCTTGATACATGAAAGCAGAAACAAACCTTCATTTGTAAAGCAATGTTTTGTTGTTAACGGTTATTTATCGGTGTTGGATGTGCTCTCTTCATTTTAATAATAGCATATTTCTATATAGTATTTATTATACGACCCGTTTCTGTCACTTCAAAGCGCTATGTATGTAAACCAGGCGCTACTGTTACCCAATTTAATAGTAATAGAGGAAAGTGCCTTTTCAAGCACAGTCCTTCATAGTCGCCTCCTAGAATGAATGTTTCTGGGGCATGTTCTGGTTGACCTTACCTGTGAGTGCGCGGTCTCACCTGCAAGGATTCTGAAGCGACAAGTAAACTATATTAAGAGCAAGCAGGATCTTCAGACTGGCAGGATGCAACACAATGAGGCCCTTTCTCCGAGTTTTAATCCTCTCGACTGAACTCATGGCGCTCACTCTGTATTTCTATTACAGTTGTTCTTTTATTGCACTGTTCAATCCACATGTCCTGCTAACATCATGAGTCTTTGCAATATTAGACTTGCAAATCGAATAAGAGAGCTTCCCACCTCGTATCTTGTTACTCAAATAATCCACTTTCAAAGGTAGCCTTTACTAATAGTTTTCAAACATAACCATTTCCAAACAGACTTTCTACTATATGGTCTGAGGGTACACTAAAAGAAACACTAACAGGTTATGAATATTTAAGCGTTTTTGACGGCATACGTGGGGAATCAAGGCTGTTAATTATCCGGCAGCACAAGAAAGGGTAATTAGCAGCCATTATTGCCACACAGATGCAGGAAATACGTCTATTAGCACCTCCACGTACACCAGAAGCGCACTATGAAGGGAAAATGGCTTATCTTGAGTCTTATCTTTCTTTTAATTGTGTGTCTTTATCTTTCTATGAAGCATTTGTTCCTCGCCAAGTACTGCCACAGACAGAAAAGCCACTGTCCCTTCCTTACTATAGCCTTATAGCCCGCCTATTGAAGGCCCGCTGCAGCGTTATAGGCCCGTGCCGAAGGCGCAGGACTTTAACAAGAAAGCGGGTCTTTAATAGCCGGTATAGCCTTGCTATGAAGGGAAATAAGGCTATTAGAACATTCTGCTACTAGAGGGCAGCATGTTCTAACAAATTAAACAAAGGTTTCAGGGATCGCGAGGGGATTGAAATCCCCTTAGGCTCTCTGAAGCCTTTGTTTAAAGCCACAAAGAAGCATTGGAATATTGGAGCTCCGGGCTTATAACAGCCATTATAAGCCTGGAGCTACTCCATTGTTTTCGTTGGAGCTTCCAATGTTCCAATGTTCTAAGAACTGATATTGACTCCACCCGTTGCCTGAAAGCAAGCCTCATCACCTACAGAGTGTTTGTTTTGTACTTTGGTCGGCTTCTGCTATTGGTTGGTAAGGATTGTTGCCGTGCAGCAACAAGTGGAGCCAGCATCCTATGGCAGCAAAATAGTTTCTTTTCTTTACACAGCCACAACTGGAGAGAAACAGAAAGAAAAGAAACAACTAGCTTCTTCAACACATTTCCACCAGACTAGCCCTCAAACAGCACAAGGGACGGACGTTTGGAGCTTGAAACCATGGAGGAGAAGCATCGTTTAGAACGATGGAAAAACCACGAATGTCTTTACAATGAAGACTTTACAATGAAACTGCCTGCACCATGACTGTTTTTACAATGCCTTTTTTTACCACACGTATGCCTTTACCACCTGTGCCATTACAACAAATTGCGTGGTAAAAAATGTACATTTAACCCTTTGCATGCTGGGACCCCGGCAGAGCAAAAAAGCATTTTTTTTAATTCACAACGATTTTCATGAATTTTTGTGAACTTGTCATGAATTAAAAGAAAATGGTAATATAGCCCCCGGGTGGGCCAGATCCCAGGTGAAGCACAGTTTAATAAATAAAATGGGGGGTGTACAGGGTCCTCCTCCAAAGGCATGTTTATGCCGCGGGAGCATGTCTCAAAAATCATCTATCTTAAACCACAATCAGGGGATTGCTGTGAGCGCTGTGGGCCTCATTACTAGTTTGGCAGTGTGGGAGTGGGACTGCCCCGCTCCTGCACAGCCAAACCTGTGTATGAACCGCCAGCCAGATCAAGAGTTTTCTCCTGATCTGGTGGGCCTTTTTTTGGCATTCCCCAGGTGGGAATGTCAAAGCCAGCACCTGCACGGCATGGACGACTGCATTCCATGCCATGCATGTACTGGGGTTCATGTACATAGGGGGTTACCTGTTGTGTCCCCGTCTGTGTATCCACATGGTGTGACACCACAAGGTGGCCCTGTAGGGCCCCCTTTGATTCCTCTCCGCCACGGTTTGGATGGAAGGCTCACCGCCATGAAAACCATGGCAGAGGTGAAACTCATATTATGATTGGTAGGACTGCAGCAGTCCCGCTAAACATGTTGCCCCTAGAGAACGGTGATTGTGGCAGTTGCGGCTGTCTCAGAATGGCCCAACTGCCCTAGTCGTAACAGGGCAGTCAGGAGACCAACACCGTGATCTGGCAGTCCGTGGACTGCCAGACTTATAATAAGATCCCACAACAGTACTCATTATGTTCAATCCTTGACTGTGATTAGCCTTTTTCTTTATCTCTATTTGAAAGTGTGAAGTACCTAGAGCACATGAAAACATGCTGATATCATCATGGCCAAAGCTCTTTAAGCTGACATGTTTTTGTGGTGAGCTTAGTAGGTTCACCGTTTGGCTTTAGCCTCTGAATTGAAATTGAAACACAATCACTATAGAAAATTATCAGAGGCAATGTGGATTTATTAAGTTCTGGTGAAGAAACCACACAGAACCAGACCGAAAAATGCATTTTTTATGTATATAAATGTGTGATGTGTTGTTTTGATATCCAAAACATGTGTTTGTTATACAATTTTTAATGTTGTTGTGTCTTCAGTGTATGTTATTTTATGAATATGTATGTTAACATTTTAAAAAAGAATCTTCTTCCTAAACAATAAAGCAAAGAGATTTTAATTAATTAAAATGAATCAATATAAAAACATTTTCAGATCAGATTGTTTAGGTCATTTTGGTCTTATTATGAAAGGTTAATTGAATGAGCATCGGTACTGGCACATCTTGAGATTTTTTCTTGTAATTGGGCCCGGCCTTACTGATTAAGGACCAAAACCCTTTTTGTTATTACTTACTTTATAGTGAGGCAAAGTACTTTCCCAGAACTCTATTGGAAGCACTTCAGGCTTGGGCAGCAGAGCAAGAAATCATACCATTCAACCAAACTGGTTTTTCTAAAGTCGCTGTTCATGGACATGGCAAAGCCATCAATCTCCATCTCTGCTTTATAGACTTCAGGTCAGCATTTGACAACATAGATCGAGCAAGAATCTGGAGAAAACTGCCACTCTGGAAGATTCCGGAAAAATCATGCTAATATGCTTACACACAGGCACCTGGGTGCAGGTAAAACTGAGCAATGGCACACAATCTTCAAGGCGCATTTCTATCACCAAAGGGGTTAAAAAGGATGTGTGCTCATCCCAACCCTGTTCAATCTCTATATGGTGGACTTGATGCAGACCTTTAACTCATGTAGTATCTTATACCCTGATGACGTGGTTTTGGTTAGTTACATGCAAGTGGGTATGCAACACCTCCAAAATACACTACAGAGATATGAAGCAGACAACTTCCTTGAAGGGAACCTCGAGAAAACCAAAACAATGTACATAAAAAGGAGAAGGGATAAACCTCATGTCTGGTGCCTGGGCAACACCCAAATTCAGACTGCAACTAGTTATATCTAGAGGTAACTATTGATAATGGGAGCCAATTTGCTAGACAGCTGGAGATGAGCAGAAGAAAAATGATGGGTCTAGCAAGAACCCTGAGGCATTTGAAATCCAAACTGACAGGCCCCATGCTATCCCCTCTCCTCCAGGTTGCACAATCTATAATTCTGCCAACCATCACATATGGCAGTTAAACCCTGGGAGGAAGAGACTAATGAAAACCTTGAACAGCACGCTGGTCAGGGCCTATAGGCTAATTTTCAACACATCGATTTATGCCTCAGCAGTACAGATCCAGCGTAAGCAAAATGCGATGCAGGGTGCGCTACGAAATTTGTTTTATTTATTAAATTGTTTACTTACCTTCAATTATCCATACTCCAGTTTTTAGCACCCCCCCCACCCTGCCCCTCATCCGCCCCGCCTCTCCCCCCACCGAAACTCCCTCCACGGGCCGTGGCTGCTAGCAAGACAGGAGACCTACATAACCTGTTAGCACAAAATCAGGAACGCCACCCAAACGGCCTAAATTGCCCATTTTGGCAAGAGCTCCAGCACAGATCAACATCACCAGCAGGACATTTCCTACAGGAATCTTTCGCAAACACTGGACTCCCCAGCTCTGGGAAGCTCTGTGATAGCTTTTTTCAAACCAGATGACCTGCAGTTAAACTTCTAGTAATATTTTTAGCACTCGTAGAAAACAAACTGTCAAGTGCTAGTACAGACACGTCTCCTGGAATGCCCAAGGCTGCTTAAACTTAACTTACAAAAGCATCTATGTTTCTGTCCCAGAACGAAGGAGTGGGGGAATTCAAAAGACTCTGATCAAGACCACTGTTGCTGAGGACTATCTTTTCTAACAGTCTGACAAATTTTAAATTCTCTTTTACCACTACTGGACAGAAAGCAATCCGCTGTTCTCTCAGAGGTGTCTTTTCTCTTAAATCACCACTCTCCCTAGTTGTTTGTACAGCAAAGCTCATGCATCTATGAACACACACTGTAATTTACTATCAATTAATTTCCGCTTTCTCTGGCAACAGCTAACAACCTGTTAGATTCTTTTTGTAATTGTGTATCTATTTATTCGACCTTTATTATGCAGTAGCATCACATCTACTTTTAAAATGGAATGATTTTATCAATTTTAATATTGTGATGGTTTTAACTTGCTATATACAATAAAGATTAATTACATTACTCCTAATTTTACACCAATAATGTTAATGATAATGATTAAAAGTAACAGCATTGTACTGCTCTGTCATCATCAGCCTGTATTCTGAAAACGTTCTGCCTAAAAGCAGCTAAATGGAAGGTTTTAACTACAATGAATGAAAAGTTATTTGCCATTCAGCTGCCATTCACGTGGGTGAGGGAGGGTTAATGGCCATTCTTGCATACTAGCCTTATGAACTGTATGCACATTACCCAGGAGGCATTGTTCTGGACTGGAAAAAATCATATGTACTAGACCAGTCTGTAACATAGATCAGTGGACAAATGTGCATGCTATAAAGTGGTGACCAACCTGCAGGTGATTGTCCTGAACCTTATTTTACTCAACTAAGTTGATTTGTTTTCCACAGTCTCCATCTCTCCAGAACAATTTCTATATTTTTGTTCACAAGCCCTTGCCTAACTGCAATGGCTGTGCAAAAGAGATGGCGAAGAGGCCATGCACTCTGCTATATGATAATTGTTGGAACTGGCCCTTCTTGCAGGGTCATCCCCAAACTTTTTGCTTCTTCCTCCCTTATTTTTCCTGACTATAGTGCATATGCTCACTGTGTAAATTATGATTGTGATTGGATATACATGATTGGCATATTTGTATCACCATGAAGTCCCTAGTAAAGTGCACTGGGTGTGCCAGGGCTGGTGATTACAAACGCTACTAGTGGGCCTGCAGCACTGATTGTGCCACCCATATGAGTAGCCCTAAACTGGTGTCTCGGGTCTGCCACTGTAGTGCCTGTGTGCAGTCCAGGAACTGCCATGTCCTCCTGGTCAGTGTCCCCACTGACCAGGCCTAACCCTTCCCTTTTTGTGCACATTGGTCACCCCTATGGAAGGCCCAAGGTACCCCCCTGGGCAGGGTGCAGTGTATGTAAAAGGTAGAGCATGTACTAGTGCAGGTCACATGCTCTGGTAGTGAATTGCAGCCATTTTCGTTTTTCATTATTGCAAGGCTATCTTGCTTTATAGATTAACATGGGGGATGCTGGGTACAGTGGCTTTCATCATTTCTTCCCATAGGAACAAGATAGGACATAAGTATCTAGAATTCCTGAACTCAGAATTTAATAACACATCTTTCAGGAAAGGTTGTTTTTAAATCCTGTGTTTGAGAACAGCACTTTTAGAAAGTTGCTGTTCTCTTGTCTGACCCTTCTGTGTGCCTTGGCCTGTTTGTGTATTGACTGTCTGGTTTGAGAGTGACAGGGGCTGGGGATTCCCCAGGAGGCTGGCTGAGTCAGCCCTAGCCTGAATGACTGCATTTGCAACCTGAGTGGTGGGAGGAGTTAGCACCTGGGCCTGAATAGTGCCTGCCTGCCACAATGCTGGCTCCACCTCCTGCTGGGCGGCTGACGACCCTGCCCGTCACTCTGAAAGGAAAGGAGAAGCCAGGAAAACAAAGTACTCAGGAAACACCCAGAACTGGTTCAGACCGGGCTCAGGGCCCACATGCACAAAGAGAACAAAGACTTTTAGGGGTATAAGTACAGGGCCCCTGACAACAGAAAATTAGATCATCCTGGAATCAAGAAGGAACCTCTGCCAAGGAGAAAGCTGAATCTGAAGAAGGAAGACTGTCCTGCTGTTGCTCTGCTGGACTGACCTGTTGCTTTGCTGCCAAGGAGAGGGGAAGGACTTTGCTGTTGTGCTGAGTCCCATGTCTTGAAGGAATCTCCAAGGGCCTGAGAAGAGCTGGCTCCCTGTTCTGAAGTCCCAGGAACAAAAGGACTTCACCCCCAACTTCCCTGAACTCTGATGAGAGAGTTCTGTCCTTCCTAGAGTGCTTGATCCAGTTGTGGGGCCTCTGGAAGATATACCTGTGCTGGGAAGCTTGAAACTAAGCTTGAGAGACTTCTGCAACTGAAAAGTGTTGCATCGCTCACTTGCGGAGCGCCTCCCCGACAGTGCGAGAAGTTTCCCGCCGCTACGAAGGTCGAGATCGTCGCAGTGCCTGATGCCGCTGCCAGAGCCGTCGCATCCTTCATTTGCGGGACGCACCAAACAGGTGCGGGAAAGTCGAACATCGCTGCAAGTGTCGTCGCAGAGCCTGTCGTCGCTGGGTGAGATCCCCACACCGCTTGCTTGCGGACCGCATCACGTCGCTGCGAGCATCGTCGCAGAACCATCGCATCGAGGAGCTGCGAGAGAGAGGATCACCGCTGGACCGCGCATCGTCACCCCGGAGATCGTCGCAGCCCCTACGAGATCGTCGCATCGTGCCTTTGCGAGAACAAACTTCCTTCGGAACCTACGCACCGGAATCCATACAAGTGGCCTTCCTCCCCATACAGACCGGATTCGTCGCAACACGCCCGCTGCTGCAGCGGGGCTGTCGCATCGCCTTCCCAGGGTCTTAGGAGCAACGCATCGCTTGTTTTCCACCGCACCAGCTTCTGCTTGTGGAACTTTGTCGCAACTAAAAGGTACTGTGAGTAAACGTGAACTTTTCACGCATCTGTGGATTATTTTAACGCATCCTGAAGAATTTCTATCGCAACCTTAAGATCTCTTTTAAACCATATTCTTGAACTGTGTATGTTGGATTTTTGTCGTTTTGGTCTTGTGTAGTTTAGAATAAATACCTTTATTTTTCTAAACTGTTGTGGAGTCAGTTTGTGGTGTTTTCACTGTGTTACTGTGAGTGTTGTCACAATTACTTTACACATTGCCTCATGAATAGCCTTGACTGCTCGTGCCAAGCTACCTAGAGGGTGAGCAGGGGTTATCTCAGAGGGTTTCCTCCGTACCCTGACTAGAACCAAGGGTCCCTATTTGGACAGTGGTACCTACCTCTGCCAACTAGAGACCCCCAGTTCTAACAATAATACACACATTCGAGCTCAGTCCACTATTAGACATTGTAGCTGTAAAAGCTCCACAGTCTGCCCTGTTTCAAAGCTCATTTTCTGATCGCGCCTACCGAACTCAAGCTGTGGTTTCACTATCTCATGTTGCTGCTTATCCTACTCTTCTGCAGTGGCTGTTGCCTTCTAGAACTACTACCCGCTGCTGCTACCCATTCTGGATGTTGTCAACAGGCCGACAGCTGTCATCTGTGAGTCTTCACCAGTCATGGGGTTTCTTAAAACACTGGTGTTTTCTAGATTTAGGGAATGTCAAAACCAACAACATAATTGTCACTGAGGACCCAAGAACATTAGGTTTTTCCCAATTATTTGCCCTGCTAAGGTGAATAAGCCTCTGAACCAGAGCAATTGTGAATTTTGGGACGTGACCCCAGTCATCATTTAAAAAAAAAGAAAGAGGAGCGAAGAGTGCTGATAGAGGTGACATAAGAAAAGGAATGGAAACATGAGATGGGAAATCATAATAAGTTGGGGCAACTAGGCCATTTTTGAATATTCTTAAAGACTGGTGACTAGAGGCCAGGAACATATTCCTGTAATGTTGAAAATGGCCCAGGCCATTGTTGGAGGAGGGATGCCCCTGTGAGTTGATTAAAGGCATGACAAAATTCCAGCCTTCCCATACCCCTGCCTCCACCAGATGAGCTACATTGAGAAGGAGTCTGCTCTCATCAATGTAGATGCAGTGTTGTGCCGCCTACCCCCATATTGACCGCAGAGATGTGCTCCATATTGTATTAATGTGCCGACTATAAGGATGAAGCCCTTACACAAGAAAATGCTTAGAGTGAGAGAACAAAAGAAACCCACACACCAGGATGTACCTGCCTAATCCAAGACGGACCTCCAAATATTGGGGTTGGGTCTTTCTCAGTGAAGGAGGATTCCAATGGTGAGACACATGATCAGCCAGGCAAAACACCCCGGGGTCTGACATGGACCTGCTATGTATTCATATAATTATGAGCTCTGATAATTTACCTTTTTGACCTCTCTCAACTACCACTCCCTTGCCAGAGGAAGAGATTATACAGCAAGGAGTGTCTGAGCGCTCACAGCGGAGCATCCTAACAAGCATTGGGAAACCAGTCTGGATTAAAGGAAAAAAAGTATGTCTGAAAGAAATGAGGAACTATATGTCTGTATTCCAGGTGGTAATCAACTGTCCCAAAGAGCGAGTATTCAGGAGACTCGTGCTTCTAGAAGAACTGTGTTAGAAGCTGGAGTTCCCGCATGCACCGTTGTTGTCAAGTGCACGACCTGGACCTCCACTGCTCCCACATTAGGCCAAGATAGGACACTGTCCGAGACAGCCCTGCTCACCCCCTTAGTAGCTTGTCACGAGCAGCCAGGCTCATCTCCAAGGCACGAGTGTTCAGTTTGTGCAACCACACCCAAAGCAAGCCCAATGATGTAACCACAATTGGACTCCACACAAGTTCGTATAAAACGAGTATACTTTATATAAAAAGATATACGAAATTACCTCACGATACAACTTTCACACATATACAATGGGTAATATTGTTTCCGGTGTGTTGGGCGGTTTTAATTTCCAACCACCGATTATAACCGCCAGTTACGCTGACTTTTAACCGTTCTCAACAGGTTAGGTACGTCGTATCACTAGATTAACACACGTTGCTAAATACAAGTAATACTGCCCTACTTAACAATGGGTTACTGTACAGTGCCACAGTGAAACAATGCAATGCGTACTGAGTTCACACAAGATAATGCAACTTGGGTCGCTACCAGCCTACCCTGTTCGAGGAAGGAATACAGGCATACGTCACACTGCCATTACGTACAGTGCAATATGAAAACAATGCTATGCCAGCATGCCTTGTTCAACGAAGGAATAAGGTAATGCGTCACAGTGTAATTCAGTACAGTTCAGTTAACAATCAATGCAGTGTGCTACGCTATGATCCAGTGTCCTGCAAGAGCAACATAACATAGTGTGTAGCACCCTAGCCCCCTGAGTTTGTTAAGCACCTCTAGTGTCAGATGTAGTACAATAGTTTGATAGTTCATTAACAGCAAATATGCAAAGTGTTATAAGGCTTTTTTCAGAAGTGTGCGACCAGTTGCCCCCAACACGGATCAAAGATGACACCCAAGTTCCACTCCCGGCCCTGGCCCTGTATGCCCTGTCCGGGACCAACACGGACCGAATCTGGACCGGAGCAACAGGCGCCCACTGCTGCCTGCAGCGAGTGTTAAGGGGGAACATGCTGCCATTACCACTGTGTAAATATGCTGCCAATTATAGTGTGTTTTTATCTTGTAAGTACATCTTGTAGTCTTGATTCACACTATGTTTTAGCATAGTGTGAATCAAGCTGGTATTAACATTCCGTGATATTTGGGCAGTTTGCACAAGAAACTATCTGTTTTCGGTAATATGTTCATTCACTTGCCTTTACCTATGCTTGTTGAGTTTAGATGCTAAAACGTTGTTCTACTTGCTCCACTCACGTGTGTACCGGTATTCGGCTTCCACGTGAGGGCTGTAAACGTTTGGGAGGGGCACGATATTTAAGCCAGCTTGGGAGATGCTGTCACGCCTTGCTTCATCTGAGCGCATCCGTGTTGCTCGAAGCCCCCGACCTCCGCCCTTCTTCCGACCGCATACCTTGGTATCCAGTTGCCGTTCATCGATCCTGCGTTCAGCTGTACAAATCTTCATGTATCCCATTGGAAATTGTAAGCAAACCTCTGCATCAGAAGTTACCTGGACGTTGCATCTCCATTGGACCCCGAGTCTTCAGTTTTCTTCCGGGCAGCACGTCACCTCTGCTGTAACTCGTAGTAAGGTTTCATTAACCCCATCCTCCCTGCCTTTTTTGGGGTGGCGCCCGTGAATCTTCCTGTGTGAAGGACAAGAATTGTATAGACATTATTGATTTGAGCATTATGCTGACATTATTCTGCTTAGCAAGAAACAAGCATTGGCTAAGAGAACAGTATTAAGTTTATTGTTTGTGTGTGAATCAAACCTTGGTAAACACAACAGTTGTAATAGCCAGATGTATAAGCGCATTGTGTACTCCTTCCTATGCTGTGAAAGCAAACAAGCATTGGTGTAATTAATGAATGATGGGAGACAACAACATTGGTGCAAGTAGATAACAAGCATTGCTGGAGAATTGAATCAAACCCAGTTATATAGTTAAGTACACAAGGGCAATACTGGTCAAGTATAGGACATTTTGGTGTCTTTTCTTTGTTTATTTTTGTTTCCTTTTAGATCAGAAGAACCCAATTCTAGTGTTGAACAACAGTTATCAGGTATGCTCCTGGGTTATATTAATAATCATTAAAACCCACTAACAATATTAACCGGTTGTAATGTAAAATATTTTTTGTTATTGGTATTCATGATATGTTACCTTATGTTAAAGGTATTCACGAGTTACGAAGAAATATTTGATAACTGTAGAAGTGTCAGCAAGGGCCCGAAGACTTTTGGTATGTCTACTTATATGTAGTAGCGTTGTTTATTGAGTGCAAATTCGCAACAAGTTTAGTAATTGTTTTGCACATTGTACAGAACCTGACAAGTCGACATCTGAAGGCCCGGCACACTTCAACCTGAGAAACGTGGCTGGAATTCGGCAAGGACCAGTGTTTTGTTTGTTTCTCTTTCCACTTCCCCTTTCCCTCGCGGAGCAGTCAGAGTAGTCAAGCATTCATATCCTTGTTACCTGACTGGTCTGTAGAAGAGTTGGGAGTTTGCAGCATTAAGAAGAAACACGCACAGGTGCCTCGTGGTTTGAAGCTCAACAGCGAGACGCAGAGAGAGTGTCCCTTCGGGCCCGCACTCCGCCTCAGGTGATGATCCACTTTATCTGGGGGGGGGGTTGCGACCCAACTCTCCTCTCCTGCCACAGTGGCTCGGACTTACTTCAGAACCTTGTCACCTGGGCAAGGCGCGCTCGGGACGATAGTTTAGCTCCTGCGGGGCTGCCGGTCCGGGCCACCAACGTTCAGCACAACTCCTTCCACAAAGCCTTCCACCCGATGCTGGTGCTCCTTCACATTGCCTTTGAAGGCCCTATCACCTGGCCCTCCTCTCCAGCGCTGTTAGGATTTCTTCGCTCCCAGGCGCTTACTGCTACTCCTCACCAGCACATCCGGTGGCACCTTCGACACGCACCCCCAGGGCGTCCAAGACCGGCTCCATCTCCTGGTGCACCCGGCCTTCCTGCGCTCTCCACTAACTCCTGGCTCGCACCATGACACGCACACTGTGCGTCTGAGTCTCACCTCACCACCACACGCCAATCCGCGTGTCAGAGACTCACTCCTCCTCAGTGCCCACAATGTCCCGACACTCTCCACTAGTGCCTAGACTGCACTTCGACATGCACCCATTGCGCGTCCCGAATCTCGGCTCTCTTCCACAATGCCCACAATCCAAAGGCGCTACAACCCCTGTTGCCGCACCAAGACTCGCACCCTGCGCGTCAGAGTCTTGATTTATTCCAGGGGTCCATGATCACTTCCGAAGTCTCAGGTTGCCACAACACTGTCCCACCACCGGCCCACTTGAGTCTTCCTGGAAATCTTTATGTTCCTGTGTTTCTGAACAGGGAGCCAGATCACCTCTGGCCCTTGGGGTACAAGATGCAGCACACAGCAAAGTCCTGCTCAGGAAGAAAGGGGATTAGGGCATGACCCACTGCAGCAGCCCTTCAGTCTCTCCTCGGTCAGGAGTTACAAACTGCCCACAAGCCCCAGATCACAAAGCAAGGGTCAAGTGGCTCCCGCAGCCTACTCAGCAACTCTTCCTGAGACAGAGGTTTTCTTCCGGATTGCGGACAGATCGAAGCCACCAGAAGCCCGACCAGTCCACGGTGTCTTCAAAGCACTCCCAGCACTCCTCTGAACGATACCGAGACCGTTCTCGACAACATTATCCACATGACAAACCATAACCAAAGCCTTGGGGTTCTAGTTCTTCTAGTTATACCCCTCAGTGTCTTTGAAGTTTCCTTGTGCTCAGGGGTACCCGACCCCTTCCCAAAATCAGTCTTGCCTATCTCCCCACCAGTGTCATCATCCTCTCTTTGATACTGGGGGCCTGGGTCTTTAATCACTCAGAGGGAGATGGGTCTATTGTTTTATGACTCTGAACCAGGCCTCTTAACCTCGCAAAGCCTCTCCTTCGCCCCACTCCAGGTGCAGGGCAGCCTGGTGCCATCTCCATCCCTCCCCTGGGGAATGACCTCCCTCAGCCTTTCTCAACATGCTAATTTAGCATAATGCACGCAGGCCCTATGCTGAAGACCTGTGTTCTTTGCGCATTTCCTTAGTACTAGCTCGGGCACACACAGTGCACATCACTTAGGGATCTTGCTAGTACGGCAAACATACCAATCAGAGACAACCAAACCAACTCTACACTTTATACAGGGAACATTCGTACTTGCACACCGATTAGCAGTGGCAAATACCTGCAGCATTTAACTTTGCAGCTCTCTGTCAGGAAAACGGTCTAGCGGAAAAGCAAAAAGTTTAAGTGAACTTTAGCCAACAAGGCCAAGTCCAACAAACAGACAGCTGGGGATCTGAGGCAACACATGTATATTAGATACACGAATGGCGCATAAAACAAGACTCCCAAGGGCGACCAACATATATGAAGGATAGGCGTTGGAAACTGCCAGGTCATTTAAAGCTCAAACAGCTGGCAAACTGATGGAATTATACATTCAACTTACTTTTAGCTATCTTGAAAGAATCACGCCCGGGGAGCATAGAAATAGAGTGAAACTGAGACATTTGGACAATCACTAGTATCCCAAGTAGCTCGAATAAATCAGATTTCCTTTCTGTTTTTCTTAGGGTGTCAAGCTTTGCTAAATGTCTTATTCTCAACTCACAAGCCTTTCACTTCCATTCCACATACCCCTTAATTTCGCAAAGGAGTTGCCAGTTTCTTCCTATTTTATGTCTCAATGAGGTACATTTCTTAAATTATTCTGAATGTTTCTGTATGTCTAATCTATTCTCTTTGCTATTGATTTTATTTTAACTTATTGTGAAGTACTTCTAGTCATCTTACTATTAACTCGTGATTTACTCTTTCACTTTCTTTTCTTTTTTTATTAGCACCTCTTGCTATCTCTACTATGAATCTTGAAAAACAAGTTTTTATGTAATGAGATCCCGAAAACTGTTAAACACATCAATACATGGATATCACCTTGAACCCAGTTACATGTGCACTTTTCAAATGAGTGATTCCCGGCTCTCTAGGAGCATTTATGCATTGTCAAGGTCATTTCATTCAGGTGTAAAACAATATTTGTACTGTAATAGGCAACTGAACATAGAAGCCACAGTGTCTGCTGGATACACTCTATTTTCAATACTCTTCTGTGATTTGTAACGCAACTTGTCGGTAACAGTTTTTCCCACTTCCAGTTTGCGCGAGTGCCTAAGAACTTCGCTTCCACAAGCATAGAGAGCACAACCTCTTCTTGAGGACTTGAGAGTTTCTAGACTGGAATTCATTTTTGTTGAAAAAATGGGTCAATAGTGCATTTTAAACTACAAGTTTATATATATTTACAAAAACTTTGCAGTACTTTCATGTTGTGCAAGTGAAATCCAATGCTTACCACAAGTTGACCCCATTTAAAACATTTGCCATCAGTCCTCCTCCCATATTTGTTAGGAATTAAAGTATGTACATTTCCAGAATTTTGTAATGGATTCCAAACATATGCCATGGGTGCCCTTTATGGCAAGAATAATGTACAAGATGCCAGCACCGTAATTTTGCTATTTATACTCCCTTATGCAAGGGTGACTCACATGTCAGAAATTACACCTCATATGTCATGGCCAGCATTTTCTCATGGTTTGCCCTCTTCCCCCAATATGACATGGCTGCCAGTGGCATAGTTAGAGGGGTTGGTGGGGTGGGGGGGGGGATGGTCCGCCCCAGGTGTCACTTCTTTGGGGGTGCTGGTGAGCTGCCATTCTCGTCGGCGGTGCTAAACACTCAGGGGCATATTATCAAGGACCGGTGTTAAAATTATCGCCGTTTTATTGGCAGGAAACTGCCGATAAAACAGCGATAATGGGCTTGATAATACGCCCTTGTTAATTCCCATGAAAGCCCATGTTAACAACAGAACATGGGCATCTATGGGAATTAACAAGGGCGCATTATTAAGGGAATAATCGCCGTTTAGTCGGCAGGAATTGCCGAGAAAATGGCGATAATTTTAACACCGGTCCTTGATAATATGTCCCCCAGCTTGTTCTCATCTGTCAATCCCGCGCATCGACGGTGAAGCAGAGAGAGCTGATCAACTCACTGGCAGTTTTCAAGGAAACTCAGAATTCACGTATTTCTGAGTCCTGCTAAATTAAGTAAACAGCAGTGCAGAGACAAAGGACAGCTTTATTGTGTGACAGCTCAGAGGGGTCATGGCACCATCACATGTCCCTGTTGACAAGCCGTCTTTGTTTTGGTAATCAATATTTCGTCACTTTGATTGCATATTTTTCCTCTATTATTGTGATAAGTTTAAGGATGAATCTGCTAACAAGTGACTGTTGCTTAGTCACCAATCACTTCACACAGCACCATTTTATCAGTCACTCTTGATAGTCCTCCGATATTGCGTTAGTTCAAATAATGGAAAATGATATCTCACTGCTGCTTACTGCATACAGCACTTCACACGAAATATTATTTATTTCAGGGTTCCTCGCTCATATACCGTGAACCCAATGAAAGGAGAATGGTTCACCGAAACACATTTATTGGTCAGGAACAGGGGTGTTGTGAACCCCCGCTTTATAGCAGCTACAGCGTGGGGGGCGTTCTTTATGGGCCTCTTCTGTCTGCAAATCGGCAAACAACATCCTATATGTCCTGGGACAGGGTCAGTGGGTGAGTGTAAAGGTAGATGGTTGGATAAATGAATGAGTGAAAGGATGGATTTGAGAACGGATGAGTGAAAGAATTGGTGAGTGAGAGAAAGGGAGGGTGGATAAAAGGATGGATATGTGAAACAATGGATAGATGAATGAGAGAAAGAGAGTAGATGGCTGGTGAATGAAAGGGTGTATGGAGGATAAGAGAAATGTTTGGTAGCTGAGTAAAAGGATGAATGGATGGTGGAGTGAAAGGATTTATGGATGGGTATAGTGAAAGGGTGCATCGATGAATGAAACGATGAATGAGAAAAAGGATTGATGAGTGAAAGTATGGATGGATAAGTGAAAGGGAGAATTGATGGATGTGAAAGAGTAGATGGATAGATGAAATGGTGGATGAGTGAGTGAAACAATGGATGGATGAGTGAAAGGGAGGGTGGATGATGGATGAAAGGGTAGATGGATGGATGAGTGAAGGTATCTATGGATTAGTGAGTAAAAGGATGGATGAATGAAAGGGTGGGTACATGGATGAGTGGACTGATGCAAGGTAGGGTGGATGAATGATTGAAAACATGTATGGATGAGTGAGTGAAAGGATGGATGAGTGAAAGGGTGGATAGATGGATGAGTGGATTGATGGGTGGAAGAGTGGATGGATGAGGGAAAGGGTCAATGATCGAGTGAAAGGGTGGATGGATGAGTGAAAGGAAAGATGAATCGATGGAGTGAAAGGATGGAAGAGTATAGGAAGGATGAGTGAATGACTGAAAGGATGAAAAAATGAGTGAAAGGGTGTATGGAGAGATGGACAAGTGAACGGGTAGATAGATGGATTGATGGATAGGTTTGATTAGGTTTGATGGAGAGGTTTGGAGATGGATGGGTGAAGGGCCAGATTGGTGAAAGACTGAATGATGGATGATGTAATGAATGGATGACAGAATGTTAAGGTGCAATGGTGGCTATCAGCCGATGGAGAGAAGGATGAATAGACATATGCTTGGATGGAAGAGACAAGAGAGCTCTCTCGGGGAGGGTCTTGATGACGTGCTATGTTTGCTTGGTGCCATACGGCCTTTGGTTCGAAGTGGGGAGTATTTTAATTTTCTGGCTACTCCCTTGGTCAGGAATGTCGGGTCTCTTTCACATCAACCCTGTGTGAGACTTGGATAACCCTTTACAATACAGCTACTGCACAGGCTAGGTGAAGAAACAATTCAGAAACATTAATTGCATGTATATTGCAGCTCCACATCTTCACCCCTTCTCTACTCTTTGACTCTGATCTTATCAGCCTTGTCTCCCAACCCCTTCACAACCCCTTCACCTCAGCACCCACATTTCATTGATGGCAACACTGATGCTTCAGCATTGGTTGATATGGGGAATTCGACACTCATTTAGACATATGTTCTACAGAACAATTAAATAGAAAATACATCTGAGAATAGGAACTACCACTAGTAAACATAACAATGCTACAATTCTGATTCTCTTTTAACTGTTTTATTGTGTGCAAAGGATCTTGGAATATGTTCCTAATAGTTGTGATGCATCAGAGATAGGAGAACCATGTTTAGTGTGAGGAGGTGACTAACTATGGCAAGGTACTACAACTATGTATATTTTAGTGTTTTTTTTTCTTTTTTGTTTGCATGTCATATGATATTTAACTTATAGGATTATATCCAAAACATGTTATTTTCATAAACATTGCTGGTAAATAAGATGGAAGTCTATATTATTGTTCCTATCAATACCACTGCCACCTTACAATTATATGAGCCTCATTAGAGAAGGGCTTTGGTACCGCCTCCATGTTGGGACCTGGAGTACATGTTTTGATTGGGTAGAAGTTGTGTGCTGCCGCAAAAAAGTGCTTGCCTTTCACAGAGCTGTGATAATTTGTTTATTTATCCAGCTGTCTATGCTTGAACTTTCAGGGGCACATCCAAGACATAATCCTATTAAGTGTGAGTTTGTCCGTTAAAACACATGTTTTTCTTTACACCTTAGTCTTTAAAACAGAAATTTTTAAATGCACAAATAACAGATAATATCAACAATGAGTGACACGCAATATGAAACACAGTTTAAACATAATTTATCCAATCATATAACATTTCTACATATCCTAAAACTACAGAGGGGATTATAATTGCTCCTCGCTATAGTTTAAAAATGAATCAGTTTGACCATAAAAATGTATCCACAAACAATAAAAACTGTCCCATAAATCATGTTACTTGCAAGAATCTCATTTATCCGAGTAGTTTAATCATTTGCCCCATCCTTATTATCATATTTTATAAAAACAGGCTTTAATAGGGACTTCTGTTGAGCTATAAACCACTGACAGTCCCAAAGGGTGTGCATTTGATCACTCTTATTGTTCAGACCACATGTTCAAATTCTATCTTCATTAAGCAAAATTGTGTATACCTCAGACATCAGAACTTAATTTACCCCACATCTAAATCTCAGGAGACATCAATGCATCTTTAATTTAGGAAGTTTCTCCAGGTAGGGAAAGTGCTCCTCTTCCATCCATGAATTTTTATAAGGTGGGAAACAGATTTCTTCTTCTTTAGATGTATAAGATCCTCCTCTCTGGAGACCTGATTTGTTAATCGATTCAGATCTGCCTTACTCACCCCTATCTGATCAATACCTTTTGCTATTTTAATTTTTAATTTCCTATAGCAATTAAGAATCCTCCCTCTAGCTCCTTGGGCCCAAGTTAGCTTACTTTGCAATATCCCTTTTTACATAGCAGAAAATCTAGAAATTTACTCACAATCTATTCATACCCAGAAATTATTTATCTTCTTTAGTTTTTCACCCACATGATTTCTGGGGCTAGTTCTAGGTATGCCTATAAAGAGTTTGCCTCCTTCCCCAGATCCTCTCTAGGTCCATGGGAAAAAGAGACACACATTTAAGATGTTAACACAACTTTCTTTCACCTCTGAGACGAATCTAACCTCAGGACTGAACAACTTCAGATATTTTTTCCCCCTCTGGCATTCACCTTTCTTTTACCCTCCCTATTTGATCCCACATTTTGACACCACTGGTGCTCTTCATTCGTCGTTTGCACCTCCCAATCCATACCAGAAGAGGAAGCTAGTTGAGCCTGTACAGTAAACTTTTTCCTTTGCTTACAGGTATTTCTACTAGGTTTAACCGAGTGTGGTGTGGGTAGACTGTCTTTAGCCTGAGTACTACCTATACACCCTCCTTTTACTCACCTCAGTGCTTCTTGCTATGGATTGAGACTGTTGTCTAGCATACAGGGTTTTCCTTTTCCTACCCCTGCGTATCAACCACTCGCCCCCTTTTCCAATACATTGGTTCCATTTTAAGGACCCCAGAGCAGAGGAATAGCTACCATAGAAGCAACCTCTTTTCTTCATTAACATCAGATATTTGGATATATATATACATACCGCAGGTAGCCCCTGTGAGGTTGGGGCCACAGCCAAGGTCATAGCAGGCTCTCACTCCACGGGCCCATCACCTGAGCCCCCGCACTGACCTGATGGCACACCCTCCCATTACTAACTTAGGAAATAGTCTGCAGATGAACCTTATGCGATTTCAATGTATCAATATTCAGTACCACTGCCTTAAAAATTCCCTGTAGGATTTTTTTTACGTTAGGACCACAACATCCAACATCGATGAAAAGGAGCATGATGCAATATCAAAGTTGGATGACAAACTTGGAGGAATTGCAATTCTCATATTAACACGCTAGAGAATCTGGATTTCATTAAAGACTCGGAGGCTGACATTATGCAGTATACCTTTAATGCAGACCCCAAGCAGCCACATACATCACATTAAAAAGTTCTAAATAGAACAAGGGCAACAGATAGTGGTCATGAGACAACAACAATCAGCCTATTTTAAATGAACAACAGATAGGATCTTGAGAAGAAACTTCAGATGTCCAACTTTGTAAAAACTCCTCATAAGTAGAACACGACAGCGAGGGAGATGAAGGAAATCCATGGAAAAGGTTGCAGCCAAGATAATTTGCCATAAACAACCACAGTGAGGCATTATCTGAAAAGATAAGGCAATTAGTCCAGAAGGAAGTATAAACACAAAAGGTATTTGAATACGATAAAAGACATAGCATAAAGAGCATTACAAAAAAAATGTATTACATAATGCATTGTCAATTGAATGCTACCAGAGGTGGGAAGGGAGGGATAATGTCAGCCTCCGAGTCTTTAATGAAATCCAGATTTTCTAATCATGTTAATATGAGAATCACAATTTCATTACAAGACCGGGAGGCTACATTATGCCTGTTGGAAGCTATCTAGAACAACATCAGACATATGTTGAATTGGTTTACAATAGTGACGAGCAAAGGTACTGGCATTAGACCAGTCTGCAGCTTTCAGGATGTCATCTAACTTACCTCCAGACTAGAGGGATGACTGGCCATAGCACCTCTAAGGGAGTGAGCTTGAAAGACATTCAAATCAATACCAGCTAAGCTCATAGCAGTTTGAATCCATCTAGCAATAGAAGAGGAGCTAATTCCTTTGTGGGGTTTAACAAAGGAAATAAGTAATTGATTAACTCCTTGAGGACGGAGATCAGACATTCTGAGACCATACTCATTCATGCATCTAACAACGCAAATATTAGGAAAAAGATCAAAGTGAGGATAAAATATAGAATCGGACATCGTCTTCGTTCTTTTATGGATGTCAAATTTGATGCCAAACATACAGTAAGAACGATTGGTAATATCTACAGCCCTGATATCAGAAGCTCTTCTGCAAGAAACGAGGCATAAGAGCGTAGCTAGTAATAGAGAGATTCTTTCTGTTAAGTAAAGAATTGGAAGTCAAATTGTTGAAGAGGTTGAGAATCAAATTATTACATCCCAAAGCGTTTCGTATCTAGCTTTAGGAGGTCTCCTTAGGCATGTGCTTTAAAGGTATACTGCAAAATGTAGCCTCCGGTCTTCTAATGACATTTTCTAGTGCACTATATTTATTGCGCTTAAAAAGCCCCCTCCCCAGACTCAGTGCCAAGGCTAAGGTTGGTAACATTAAGTGCCTTAGATAATGTTCCATTAGTAGCTGCTGCATCCAAATCAGGTATTTCATGAATTCACGGTGGCCTGGGGTTTTCTTTCTTGGAACTTACTTACCCATTTCCCCTCCAATAACTGGCGATGATAGCCTTGGCTCCAACTAGGCAACACCTTGTTCGAACAAGAATTGTGGCTCATGTACCATCTTCATATCTGATGGGGAAGGGAAGACGTCAGTAGAGCTGGTGATCCACTAGATGGATTTTCCTTTTCTTTTTTGGACGGAATACTCCTAAAGTGCTTCCCCACAAATTCTGTAATAGATTTCACCAGGGGTGATAAATGCTCTTGGGGTCACAGTTTCATCTCTATCCGATGCCCTGCCCATCCCTGAGTGGCCATGTATTGCACGTAACTGGTCAAGGCAACCCTTTCTTATACTCCCTGTGCTGCAAGAGTTTAGCTGGGACCTTGCTTTTCTTCCCTTCTTCACTCCATAGACCCTGGAAAACTTACTAGGGGGCATTTTGTAGGTTTAGTGCACACTGTCCTTTCAGCATACTGAGAATACAGGTGAAAACGTACATTTCCTGTCTGGATCACCACCACCACAACAGATTTTTAAAGTGTCTTATATAACTAGATAGTGTATGGTGTTTTTCCTCCAACAGCAGCACAGGTGGTGGGTGGGCAGTGAATAACCTACATAATATTTAGGTCTGCCTAGACATTGAATTCATAGACCATAGCTTAAGGCATTGCTACTGCTTGATACCTCATTTAGAAAGTGGCCCTGTGTTTTGGAAATAACCAAAAGAGTGTGTAGTACTAAATATGTCCCATCAAGTTACCATTTTCACACACTTTTAATTAACCGCCATAGTTTTATTTAGTTATTGTTTATGGCTTTGCTACTTTCTATAAACCTAGTTTGACTCTATCTAATAGCGTGCTCTCTGTTTTTAGGTAAATAGAAATGGGGGTTACCTTCAGATACCTTAGAACAGTTGGCAGTTTCTTTAGATTGAACACAAATACCTTCATTCGTAATTGAAAAAAGCAAGCCCCCTTGTATGGCATGCTATTAAGTGATGTCATTACTTCTTTCTTATGTAAAACAAAAAAAAAAGTTGTGGAAAAGCAATGGGCCTGATTCATAAAGGTGCATGCATACATAGGTTACATTTACTGTCCAGATATTTTAAAAAGTATATACAAATTCATAAAAACAGAATAAACAAAGATACAAAGGTCAAAACTGCACCAGAGTTTACAACATGCTACTCATTGAGATATATTTACAGGAACTGGTGGAGATGGCGTTACATTACTTTTTGTCAGTCATGATGCTTACTTGGATATAGTGTTGTCTTTACGATTTGTTAGGTTTACCCCATTGAGGGCCTCACAGCTACTGAAATCTCTACATGTTATGTTTTGATGAAAGCTCTTTTCGAACTTCAACAACCTGTTTCTTCATCCGTTACCCCTGAAGTATCCTTGGATTCTAGGGAAAGAATTAGTCCAGGGAAAAGCCTACCACTGTTTGGGGGCAAACACATAGAGCAGAAGCTGAGCAATGGTACAGGAAAAAAGGTGTCCTCATATTGCAGATGTCTGTGCAGACAAAATATTTCTTTGGCAATTTCGAACTACAGTTATATCGAGTCCTAAATATCGTCAGTGAGAAATATTGACAGCAAGAATATTGTGGTCAAGAATATATAGTTGAAGGTAAGAAATATTGTTTAAAAAAATATGGAAGACAATAATAACGTGTGCAAAAAAAAGCTGTTTGAAATATCGCTTTTAATTTGTATTATGTATTTTAGTATATATTTTAAATGTATGTGATGTATTTTTTTGTATAAGTATTGTTTATGCTTTTTAATATATGTGTTACATTTTCACTAGTTATCAATTTTATTGTAATTACATTTAGTTTTTTTAGTTCCGTAGCGAGTTGTGAGTTTATTGGGGAAATGGGGTGGGAAGGTATTTAATTATAATAAATTCATGATTTTTATTTATTTATTAATTTAACTAGCAGCCCGTCCCGACGTTGTCTGGGTATGAATTGCTGCCGGCCAGTAGTATATTGTTTTGTAGGATTTTGTTTTGATAGCATTTCTTATCTGTGACAGGCCTGTGAAACGCTCTGATTCACAGTGCACTGCTGATGCACTTAAGAGTGCGCGTTCAGTAGTGTGTGAACTCGAGTTTCCATACTTTATTTTTCCTTGCAATATTATATAGCGCGAACTCGACAACATGGCATGAGCACAATGTACATTACAGAAGAACACATTCATTTGTGGTAGGCACGGGAAGACAAAGCGATTTGCCTGAAATCACAGGATGTTGAGCTGATGCCGAGATTCGAACGTAGCTCCCAAGCTCTAAAGTTCGCAATTCTAGAACTTGTGGCGGGAGGTGTGTCTAAAAGTGTATGTCAGTGCTGGCCATCAATGAGCGAGACCTGTGCATTTTTCAAATCGGTGGTGAAAAAATATGAGTATGTTGCTGGAGATGTGGGCCGCCGTGCCACCAATGTACTTACCGGGGGAGGGTAAACACCCATTATTCCGCAACTTTCTTTCCGCAAACCATCACTCCGCATACTTTCATTACGAAAGTACCATGACTCCGCAATGCCTTTATAACGCATGGCATTACATTTTATATGCTTTTACCACACATACATTTACAACGAAATTCGTTGTAAATGCATGAATGGTAAAAGCATGTTTTTTTTAAATGTTTGGATAGGGTAAGTATGGGTATAGGGGTATATGTTTTGGGGTACTGAGGTATATGTTTTGGGGTGTTTGGGTATTTTAAGGGTTCAGATATAGTTTTTGGTTATGGGGTACAGGGGTAGTTTTAGGGTTTAGGGATAGGTATGGGTTTTGGGGTACAGGGGTATTTTTAGGGTTCAGGGGTAGGTTTGGGTTTTGGGGTACAGGGGTATTTTAAGGGTTCAGGGCTAGGTTTGGGTATCGGAGTACAGGGGTATTTTTAGGGTTCAGGGCTAGGTTTGGGTTTTGGGGTACAGGGGTATTTTAGGGTTCAGGGGTAGGTTTGGATTTCGGGGTACAGGGTTATTTTAATGGTTCAGGGCTAGGTTTGGGTTTTGGGGCACAGGGGTATTTTTGGGGTTCAGGGGTAGGTTTGGGTTTTGGGGTACAGGGGTATTTTAAGGGTTCCGAGATAGGTTTGGGTTTTGGGGTACCGGGTATTTTAGGGTTCAGGGGTAGATTTGGGTTTTGGGGTACAGGGGTATTTTAAGGGTTCAGGTATAGGTTTGGGTTTTAGGGTACAGGGGTATTTTTAGGGTTCAGGAGTAGGTTTGGGTTTTGAGGTACAGGGGTATTTATAGGGTTCAGGGCTAGGTTTGGGTTTTGGTGTACAGGGGTATTTTTAGGGTTTAGGGATAGGTTCGGGTTTTGGGGTACAGGGTATATTTATAGAGTTAAGATGGGTTAGTGTTTAAGGGAGTTGGGGTATTTTAAGGAGTAAAGGTGGGTTATGATTATGGGGTGCAGGGGTATTCAACGGGAGCAGGGTGGACACCTGGAGCTGGAATGTACAGAACCTGGGAAGAAAAAACAATAAAATATTGGGCACACCGCTCGCTTTTTTTCCGTAATCCTGCGCCCGCACATGCCCACGCCGCAGCACACGCCCACAGCACACGATATGAGACATGGCAAGAAGGGCGGAACGTACCACATACCCCTAGCGTTAGTCATGCCCCCAGCACACGCCCACAGCACAACGCAGACACGCCCACAAGGGACTACTTTGATGGCACGGTTCTTTTACCTTTTAAATATATATGGTGGGCGTCTGCATAGCCTATGTCCTTCAGCTGCAACTGCCCTTTCCAACGCTGTATTGGGTGTTGTGATTGGTGCTGTGGTTCCTGAGATTACCTGCCTCAAAGGTTTGGGCTTTCTCTTTATATTATTAGTATGGATTGAGATGTTAAAATGTTAATTGTGGGAAGTAATTTATTTTTAATTAATTATTAAGGAGATATAGCCATCATTTTCCACCTGTCATTAAACTGTACTATGGATAAAGCTAATATAGAAAATGCTAAAGCAGCACACTTCACTATAAAGAGGGAAAGTGATTTTACTGTGAATGGTCTCTTAATATATCGCCCCCTGGGGCCAGTTACTAACTTTACATCTAATCTTGCAGAAATAGTGATGCAATCAGCACTACGCCATAACAACTTTACAGTGCTGGGGAACTTCATTCTACATGTGGAATATCACATGAAGCGTGAGGCTCCAGCACTATGTAAAGAATAAGCCACCTTACAGCTAGAACTCAAGTACATGTTTCCAACACCTCGGTCAGGTCATGTGTTAGACCCCATTTTCTCAAAAATCCAGAGCTAGTAGTTGAGCTGCCTACCCCTATTCCATGGTCTGACCACCATCTGTTAGTCTTCTATATCCCATTCGCCAAACATCGACACACGCTGAAAAGAGGCCCCACTTTCCCACGCAGGAAATGGACCTCATTCAATAATGAGAGTTTTACAGAACAATCTACCACTATTGGGTAAAGAGATTAATATGGCCAACTCAGCAGTGGATAAGTGGATCATGGAAGCACTGGATGTAGTTGCGCCGTGGACCACAAAGATTCCACAGAAATGGTCCAAATCAGTACTGTGGTACAATGAAGAGCTCAGAATTGGTAAACAAGGCTGCAAACGCAAATGGAGGACAGATTTTTCAAAGGATAATAAGGATGCTAATAAGTCAGCTAAAAAACAGTACCACTCTCTGATGAAAAAAGGAGTACACTCTACTATAAGGAGAAAATAGAAATGGAAAAACACTCCTCTAAGGAACTATTTGCTACCATCAAAGATATATCCTCTCCAGAAAGAACGTTATTCCACTTACCAGCTCCCCTGAGCTGTGCAATCGGATAGCTTTCTTCTTTCTATCCAAAGTTTCCAAAACATACAACTCCTTTCCTGATGAGGCCCCTAACAGCCCTATCTCACAGCCCGAGTGACCTACTGAGCCCAGGATTAACCCTCTCCTGGAATTTCGGATCCCCCCCATTGAAAGATCTGAAGGGGGTGGCCCTAAGCATTAAATCTGGCTTCCCAATTCATCCAGCAATGCCAAGCAAAATAAAGGAGGGGCTGGATGTGATAGTAATTGCTGGAACTATCCTTTCAATGTGGGGTGGTCCTGAGGAACTGGAAACACGCAATTGTTCGTCCCTTGAAGAAAAACCCCTAGGCCGACCCGAGCTGCTGGAAAATCTTCGTCCCATCTCTCTACTCATTACCTCTCTAAAATAGCAGAGAAGGTGGTGAGCAAGCATCTAGTGGCCCACATTAATCAGCATAATCTTTTCCACCCCACGCAATCAGGCTTTAGAGCTACATACTTGACTGAGTCAGACTCCTTTTCGCTACAGAGTCAATGCGTAGGCATGTGGATGGCGCTCAGAGGGCGGCCTTGGTCCTGTTTGATCTAAATGTAGCCTTTGACACGGTATCCCACAAACTGCTCCTACAGTGACTTTGGTCATGCGGATTGGATGGAGAAGTGCTTTTTTACAGGACTGTAGATTTCAAGTTGCACTGCATTCGCATATGTCAAAAAACTTGCCACTCTCACAAGGGGTTCCGCAAGGCTATATTCTTAGCCGTACCCTTTTTAATTTATATAGCGGCCCTCTGGCAGATACTGTGGTAAAACATAAGATCACTGTAGTGTCATATGTTGATGACATGCAGCTCGCAGTCACCCTAGCCCAGGACTCAGACGAGCCAGCAACCCAGTTCTCCTCCTGCCTAAATGACCTAGCCTCATGGATATCCAGCAACTGCCTGAAACTATATGTCAGTAAAATGGAGGTTATGGTCTTAGGGAAATCTCCCTTCATCTGGTGTTTGGCTTGGTCGCCCCAGCGGCTGGGGGCTGTGCCCACTCCTAAAGTAGAAGTAAAACATCTAGAAGTGTGGCTATCTTTTGAGACCCACACAAGGAAGGTTGCAGGGAGGTACTTTGGCATCCTTAAAATGTTAAGGAAAACTCTGGACATCTTTCCCGCCTCAGCTAGGAAAATCCTAGTTCACACTCTTGTTACATCGCAATTGGACTATGGAAATGTCCTCTATTTGGGAGCAACGAAGGAAGCTTGCAGCGGCTGCAACGAATTTCGAATGCGGCAGCACACCTAGTTCGTAATCCACCCAAGAGACCTTCCTCGATGAAACCCCTTGATACCCTCCACTGGCTACCTATCTGTAAAATAATTATTTTCAAAGCCTTATGTGTCTGTCACCGGAGTCTACAGGGAAAAGGACCCAGCTACCTGCATGATCTCCTGACCCCTTACAATCCTACTTGTAAGATGAGATCAACAGGAGCTCATCTGCACAAAGTTCCAAAAATCAAGAGGGCAAGGATGGGTGCTTGCTCTTTTGGCTATTTGGCAGCCAAAAATCGGAATAGACTGCCACCTTCATTGCCTGCAGAAGAACCTGAAAGTGTTTTCTGCAGAGGCTTGAAAACCTGGCTTTATTAGATATTAGCTACGCCTACCAGCATGTAGTTGTTTCTGTAGCGTGGGGACAAACCAGTCGGTGTAGCCAGGCACTTTATAAATAATTTATTATTAATATTATTATTATTATTATTATTATTATTATTGAATTAATTTAAATTTAAATATGGGAATTGCGTAAATAAATGTAGGTGTGGGTTGTGGGGTTTATGGGGTAAAGGGTGGGAAGTGAATTAATTTGTATTTGGTGGAGAAGTGTGGCTCACTGGTTAGAGTGGAGAAGTGTGGCTCACTGGTTAGAGGAGGCAGACCTGGAAGCAGAGGCCAGCCCGGGACCAGGGTTCAATTCCTGGCTCGGTGGGGTCTTGAGTCTTAAAATGTCCACGGACTTGACAATTCTCGCTCCGGTGCCTACTCGATTCATGGGTTCACACTCTGGGCAATAGCTTGCTTAATCTCCACAACAGCCCCTCGCTGCGGGATTCCTGGCTTTCACCTTGCGGATACCCTGCCGGGGTCAACTCACAGGGGAATAACAGGACGGGTTCCCTAAGCAAGCGCTTAGATACCGGGTCGGTGATTTGCGCTATATAAATACATGTACATTTACATTTGTATGTGTTTTCATTTTTTTATTTAATAACATTAATTGATCATTAATTATGTTATTTATGGAAGTACATTTTATTTCTACTTTAGATGTGGGTTGTGAATTGTGTGGTGTTGTAGGGTAGGATGTAAATAAAATAAATGTATGTAATAATGTTTTTGTTTTTAAATAATTTCAAACTAAAAACTATTTGTTTGTTTGAAAAATACTTTTATATTTTATTTAATACAAAATTTGTAGGTATTTGTGATGTGTATTTAACATTATGAAGTGTTTTTATTTTAATTTTATTTATAATATTAAATATATTGTATATTAATTTGTAACATACTTATATATTTTTTTAATTATTTTGTTTCTCAAATATTTTTTGTTGTTGATATTTTGTTTGCTTTTAATTTTGAATTGGCTGCAGTAGGAATAGTAATTTTTGATATTTTTGTACTTACCTTTTTAAATATAGGATGTCAACATTTTTTACATCTATGTTTATGACACAATATTGTGGTATGGGGATGTTTTGGTTGTCAATGTTTTGTCAGGGAACTGCAGATGTCACATCTGCATCCCAGATTTCTAGGAAATGATCTTACCCACTTGCCCAAATGGGGATAACATCTGAAGGGACCACAAGATTCAAATCATTGAGCACATGTCAGACAATGAGCACATTCAATCTGACATTTTGGGGAGCTTGTAGAGGACATTACACTCTTCATTCAAATATAGGGGTAGATTTAACAATATCTGGTGCAATTCAACCGAGAAAGACAACTTGCTGCGCTGCACCAAATGGAGAGAGCAGGAATGCGCTATATCTAGTAAGATATGGTGTAATAAACTCTTTGCCAGACCCAAACCTTCCTTTTAATACGTGTACTTTTAAGTTTTACATGTCCTGGAAGTATAAAAAAACTCCTAAATTTGTGTTTCACTACTACAAAGGCTATATGATAACATTGGAGTTACCTTATTACATTTTATTAGTGTAATCTCTGAATGGGAACAGATGACCAGTTCGTTTTTGGTGTCTCTCGAATCACAATTTAAAATCCTAATGTATGATGAAGTTGGACTTTAAATTGCAATTCTGAAAATGCCACTTTGAGAAAATTGCCTTTTCTGGCCTCAAAGCGATACAAAAGAGGATGCCCGCAGCCTGTCTCTGATCACATGACTAGGTATAGTTGGCAGTTGGGCTTAGTGTATTCCTCCTAGACAACCACACACAATGGGAGCTTAGGTGTGACTGAATGCACTGTCACTGGGAGGACGGAAGAAGGAGCGGGATTCAGACTCACTTACACCTGGATGGACTGTGTCCTGTCTCCACACAAAAGGATGCATGCCCCCTGTAGTGAGTCCGGAGCCAGGGCCAGGAAGGCAGGGCTTCTGTTAACTTCAAAGGCATGCCTCTAGAAGCCTCTCTCCACTTCAACTGTGTATAGAAGAAGGACCTCAGACAACACTACTTCAGATCACTTCTGGACCAGTGGATACTCAGCCAGGAAGAAGGACTGATGCGAGATGCAAGAAGATGTTCACCAGCTTCTGAGGGTCAGATATGTCCCCCCACCAAGTGAGATGATCCTGGGACCTACTGGAGCCGTTCCGTGCCAATACCTGTGGTATCAGACCCTCTACAACAAAGACTGAGAAGAAAGAGTCCAATCCGGACTCCACCAACACAGGATGCTGATACCCATCAAGAGACTTTGAGACCCCTAGGACCCACTCCATGAGTTACACAGCTGTCCCAGAATCGCCTCTGAAAACTATCTGCCCTTGACCGTGGTGACTATCTCAACGAACGACACTTGGATGCCCCATCTGCTCTGCTCCCAGCCCGCCTGGTCTGGGTAAAGATGAACCAGCTGTGCCCCTGTGGTCCTGAGACCCTTGCAACCTGCTCCCTTGAGCGGTACCCTGTAGACTTACCTCAAAATCCCTCTGTGCAAGTTACTCCTTCTTCGTAGCACGCCTTCTACCAACAACCTCAGCACCTAGATCCCAGCAGAATCCAGGATACTCCTGATCTTCTGCTGCTGGAACGTTAGACCTGGCCTAGCTACTTATCTAAATTCAGAAGGTGATTTGTGAAAGCCCACTGTCTAGTTTTATATGCTTTTTCCTATATTCTCCCATTGACTTCAATTGTGTATAATTGCACACAACAGTGATTTATTTTGCGAACTTTGAGAAATCATAACTTAAAAAGTACTTACATTAGAATGAAGTTCTTGGTCCGAAAAATGATATAAAAATCATTGTTATTTTTACGAATTTGTCTTGGATTTATACTTGGATTTTACTTGAGAGTGTGTCTTATTTGCTGCCTCCGTGAGTACAACACATTCTTAGCACTGCACTCTGATAAGCCTAACTGCTTGCCCAAACTACCACAAAAAAGAGCATTAGTATTATCTACTTCAGCATCTGTATACCAATAAGGGATCCACTGGACTCTTTGCACATTGTACTTCTTTTCAGTACACTACACAGAGAGCCAGTTTCCTACAGGGTTTCTTTGAGTAGCAATAAAGTCTTATTAGTATAGGCAACCCCAACAACTGCATTACATTTTATATCCTAACATTGTGTTTCTCCCGGCCATGCATGTAACATATAATGTCTACCAGTAATAACTACCAGTAAGGGTAAAATACGACTCCCCCACCTTGTAACACTCATTGTTGCATGTAGCATTTCCTGTACATTGATGTACACAGTTTTATGATCGCCTCTGTATTATGTGTGCATGTGATGTAAAGCTGTCTAACAAACTGCATTGGTATGGGTAGTGCTATAAAAGAATGACATTTTTAAAAAAATGAGCAAGTGCTATCTAAATTATTATTTGTGTAGTTAATCCTACAGACCGACAAAACCAACATGCTTATAGTGCTTACATATCTCTTACATACAGGGGTTGAACAAAGTCAAACACCTGCCTCTAAATCATAGTTCCCTTTAAGCACTTGTGAAGTGAGAACAGTTTGTGTGCCTTTGTTTCCCTCTATTGCATTCCCATGTAGTTGTTAGCCTTCAGAAATCTCTCAGTCAGGATCCTACTGGAACAAAAAGACAGCTACAGAGAAGAGAATAAAGTGGAGAGAGAGAGAGAGAGAGAGAGAGAGAGAGCGAGAGAGAGAGAGAGAGAGAGAGAGAGAGAGAGAGAGAGAGAGAGAGAGAGAGAGAGAGAGAGAGAGAGAGAGAATAAAGTGGACAGGGAGAGAGAGAGACCGTTTGTGTGCATATAAAACCCCCACGTGAATGGGTAAGAGTTCTCTCTGTACCTGACTGAGAGCACCTCCATCCAACCACCTACTAGATAATACATCGATAGGGGTATGTACTACCCCCCAAGCAAACACCCCCTAAGCTACGCTCTTGCATGGATTGCACTTATTGGCTCGTCTGGCTTTATCTAACCTCACCCTTGCATAAGCACTGCTACATACGTGTGTATACCCCTGAGTAAGCACAGCTACGTAACTTCAAGCCCTACCAGTTGTGGCAATTAAAACACCAAATCACTTCAAAGACAGATCAGACTGCAGTTCATCAATTAGAGTTGAATGCTGAAGCAATATATATTCTCTTTACATTTGTGATGAGGCATGACAACACATCTTTGAAGAGCATAACCCTGGCCCTGATGCATGACATTAAAATACTTCCCATAATGGCTGTGCAGCAGACATTCATTGCTCCATCTATAACACTCCATGGAGTAGTAGGCTTCTCCTCGTCAAATGCAATTTGGTGCTTTGGTAGGAGCTGCATAAATACAACTAAAATGCAATGCAACCGACTCACTCCCTACATCATTGTGAGACCATTTCAATGGCAATACAGAGCTTGGCAAATGATCATTGAAATAGCCTTTCGCTGCCTTCTGTAAACATACAGACTTCTCTAGACCCTTATTCAAAATCGACTTTTAAGTTCCGATTCATGAACAAATGGATGTTTTTAGACAGATTGAAATTGTGAATTGTGTATCAATTTCCACATTCTGCAATTTTCGCCTGACAGATTTTACTAGAAAAAGCCGGAGAAAATCTATCAGGATAAAATACTCAGACATAAATGAACAGCATGCAAAAATCGGTGCGGTTAACACAGATTCCACATGTTAGACTTCATTCTGAGGTGGGAAACACACGAGAAATTCATTATGCCACTCGTTAAATACCCCACACAATGATACCAGTATATTTCATGTGGACTATTTATCAAACACATTTTACACAACTTGGAACCATGTCCCTATTCTCCAAATCTGTTTTTCTGCTTTTATCGTGATGATATCCATACAAGCACAAAGCTTAGAATATATTAGTCCCAGTTTGGAGGTAACTAAGGCCACCTACAATGCCCATTGTTTATCTGCTTTAACCTTATTCATAGCCTCGATAAAACCTGCACCTCAACATTTGCCCTGGAAATACATATACCTGTTATAAACAGAGAAGGAGGTTGGGTTGTGGATTTGTAGTGTGTGGGGAGAGCGATGGGCCCCATTTATTCTGTCAATTTTCTCGTAGTCACCAGATCTGTCTTTGCTCTTGCACTACAATATCATAGAAAATAGCTAAATAGATAACATCATGTATGGATACTAATGATACACAAAGACCATCGGACTCATCTGATATGTCAAATTTCCTGCCTGCTGTAACCTTGCAGACCATGCTTATAGGGTCATTTAGAACCCGACAGAAATCCTGCAAATTTGCTGGGGGCGAAAATCACCTGGTCTACCATTCTAGTTATAGATCCTCACCTGCTTTGCTGGGATGTCTGTATTGTTAGAGTGGTTGAGCCTACTTTTAGAGCACTGCATGTGTGCTGAGTGGGTACCGTTTTTAAAGCACCCATTTGGCAAACTATTTTGTATTGGAAAAATAAAGTCTCAAATCAGATGTTTGTTTTCTCAATGTTGGGGCGGAGATTTACACTTGTAGCTTTGGGAAAAGCATTTTGTAATACTTTAGTAGTACTATTGTGCAACTATTGAATAGGCCCCTTTGATTTGGAAGGCTGTTAAAAGTCATTTATTTTATAGAATATCTTCATTTATATTTTAATGTTGTTAGTTTATCATTGAGATGCTCTAGAGCATTTGTTGCACTTTATAAGTAACAACTCAACTTAACTCATATATTTAGCGGGTGCCGGCAGGCACTAAATACAGGGCCTGTGGCAATTTTAGAAGAAATTGAGAAGAAATTATGAGCTGCTTCTCTTGTTCTTTGGTGATAAAAAAATATGTCATCCAATGCATTGCTCAGGTGTCTGCTGCCTGACTTATGAGTAGACCGAGAGTTAGCTTAGCTATGTGAAGGCTTAACATATAATTTATGTCTAACCTGAGGCATACCTCTGCACCTAAAGCAAACACATCTATGATCAGTTTCTCAGAGTGCAGTGTAAAAAAACAATGTAAAATGTTTTTAACAAGTTCCTTGTATGATTTTTTACCTGGGTAGTGTACAAAGGCAATACACTCACACTCACTTCATGTAAGCATTTCATTACTCTGTCCTGCCTCTTAAAACCTGTCTAGTGTGGCAGCAACATTTTTGTGAAACCATTATTCTACTGTCAAACTAAACATGGTCTGTCAAAAGCAGAATAGCTCCAATATTGTGTATAAAAGGTTACCAATGCAAAATCATTACACTTTGAAAATACTTTGTGTTACTTACTTTACTATTACAATGACAAACTGTCACTCGTGTTGTCGACCTGGTATCTCCCTTGTGCCCCATTCAAGGCTGTACCTTTCTCTACCCAGGCCAGACAAATTGATAGAATTAGTATAGACATTTAGTAAAAACTATTACAGAGAATATGGTAATTCTTCTCAAAGAAATGTTGGTGAACTTTTTGTAACAAATATTGCAGTTTATAGTTCACATTGCCCCAGCAGATTTAAAAACAGCACTGATATTTTAATGAATTTGGCACTATGGGTGCTATGAGCTTCAGACCTGAATTGAAAGTGTGTTCGTTATTATTGTAACATATGGTACCGAGAGGCACTATCTCTATCTCTGTTGGAGTGACTTATTTGCAGGACATGGCTCGTCAGCCTCATATTCTATGTGTTCTGGAGCTTGAAGGAATGCTTGAACCCTTTGCATGCAAGAATGCCACTTGTTGCAAAGTTATTTCAAGGCAAATACCTTTGTTGCTGGTTCTTTAGGCCTGGTGGCTTCCTGCATGGATATGGCTCAGTCATCTCATATGTGAGTAAACTGATCAATGTGGGGTGCAAACAACTATTATTTTTTTCTTTTGGAATAGTGCAGATTCCTGGCAGAGTGATTAACAGGCAGTAATACTGACAACTGAGTAGCAATCATCTATTTAATCTCAGTAGGAACAGAAGAATCACTAGGGTTAAAATGTGGGATTTGCCAGTCATACATCCGGAAATTAGATGTGCTAACCCACTAAGTACAATCTTTTGAGACCTGTACATGTGAGCGGCCTCAGGAATGTTTTGCACCGTACTGATTAGCATGCTCAGAGGTACCTTTATTAATAGTTAGATAAGGGCATATTTCTGTAGAAGGAGTTACAGATATTTATTGATTTCATTGTTATTGCACAAAAGGAATTCTTAAAGAATTACAAAATTCACGTGGTCTTCAAATACCATTGTTAAAATTGGCTCTAAAGTGTTTTGTATTGAAATCTGTAGAAGCTGATTTTTAGTTGTCCAGTCACTCGTTCCCCTTTTTAAAGATCTGTTAGTAGTGTAAAAATATGGTCAAATCCATAGAAACATTTTCTATAATCATATCAGGTTTGTCCTTTATATTTAAAATGAACACTTTATCGCTCTAGTTTCTTGTATTGTTTGTAAGGATAGGTCCAGCCCATTGTTTAAAGTGCTAGCCCCCTCCTACATTAGTTGCCCTGTTAGCCCCTGAAATACGTGTCTAGATGTGCCCTTGTTCAAGACACAACCTTTGCAATAGGAAGCTGAATGCACATGATAAAGACTACGAAACAGTAACTCACATACATGGAATTAAATTTAAAATAAATATATGTACCATGTTGGTTAAAACTGACACGCTCAATATTTACAGTTATATTGTCTATTTGACATTCCATTTGCAAACAATCATGAAATGTATAAATGCACGTGCTCCTTATCTTTTCATTCGTTCTTCCACCCTCGAATAGATGGTTAAATACATTCAGTTTTTTTAAATCCTAGGGCCCATAGCCTAACTATTAAAACTATTAATTCACTTTTCTTAGACATTCGACAACTCCACAAAATTAAACCTGGAAACAATGAAAGTGCTGGTAAGTGGACGCAAAAATAAATTAGATCACTAACAAAGCTCTTAGCTATTAGAGCCTTAAATTAAATGTTGGTTGTCCCAGGTTTTGTTTGACTAGCGCCTCAACATACAATTCTAGCGTTCAGCAAATATTTAAACAGCCTTTGGCAATGGAGGTTCTTGTATGTAAACAGATTATTACTGTCAGATCAAAGACCGGAACCGCTTTATTTTTTCTTTTTCAGTTTGTTTTGACCATAGTGAAAGTCTCTATGTAAAGCTTCTGCTTAGATCTTTTAAGAAATATAAATAATAAGAGATGAGTTATGGTCTGTGAAATATCAAGAACTGAACACATAGAACTGAACACATATAATATGTGTTTTGTGAAGCTGCACTGATTAAGAGCCATTGAGAACATAAGGCAGAAAAAAATGTAACAGCACATGTTTAGACTGTTGATTATATATGTACCTCCATGACTGTACCGCACTGCAAGGTGAAATGTTATTTCCTTTGAAAATGGATTTACACTGGAGTTGGGCCATACTTCAATTGTTATGGGCAGGGTCTATGCTCTGCTATACTAACCACTCTGTCACCCACTGATTTCCTGACATCATCCGAGACTTGGGTGATATGTCCCAAACTGTCAGGTTCCCATAGCTGTGGTCTGTCTGCCTTTGAGTGGAATGAAGAAGTTTAATGAAGGTGGGCAATGATAAGCTCACATCATGTTTTACCCAAAGCTTCTGTGAATTGGAAGGGTGGAAAGTACTGTCATAAAGCTAACCAAGTGTAGAGAGCCATCCGGCCTCTATAGTACTTTGTTGTCACCTGTAACACTCCCCCTGCCAGGCGCGGCCCGAGGATATAAATAAATGGGTGTAAGACCACATGGGGTCTTTGCCAGCAGTAAGCCACTGTGTGTGTGTGATTCATGTGTCGTGCAATCAGGGTCTGGGAGGCCTAAGAGGGGATGAACAAAGCCTCCCCACAACACTGGTGATGAGGTTGTTACTGACCCACTCCGCCTCAAGAGCTGTCACAGAGTAGGACACGATATCGCACTCGGCCTCACCATGTATGCCGGGGCTGGGAGCTCCAGATTTCCCAGCGCTACCATCGGGCCTATCTGCAGGCCCAAGGTCTGCGCTGCTACCTACAGTCAGTCCGACGACTTCAGGAACTTCATCTGTGGTGGTAGGCGTCAGCTCCCCGAGCCTGACTGCTGCCCCACTTCCCCCTGTGGTGGTCATGGATTGGATCCCTCAATTACTATTTCTGAGGCATTAGGGAAATGGATGGTGCCATAAAGAGGTCCCAGCGCATGCACTATGGAGGCATTGAACTGTATGAACTGTTGAAAACACTACCTGACATAGGCGATTGAGACGATTTCAGCACAGCAGTAAGGGCCCTCAAAAACCATTTTGATCCCCAAATTAACCTGGATTTAGAGCGCTTCAAGCTGCGCCAAGCCAGGCAGTCAGACACTGAGTCAGTGAATGTGTTCTATGTGAGGCTGAGGAAGCTGGCAAGCATGTGCACCTTCCATGATCAATGAGAGGAGATCGGGGCTCAGGTCTTCCAAGGGTGTCGGTATGCTGTGCTCCGCCGGTTAATTCTATGACAACCAGGCATATCCCTGGATGATATCCTCATACTGACACAAATTTTAACTCAAGGGCTGAAGAGATGTAAACAGCCCTCAACAAACACCGATCCATTTCATGTCCCTCCAGGCCCATTGCCTTTAAAGAGGAAAGGGTAGACGCCATAGCAAAACACCCGGGCCTAACACGCTCAACAGGTCTTGCGGAAAATGCAGGTTGGAACATTTTGCACCAGAGGTGTGCTTTGTGAAAGGCAAGACATGCTCCAAGAATGACAAACCAAATAATTTTGCCAAAGCATGTTGCAGCGCGAGGGTGAGGACCCCCTTCAGAAAATCATGGGCAGCACTGGCAGCTGTTACTGGATGACAATCCAGATCTGTAGTGTGCCAGTGCACTTGGATCCGGCTTCAACGCAGATGATTAGTAGGAAGACATATTTGTGGTTGTGTTTGCTGGACGCGCGGACCGCAGGTGGGGGCTGCCCCCATGTTTACTATCAAAGTCGACAGCATGACCGTGAGAGCCCTCATAGACTGGGGGACGCCAGTGAACATGATGGATTTGAAGCAGAACAAACTCCTCACACCAGGCCCTCCTCTCGCTCACACCAAAGCGAGATCTACACGTAAGGGAGGAAAGAACCCCTGCCACTGCAAGGGGGGGTCAAAGTGGATGTGACCAGTGAAAACAGACAACCCGATCCAATTTCCATGTCACAGAGGGCAAGAAGGCATGCTGTTAAACTATCACGCTGCCGAAGATCTGAAGTTGGTGTTCTTCGCAAACCAGATCCATGAATCTCATGGGGACTTCATACTGGCAAGAGTCTGCAACTGTCCAAAGGGCTAGGCAAGCTAAAGCACAAACATTTTAAACTTCTCATTGGCACCTTTGCCAAACAGACAGCCCTGTGACATAGGAGGGTCTCCTTCCATATTGGAATAAGAGCTACAGGCGCTAGAAGATCTGGCAGTCATCGAAAAGGTCACCAGCCCTACCCTGTGAGTGTTGCCTCTAGTTATCGTGCCGACGCCAAAGCTACTTGGAGCCATCAGGTTCTGTGTCGACATGCACCTTCTGAACCAGGCCGTCAAGCGAGAGCACCACATCACACCCACGATGGATGACATTGTGGCAGACCTCAAAGGGGCCAAGTGGTTTTCCAAGCTTGACCTTAATTCTGTATACCACCAACTGGAACTGGCCCCCGAGAGCAGATACATCACAACTTTCTACACGCACGTATGCCTGAGGCGATACAAGAGGCTGAGTTTTGGCATTTCCTCTGCGGAGGATGTATTCCAAAATGTCATCAAGGAGACACTGACCCGCTTGATGGGACTCCTTAATTTGAGCTACGACATCCTGATGTTCTTGAATAGCCTGTAAGAGCACCATGTGCGCCTTCGAGGCACTCTGCACTGTCTATCTGATTGTGACTTCATCCTGAAAAAAGGCAATTGTTCATTCTTAGAGGAATCAATCAAATTCTTCAGGTACCTGTTCTCCCACGAGGCTCTCCGGAGGTCTGCAGTTTTCCTGGGATGGCTACCTACTTTGGACATTTTATCTCCAACTTGGCCTCTGTATCCGAGTCTCTGAGGGCTCTCACATGCACTGGTGCATCTTGGGACTGGGTTCCCAAGCAAACAAGGCTTTCAAGGCAATTACAGAGACTCTCATGGATAAAACCACCATGGCATATTTCCACTCAAGGAAAAAAACGTCGCTGATCATCGACTCATGCAGGAAAACACAAATAAGACCTGGTCACCTAAAGTCTATGCCAGCAGAGCACTCTCGGAGATGGAGATGAAGTTTGCCCGGATTGAGAGAGAGGCTCTGGCCATAAAGTGGACCTGTCAACACTTCCACCTCTACCTCTATGGCCATGAGTTCCTGGTGGTGAATGACCACAAACCACTCATCCCTCTGTTTGCTGGTACCCCAGCATAGAATGATTAGCGGTACAACTGTGGGCATACTGGTTTGACATTGCCTACCACCTCGGCACCAACAACCAGGCCAACTACCTGTTTTGCCAGCCCTTGCAGACAGAAAACCCACAGCCAGACCAAGAAGAGCGAACCAAGGAATTTGTCAGAGTGGTCCTCCAAGAAACCTGCCTAAAGGCACTGACGCTTGAAGGATTCAGGGAGTCTACCAACCCGTATGAGAACCCTGTAAGGGTCAAAGAAGCTCTGGCCGAAAGGAAATGGAAACACTTCTTCGATGGATCTCAGTCGCAGAACACAGAAGATCAGCTCTCAAGGGAGTAGCTGTGGAGGGACCGTCATGAACTCAGTGAAGGGCAGCAAGGCATACTGCTCTGTGGCCAAATGATTGTGGTCCAAAGAGAGTTGTGGATCTGAGTAATCAATCTCACCCATACGGGGCACCAAGGAACAACGAAAACCAAGGTTTGGTTCTGTAGCAAGCCATGGTTCCCAGGGATGGATACTCTGGTCGAGAAGGCAATGCCATTATTGTACCATCATGGGTGGGGCGCCCCTGTCAGTGCCTGTCCTCACTAAAGTACCGACCCTGGAACTGTAGACAAAGATCAGCATCGACTTCAGGAGTTTCCCAGATGGACAAATCACTGTTGTGATGATGGACTCACACTATACATTTCCCGTCGTAGAGGTGGTGTCATCCACAGCATTCCCTCTAGTCAAGGCGGTGCTGGATAAGACTTTTGTGATGCTAAGCCTGCCGGAGGGAATAAAGTCTGCCAACGAGCCTTCATTTCAGGGACACAAGTTCCTGGAGTATCTCGGCTCTCTTGACATCCGGCATAGGAAAATCACTCCGCAGTGATCTCATTGAAATGATGAAGTCAATCGCTTCATGCTGACTCTCAACCGAGCCTTCCGGATGGAAGTAGAGAGAGGTAAAGCAGCTGGTTGCACAAATTCCTAAACGCCCATTGATAAACCTGCATAGCACTACCAACTGCGCATCAGCCCAGCTGATGTTTCAGAAGCCTAAGAGGGACAATATCCCAACTAGCCCAGGTTGGCACTCCATGGAGTTCAACAGTGAGGCCACTCAGGCTAGGATGGAAGCCACCACCAGGAAGGCACACAACAGTCGGAGAGCACAGTTTTCCTTGCTAAAGTGGGCAATTAGGTTGTTATCAAGGACCGGAACCCTGTATGGGATTTTCTGACACCCTATGTACCGGAGGTATGGAGAATTTGTTGCAGCTAATGGCACCCTGATCTCAACAGGGCCCTCGCATGGTCACCAGTAATGTGTAATGGTTTAAGAAGGTGACAGGGTTCTCCTCAAGCGATGAAAGGGGAAGCTAAGCTGGAGTGTGGCGAGGAACATGCCAGTGCAGGGATCCTCTCCCCAGACTTCCCAGGGCAGGGTGCCCAGAGATAGCTGCTATGACTCACAGGATGGCCAGACTCCAGGACAAGACACGGTCCAGGGAAGTCAGTTGGAGCTGGGGCCTTGCAACAACTCCCAGAGCCTTACTGAAGGTCTCTGGCTAAGCCAGAGCCAGACACTCAGAGAACGTATGTGCGTCCTGCATCCTGAGCAGTAGATGGTGGGTTTCATTCCACTAAGGGATAGGAGGGAAAATAAATAAACGGGTGTAAAACCGCAGGAATTCTTCACCAGCAGTAATCCACTGTGTGCGTGTGTTAATTTGTCGTGCACGCAGGGTCTGTGAGGCCTAAACGGGGGAAGTACAAAGCATCCCTGCTACACCAAGGTTGTTTTTTTCCTGTGGTAATATATACTTTGGTTGTGGTGTTATGCCTTACTTCTTTGGCATGTTGTTCTTTGCTGAATGCTTTTTCACTCAGGCCTAGATAACACCGTCGTACCAAGGAACACTTGCGGCAATCTGTTTACCCATGTATTCATGTCCTGTGAGACTTGTTCCAACAGGCTGTCTCCCGACATGCCGCACAGGCCAGCTTCCACAAGTGAACTTAGAACTGTTGAGAAACAAGCATGCCCCCTTCTCGTACGCTTACCATAAAATGAATGGAGCAGCAGACAGTCTGACCCGTCATCCTACTCAAGCCGCCTGCAATAGATGCAGGGGTGTAATTTGAACATCAAAATAAACTTCATTGCCAATCTGAAAAACAAGGGTCACCTGCAGATGTATTTGAATTGCCAGGGTGGCTGCATAGTCAATAGATCAACTAGCTGTCTGGACGCCCTTAACCTATATTGCTTGTTGGCTGAGTAATTACCACATGATCTGCCTTTCTTCCTCGATTGTAACTTTAACATTGAATCCTCCTGTCCATAATACAATGATGCAATTGCCCAACAAACCCATAAATACATAAATATATTTGGCTGCCATAGCAACATATTTTATCCCTAAGAGAGAAAGACTTAAGTTAAGCAAAGTGCTTCTCCATGCTTGTGGTGATGTTTCTTTCGAGGATGTTAAAGTGCCAATTTACCCGATTATGCAATACTGCAAAGGTTAGGTGTTAAATATTACAAAGCAGAGTCAAGTTCATGCGGATCAGCATAAGGTATGTTCAGATTTGCATGCAAAGGTCCTCAGCGCAGGTGCATGCAAGAATGAGCCACCATATTAAACGTGCGGCGAGACCAATAAGGTAAGCAAGGCTCACCCATTTACATTACCAGAGACCTCAAATAAGGGAAACAAAAGCAAATGGGGCGCCAGCAAGCTCATCCTCAGCAACATGCATTAATTGAGCTGGTCAGGTTATGCTACCTGCGAAGGCCCAGAAGGAGTAATATTTGTAATACTAGATAGAATGACGATATGATTCTTTTAAATGTTGACTGTAACGAGCCGCAGAAATAAGCTCTAGATATTATTGGCCAGCATAGCGCTATATTGGGTTATAAACTCTATAAATCAAAGATGATGGGGGGGGGCGCACTTCCTGACAATTAATTGTAAGGAACTCTGTAAAGCTTAAGAATGCTGTTGTGTAAGAAGGACTTACATGTGTAGATATGGCTAATAAAAGTGATTTACATTATATGATATAGCACAGTACGGACGTATTTTAAACAAAATCTAGGAGTTTGCCAACATGGGTCACATTAAATATGGCAAAACTTGAGGATTATTTCTGGGGCCAGGTAGAAGGGTTACATTTGCAAGGAAATAGTTTTCACACACCAACAAGTAGATGTGCTTTTGGTTTTCAGGAATTCGTGTTGTCCAAAAAACATAAACGATATAGCAGCTCTGTGACTATTTTTTGAGCAATGGGAAAAGGCACTCAATCAACAATTTTTGAAACAATAGACACAGCACATTATTTTTTAGAACTTTAGGGTTTTTTTTCTTCCAAATTTGAAAAGATAAGCATACATATTATCATATTTTGTCAACACATTTCTGTAGTACATCTGAATAACGTAATCTGGACCAATATCAACACATTGTTAACCTTTCTCATAGCTTGTAAGATAGTAAAATAAGATATTTTGTGGTAAACTTCAAATAGGAAATGAAATACATGAACAAGATTAGGCAGAATTGTTTAAAGTCTAGACTTAAGGATAAGAAGTCTTCCTATACTCGATATGAATGTTTTACTTCAGATTATATAAACGTATACAGAGAGCAACTATTTATCAGGATAATCCATTTTTTAAGTAATGCATGGTTAACAGAATTGGATGTATTGGATTAAAATTCTTTCTGGGTAGAAATGTTTATCATCTTTTCATCTTCGACTAATCAACAATCATTTTATATCCAACAACACTTCCTCTTCATGGTCATTGGTGTACTTTCTAGGGAGTGATAACGGGTGATCATTACGCTAGTAGCAGTAGGAGGTCGCATATGTTGCATGTGCAAACGAGTTAAGAAAAGTTGGAGTTAGACTGCACTCATCAATTTACTCCAGCTTAAAATTTTCTGAACATGTAATCTTCAGCTTGCCCTCTTCTGCCTACGCTCTCATTCTCAGACTACATTAAGGTTTGCTTAGAGCTTTTTTGACCGCAAAAACGTAGGGGCATATTATCAAGAACGGCGTTAAAATTATCGCCTCTTTAGCGACAGGAAACTGCTGCCATAGTGGCGATAATGGGCTTGATAATATGCCCTTGTGAATTCCCATAGAAGCCCAGAACCTGGGCTTCTATGGGAATTCACAAGGGCCTATTATCAAGCACATTATCGCCGCTTTATGCGGCAATCATTTTAACGCCGTTCTTAATAATATACTCCGTAATTCTTTCAATGTAGAGAGGCAGATGTAAACTAAGTTAAAGACTGGTTGATAGTAACAGTTGGCTTGCCTTCATTCAAAAGGTTTCATTGAAAAGAAAGGAATGACTATCATTCTGATTAATTACTTACAAATATTCTTACAATATATCAGTGAATGGCCCTAATATGTAGACATTGAGCTTCTTATATGTTGTGTCCTGTGTTTATGGGTATGCGTATGAATCCTCTAGTGGCCCTCGGCAAACTCCTTACAAGTATTACATAATCTGGTGGTTCTGACTGGGTGTGATTAATAAAGTTTGTGATGCAGTGCATTCTGTTAACGGTCGCATGCTGAGGAATCAAAGCATGCAAATCAGAACTCCATGTGTGGTATGGACTGTTTCCTGCCCCCGGGCTGGAGAGGATGCTACAACTGGTGACGGGATAGGGGATACATGCAGTGCTTAATTGTGCCGGTGCTTTCCGTTGCCTAGCACCAGCACTTAGTTCTTAGGGCCGGATCTATACACTATATTGGTCTCTCCAGTGAATAGATGATATTGCATTCCACGGTTCGGGGTAAATCCATACCTGCCCCTGCCCAGGTTCGGTCAGTGGTGCTTGAGTGAGCATTCCGTGCTGTAAAATATTTACATTTGGATGCGGGGGCCTTCTGCCTTCTAATGAGGCACACAGACGGCACACACACACACACACAGCCAGAAACTGCCTGGGGTTGGTGACGTCAGCCCCGCCTCCATCCTTAGCATTGAATCATCACATGCTTCCTCCAATGTTGTCTGGACAGATGCAGATCAGGGTCTCACTTTTTGCACGACCCAGCGTACTGCGCAGCTGCAGCGCTAGTCATCGAAGGGAGCAAGCAGGAGGCCTACAAATAAAACCGAACAAAGGCAGTAAGTAATTATTTCAGTTTTGTTGTTTAACATCAGTGGCATTTCACTGACCAGTTACAGCTTATAACTTTATTTCATTAAAACAATGGATAAACATGTTTATTTGAGGTTTAATTCAGGAAAAAGCAAACACTCATAGGGAATACAGGTTTATGTAAAGCGTGTGAAATATAAGCAGGAATAACATGTTACCTTAATGCTTTTACTCTCATTGTTCAGAAATCCATGATTATTTTTTGTCTCAAACATTGAGGTCATGAATACAGGGCTCCTCCTTTACACATGTGTTAAGCAGGGCTCAGAAGAGGAAGGGACTCTTTAGGAGAATCTAGACTCACAGAAACCCACAAAGGCTCCTTCATATTCATATCAGCCAGCTAGCTGCTCAATCATAATATAGCAAAAAGAACAACTGGTAGACAGAATGATGAGCAATATGATACATTCACCCCAGTACAGAGATCTGGGCCTAAATCCATTGTTTCTTTGCTCACCATGCCATTCCAGTTTGGACCCAGCCATATGCAAACCAGTCTTGATCCTGCACCCAATGGTAACAGTCCAGCCCGAACTGCCAGGCCTCCTCCCTGGACTGGAAACAAGAATCCTAGGACCGGTTTCGGGTTTTCAGCCCTCATCAGCCAGGATAGCTTGATTCCAGTGGCATGGAGAGCACCGGACTCATGTCTGAGCATACCTGTTCCACTCGGGTGACAAATGCAAAAAGCACAATTGATGGACAGAATGCAGAACAATGTCATACATTCACCCCAGTTCAGAGATCTGGGCTTAAATCCATTGTTTTTTGCTCACCATGCCATTCCAGTTTGGACCCAGCCATATGCAAATCAGTCTAGATTCTGCGCCCAATGGGAACAGTCCAGCCCAAACTGCCAGGCCATATGTATTCAAGTGTCCTTTCATTCGGGAAGTGAACACAAAGCAATACCCACTGAACTATGCACATAACATATTGCTCTTTGATATGCATGGTACATGTTCTTTGCAGCAGGCATATTACCCCTCTGCACTACCTTAGATGAGTAAAGCAGCCACTAGACAAAACATGCTCCCATCCCTCTCCAGCAGGTACATTGATCACCAAAGTTATCTTGGCACTTGTATTGTTGACCGAAACCTGCTGAATATGCAAAGAACTTTGCAGTGTTTTTAAAACTCCTGCACTTCTACAAAACCGGTCCCCCCAAACTAAACTGGCCCCCTACCCTTCAAGTCATACTGGGAAACACCTGCTCCTGCCCTTTCACTGCTCCTGCCCAGTCAGTACTCCTGCTCAATTAACACTCCTGCTTCATCAATTCCCCTGCCCTGTCACTTCTCCCGTCCTTCACTTATCCTTCCCTGTTCAGTGCTCCTGCCCTGCTCATCGCTCCTGTCCTGCTCACCGCTCCTGCCCTGCTCACCGCTCCTGCCCTGCTCACCGCTCCTGCCCCATTCACCGCTCCTGCCCCATTCACCGCTCCTGTCCAGTCACCGCTCCTGCCCGGTCACTGCTCCTGGTCATGCCTAATCACTGCTTCTGCCCCGTCACCTCTCCTGCCCTGTCATCTCTCCTGCCCCATCACCACTCCTGACCTGTCACCTCTCCTGCCCTGTCACGTCACCTGCCCGTCACCTCTCCTGCCCCGTCACGTCACCTGCCCGTCACCTCTCCTGCCCTGTAACGTCACCTGCCCGTCACTTCTCCTGCCCGGTCACTTCTCCTGCCCAGTCACCTCTCCTCTCCTGCCCTGTCACGGCACCTGCCCGGCACGTGACCTGCCCGTCACATCACCTGCCTGTCACTTCTTCTGCCCGGTCACTTCTCCTGGCCGGTCACTTATCCTGCCCGGTCACTTCTCCTGCCCGGTCACCTCTTCTGCCCTGTTGCCTCTCCTTCCCTGTCACTTCTCCTGTCCCGTCACTTCTCCTGTACCGTCACTTTTACTTCTCCTGTCCCGTCACTGCTCCTGCCCCGTTCACTGCTCCTGCCCCGTTCACTGCTCCTGCCCTGTTCACTGCTCCTGCCCCACTCACTGCTCCTGTCCCGTTCACTGCTCCTGCCACGTTCACTGCTCCTGCCCCGTTCACTGCTCCTGCCCCGTTCACTGCTCCTGCCCAGTTCACTGCTCCTGCCCCATTACCACTCCTGCTCATGCCTAATCACCGCTCCTGCCCCATTACTTCTACTGCTTCGTCACTTCTCCTGCCCCGTCACCTCTCCTGCCCCGTCACCTCCCCTGCCCCGCCACCTCCCCTGCCCCGTCACTTCCCCTGCCCCGTCACCTCTCGTGCCCCGTCACCTCTCCTGCCCCGTCATCTCTCCTGCCCCATCACCTCTCCTGCCCCATCACTTCTCCTGCCTCATCACTTCTCCTGCCTGTCACTTCTGCTGCCCGGTCACCTCTCCTGTCCAATTACCTCTCCTGCCCAGTCACCTCTCCTTTCCTGTTGCCTCTCCTGCCCGTCACTGCTCCTGACCTGTCACTTGTCCTGCCTCGTCACATTTCCTACTCCGTCACTTTTCCTGCCACGTCACTTTTCCTACCCCATCACCGCTCCTGCCCGTCACTGCTCCTGACACGTCAACTCTACTGCCCCGTCACTTCTCCTATCTGTTACTTCTCCTGCCCAGTCACCTCTCCTGCCCTAGTACCTTTCCTTTCCTGTCGCTCCTGTTGCCTCTTCTGTCCGGTCACTGCTCCTGCCCAATTCACTCTGTGTACAACATTAACAAATTTCACATGGTGTCAAGTTTCCCACGTACTCTGTCTGGGGAAAGCTCCTCTGTAATCACCAACTCCGATCTCACTGTTGATATGCTAAAGGCAGAGGCCAGGCACATTGTCATTCCAAAGGGGATAATCAGCCTCAATCAGAATGACAATGGGCCTGCCTCAGTTTGTGCGAGCTCTGGGAGGGGCGGGGGCTGCTGCAGCCTCTGGAGTTCACAGAGAAGTGCGAGCAGCCCCTGGAATCTAATGAAAAAAGTTATCGTTTTTAAGTCGGACTATTCCTGCCGTCCCAGGATGCTTTTTTAAAAGTAAGAAGTAGGGGAACGGACTGAAATAATTTTTAGAAGTAGGGGCACACCGTGCCCTTCAGTTCCCGCCCACTTCTACCACTGTTTAACATATGCTACTGAAGCAAGTATGTCTTGATTATAATGGTTAAGGTGCGTGCTTGGAAAAGTGCAAACCCGAAATTCATTCTAGTGTTTTTTTAATGCAAAAGTATCGACATTACATGCAGTGGCGGCTGTCTCACATTTGAGCGCAGGGTGAGGTCAGTACTAGACTCTGCCTGGATCTTAATCTCATCAGCTATGCCAGGGTGGGGGTTTCTGAGTCACAATCATGTTTTGGGGGCATCTGCCAAGTGTGCTAAATATCTTAACCTTTGTCGGGCTTGCTTTTGCGGTCTTAGGCAGCCTTCGGTGCTACAGTTACTGCTGTCACCCCCGCCAAGCCTAAGATCTTCTCTCAGTCCGGCGAGCCTGTCACTGGGATCTCTTCTGTGTCGTGGGTGGGACGTGGAAGGCCTCTGTGAGGCCCTCTAGTGTCTGCGATTCATTTCACCCGCAGGCTTCAGCCGAGTTGTGGCAGAGATATGCATAACTGGAATGCACATGCGCACACTCCATGCCCTCCCACGCTCACTCACCCTCCTCTGTGTCAGATCCGGGCAGATCTTCCAGTACCTCAAGCCGCATTGCCAGAACAATTCCTCTCACTCCAGTGGAAAGCCAGAGCATGCCAGGCCCTGGCAAGCAGAAGGGAGGAGGCAGGCGGACGGATGAGCAAAGAGTAAACCGGTGACACCAAATAACATTCAAATACCTGGCATAAAAACTGAAGCACTTTCGAGAATGTCTGACAGTGACCTACACACAGCAGGCCATCCTCGAAGCACCAGAAACTCAGAGCGCAGAGCTCAAGGTTGCCTTGGTAAAATGGTGAGTGCCCCTAAAATATGATGGTTGCCTTTACCTACAACAATGTATTCCATAATACTGCCGAGCATAGCCTATACAGTGCGCACCACAAACGGAGTTGTTATTGGCTGCTATTAATGTTAAATGGATTTTCCCATGTGTGGGGTTTCCGTTTTTTTGACCTCTGCAAATGGAAAGCGTGACTTGTCCTTGCCGGGATCCAAATCTGAAAATTCTAAACTAACTTACTAAAAACCACGCAACCCATGCCCCACGGGTAAAACTGAGGTCTCTTCAGTGCGCACATTAACAAACTAACCTATCTGACTAGGAGTTGAACCTGTGACCTGTAAGGGGCGCAAGCATCTCTGTAGTTAGAAGTTAACCGGCTATAGGAGGTTGCCAGGGAGCGTGGCTGGGATGTACTTGAAGGACATACTCTAATCCGGATTCCTTGGGTTTTGTTTTTCTTCAGCAAATTAAAATGGATTTTGTTCTGTGGCGAACAAAAATTACAGATTTTGCCTGTTCCACTTTTATGGCAGATTTATGCAGTCTCAGCTGGCTGCTGGAGAGAGATGGAGTATTGTCTACTAGCAGTTTCGACTCATCTAAAGTAGCGCAGAGCAGGCGCAAAAGGTTAATATGCCTGCTGCAAACAACGTGCAGATTACAGAATAGTAATTCATGTGCAATGCTTAGAGGGATGCGCTTTTGTCAGAGATCCTTTTATTACAGCGTACTTCATAAGTTACAATCATGATCTAGCGCTGTGAACTGCCATCAAAGCGCTGGATGCAAACAGCATGGTACAGGTCTGAAAGTTATGTTTTTTTCCCAGTCCTTGACTTTGTTTAAGTAGAAATAAATTGTTACTTGTAAAGTCAACTCTAACCACTGTGTTACTGTGCACAATTTGCATTAGTAGGAATAATAATTTTAGCCAATTTGTTCCAAAATTGTGTTTTAAATGCTCTTTTGCTTTAATTTTTTTCAAACTTTTCTGGGAGGCGGGGCGGGGGGTGGGTGGAGGGGGAGTGGTTGTTACCTCCTATCATAAAATCTGAGGAAATCTCTTTTGCCGAAATTTAGAATGGGTATTACATCTGGCTATCAGCAGTGCCAGTGAGTGAAGTCAATAGAGTAAGTGGGTGGTGCCAGTGGAGGAGGTGGGTAGAGCCGGGAGAAATGGGTGTGGCCTCCTAAAATAAATTGAGCACCTGGACTTAATATTTTACAAATTAAGCACTGGATACATGCCCCCTAACATACAAGACACTCTCCCCAAGAGTTGGCTGTGATTCAGCAAACTGATCATGCGTGCCATGTGCGCCTCAAGAAGTAATCCACAATTGGTGTATGTGGAGTCAAACCTCAACTCCAGCTTTTGAGAGGCTCTCTAAGAAGATGTAGCCTTCCAATATTCTAATGGTAAGACCGAAAGAAGAGATACTGTGCGACAGCATAACACAGCGCCAGCACAGATACAAAGCAGAAATGCTACAGACAGTGACAATGATGTACGAAGAAAATGCTAAAGGCAGTGACAAGCAAGTATTATGCATAAAGTAGAGAGTAGACAAGAGCATGTGCAGGAAGTTAAACCATACTTACTGTAACAAACTAAGATGGTGCCCTCATATATGGTGCGATGACCCAATAACCAGTGAGCAGGCAGATGCTTGCAGAGATGAATACACAACTTTATCCCACATACTTTCATCCCGCATACCATCACTCCGCGATACCATTACCCTGCAAACTTTCACTCCTCATATGACTACCACGCATGCCTTTACAACGCAAATGCATGCGTGGTGAAGTCATAAACTGTGTAAAAGTGCTCCACCTTCATATATACATATTTATATATATGTATGTATATATATGTATATATATATATATATATATATATATATATATATATATATATATATATATATATATATATATATATATATATATATATATATATATATATATATATATATATATATATTACCTACTGGCTTTGAAAATTCTATGTCTAATAACTTTGGCGTTTGTGGACGGAATCGGCTGAAATTTTCAGGAAAATGGCACATTTTGTTTCTGAGCAGCCCCTGAAAATTTGATGGGGTTTCGTAAAGGGGGGGCCGAGAAAAAAGGGGGGTCCCAAAACGCGTTTTTCCCATTCATTTTTCCATAGGGCGGTTGGACTCACTTTTAGCTCGAACGGCTGAATGGATTTGCACGAAACTTGGCAAAATTGTAGGGACTGTTAGCCCGATGTTCTTTTGCTAGGTCTCAATATATGTGCTTCAGTGGATTTTGAGAAATTAACGTTTAAATCAAGATATATATCTGTAACAGCGCTCCGGGCAGCGATCCGGTCCGCTTACTTTTCGCGTTTCGGAACTTTGCGCGCAGAAAGCTGATTGGCTCTCCGGTGTCTGTCAACATTCTAAACAGTCCGGAGCGGCCGCCATCTTGTCTCTCGGAAGGATCGAGAGAGAAGAAGAGGTGAAAAACGAAGGGGGAATTTAATGAAAGGGGGCAAGGTATCCCCCTCTTGACCCCCTAGGAATGTTGTTGGGGTTATTAAAGGGTCCCGTGGGGAAAAGAAAAAAAAAATGATTTTTCACGGTAAAAGCGCTTCACGGGCCGCGAACTGGGCCGCAAACTGGTAGCGAAACGGGAATTCGCCATTTTGTGCTTCGTTAATTAAATTACTAGGTATAAGGGGGTGCGGGAGACGTATCCTAATCCCCTATGTTTCCTGAGGGTGGCTGAGGAGGCTGATATATGTTGATACATCTCTTCCAGCGGCTGTGCGTGAGCTTTTTTTTTTTGCTGCGTGACAGTCCGGAGCGGCCGCCATCTTGTCTCTTGGTAGGATCGAGAGAGAAGAAGAGGTGAAAAACGAAGGGGGAATCTAATGAAAGGGGGCAAGGTATCACCCTCTTGACCCCCTAGGAATGTTGTTGGGGTTATTAAAGGGTCCCGTGGGGAAAAAAAAAAAAAATGATTTTTCACGGTAGAAGCGCTTCACGGGCCGCGAACTGGGCCGCAAACTGGTAGCGAAACGGGAATTCGCCATTTTGTGCTTCGTTAATTAAATTACTAGGTATAAGGGGGTGCGGGAGACGTATCCTAATCCCCTATGTTTCCTGAGGGTGGCTGAGGAGGCTGATATATGTTGATACATCTCTTCCAGCGGTTGCGCCATCTTGCCTTTTTTCCAATGCCACAATTTTGTCGTGCACGGCAGCCATTTTAGATGCCAGGCTGGTGACGTAAATAATTAATTTACTCTCTTAATTTCTATGCAGGTAAGTACTTAATCAATAATAACTCAGATCGGATGAAAAAAGACAGAGTCCGTGGTGTTAGAGTTTCTAAGGGTTTTATTCCTCATAAAGGAATGGTCGTGACCAAGATATCGGATTCTGAACACCACAGGGGTGTCAGAAGGGATAGATGAGCGCGCTAACATTTTATTGACAATACATAGCTTATATACTTAATTCACATCATAAGTAATAGTGCAAGAGGCGTAACAGCTGAGAGAAGACAAGATAACAGTATACACGTGGTACTAGTACGTAATCAAGAGGCGTGAACTAGGCGTGAACTGGAGGTGTGTACTAGAAACGTCACTGATAGGTGACGCAAGTGGGTGGCACCAAGGGGTGGTGCTAACAGAATTGTTGCAATGTCAGCAGAAATCGGAAGCTTGAATGCGCGCGCAGCTGCATGACGTGTGATTGACGGGGTGCAGGGGACTTGACATTTACACTGACGGAAAGAGACAGAAGTCTGGCATGTCAGATCAACTTGTACTTCTATCATATCTGATATCTGATGTTTAGGAACCATACTATCTGGGCGGAAAGGTCTCTAGGGCAGAAGCTATTCTATGCTAACTGTGGATGCGTGTATAAGCGCCTAAGTGTCTACATGAGAAGCGTGGGGGCACGGGGCCTTCCATGGGAGCATGGTAACAGAGGCTATGAATTACTTGCATTGAGACAGGTCGGCCCTTTGGCTCTGCAGCTGGGGAGGATGTTTACTGAAGCTAGTAGGCAGGAATGCATTTTCGAGGAGCGGAACAGATAACTCGAAGGTTATAGTCAGTCTTGGCAGAAAGCAGGCTGAGCTGAGCGCGAGGGGCCGCGCTGGAAGTAAGTCAGAGTTCACGGGTACAGAGGTAGCCTGGGCAGAGGCTGTCAGAGTCAGGAGCCCAAAGAGGCTCGATGGCAGAAATTCAGGGCCTACTCTGCCAGAGCAGGAAAAACATGTAAAGTACACTACAAAAAGACGGTGGCATAGCATACTTAGGAACGGACTATTTAATCAATTCAGGGTGGATTTGAAAGAGGACAAGTTAACGTTGGACGCAAATGTATTTGCGTCTTCATAGCTGACACAGGAGGGAAGTTACATGCACTTTAAGCTGGTACATGGAGTCGGTGGGGTACGCGCTAGGGAACATAACATGACCAAAAAATTTATATTTCCTCATTCCCTCCTTGTTCCCTACGGACCCTTCATGATATATCGATCCTCATAAATCGATCAGATTGTTCTTGTAACATCATTTGCTCTTCTTTCTTTCGTTTGCGTTCTGAGAGAAAACTGGAATGTTCAATGCAAGAGGTGGCACATAGTCCACAAATCGCTGGCCCACACTGTAGGCACAGGCAGCAACTAAATACTAGGACTAGGCCAATGCCTAGGAAGGATAGGATCTTCCATCCCCAAGCTGTTAACGTTGTCCAGAACCAACCGGACCAAGTCCAGGTGCCTGGATTCTGATGTATCTGATTTGCAATTTTATGGAGACGGGTGATAGCTTGATATACAGATGGTGCGTTTTGTGGTATGAAAACACAACAACTTGACCCGATGACCTTACAGGCTCCACCTCTATCTGCCAAGATGACGTCAATAACAAGACGGTTCTGAAGGACAACAACCCGCATGGCGGACTGCTCTTCTGTTAGGTTACCTAAGGCGGAGGCAGTTTCATTTACTACTGCTTCAAGTGTTCTGGTTAATCTACGTATTAATTTACTATTCTGAACAGGTCCTAAAAAGAAAAAGAATCCTTTATTAAAATCGGTGTACTGTTCCCATGCCGTTTCTGTGTAGTCGACAAGTGGGATATCTCTTCTGGGTCTATTCTTCACTAGATTGGTATTTCTATGGTAATCAGGGGGGGCTAGGAAAACAGGTGGCAGAAGGAATGCAATGTAACAAGTACCATCCCAATCTGGAGGTAAGCGTATGTATGCGGTATGACCACAAACAAAGTAAGAATGACTAATAGCTTTGAAGGACGATTTTCCATGATCACTGAATTCGACCACAGTAGGGCATTTACTATGGCCTAAGTGTACTGAACCTTTCTTCCTGATACATAATTCACCGGTGACTGGCAGTACTGACATAATGGGTAGAACTGGCGTAGCTTCGGACTCAACAGTAAGAATCATAAGGCTAATTGTGTAATTACCTAATCCATATACTTCATTTTCTAGATCAGTTCCTATTCTAGTGGGGAGTCCCTCCTTATCAGGGAAACAGACGTCAAGCAGGACTAAGTTCAGGTTTCCCCAAACCCAACCCCCATCGAAAACAGCAATATCAGGATCTAAGGAATTAATTATTTTAAACCATGCACCGCAGGAGCCATTGTGAGTGAATGGGTATGGAAAGAGGGGCAGAGCTCCCTTGTAATTCTGGTAGGGAGGGAGTCGGCCACATATCCAGCAATTTGTAGCATTGTTAGTTTGATGAGAATGGTGTAGCATACTAATGAATGTGTTGTTGCGCAGCGCAAGTCTGTAGGAAAGCTCGTGCGGAGGTAACTCACTAAAAGTGTGTTCAGCAGATACATTATAGACAGATTGTTCACGCTTGAAAATAGGGTAGTAGATAGGTAAAAGGATGCTCGCAACAATAATTAAAATACTCAGAATAAACATGATTAATAGTGTCACTATACAGTGACTACGAAGTGATTTACAGTATGTACGTTTCTTGGCTTCTCTCTCTCTCTCTCTATCTCGATCTAGGGGATACATGTCAGAAACTATTTAACCGATTCACCTAGGGGAGGACTTAAACAATTAAACTGTCTGACTTGCTAGATCGGAGTTTCATGCGATATTCTTCTTGGGGACTTTTTTCTCGTTCAGATTCTGTAAAGTCTTTTGGCTCGACACAGTCTTTGGTGGGGGTGGACGAGTCTCGATCAGGTTTCAGTCCCAAAATTTTTTTCACATGACTCGTGTGAACCCACCCCTTTCTTCCTTCGATTTTCACGGCCGTCCTCGTGGTGAGAAGAACGGTCTTCGGGGACTTCCAGCGGGGCTCCAACGGACTTTTCCTGTCGAAATTGCGCACCAGGACTAGGTCGCCAGGACGGACGTCGTGTGGCTTTACATCAGTGTTGTCAGGGAAGGCTGCGGCAACCTGTGAACGACATGATTGGAGTGCAGACATCAAGGAGGCAAGGTAATCTGTCAACATATTACAATCAACATCAGTAATCTTTTTCGGAATGGGCGTCCCCCACATATTCGGTGGTCTGCCAAAGACCACCTCGTACGGGGATAGCCCTGATCTCGAATGGGCGACCATTCTCATGTAGAATAGTGCCACTGGCAGGGCGACTATCCAGTCGACCCCTTTCTCCTGACATATTTTGGCAAGGCGGATCTTTAGTGTCTGGTTATGCCTTTCTACAAGGCCTGCGGCTTCGGGATGTCGGACACAATGGAACTTCCACTGGTATCCCAATAATAAAGAAACTTCTTTCATTAATGCAGATGAGAATGGCTGACCGTTATCTGAGTACACGACACGAGGCAAGCCGTATCGTGGGAAGAATTCACGAACCAGCTGCTTGGCAGTGGTCGGAGCAGTGTAATCTGGGACTGGGTATGCTTCGGTCCAGCGGGACAGAGCACAGACAACTACGAGAACATATTTAAATCCTCGACAACGGTCCATCTGGATATAATCCATCTGGAGGACTTCAAAAGGGTGATCGGGAGGATGGAATCCACCTTGCTCTACAGGGACGCTTTTACCTGGATTGAACTGACAACAGATCATGCAAGTACGCACTTTCTGTTTTGCGGCTGCTCGTAAGTGTTTATTGTTCCAGAGATTTTGTAAACTGTCTAACATCGCTTTCTCTCCTAGGTGTGCTGGGCTATGTGCTGTATTTATCATGACTTGAACCATTGAGTCAGGGAGAAACCATGTAGATTTTCCCTTCGTCACCCAACCTTGATCTGTTTGGATCCCTCCTTGTTCAATCCATTTCTTTATTTCTTCTGGAGTAGCATGTGTCTGAATGTCGATAACATCTAGTGTGGGATCCCTGACTGTCATACAGTTTGTCGGTTCTGTTGTCTTTGTCGTATCAGTTGTCTGAGTGTGAGTCAGTGCTGTATGTTTTGCTGTCTGGTCTGCCAGGTCGTTACCCTGGGAAACAGAATCTGTGACTTTAGTATGTGCTTTACACTTCATGACGGATATGGCTGAAGGCAGATGTATTGCTTCTAACAGTGCTTGAATGAGGGGGCCGTGTTGAATCTTGGCACCATGAGAGGTCAGAAAACCTCGTTCTTGCCATAGCATGCCGAAGTCGTGTACAACTCCGAACGCATAACGGGAATCAGTGTATATGTTAACATTTCTGTTCTTGGCTAGAATACAGGCTCGGGTCAGAGCGATGAGCTCTGCCGCTTGAGCAGACAGTGTATCAATACGATGTGTGTCTTTAACTTCAGTTTCAGTGGTCACGGCATATGCGGCCACTAATTCTCCTGTACTTGTTCTCATACATGAACCATCCACATAAAGTGTCAGGTCTGGATTTGTCAATGGAACATCTGTTAAGTCTCGTCGGGGCTTTGTTACTGCATTAATGATCTCTATGCAATCATGCGGAGCTGGATCTGTCATAACTGTAGGTAACAGTGTTGCTGGGTTCAAGATACTGCAGCGTCTGATTTCTATGTGTGGCTGGAATAGTGTCAATTCGTAACCTGTCAGTCGTGCTATAGTCAAGTGTTGAGTTTGGGTTCTGTTTAACAGAACCTCTACAGAGTGTGGAACTTGTACTGTTAACTGATGGCCTAAAACAATTGAATCGCTCTGTCTTATTGCTAACGCTGTTGCTGCTACTGACTTTAAGCACGCAGGGAGTGCCTGGGCTACTGAATCCAATGTACTTGAAAAATAAGCACAAGGCTTATGTGAACCTGCTTGGTCTTGAGTGAGGACAGACAATGCTGTGCCATCACGTTCTGTAACAAAAAGTGTAAACGGTTTGCTGTAACATGGTGTCGCTAAAACTGGTGCTTGGCATAATGCTTTCTTTAATTCCTCAAAGGCTTGTGTGTGTTCCTGAGTCCAAGGGAGGACAGTCGAAGTCGCTGCCTCCTGTGTCGTTAACTGGATGAGTGGTTTAGCTAGAAATGCATATTGAGGAATCCATTGTCTGCAGTACGAGGTGAGGCCTATAAAGGCCCGCACTTCCTTTTGTGTCTGTGGTCGTGGCATATTTATAATTAACTGAATGCGATCGGGAGTGAGCTGTCTCCCCACTTTGGACAGCAAGTGACCCAAGTATACAACTTGCTGAACACAGAATTGTAGCTTCGAAGGAGACACCTTGTGTCCCTTGTCGGCCAGGAAATGTAAAACTGTCAATGATGCTTGTTCACATTCGGGCTCACTTCGTGCGGTGATCAGTAGATCATCGACGTATTGCAGTAAAGCGGTGTTAACTGGCATTTGAATACAATCTAGTTGTCTTTTCAGTGCTTGACTATAGATGCTGGGGCTTTCTGTGAATCCTTGAGGTGCGCGGGAAAATTTGAAACTTCGTCCATTTAAACTGAATCCGAAGAGATATTGGCTCTCCGGATCAATAGGTACACTGAAGAAGGCGTTCTTGAGATCAATTACAGTAAAGAACGTTGCTTCTGAATCAATAGCAGTCAATAGGGAAGAGATATCGGGGACCACAGGGTACTGTGGTACAATGCATTTGTTCAGTTCTCGAAGATCAATCACCAGCCGATATACTGGCGGTGCATTGGGGTCTGTACGTTTAAGAATTGGAATGATGGGTGAATTACAGATATTAGAGTCGGTCTCTACGACCACTCCCTGGGCAATGAGCTCTTCAATGATTTTCAGTAAAGCCACTACAGCATCGGGTGGTAACTTGTATTGTCTGATTCTGGGTAGAACAACTCCTGTCTTGAGTGTAACACGGTATGGAGTGATATGCATACAACCTACGTCAGCTGGGCCTTTTGCCCATAGGTGATCTGGTACATTTTTCAATCTGACATCAAAATCTCGTAAAACATAATGGCCCTTGAAGTCCCGTAGAAAGAGTCTAACTCCCTCCGGGGAACAGCATATTATAGCTCCTAGAGCCTTCAGAGTTTTAATTCCTAACAAGTTTTCTGGGCACGAGTTCGTAAGCAACAAATCTGTAACTCGTGATAATGGACCCACAGCCAAGGGTACTGGTTCCGATACTTCATTTACAATAGGCTGTCCTGAAAAACCTAGGGAAACATTCTGTGAGCCTGAGAGGGGTGCCCCTGGGACTTCATTGTGACTTATTGTAGTGCGGCTTGCCCCTGTGTCAATTAAAAACTTTCTGTCTTTTCCCAATACGTGACTGTGTACATAAGGACCGTCTTGATCTACAGGAATTTCAATAAGAGGCAAACCACCTTCCCTCTCTAGGCTGTTTCATGTATATCGGGGGTAATCTGGATATGCAGATTGGGCATACTGGTACATCTGTTGTGAAACTTGCTGAGTCGCGGCAATGGGCTGTGGCTGTGGTACTGCTACTGTCTGCGCTGTGTGGGATGGAGCATGCATAGGCTGTGTATTCTGCATTGGCTGTACATTTTGTGAGGTCTGTTGCTGGACCTGATCTTGTCTAGGCGGATGCGGTCTTTCTTTAGTTTTACCTGTTGAGATGTTATGTTTCAGGACTGGGCATTCATGTACGTAATGACCTGGCTGTTTACAGTAATTACATGTCCCCTTAACGGGAGCTGTAGTATGACTTGTCTGGGTCCCACCTTTTCTCTGACCGTCGGCTGGGACCGTCTGAGCTACTAACATTTTCATCTTTGTGTCTTTCATACGTTTCTGTTCCTGATCTTGTTCTTCTCTAATTCTGTTCTGATGATATTGTAACATTTGTAACATCTGGGATGGCGTATTTGCCTGCCAAGTACTTTCAACTTTGTACACTCTATTTTTAACTAATGGTAGGGAATTCTCGACTAGTTTTGATACAAAAAGGTGTGGATATGACTCGCTACTTGGTTGTAGGCCACTATTTATAATGAAACATTTCTCGAATCTTGAATAGAAGTCACTAGTATCTTCATCATGTTTCTGTTTACAGGACGAGATGGCGTCCCAATCTTCCTTTCTAGTTGTCAATAATCTTGGCAGGACCTGTACTATTAATCCGGGTAATGCTTTAGTCTTGTCCCCAAGGCCTAACCCTGGGACCCGTTTGCTTTCTTCGTCTTCTATTTCTGCCCATGCAATCTTTGTGTCCCCCACCTCCCATTCTTTTTCCTTTAATTTCTCGTAAATGCCCGTGGGCAACATTTTCATGATATCATCATACGTGTAATCCCCCATCAGTAACATGTCTTTAAGCTCTCTGTGAAAACCTGCAGGGTCTTTATCGTGACACGGAACTAATTTCTTAATTTCTAACAGTTCTAACTTAGTCAGTGGCGTGTGCACATATACACGTTTCAAGGTATGATCCTCACCCATAACTGGGTGCACTTCTCGTAAGGGATTCTGACTTTCAATGCTACTCAGGCATTGCATGTGATACGTTTTCCTTTCTGGGGGCGGAGCGGGAACATATTCGGAACTTATGAAGGTGTTATATTTATGTCGTTGTTCTAGAATTATTTGTATTAACTTGGTACTGAAACCTCTCCATCTATCCATAAGTAGTGCTTCTAATGTTTCATGTAAGGGACCTGGATCGGAATGATGGTTCCTGTACTTGATGAGGAGGTGCTGAATCATGTATACACCTGCTAATTTCTGCTCGTCTGGGGAAAGGTTCAAGAATGTCTGCGCTAACGTATCATCATTATATATGTCTGGATTCTCGGCCCATAACACGGCTGACCGAGCTAGTTCCTGTTCATCCATAGAATTTAGTACATGGTACCCCATTCGGTCTCGAAGCCTTTTATCAGTTTCCTGGAACTGATGTTCAGAAGAATTCGGGTTTGTTAAAGCAGAGAGAAAAACTCTCTTGTTTTCCGGACGGATGCCTTTCCTAAGGTAGTTTCCCTTACCTACATACGCTATAGTATCTGTAGTCCTTCCTGGTTCTGCAAGTTCTTCTTCCTCCTCGGAGGAAACTTTGTCATTCCCTTTATGGTGTACCGTTATCACTGCTTTTCTAATTTTCTTGTACATACTGGCTATGCAAGCCCCCCTGTCATGTTTTCCATCGGCTATGTTTTGACCCCATTTGTTCAGTGCATCTAATTCACTCTGATCTGTTTCAGGCCTGTCTCGTTCTCTTATTAGACAATTTATGAAAAATCGTAGTATTTGTGCTTGAATATCAACCTTCTGTTTATCCATTGCATCCTTGATACTGTCAGGGTCTTTCCCTGTCTGAACAAACTCATATATTCTATCTAGCCGTTCCTTCATTCCTACATAGCATAACAAGATATCAGTGGCAGATCTTAACCGTAGTGATGCCAATATCATTAGATCGTTTTTTCCGGGTACTGGATCATATCTGCAAACTGACATGTTTTCCTTTAATGCGTCAAGGCGGGGAGACTGGAACATGAGAGGACTCTGCATATCCCTGAGATTGAATCTGCGTGTTAATGGCGGGGTCCGAAGACCCGCAGTCGCACCTCCTGAAGCGGATGCTTGGGCATTATCTCCCTGCGGAGTCTGGATCTGAACTTGAATTTGTCGTTTAGTAAGATCAGGTCGGAGTGGTTTCGGCAAGTCAGTTTTTAGTGCGGGAAGTGGCGGAGCTGGCGGAACGGGGGAGGTCTGTCGCGGTACTGGCGGAACATGCTCTGGGGGCGTAGTGCCACCCCCGTCCCTGTCAGTAGGCAGGGCACGAACAGGCAAATTGGTGTAAGCTGGTGCTACATCCTCTAGATAAGAATTTAGGAATATGTCTTTAGTAGTCTTATGCATTACTTTAGTTGGAACTAATGGTGGCGGTAAGTTTTTCGGTATTTCTGATAGGGCCTCAGGTGTACCTTCGGCCGCGAGATACATTCCGTTTACAACATTGTTTCGGGCACGGTCTATTTGTTCTGTTTTTACTCGGATCCCTTCGATAACTAATTCATTTTCTTGGGCTTTTTCTGATTCCTTAAGTCTGTCCTCTCTACGGAGTGCTTTCTCAGCACGCTTATGTGATTCCTTACGCCAGAATTCTATGGCGTCTTTCTGGGATTGTCTAGCTTTCTTTTTCCATAATGCTTCTTCTACCTTCATGATGCACTCGGCATCCCATGTTCCGGTAACAGGCCACCTGTGTCTTTCGTCTAGGTGCTTGGTGTAATCGGCCCATAAGTCCAGATACAATATGGCATCTATGCCATGCTTATGATACATAAAGTTACCGGGAGTGTCCCTAGGGGGAATAGGAATTTCTTCCTCCAGTATCCCTTTCCTAGTTCTTATCTGCTTTAACTTGTTGAAAAACGGCATTTTGCTTACTTATTACTGAATACTCAATCCTTACTACTTAATACTGGTTACAGCTACTTTATACAAGAAACACAAAAATGCACATTAAACGGTCACATTCATACCACGACATTAATCACATAAGAAGACATTTAGAGACATAGATGACTACCCCCTATACTGGATGTACTGCTCAACAGTACAGATACACTGGTGTAACAGTGCAGAAATTCGTAATACTAGATATACTGCTAAACAGTACAGATACACTGCCTAAAAACAGTGCAGACCGGACTTGCGTACCCAAACCCGTCTAGATACGTCCCAGCAATGGTACTCACCGGGAAGCACGGAAACAGAAGGCCTCGGAAAACTTGACTGGACTCGACTCGGTACTTCGGAAAACTTCGGAAAACTTCGGAAAACCTCGGAAAACTTCGGAAACCTGGTGGGCCTCTTGACACCTCGGACCTTGCTTCTTTCGGCTAGGCTCTGGTCGGGATCCTCCGCACTCCTCACCGCCTCGTCTGGGCACTGATCGCAGTCTTCGTCACCTCCTTGGGTCAGAGGGAGATGCAGGAAATCCTGCCGGTACGCGTAGGTTCCGTCTAACTGACGGCAGGGGACAGAGCTTGCAATGCGCCAACCCGCGCGTGAGGTGGGGGAGGGGTCCCTGTTCGGGCGCCAAAATGACGTAAATAATTAATTTACTCTCTTAATTTCTATGCAGGTAAGTACTTAATCAATAATAACTCAGATCGGATGAAAAAAGACAGAGTCCGTGGTGTTAGAGTTTCTAAGGGTTTTATTCCTCATAAAGGAATGGTCGTGACCAAGATATCGGATTCTGAACACCACAGGGGTGTCAGAAGGGATAGATGAGCGCGATAACAGTTTATTGACAATACATAGCTTATATACTTAATTCACATCATAAGTAATAGTGCAAGAGGCGTAACAGCTGAGAGAAGACAAGATAACAGTATACACGTGGTACTAGTACGTAATCAAGAGGCGTGAACTAGGCGTGAACTGGAGGTGTGTACCAGAAACGTCACTGATAGGTGACGCAAGTGGGTGGCACCAAGGGGTGGTGCTAACAGAATTGTTGCAATGTCAGCAGAAATCGGAAGCTTGAATGCGCGCGCAGCTGCATGACGTGTGATTGACGGGGTGCAGGGGACTTGACATTTACACTGACGGAAAGAGACAGAAGTCTGGCATGTCAGATCAACTTGTACTTCTATCATATCTGATATCTGATGTTTAGGAACCATACTATCTGGGCGGAAAGGTCTCTAGGGCAGAAGCTATTCTATGCTAACTGTGGATGCGTGTATAAGCGCCTAAGTGTCTACATGAGAAGCGTGGGGGCACGGGGCCTTCCATGGGAGCATGGTAACAGAGGCTATGAATTACTTGCATTGAGACAGGTCGGCCCTTTGGCTCTGCAGCTGGGGAGGATGTTTACTGAAGCTAGTAGGCAGGAATGCATTTTCGAGGAGCGGAACAGATAACTCGAAGGTTATAGTCAGTCTTGGCAGAAAACAGGCTGAGCTGAGCGTGAGGGGCCGCGCTGGAAGTAAGTCAGAGTTCACGGGTACAGAGGTAGCCTGGGCAGAGGCTGTCAGAGTCAGGAGCCCAAAGAGGCTCGATGGCAGAAATTCAGGGCCTACTCTGCCAGAGCAGGAAAAACATGTAAAGTACACTACAAAAAGACGGTGGCATAGCATACTTAGGAACGGACTATTTAATCCATTCAGGGTGGATCTGAAAGAGGACAAGTTAACGTTGGACGCAAATGTATTTGCGTCTTCATAGCTGACACAGGAGGGAAGTTACATGCACTTTAAGCTGGTACATGGAGTCGGTGGGGTACGCGCTAGGGAACATAACATGACCAAAAAATTTATATTTCCTCACTGGTCCCAGGCTATCACCTACCCCTGCGGATGTAGTTTACGGCCCCAGCTGTAGAGAATTCAGACATGCCAACCGTCCCGATTCAGGCATGTGACTACTGATTTCAGTGCTAGTCTCCCGCCTCCCGATTTCTGCAAGCAAAAACCCGGGGGCATATTACGAACAACTAGCGATAATTTTTGTCTCTAACTTGTTTAGAGACAAAAATTATCACCGCACATCGGCGATTTTTATCGCAGATAAACCTTGCTATTATCGCAGAAAAGTCAGCGATATTCATGTATTATCGAGCAAATGCTCTTAGCCATGTTATCCACCTCCCATTGGATAACATGGCTAAGAACTGCTCAGGGCAGGTGTTAGATTTTGGAGATATTCGCGCTTAGCGCGAATATCTCCAAAAGTTGGTAATAGGAGAAAGCGATGTTAGGGACTGTTTCCAGTCGCTAACATCTTGGCACGCCACTTTGCATGTTATTAGTGATAAGTATCACTGACATGCAAAGCGGGGCCCAAGATGGTCGCTATCTCCTTTTAGCTGTCACTAACTGGTGTTAGCGACAGCTTGGTAATAGGGAGATAATTTTATCTCCGCTTTCATGGCTTTTAAAGCCAAAAAAGCGGAGATAAACCCCCTTGATAATATGCCCCACGATTCCTTGGGGGTTTCAGCTGACAGGGCTTGGTATTGTGTTACATGGTAATTTTTCCAGGAAACGTCAGAGGGTCGATGCAGGGGTTCTAGAAGAGGTGATAAACCATTTAAGCCTCATGAACAAGCGCATGGTCTTTTAAAGATTTGTGAAGTACTCGGGGCGGCGGTGTGTGTGTGCCCTCTTTCAGGAGCGGGCGGGGGGGCACTGCCAGCAACTTGCCAGGTCAGGTAGTGTTCAACACGTGCATCACCCTTTCTCTGCCTGCTATTGCGCTCCATGCTTCGGAAAGGTAAGAAAAAGAACGTGCATTTGAGTTTGAAATGTCCGATCCTGCAGCAGCACACTTCCAAAGCCCACACATGACAATAACCCGATTCAAGGCCCTATTCACCCGTTTTTAAAAAAAATAGATAACACTCCAACAAAGTAAGATTATAAAACTTTATTAACTTTTAACTATAATGAACGGAACAAAAACTAAAAACATTTAAACATTTTTCAACTCAAAAAGCAACAATGGTTAGAAGCTGTCTTTTGTGCGAATAGTCCCAAGGCAGCACAACGTGCAGAGTTCTGGACGGCACCCAGGTGATGTCGCCTGGGTGCCGCACTGGTTTTGGAATCCTACAATGCAGCACAGAAAAACAGCGTGGGGCGTCCCGGGTGGTGCGGGTGGAGGCCTCGTCAGTAGCGGTCTGTTGTGCGAATAGTCCCAAGGCAGCAGAACGCGTTGAGATGTTGATGGGACTGTGTCCAGTGTCCCATGGCTGACACAACATGTACGACAGGCACCCAGGTGATGTCCAGTAAACTGCCGCACTGGTTTTGGTATCCTACAATGCTGCTCCGAAAATTGGCGTGCGGCGCCCCGGGGGGGGGGCGTGGGGGAGGCGGCGTGAACGGGCCTCCCCAGGTGGCGGCCATCTAGCTGAGTTGCGCCCGCTCTTGCGGCTACAGCGTCTCGCTCACCATGTTGTTGAGTTGCTCCTACTCTTGCAGTGCAGCGATAGGCGGCTGCCACATGGCTCTTAAAATGGCGGACGGCTCCTCGGTTTTGGGCCTGGTCCACTGAAATGGCCCTGGGACACCTTGGAACTCGGACGCTTGCCTGCTAGGGCTTGGGCTCCATTCTCGAAAAGCGTCCCCTCAGCCGTGAAGATTCTACAAAAGTCTTGGGGGCCCCCGACTCCCGCAGGCTTCCGGTGGGGAGCGGCTGCCATGATTGCTCGCGGAATGACCACGACGGAGCCACGAGATGGTGGTGCTCTCATGCTGACGCCAGCTTCAGTCTGAATGATCCAGAAACAAGGTGGGGCTTTCATCGTTTGGGAAAAAAAAATGTTCTAAACCAATGAAAAGTGTTATTTTTAGGTCATATGACCAAGCCTTCCATCTTTAGGAAACCAAAAGTAAAATGAACCAATGAAAAGTTTTATAAACAAGTCACATGACCTGTTATGCGGCATAGGGCTACAAAAAGCGTAGAAAATCCGTTGGCATGTGAGGCGGCGTCAGTAGCGGACCGATGTGCGAATAGGCCGAAGGCAGCACAACGCGCCGAGATTCGGATGGCACCGAGGTGGTGTCCAGCAAATTGCCGCACTGGTGTGGCCATCCTACAATGCTGCGCCGAAAGACGGCGTGTCCAGCTGAGTTTCTCCCGCTCTTGCGGTACAGTGACTCGAACGCGCCGAGATCCGGATGGCACCGAGGTGGTGTCCAGCAAATTGCCGCACTGGTGTGGCCATCCTACAATGCTGCGCCGAAAGACGGCGTGTCCAGCTGAGTTGCGGTCACTGTTGCGGTACAGTGACTCGAACGCGCCGAGATCCGGATGGCACCGAGGTGGTGTCCAGCAAATTTCCGCACTGGTGTGGCCATCCTACAATGCTGCGCCGAAAGACGGCGTGTCCAGCTGAGTTGCGGTCACTGTTGCGGTACAGTGACTCGAACGCGCCGAGATCCGGATGGCACTGAGGTGGTGTCCAGCAAATTGCCGCACTGGTGTGGCCATCCTACAATGCTGCGCCGAAAGATGGCGTGTCCAGCTGAGTTGCGGTCACTCTTGCGGTACAGTGAGTCGAACGCGCCGAGATCTGGATGGCCCCGATGTTGTGTCCAGCAAGTTGCCGCACTGGTGTGGCCATCCTACAATGCTGCGCCGAAAGTCGGCGTGGGGTGCCCCGTTGGCTTATGAGGTGATGTCAGTAGTGGACCGATGTGTGAATAGGTCGGAACCAGCACAAGGCGCCAAGATCCGAATGGCAAGTCCTGGATGTTGAGTGCCTCACTTGAGAGTTCTGAGCAGTGCTTTTAAGACTGTCTGAAGCTTATTTGCACCTGCTGCAGCTTCACTATTGCCCTGGTGTGGCCAAAGGTGGCACATGACATAGGCGGCCGGCTCCCGAGGTCCGGCGGAACTTTTTTCCTTTTCCTTTCTGCTTCTTTTCCTACAATCCGTTTCATCTGAAGACACGACCAGGTCCCTGAATGTGTGCAGGGGGACGCTATTGATTGAATGAAAATGGCGGCTTGACACAAAGCTGACTCAAGCGTTACTGTTGATGCTATACAAACAAAAATTGTTTTTCAGTTTGTACATTCTTCAGGTTTTTTTTTTCCATCCAAGTCTGATTGAGAGTTTGTAGAAAAATGGCTTCAGATTTTCCACATACTACTCTTCAACATTCTTCCTAAATGTAACAATGTGAAACTCACTAGGAGAACGGCTGTTTCTGTTTCCTTTCAAAATGCTGCCAACAATATTTTCTGAATGGAAGACACCATCTTGTAGCATAAAGGGCCGAAAGGGGTTCTGGTCTGGCCGATGGTTGGTGGAGACATTTTGACTATATCTTGGACCTGCCCGGCCTCGCCCAAAATGGCGCCGGTATAAATGGGACTCGTAACTCCTTGCCCGCAAATGTATATCTAGAAAATGTTATTGTAAGTGGCCCTGTCGTATTTTAATTACAAAATGTACGTCCACCGATTCCGCAACTGTTAGACACCTTTGTTCTTGCAACCTAATGGCCCGCTCGTTACGTTCTTCTACAGTGTAAATGTCTTCTCATCATATACGATTTCAGTTTGCTCCGTGGCCGGCCCACGTGGTTATAGGCCCGTATTTGTATACTGACATTTTCACAATAAAGGTTTTTAAAACAAAACACGGTAGTAGTATTTACATTGGTAAAGTTTTTACTTTTAGTCACTGTTTTCGAATCAGTAAAGGCAAGTGAAATAAAGCAGTCCAATTACATGACGGATAAAAGGTATAATATGTAGGAACGCAGTAAAGATAAATGCTTAAGGGCAGTTGTGTTTTTCATGTCTGCAATATAAAGTGATCGATAAGAATCTGATAATCAGGCGTATCGTCGACTAAGACAGCAGGCCGAATCTCTTTTACTCAACGGCTCCGTCATGGAAGGAAGAAATGCCCTTTTTCTCGAAAAAGGAATATATTTTACTTACAAGACAGTTGTAAATTTTCCGGGAAAGTACATTAGCCTGGAATATTATAACATATGTTTGAAAAAAAAATATTGTTCGAAAACAATAAAAAGCGTAATTTTTAGGTCATATGACCAAGCTTTTCATCATTAAATTAACAAAAGTAAAATGAACCAATGAAAAGTTTTATTAACAAGTCACATGACCTGTTATGCTTACGTTACGCGCTGCGCGCCGCGCCTCGGATCACTTCCGGGTGCGGTAACGCGGCATGTCATATAACGCATTACGCGACAACGTAGGTCAAGAATATAGTCAAAATGTCTCCACCAACCAGCGTTCGGAACACAACCCCTTTCAGCAGTCCAAAAAGTTCTGTTAAATGACAACAGAGGGGACAGGCAACAAGAACCATCAGTCAAAGAGGGGAGGGCAAGTTCTTCTCTTCCGGGTCATGTTGGGGCGCTACCGGAACTGATCGAATTGGTAGTCTACAGTGTTTCTGGATGTTTCAGACTAAAGCTGGCGTCAGCATGAGACCACTACCATCTCGTAGCTCCGTCGTGGCCATTCCACGAGCAATCATGGCAGCCGCTCCCCACCAGAAGCCTGCGGGAGTCGGAGGCCCCCAAGACTTTTGTAGAATCTTCACGGCTGAGGGGACGCTTTTCGAGAATGGGACCCAAGCCCTAACAGGGAAGCGTCCGAGTTCAAAGGTGTCCCAGGGCCATTTTAGTGGACCAGGCCCAAAACCGAAGAGCCGGCCGCCATTTTGAGAGTCCTGTGGCAGCCGCCTATCGCTGCACCGCAAGAGTGGGCGCAATTCAGCTGGATGGTGGGCAAGACGCTGTAGCCGCAAGAGTGGGCGCAACTCAGCTGGATGGGACAAGGTTCAGAATTGAAGAGTCATCAAAAGGCAAAAAGTTCTGCCGGACCCCGGGAGCCGGCCGCCTATGTCGGGGGCGATCTCAGGCTACACCAGTGCTATAAGACTTGGGGAGGGTGTCGGAGCCAAGCGTCTTCTCCGAGTCCATGGCCATCACACCGCCCCTCAGGGGCCTCCGTCAAGCTGTTTAGGAAGGTAACATATCACATTGTTTTCTAATGCAGTCAGGTCCATAAACGACACTCACTTACTTTGAGAATAGTGAAGCTGCAGTAGGTGGAAATAAGCTTCAGACAGTGTTACAAGCGCTGCTCAGAACTCTTAACTATGGCACCCAACATCCAGAACTTATGCCATTTGAGAATGGCAGTGACATCGAAGCAACTCAGGGACCAAAACCATTAACGTACTTTCACGTATGAAAATCTTACTTGGGGAGGGGGCAGGAGCGAAGCGGCCCCTCCCAGTCAGCGCCACCACACCGTATGTTGAAAATTTGAAGCCATCGTTCTACAAAGTCAACCAAACTTGGATTGAAAAATCTAGAAAAATGTACAAACTGAAAACCAGTTTTGGTCTGCATAGCATCAGTAGCAACGCTTGAGTCAGCTTTGTGTCAAGCCGCCATTTTGATTCAACAAAGCACAGGCATTGAAAAAGGCTCAAACTCAGAACTCTGAACTATGGCACCCAACATCCAGGAGCTTGCCATCCGGATCTTGGAGCCTTGTGCTGCTTTCGACCTATTCACACATCGGTCCACTACTGACATCATCTTATAAACCAACGTTATGTAAATAGTTTTTTAATAAAATGTTTTACCCTGTTTCTTTGCTGGTGTGTTGTCTATATTTTTAATATTTGCATAGGGTTTGTCGTTATTTTGTGCGGGATGGGTGATGGAGCCGAGTTGTCTTGCAGCCCTCATGGTGTGGAGCTCAGTTCATCTCACTATTTTCGTATTTCTCATGGAGGGTTGTTCCTAATATTTCTATTTTAGCGAGGTCAAAAAGAGATCCAATTAGTGGCCTACTGATTTTGCTCGATTACTTTTATTTTTTTACACGATTTTTCACTATCTGCAAAGACTAAACAGAGTATTGCGACTTTGTGCTTGTTTGTAAATAGAGAATGATCCAAAGAGAACCAATTCTAAAACAGTAAATGCTTGGACAACAATCAATCAAATGGAGAGACAAGCAGGCACGTCGGATTACAACGGGGGTAAAGGCCTGCGTTAACTACCCTTCAGTATCTGCAAAGAGAGAGTACTACTAAGACAAAAGAGGGGAGGGGGGGGGTGCAGCGTTCAAAGCACATCAGCGTGCATAAATACGAAAATGTTTTTATCTATCACGTACTTGACATTTTAAAGCTTTTCATATTTGCTATTAAAAAACCAATGAAATTCACAGAAAAAACCATAGGTTATAGTGGATATATAGTTAGGAATTTGCATTTACAAAACCTTGAAAATTCAATGAAAAAACCATTGGTTTTAGGCCATATATAGTTAGGGATTTGCATTTACAAAACCTTATTTTACTCGCATAAAACCATTGAAATTCCATATATAGTTATAAGCGCTAACTATATATCGCGCACCCGCAATCCACTGCTGATGATGTCACATATTACATCATTCATGACATGGTTAGTGACATCACTGATGACATCACTGATGACATCTCAAATGACATCACTGATGACATCACTGAAAACATCTCATTTGACATGACTGATAACATCACTGATGATATCATTCATGTGATAATACGATGAACCTCTTCAGACTCTAATATAACCTTAGATACAATCAGTGTAAACAGACACTCACAGACTGTCACTCATCCATGGAGTTACTTACACACCTAGTCAGTCATGCAAAGAATCAATCACACCTCCATTTCCTCAAATATACAGTTATACAAACTTTACTTATTCAAACATATACTAACACATATTTACTCTCTTATACAATCCCTGATACAAGTTCACAATGATCCATACAGCCACTCACACATTCACTGGCTCTTATGCACAGTTATTTATATATGTCAACTCTCACATGTACTGTGTTTTACATATGTACTTACTTTGACATGTAGCACTGAGATATCCATTCACTCACCAATACACTCATGCACACAGTCAACCGCCCATACAGCTGTTTCCACATGCACTTTTGAAACCATACATCTAGTGAATCAACTGCTCACACATCTATGCACAGAGTCACACACCTCCCAGCCACCCACACACACACTCAGTATCCCATACAAATACTTGGGCAACCAATCAATAACCCATATAGTTACTCATATAGCTACTTATCAACACATGCAACAGTTTACAGAACAACAGACATAATGATGCACAAATTAAGACAGTTTAGTCACTAACCCATGCACTCAGTGAGACACATTTAATCACTCACTCATACAGTCAGTCATGCACCTACTAAATCCTTCATCCAGACACTTATATATCCACTCATTCTTCAATATGTAAGAGATATTTTAACTTTACAGAAACATACAGTCACTGGATGATGTCATCAGTGATGTCATCAGTGATGTCATTTGAGATGTCATCAGTGATGTCATCAGTGATGTCACTAACCATGTCATGAATGATGTAATATGTGACATCATCAGCAGTGGATTGCGGGTGCGCGATATATAGTTAGCGCTTATAACTATATATGGAATTTCAATGGTTTTATGCGAGTAAAATAAGGTTTTGTAAATGCAAATCCCTAACTATATATGGCCTAAAACCAATGGTTTTTTCATTGAATATATATATATATATATATATATACTAGCAGCCCGCCCCAGCGTTGCCTGGGGCAGAAAGGGGCTGGGGGCAGTACACCCGCTCCCGCCCCGACCCCCTCCAGCACCGACTTCCTCCCACCCCGACATATGCTTCAGTTAATGGCATGGGGTCCTCGATGTCTCTGTGAACAGCCAGTAAGAAATGCAGAAAAAAACACAATGGAATTCGCACAAATAAGAAATACATATTTGCTTTCATTCAATATTTATTTGAAAAACAAATAAATATTCCTTAAGTTTGAGAAGTTACTGTTAGCTTGACCAAGACGGCTATCCTATTTTCCATCTTCGGCAGAGCTTTTTGATAACCAGGCCCTCGGTGGACGAACACGTGCTCCAAAGACAGAAGCCTCGCGCCGGTTGCACCTGTGCCACTTTGTATATGTCAGAGGAGGAGGGCTGCAGTTGAAATGTGTTTTTCAATAAGGTGCAAGGTGATGGCTGGTTTCCCTTTCTTCCCACACAAACATGTTGTTCACTTCTTCCTGAGACCTCAAAAAAAAGGGGACCTGGAGCCAAAGCCTATTTCCCGAGCATGTATCTTTCCAAGTTCAACAGGGACACCAATTTATATATTTTTATTTTTTACAGCGACCAATGTCGGCCTCGGCATCCTTCCTCTGAGCAGTCCTCGCCCTCTGAAAGGCATTAAGCCTTGGCACCGACCTTGGCGTTTACCACTTAAGCTGGAATAAGTCCACAGACAGAAGGCTCTGTCAACATATCCGAGTGGAAAGAAGGCAGGATTAGTCTTCCCAAATCCTAATTGCAACTTTCCTCATGCCCTGGCCCTCGCCTGCAGCCGATGTGCCGGGGCAGATCAAGTGTTTAGTTTGATAAATGCAGCTTACTTGGAGGCGGGTACTCCTGCCTGCCAGGGTGGCTGGACGTCTCCGGCCTCCCAAAGGTGATTATCTGTCTAAAGAAGGGGGAAGACGCGCGCAGGATATCTTGTTTGTCATTGCCCAGACTCACTCGCGCCCCCCTCCCGCCCAGACTCACTCGCGCCCCCCTCCCGCCCCGACATTTTCATTTATTGCTGCCTCCTTACCTGTGCCGCCTCCTCACTGCACAGCCGCTCGTCACTGCACCGCCCTCCTCCTTGTCGTCATCACGCACGTCGCGTCGTGCCCAGTGCTAGGTCCCGGCCAGCGCTACTTTCAGGGGACTACTTTGTTTACAAACGTAATTTTTTTAATTTACTTTTTTTCTTTAACTTATATAGCCTATGTCCATCTACACACCCTGACATTTTCATAGCTGTATCGGGTGTGTAGATTGGCGCTGTGGTTCCTGAGTTTACCTGGCCAAAAGGTGCAAGTTCTCTCTTTATAATAGTAGTATAGATATATATATATATATATATATATATTCACTGAAAAAACCATAGGTTATAGACCATATATAGTTAGGAATTAGCATTTATAAAACCTTAATTTACTCGCACAAAACCATAGAAATTCGAATATATAGTTAGTTGCAATAACTATATATCGCGCACCCGCAATCCACTGCTGATGATGTCACATATTACATCATTCATGACATGGTCAGTGACATCACTGATGACATCACTGATGACATCACTGATGACATCACTGATGACATCTCTGATGACATCTCAAATGACATCACTGATGACATCACTGATAACATCTCCTTTGACATTACTGATCACATCACTGATGATATCATTCATGTGATAATACGATGAACCTCTTCAGACTCTAATATATTTTCAGTGAATTTTCTAGGTTTTGTAAATGCTAATTCCTAACTATATATGGTCTATAACCTATGGTTTTTTCAGTGAATTTCAATGTTTTTTTAATAGCAAATATCAAAAGCTGTCAAATGTCAAGTACGTGATAGGTAAAAACATTTTCGTGTTTATGCACGCTGATGTGCTTTGAACGCTGCCCCCCCCCTCACCCCCCTCTTTTCTCTTAGGAGTACTCTCTCTTTGCAGATAGTGAAGGGTAGTTAACGCAGGCCTTTGCCCCCGTTGTAATCCGTCGTGCCTGCTTCTCTCTCCATTTGATTGATTGTTATCCAAGCATTTACTGTTTTAGAATTGGTTCTCTTTGGTTCATTCTCTATTTACAAACAAGCACAGAGTCGCAATACTTTGTTTAGTCTTTGCAGATAGTGAAAAATCGTTTAAAAAATCAAAAGGAATCGAGCAAAATCAGTAGGCCACTAATAGGATCTCTTTTTGACCTCGCTAAAATAGAAACATTAACAACAACCCCTCATGAGAAATACGAAACTAGTGAGATGAAATGAGCTCCACACCATGATGGCTGCATGACAGCTCGGCTCCGCCACCCACCCCACCCAAAATAACGACAAACCCTATGCAAATATTATAAATATATACAACACACCAGCAAAGTAACAGGGTAAAACATTTTATTAAATAACTATTTATATAACTATTTTATACTTTTAGTTGCCCGATCCGGCTAGCTCAATCGATCGAGCATGAGACTCATGCACTCTGATCTCCTTGGCCTCAGTCAAGCATCAATAGTAAGATTTTCATACATGAGTGTACGTTCATGGTTTTGGTCCCTGAGTTGCTTCGATGTCACTGCCTTGCACAAATGGCATAAGTCCTGGATGTTGGGTGCCATAGTTCAGAGTTCTGAGCAGCGCTTGTAACACTGTCTAAAGCTTATTTGCACCTGCTGCAGCTTCACTATTCTCAAAGTAAGTGGGGGCCGTTTGTGGACCTGACTGCATTTGAAAACAATGTGATACGGTACCTCCCTAAACCGCTTGACGGAGGCCCCCGAGGGGCGGTGTGATGGCGCGGACTCGGAGAAGGCGCTTGGCTCCTGCCCCCTCCCCAAGTCGTGTTGCCCTGGTGTGGCCTGAGATCGCCCCCGACATAGGCGACCGGCTCCCGGGGTCCAGCGGAACTTTTTGCCTCTTCCATTCTGGACCTTGTCCCACAATCCGTTTGACCTGAAGACACGCTGTAGTGGGGCGCCCCTTTACCGTTTCAGTTGCCATTCCGCCCGCTTTTGCTACACTGTGCCTCTTCCGCCATTCAGCTGTTTACCGCCCGCTCTTGCGACTACAGCGTCTCGCTCACCATGTAGTTGAGTTGCTCCCGCTCTTGCGATGCAGCGATAGGCGGCTGCCACAGGACTCTCAAAATGGCGGCCGGCTCTTCAGATTTGGGTGTGGTCCACTAAAATGGCCCTGGGACACCTTGGAACTCGGACGCTTGTCTGCTAGGGCTTGGGCCCCATTCTCGAAAGCGTCCCCTCAGCCTTGAAGATTCTACAAAAGTCTTGGGGGCCCCCGACTCCCGCTGGCTTCTGGTGGGGAGCGGCTGCCATGATTGCTCGTGGAATGGCCACGACTGAGCTACGAGATGGTGGTGCTCTCATGCTGACGCCAGCTTCAGTCTGAAACATCCAGAAACACTGTAGACTACCAATTCGATCAGTTCCGGTAGCGCCCCAACGTGACCCGGTAGAGAAGAACTTGCCCTCCCCTCTTTGACTGATGGTTCTTGTTGCCTGTCCCTTCTGTTGTCATTTAACAGAACTTTTTAGACTGCTGAAAGGGGTTGTGTTCCGACCGCTGGTTGGTGGAGACATTTTGACTATATTCTGGACCTACGTTGTCGCGTAATGCGTTATATGACACGCCGCATTAGCGCACCCGGAAGTGCTCCGGTGCGCGAAGCGCAGCTTCCCGGAAGCGATCCGGGGCGCGGCGCGCAGTGCGTAACGTAAGCATAACAGGTCATGTGACTTGTTAATAAACTTTTAATTGGTTCATTTTACTTTTGTTATTCTAATGATGAAAGGCTTGGTCATATGACCTAAAAATTACGCTTTTTATTGCTTTCAAACATTATTTTTTCTTAAACATATATGTTATAATGTTCCAGGCTAATGTACTTTCCCGGAAAATTTACAACTGTCCTGCAAGTAAAATATATTCCTTTTTCGAGAAAAAGGGCGTTTCTTCGTCCCATGACGGAGCCGTTGAGCAAAAGAGGCTCGGCCTGCTGTCTTAGTCGCCGATACGCCTGAATATCAGATTCTTATCGATCACTTTATGTTGCAGGAGTAGAAAACACAACAGCCCTTGACCATTTATCTTTACTGCGTTCCTGCGTATTATACCTTTTATCCGTCATGTAATTGGACTGCTTTATTTCACTTGCCTTTTACTGATTCGAAAACAGTGACTAAAATTAAAAACTTTACCAATGTAAATACTACTACCATGTTTTGTTTTAAAAACCTTTATTGTGAAAATGTCAGTATACAAATACGGGCCTATAACCACGTGGGCCGGCCACGGAGCAAACTGGAATCGTATATGATGAGGAGACATTTACACTGTAGAGGAACGTAACGAGCGGGCCATTAGGTTGCAAGAACTAAGGTGTCTAACAGTTGCGGAATCGGTGGACGTACATTTTGTAATTAAAATACGACAGGGCCAGTTACAATAAAATTATCTAGATATACATTTGCGGGCAAGTACCATGGGTGACGTTAATTCGAACTTTCAATAGTACAGTAATCAATAACACATCAGAACTTAATATCAATAGGGATGTCGAAATATTCAATCAATTCTCGTCCCCGCCCGCCATGTGCTTCAAAACTGCATACGTATCTCGTGATATCAAGGTTGTGCAACCAGTACACAACAAGGAGTTACGAGTCCCATTTATACCGGCGCCATTTTGGGCGAGGCCGGGCAGGTCCAGGATATAGTCAAAATGTCTCCACCAACCATCGACTATGATGATGTTAATAAGCTCTATTTATTAGAGTAACACTCATCTGTCCACATGAAATTAATTTGCCACAATCTAAACGTCATTTTAATCTTTCCAAAGTTCTTCTGAATATTTGGGACCGTTTCCCTTGCCTCTGATGCTGTCAGTGCCACTTCATTGGTGGATGTACTGGCAGGTCGGGGTTGTCCACCAAATCTCTCATTTGTGCAGCACTATAATTAATCGGTGCCACCTCTCCATATGACGATGCATGGTATAATTACCATAACTATATTTCGGCTCATTTGCGCCGCCTCCCCCCCCCTCCCCCCTTCGAGCACCCCACACCGACTTTTGGTGCAGCATTGTAGGATGGCCACACCAGTGCGGCAACTTGCTGGACACCACCTCGGTGCCAACCGGATCTCAGCGCCTTGTGGTGTCTTCCATTCAGAAAATATTGTTGGCAGCATTTTGAAAGGAAAGATAAACAGCCGTTCTCCTAGTGAGTCTCACATTGTTACATTTAGGAAGAATGTTGAAGAGTAGTATGTTGAAAATCTGAAGCCATTGTTCTACAAACTCTCAACCAGCCTTGGATGGAAAAATCCTGAAGAATGTACAAACTGAAAACCAGTTTTTGTCTGTATAGCATCAGCAGCAACGCTTGAGTCAGCTTTGTGTGAAGCCGCCATTTTGATTCAATCAATAGCGCCCCCCTGCACACATTCAGGGACCTGGTTGTGTCTTCAGGTCAAACGGATTGTGGGACAAGATGCAGAAAAGAAAAGGAAAAAAGTTCCGCCAGACCCCGGGAGCCGGCCGCCTATGTCATGGGCGATCTTTGGCCACACCAGGGCAATAGTGAAGCTGCAGCAGGTGCAAATAAGCTTCAGACAGTGTTACAAGCGCTGCTCAGAACTATCAACTATGACACCACCTCGGTGCCATCCGGATCTTGGCGCCTTGTGCTGGTTCCGGCCTATTCACACATCGGTCCGCTACTGACACCACCTCACAGGCCAACGGGGCAACCCACGCCGACTTTCGACGCAGCATTGTAGGATGGCCACACCAGTGCGGCAACTTGCTGGACACCACCTCGGTACCATCCAGATCTCGGCGCGTTGTGCTGCCTTCGGCCTAATGTAGCCGCAAGTGCGGACGCAACTCAGCTGGATAGCGAGTGAAACACCAAGGGGCGCCCCACTGCAGCCGAGGAGCCTCCATCTTGGGGGCGACGCACAGCATCACATTGCTTTCCAATGCAGTCAGATCCTCAAACAGCCCCCACTGACTGACACGACCTCACAGGCCAATGGGGCGCCCCCGCCGACTTTCGGCGCAGCATTGTAGGATGGCCACACCAGTGAGGCAACTTGCTGGACACCACCTCGGTGCCATCCGGATCTTGGCGCGTTGTGCTGCCTTCGGCCTATTCGCACATCGGTCCGCTACTGACGCCGCCTCACGTGCCAACGGATTTTCTACGCTTTTTATAGCCCTATGCCGCATAACAGGTCATGTGACTTGTTTATAAAACTTTTCATTGGTTCATTTTACTTTTGGTTTCCTAATGATGGAAGGCTTGATCATATGACCTAAAAATAACACTTTTCATTGGATTAAAAAAAAAATTTTTCCCAAACGATGAAAGCCCCACCTTGTTTCTGGATGTTTCAGACTGAAGCTGGCATCAGCATGAAAGCACCACCATCTCGTGGCTCCGTCGTGGTCATTCCGCGAGCAATCATGGCAGCCGCTCCCCACCGGAAGCCTGCAGGAGTCGGGGGCCCCCAAGACTTTTGTAGAATCTTCAAGGCTCAGGGGACGCTTTCGAGAATGGGGTCCAAGACCTAGCAGACAAGCGTCCGAGTTCCAAGGTGTCCCAGGGCCATTTTAGTGGACCAGGCCCAAAAAGGAAAGAGCCTGCCGCCATTTTGAGAGACCTGTAGCAGCCGCCTATTGCTGAACCGCAAGAGTGGGCGCAACTCAGCTGAATGGCGGATTTTGGCACAGTGTACCAAAAGCGGGCAGAATGGCAACTGAAACGGTAAAGGGGTGCCCCACTACAGCAGACGAGCCTCCACCTGGGGAGGCCCGTTCACGCCGCCTCCCCCCCTCCCCCCGGAGCGCCCCACGCCGTTTTTCGGAGCAGCATTGTAGGATACCAAAACCAGTGCGGCAACTTACTGGACATCACCTGGGTGCCATCCACATCTCAGCACATTCTGCTGCCTTGGGACAATTCGCACAACAGACCGCTACTGACGAGGCCTCCCCCCGCACCCACCGGGACGCCCCACGCCGTTTTTCGGAGCTGCATTGTAGGATACCAAAAACCAGTGCGGCACCCAGGTAACATCACCTGGGTGCCGTCCAGAACTCAGCACGTTGTGCTGCCTTGGGACTATTCGCACAAAACACAGCTACTGACCATTGTTGCTTCCTTTTTCAAAAAAATGTTTGAATGTATTTACTGTTTTTGTTGCGTTGTATATATTTATAAGTTATTAAAGTTTTATAATCCTACTACTTTGTTGGAGTGCTATATATTTTTAATGTGACACATAATTGTAAAAACTTTGATGTACAAAGAGGCATCCCTGGAATCTTCCGCTTCAGGCTCGGACCCACACACCCTCACAGTGAGAATCCCCTCCCCAAGCACAATACAGGATGGTTATCAGATAGTAGGAACACGTGTGGTGTGACGGATCTCATCGGGTGGGGGCCTTGATCTACTGTAACTCCTTTGAAGAGGGGTGATTCTTTACAGCTGGGGCCATAAACTACATCTGCAGGGCTAGGTGATAGCCTGGGACCGGCCTGGACAATCGGACACAGAGGAAGAGGAGTGTCAGAGGGTGCGGTAGTGAATAGGGTGAAAGGGAGGTGTCGGGCGGGCACAGGGTGTGATTCTCAGAGAAGAACAGCGCAGATGGGAGGAGGTTTCTGGCCAATGCATGAGAGAGAGAGCGGGGGTGACCAGTGCGTGGGGGAGATGCTTGCGAGGGTGGGGAGCCATGCTGAGGATCGGCGGCGTGCAGAGAGTGGGTCTGGTCAAGGCATCTAAAATGGCTGCTGTGCTCAACAAAAGTGTGGCATTGCAAAAAAGGCAAGATGGCGCAGACAATGTTTATCAATAAGGATTAATTTATAACAATTATTTTTAACAAAATATTTACTCGCAGTGACAAAATGGCGGTCAACAGTTCCTGATTTCCATCGAATCGAACGTTAACAGACGTCACGTAGCAAAAAAAAAAAACGCTCACGCACAGCGGCTGGAAGACATGTATCAACATATATGAGCCTCCTCAGCCACCCTCAGAAAACATAAGGGGTCAGGATACGTCTCCCGTACCCCCTTATACCCTGTAATTTAATTAAACCGAAACACAAAATGGCGAATTCCCGTTTCGCTACCAGTTTGCGGCCCGGTTCGCGAACTAGGAAGCGCTTCTACCGTGAAAAATCAATTTTTTTTTATTTTCCCCACGGGACCCTTTAATAACCCCAACATCATTCCTAGGGGGTCAAGAGGGGTCTACCTTGCCCCCTTTAATTAAATTCCCCCTTCGTTTTTCTCCTCCTCTTGTCTCTCGATCCTACCGAGAGACAAGATGGCGGCCGCTCCGGACTGTTTAGAATGTTGACAGACACCGGAGAGCCAATCAGCTTCGCTTCGCAAAGCTCCGTTACGCGAAAAGTACGCGATCTGGAGCGCTATCCAGGACGCTGTCACAGATATATCTGTTTTTTAAAACGTTAATTTCTCAAAATCCACTGGAGCACATATATTGAGACCCAGCAAAGGCACATCCGGCTAACAGTCCCTACAATTTTGCCAAGTTTCGTGGAAATCCATTCAGCCGTTCGAGCTAAAAGTGAGGCCAAACGCCCTATGGAAATTAACATGGGAAAAACGCGTGATGGGACCCCCCTTTTTTCTCGGCCCCCCCTTTACGGAACCCCCCCAAATTTTCAGGGGCTGCTCAGAAACAAAATGTGCCATTTTCCTGAAAATTTCAGCCGATTCCGTCCACAAACGCCAAAGTTATTAGACATAGAATTTTCAAAAGTTCCATAGAGAAAAAATCCTAACTATATATACCTACTGGCGACCGCCAGTAGGTAATATATATATATATATATATATATATATATATATATATATATATATATATATATATATATATATATATATATATTTACTAATATAATAAAGAGAGAGCCCAAACCTTTGAGGCGGGTAATCTCAGGAACCACAGCACCAATCACAACACCCAATACAGCGTTGGAAAGGGCAGTTGCAGCAGAAGGACATTGGCTATGCAGACGCCCACCATATACATTTAAAAGGTAAAAGAACCGTGCCAGTAAAGTAGTCCCTTGTGGGCGTGTCTGCATTGTGCTGTGGGCGTGTGCTGGGGGCGAGATAAACGCTGGGGACGTATGGTACGTTCCGCCCTTCATATCATGTCTCATATCGTGTACTGTGGGTGTGTGCTGGGGGCTTGGGCGTGTGCGGGCGCGGGATTCCGAAAAAAAAGCGAGCATTGAGCCCAATATTTCATTGTTTTTTCGGGCCAGATTCAGTACATTCCAGCTCCGGGTGTGCTTGCCCCGCGCTCCCAGTGACGTGCACCTGCTTTACTGTATGGTTCAGGCATGGCGCTATTCCCAAGGGCCGGAAGGAGCGCAAACAGGGGCCATTGTGCAGGAAATCTAATCTCGCCTTAACTTCCGGTGACGCCTGTAGCGCACACTGGAGATTTTCCACTTCTGTTGTGCACAGGCCACGCGCCACGCACATCCGGACACAAGGCCCGCCTCCATGGAAATAGCATGAAAGGGACTATCCCTCCCCTTGTAAGTAGATTGGTGGCACGGCAGCCAACATCTCCAGCAACATACTCATATTTTTTCACCACCCATTTTGAAAATACACAGGTCTCTCTCATTGATGGCCAGCACCAACATACACTTTTAGACACACCTCCCGCCAGAAGTTCTAGAATTGCGAACTTTAGAGCTGGGGAGCTACGTTAGAATCTCAGCATCAGTTCAACATCCTGTGATTCCAGGCAAATCGCTTTGCTCCCAGTGCCTACCACAAATTAATGTGTTCTTCTGTAATGTAAATTGTGCTCATGCCATGTTGTCGAGTTCGCGCTATATGATATTGTAAGGAAAAATAAAGAAGGGAAACTCGAGTTCACACACTACTGAACGCGCACTCTTAAGTGCATCAGCAGTGCACTGTGAATCAGAGCGTTTTCACAGGCCTGTCACATATAAGAAATGCTATCAAAATGAAATCCTACAAAACAATATACTACTGGCCGGCAGCAATTCATACCTGGACAACGTCGGGACGGGCTGCTAGTTATATATATATAGAGATATATATATATATATATATATATATATATGTATTTTTATGTATTTTTGATATATTTTTTATTTTTTTTAAATAATTTTAATATATATATATATTCATAAAAAAAACTAAACCCACCTTGACCCTTAAAAATACCCCAATACCCCCAAACCAAAACGCACCCTGAACCCTAAAATTTCCCTTACACCCCAAAACCCTAACCTATCCTGACCCCTAAAATTTCCCCTGCACCCCCAAACCTAAACGCAACCTGAACCCCAAAAATACCCCTGAACCCCAAAAACTAAATGCACCCTGAACCCCAAAAATACCTCTGCACCCCAAAACCGTAATTACACCCGGAACCCTAAAAATTCCCCCTATACCCCAAAACCCTAAACCATCCTGACCCCTAAAAATACCCCTGCACCCCAAAACCAAAACACACCCTTTACCCCAAAAATACCTCTGCATCCCAAAACCTTAAACACACCTAGAACCCTAAAATTACCCCTATACACCCCAAAACCCTAACTCATTTTGATCCCTAAAACTACAACAGCACCCCAAAACCTAAACGCACCCTGGACCCCAAAAATACCCCTGCACCCCAAAACCTAAAATGCACCATGAACCCTAAAAATACCCCTACACCCCAAAACCCTAACTCACCCTGACTCCTAAAAATACCCCAGTACCCCAAAACCTGAACGCACCTTGAACCCTAAAATGACCCCCTACACCAGCGTTTCACAAACTGTGGTCCGCGGATCCCCAGGGGTCCGTGAGACATTCCCTGGGGGTCCGCAGGACTCGAGTGCCTGTCGTCGTGGTGAAAAATGAAATGCCCATGCGTCCTTACAGCACACAAGAGCTGTGAATGTTGGTGCAGGGGCAGCGAGACCACAACATTACAATCAGGAGGCGGGGGCAGCAAATGGGCAGTCAGGGGGTCGGGCCGCAGGGGGCACAGTGGCTGGGGAAACGATTGGAACAGAAGGCAAAAGGGGCACAAAAACAAGGAACAAACGAGTGGCACAGAAGGCAGAAGGGCGGAAAAAAACAAGTGGAACATAGGCAGAAGGGTACAAAAAACAAGGGGAAAACGAGTGGAACAGAGGGTAGAAAGGCACAAAAAACGAGTGAAGAACGAGTGGAACAGAAGGCAAAAGGGGGCAGAAAACAAGGGTAAAACGAGGGGCACAAGAAACAAGTGGAACAGAGGACAGAAGGCAGAAAGGCACAAAAACGAGTAGAACAGAGGGCAGAAAGGCACAAAAAACGAGGGAAAAACGAGTGGAACAGAAGGCAAAAGGGGGCAGAAAACAAGGGAAAAACGAGGGGCACAGAGGGCAGATGGGCACAAAAAACGAGTGGCACAGAGGCAAAAAACAGAATACAGAAATATAGGGGCAGCTAAGAACAGAAGGCAGAACAGGCAGAGAGGCACGGGGGCAGCGAGGGGAGCAGAAGGGAAAACCGGGCAGAGAGAGCACAGGGACAGCAAGGGGAACAGAGGGAAGAAAAAGGGACACGGACCACGTACAGGCAGCGGGGGAAGACAGACAACAGCAGTCACAGACACAACAATGAAAATACAGACAATACAATAAAAGCAATAAAGCGTTGAAAGGCACATGTGTATAGGTTACCGTTACTTGGCAGACAGGTAAAAATAGATGCAGCCAGGATCAGCAGTAGGATTTTCGTGCTGCTGTCTGATTGCTCACTTTCCACAAGCCCTTGGGTGAATTATGTGTACTTTCAAGCTTTCATATTCAGACATATCAAGCTCTTATTCTGTGTAGCCTTTGCAGTTTGTTGTTGGCAAGGGACGGGGCAGTGGGCATCCTAACAGGAGAGGGTCATGTCAGGTGCCACGCGAGGCCTCTCTGAAATATGCCTTAACTGCACTGCTCACCCCTTGATGGTAAAATGTTGTTCTGCTGTCTGTGACTAAAGATTATGTCTAACTGGGGTTTATGGTAACTGGCATATCATTGTTCCATGATCTCGCTGAAACAATATGCCTCCTGTGCAGATACCTTCCTGCCATCTCTTGCACTTCCATGATGAACTCCTAATATAGACCTTGAATTTGCTCTGTACACTGGACTCATCGCTTTGTGCACTATCTTGTTAGAATTTTCACAATATTTGTTGCTCCTTGGGGCATGTCTTTAATTTAAAAATGCTTCATAATTGTATAATATTTTAGACCTTCTTAAACTGTGAATAGGTAAAAATGCTAATAATTCACAATCATTCAACCTGTTGCTGTAAGGAAGGGTCACCACTCCAAGGCTCCGGAATGTGAATGTAGAGGTGCTGCTATGGCTGTGAGCAGGAGACTTGTACCACTAAATAATACACTGCTGTATGCATACATGTCTATGCCAATAGACCCAATTCAGGCTGTCTCTCCCTTGAAATTGCCTCTGCTTCAAAAGGGTATTTTAAAAAGAAATTAAAATTGTACAAATTGCTTGGGGGTCCCCGGCTTCCAGTAGTGATTCAGTGGGGGTCCTCAGGAGTCAAAAGTATGGAAACCACTGCCCTACATCCCAAAACCCTAACCCACCCTGACCCCTAAAAATACCCCAGACCCCAAAACCTAAACGCACCCTAAACCCTAAAATTACCACCTACACCCCAAAACCCTAACCCACCCTGGGCCCTAAAATTACCCCTGCACCCCAAAACCTAAAGCACCCTGAACACCATAAATGGCCCTGCACGCCAAAACCCAAAGCACCCTGAACACCATAAATGGCCCTGCACCCCAAAACCTTATACGCACCTTGAACCCTAAAAAATCCCCCTACAGCCTAAAACCCTAACCCACCCTGACCCCTAAAATCATCCCTGCACCCCAAAACCTAAATGCACCCTGAACCCCAAAAATACCCATGCACCCCAAAACCTTAAATGCACCCTTAACCCTAAAAATTCCCCCTACACCCTAAAACCATAATCCACCCTGACCCCTGAATATACCCCTTTACCCCAAAACCCAAACACACCTTTACCCCAAAAATACCCCTGCATCCCAAAACCTTAAATGCACCTAGAACCCTAAAAATACCCCTGCACCCCAAATCCCTTACCCACCCTGATCCTTAGCCTACCCCAGCACCCCAAAACCTAAATGCACCCTGGACCTCAAAAATATCCCTGCACCCCAAAACCTAAAACGCACCCTGAACCCTAAAAATAGCCCCTACACCCCAAAACCCTAAAATTACCACCTATACCCCAAAACCCTAACCCACCCTGGCCCCTAAAATTGATTCTGCATCCCAAAACCTAAACGCACCCTGAACACCATAAATACCCCTGCACCCCAAAACCTAAAATGCACCGTGAACCCTAAAAATAACCCCTACTCCCCAAAACCCTAACCCACCCTGACCCCTAAAAATACCCCATTACCCCAAAACCTAAACGCACCCTGAACCCTAAAATTACCACCTACACCCCAAAACCCTAACCCACCCTGACCCCTAAAATTACCCCTGCACCCCAAACCTAAATGCACCCTGAAACTCAAAAATACCCCTGCACCTCAAAACCAGATACCCACCCTGCCCCCTAAAATTATCCCAGCACCACAAACGCTAAACTCACCCTGAACCACTAAAATACCCCAGCGCACCAACACCAGAACCCATCTTAAACCCTATAAATACCCTAGCACCCCAAAACCCAAACATACACATAACCCTAAAATTACCCCTGAACCCCCATAACATATACCCCTACACCCCAACCCCAAACCCTATACTTACCTTTTACTTATATTTAAAATACATATACTTTTACCATTCATGCATTCACAAAGAATTTCGTTGTAAAAGCATGCGTGGTAAAAGCATATAAAATGTAATGCCATAGTTTGTGATGGCTTTGCGGAGTAATGGTATTTGCGTGGTCATGGTATGCGGGGTAATGGTATGCGGGGTAAAAGATTCATGGTAATGGTTGTTTACCTGCAGAGATACCTCTAGGTCAATAGATGCTGAAGATCAAACACTGCCTGAACAGAAAATATTCTGGATGTCAGTAGGAAACAGCACAAAATACAATGCCCCTGTGTTCCTGAAACCACCGCCTCTATTTGCCATGCAAACAAACAGAATATTTGCACCAGATGGACTGCCAGGATCGAAATGTTTGATGACTTCATAGATGGTATAGAAAAAATATATGACAAAAATATAATCATATGCTTAAAGAACATTGCAGGTGAAGGAGTAAAGAAAGTGATAAAGATGATATCACAAGCTGATGAAGTATCATACCGTCAAATCAAGAAGATATTGGAGGCCAAGTACAATTCAATGGCGAATGTGGACTATGAATGGTACACTTTCACTCAAGCAAGACAGCAACCTGATGAGACGACGGATGAGTTTGTTTAGAAGCTTGATTGAATGAATTCAATGATGAAGTAGTCATGCATAGTGAATTTATCAATGGTTGCCTCTCTCATTCATTCCCCCTAAACTTGCTCCGAGACACACTCATCTTGGAGACAGTGCTCATGGCTGCAAGAGCGGAGGAACATGCCAATCAACAAGCTGCTTATATGGAAGCTGGAACAACCCAAATTAACCAGCTTTGCCCATGAAAAGTAAGTAGAAACACAAGGCAGAGGACCACAAAGTGATGTCTCCAAAGAAAATGAAATTATATTTCCGCTGTGGATTCTCCTTTTTACAGAAATGTAAATGTCCTACCGTTGGATAAATATGCAAAGGCTGCAGGAAGAAAAATAATTCATAAGTTTTCAAAGTGAAAGAGAAACTAAGGGGTCCATTAGGATGCCGGGCGCTGGCACCACTGCGGTGCAGGAGGGCGTAAAACCGCTTTTTTCTCCCCGCAAGCAGCGGTACTCACGTCCGCCATATTAGTATAGCAAAACATAGGTAATTTCCCGTCCTCCGTGGAGCGCCGCACACCGCATCAAAGTGCGCCTGACACCGTGGCGGTGGGAGCCAATGCAGACTCTCCGCCTTGTGGAATGATGTCTGCCCTGCTCCACAAATTAGGATGGCCCAAACAGGCAGATGCACCGCAGCGGAGATACCACCCAACCAGAGACGGCGGAAACTCGACAGCGGAGCGCGAGAGCAGAGATCTGGCCCACACCACTCGGTCACGACCGCCATGAACCCAGCTCTACATGTGTTTCCGGTGCTATACCTGCTAAACCACTATCATCTAATGGGACGCCGAGGACGCCGCCGCAGGTAGGCATATACACAAATATACAACACACAACACACAGGCTGACACAGGGTCCAAAACCATAACAGACACCCTGCCGGGGCAACAACACATCCACAATGGCACCCACACATGACCCACCTGCCACCATGTCACCCCACTGCATCCTGGACACACATCGACCGCGAACCTGCAGCAACATCCCGATCCTGGTCACGCCACCGCAGCGGTCAACACATGCGCACAATGCACAAGGCAGGGCCAGTCCAAGGCATGGGCAGAGCACAAACACCACAGGGATACACCACACCCAACCACACATCAACATACCCCATCAAGTCACAGGCCAGGTGCCCATCCTGCAACAAGCACAGCAACAAGCAAGCACAATACACACCCTGCACCACACAACAAACAACCAGGGAGAAAGCCACTACAGGAGTGGCTGACAAGGAACACACAACACCAGTGCCTAACACACTGAAGGCTGCCAATACTTGCCAGCACATACACACACAAACACACACCCTGGGTGTAGCCATAAACAGAACACACACACAGGGATGCCTGAACAGGTGCCTGCCCAAAAAACACACACAAACACTACAAGAGCACACACATTACCAAATCAGAAATAGACATACCCTGTCAGCCAAACTGTGGAAAGGCAATGGGAGCATTGACACAACAGGAGTGCACAACCTCATCACACAGGAACAACATACCACAAATCACACAAGAAGAACACCAGCACAGAACTACACTGCCACATGAAACCAACCAGAGATGCACATCAAATCAGAAACGAACAAACACATTACAGGACATGAGGGGATGCACATCAGGCAATGCCAAGGCCACATCCACCCAGCACTGTATGCACAACAAGCAGTGTGTGCACAACAAGCAGAACAGTCACACACAGACATGACTGACACAACTCAACACACACAACACTAATCAGCACAGCACAAACACAACAGCACACCCAGGAAGTGAAGCAATACCACAGCCAACACACATACATCCAACACAACAACAACAGATGCACCACTCTGGGACACAAGAGCAGAACCATCTTGACTAGAGCACTGGGCAGCACACACAGCTGCATATGAGCAATCCTCACTGATCGATAGCACATGAACACCACACATAAACCATTGGGGCAATGTCCAGAGTTGAACATTTGCCCTGGCCCAAGAACTGCACCACAAAGCACAGTGTCACAAATGAAGTGATGGGGAGGCACACACACATGTAAACTAAGGGGACAGCTGTCATCAAAGTGAACTCACTTGCTTGTCAGTAGTAGACATGGAAGGGGTGTACCATACACAAAAAGAGGGATTGCAGACCCACAAAGGGTAGCCATAAGCGGCACACATAGGGAATGGCATCACACCACACACACCATGCCACACAGTAGAGAAAAGGCACTATGTGCATGCAATGCATGAGAAACACACACCACAATGGCAGTGTGGGGCAGCAGGACAACACAGTCCACACAAACACACTCAAGACACATTGATGAGCAAACAAACACAATACTGATGTGCAAGTCACACACTGTGCACACTCATAAGTGACCAAAACAACAAGGAGGAGTCACACACACAAAAAAAAAGAGTCACACAGAACAGCACAGAAACACCAATACACTGCACTGTGCACAACAGACAACTCACACATGTCCATACAACCATACCCACAGGGCACAACAATACAAACAGGCACATAACTCCTGGGTGACACATGTGTCTTTCACAATCCAGGGGTGTACACACATCCACACCCACTACAAAGTCACACCCTTTGCACTGTACACCTCTTGACTACCCAAAAGCACACATCTCATGTAGGTCGTGGGACCAGGACTAAGGGCCAACACAGGATGACCATACACATACACAGCTGGGCACACATAAAGGAATAACACACATACATCATGACAGTGCCCAGCCTGCATGCAAACCTGTGCACAGCATCACACCCTGTGCTGGCAGTGTACCCCAAAGTGACATCTAAATAATGTACCCAACAATAGCAAACCACTAAAAAGAGAACTGCATGACATGTAAAAGAGCCATCACAGATAACACTAGTATCAGTGTCTGAATGGCCTGAAGATCCTGTCATGCCTGTATAAAAATTTGATGCGGGCAAAGATCTTGGCAATGTTGAAGTGACACATAGAGCATGGGGCACAGGCAACCAAATGCACACACCAAAATAACGTTTATCAGCAAGGACACTGACAAAACAGACAACAGGAGTAACTGTTTTTATTAACATATTGCACAGATGTGACAGTAGAACAACCGTAGACAAGAGCAAGGCACAAAATGCTGATCATATGCAAGATAATCTGCACAGGCAAACTCCAAACAGCAAGGCCAGTGTCCAGGGCATGTCGCGCAGCAGGTACATGAGAGGCTGCACAGGTGAGAGTCCAACACAACAGAGCAACAGGGCTAGTGTCCATAGCACAGGTGAGAGTACAACACAGTAGAGCAACAGGGCCAGTGTCCAGGGCAAGTGGCACAGCAGGTACATTAGAGGTTGCACAGGTGAGAGTCTAACACAGCAGAGCAACAGGGCCAGTGTCCATGCCACAGGTGAGAGTACAACACAGCAGAGCAGCAGGGCCAGTGTCCATGGCAGCTGGCACAGCAAGTACATGAGACACAGCACAGGGGAGAGTACAACACAGCAGAGCAACAGGGCCAGTGTCCATGGCACAGGTGAGAGTACAACACAGCAGAGCAACAGGGCCAGTGTCCAGGGCAGGTGGCACAGCAGGTACATGAGAGGCTGCACAGGTGAGAGTCCAACACAGCAGAGCAACATGGCCTGTGTCCATGGCACAGGTAAGAGTACAGTGAAAGCAATAAGGAGGACCCCACTCTACTACGTAGAGGACGGTGGGGAAATTGTCATTAAAGAAAGAACACGCGTCCAGGTTCGTGGGACAGGATGTTGTCTCTTGGCGTGGAACCAGTGGGTGTCACAAATTGCAATAAGGGGCGTTTTTAACCATGGGGAAGGCAAACTCTGTACATACTTGTTTCAACATATCAAATCAATATTGAGAAAAGTTCTATTGTGTGGAAACATTTCTGTTTGAGATAATTTTAGGAAAGTTGCACGTAAGAAACACAGGTCTAGGACAGTGACAATGTCATGGGCTATTCATTCAAATATATATAGTCAAAAATAATACATTAAGGTAAGAGTAAGGTAAGAGTACAACACAGCAGAGCAACATGGCCTGTGTCCATGGCACAGGTGAGAGTACAACACAGCAGAGCAATAGGGCCAGTGTCTATGGCAGGTGGCACAGCAAGTACATGAGAGGCTGCACAGGGGAGAGTACAACACAGCAGAGCAACAGGGCCAGTGTCCAGGGCAGGTGGCACAGCAGGTACATCAAAGGCTGCACAGGTGAGAGTATAACACAGCAGAGCAACAGGGTCAGTGTCCATGGCACAGGTGAGAGTACAACACAGCAGAGCAACAGGGCCAGTGTGCATGGAGAGGTGCAGAGTCAGGATATGAGAAGCTGCACAGTCAAGGCCAGAACAGGAAGGCCAGTGGGCATGGCAAAGTGTAGAGTCAGGACATGAGAAGCTGCACATGCAAGGCCGGAACAGCACTGAATGACAAGGCCAGTTGCCAGGGAGAAGTGCAGAGTCAAGACATGTGAAGCTGCACAGGCAAGGCTAGAACAGCAGTGAATGACAAGGCCAGTGGCCAGGTAGAAGTGCAGAATCAGGACATGAGAAGCTGCACAGGCAAGGCCAGGACAGGAAGGACAGTGGGCATGGCAAAGTGCAGAGTCAGGACATGAGAAGCTGCACAGTGAGTGTGTTTGACTGTACCCTTCCATGGTCAGCAACACACCCAGGCTGTAATCAATGGGCAGGACTAGCACTCCTGTATGAGAGACAGTTGTATGGGGGGACTAACACTCACTCTTGGCTGTCAGGCGGAATTGGAGCTGGCTGTGTTTGCGGGACAGCAGGCCTCCGTCCAACGGAAGGAATAGCATTCAATAAAAATAGGGAATATGTGTTGATGCTGGACGTAGAGTAATTGAAAACAAATATACCCCAGAGAGACATCATAGAAGTAATTAGAACTCCTCTTGAAACAACAACGATTGAAGGTGCTAGTATGGATTTCATTCTGAAGTGTGTATCCACTGTACTTTTGAATAATATCTTCCTTTTTAAACCGGACTTCTACATTCAATGAAAGGGGACCAGCATAGGAGCAACAGGTGCGCTGAGTCTGGCTGTATTTATGTCAGTATGTTTGAAGAAAAACATATATACAATGAAATTAGTCCATTCTATGAAAATGTGCGTGAATGGGAACGCTTCATAGATGATATTTTCTTTATATGGAGAGGCCCAGAGGAGGAATTATTAGAATTCCTGGACTGGATACATTTGGGAGATATAAATTTAAAATTCACAGCATAATACAGTAATAGCACAGTGAATTTTTGGGACATTAGCATTAAAAACGAAGGGGAACATCTAGAGGTGGGAATTTTCAAAAAAGAAACTGACCGCAACACATTGTTGCACTACAATAGTCACCACCTCAAAAGCCAAAAAGACAGCATACCATTTGGGGAATTTCTTCGCTTAAGAAGAAACTGTACATCAATAGAAGATTTTTACAAACATGCAGAAGAAACAAAAATATTCAGAGAGAGTGGTTACCCGAAAAAACGAATTAGTCATTCCCTGAAAAGGGCTAGGTACTACGACAGAGACAGTCTACTTTAATGCAAAAAAATAAACACATCCCTGGAGAAAACAGTTATGGTTAGCCAGTTCTCCAATGTGGCTAATAAAGTAAAGAACATAATAAACCGTAACTGGAAAATTTTAAATTATGGTGCAGAAAACTGCCTCCCTAAACCCATGTTTGCATACAGGAAGAATAAAAACCTACGCAATAGTTTGGTGCATACATACAGGGAAGATAAAGTGGAAATCCAACAAACCATGTCAGGAGATAAGGCGAGGGGTAACCACAAATGTGGCAATTGTTGTATATGTAGCTTCTGTTTAGTGACCAAAGAGATAACTTTAAATTCCATGCACCATGAAATTAGTACATTAAATAATTGCAGAAGGAACAATATTGTCTAACTTATCCTCTGCCCATGTGGACTGGGTTATGTAGGGGAGACGGGGGGAGAATTAAGACTCAGAATAGGGGAACATAGGACAGCAATAAACACAAACAGAATGCACCACTAGTTAGTCATTGGAAAGAAAAAAATCACAGGGTTAATGACCTAAGATGGATAAGTCTAGAAAAGATAACAGAACAGAGAAGAATGGGAAATAGCACAAAACGTAGAAAGCAACAAGAACAGTGGTTTATGATAAAGTTTAATACCATTAGAAACGGACTAAACACCAGAGAGGATTGGGAAACAATAGTGTAAATGAGATAATCTAATATCAGGAAGAGGTATCCATAAGGGAGAGCTAAAATCGCTGTGACAAGGGAGATAGACTATCCATGCCATTACTGAATAAAAGTAGAGACACAAACTTATGGGCCTGAGTATTTAAAAATCCTTTTTCATTTATGATTAGTTGAAGAAATATGGGAGAAATAAATGTACTGATAGAACAACGTAGGTACAAAGTATATATATATACACAACAGCAGGTACACGAAATTGAGAAGTGCCCAAGTAAAACATCTATAAAATAAGGCAAGGGATCAGGCCCAAAAAAACAAATAACCTTGAATTATATGTTTAATTCTACGGTTGAACTACAAGTGCCAAGTGAAATGGTGTACTATTTGCCCGCATATTATGAATATAGGAATCTTCCGGGTAACAATTACTTTTCAGGATCTGTAGTGGGCTGAAAGATGCAGCACTGAGGTCTCTCCTGATAACAGGTGAGTAAATCAGAATTCATCGTTCGACTGATTTTAAAGGAATTTTATAAAGTTCCAAAACTCCAAATTTGCAAGTGAAACCAGTCAATGTTAGCCTACGGAAGGAAATTCAAGTTACTGTAAGTATGGTTAGAGTTACTTTTTAGGATCAGTAGTGGGCTGAAAGATGAAGCACTGAAGTCTCTACTGATAACAGGTGAGTAAATCGGAATTTGTAGTTCCGCTGATTTTAGAGGAATATTGTGCTCAATAGTGAAGGAAGGGGGCGGGGCCTGAGGTGACATGTGTACAAACCCACCTTGTGGCGCGTTTTTGGTTGGGGAATTTATTCCTCTTCAATCCTGAGGTCCCCTGTGAGCAAACTAGCCCACCAGTTACCTCCAGTATGCGCCAGGGAGCTGCATTGCAGAGTGGTGTTCAGAGGGCTCACCCCCTTTTTACAACACTCTGCAATGCAGCTCCGTGGCGCTTACTGGAGGTACCTGTTGGACTAGTTGTCCCCAAGGGGACCTATAGATTGAAGAGGAATTAATTCCCCAACTTAAAACGCGCCACAGGGCATGTTTGCACACATATCAACTTTAGCCCCGCCCCCTACCTTCACCACTGTGCAAACGCGCCCTGTAGCACGTTCTTAGTTGGGGTATTAAGTCCTCCTGCATTCTGGGGGTCCCTGGGGGCCAACTAGCCCACCAGGAACCTCCAGTATGCGCCAGGGGGCTGTGGTGCAGAGAGGTGTAATGAGGCCCCGCCCCTTTTTACACCTCTCTACAACTCAGCCCCCTGGCGCGTTTGCAGATGGGGAACTAATTCCCCTTGCATACTGGTGGTCCCTGGGGGCCAACTAGCCCACCAGGAACCTCCAGTATGCGCCAGGGGGCTGCGTTGCAGAGAGGTGTAATGAGGCCATGCCCCTTTTTACACCTCTCTGCAAGGCAGACCCCTGGTGCGTTTGCAGAGGGGGAACTAATTCAATGTGCATATTGGAGGTTCCTGGGGGCCAACTAGCCCACCAGGAACGTCCAGTATGAGCCAGGGGGCTGCATTGCAGAGAGTTGTAATGAGGTCACGCCCCTTTTTACAACGCTCTCCTTTTTACAACACACTGCAACGCAGCCCCCTGGCGCATACTGGAGGTTCCTGGTGGGCTACTTGGCCCCCAGGGACCCCCAGTATTCAAGGGGAATTATTTCCCCCTCTGTAAACGCACCAGGGGGCGTGTTTGCAGAGTGGTGCAGGGAGGGGGCGGGGCGTGAGGCAACAGATTGCACACCTATGCAAACGCGCCCCCTGGCGCGTTTGCAGAAGGGGAACTAATTCCCCTTGAATACTGGGCTTCCCCGGGAACCAACTAGCCCACCAGGAACCTCCAGTATGCGCCAGGGGGCTGCCATGCAGAGAGGTGTAAAAAGGGGCGTGGATTCTTTACACGTCTCTGCAAGGCAGCCCCCTGGTGCGTTTGCAGAGGGGGAACTAATTCCCCTTGAATACTGGGGGTCCCTGGGGGCCAATTAGCCCACCAGGAACCTCCAGCATGTGCCAGGGGTCTGCGTTGCAGAGAGGTATAAAAAGGGGCGGGCCTCTTTACACGTCTCTGCAAGGCAGCCCCCTGGCACATACTTGAGGTTCATGGTGGGTTATTTGGCCCCCAGGGACCCCAGTATTCAAGGGGAATTATTTCCCCCTCTGCAAACGTGCCAAGGGACGCGTTTACAGAGTGGTGCCTTCATTTTCTGGGGGGATCAGAAGGGTGCTCGTACCCTAAGCGTATCCCAGGATTTAAAAAAAAACAATAAACCATTTTTTTTGGCTATGGGGGTCCTTGTGGGAGCCCCTGAGCAGGCCTAGGGGATCAGGAACCTTCAGTATGCGCCAGGGGGCTGCCTTGCAGAGAGGTGTAAAAAGGGGTGTTGCCTCTTCACACATCTCTGCAAGGCAGCCCCCTGGCGTGTTTGCAGAGGGGGAACTAATTCTCCTTGAATATTGGGGATCCCTGGGGGCCAACTAGTCCACCAGGAACGTCCAGTATGTGACAGGGGGCTGTGTTGCAGAGAGGTGTGAAAAGGGGCATGGCCTCTTTACACGTCTATGCAAGGCAGCCCCCTGGTGCACACTGGAGGTTCCTGGTGGGCTACTTGGCCCCCAGGGACCCAGTATTCAAGGGGAATTATTTCCCCCTCTGCAAACGCACCAGGGGGTGCATTTGCAGAGTGGTGCAGGGAGGAGGCGGGCTTGAGGTGACGGATTGCACCACTCTGCAAATGCGCCCCCTGGAGCGTTTGCAGAGGGGGAACTAATTCCCCTTGCATACTGGGGGTCCCCCGGGGCCAACTAGACCACCAGGAACCTCCAGTATGCTCCAGGGGGCTGCCTTGCAGATAGGTGTAAAAAGGGGTGTAGGCTCTTTACACGTCTCTGCAAGGCAGCCCCCTAGCGTGTTTGCAGAGGGGGAACTAATTCCCCTTGAATACTGGGGGTCCCTGGGGGCCAACTAACCCACCAGAAACCTCCATTATGTGCCAGGGGTCTGTGCTGCAGTGAGGTATAAAAAGGGGCGTGGCCTCTTTTCACGTCCCTGCAAGGCAGCCCCCTGGCACATACTGGAGGTTCCTGGTGGGCTACTTGGCCCCCAGGGATCCCCTGTATTCAAGGGGAATCATTTCCCCCTCTGCAAACGCGCCATGGGACGCGTTTGCAGAGTGGTGCCTTAATTTTTTGGGGGGATCAGCAGGGTGCTAGTACCCTAAGCTATCCCAGGATTTTAAAAAAAAAGACATTTTTTTAGGGGGGCGTGGCAGACTACTGGCGCATACTGGAGGTTCCTGGTGGGCTACTTGGCCCCCAGGGACCCCCAGTATACAAGGGGAATTATTTCCCCCTGTACAAACGCGCCATGGGACGCGTTTGCAGAGTGGTGCCTTAATTTTTTGGGGGGGGATCAGCAGGGTGCTTGTACCCTAAGCGTATCCCAGGATTTTTTCAAAACAAAATAATATTTTGGGGGCTTTGGGGGTCCTTGTGAGACCCCCTGAGCAGGCCTAGGGGATCAGGAACCTCCAGTATGCGCCAGAGGGCAACCTTGCAGAGAGGTGTAAAAAGGGGCTTGGCCTCTTTACACGTCTCTGCAAGGCAGACCCCTGGCGCGTTTGCAGAGGGGGAACTAATTCCCCTTGAATACTGGGGCGCCTGGGGGCCAACTAGTCCACCAGGAACCTCCAATATGTGACACGGGGCTGCGTTACAGAGAGGTGGAATTACTTCCCCCTCTGCAAAGGCACCTGAGTGGTGCAGAGAAGGGGCGGGGCTTAAGGTGACGGATTGCACCACTCTTCAAACTCGCCCCCTGGCGCGTTTGCAGAGGAGGAACTAATTCCCCTTGAATACTGGGGGTCCCTGGGGGCCAATTAGTCCACCAGTAACCTCCATTATGCACCAGGGGGCTGTGTTGCAGAGAGGTGTAAAAAGGGGCGTGGCCTCTTTACATGTCTCTGCAAGGCAGGCCCCTGACACATACTGGAGGGTCCCGGTGCGCTACTTGGCCCCCAGGGACCCCAGTAAATCAAGTGGAATTATTTCCCCCTCTGCGAACGCACCAGGGGGCGCACTTGCAGAGTGGTGCCTTACTTTTTTTGGGGGGAGCCGCAATTTAAAAAATAAAATGTTTTTTTTGGGCCTTGGGGGTCCTTGTGCCAGGGGGTATATATATATATATATATATATATATATATATATATATATATATATATATATATATATATATATATAATTACCTACTGGCGGTCGCCAGTAGGTATATATAGTTAGGATTTTTTTCCTATGGGATTTTTGAAAATTCTATGTCGAATAACTTTGGCGTTTGTGGACGGAATTGGCTGAAATATTCAGGAAAATGGCACATTTTGTTTCTGAGCAGCACCTGAAAATTTGGGGGGGTTTCGTCAAGGGGGGGCTGAGAAAAAAGGGGGGTCCCAAAACGTGTTTTTAACATTGAGTTTTCCATAGGGCGGTTGGACTCACTTTTAGCTCGAACGGCTGAATGGATTTGCACGAAACTTGGCAAAATTGTAGATATGGTTTGCCCGACGTGCCTTTGCTATGTTTCAATATATGTGCTCCCGTGGATTTTGAGAAATTAACGTTTTAAAAAACAGATATATCTGTGACAGCGTCCCGGTTAGCGCTCCGGTTTGCGTACCTGACGCGTAACGGAACTTCGCGAAGCGAAGCTGACTGGCTCTTTGGTGTCTGTCAACATTCTAAACAGTCCGGACCGGCCGCCATCTTGTCTCTCGGTAGGATCGAGAGACAAGAGGAGGAGAAAATCGAAGGGGGAATTTAATGAAAGGGGGCAAGGTAGACCCCTCTTGACCCCCTAGAAATGATGTTGGGGTTATTAAAGGGTCCCGTGGGGAAAATAAAAAAAATTCGATTTTTCGCGGTAGAAGCGCTTCCCGGTACGCGAACCGGGTCGCTCACCGGTAGCGGAACGGGAGTTCGCTATTTTGTGTTTCGGTGGAATGTAATAACAAGATGGAGGAAAAACAATGTGGGAAATGGGTATAAGGGGGCACGGGAGACGTATCCTGACCCCCTAGGTTTTCTGAGGGTGGCTGAGGAGGCTCATATATATTGGAATAAAAAAAATTGAATTTTTCGCGCGGTTAGCTGCTGGTACGCGAACCGGGAAGCGAACATAAGTGAAAATTAGTGAAAAAAGGTTCATTCGAAATTTGGAAAGGCTAATTATAGTTAAGGTAGCTCTGAAAAGAGCTTTTGTGTTCTGTGTAAGTTCTAGGTTCTTATAAGTAGGTACCAATACACAGTCCTAAATTTTGTATGAAAACTCTGTTTCCCTCATCTGAGAAGTGCACACCATCTCCTCTGTAGATATCTTGCATGTAGTAACGCAAGTTATTGTTGTAGATGGCGCCCATTCCATGGTCTCTCATATAAGCTGAAACAGACTTATTTACATGCTTCCTCGCTTTCTCAATTTGTGGACAAAATTGATTGGACCACCTCCATTTCTGTCTTTGGCATATATTGGAATATACCAAGGCAGTTTGAGGGAAAAGTGCCATTAATTGCTCAAGGTGTCCTTTAAGAGCATATCCAGACCTACCCCAGTCAAAGTGCCCAAATCATTTCCTCCACAGTGCACTATTATGAGGTCAGGGTTTGGCAAATGCAAAAAGGTTTTCACCAATGGTATCAATTGGTGACATCTCAATCCTCTTTGCCCAATCCATTTGATATCCACATTTTGAAAATTGAGGTTGTGTAAATTTCTGTTATCAGCATACCTGTGAGCCCAGTGGATATAGCTATGTCCAAGAATCCAGACAGAAAACATGGCGAGAGGAGGTTCTGCTGCAGTCAGATGAAGTGTGGGAATGAAATGGCAGTTGAAAGAGCCGGAGTTTGTAAAGAAAAAAAACTGTGGAGTTTCAGTGCTAATGGTTCATTAGCAGTGATTGGTGGTTTTCCATTGCTGAACACAGAAAGTTAGGGTGCATGGATGTGTTCTTTGAAAGATGTAATTTGAATGGTTAAGAAAAAATGATTTTATGAAAGATTGCAGTGGATTAGCAGGTGTACTGAGAGTTCAGAGTTCATTTGAAACATTGTTGTGTGAACTTGTAAACATGAGAGGTCTGTCAGGAGGTAGTTGCTATGGAAAAAGGGCAGAGGGGGGAAGGGTGTTGATTTGAAAAAAGTGAGGGAAGAGTTTTGATTGGCTGACATGAGAGATATGTGTGATGAATTTCAGCTTTTCAGTGCCTTTGTTGGTTGCAGCCTCTGGAGTGCATACCTTTTGCTCTGCTAAAGAACAATTGGTGTGTTTCTGAGACTGTTTTTAAATTCAAAAAGCATTTGCTAAGGTGAGATATGGTTCCTTTATTTTAGAAAGAGACTAGTATGCTTTTTGGAGAAAATAAGAAAGCCAGCTGTGCATTTAAAATGATGTTTTGAGTCAAGTGTTTGCATTATGTTTTCCAAGAAGCTTTTCCATTCTTTTACAAATTGTAATTGTAGATAATGTGAAGTATTAGTACTGACAAGGTGTGCTTCTACATAGGAGCTGTGCTGTGTTTTCAAATTATGATCAGAAAATCGTTTTTAAGGAAAAGGAATGCTTTTTAAATTTAAAAGAATTTATTTACTTGCGATGTGAGTCCTGCATTGCGTCGCTTATGTTGAATTGATGCATGATGCATCTGTGCTGTTTTTGCCTCATGGTGCTCCACATTGTAAATGTTAAAAGCGATGCATAAGTGGTGTATGGGCCTTGTAAATACTCCCCTATGTGTGTGCATGGCCATTTTAAGTCACTTACCCCTGGTGCAAGGGCCTTCTAAATATGCCCTCATGTGTGCTTGGCATTTTTAAATCACTTATCCCTGGTGCAAGTTCCTTGTAAATACGCCGTCATGTGTGCTTGCACATTTCAAATCACTTCCTCCAGGTGCAAGGGCCTTGTAAATACGCCCCAATGTGTGCTTGGCCATTTTAAGTCACTTCCCCCTGTTGCAAGAGCCTTGTAAATACGTCCCCATGTGTGCTTGGCCATTTTAAGTGATTTCCCCCTCGTGGAAGGGCCTTGTAAATATGCCCCCATGTGTGCTTGGCCATTTCAAGTCACTTCCCCCTGGTGCAAGGGCCTTGTAAATACGCCCTCATGTGTGCTTGGCCATTTTAAGTCACTTCCCCCTGGTGCAAGGGCCTTGTAAATACGCCCCCATGTGTGCTTGGCAATTTTATGTGACTTCCCCCTGGTACAAGGTTTTCAAATTATGAACAGAAAATCGTTTTTAAGGAAAAGGAATGCTTTTTAAATTTATAAGAATTTATTTATTTGCTATGTGACTCCTGCATTGCGTCGCTTTTGTTGAATAGATGCATGATGCATCTGTGCTGTTTATGCCCCATGGTGCTCCACAGTGTCAATGTCAAAAGCGATGCATAAGTGGTGCAAGGGCCTTGTAAATACGCCTCCATGTGTGCTTGGCCATTTCAAGTCACTTCCCCCTGGTGCAAGGTCCTTGTAAATACGTCCTCATGTATGCTTGGCAATTTTAAGTCACTTCCCGCTGGTGCAAGGGCCTTGTAAATACGCCCCCATGTGTGCTTGGCCATTTCAAGTCACTTCCCCCTGGTGCAAGGGCCTTGTAAATACGTCCTCATGTGTGCTTGGCCATTTCAAGTCACTTCCCCCTGGTGCAAGGGCCTTGTAAATACGTCCTTATGTGTGCTTGGCCATTTCAAGTCACTTCCCCCTGGTGCAAGGGCCTTGTAAATTCGCCCTCATGTGTGCTTGGTAATTTTAAGTCACTTTCCCCTGATGCAAGGGTCTAGTAAATATGCCTTCATGTGTGCTTGGCAATTTTAAGTCAATAACAATAACATCAACAATGTCTGTTCTGGAACAATCTCTAAATAGAAATAGAGTCTCAAAATTAGTTGAGATTAACATATAACAGAGCACAGGTCATATGTAGAAGCATTCCATTCCATTGCTATTTTCTACCATCAAGTATGTTGCAACATCCTTCCATTTAATTGTTTGCTTACTGTTATTGATTTACTGTTTGGTAATAGTATTTAATAAACATTTTTTAATACATTTTCCACAGATTCAACTCAAGATATTCTTAAAAATTCAAACATGCCCTCAAGGCAAAGAAAAAAAAAGAAGCAAAGCGACTTACACCGCACCTTGGTAAAAATGGAGATAATGGACCTTTGCAGCAGTCCTCTAGAATTAAAAGTTGTGAAGTCACCAAAAAAAATCCGGGTAAGACAACAAAATCTTGTTTAAGAAATATTTGCCGACGAAAAAGTATCACTAGAGAACATGTTTTAGTTCAGAAGAAGAGAGCCAATTTAAACGGGAAGGAAAGGTCCCTCAAAAATGTAACTGCTAGAGCAGGAGATAACTCTGTGCGTGGTAGTAGAAGGAAAAATCTGTTTAGAGACATTCGTAGACGAATGTTCCGCAACAGGATAATTGGCAATTTGTTAAAATTTTTTAAGAAAGGTCAACAGAAAGTGGCTTTTTATAAGAGAAAGAAAAATGTAGAGAAAATTATTGATCAGGCTTTCGAAATTAAGCGAAAGTTATTTATTTTGGTAATCAATAGAATTAGGAAACTAAACAAGGTAATTTATGATTTCAAATCAAATAGTAGATGGAAGAGAGTAGTTAATCGTACTAATTTTTGTGAAGTTGTCTCAGGAGAATGGATGCATAGTTCAAGTTGTGAGGCATTTTTCAATGAGGAGAATTACTTCCAGGACAATGATTTGGTGCATGCAGTTGACACGAGTGGTCGAGCATATGAGGTAAAAGATGGTTGTCCGGTTGAAAAAGGAAAACTTGTGTCTGCAGATGCAGAAGAGGTGTTAGGTGATGAGGTTTTAGCAAGACGTCCTAAGGGACCAGTGTACACCTGGAAGTGTAGTTCTATTTGCAGTGTGCGACAGGATTCCATCAATTTGCTTTGTGATTTTGTACGGACATTTAATAAGAAAAGTTTAAAACAAAAAATAAAGTTGTTGCAAGAATTAGATCCTTGCAGAGTGAGACAAGTGATAGGTTTGCGTGGTCATTCACTGGCTTGTCTTTCCAGGAGAGTATGCCAGAGTGTTTTTCATCATTTCAGGATGCTAGCAGTGCATCATAATAAAGTGAGGAAATTAGTAAGAATGTTGCATTATGCTAAGAGTCCAGCAATTATGCTTAAACAATTAAGCACTGCTCTTTTGCATGGTTCTGAAGTAGATGTGAAGAATATTTGTGAAGAAATTGAGTTCTGTTACTTTGTTAGTGAGGAGAACAATGTTGAAATTGACCCAGTAGAAGAAGGTAATGTGGAACAGAGTGTACTGATTTCTAATATAGATAACTTTCACAAGGAAATTTCCATCTTCAGGTGAAATCAAGTGAGAGGCCTAATTTCACTTGTGTGTGTTGTCGACAGACTTATTATAAGAATCAGACTAAGTTAGTGGATTTATATGCAAAAAGTGAAATGGAAAACAATAGTGAATGGAAGGATTTTGCCACATACTTGATGGTAGAAAATCGTTTTGATTTGGGATCGGACCAACGTATGTGTACTTATTGTTTAAAGAAATTAAACCAAAACCGGATGCCTGCTAGAGCGGTTCATAATAATCTGGAATTGGTTGACATTCCTTCTGAATTGAAGGATTTAAATACTTATGAATCTATTTTGATTCAAAGTGTCCATCCCTTTCAGGCTATTGTACGAATGGAGCCAAAGACAGGGAAATTGCCTCCATCAGATTTACAGAGAGGATTAAAAGGAAGAGTTGTTTATTTGCCTTTAGATTTGAAGAAAAACATTAATACAATTGGAGTAGAGAAAGTGGAAGAGGAACCTCTAGTTATCCTAGTTAATGGGGTTCCGACAAAGAGTAAGAAAATCTGGCAAGATTTAGTGGATGTTAGGAAAGTCAAAAAGGCAACATTGTATTTGATAAAAAATAATGAGTACTACAAGAATGTATGTGCTGCAGAAGAGGAAGTAAGTGAAGAAGAGGACAGTGAATTGTGTGCTGGGCAAATTGAGAAAGTAGAAGCCTCTAAAAATGAAGAAATATATGAACATTATAGTATTCATCCTTTGCATTCCAAGGAAGTCATGGGGAATGCTATTGAGTTGTTTCAAATGAAACAAGCCAAAGGGAGTCCCATTAGTGTTTGGGAGGAAAGTTTGGAAGCTCAGTGTTTTCCACAGTTATTTCCCACAGGTCGAGGAGGACGATATGATGAGCGACCTGATCAAATTCCTGCTTCAGAATACCGGACTTTACGATTGTATGCAGAAGATCCTAGGTTTCGTCAATGCATTCCCTATTTATTACATCTACTGTTTGAAAGTGATCTGTCTGGACTGTCTTATGCAGTGAACCACATCTTGAAAAGTGGTGTACAACTGCGAAATATCTCAGCAAGGGACTTTATGGATAAAGTCAATGTGCAAGACAGTATTTTGGATTCTCACCTGATTAATCTCATGGCATGTCAGCGTGGTACTAATGAGTATTGGTATCGTCGTCATGGTGACTTAAAATGTATGCTGAGGAACTTAGGAACTCCTACTTGGTTCCTCACTCTCAGCTGTGCTGAGTATGGCTGGGAAGACTTACTTGAATTTCTACGAGAGGCAAATGGAAACATTGAAAATATTGAATTCAAGACACCTGGAGAACTGTGCTCTTTGGATCCAGTGAATGTATGCAGGTACTTCAATCATAGATTTGAAGCTATGATGTCTTTCATCACGAACAAGAAAAATCCACCTCTTGGAGAGGTGTTGGATTTCTTCTGGAGAAAGGAGTATCAAGCAAGAGGTGCTCCTCATATACATATGCTGCTATGGATCAAAGATGCACCCAAATTTGGAACAGATCCAGATGACTTAGTCATGAGTTTCATAGAACAGTATTCTACATGTGCTGTTCCAAAGACAAAGGAAGATAAAAGTCTAAGAGAACAAGTTTTACGGTTTCCAAGCCATCGTTGTGGAAAGTATTGTCGTCGTAAATTCAGAAACGAGGACAAGTACTACACCAAATGTCGTTTTGCATTTCCACGATCGGTGAGATCTAAAGGAAGAGTGAACAATTTGATGTCTTCGCTGTGACATAATGTGACGAGGAAATCACCCAAAAACACATACAATTTGAAAAGAAACAAAGAGTCTAAGTACATTAACGACTACAACCCAGTGATTTTGTCCATGTGGAATGCTAACATGGATATACAGTTTGTGGCTGACAACTGTATGGCTGTGGCTCGGTATGTGACGTCTTACATCACAAAAAAAGAAAAGACAGAACTGAAGGATATGTGGGAGGATATTTCCCATGAAAAGAGCCTCAGCAAGAAGTTGTACAGTTTCAGTCTGAAGATGTTGTCGCATCGAGAAATCGGAGCTTACGAATGTTCTGACCGGTTATCTTCAGCAAGTCTCTATGCCAAATCTAGGAGTATCATTTGGGCGAGTCTTGGTCTTGCTGCAACGCGTAATCGAGTTCTGAGACCTGTACGGGAAATTGAGTATTTGGCGGAGAAGGAGCCAAGCAGTACAGATATTTTGAAGACCAACATGTTGGATACATATTATCCAAATAGAAGCAGTCACCTGGAGAATGTTTGTCTGTATGAGGTTCTACAAAATTACATTTTCAAGAGGAACATCAGAGAAGATATTGATAAAGGAGTGTAGGTTGTAATTGGAAGTGAGGGATGTCTGGTCAAGCAAAGAAAATGTCAATTGGTAAATCATCGAAAATTGAATTGCGAAACTCCAGAAAGAAAAGAGTTTTTCTATTTAGCTCTTTTGCAACTTTCCAAGCCTTGGCGTGCAGAAGAGGAACTGCTTGGAGATTTCCTCTGTTACGAAGACTCTTTCAATGCAGCCAAGGAGTCCATAGAATGTCCTGTTTTTCCAAAATATCTAGAAATGTTGAATGCAGAAATCGAGCAGGAAGCAACAATTGCAGCTGAGATTGCTGGAGACAGTTCTCAGGACAGTCAGAGTTCTGTTTCATTGAGTCAGGATCCACTAGGAGAACCAGTTATCGGAAATGAAGCTGCCACTGCTATGATTGAAGTGGAAAGAGCCATGGCACATGCTCAGGAGGATGCAGTTAACTTAAAAAATTTGGAAAGACAACTCAACGTTCAGCAGAGGAAAATATATGATGAAGTTACCAAGCAAATTGAGCATGGATTAAGTCATGAGAAGAAAGAGTGCTCATGTACGTCGTTGAAGCCTGTCAGACTGTACGTGAGTGGAGAAGCAGGAACTGGAAAAAGTTTCCTCATTAAAACAATTTCATGTTATCTGCAGAAAAGGACTGAGTCATCGCTGTCTTGTGTTGTGACCGCTCCAACTGGACTGGCAACACATAATATTAAAGGTATTACTTTGCATCGGCTACTGATGCTGCCAGTGGAGCATGATAACAAATTACAATACCACAAGTTATCTGGAGATGCTTGTTGTGAAGTATCTAGAGTCCTGAAGAAGATGAAACTTCTTATCATTGACGAAGTAAGCATGGTTTCCAATGCCATGCTTGCCTTTGTGCATTTGAGAATGCAGGAAGTTCTTAAAACAGAGTATGATGTGTTATTTGGTGGCAAACACATCATTGTTCTCAGTGATCTTTTGCAGCTGACACCAGTGAAAGGACAACCGGTGTTTAAACTGCTTACGCATGAAGATACCAGGAAGTGCCTAGGGAGCATTGGCAACGTTAACATATGGTTAAACTTCAATTATGCTGAGCTGCGTGAAAATATGCGTCAGGCGAAGGATGAAGATTACAAGAATATTCTACAAGATGTTAGAATTGGGAAAGTGACCGAGTGTAGGAAAGAAGCTTTACATGCACGATTACTGTCAAATTTGTATCCAGAAGAAGACGTTCTGCCAGAGGATATTTTTCAGAAAATTACTGAGAAGAAATCTGGAATATGTTTGATGCCAACTCTTGCAGAATGTTCCATCTTCAACAACAAAATGTTGAATTTAGAAAACCAAGAGATTGTGAAACTGGAAGCTATTGACAGAATAGAGCATATGGGAGCAACAATTATTTTATCTGAGAATTTTAAATCTAAATTGGATTCATTAGAGAAGACTATATCTAAAACTGCTGGTTTTGAAAAGACTCTGAATGTGTGCTTAAATTGCCGTATCATTTTGAGAAGGAATTTACATGTTGAAAGAGGTCTGGTAAATGGATCAATGGGCAATGTTGTTGATTTTGAGAAATACAGAAATAGAGATGGAATAGAATTTTTAAAAATTAAATTTGATGGCATTGAGGAAGTACAGCTAATTGGTTGTTGCACAGCTAGGTTTTTGCTTGTAAAAGACTTATATGTTCGCCGTTAGCAGTTTCCTGTTTGCTTGGCATATGCGGTAACAATCCATAAATCGCAAGGTTTAAGTGTAGACACTGCTTTAGTGAATATTTGCAGTTCTGTGTTCAAAGAGGGTATGGCTTATGTAGCATTGTCACGAGTCAGAACTTTATCGGGATTGTACTTGATTGACTGTGATGTCACAAACATTTGTGCGGATCTAGATTGTGTTAAGGAATACAATAGGTTAAGAAGAGAGTATGCACCACATTTGCCTCAATATCCTTTGTTTGAGAAACGTGTGGTAGGACGGAAACGAAGAAATATCAGTAATAGTAGGGAGGTTGTAGCAAAAAGACCAACAGTCGATGAACTGAAAATTGTAAGCAGAAAGAAAATGAATTCTGTTGAAGATGTTGTTGGTTTTCAATTTGAAAATAGTTCTGGTGTCAACTGCTATGCTAATGTAGTGGTTAATGTTGTCTTTTCACTAGACACTTTAAAAGAACAGATTGTGATCAATTCAGAACAAAGTTTATGCTGTGTGTTGAATTCTGTGTTAGGGAAATGTAGCGCTGATAGAACAAGAGTAGAAAGTGTGTCTGAAATTTGTAATCTGTTAGACAAATGTTCAGGTCAAACGCAATTCTCTCAAAATATTCAGCAGGATTGTCAGGAGTTTTTAATGTATATGCTTGATGTATTGCAAGATGAAGGTGTAGATGTAGATTATCTGTTTGGCCTTTCTTATCAATGGCAGAATGATTGCGAGAACTGTAGGCTATCAAGTACTACTAGTGTAGACTTAGAAAGATTTATATATTTAACTTTGCCTGACAGTAAATCAGTATCCTTCAATAAGCTAGTAAAAGCAGCCGATCAAAACATGGAGTGTAGCCAATGTAAGTCTGCAATGCTGTCCACGTTAATTATACGAAGTTATGGCCAGTATGTCATTTTAATGTTCCAACGATGTAGGTCTGATGGAACTAAATTGACAACTTTAATTAAAAATTTTGTGGCTTCGCAGTTGTCAATATCAGGAAGGACTTTTGTAACTACAGCAATTATATATCATGACGGTCCTTCAACAACTTCAGGACATTACACAGCTTATTTAAAATCTGGAAACGGCTGGTCATTCTGCAATGATTCTGTTTTAACTTTCAAAAAAAGATTGCCTTTTCACCTTCAAAATTCTTACCTGGTGTTCTTACAACCAAAATATTAGGGAAGGAATCTCGGGATTTGTTCAGAGGAATTTCAAGAGGTTCTAATAGCTCCTACTCTATTTGGCCTTGTGGATAAGTGTAGTACAGAGCGAAAACTCTTTGTGTTTATTAGCTAATTCAAGCAGCAGATCAAAAGAAGGAGTAGAGGTGATGTAAGTCTGTAATGCTTTCTACATTATTTATAGAAACTTATCGGTGAAATGTCATTTTACAATTCCAACTATATAAACCGGATGTAAATAAGTTGTCAAGTCTAATTAAAAATGTTTTGGCTGCACAGTCGTCGATTTCAGGAAGAACATTTGTAACTGCAGCTATTATATGACATGATGGTCCTTTAACAACTTCAAGATATTACACAGTTTATTCGAAATTTCAAAAAGGCTGGTCTTTCGGCAATGATTAGAATTTGACTATGAAGCAATGTTGCCTTTTGACTTGTTTTCAGAAGTGAGAATTTAGGGTAGGTAACTGGATTATAAAGATTCTACGTGTTGTTGTAATTTAGTGTGCTGTTTTAAATTGCTTTGTATGTCTCATTTTTCTTAAAACGATAGAGCTTATCTTTCAGAAAGTGGCGGGCAGAAAATAATAACAGCACAACAGAGTATAAGCTGTTCATAGGACATCTTTTGACGTCATGGAAAGTAAGTTACTTTTGAGGAGTTCTGATTTCTGATTGATAATATTATATGGGTTTTTTAAACACAATCATTTTGATTGTGTTTTTTTTTCCCCGCTTTTATATGATGAATACCTTCAACTCACTGTTTTCAGTGAAATTTGATATATTCTGAGAACAGCAAAAATAAACCATTTAATATGTATAATTAATTCTGTACTTTGAATTGTGATTTTTATATGTACTCATCTTGTCTCATGCTCACTCATCTTTTACTACTTTCTATCAATTTTAAAATTTTTGTTCTCTCATTCACAGATTGAAAGTATAAAAATAACACGTGACTAAGTTAACAATAATTATAAGGTAAGTGTTTAGTACTCATTCTGTTACATCTCTTTCACATTTAACTTTTATTAGTTCCACTGCTTCATTTCTTTAACCCTCAGTTTCCTGCCTTTGCTACTTCCCTCATTCTTTTTTCTATTACTTACTTATTCTACTCCTTCCACTCCTTTTCTCAGTCCCTCTGTTCTCACAGTTCCTCACTCCTTTTCACTCAGTCCGTTTCTCTAACACCAACTGTCACTGTCTCTTCACTCTTTTACAAGTTGTTCTTTATGCTTTCTCTCTGTAGTTCATGTACAGTATCTTATGTTCATTTCTTTGCTGTTTCAATTATTCTTTTTCTATCACTTCTCTTCTTCTTTCTGTTTTTTCTCTCTGTCATTGCACATCTTTTTATTTTATTCACTATGATACACCTTATAATAATCCTATTTACTAACACTCTCTTTTTCTTAACACCTTCCCTCAGGGTTGTTGTTTTATTCCGGTTCTATCCCTACTTCTTATTCCACATCCTTTACTCTGTTTCTTTTTAATTTGAAAATTCATTCTCATTCTCCAAGTAACTCTTGTTTATTATTCTTCTACACTCTTTTTTTCTTTCACTTCCTTTTCCATTTTCTTTTTCTCAATTTTTCCCACTTACAACTTTTTTTTGTATAATTATCTATTATACAGTATCTTTGTGTTACTCCCTCTAGCTGTCTTTCTTTAAACATTATTCTCTCTGTCTCCTTCCCTTATATACACTATTTTTTTTTCATTTTTTTTGGGTTCGCTTCCGGTTCGCGTACCGGGGAGCGAACCAGGAAGCGAATCAAAAAAAAAAGAGAATGCAAGAGTGCTAAACATTTTAGCAATTTTTTATAAATGGGAGGTAGTTCTGAAAAGAACTTTTTTTATTGTTTTTGTTGTTTTATATATTTTTTATTATTTTTCTGAACATTTTTTGCTTTTTTTGTATCTTTTGAACAATTTTAATTTTTTTTTGTTTTTTTCAGGGGGAACAACAAAAAAACAGGCACTAGAAACGGCTCAACAGGAGCAAAAAAACAAAATTCACTTTTTGGGGCGTTTGGAGCACTTGTGCTCTGTTCATTAAGTTTATGCTCATTTCACCATAAGAAAGCAAACCCCCACAATAAATACACACCAGCTTGATGTGTTGAAAATTTGTTTGGATAGTGGGGACCGTCTCCCTCGCCTCTGGTCCTGAAAGACTTTCATGCGTTGAGGTGGTGGCCACAGGAGTTGGTGGATTTTCACGTAGGTTACGCACCTCCGCCACACTGTAATTTATTGGATGCCACCTTTGCATGTGGCGATGCATAGTATAGTTCCCAAAGCTATACTTTTTATCTGTACCTCGGGACAGAATTTCTTTGCATATCAGGCATGTAACATGCCGAGCATTCACTTTTTTTTGGCCTTGTGGAAATGAAGAAAACTGCCAAATGAAATTGTCCTTGCGGTGTGATTTCCGGGGCTCTTCAGGCAAAAATACTATGTTATGTACATCCTGTTCTTCTTCTTCCTCCTCTTCTTCAGGGTTGGGAATAAACTGGGGAGGTGGTCCATCCTTCCTAGAAGGTGGTGGAGGTGGTGGGGGTCCACCAGCTGCAGCTACAATTGAAGCCATCTTCCAATAAGCAAAATAGGTCTTCCTCTCACAAAGTTGAAAGTCAGCGTGAGAAAAATAGGAGGAGGCTTTCATCATTTGGGTAAAAAAAATGTTCTAAACCAATGAAAAGTGTTATTTTTAAGTCACATGATCTAGCCTTACATCATTAGGAAACCAAAAGTGAAATCAACCAATGAAAAGTGTTTTTTTCAAATCACATGACTTGTTACGCTTACGTTGCGCGTCCCGCTACGCACCCGGAGCGCTTCCGGGTAGCTGCGCTTCGCGCCTCGCGTTCCAGAACGCTTCCGGGTGCGCTAACGCGGCGCGTCATAATGTTGTTTTCTAACGCGGTAGTTGCGCTAACGGAACGTTTACCGGTTCGCGGACCGGGTCGCGGAAGCAAATTGAGCTAACGGGAAGCTACCCGGTGCGCGGACCGGCAGCGAAACAAAAAAAATAATAAAAAAAAAATATACACATAAAAAAATTATATTAAAAACATAAAAAATATATTTTTCCATTAAAATAAGAATACATTTTACAGCTTTTGATATTTGCTATTAAAAAACCATTGAAATTCAATGAAAAAACCATAGGTTATAGACCATATATAGTTAGGAATTAGCATTTACAAAACCTTGAAAATTCAATGAAAAAAACCATAGGTTATAGACCATATATAGTTAGGGATTAGCATTTACAAAACCTTATTTTACTCACACAAAACCATTGAAATTCGCATATATAGTTAGTTGCACTAACTATATATCGCGCACCCGCAATCCACTGCTGATGATGTCACATATTACATCATTCATGACTTGGTCAGTGACATCACTGATGACATCACTGATGACATCTTAAATGACATCACTGATGACATCACTGATGACAACATCCAGTGACTGTATGTTTCTGTAAAGTTAAAATATGTCTTACATATTGAAGAATGAGTGGATGTATAAGTGTCTGGATGAAGGATTTAGTAGGTGCATGACTGACTGTATGAGTGAGTGATTAAATGAGTCTCACTGAGTGCATGGGTAAGTGACTAAACTGTCTTAATTTGTGCATCATTATGTCTGTTGTTCTGTAAACTGCTGCATGTGTTGATCAGTAGCTATATGAGTAACTATATGGGTTATTGATTGGTTGCCCAAGTATTTGTATGGGAGACTGAGTGTGTGTGTGGGTGGCTGGGAGGTGTATTACTCTGTGCATAGATGTGTGAGCAGTTGATTCACTAGATGTATGGGTTCAAAAGTGCATATGGAAACAGCTGTATGGGCGGTTGACTGTGTGCATGAGTGTATTGGTGATTGAATGGATATCTCAGTGCTACATGTCAAAGTAAGTACATATGTAAAACACAGTACATGTGAGAGTTGACATATATAAATAACTGTGCATAAGAGCCAGTGAATGTGTGAGTGGCTGTATGGATCATTGTGAACTTGTATCAGGGATTGTATAAGAGAGTAAATATGTGTTAGTATATGTTTGAATAATTAAGGTGTGTATAACTGTATAGTTGAGGTAATGGAGGTGTGATTGATTCTTTGCATGACTGAATAGGTGTGTGAGTGACTCCATGGATGAGTGACAGTCTGTGAGTGTCTGTTTACACTGATTGTATCTAAGGTTATATTAGAGTCTGAAGAGGTTCATCGTATTATCACATGAATGATATCATCAGTGATGTGATCAGTAATGTCAAATGAGATGTCATCAGTGATGTCATCAGTGATGTCATTTGAGATGTCATCAGTGATGTCATCAGTGATGTCACTGACCATGTCATGAATGATGTAATATGTGACATCATCAGCAGTGGATTGCGGGTGCGCGATATATAGTTAGTGCAACTAACTATATATGCGAATTTCAATGGTTTTGTGTGAGTAAAATAAGGTTTTGTAAATGCTAATCCCTAACTATATATGGTCTATAACCTATGGTTTTTTCATTGAATTTTCAAGGTTTTGTAAATGCTAATTCCTAACTATATATGGTCTATAACCTATGGTTTTTTCATTGAATTTTCAAGGTTTTGTAAATGCTAATTCTAACTATATATGGTCTATAACCTATGGTTTTTTCATGGAATATATATATATATATATATATATATATATATATATATATATATATATATATAGATACAGATGTGACAAATCTAATATGATATTTAATACCATGATTTATTGTGCAAATAGGCCATAACTCACAAAAGGTGAAGCCTGAGGCAGCGATTACCCCACATCTCCTAATACTACTATGAAGCAGAACGTTGCATATCTAAGTAGATTGATAAAAAGTAAACTAGACATACAAGAACGCGATCCATCGAGTACTAGTCTTGCTCTTGGGAACTGCAGTGGCATTGAGGCTTAAGCAATGATTCAATAACTCGAGTCTCTCTCACAATGGCCTTTGTAAACTAAGGACGGATACAGGGTGAGGCATTAATCTTACAGCCCTGCAAACTGGCCCTGTAATCTTCATGATGTTTGTTTCATTTTATTGGCCAATTTATCATACTTTCAATCACGGCAAAGCCTTTGCTGCCTTTCAATCTCGTGAAAAAAGTGTCTACATTGAAAATGCTACCTTTTGGCTCACAATAAACGGCAAAGGTTTAGCCATCATATCCATCATGTTGTGCCGAATGTTCAGCTTCTTACGCAGGACCAACATGCTCGTAGTCATGCACCGTTCAGAATAATGAGTAAGTGGTTAACCTGCAGGCTCTCCTGCTCACACCAGCATTTTCTTGTCAGACCTAGTAAACATTCAGCACTAAAAATGTCATCCTTCTATTCCAAAAATATTGTCATTGGCTTTTGATGTAAAGATCCCTTTAATGGAAGCTGTCTTCCAGGTTAAACTCTGATTTAAATTCTTGAATGGCAAGAGGCCATAACGCGTCAGTTAAAGAAATACTTTTTATGATCAAAGTTCTGAAATGCACCCATCAACTCACCATAGTACCTGACCATAAGTACATTTTTCTGTCTACACAACAAATTGAATTGAAGGACTACTGTTTTCATTTTCCTCGTTGACATATTTTTTGTGTAGTTTGATCATCAAACATTGATAAGATTATATTCCACTTGATAATGTTAAGTAGTTCTTTTCTGAGCACAATAACTGGATTTTACCAAGACACTAGTTACAAAAAATTGGAGGTACCCCTGTTACATGCGACAAGGTGGGGGAACTTGAGCACTCAAAGATAAACACCCTGTCTTAGTTGTTTTAGGTAAGATGTCCTACCGTATGAACACAGAAAAATGAATACTTTGGAGACCTATAGAACAGGAAACTCCAAAAATAAAAATAAAAACTAAAGCAAGATAATAACACCAAGTGAGAAAATATGTCAGAATATGAACAATAAAATGTATTACCTTCCGAACGGGTTACAATCTAAAAAATGATTAAAACCACTATAAGCCACCAAAAGGTGGACAGTTCGTAAAACAATCATATACAAGCAAGTGAACACAGTCGACGCAGCGTTTCGGTGCTTAAATTAATCTTCACACCTTCCTCAGGACGTTCACAACAATTTGATATCTGTTGAAATTGTAGGATGAATATATCAATTCTTTTCATCCAGCAAACAGAATTTTTTTCTCTTTAGCGGATTTATTCTTGCTTAAGCTTCTATAAGGATGCACGTATGTTCAAAATGCACGGAGGGGCCACCGAAGAATAACATAAAGACCTGATGATTATTCAGGCTCTCACCGATAATTTCACGACTCTTATAAATTGTCGCTTCTGAGAATTCTTCTTCAAAATAGAAGACCCAGTTTTTTGGCTCTGTATTCACAAATTCGGCCTCCCTGCTCCTCCGTGCTGCTGTGGTTGTCGATGCCCTCTTGATGGTGCAAACTCTCATTGAACATACGTGCATCCTTATAGAAGCTTAAGCTTGTATATGATTGTTTTACGAACTGTCCACCTTTTGGTGGCTTATAGTGGTTTTAATCATTTTTTAGATTGTAACCCGTTCGGGAGGTAATACATTTTATTGTTCATATTCTGACATATTTTCTCACTTGGTGTTATTATCTTGTTTTATTCATTCTGTCTACCTGTCCACTTAGCACTGCCCTGCTTTAGTTTTTATTTTTATTTTATTTTTGGAGTTTCCTGTTCTATAGGTCTCCAAAGTATTCATTTTTCTGTGTTCATACGGTAGGACATCTTACCTAAAACAACTAAGACAGGGTGTTTATCTTTGAGTTTTACCAAGACACAACAATATAAAAAAAAATGAAACTGTTGAAGTTTTTTATAGGCGATTATTTGCACCTTGATTACTTAAGCATATGTAGAGCGGGTCGTTATTGCTCTGAAGCACAGGTAAGGGTCTATTATATATAGAATGAATGATGGGCAACAGTCAATTACAGGGATATTTTTCACAGAGGGGTTCTGGGTGACGTCAAACAGATGAGAGAAAAACTTGTGATGTCATTCAGAACACAAAGGTAAAAAAAATCCCCATAATTAAGTACGTTAGCGATATTTGTAGAGCGCACGTACACCAAAATGGTTTCATGGCGCTGAATTCAGGTGGGCACGGTAAGAAGCTGTAGCCAAGGTTTAGTTATATGCTTGGATGAAAAGCCAGGAATTCAGCAGTTTTCTGAATTTTGATATCAAATGTCAGATCTGATCTCTGTGGGGAAGGAGTTCCTGATGCTAGGAGCAGTGACAGAGAATCTGGCTCCGCCATTCCTCTTTTTCTTTAAATTTGTGTACCAACAGGTAATTCAGGTATGTGAAGTGCAGAGTACGGCTGGGGGTGTACATCTGAATGCAGGAGGCAATAAAAGCAGGGCTTTTATTGTTGAGTGTTTTAAAGATGATGCAGCCAGTTTTGAATATTGTTCTTCGTGCAACAGGTATCCAATGAAGTTTTTTCATCATGGGGTTGATGTGTCACCGATTGTTTATATATAAGTTGGGCTGCCTGATTCTGAACAATTTATAGCATATAAGGAATTAGCATAATCTAACATTGAGATTTCAAGTGTGAAAACATCATGAAAGAATGCCTCTGGGTTAGAAATTGAGCTATCTTCCTAATTCACCGGAGCATAAAGAAGGATGCTGGAAGGAAGACACAACTCTGAAGGTAAGTGCTGTGTTTATTCCGTCCGACGTCCTCCAGGTCCAGGCAGCAACTGCCGACCCAGAAACCCCATTCCAAACTGGAATCCCACAACATAGCAACAGTGAAACACCCAGCCAGGTCCCAATGCAACCCCCTTCCTTCACAATAAAACAAAAAACAACAGCAAGAAAACAGTGAAACAGCATAACTAGAAGGAACAAATTACACCAACTTAAAACTGTAAAATGGGCAGGTAAGAACCCCATTCGAAACTGGAACCCCACAACATAGCAACAGTGGAACACCCAGCCAGGTCCCAACACACCCCAACAGCAAGAAAACAATGAAACAGCATAACCAAAAGGAACACATTACAACAACTAAAACTGTAAAATGGGCAGGTTACAGCATTTCAAAATCTTGAAATTTGATAGGAACAAACTTCAATCTAGAAGAAGCACTCCTCAGAGGAACATAGCCAGTGCGAACAACCTCTTTCCCTTTAACACAGGTGGGTACAACAACCAGGGGAAAATGAATGCCTAACTTCTTGTTGACAGCAGCCACACTGAAGGACGCTCTCTCTGATCTTAATCTCATACAACACATTCACCTTCCTACACATGAGAAAGGTCATAGCCTTGACCAAATTTGGTCTCAAAACATCTCTTTGGCAGTTAATTCCATCCTGCCTTGCATTTGGTCGGACCATTCATTGATTAATTTCTCCATGACCATTGCAAAAAATAGCAAATCTTCGCCCCAACTAGGTGGGAAGGCAAGAATGTGGAAGAAGGTTGACATTCCGGCCTTTCTCCAACTGCTGACCTCTACTTGCCCTATACTCGATCTAGACATTGAGAAATCAGAAGAGGTCTGCACCGAATGGCTACTTCAGGCAGCTGAAGTCCATGCCCCCTGTGTTAACTTCTCCCGCTCTCGCCCCAACGATGCTCACAGGTGGTTTACACCTCACCTAAAAGCCCTTAAACTTAAAGTCCGCCAAATGGAGCGCAAATGGCGCGTAGCCTATTCAGAACATGACAGAGCCAACTTTCGCAAAGCCCGCAGGGAATACCAAAATCTCCTCCTTACAAGCAAAACTGATTATTTTTCTGATAAAATTCTCAAGGCTCAAAACAAGTCAAAAGAGCTGTTTAACATTGTGGAAAATCTCAGCTCTAGCGACAGAACTTCTCTTCCTATTGTACCTACCCAAGAGCTCTGCAACACACTTAACTCTTTTTTCTTTGATAAAATTTGTAAGATCAAACAAAGTATTCCCACTACTCAACCCCCTCTTTTGTTTGCTGACACTTGTTACAATCATGTCACTTTAGATTCCTACCCCCTCATAGATAATATCAAGTTACTCAAATTATTAACCAAAGTTAAAACTGGCTCCCCTGATGACATTTGCCCCCCTCACATCCTGAAAGAAGTGGGCACCAATCTTCCTGGATGCTTACTTTCTTTTTTGAATGGATCACTTGTACAGGGCAAAGTCCCATGCAACCTGAAAAAAGCTCTTCTCGTTCCCCTCATAAAAAAGGCAGGAGTTAACCCGCTTGATCCCATCAACTACAGACCCATATCGCTGTTGCCATACTGTGCCAAACTGCTGGAGTCACATGTCTGTGAAACTATCTCCAGCTTCCTGGAAAAATCTGAGTATCTGGCACCGAATCAAGCAGGGTTTCGTCCTTGCCATTCCACCGAGGCGGTTATCCTCTCGGTGTTAAATACTTTGAGGCGCAATGCAGATGCAGGAATCCATCAGGCGCTCGTTCTACTGGACCTCTCTGCTGCGTTCGACACGGTCGACCACACCATCTTGGTCGACCGTGTCGAGCAGGCAGGTCTCAGGGGCCCCGCATTGAGCTGGATCCGCTCTTTCATCTCGGGCCGCACACAATCGGTCAGACTAGGTTCATTTTCTGCTCCCACTATACCTACCACCTGCGGGGTGCCACAGGGTTCCTCATTATCTCCCCTCCTCTTTAATGTCTACCTTCGCCCTCTCCTGCACTCCCTGCGGAACGCTAATGTCACCATCTTTAACTACGCGGATGATTTGCAGCTCATCTTCCCTCTCAACACCATGGACTCAGTGGGCGAATTCCAAAGAACTATGTCCCACATACTGAGTTGGATGAGCTGCAATCATCTGAAGCTCAACCCGGGCAAGACTGAGCTGATCCTGCCCGGACAGAGCCCACTTAGTTGGAATTCCAACTTCTGGCCCACCAACATGGGAGCGCCTCCGACTAAGTCCCCCGTGGTTAAAAGCCTAGGCATTCTCATCAGCGAGGATCTCTCGCTAAAAAGACAGGTTGGAGCGGTGGTATCTTCCAGCATCTTTCAATTGAAGAAAATAAGAAAAATTGCTCGTTTCTTTTCTTCAGCAGCGCTCACTCAGATCGTCCTCTCCTTGGTTCTGTCCAGGCTGGACTTCTCTAACAGCCTTTACCTTGGCCTCCAAATCGGTGAGCTTAAACGTCTCCAGCTTGTCCAGAACCAAGCCGCTAGGCTCCTCCTGAACATATCCAGGAGGCAATCTATCAGACCTGGCCTCAAGCAGCTACACTGGTTGCCAGTTGAGCAACGTGTGGCCTTCAAGGCTGGGTGTATTCTGTTCAGGTCCCTGAATGACTCTGGCCCTTCTTTTGTCAGAGATCTATTCAAAAAATACTGCCCCTCGCGTCACCTTCGATCCACCTATAAATCACTTCTGACTGTACCTTCATTCAAAAGGAAACGCCTCGGAGGCAGCTGCTTCGACCATCAAGCTGCTGCTCTTTGGAATTCTTTTCCTCTTCATATAAAGCAGAATGATAACATCCTCAGCTTTAGACGATCTCTGAAAACCTGGCTGTTTTCTCAAGCTTACTACTGACAGTACTACTCTGCTTCTTGACTGCCCTGCCTGGTTCTTCCTATAGCGCCATGAAGCCTTCGGGCGTACGAGCGCTCAATAAATCCCAACTAACATTAACATTAACATTAACAGAGTGAAGCATGAACTTGGGTACAATGGAAATTGTACATTTGTTCCAAACTCTGCCATCCTCCAATACCACCACATGATCTTTTACAGCAGACACCCTCTTGGGAGATGAGAACTAGGACTTCCCCTTGCAAAGAAACCCAGGTTTCCTGATTCTCACCCAATCGCCCACCATGACATTGAGCGAACAGCGAATAAGAGGTCTAGTATCATGCTTGGCTTGAACAGCAGATCTGAAGTCAGTTAGAACAGACAAATCCTTGGCATTCACCACTCTCCTGGACATCCATTCCTTATTAAGTTTTGAATCAGCCACCCTTCCTCTCAATATAGTTAAAGGGGCAACACCAGTGCTGGCCTGAGGAGTGGTCCTTACTTCCCACAGCATATCGTTCACAGCCCTCCGCCAATGTAACCCATTGACTAAAGCCAGTTGCAGGTGCTCCTTAACAACACGATTGAAGCACTCTACCAAACCATTACTGCGGGGGTGATAAAGGGACGTAAAAATGTGTTTCACCCCAGCATCCTTCAGAAATTCCTGCATCTCAACAGAAGTTAATTGGCTACAGTTGCAGGATACTAATTCCTCCAGGAAACCTTCCCTGAGAAAAAAATCCTCCAAAAAATGTATGACATAGAGGAGTTGACACTGTCGACAAATCTGACTTCAGGCCATTTGGACATGTAATCAATCAGGACAAGAGCATATTTAGGGGAACTACCAATGAGACCAAAAGGACCGGCAATATCAAATGCTAATTTGGTCCAAGGTGTGTTCTTTACAGAAATAGGTTCAATAGGGGTGGGTTGGGTTACTTGAGACTTATCGCTTGTGACACACGCACAATAGTCGCAGGCAAAATGCTCAACATCTTTATCAAGAGCTGGCCACCAAAAATCCTAACTCACTCTGTGCTTCATGGCACGGATCCCAGGATGGCCTTCATGAGCCAGTTTCAAGACCCTTTTCCGGATGGAGAAAGGAACTACTAACAACCAATCCCTCCTTAGCACACCATCCACCACAGATAACTCATCCTTGACTCTTTTGTAAGGCACAAGTTCAGTAGGGCAATCTTTGTCGCAGGGCCACATTCCAGCTAAAACGTCAATGACCTTCATAACATCAGCATCCTCAGAAATACCATCCAACCATTCTTGTTCGGAAAGGGCGCAACTCACTGTATTTTCCGATGAGCACACTGCACATACGACTTCTAAATCATCACAACCAGAAGAGTCATCTTGACTAGGGAGGGGCAATCTGGACAAGCAATCGGTCACATAGTTTTTTGCACCAGCTACATATTCAAGCAAGTAGCGAAATTCTTGCAGTCAAAATTGCCATTTGGAAATATGTGGTGTAGCCCTTCCGCCACCTTAGGTAGAAAACAAATCGAGTAAAGGTTTGTGGTCAGTTCTTAAGATGAACTCATTTCAACATAAGAAGTTCCTGAAATGTTGAACACCCTACCACAAACCCAGGGCTTCTTTTTCTATGGTTAAATAAGTACTCTCTGCACCCCTTGGAGTTCTTGAAGCAAAAGCTATGGTTTCCTCCTGGCCATCACTCCTTCTGTGAAGAAGGACAACCCCCAAACCAAAATTGCTAGCATCGGTGGATACAATACACAAATCGTTAATGTTAAAAGGTTTGAGAGGGCGAGCATGTACAATTTCTTATTTGATGGCTTCGAAATTGTTGTTGCAGTCATTATCCAACACAAATTTAGTGTTCTTGAGAAAATTCCGCATAGAGGCTGTTTTGGTGGAAAACTTGCTCACAAATTTGGCGTAGTATTCCATCAGCCCAAGATAAGAATGAAGTTGGTCTTTATTCAAAGGTGTGGGTGCCTTCTGGATGGCTTCAATGATTTTGAGTTCGGGCTCTATTCCCTTGTGGGAGATTTGATGACCTAAGTAATCAATTCCATCTTGGAGAAACTTACTCTTGTCAGCCCTTAATGTTAAACCGCTAGCCCTAATGATGCTCAAAATGTGCTTGACCCTCCCATCATGTTCAGACTCTGTCTTCCCATGCATAAGGATATTGTCTTGAAAAAATACAACCCCAGCAATGTCCTTGAAAAGATTGTTCATTGATCTCTGAAATACAGCTGAGGCCGAGGCAAGGCCAAATAGCATGCGTATGTATCGATAGGCACCCTCCGTAGTGACAAAAGATGTCAGGTGTCTGGATTCCTTGCACAACCTAATTTAATGATACGCCGATGAGATATCAAGAGAAGTAAAAAATTGGCACCCTCCCTGAGGGTAGCATCTCATTGATATTTGGAAGTGGTTGACGATCGATCCAGTTATTAGCGTTAAGGTCTCTCAAGTCAACACACATCCTGAGACATCTGTCAGATTTTTGTGCCAAAACAATGGGGGCGAGCCATTCAGAACTCTCAATCGGTTCAATGACCCCTGCAGTACACAATTGTTCTAGTTCTTTCTTGAGTTCATGGCGTAAACTTAAGGGCACCTTAAGTACTTTGTGCAACAGCTCTAGCACCATCCTTAAGTATGATACAGTGCTGGAAACCTATAAGCTTCCCGAGTTCACTATTGAAGATTTCAGGAAACATTTGCACCCACTTGACATCCAAAGTTTGACTTACGGTGTGAGCGGGAGATGTATCAGGAGGAAACAGATTGTAGAACTGACTCAATATGCTGTGAGAAACCAACATATGAGGATGATTGGGATCAAGGATAATGTTCAGAGCTCCTTGCTCATCCCATCCTAACAGGTTTGCACCTCCCTTGACCACAAATACAGTCCCAGTGACATGATCAGTATTGAAGATTAAATTGACACTAAATTTTGCTAAAACTTCTACTCTTTTGCCCCGTAAACAAACATTTTTATGTTGGATTGTTCTAACTGTGTATTGACAATCTTGCTAAAATCCATGGCATTGACAAGGGTAAAAGGTGAGCCTGAGTCAGCTAGAAAGCTAAGATTTGTACCATTGACAGAGATGCGGCAAGAAGGAGATTTATTTTTGTAGGATCCACCCAAGAAAGAGAGTTCCATGGCTCCTTCAGTGTGAGACGGTGAAGGAGACAGCATAAGTAGTTCGTAATTCTCTTCATCAGAAACCTCAACAATAGCCTTCACAGTTTGCATAGGACTCTTCTTTGCTAAAACAGCTTTGCACATTCTTGAATAGTGACCTGTTTTTCCACACTTGTAACAGGTTTGGTTAAGAGCAAAACAGAATTTGGCATTGCCTAGATGTGACTTGCTGCCACATCTGAAACACATGACATCAATATGCACAGGCTTGGCTTGGATGGGGTTAGGCGTTGGGAGGCAGGGAACATTGGCATCAGATCCTTTGGTTTTGGGAATGGTTTTGGAATTTATCCATTTACTTCACCAGTCATTTCTTTTACACAAAACTGGGAATGTTCTATACTGCTGGCTAATGAGTGAGCAGTTTCAAGATCAGGATCGTCAGTGGACAGTAATTTTTTCAGGTAAGTGCTAGGATCCTAAGGGCAGTGACAAATTCATCTATAGACTCTCCTGAAGTTTGGGCACATTGAAGGAATTTATGACGTTCAAGAACAACATTTCTCTTGGGACTAAATCTTTTATCAAGAGTTTTCACTAGTGAAGCGTAATCGTCAACAAGTAGAGAATCACTGTCGTCTCCACCACTTACTCGAGTACTTACCACTTCAATAGGTAAGGTTTTCAAAATATTCCTACCTTCAGAACCAAGATTATACATTAAAAGAGCTTTTTTCTTTTTAGAATGAATGTCTCACTATCAATGGCCTCTAAGTACGCGTCGAAAGTGTCTTTCCAAGGGTAGAGGTGCTATAACTCGATCCATGTTCAAGCGTGGGTGAGTTGCTGCCCACACTGATACAAATTACACACTAGTAGATTACGATACAATAACTTGTATAAAACACAAAGAGAAAGAAGCCTTAAAGAATGGTGTGAGCACCACCGAATGCGCACATATATAGGAACATAAATTTGATGAAAGAGAACAAAGTGTGTGTATCACTGTTTGACAAGCTTGAATGAATGTGGAAACAAGGAAATTGCAATTGCTCCTTAAAGATGTGAGCATCACCGAGTAAGGAATGCGCTGAAATACAATTCCAATTAAAGGTGTGCGCATCACCGAGGGAATGCGCGTTGCCGTTTGACTAGGGGGGTAGAAATTACACATTGAATAATGGTGTTTTTCATCACCGAGTCAGGATGCGCTGAAGTTGAGATTCAATGAAATACATGTTGCTATGGAGACGCATCGGGCACTGCAGGCATTCAAGATGGCCGCTGCGTTGCGTGGTGGCGTAGTTACGCTACGTGGCAAACTTGACGAAGAGCGAGCGTGTTGCTAGATCTATTGCTTGGCAACACCAATGTGCATGCTGGAATGGCCCGAGCAGGAAGGAGACGCATACGCCAAGCAACTGACTCACGGTTGTTATGATGTAGCACAGCAGCCTTAAATCTTCACCCTCACCGGAGCACAACCACTTCGAAAACAGAAACTGGAGGCAGTAAATCCAGGCAGGCAGACACTGCAGGATCGGAGAAGCAAGGAGGACGGTGCCAACACCAGGGTAGACGAGAGGGAATCACTGAAAGGTAAAGCCTCAGGACTGAGGAAACGGCAAGGCACACACTGGAAACACCATAGGAGAGGAGCTGAAGGCGTCAGACCAACTCGTTGCCAGTGAAAGAAAGACATCCTCGAGGTCCAGGCAGCAACTGCCGACCCAGAAAAACCCATTCCAAACTGGAACCCCACAACATAGCAGCAGTGGAACACCCAGCCAGTTCCCAACAGATACAGAGATTACAGCTCCAGTTTGGGGCTTCATAAATCGATCATCATCATCATCAATAATCGCTCCGAGGTCCTTTACTGATATCTTAGCAATTGAGGGCATTCCCATCTTGGAGGGCCAAAATGATTCTGTCCAGTAGTCAATCTTACTTTTAGTAAGGACAATTTCAGTTTTATCCGAATTCAGTTTAAGGCGGTTGCTGTTAATCCAGTTGGCCATGTTATGTATGGGGAGCTATACATAACATAGCTGCTCCTCCCTGTCCCATTCTTAACCAGCCCTCACCATTTCCTTCCCCTCCTATAGCAGTGCTTTCTGCTTTTAGTCAAAGCAGCCAAGAAGACAGGGTCTCAGAGAGCCCTGGGAGCCTGGCTGGAAGGACTTTATGATGTTTCAACAAAGGGTAATGTGTTTGGTTATCAACTGTTGCTATATTATAGCATTGAGTTACTAGATTTAGAATCTGGTACACACAAAAGAGGCTTCCTATGAGAGCCATACATAACATGGAAATGATTGATGGGTACAGTTATTAAAAGATGTTTCTCACCTCGGTGGTCGGCATGGCATCATAGACAACCTTTGCTTCTCTATCATTGCCTATTTGATGACATTCAGAACTCTTTTGTTAAAAACATCCCCATTATTTTCTGTTACAGGGTCTATAATTTTATATGTTATGAACGGCCCCTAAACTCATCTGCCCCTGCTTTCAACTGCCACACAGGGCAAGAGGAGCAATGGGGAGCCATACATGACATGGCTTCTTCACACTGTAACTCAATCTGAAAAAATAAAAAAATACTTGGGCTTCTGCCACCCACCCAACCACTGTCTCTACATTCTCTTCCTTCTGAAGCTGTACTCCTTGCTTTCCAGTGCTGCTCTAACAGGCTCTCACAGAGCCCAGCTATAGGAGTTTGAGATTCCTTTATGACAAAGCAGCAGTGGGTAACAGTTTTCGTTAACAACTGTTGCTGCTTCCGGGCAGTGAGTTACTGGATGTCAATCCAGTTATTCATGATACTGACTTTCTACCAGAGGCATGAGTAACAAAATATTATACCGTTACGCACAACCATTTTTAGACTAGATTTAATAAAATAAGGAAAATCAGACTGTACCCACTACCAGGTGATAATCAGACAATATAGTTCACAGTGTAGGAAAGAATTAAAGACACAGGTTACTGAGGCTGTGGCATATGTTTACTCAACAGCCATTGAGGACTTTGCAAAAACAAATTAGGAGACACCATGATATGAGGGAGGAGTAACTCTGGTCGAGTGGCATGTAGGGTTTGGGGCTCTAGCTTCTCTCTACTATGGGAATGCTACACAAAAATAACCATACACTTTTATGTAAGTTTATGATTGCTATTCATAAAGGTATTTTAACTGGTAGTATCTTTATAACTGTGGAGTTTCCACACATAAAAAGATAGGACTGTCCTATATTTTTATGTGCGGAGACTCTACAGTCGTAAAGATACTACTAGTAAAATACCTTTGTTTACTGAAGTAAGGATGTCCAGCAAAGAAAGGTACAAGAATATTTATTCAGAAGAAGTAGAAACCTGAGTGTCCTCGATTTTTTCATTGTCATCAGAAGGGCAAATAACAGTGAACATAGATCAATATGAGTAATATATATAATCTTAACATTTGAATTAATCAAAACCGAAGGGAGGGAGAAAAAAAATAATGAAAACAAATAAAACAACCCTTTCATATTGGGAAGGTGAAAAAAAAGCAAAAGCATTTACAAGAAAAGCAATCACATATGACCCAAATGTATCTAGATATTGATAAAACATAGAAATATGGAAATAAAAATGCACCTCCTTGTTTGGTTAGTATGATGCCTCCAAAGCCATGGGTCCCCAAATTGCTTCAAGCTTAACAAAGGAACGAATACCCCTAGCTTTAGCCAGAACAGTTTCCAAGCCAAACATTTCCCTAATATTGGTCCACCACTCCCCAATAGATGGCGGTGTCGGGGAAACCCATGCTCGAGCGATAGCTAATCGAGCAGCGACCATCAGAATTGAGAAAAGTCGTGCCAATGCTGGTTTGTCTGCCTTGTGGCCTAACAAGATTTCAGGGACTGTTAATGAGGGATCCAATCCTAATTTAAGATGGAGCACCTGACCTAACTTCTACCAGTAAGCCTTCAATTCTGAGCACTCTATAAACATATGAATAAGGTTGGCAGCATGTGTCCTGCATTTTGGGCATTTGTTTGCCACCAAAGTTGGTCCCTTGGGCCCGTTTAGCTATATTTTCGGGCTTGTAGTACAACATGCGCATGGTGCGGAATTGTTGGAATTGCTGACTCACAGAGTGGACTGAATCCCCTACGTTCCCTAGGGCCTGTTTGATCACGCCAGGTGTAATGTCTACCCCCAATACTTGACTTCAGCACATCGCCAATTTCTCGTTTCCATCCAACCTAAGATTGTACAGATGTTTGTACATATCGCCAATTAGGGACTTATTTTTTTTTATACAGGCAGTCCCACATCATAGAATGAGTTATTGCGTATAACGATAAGTTTTTCCCCTGGTAGTCCTTGAGCTGCAGATATTGAAACAAAAAAAATGGGCAGGTAGTTTGTAATTAAGTCTTAAACCTTCAAACGACTTAAATCTGCTCTCATTTTTAATATCCAGTTTGAGCTTTCCTTTCCTTTAGTTTTGTTGGGTCCTTGGGCAGCTTCACCTCTACTTCCTTTAGATGAGTTAGATTTACAACTCCTGGATCTATTGTTATCCATAGCTGCGAAGATTATTTTATCAGAATGGAAATCATTTAATTCCTTATCATATCACACATGGTGGGCCTGGGTATCGTTTATCTGCGGTGCTCACACCTCGGTAGAGGAGAGACAATATACCCCTTCTATCTCTTCTAGTGTATGGAGATCGCTTGACAAATATATCCATTTCGCTTCTCAGGGTCTGATGGCTCAGTATCCTTTTTTCACCACCGATGGATTTTTCCTTTTATTTAGTAAGGCTGGAGTCCCTTTCTCTCTTTCTCTCTTTTCTTCTTTCTCTCTTTCTCTATCTCTCTTTTCTTCTTTTTCTCTTTTTATTTCTTGTTCTCTATCTTACTATTGCTTTCTTTTCTTTCCTCTTGCAGGATTATCTTTTGTTGGATCAATTCTTTTTACCCAAATTTAATACAAATGAATTGACAGGAGTAGGTGCTTATATATCTGTTCTTTTTAAGGTTTACAATATTGCTCACATTCATTCTTTTTTATTAATTATTTATATTTCAAGATGGTTTTATGTATTACATGCTGTAGTACCTTAATTATTTATACTCTCTCTCTTAAATGGATACAATTGTTTAAACAAAAAAAATGTGCTCCCATTGTACAGATTGCTGAAGCATGTAATCCCATACTTGGACCAGGATTTACCAGCATGGTCATGGAACACCTCAGGAAACATAGGATTCCCCCACAATGGGACCTTATCATGAAATAACAATTGTTTGCCTCTGGCAGCCATAGCCTGCCATATAGAGATACGGTCCCTTACTGTCTTAAACCTAACTCGCTTAAAGTAATTTGGGTCATTAGTAAGATATAAAAATAGTTGGCTATCATTTCCTAGAATCAGCAGATTAAGGGAATATTTCCGATCAAGACGGAGAAGACTGCCAAAACGTCCAGCAAACGCAGCCCAAAAGTAAGGTTTACAGTCTGGTAGGCCTAGTCCACCTTGATTATATGTAGATCAATCGCCCGTCTAGGTTTCTTAGACCCCCATATGAAGCTGCTGAGAACCCCCTCGAGTTTAAAAAAAAATGTATTAGAGACCCGTAGGGGGTTTGACCTAAACAAATATAAGAACTTGGGGAATATTTTCATTTTTATTATATTACATCTCCCTAAAATCCCTATGGGAAGCTTGTGCCAGTTCCTTAGTAATTTAGTAGTTTCGTTCAGTAATGGTATATAATTTAAGGTTACAATCTGGTCAACTTTGGCTGATATCTTAACCCCCAGGTACGTAGCTGTGGTGCATACCCCTAAAATTGGAGTTTCGGGTTTGAAATTAATAAGCACTTGCATTTTTATTAATATTTAATTTATAACCGGAGACAACACCAAACTTATTTGCCTCTATCTTGACAGCTGTAACAGCCTCGGCTGGGTTAGTTGTAAAAATCGAGATGTTGTCTGCGTATGCTGTGATCTTGAGCTTAGTTATCTCAGACACTAACGGATTTATATGTATACAAGCTTGCAAAATGCGGATGAACGGCTCTATGTATAGAGCAAATAATAATGGGGAGAGGGGGGAACCCTGTCTAGTACCGCAAAAAATACCAAATAGAATTGAGTATGATCCTGAATAAGACAGATTAGCTTGAGGTTTATAATATGGGGCTTGCACCCACTGCCTAAACTGCCCTCCAAGGCCGAGTATAGTTAGTATGGCCCATAAGAATTCCCACCCGACCCTGTCAAAGGCCTTTTCGGCATCCAGGAGAATCATACCAAGACCTACCATCTACTTCTCAGCAAAGTCGAAAGCCCCAATGGCCATATTGACATCAGCAGTTGTGTCTCTGCCAGGGATAAACCCATGTTGGTTTTCAGATACTAATCCTCGCATCATTGGGGAAGGCCCTTGCCAGGATTTTCAAGAAAATCTTGGCATCCGCGTTTATAAGAGAGATGGGTCGGTATTATCCGCAGTCTGTGGGTGTCTTGCCTTTCTTAAGAAAGATTACTATCTGAGTCATATTCCATGACTCAGGTGTCCTCCCACCTGTACCAACACAGTGAATACCCATGCTAAATGGTATAAGCAATACCCTTTCAAAAACCTTGTGAAATTCTATGGGTATGGAGTCTTCCCCTGCGGCTATCCCCAAAGCTGTGCCTATATAGCCATCTCTATCTCTTCCAACGATACTATGCTGTCTAATAGAGCTGCATCTGCCTTGCTCACAACTGGGAGGTTGCTGTCTGCAAGATAGTGTGCCATGTTGTATTTGTCAGGAACCGGAATGTATGAAAAGAGTTTCTGATAAGTTAAAGAAAACTGTTCTCGAATAGCTGAAGAATGAGTATGTAAAATACCATCTACGCCCTTTATAGCACTTATCTTAGTTTTAGCCTTTGCTTCTGCGCCTGATAAGCCAAGACATTACCAATTTGCTCACCATATTCATATTGGGTATATCGTTATTTAATGTATCTAGTCACAATTTTTTCCCTGAAAGACTTTTTTACTGCCATTCTGACATCTATTAGGGAAAAGAGCAAATTATCCTGAGCCCTCTCGTCTCGCGCTACAGCCTCAGCATGTTGTTTTTAGACAAGGCACAGACCAGTATCTCCATATCACTTTTCCGCTGTTTGTTCTGCTGCCATATGTATTGTTGGGTAATGCCTCTGACAAAAGCTTTCATCATATCCCAAGCGATCAGCGGGGATGCTATCCCAGTATTTTCCCTAAAAAATACCGCTAGCTGTTGCAAAGTATTGGATCCGAATTTGCTGTCTGTATGCAAGTACCTAGGAAAAGATAATTGTCTGACTGTTTTACTGTCAACTGTGGCCAAAAAGGATAGTAAAATAGGGTTGTGGTCTGATGTAACCCGGGGGCATATTTCCATGTCTAAATCTAGGATTAAACTATCAGAGACCCAAGCCATATCAATTCTAGAATATGACTTGTGGGGGGCTGAGTAGTACTTATATACCGGGATAGCTGGATATACTTGCCTTCATGCATCTTTTAAGAATTGAAGTCTCGCCATTTCTAATATTGCTGCCCGGCTCCATTCTAAGAGTACCCCCCTTTCTCGTTGAGTCAGTGTTATAATCCATAACTCAGTTAAAGTCACCAATGACATGAATTGGGATGGGGAGAAGCCACTCCCCATCCCAATTCAACAATTCAAGATTGAGAGAATTGAAAATGGCAGTGTCATCTAAATTATTTTTTGCAACGTATTTCAAGCTGAGTCAGTGCCCAGCACCCTCTCTGATCAGCCAGTGTCCTGACTATTCTACAGACTAACCTCGTATCCTTTAGCGTGGCAGCTCCTTGTATAGATGTAGTTTGTGTAGTGCAGACTATTGTTTTATACCCCAGATGTTTGTGCAAATTTCGATCTTTGTAGGCCAAGTGAGTCTCTGTGATTAAAACTATATGTGGTTGGTACATTTTTAGCTCCTCCTCACTAGTTGCTGCTTGTTTGCATTATTAAGAGCAGCCAAATTCCATGACATGCATTGAACCCTTGCCATAATAGACTTTATTCTTTTTCAATTCTTATGAAGTTTCGTATTGTTTAGTCTATGAATTATGAGTTTGTGCTTTTGATATTGTATCAACTGGGACCCCTCTTCATATACTACTGACTACCCAGGTCCCAGTACTATTGGGTCAACCCGTATATTATAACAAGAAGGAGTCAAGGCTACTGTGAACTGTACATTCTTGTTATTGTGCCAATGTACCAGTTAGCTAAAGTATCCTTCTAGCCTGTGCTGTGTCAGGAAGGAAGAGAAAAAGATAGAAACATGTGTTCCTACTAAATATTGCTGAACATATCAAATGTATTTATTCATTTATGCTTCTTTTTTTAAAACTGGTATGCTCTAGAATTTTTTAATGAGTCAGGATAGTGAGACTTCATGCCATCGTGGCTGACCAATCATGCACAAGGTTTCCTGAAGATTCGACATTTTTGTGTAGTCTGCCAAGAATTAGAGTATAAATAATGACCTCTTTGGAGGCGTGGTTGGCTTCTAAGCTCATTAGGCTTTACGGGGGTGTGTGAGCTCTTGAGAGAAGGAACAGATTAGACCAAACATTCTATGCGTTAGGTACGAGAAACGTCGGAGGAGGAAATTACTGCAGCCTGGGTGAGATTGCGTTCGAGGAGAGGGAAGGGGTTTCCCTTGCTCATGTTTGTTTCAGAAAGTCCTGGCACGTCATATTTGGCACGGCAGGCCACATTCCTTTGAGGTCTGGTGAAGGAGGGGTCGATTTCAAGGAGCTGTTCCTATCAGAGTGGCAGAAATGCAGAGAGCAGCAATAGATAGAAAGGCTTTTTAGATGTAGATACTAAAATTCTAAGTGTATGCTTTGACTAATTAGGTGGGTCTGAAAAGATTTATTTTCATATGCATTTATTTCTCTTAATGGGAAATTTTTGCAAACTATTTAATTATTAATTAACCTTGCAAGACTATTTTTTCTTAGAAACTCTTTAAGAGTTTTGACTGATATTTTGCGCCACATTTTCTTTTCTACATGTAATGCTTATATGCAGACTGTAATATGTTCTGTATGTATGCTAATTTTACTGTTTTCCAAATTCTATAACCTGATTGATATTTTACTAATGAATAAAGGGTCAGAGAAAAACTTTTGACTAGAAAATAAAACCCTTTAATATACTTAACAACTCTCCTCATTGGCTTAAATAATAATTGCATATTTGACTGTTCATGATCATTTAAAGTCTCCTGAAGATAATACATGGTGTCAAGGGCCCAACACCTTTTCAGTGGAAAATTAGAGGTAGCATGAGGGTTTTGCATTGAGAAATTACCAGAAGAAATTACCGTTGCATCACCTGCATAGAGTGCTCTTGAGCTTCTGATCTTTGATCATACAGTGACAGTAATATCAGGGCTAGTGAAGGTTCAGTGCCTTCTAGAGAGCTAGCTGCTGGCTGGTAAGTTGGCTGGTCCCTTATAATAACAGGGTTCAGTGCAGACATCTGAGATTGTTCTGCCACTGAGAAGAACCCCTGCTTAGAGCCATCCCTGCTCTCCACTCTGTTCTCTCTGAGATATCCGCTTGTCATACTGGTCCAAGAAACTGTAAAGTGTATGTTGCGCTTTACAAATGCCTTTCACATCACATCACATCACATACAGCTCTCTGTTGGGCTATTGCTTGTTATTCCAGATACCATGGTCTTAACCCCCCTTCTCTTGTACCCACTTGCGTAGGGGGCTATTTTCGGAGTTACCTTTCCCACATGTAAGCACCATGTTCTGCCGCGCCATGTTCTGCCGTGAATTGTCATGCCCTTGGGGTGTTTTCTTTGTTTTAACTTTGGCTTTCACTTTTTCCCGGGAAGTGTTTTAGAGGATTTAGCACAAGTCTCTACTATTTCCTCATTATCAATGAGAAATACCAGTTCTTCACTCTCCTCCTCACCTGCTTCAATACCCATAGCTATCAGCTCTTAAGTCAGTGTCCACGCCCGCCAGAGCTAATGGCCCCTGTTTAATACCTTCACTATTTAGCCATAGGGCACTTGACTGAGCATCTCCATTGCCCTCTACATCACCCACGCAGCCCAAGGTGTTGCCTTCAGGCAGGCTGACAGCCCGTTCCGTCAGAACCACTGATTTATCAGTTACTACAGATCGGTTGAGAGAATCAGCCACTGTTGAAAATGCTTGCATGTGGGCTGTATGCACCTTCGTTTGAACACCCTTCTTCCCGCAGCCTGTATCAGTGCTGCCGCCCTTATTCCTACTATCAATGACAGAGAAGATTCTTTAGCCACATTGTAGCAAGCCGGGATAGCCTCCAATAACGCTTCAGTTCACATGCTGCCAGTCAAGCACCTCAGTAGAAAGAAGTTCTGCTGCTTTCCCCGATTGAAGTAATCATAGGAGCGGCTTACCTACTGCTGATGTGTTTGTTTTATCCTCATTGCTGGCTGTGGCTGTAGAGTCTGTCTCAACCCCTGAAATAACTGCAGGAGCTCGACCAGCCTGTGTGCTTCTTGGGGCAGTTTTTAGCGGCGCCATGTCTCTGCAGCAAGCGACAGTACTACCGACAGGAGCAGTCTTGACCAGTAAAGCGCTGACCGGCACCCGGTGCTTCTAGATACAAGCCGAGACGCAAGCAGCCAGCTCCCGACCTTAATATTTACAACAAGGGGTGGTGAGGGACAGAATCTCTGAATTAAGCAGAAAGCTCTCACCCAGTCAAGAGATCAGGGCTAGATCCAACACCGTTTTTTAGCTCACTGCACCATCCCAGTTTCAGAACCTGGCTGTATGCAAATTAGTCTGTTCCTGTCCCAGTGCATGATGGGAACAGGGCAAACCAAACTACAAAAGCCAATTCTTACACTGGGAAGGAAACAAGCTCCCGGGGACCGGTTTCTGGCATTACAGCCGTCTTCGGCCCGGTTTGCTTGAATCCTGATGGTGCAATGAGCAAGGGTCTCACATCTGAGAATACCCTTCCACGCTTAGGGTGGACAAAAATATTTACAACAAGGGGTGGTGAGGGACAGAGTCTCTGAATTAAGCAGAAAGCTCTCACCCAGTCAAGAGATCAGGGCTAGATCCAACACCGTTTTTTAGCTCACTGCACCATCCCAGTTTCAGAACCTGGCTGTATGCAAATTAGTCTGTTCCTGTCCCAGTGCATGATGGGAACAGGGCAAACCAAACTACAAAAGCCAATTCTTACACTGGGAAGGAAACAAGCTCCCGGGGACCGGTTTCTGGCATTACAGCCGTCTTCGGCCCGGTTTGCTTGAATCCTGATGGTGCAATGAGCAAGGGTCTCACATCTGAGAATACCCTTCCACGCTTAGGGTGGACAAAAATATTTACAACAAGGGGTGGTGAGGGACAGAGTCTCTGAATTAAGCAGAAAGCTCTCACCCAGTCAAGAGATCAGGGCTAGATCCAACACCGTTTTTTAGCTCACTGCACCATCCCAGTTTCAGAACCTGGCTGTATGCAAATTAGTCTGTTCCTGTCCCAGTGCATGATGGGAGCAGGGCAAACCAAACTACAAAAGCCAATTCTTACACTGGGAAGGAAACAAGCTCCCGGGGACCGGTTTCTGGCATTACAGCCGTCTTCGGCCCGGTTTGCTTGAATCCTGATGGTGCAATGAGCAAGGGTCTCACATCTGAGAATACCCTTCCACGCTTAGGGTGGACAAAAATATTTACAACAAGGGGTGGTGAGGGACAGAGTCTCTGAATTAAGCAGAAAGCTCTCACCCAGTCAAGAGATCAGGGCTAGATCCAACACCGTTTTTTAGCTCACTGCACCATCCCAGTTTCAGAACCTGGCTGTATGCAAATTAGTCTGTTCCTGTCCCAGTGCATGATGGGAACAGGGCAAACCAAACTACAAAAGCCAATTCTTACACTGGGAAGGAAACAAGCTCCCGGGGACCGGTTTCTGGCATTAAAGCCGTCTTTGGCCCGGTTTGCTTGAATCCTGATGGTGCAATGAGCAAGGGTCTCACATCTGAGAATACCCTTCCACGCTTAGGGTGGACAAAAATATTTACAGCAAGGGGTGGTGAGGGACAGAGTCTCTGAATTAAGCAGAAAGCTCTCACCCAGTCAAGAGATCAGTGCTAGATCCAACACCGTTTTTTAGCTCACTGCACCATCCCAGTTTCAGAACCTGGCTGTATGCAAATTAGTCTGTTCCTGTCCCAGTGCATGATGGGAACAGGGCAAACCAAACTACAAAAGCCAATTCTTACACTGGGAAGGAAACAAGCTCCCGGGGACCGGTTTCTGGCATTACAGCCGTCTTCGGCCCGGTTTGCTTGAATCCTGATGGTGCAATGAGCAAGGGTCTCACATCTGAGAATACCCTTCCACGCTTAGGGTGGACAAAAATATTTACAACAAGGGGTGGTGAGGGACAGAGTCTCTGAATTAAGCAGAAAGCTCTCACCCAGTCAAGAGATCAGGGCTAGATCCAACACCGTTTTTTAGCTCACTGCACCATCCCAGTTTCAGAACCTGGCTGTATGCAAATTAGTCTGTTCCTGTCCCAGTGCATGATGGGAGCAGGGCAAACCAAACTACAAAAGCCAATTCTTACACTGGGAAGGAAACAAGCTCCTGGGGACCGGTTTCTGGCATTACAGCCGTCTTCGGCCCGGTTTGCTTGAATCCTGATGGTGCAATGAGCAAGGGTCTCACATCTGAGAATACCCTTCCACGCTTAGGGTGGACAAAAATATTTACAACAAGGGGTGGTGAGGGACAGAGTCTCAGAATTAAGCAGAAAGCTCTCACCCAGTCTAGAGATCAGGGCTAGATCCAACACCGTTTTTTAGCTCACTGCACCATCCCAGTTTCAGAACCTGGCTGTATGCAAATTAGTCTGTTCCTGTCCCAGTGCATGATGGGAACAGGGCAAACCAAACTACAAAAGCCAATTCTTACACTGGGAAGGAAACAAGCTCCCGGGGACCGGTTTCTGGCATTACAGCCGTCTTTGGCCCGGTTTGCTTGAATCCTGATGGTGCAATGAGCAAGGGTCTCACATCTGAGAATACCCTTCCACGCTTAGGGTGGACAAAAATATTTACAACAAGGGGTGGTGAGGGACAGAGTCTCTGAATTAAGCAGAAAGCTCTCACCCAGTCAAGAGATCAGGGCTAGATCCAACACCGTTTTTTTAGCTCACTGCACCATCCCAGTTTCAGAACCTGGCTGTATGCAAATTAGTCTGTTCCTGTCCCAGTGCATGATGGGAACAGGGCAAACCAAACTACAAAAGCCAATTCTTACACTGGGAAGGAAACAAGCTCCCGGGGACCGGTTTCTGGCATTACAGCCGTCTTCGGCCCGGTTTGCTTGAATCCTGATGGTGCAATGAGCAAGGGTCTCACATCTGAGAATACCCTTCCACGCTTAGGGTGGACAAAAAAATTTACAACAAGGGGTGGTGAGGTGAGGAAATATAAATTTTATGGTCAAGTTGTGTTCCCTAGCGCGTACCCCACCGTCTCCATGTACCAGCTTAAAGTGCATGTAACTTCCCTCCTGTGTCAGCTATGAAGACGCAAATACATTTGCGTCCAACGTTAACATGTCCTCTTTCAGATCCACCCTGAATGGATTAAATAGTCCGTTCCTAAGTATGCTATGCCAACGTCTTTTTGTAGTACACCTTACATGTTTTTCAGCTCTGGCAAGGTAGGCCCTGAATTTCTGCCATTGAGCCTCTTTTCTGGCTTCTGACTCTGAAAGCCTCAGCCCAGGCTGCCTCTGTACCCGTGAACTCTGACTTACTTTCAGCGAGGTCCACCGCGCTCAGCTCAGCCTGCTGCCTGCCAAGACTGACTATAACCTTCGAGTTATCTGTTCCGCTCCTCGAAAATGCATTCCTGCCTACTAGCTTCAGTAAACATCCCCCTCAGCTACGGGGCTAAAGGGCCGACCTGTCTCCGTGCAAGTAATTCACAGCCTCTGTTACCATGCTCCCATGGAAGGCCCCATGCCCCACGCTTCTCATGCAGACACTTAGGCGCTTATACACGCATCCACAGTTAGTATAGAATAGCTTCTGCCCCAGAGACCTTTTCCGTCCAGATAATATGGTTCCCAAACATCAGATATCAGATATGATAGAAGTACAAGTTGATCTGACATGCCAGACTTCTGTCTCTTTCCGTCAGTGTAAATGTCAAGTCCCCTGCACCCTCCAGTTTCACGTCTATCACACGTCATGCAGCTGCGCGCGCATCCAAGCTTCCGATTTCTGCTGACATTGCTACATTTCTGTTTGGTGCCACCCCCTAGTGACACCTACCTGTGACGTTTCTAGCACACACCTCCAGTTCACACCTAGTCCACGCCTTCTGATTACGTACTAGTAACACGTGGATACTGTTATCTTGTCTTCTCTCAGCTGTTACGCCTACTGTACTGTTTCCTATGACATGAATTAAGTATATAAGCTATGTACTGTCAATAATATGTAGCGCTCTATCCCTTCTTCCACCCCTGCGGTGGGAAGAACATGATATTCTGGTCTTGACCATTCCTTTTTGAGGAATAAAACCCCTAAGAACTCTAACACCACGGACTCTGGTTTTTTCTTTCCGATCTGAGTTATTATTGATTAAGTACTTACCTGCATAGAAACTAAGACGGTAAATTATATATTTACATCATTTTGGCGCCCGAATAGGGACCCCTCCCCCACCTCACGCGCCGGTTGGTGCGTTGCAAGCTCTGTCCCCTGCCATCAGTTAGACGGAAACTACGCGTACCGGCAGGATTTCCTGCATCTCCCTCTGGCCCACGGAGGTGACGAAGACTGCGATCAGTACCCAGACGAGGCGGTGAGGAGTGCGGAGGATCCCGACCAGAGCCTAGCTGAAAGAAGCAAGGTCCGAGGTGTCAAGAGGCCCACCAGTTTTCCGAAGTTTTCCGAAGTTTTCCGAAGTCGAGCCGAGTCGAGTCCAGTCCAGTCGAGTTTTCCGAGGCCTTCTGTTTCCGTGCTTCCCGGTGAGTACCATTGCTGGGACGTATCTAGACGGGTTTGGGTACACAAGTCCGGTCTGCACTGTTTTTAGACAGTGTATCTGTACTGTTTAGCAGTACATCCAGTATAGGGGGTAGTCATATATGTTTCAAAATGTCTTTTCCTGTGATTAATGTCGTGGTATGAATGTGACCATTTTTAAATGTGCCTTATTGTGTTATTGTATAGCTAACTATATTCAGTATTAAGTAGTAAGGATTGAGCATTCAGTATTAAGTAAACAAGATGCCGTTTTTTGACAAATAAAAGCAGATAGGAACTAGGAAAGGGATACTAGAGGAAGCAATTCCTATCCCCCCTAGGGACACTCCAGGAAACTTCATGTACCACAAGCATGGCATAGACGCCATATTATATCTAGAGTTATGGGCCGACTATACTAAGCACCTAGACGAAAGACACAGATGGCCTGAGAACGGAACATGGGATGCTGAGTGCATCATGAAGGTGGAGGAAGTACTATGGAAAAAGAAAGCCAGACAATCTCAGAAAGACGCCATAGAGTTTTGGCGTAAGGAATCGCATAGGCGTGCTGAAAAAGCACTACGTAGAGAAGACAGACTTAAAGAATCAGAAAAGGCCCAAGAAAACGAGTTAGTTACCGAGGGGATCCGAGTAAAAACAGAGCAAGTAGACCGAGCACGACATAACCTCGTGAACGGTATGTATCTCGCGGCTGAGGGTTCGCCTGAGGCCATTTCTGAAATACCGAAAAATCTACAGCCACCATTAGTTCCAACTAAAGTAATGCATAAGACTACTAAAGACATATTCCTGAATTCCTATCTAGAGGATGTAGCACCCGCTTACACCAATCTGCCTGTCCACGCCCTGCCTAACGACAGGGACGGGGGTGGTAACCCGCCCCAAGATCAAATTCCGCCAGTACCACAACAGAAACCTCCTGTTCCACCACCTCCACCACTTCCCGCACTTAAAGTTGATCTACCGAAACCACTTCTACCTGATCCTACTAAAAGACAAGTTCAAGTTCAGATACAGACTCCGCCGAGAGATGATGCCCAAGCATCCGCCTCAGGGGGTGCGGAAGGGGGTCTACACACCCCGCCATTGACACGCAGGTTACAGCTCAGGGACTTTCGGAGTCCTTTTACGTTCAAGTCTCCCAGCCTTGATGTATTCAAGGAAAACCTTTCAGTTTGCAGATATGATCCAGTACCCGGTAAAGACAATGTAATGATGATGGCATCACTACGGTTAAGATCTTCCACTGATTTCCTGCTATGCTATGCAGGAATGAAGGAGCGCCTAGATAGAATATATGAGTTTGTTCAGACAGGGAAAGACCCTGACAGTATTCAGGAAGCCATGGAGAAACAGAAAGTTGACGTTCAAGCACAGATACTACGTTTTTTCATAAATTGCCTAATAAGAGAACAAGACAGGCCTGGGACAGATCAGAGTGAATTAGATGCATTAAACAAGTGGGGTCAAAATATATCTGAAGGAAAACACGATAGAGGAACTTGCATAGCCAGTATGTACAAGAAAATTAGAAAGGCAGTAATAGATATACACCAAAAAGAGAAAGAAAAGGCTTCCTCCGAGGAGGAAGAAGAGCTTGAAGAACCAGAAAAGATTACAGATACTATAGCGTATGTAGGTAAGGGAACTTACCTTAGGAAAGGTATCCGTCCAGAAAGCAAGAGAGTTTTCCTCTCTGCCTTAACAAACCCGAATTCTTCTGAACACCAGTTCCAGGAGACTGATAAAAGACTCCGAGACCGAGTGGGGTACCACATACTCAATTCGATGGATGAACAAGAACTAGCCCGGTCAGCCATATTATGGGCTGAAAATCCGGATATGTATAATGATGATACATTAGCGCAGACATTTCTGAACCTCTCCCCAGACGAACAGAAACTAGCAGGTGTATACATGATTCAGCACCTCCTCACGAAATACAGAAACCAACATTCTGATGCAGGTCCCTTACACGAAACATTAGAAGCACTACACATGGATAGATGGAGAGGTTTAAGTACCAAGTTAATACAAATAATTCTAGAACAGCGACATAGATACAACACTTTCATAAGCTCTGAATATGTTCCCGCTCCGCCCCCAGAAAGGAAAACGTATCACATGCAATGCCTGAGTGGCATTGAAAGTCAGAACCCCTTACGAGAAGTACACCCAGTTATGGGTGCGGACAATCTCTTGAAACGTGTATATGTACACACGCCACTGACCAAGTTAGAACTGTTAGAAATGAAGAAACTAGTCCCGAGCCATGACAAAGACCCTGCAGGTTTTCACAGAGAGCTTAAAGACATGTTATTGATGGGGGATTACACATATGATGATATCATGAAAATGTTAAAGGTACTGCTGCCCACGGGCATCTACGAGAAACTAAAGGAAAAGGAATGGGAGGTGGGAGAGAAAAAGATTGTATGGGCAGAAATAGAAGACGAAGAGAATAAACGTGTCCCAGGGGTAGGCCTTGGGGACAAAACTAAAGCATTACCAGGTTTAATAGTACAGGTTCTGCCAAGATTATTGGCAACTAGAAAAGAAGACTGGGATGCAATCTCAGCATGTAAACAGAAGCCCGACGAAGATACTAGTGACTTTTATTCAAGATTCGAGAAATGTTTTATTATTAATAGTGGTCTTAAACCACTTAAAAAGTAGCGAATCGTACCATCTTTTTGTATCAAAGCTAGTTGAGAATTCCCTGTTAGCAGTCAAGAATCGTGTATACAAGGTTGAGAGTACATGGCAAGCAAATACGCCATCTCAGATGTTACAAATGTTACAATACCATCAGAATAGAATTAGAGAAGAACAGGATCAAGAGCAGAAACGTATGAAAGACACGAAAATGAAAATGTTAGTAGCCCAGTCGGTCCATACCGACGGAAACAGAAAGGGTACGAACCAGACAGGTCACGTCGCAGGTCCCGTTAAAGGGACGTGCAATTATTGCAAGCAGCCAGGTCACTACGTACATGAATGTCCAGTTCTGAAACATAACATAGCGACAGGTAAAACTAAAGAGAGACCGCATCCACCTAGACAAGATCAGGTTCAGCAACAGACTTCACAGAATGTACAGCCCATGCAGAATACACAGCCTATGCATGCTTCATCTCATACAGCACAGACAGTAGCGGTACGCAGCCCACTGCCACGACTCAACAAGTTTCTCAACAGATGTACCAGTATGCCCAATCTGCTTACCCTGAGTATCAACGATACACATGAAACAGCCTAGAGAGGGAATTTGGCTTGCCTCTTATTGAAATTCCTGTAGATCAAGAAGGTCCTTATGTACACAGTCAAGTATTGGGAAAAGACAGAAAGTTTTTAATTGACACAGGGGCAAGCCGCACCACAATCAGTCATAATGAAGTCCCAGGGGCACCCCTCTCAGGCTCACAGAATGTTTCCCTTGGTTTTTCAGGACAGCCCATTGTAAATGAAGTATCAGAACCAGTACCCTTGGCTGTGGGTCCATTATCACGAGTTACAGACTTGTTACTTACGAAATCATGCCCAGAAAATCTGTTAGGAATTAAAACATTGAAGGCTCTAGGAGCTATAATCTGCTGTTCCCCGGAGGGAGTTAGACTCTTTCTACGGGATTTCAAGGGTCATTATGTGTTGCGAGAATTCGATGTCAGATTGAGAAATGTACCAGATCACCTGTGGGCAAAAGGCCCAACTGATGTAGGTTGTATGCATATCACACCATACCGTGTTACACTCAAGACAGGAGTTGTTCTACCACGAATCAGACAATACAAGTTACCACCCGATGCTGTAGTGGCTTTACTGGAAATCATTGAAGAGCTCATAGCACAAGGAGTGGTCGTAGAGACTGACTCCAATATCTGTAATTCACCTATCATTCCAATTCTTAAACGTACCGACCCCAATGCACCGCCAGTATATCGGCTGGTGATTGATCTTCGAGAACTGAACAAATGTATTGTACCACAGTACCCTGTGGTCCCCGATATCTCTTCCCTATTGACTGCTATTGATTCAGAAGCAACGTTCTTTACTGTAATTGATCTCAAGAACGCTTTCTTCAGTGTACCTATTGATCCAGAGAGCCAATATCTCTTCGGATTCAGTTTAAATGGACGAAGCTTCAAATTTTCCCGCGCACCTCAAGGATTCACAGAAAGCCCCAGCATCTATAGTCAAGCACTGAAAAGACAACTAGATTGTATTCAAATGCCAGTTAACACCGCTTTACTGCAATACGTCGATGATCTGCTGATCACCGCACGAAGTGAGCCCGAATGTGAACAAGCATCACTGACAGTTTTACATTTTCTGGCAGACAAGGGACACAAGGTGTCTCCTTGGAAGCTACAATTCTGTGTTCAGCAAGTTGTGTACTTGGGTCACTTGCTGTCCAAAGTGGGGAGACAGCTCACTCCCGATCGCATTCAGTTAATTGTAAATATGCCACGACCCCAGACGCAAAAGGAAGTGCGGGCCTTTATAGGCCTCACCTCGTACTGCAGACAATGGATTCCTCAATATGCATTTCTAGCTAAACCACTCATCCAGTTAACGACGCAGGAGGCAGCAACTTCGACTGCCCTCCCTTGGACTCAGGAACATACACAAGCCTTTGAGGAATTAAAGAAAGCATTATGTCAAGCACCAGTTTTAGCGACACCATGTTACAGCAAACCGTTTACACTTTTTGTTACAGAACGTGATGGTACAGCATTGTCTGTCCTCACTCAAGACCAAGCAGGTTCACATAAGCCTTGCGCTTATTTTTCTAGTACATTGGACTCAGTAGCCCAGGCACTCCCTGCGTGCTTAAAGTCAGTAGCAGCAACAGCGTTAGCAATAAGACAGAGCGATTCAATTGTTTTAGGCCATCAGTTAACAGTACAAGTTCCACATTCTGTAGAGGTTCTGTTAAACAGAACTCAGACTCAACACTTGACTATAGCACGACTGACAGGTTACGAATTAACGCTATTTCAGCCACACATAGAGATCAGACGCTGCAGCATTCTGAACCCCGCAACACTGTTACCTACAATTATGACAGATCCAGCCCCGCATGATTGCATAGAGATCATTAATGCAGTAACAAAGCCCCAACGAGACTTAACAGATGTTCCATTGACAAATCCAGACCTGACACTTTATGTGGATGGTTCATGTATGCGAACAAGTACAGGAGAATTAGTGGCCGCATATGCAGTGACCACTGAAACCGAAGTAAAAGAAACACATCGTATTGACACATGAAGTCATGAAGTGTAAAGCACATACTAAAGTCACAGATTCTGTTTCCCAGGGTAACGACCTGGCAGACCAGACAGCAAAACAGACAGCACTGACTCACACTCAGACAACTGACATGACAAAGACAATAGGACCGACACATTGTATGACAGTCAGAGATCCCACACTAGATGTTATCGATATTCAGACACATGCTACCCCAGAAGAAATAAAGAAATGGATTGAACTAGGAGGGATCCAAACAGATCAAGGTTGGGTGACGAAGGGAAAATCTACATGGTTTCTCCCTGACTCTATGGTTCAAGTCATGACTAATACAGCACATAGTCCAGCACATCTAGGAGAAAAAGCGATGCTAGACAGTTTGCAAAATCTTTGGAACAATAAACACTTACGAGCAGCAGCAAAACAGAAAGTGCGTACTTGCATGATCTGTTGTCAGTTCAATCCAGGTAAAAGCGTCCCTGTAGAGCAAGGTGGAATTCATCCTCCCGATCACCCTTTTGAAGTCCTCCAGATGGATTATATCCAGATGGACCGTTGTCGAGGTTTTAAATATGTTCTCGTAGTTGTTTGTGCTCTGTCCCGTTGGACCGAAGCATACCCAGTCCCAGATTACACTGCTCCGACCACTGCCAGGCAGTTGGTTCGTGAATTCTTCCCACGATACGGCTTGCCTCATGTCGTGTACTCAGATAACGGTCAGCCATTCTCATCCGAATTAATGAAAGAAGTTTCTTTATTGCTAGGATACCAGTGGAAATTCCATTGTGTCCGACATCCCGAAGCCGCAGGCCTTGTAGAGAGGCATAATCAGACATTAAAGACACGACTTGCTAAAATATGTAAAGAGAAAGGGGTCGACTGGATAGTCGCCCTGCCAGTGGCACTGTTCTATATGAGGATGGTTGCCCATTCGAGATCAGGACTATCCCCGTACGAAGTGGTTTTTGGGAGACCACCGAATATGTGGGGGACGCCCATTCCGAAGAAAATTACTGATGTTGATTGCAATATGTTGACAGATTACCTTGCCTCCTTGATGTCTGCACTCCAATCATGTCGTTCACAGGTTGCCGCAGCCTTCCCTGACAACACTGATGTAAAGCCGCATGATGTCCGTCCAGGTGATCTGATCCTCATAAGGAACTTCGACCGGAAAAGTCCGTTGGAGCCCCGCTGGAAATCGCCGAAGACCGTTCTACTTACTACGAGGACAGCGGTGAAGGTTGAGGGCAGGAAGGGGTGGGTCCATATGAGCCATGTTAAGCTGTGTAATGAACTGAAATCCGACCCAGGCTCATCCACCCCTTCCAAAGACTGTATCGAGGCCAGTGACTTTAAAACTTCCGAACGAGAGAAAACTCCCCAAGAGGAGTACAGACTCAAGCTCCGATCTAGCAAGTCAGACAGTTTAATTGTTTAAGTCCTCCCCTAGGTGAATCGGGTAAATAGTTTCTGACATGTATCCCCTAGATCGAGATAGAGAGAGAGAGAGAGAATTCAAGAAACGTACATACTGCAAATCACTGCGTAGTCATTGTATAGTGACATTGTTAATAATGTTTTTTCTAAGTCTTCTGATAATAGTTGCAAGTATACTTCTCCCTATCTACTACCCTATTTTCAAGCGTGAACAATCTGCTTACAATGTCTCTGCTGAACACACTTTTAGCGAGTTACCTCCACACGAACTCTCCTACAGACTTGCGCTGCGCAACAACACATTCATTAGTATGCTACACCATTCCCACCAAACTAACAATGCTACAGACTGCTGGATATGTGGCCGACTCCCTCCCTACCAGAATTACAAGGGAGCTCTGCCCCTCTTTCCGTACCCGTTCACTCACAATGGCTCCTGTGGTGCATGGTTTAAAATAATTAATTCCTTAGATCCTGATATTGCTGTTTTCGACGGGGGCTGGGTTTGGGGAAACTTGAACTTGGTCCTACTCGATGTCTGTTACCCTGACAAGGAGGGACTCCCCACTAGAATAGGAACTGATCTAGAAAATGAAGTATATGGATTAGGTAATTACACAATTAGCCTTATGATTCTTACTGTTGAATCTGAAGCCGCACCAGTTCTACCCATTATGTCGGTATTACCAGTCACTGGTGAATTATGTATCAGAAAGAAAGGTTCAGTACACTTAGGTCATAGTAAATGCACTACTGTGGTCGAATTCAGTGATCATGGTAAATCGTGCTTTAAAGCTATTCGTCATTCTTATTTTGTTTGTGGTCATACCGCATACATACGCCTACCTCCAGATTGGGATGGCACCTGTTACATTGCATTCCTTCTGCCACCTGTTTTCCTAGCTCCTCCTGATTACTACAGAAATACAAATCTAGTAAAGAATAGACCCAGAAGAGATATCCCACTTGTCGACTACACAGAAACGGCATGGGAACAGTACACCGATTTTAATAAAGGATTCTTTTTCTTTTTAGGACCTGTTCAAAATAGTAAACTAATACGCAGATTAACTAGAACACTTGAAGCAGTAGTGAATGAAACTGCCTCCGCCCTAGGTAACTTAACAGAAGAGCAGTCCGCCATGCGGGTTGTTGTCCTTCAGAATCGTCTTGTTATTGACGTCATCTTGGCAGATAGAGGCGGAGCCTGTAAGGTCATCGGGTCAAGTTGCTGTGTTTTCATTCCACAAAACGCACCATCTGTATATCAAGCTATTACACGTCTCCATAAAATTGCAAATCAGATACATCAGAATCCAGGCACCTGGACTTGGTCCGGTTGGTTCTGGACAACGTTAACCGCTTGGGGATGGAAGATCCTATCCTTCCTAGGCATTGGCCTAGTCCTAGTATTCAGTTGCTGCCTGTGCCTGCAGTGCGGGCCAGCGATTTGTGGACTGTGTGCCACATCTTGTATTGAACATTCCAGTTTTCTCTCAAAGCGTAAAAGAAAGAAAGAAGAGCAAATGATGTTACAAGAACAAACTGATCGATTCATGAGGATCGATATATCATGAAGGGTCCGTAGGGAACAAGGAGGGAATGAGGAAATATAAATTTTATGGTCAAGTTGTGTTCCCTAGCGCGTACCCCACCGTCTCCATGTACCAGCTTAAAGTGCATGTAACTTCCCTCCTGTGTCAGCTATGAAGACGCAAATACATTTGCGTCCAACGTTAACATGTCCTCTTTCAGATCCACCCTGAATGGATTAAATAGTCCGTTCCTAAGTATGCTATGCCAACGTCTTTTTGTAGTACACCTTACATGTTTTTCAGCTCTGGCAAGGTAGGCCCTGAATTTCTGCCATCGAGCCTCTTTTCTGGCTTCTGACTCTGAAAGCCTCAGCCCAGGCTGCCTCTGTACCCGTGAACTCTGACTTACTTTCAGCGCGGTCCACCGCGCTCAGCTCAGCCTGCTGCCTGCCAAGACTGACTATAACCTTCGAGTTATCTGTTCCGCTCCTCGAAAATGCATTCCTGCCTACTAGCTTCAGTAAACATCCCCCTCAGCTACGGGGCTAAAGGGCCGACCTGTCTCCGTGCAAGTAATTCACAGCCTCTGTTACCATGCTCCCATGGAAGGCCCCATGCCCCACGCTTCTCATGCAGACACTTAGGCGCTTATACACGCATCCACAGTTAGTATAGAATAGCTTCTGCCCCAGAGACCTTTTCCGTCCAGATAATATGGTTCCCAAACATCAGATATCAGATATGATAGAAGTACAAGTTGATCTGACATGCCAGACTTCTGTCTCTTTCCGTCAGTGTAAATGTCAAGTCCCCTGCACCCTCCAGTTTCACGTCTATCACACGTCATGCAGCTGCGCGCGCATCCAAGCTTGCGATTTCTGCTGACATTGCTACATTTCTGTTTGGTGCCACCCCCTAGTGACACCTACCTGTGACGTTTCTAGCACACACCTCCAGTTCACGCCTAGTCCACGCCTTCTGATTACGTACTAGTAACACGTGGATACTGTTATCTTGTCTTCTCTCAGCTGTTACGCCTACTGTACTGTTTCCTATGACATGAATTAAGTATATAAGCTATGTACTGTCAATAAAATGTAGCGCTCTATCCCTTCTTCCACCCCTGCGGTGGGAAGAACATGATATTCTGGTCTTGACCATTCCTTTTTGAGGAATAAAACCCCTAAGAACTCTAACACCACGGACTCTGGTTTTTTCTTTCCGATCTGAGTTATTATTGATTAAGTACTTACCTGCATAGAAATTAAGACGGTAAATTATATATTTACATCAGAGGGACAGAGTCTCTGAATTAAGCAGAAAGCTCTCACCCAGTCAAGAGATCAGGGCTAGATCCAACACCGTTTTTTAGCTCACTGCACCATCCCAGTTTCAGAACCTGGCTGTATGCAAATTAGTCTGTTCCTGTCCCAGTGCATGATGTGAACAGGGCAAACCAAACTACAAAAGCCAATTCTTACACTGGGAAGGAAACAAGCTCCCGGGGACCGGTTTCTGGCATTACAGCCGTCTTCGGCCCGGTTTGCTTGAATCCTGATGGTGCAATGAGCAAGGGTCTCACATCTGAGAATACCCTTCCACGCTTAGGGTGGACAAAAATATTTACAACAAGGGGTGGTGAGGGACAGAGTCTCTGAATTAAGCAGAAAGCTCTCACCCAGTCAAGAGATCAGGGCTAGATTCAACACCGTTTTTTAGCTCACTGCACCATCCCAGTTTCAGAACCTGGCTGTATGCAAATTAGTCTGTTCCTGTCCCAGTGCATGATGGGAACAGGGCAAACCAAACTACAAAAGCCAATTCTTACACTGGGAAGGAAACAAGCTCCCGGGGACCGGTTTCTGGCATTACAGCCGTCTTCGGCCCGGTTTGCTTGAATCCTGATGGTGCAATGAGCAAGGGTCTCACATCTGAGAATACCCTTCCACGCTTAGGGTGGACAAAAATATTTACAACAAGGGGTGGTGAGGGACAGAGTCTCTGAATTAAGCAGAAAGCTCTCACCCAGTCAAGAGATCAGGGCTAGATCCAACACCGTTTTTTAGCTCACTGCACCATCCCAGTTTCAGAACCTGGCTGTATGCAAATTAGTCTGTTCCTGTCCCAGTGCATGATGGGAACAGGGCAAACCAAACTACAAAAGCCAATTCTTACACTGGGAAGGAAACAAGCTCCCGGGGACCGGTTTCTGGCATTACAGCCGTCTTCGGCCCGGTTTGCTTGAATCCTGATGGTGCAATGAGCAAGGGTCTCACATCTGAGAATACCCTTCCACGCTTAGGGTGGACAAAAATATTTACAACAAGGGGTGGTGAGGGACAGAGTCTCTGAATTAAGCAGAAAGCTCTCACCCAGTCAAGAGATCAGGGCTAGATCCAACACCGTTTTTTAGCTCACTGCACCATCCCAGTTTCAGAACCTGGCTGTATGCAAATTAGTCTGTTCCTGTCCCAGTGCATGATGGGAACAGGGCAAACCAAACTACAAAAGCCAATTCTTACACTGGGAAGGAAACAAGCTCCCGGGGACCGGTTTCTGGCATTACAGCCGTCTTCGGCCCGGTTTGCTTGAATCCTGATGGTGCAATGAGCAAGGGTCTCACATCTGAGAATACCCTTCCACGCTTAGGGTGGACAAAAATATTTACAACAAGGGGTGGTGAGGGACAGAGTCTCTGAATTAAGCAGAAAGCTCTCACCCAGTCAAGAGATTAGGGCTAGATCCAACACCGTTTTTTAGCTCACTGCACCATCCCAGTTTCAGAACCTGGCTGTATGCAAATTCGTCTGTTCCTGTCCCAGTGCATGATGGGAACAGAGCAAACCAAACTACAAAAGCCAATTCTTACACTGGGAAGGAAACAAGCTCCCGGGGCCCGGTTTACTTGAATCCTGATGGTGCAATGAGCAAGGGTCTCACATCTGAGAATACCCTTCCACGCTTAGGGTGGACAAAAATATTTACAACAAGGGGTGGTGAGGGACAGAGTCTCTGAATTAAGCAGAAAGCTCTCGCCCAGTCAAGAGATCAGGGCTAGATCCAACACCGTTTTTTAGCTCACTGCACCATCCCAGTTTCAGAACCTGGCTGTATGCAAATTAGTCTGTTCCTGTCCCAGTGCATGATGGGAACAGGGCAAACCAAACTACAAAAGCCAATTCTTACACTGGGAAGGAAACAAGCTCCCGGGGACCGGTTTCTGGCATTACAGCCGTCTTCGGCCCGGTTTGCTTGAATCCTGATGGTGCAATGAGCAAGGGTCTCACATCTGAGAATACCCTTCCACGCTTAGGGTGGACAAAAATATTTACAACAAGGGGTGGTGAGGGACAGAGTCTCTGAATTAAGCAGAAAGCTCTCACCCAGTCAAGAGATCAGGGCTAGATCCAACACCGTTTTTTAGCTCACTGCACCATCCCAGTTTCAGAACCTGGCTGTATGCAAATTAGTCTGTTCCTGTCCCAGTGCATGATGGGAACAGGGCAAACCAAACTACAAAAGCCAATTCTTACACTGGGAAGGAAACAAGCTCCCGGGGACCGGTTTCTGGCATTACAGCCGTCTTCGGCCCGGTTTGCTTGAATCCTGATGGTGCAATGAGCAAGGGTCTCACATCTGAGAATACCCTTCCACGCTTAGGGTGGACAAAAATATTTACAACAAGGGGTGGTGAGGGACAGAGTCTCTGAATTAAGCAGAAAGCTCTCACCCAGTCAAGAGATCAGGGCTAGATCCAACACCGTTTTTTAGCTCACTGCACCATCCCAGTTTCAGAACCTGGCTGTATGCAAATTAGTCTGTTCCTGTCCCAGTGCATGATGGGAACAGGGCAAACCAAACTACAAAAGCCAATTCTTACACTGGGAAGGAAACAAGCTCCCGGGGCCCGGTTTACTTGAATCCTGATGGTGCAATGAGCAAGGGTCTCACATCTGAGAATACCCTTCCACGCTTAGGGTGGACAAAAATATTTACAACAAGGGGTGGTGAGGGACAGAGTCTCTGAATTAAGCAGAAAGCTCTCACCCAGTCAAGAGATCAGGGCTAGATCCAACACCGTTTTTTATCTCACTGCACCATCCCAGTTTCAGAACCTGGCTGTATGCAAATTAGTCTGTTCCTGTCCCAGTGCATGATGGGAACAGGGCAAACCAAACTACAAAAGCCAATTCTTACACTGGGAAGGAAACAAGCTCCCGGGGACCGGTTTCTGGCATTACAGCCGTCTTCGGCCCGGTTTGCTTGAATCCTGATGGTGCAATGAGCAAGGATCTCACATCTGAGAATACCCTTCCACGCTTAGGGTGGACAAAAATATTTACAACAAGGGGTGGTGAGGGACAGAGTCTCTGAATTAAGCAGAAAGCTCTCACCCAGTCAAGAGATCAGGGCTAGATCCAACACCGTTTTTTATCTCACTGCACCATCCCAGTTTCAGAACCTGGCTGTATGCAAATTAGTCTGTTCCTGTCCCAGTGCATGATGGGAACAGGGCAAACCAAACTACAAAAGCCAATTCTTACACTGGGAAGGAAACAAGCTCCCGGGGACCGGTTTCTGGCATTACAGCCGTCTTCGGCCCGGTTTGCTTGAATCCTGATGGTGCAATGAGCAAGGGTCTCACATCTGAGAATACCCTTCCACGCTTAGGGTGGACAAAAATATTTACAACAAGGGGTGGTGAGGGACAGAGTCTCTGAATTAAGCAGAAAGCTCTCACCCAGTCAAGAGATCAGGGCTAGATCCAACACCGTTTTTTATCTCACTGCACCATCCCAGTTTCAGAACCTGGCTGTATGCAAATTAGTCTGTTCCTGTCCCAGTGCATGATGGGAACAGGGCAAACCAAACTACAAAAGCCAATTCTTACACTGGGAAGGAAACAAGCTCCCGGGGACCGGTTTCTGGCATTACAGCCGTCTTCGGCCCGGTTTGCTTGAATCCTGATGGTGCAATGAGCAAGGATCTCACATCTGAGAATACCCTTCCACGCTTAGGGTGGACAAAAATATTTACAACAAGGGGTGGTGAGGGACAGAGTCTCTGAATTAAGCAGAAAGCTCTCACCCAGTCAAGAGATCAGGGCTAGATCCAACACCGTTTTTTAGCTCACTGCACCATCCCAGTTTCAGAACCTGGCTGTATGCAAATTAGTCTGTTCCTGTCCCAGTGCATGATGGGAACAGGGCAAACCAAACTACAAAAGCCAATTCTTACACTGGGAAGGAAACAAGCTCCCGGGGACCGGTTTCTGGCATTACAGCCGTCTTCGGCCCGGTTTGCTTGAATCCTGATGGTGCAATGAGCAAGGGTCTCACATCTGAGAATACCCTTCCACGCTTAGGGTGGACAAAAATATTTACAACAAGGGGTGGTGAGGGACAGAGTCTCTGAATTAAGCAGAACCACCGTTTTTTAGCTCACTGCACCATCCCAGTTTCAGAACCTGGCTGTATGCAAATTAGTCTGTTCCTGTCCCAGTGCATGATGGGAACAGGGCAAACCAAACTACAAAAGCCAATTCTTACACTGGGAAGGAAACAAGCTCCCGACCTTAGCCACACCAATTATCCACATTTGCTTTAGGATTTTGCTAGTTTTCACAAGCTGTCTGGTAAGTGACTTGCTTCCGTCAGTATACCGTGAAATAGTTAGGCATTGTGAACAGATTTAACATATAGAGTGGCGGGGAGTGGGGAGGCTCCTCCGTGTGGCTGTGCTCTGTGGTAGCGTCCGTCCGCCATCTTGCTTCTCCTCCTGTCCCACCTTTCAGGTTGTGAAATTTCCAAGTTGGAGATCCAGACTTGGTTCAGAATATGTCCCATTATGTGGGTGGCATCGTGCACATGTTGAATGCATTTCATTCCTGACAGGAGATCCGTGAATTCTATGGAGCTGGCACTCTCCTGTTTATCAGCGGGCCAATAATTAAAATCTCCAATTATAATGATTCTGCCGTGGTTGATGACTAGTTCGGAAATTATTTCGCCTAGCAGTTGGGGAAATAAGGGCATTTGGTAAGGAGGTCGGTAAAATAAAACACAGACAAAGGGAGATTGGGGCGATTCAAATTTCAAAATGAGGCTGTCGACTGATGGTATACCTGTAATCCCTAATGAGATAAACCTGAGTTTTTGGTGGGTAATAGCTGAAACCCCACCCGAGCTTGGCCGAAGGCCTATTGGCCTGAAGTATATAATAGCCATTGGGAACTGATGCAAGGATATCAGGGACGGACTCTGTAGTGAGCCAGGTTTCGATCAAGAGAATTATGTTGAGTTTGTCAGAGTCAATGAGCTGGAAGATTTTGAGATGATGTCTCACTATAGAACGGGTGTTTACGTTGCTAATTGCAAGAGTCCCTGCTTCCTGACACTCAGAGGTGGTAGATTCAGGTAGGCCCTTATGGACGATGAGAGATTCCTGACCAGCAAGTGGAGCAGTTGCTTTATAAGTTCCCTATTCCATTCCAGTGGGCATCTTGACTAGACCATGACCACAGCGGCGATCTTGAGCGCGGTAGGAGAGTGTGGCTGCTCGCTGGTCCAGCGGCAGGCGCCTGAGGCCCCAATTAATTACAGTTCTTCCCCATTGCCTGGACACGCCCGGGGTGTAATAACCTGGGTTAATCCAAAAGCGGGTCTTAAACTGGTTCTGATAGACTAGGACTTAGACTGGAGATATGTCATCCCGAGATGCAATGGGACGGGGCTTGATTTCATTTTAGTCAACATGTATTGTCCAAACTACGATGAACCAAGGTTTTTTGCAAAGTTACTAGACAAGCTGAGCGGACACGGGGGGCTCACCTACTATGGGGTGGGGACTTCAACTGTATTTTGGACCCACACCTGGATAGATCAGGTGGCCCAGACAGGTGTCTCATGGCTGCTGCACGTGATATCACAGATGTGCCCATGCAGCTTAAGCTTTGCGACATCTGGAGGACTCGGGCACCAGACAGAGGAGGGTTCACCCATTATTCTGCACACCACGACTTACATACCAGAATTGACTATTGGTTTGCCTCCAGGTACTTGTACACTCGGATCCGGGCCTGTGCAGTGCTCCCTTGCACTTTCTCGGACCATTGTTGGTCCTTAATTGTCCGCTCACTCAAATCCCCCCTTCACATAGCGTTTCCCTCCATATTTGTTACTGGATACAGTCTTTAAGTCAGAACTATTTGACACAATTGAAACTTTTTTTGTGCACAACATTGGGTCGGTGGACACTTGTTCTGTAGTGTGGGAGACTTTCAAAGTTTATATCAGGGGATTGCTATGGCTTAACACTCAGGTGTCCTTAGGGCGCTGTGTAAGCGGCTTTCACACTTGGAGAAGAAACTAAAGTCTATGGAGCGTGAGTTCCTGTCTGGTTCCGCTGCTCAAGTGACGGAGGAGTTTAAAGAGCTGTTAAAAGAAAATCATGAGACAGCTGACGCAGAACTCAAACACTTGGGCAGATATGCGACAGCCCTCACTTCTGGTCAAGGTGAGCGGCCGGGTTTAGTATTGGCCTAATTGTTGCAGAAGCGTAAGGAGACAACAGGGGTGATTATGATCAACAGGGAGACCAACTTATGGTCCCGACTGCAATAGCTAACTGATTCAAGCAATATTATTCAACCCTTTATGCCACTAGAGGGGGGTGTCTAGATGCTGGACTATCTGGGGCATATCAAGCTTTCATGGCTGTTGAATTCCCACCAGGAATTCCTCATGCGCCCTCTGGATGCAGAGGAGATAACCGCTGCACTGTCGGGGGTGGACAGACTTACGGTATCCTTTTATAAGGAGTTCAAAGACATACTTATTCCACACTTAAGCACGCTATTTGAGGACATAGGAGCCAGCGGCCATATGCCACCCTTGATGAGGGAAGCTCTCATCGTGGTAATCCTGAAGCCCGACAAATCGCAGACTGAGTGCGCCTCGTAGAGCCCTCTGTCTCTCCTCAATGTCAATACTAAGATCTACACCAAGATTCTGGCAAACTGGCTTGCCCCGCTTGTACCAATACCTGGAGCAGGCCGGGTTTGTCCAAAGCAGAAATCTGACCTATCACTTGAGGGCTGTATGTGGCGCAATCTAGCACACAAGGCAGGACGTACAGGCTGTCGCTGTATTCCTTGTTATGGAAAAAGTGCTTGACTCAGTGGAATGGTCATTCTTGTATCCTGTATTGACGAGATTAGGGGTGGGAGGCATATTCTTGCAAATGATGGGAGTCTTGTATACCAGTCCGACAGCTAGGATAAAAATTGGAGACCTGGTCACTGACAAGATTCACATTACTAGAGGCACGCGGCAGGGGTGCCCACTTTCCCCGATTCTCTATGTGCTGGTTGCAGAGCTTCTGGCTTGCACGTTGCGGGAGTACAACAGATATAGGGGTCTCCATTTCCTGAGATATCAGCTGGTCATCTCCACTTCTGCAGATGACACGTTACTATACATAAGGGAACAAGAAAATAACCTGTCCCCAGTATCATGTGAGGTTGTCAGGTTCGGAGCAATGTCTGGCCTCCAGGTTAACTGGACCAAATTGATTATTCTCCCATTTACACCTATTACAGCTCCTTTCAACCCGAATTCCCTCTACCATGGCCGACCGAACTGGTATGCTACTTGGGCATCTAGTTTCACGCTGATTCGGAGGTTGTACTAAAAGAAAATTATCGTGTTGGAATTAGTAAGCTGAAGGATGACATTGAACGCTGGATCCGGTTACCATTGTCCCTTGCGGCTAGAGTCTCAATGATGAAAATGGTAGTGCTGCCTCGGCTTCTGTTCCTGTTTACCAATATACCAATGGTCCTCCCTAGCTCCTTCTTCAGAACACTTATATCCTTACTAATCAGGCTAGCTTGGGCTCGCAAGCATGTCCAGGTCGGGTGGGACATCCTCACGCTACCTTATCAGATGGGGGTTGGGCGCTCAAGACCTTGATTTATACTACAGGGTTGGATACACGGTCCTGCTGACCCTCCGCACATGCAGATTGAGAAAGCTGTAGTAACTCCCCTCCCCTTGCCAGCGCTTTTGTTCAATCCTCCTGACCATACGACCAGCATCTTGGACTCCATCAACATGACAGTGCATGCCTGGCAGCATCTCCTAAAATTACAAGTAGACGTTATTTTATACTCCCCCCCATACTCTGTTGGAGTGTTGCCTCTGGTTGCCTACGTGTTCTGACAAGGGGGTTTCCCGGGCTTTGAAAGCTCTTAACATTAATACGATTGGTGATATGTTTTCTGATGGTATTGTTAAGAAGTGGGATGAGGTGGAGACGGAGGGACAACACTATACAATGCTTGACAGAGTCCAGTTTTATAGGCTGATACAATCATTCAAAGAGAACTTGGGCAGTGACCTTGCTGAGCCGCCGGAAGTGGCTACCCTCACATTACTTGATCACAACTAACTCCCCTATTGACATGGTCTCTAAGCTCTACAAAGAGGCACATGGTTACCGGACTAACCACTACATTGAGACTAGATTGGCGAGGCAGGCTGATCTGGGCATAGAGAAAGACAATGGGACAAGGACATGCTGCTGTGAAAGTATGAAACATATCTCTCTTAATGGACGGCCCAGGCTAATCCATTTTAAATTTCTTAATGGAGTGTACTACACACCCGAGAGGATGAGAGACTCCACTGTCTGCAAGCGATAGTAAGGCAGACTTTTCCACCTAGCCTGGCTATGCCTGGGGATTGCCACCTTCTGGGCCCAGATATTCAAGTCCCTGGGGATTTTACGGAAACACCACTAGCTCCTGACCCTATGATGGCCCTGCTGGGGTTTTCCAAGTACCTTCCTAAAGCTTTTAGAAGATTGGGCGAAATGGGGCTGCTGATAGCTCAGCGCAGAGTTGCTATTTGCTGGTCCCGAGGCCAGACTCCCACTATTGCCAGTTGGTCAAAGGATATGTTATATTCTTGCACTCAGACAGAGAAATATAGTGAACTTCTTCCCCTGCGTAATCATCCTAAAAACGTCTGGGAATTGTACAGTACATACCTGGCTATGAAAGATAATGATGATGGTTGTGCTGACTCCCCTGCTCAGCTGTAAGATGGGGCAGAACATGCCGGACACATGAGAATGCTGTATGTATTTATTGCATATTGTTTTGGGTTTTAACCCTGTAAAAATGTTTCTTTTTTTTCAGTCTATCCGTCTCGGTGAATATGGTGATGATGATGCCATCGGGTATCATTTATATATTTTTTTATAATTTTATTTTCCATTTTCATCTTACAAAGGAAATACATATATATGTACGTACATCATTCTGTGGTCATAGATTGTCACATCATTCCAAGATAGCGTCTTATACTTTAAAAACATATATTCAACCAGTTACCAAGTAATAAGGATCAATTGCTATACTAAACATACATCTTGTAAGGGTCCCTCTGAATCTACCTCCCAAACATTTATCATAACAAAAATCACCAAGAAACGCACTTCTCTTCCCAGAAATCAACATGCATCACAGCGAGATTCACTGACCTTTATACATAAAAACCTGACAGATGTGGATGCGGGATCACCCAGTGATGCAAACCAGCGGGTGTTCTTGGGGAAGGTGAGTGTGTATCCTAAAAGGGAAACTTCCGGGATTGGGGTCAGGGGAATGTGCAACATCTGACTCAATGTGTGGTGGACCTGTTCCCAATAATTTTGCAGGTTGGGCCATGTCCAGGAGAGGTGAGCTAAGTCTGTGTATGGTGCGGAGCATTTGTGACAGTTATGTGGCCTGGCTGGGTCTATTTTGTGAAACAGGGCTGGGGTGAAATAAATGCGACACAAGAATTTAAAATGGAGCAATTTGTGTCTGCTGTTCAGTGAGAAGTCTTGCGTAACTGAACAGCAGTAAGCCCATTGTTTATCAGTGATCATGGTTCCAGGTCTTTTTCCCAAGGATATGAATCTTGCCGTCCCATACAGGTTTCAGTAGGGTATGCCTTGAATACCTTGGAGCTCAGATGCAAGCTGTCTGCATTGTCTATGACCAGTGTTAGAGTGGGAAATGAGACTTGTTTGAGTGGGAACGTCGGGAAAGTGCCTCGTAGTGTGGAGTGGATCCGGCCCAGAACAAATGTATCCATGATGATGCTAGGATTAAAGCGTGCATCCTCTGTTGGGGAGAAAATGTGGCAGTCTGCTTACAGATCACCTAGTCTTGTTCGTTCAAATTGCATCAGAGTGCGCTGCACCAGCCTTTCACCTGTTATGGGGATTAATCGTGGGTTTACGGCTGGGAGGGAGGAGGAATATAGGGGCATATTATCAAGAACGGCATTAAAATGATCGCGGCATTAGCGGCAGGAAACTGCAGCTAAAGCGGCAATAATGGGATTGATAATATGCCCTTGTGAATTCTCATAGAAGCCCAGGTTCTGGTGTGAACATGGGCTTCTATGGGAATTCACAAGGACATATTATCAAGCCCATTATCCCTAAAGCGGCCATAATTTTAAAGTTGTTGTTGATAATATGCCCCATAGTCTCTCTGTACCAGTGATCCGGCATAATTTATGCCATACCCAGCTCGTGGTGGAGACGGTTTGAATGTCGATTGGGTCTCTGACGAATCCCGTGGTAGGATCTTCGAGAGGCACTAATGCAGCACGAGGTCTGCCTCATGCTTCGGATAGGGAATCCGGGCATCAGGGTGATACCAGGCGTTGGCATATCTGCTCTGAGGTACCAGATAGTGTATATATATATTCCCAATAGGCTCCGCACATTGGAATAATTTATCCTATAGATGTGACGTAGGACTTAAGTCGACTAGGTCTCTATCGAATATATTAGACTTAATTGTGAGTGCCAGCTAGCTGAGAGGTCACTAGAAACTTTCTCGAATAAACAAGAAGGGAAGAAGGGATTTGTTTCTGACAACCGCATAAAAATGACAACTTTGTTCCCTAAAATAAAACGTAGCTTCAGAGTTGTGGAAAAAATAGCTAGATATTTCACTCAGTCAATCGTGCATGCTTTGTTTCATCAGAGGTGCAGAGAAATAGAGAGATGGGCATTTTCAATAAAAGTATTTATTGAACAGTCTTCTTTCTCATGCAGAGGAAATGAACTGATACAATCGTAATACTGGCTGTAAAGTATAATGCATACAGCAAGAAGAGTATTATATTACTGTAAATGCATGGTATGGTTTCTAAGCCATAAAATACATACATAAATAATAAAGACTAAAAGTACTCAACTGGTGCTTCTAAAATACGCCTACCCCGATGTACCTAACCTAAGTCTAGTACGAGGGATGAAGTAAGTGAGGTGTAGCCTAGGTTTTAATTTCTTTGCCAAGATTCTATCCAAGATTTCTCTTAGGGTCTAATCAGCTCCGTACATTGGCTTAGAATGAAGGAGGTCTGGTATCTCTGTCTCCCGACTCGATTTCCCAACACCCCGCAAGGGGAGCTTGGAAACACTGGAGCTGGATTCTCAGCAAGAGAAAGGCAAGCTCTCTGTCAGTGCGTCAGCTGGAGGGTCGGCTTCCTTCGGCACTTGCTGTAGCTAGCTGCGTCGGGCAAGTAGATAGTCAACCTGCTTCAAACAAACTGTGTGTTTGCCAGAGGTGTGAGTATTTGAGTCAGATGCCTGTAGTTCAGAAACTCAGTAATTGAGCCAGGGCCTTCCCAGGCCGTTTAACCTCTCCGTAGCGTCTAGCTGCCTGGTATTTCCCTAAGAATAGAATTTCCCTGTCTGCTGTGTCTCTGTATTCCTACAGTAGTACCAACCATCTATTTTCATATGTGGATGTTGCCTGATGTGTAGATGCCACATCAAATGCCTTTAAGTCTCGCTCAAGTTGTGCTATCGTGTTGCGTAAGACTTAAGATTTTGATTTTTCTCAATTTAGTAGTAGTAAAGTTAGGACTCCTAACTTTAGGACTCCTAAACTGAGAAAAATCCTAATTTTAAGACTTTCTGTATTCACAGAAGGCATTTAGGAGTCCTAAAGTTAGGAGTCCTAACTTTACAACTACTAAACTGAGAAAAATCCTAACTTTAAGGCTTTCGGTATTCACAGAAGGCATTTAGGAGTCCTAAAGTTAGGAGTGCTAACTTTACTACGACTAAATTGAGAAAAATCCTAATTTTAAGACTTTCGGTATTCACAGAAGGCTTTTAGGAGTCCTAAAGTTAGGAGTCCTAACTTTACTACTAATAAATTGAGAAAATCCTAATTTTAAGACTTTCGGTATTCACAGAAGGCATTTAGGATTCCTAAAGTTAGGACTACTAACTTCTGTGAATACCGAAATGAGTAAGTGCCTTCTGTGAATACCGAAATGACTAAGTGCATTCTGTGAATACCAAAATAGAAGTAAGTTTAGGTTTGAGTCTTAAGTTCATTCTGTGAATCGGGCCCTTGGATACCTGGCCCCTACTTAATGTGGCCTCTTTTAAAAGACTTTTAGAAAGTATAAAATCTGGATCTTCTAAAAAGCCCCTGGCAGTCTCTGTGCTATACCAACTTGAACCATCATCCCTGCTTACCATTATGGACCTACTAAATAGATCCTTGCAGGAAGCCATAGTTCCACCAGACTGGAAGCACACTATGGTGATCCATCGTTTAAAAAAGGCAAATGCCGATCCTGAGACAGTTTTAAATTACTGGCCCATTTCTTTATTACCGGCTTTTCCTAAGATCCTGGAGAAACATATTCACACTCAACTTTCTGCCTTTGTTGAATCCTATAAGCTCCTTCACTCATCACACACAATCTGGCTTTCGAGCAGGTTTCTCCACCGAGACCACATTATTAGGGTTAACTGAACGACTACGGCGGCACCAGGATGCTGGAGATACGGTTGCGCTCATCCTACTCGATTTGAGCATGGCCTTTCAAACAGTATCTCATACCATACTGGTAAAAACGTTAAGTTCCTTGGTATTGGCGGCTCAGCCCCGAACTGGCTAATTTCTTTTTTAACCAATCTCAATTTTCAAATTTATTCTTCAACAACTTTCTCTGATTATCACTTCTTACCACACGGGGTGCCACAGAGCTCTGTACTTAGCCCCCTGCTTTTTAAGCTGTATGTGCGACCTTTGGCTGACGTCACAGCGGAGGCTGGACTGTCCTTGTTTTGTTATGCTGACAACACCTACATGATTTTCCCTCTCTCCATGGAAAGAGAAGCCGGGCCCTCCCTCCTTCAGCTTGGCCTAAGTAGAATTGCATCATGGATGCAAAACAACTACCTAAAATTCAATGGCTTTAAGACGGAGTCCCTGATTTGGGGTAATAACAAAGATCTCTGGGTTCCACAACATTGGCCTAGTGAAATGGGAGAACTTCCTCAGCCCTCCAACCAATTTAGGCGTTATTATTGACGATTCCCTTACGATGCGCCATCGAGCAATCAAAGTGTCCTCCACATGTTTTACCATCTTGAGGTGGCTAAGAAAGATTTTATGGATGTTAATGCAGCGAAATCAAAGAACAGTAGTCCAGGCTCTGATTATATCGAGGTTGCACTGCAGAAATATTCTCTACCTTGTTTCTAACAAGGTAGTGACTCATAGACTGCAGACAATGCAGAACGCTGTGGCAAGATTATTGTGCAGGGTCCCAAGATTTGCTTCTGTTTCCAGTCATCTGTGGGATCTTCATTGGCTCAGGGTTAAAAACAGAATTAAGTTCAAAGCCCTGAGCCACATATATAAAATCTAAATGGGAACTGCTCCTTTATATCTGCAGTCTTTGGTCAGCCCATATGTGTCCTCACGGTGTCTTCGTTCGTCGGCCCAAGATAAATGTGTTGTGCCGAGAACTAAACTGTTGCAGATGGGCGGCAGATAATTCGCATATCTTGGTCCTTTATTATGGAATGCACTTCCCTTAACTATCCGGAGTGAAGCGGTTTATACACAATTTTGTAAATCTCTCAAGACCTGGCTATTTAACCAGTAGTTAATTTAGTCTGACACCTTTTCTTCTAGTCTTTGTCGGCACCGGGAAACCCTTTTTGGTTAGCTGTTGCGCCTTCTAAATGTAATAATAATAGGGGGCAGCAAGGCCCGGCTCGTCTCCAGCTAGCTGCAATATCCATGTAAAGTTACTAGCTTGTCCCTGCAAATTTAAACTTCAATGCCTGAAACATGGAGTGGCCCACTCATCCCATACAAGCACTGGAAAACAGTTCTGCACTCGCATCTGAGCCACTGATGGGGAGAGGAGCTGGACCCCGGTCTGGCCAAGGGGTTAGTCTTTTGTTTGTAGATTCAACAGAATTCCTGGGCCTCCGTTGGGTTTTTCGAACATTTGGGCCCTACCTTCCACATCCACCTTCAACCTAGCTGGGTACAACATACCATAGCGCAGTCCCAAATTTCCCAGAGCGGCCTTGATGCCATTGAACTTCCGCCTCGCCTCCTGGACCATGGCGCTGAAATCAAGATAAAAAGACAGTTTGGAGCCCTGCCAGTCCACATCTCCTTTGTCCCGCACCAGCCGTCTGTCATGAACCTGATCTCTGGCACCAAGGCTGGCAAGGGATTATCAAGGGAGTCAAAGCGGCTATCTAATGCTTTAAAACCGGCCCGCATCTCCTGAAGGAGGGAATGAGTTGGGTCCAATGATCCTTCTCCGTGGCCCAGGCTCTGCACCGCCTCTGCCATGTTTGAACATTGAGGTGGGTTAGTATCCTTGACCTTCTCAAAAGGAAGCGTTCTCAGCTTAGAATCCTTGCAGCCCATGCCGTGCAAAGTGAGTCAGTCCCAATCAGCCAGTCACGGCCGGGTTTTTCGGTGTGTTCGGTCACTTTACCAATGCTGCGTAGCACTTCATGTGGTTGAATCAGACTGTAGATGCCACGTGTTGAGAATATATGGGCAGGCACCGCCTCTATTGCCTACACACGGAATAACAATATTATTGCCCGCTATGAGAATTGAGGCACAGTAAATAACTTGCATAGGCCGGCAGCAATCCGAAAAAGGGGGAGGCAGTGTGTCTGCAGGCATCAGGGGTCACCGTTGAAGTCTTGTTGCTAATCTTCTCCAAGTGAGCCGAAACCAGAAATGGGGCAGACTGTAATGCCAGGTCCATAATGCTCTGTCTGCCACCAGATGGAAGGCCCCCTGTGTAGAAGAGCATGCTGTGCTAGCTCAGGTCGTCGGCGGATTCTGAGATTTCCAGGAGTGGGGGCCAGGGTGATTCAGACTAAGTTACCCCTCAGTGTTTCATGGAGAGCTGCACATGCGTGATCAGCAAGACTCCATATGATCACGTGAGGGCCAGGGAGACATCAGGGCCGGCAGTTGCGAAGGGCGCACCCCTCCCCCCGCATGCCCGACATGAAAATCACGACGTGTCCTGCCTCCGGGACCTATAGCCAACACTACAGTTAGCGGTAATGTGTTGGGTCTGCAGGCGCACAATGCAAAGGGGTGCCGCAGCGACTCTCCCCGGGTTGCTTCGTTGATCTCTGCTCCGGGTGGGGATGGATCATTGCGCAGGCAGCTCGGTCCAGGGGGGACAGGCCCGCAACGCAAGGTCTGCACCACAGGCCTACCATCTGCCGTTTTGATCGTTCTCAGGCACACAGCATCCTCACAGCAGCATTGTGGGATTCAGCATAGAATCAGGCATCTGTTACATCACGTTTGTGCTGCAATGTCGACATTATGCTCCAGAACTCGCCATTCAGCTGGATGGCCGGACGGAGTTTCAGAGTCGAGCGACCATTTTGGTCACCGGCTGGGCATGCCCCCATCTGGTATCATATATCACTTCTCTTTTTTACATGTCACAATGCTGTGGGCAGTACAGCACAGTCTTGCTGTGCAACACTGCTTATGCTATGATTAGTTTTCAGTGTGTGTTGCTGTATGATGCTATATTTGTAACTTCTGCAATAAGTCTCTTCCCTCTGCATTTTTCTTTTATTGTTTTTCAAACATTTCAATAAAGTTTTAAATAAAAAAAATTAAAAACTGTCAGGGAAGTGCACCGGTCTCAGACTCTGCCATGCTTTATTTGTGCCCATCCGTTAGGCTCCTTGGCTGCCCAGGTATATATCCCCACCCCATAAATGCTGCTTCTTTATTCGCCTGCAGGAGTAGTGTTTATGCGCAGCCTGAATGTCCTTGGTTTTGGCAGTGCCTGTTTATTGAAGGTAGCAATGCTTGTTGTTTTCTGCATTGCTCTTTCCCTGTGGCTAGCCTCGTGTTACAGCATGTGGAGGGGCGGCGTTTGCCTCCTGTTTGCAAACACTTGTCCCTTTGCCTATAAATAGACAAGCCTTGCACATGCATGTGCTTGGCTTACTTTCAGCATTCCAAGAGGTTCCTGTTCCGGCCAGCAAGGAGATTCCTCTCCTCAGCTTCAGAGTTGCCTCAAGGGATTAGTCAGCTACAGAGCCTCAGACAAACTAAGTGTCCTGCATTTCTTCATGTCTTCATGTTGTGGACCTTTTGAACTCAAACTTGATGTTTCCTTATGATTAATCTGTGACATTTAAAAAGAGAGGAAGAGTGCTTAAGGAGACTAATTCCTTAGTTTATTTAACTCTTTGCTCACAAGACTTTCAAGAAGTGAAAACTAAGAAGCCTGGCTATTTAATTGAGCTTTTATTAGTGACATTTTGAACTGTTCCCTTAGTTTATTTAACTCTTCGCTCACAAGACTTTCAAGAACTGACAACTAAGAAGCGTTAATACTTTATTGAGCTTTTACTATTGACATGTCAAAATGAACTCTTTAGTATTTATATATTGTATGATGGTACGCTATTAGGATTTTGGCAACTCTGATACAAAGTGTTGTTGATATTATTGTCTCTTGTTTTCTGAGTGCACGGATGAATCGTGCCATAGTGTTTGGAGTTCATTTTTATTTTGTTTAGCCTTAATTTACGTTTCTCTTCAAAACAATATTGTTCCACAACATTAGACAGTGGAAAAATAAAAACAGGCACATTCCCAAAAAGATAAATCAAATGCCACTAAGCAATCATTAAATGCACACTTTTTAAAAGGCTAATGAGCTAAGCCCACGGCTTCCGCCTCAGGGGTGAGACACAACTGAAAGTTCTAAAATATGATATTCCTCCAGGGTTGTGAAGCATGTACAGTGAAAGTTCCAGTGGCCTAGAGTTCATCAATATTCGAGTTGTTGTCTTAATTAGATTCAGAAGTGATCAGTTCCTGTCGTCTGAGTGAGGTAATTTGTCTGAATTATTTCTGGGCCACATCATATTTCCTGCCAAAAGTCAGGATCGTGCCAGGTGCATAGTTAATCTTATCTCAGAAAAGGGTCTGTTTCTTCTCGATTTGTATCACTTCTTCGTACTTTATAAGCCTTATTTCCAATTCTGAGAAGGGTGCTTGTCTAGCGAATCCTTAAGCTTCATTATTTCCACCACCACTTAATCCAGCTCCATTGCAGTATACGCTGGTAAAAGGCCCAACATGTTTTTGCATGTGCTAGCCATCAAAAGGGACCATTCCTCTAGAAATTTGGGATGCTGGATTTGACAGGTTGTAGGTCATTAAAATCCTCAAATCCCATGGTACTCTGCCCACCTTGATCTAGTTGCTCACAGAGATCACCTCCCAACTACAATTGATCTCCTTTTTGCAAAATGTTTCATATTGATTTAAATTATGTTTTAAAGTTCTTCTTGTTTCAGAAGTGTTGGAGGCACCGTTGTTTGTGTTTATGACATGTCCGGCTAATTTTCATCAAATATATTTTTTGCAACATCGAATGGCGTCACACATATTCACTGCCTGAACAATCATCTATGCTAAAATCCTTTGAGCGATACAGCTGATCTCTGAAGCCACAGTGTACAGGAAAGCTCCTGTTCAGCAGAATCCCTGCCAAAAGTATGAGCATAGCGTAAAGCTGATACTATTCCAAAGCAGCCAATATATGCAATGATGCAAATCAGCGCAAAATATTGTTGTCCAATTTTCTTTCCAGAGCTAAACTTGTTTAGTGCTGGAAATGAAGTGAAAGTGACAGGTAGCAGTACATAGCACATCTTTTTATTACTATGAGCCAAGGGGAGACATACCATGGGTGGTGCATGGGTGTTCCCATGCAATCACCCAAGGTTTCTGATGCCAAGCCACATTTACTAAATAAAGTAGACAGGGTTTACTGCCGGAAAAAAATGCACCCTTCAATCAGGGGCTATGAAGGAGACATGCTTTTCTTTTCCTTAAGTTTCCGACTTCACATGTGCATTGCAATGTACAGAACACATACAAAGTGGGAACATTTTTAAACAGGGCCGGACTGGGAACCAAAACCGGCCCTGGCAAAGTGCTTGGCCGACTATCCCTCCCCCTCCCCCTCCCCTGCGGGGGTTGGTGATGCCGCCGAGCTCTTTGCCGGGGCCGGTTTTCTGCCGATTTTGTTACAGGGACAGTTTTGCAGCTATGCTGCGAAAACGTCCCTTTAACAAAAATGGCCCCCAGGGGCCCAAAACCGGCCCCCACCCATACGGCGCACGGGGGGATTGCCCGGTGCCCGCTACGGCCAGTCCGGACCTGTTTTTAAAATGAGTCTAAGCTTAGTATTTTGTACTGGAAAGGCATACTTCCAGTACAAAACCAATCCTTGATTCTCAGAGACACCCTTGCACTACAACACAAACGTTTCTCCGTGGTGCAGGGGAGGCAGAGGGAAGAGGGGAAGAGAGGGCCTTATTTCTGAACATGTGGTGCTCTCCTGCTCTCACCTCATGCAGTGGAGCATAGAATTTACTGCTTCTGTACTGCATTGCATTAGAAATTGGTAAATCTGGCCCCCAGTTTCAAAGATTAGTGGTTATAGTTAGGAAATTCAAATTTTAAAACCTTGCAAATTCATTAAAAAAACCTAAGGTTACAGTGAAGTTATAATTAGGAAATATAATTTCCTAAACCTTAGAAATTCACTGAAGAAAACAAAGGTTACAGGACATTAGAGTTAGGCTCAGATTTCACACATACGAAACCAGTGAAATATAGCAATTTTAGTCACCTAGGATAACTATAACTTATGCCCATGCAATGCACTGCTTATTACCTCCCATATTACATCACTCATGACATGGTGAGTGACATCATTGATGACATTTTAAATGAGATCACTGATGATATCAATGATGACATCATTGATGACATCATCCACACAAGCCCCTTCTACATCCACTTACACCCCTATACAACATAACCACAGAACCACTGACATGCCCATTCACAAACCTATGCAAACACTTACACACCTACTTACTGATCCATTGAGCCACTCATACACCAATCAATCAATCAATCAATCAATCATCGCATTTATATAGCGCACTACTCACCCAGAGGGTCTCAAGGCGCTGGGGGAGGGGGGTCCGCTACTGCTCGAACAGCCAGGTCTTGAGTTGCTTCCTGAAGGCGAAGTGGTCCTGGGTCTGGCGGAGGTGGGTGGGGAGGGAGTTCCATGTCTTGGCGGCGAGGTAGGAGAAGGATCGTCCCCCTGTGGTGGCTCTTCGGATGCGGGGGACGGTGGCGAGGGCGTGGCTGGTCGATCGAAGCTGGCGTTTGGGAGCGTAAAAGTTGAGGCGGCTGTTGAGGTATCCTGGGCCTTGGTTGTGTAGGGCTTTGTGTGCGTGGGTGAGGAGACGGAAGGTGATTCTCTTGTTGATCGGGAGCCAGTTATTATTATTTATTATTATTTTATTTTAAACATTTATAAAGCGCGGCTGACACCTTGCAGGTTTCCTGGCGCTGGTGAATACTCTTAACTCAGGGGAACAGAAAGTGAGGAGAAGGTAAGAAGGGGTTGTTTCTAAGGGAATAACCACGTCTTGATGCGTTTCCTGAAAGGGAGTAGCTGTGAGATTTGACGGATATCAGGAGGCAGACTGTTCCACAGCTTAGCCGCTGCGACTCTGAAAGATCTGCCCCCCGTCCTGACTTTGTTATATTTAGGAACAATCACCAGACGGGCTGAGGCTGAGCGAAGAGCTCTGGAAGGGGTATACCATGTGAACATGGCCTGCAGAGGCTTAGGTCCAGCTCCATGGAGCGCTTTAAAAACAAGGCAGAGGGACTTAAAGGCCACACGTTGTTTAAGCGGAAGCCAGTGTAGTTCAGCTAGGGCCGCTGATGCTGAAGATCTCCTAGTCCAACCCAGAACTAATTTGGCTGCGGCCGACTGAACTCTTTGAAGTCGGTCAAGCAGGGCCACTGGGGACTCAAGTAACAGCGCGTTGCAATAGTCCAGGCGACTGAGGATGGTGCACCTGACTATCTGCTCCCGAGCTTGTGCGGGTAGCAGTGGCATAATTTTGCGCAGGGAGCGCAGGAGTGCTGTGCACGTTCCCACCGTTTTAGCAACTTGGGTTTCAGTGTTCATTTTATCATTCAGTGTGGCCCCAAGGTTGCGAACCGATGTAACTGGCCGAGGTTTATCTGCTGTTTCCGGGGGCCAGAAGTCGCAGGGGAATTGCCGAGGAATGCGACTTCCTGCACAATACAGAACCTCCGTTTTGGAGGAATTAAATTGCAGCGAGTTGTTGTGTAGCCACCCAGCCGTCTCCCTTAAGCAGTCGTGAAAGGCTGCAAGGGGGGTAGAGTCTTCTCCCTACCAAGATAGGATAAGCTGGGTGTCATCCGCATAGTTGATTGTTTTTAACCTGTGTGCCTTTATCAACGTGATCAGAGGTCTAAGGTACACGTTAAAAAGAATGGGGCTGATGGAGGAGCCCTGGGGCACCCCGTGGGGGACAGAAGAGAAGCTAGATTGATAAGGGGGGAGAGACACCGCCTGTCTCCTGTCCCGTAGGAAGGAGTGGAACCAAAGTAGGGCAGTGCCGTCTACCCCAGCCGTCCGGAGTCGCTCCAACAGGACCCCGTGGTTGACCGTATCGAAAGCGGCAGACAGGTCCAGCAGGACCAAGGCTACTGCCTGGCCCCTGTCTGCGCGCATACGAAGGTCCTCCAGAGCTGTCAGGACAGCTGTTTCAGTTCCGTGAGCAGGACGAAAGCCAAACTGAAAATCGTCCAAAATCTGATTTTTCTCCAGATGATTGGAGAGACAGGTGCTAACCCAGCGCTCTGCAATTTTTGCTGGGAAAGGCAGGAGGGATATAGGCCGGTAATTGGACAAACAGTCAGGGTTCAAGGAAGGTTTTTTTAACAGTGGGGTGATGAGGGCCTCCTTCCAGGAGGATGGTACAAGGCCGCAGTGTAAGGATTGATTGCAGATCCTGCAGAGGGTGACAAAGAGGTCAGAGCCAAAACTCTTCCAGACTTTTGGGGGCACCGGGTCTAGAGGGGATCCGGAGGTGATCCCAAGTGCCAGCCTTTCAAAGTCCGATTCTGGAATGGGGGGAAACTCCCGCAACTTTTCCATGAGAGGGACATCAGAGTACACCGAAACAGGATCACTAATACAGGCTCTAGGTGTAATGAGACCACCTAGGGGAGGAGAGGAGTTCAGATTAAGAATAATGGTGTCGATTTTGTTTTTGAAAAATAGTGCAAGGTTATCGCAGAGGGCTTGTGTAGGAAGGGTAGATGTTATGGCACAGTCAGGGTGGGTAAGGTTTTTGAGAATCTGAAAAATACTTTTAGAACTGTTGGGGGCATTGCTGATCGTAGTGCAGAAATAGTTGGCTTTGCTCTGATTAATAGCCGTTTTATATGCTTGGAGATGGTTTTTCCAGATTACTTTAAACGAATCGGAGTAGCCTTGTCTCCATTTCCTCTCTGATTGTCTGCAAGCTAGTTTAAGGGATTTCAGAGAGTCGTTAAACCAGGGGGCAGGAGCTCTGCTTTTTGCTTTGCCTTTCTTCAGGGGGGCAAGAGAGTCTATGGTGGAGGTAATTGCTAGACAGAAGGCTTTGAAGTTGTTCTCAACCGAGTTGGTGGGGGAGAAGCTGTTTTCAACATTGAATACAGTGCCCGTCGCTCTTAGTTTGTCAAGGGCTTTCCAATCTCTATACAGAATATCTGAAGTAATGCTACATGGGGGCCTTTTAGCTTTATCACATAAGATGTGAAATTTAATAAGTGCGTGGTCGGTCCAGCACATGGGCAGGATGTCACCCAGGTGAACCAATTGGGGAGAGGCAAAAATTAAATCCAGTTGGTGCCCGGCAGTGTGGGTGGGTTTGTTAACCAATTGTGAGAGGCCGACTCCATCACAGGAAAGCACTAAGTTGTGCAGTGCATTATCCAGGCTGCCGTTGGGCCAGAGATTAAAGTCTCCTAAAATGATAAGTTTGTGGTGGGAAGTAGCCAAATTAGTGAGAGTGGTGAGTAGCGAATGTTGCTGCTGGGCGTTGAAAACCCCAGGGGGGCGGTAGCAGATGATGGCTGTCACGGTGTCTCCCTGGTGACAGTTAATCGAAACGCCAAGGAGTTCCGTTCCGGCAACCGGGTCTATGTCAAGGATGGCAGTCGACCAGGATGCTCGGAAGATGACCCCCACTCCCCCACCACGGCCCTTTGGCCTGGGGAGATGCAGTATTTTAAAATCTAGAGGGCATGCAAGACCGAGGTCGACGTTACAATCTGCATGCGTCCAGGTCTCAGTGAGAAATAACGCGTCCAGGTGATGGGCGTCAATGAGCAGTTGGATTTCATTGGCATGTTTTGGTAAAGACCTGACATTGAGAAGGCCATAAGTTAGGAGGCCCTGACTGGTGAACTCGTGTAGGGGGAAAGCGGTATCAAGAAATGATAACTGACCCTTATGTGCGAAGTCTCGCAGACGGAGAAGGGAGGGGGGCGGCGGCTGGCAGAGGGATCAAGGCAGGGAGAGTTGCCCCAGTTGCGGCCGAGGCGCGGACGAGCGCAGACGAGCTTGCCTTAAGCGCGCCTTCGGCGCGCATTCGTCGCGCCCGCTGCGCTCGGCCGCTGCACTTCCGGCTGGTACTCATGTTTTGTGGAGTGAACTTGGCAGTGGGAGGGGGGGGCGTGGCCACCGGAGGTGGGCGTGTCCCTCACGCAGGGAATGGCGGCAAGACTCGGGTCCGGGTAGAGACAGCAAGCGATCTGCTTCCCTGCGCCGACCAGGTAGAGACCAGGGAATTGTGCAAATAAGCTATTTTTTTAAAAATACAGAGTAACACCTAAAAACACAGTATCAATCACAATATGTTTTTTAAAAATTGTGGAGCTCCCGGCTAGTTCGCCTCAGGAGTATTCACGAGTGAGTGGGAGCGGCGCTGCAGTCAGCGCGAGGTTATAGCATCCTGGGAGGGGGGGGCGTGGCCACCGGAGGTGGGCGTGTCCCTCACGCAGGGAATGGCGGCAAGACTCGGGTCCGGGTAGAGACAGCAAGCGATCTGCTTCCCTGCGCCGACCAGGTAGAGACCAGGGAATTGTGCAAATAAGCTATTTTTTTAAAAATACAGAGTAACACCTAAAAACACAGTATCAATCACAATATGTTTTTTAAAAATTGTGGAGCTCCCGGCTAGTTCGCCTCAGGAGTATTCACGAGTGAGTGGGAGCGGCGCTGCAGTCAGCGCGAAGTTATAGCATCCTGGGAGGGTGGGGCGTGGCCCCCGGAGGTGGGCGTGTCCCTCACGCAGGGAATGGCGGCAAGACTCGGGTCCGGGTAGAGACAGCAAGCGATCTGCTTCCCTGCGCCGACCAGGTAGAGACCAGGGAATTGTGCAAATATGCTATTTTTTTAAAAATACAGAGTAACACCTAAAAACACAGTATCAATCACAATATGTTTTTTGAAAATTGTGGAGCTCCCGGCTAGTTCGCCTCAGGAGTATTCACGAGTGAGTGGGAGCGGCGCTGCAGTCAGCGCGAGGTTATAGCATCCTGGGAGGGGGGCGTGGCCACCGGAGGTGGGCGTGTCCCTCACGCAGGAAATGGCGGCAAGACTCGGGTCCGGGTAGAGACAGCAAGCGATCTGCTTCCCTGCGCCGACCAGGTAGAGACCAGGGAATTGTGCAAATAAGCTATTTTTTTAAAAATACAGAGTAACACCTAAAAACACAGTATCAATCACAATATGTTTTTTAAAAATTGTGGAGCTCCCGGCTAGTTCGCCTCAGGAGTATTCACGAGTGCAGGTCTCTCAGGTGTCCGGAGATGTGGCTGCGACGGGGGATGTCCAGGATGAGTCGTGCTGAGGCGTTCTGGATCCGCTGGAGTCTCTTCTGGAGTTTGGCGGTGGTTCCAGCATAGAGGGAGTTGCCGTAGTCCAGACGGCTGGTGACGAGGGCCTGGGTGACCGTCTTCCTGGTCTCGGTGGGGATCCACCGGAAGATCTTGCGTAGCATGCGCAGGATGTTGAAGCACGACGAGGAGACAGCGTTGACTTGTCTGGTCATGGAGAGGGAGGAGTCCAGGATGAAGCCCAGGTTGCGTGCGTGGTCTGTTGGTTTGGGTGCGCTGCCTAGGGCGGGGAGCCACCAGGAGTCGTCCCAAGCGGCGGGTGAGGATCCCAGGATGAGGACTTCCGTCTTGTCCGAGTTCAGTTTCAGGTGGCTGTTCTTCATCCATTCGGCTACCTCTTTCATCCCTTCGTGAAGGTTGGCTCTGGCGGTGGCGGTGGCGGGGTCGTTGGTGAGGGAGAGGATCAGCTGGGTGTCGTCGGCGTAGGAGATGATGTTTAGGTTGTGCTGGCGTGCGATGTCTGCGAGGGGGCTCATGTAGACGTTGAAGAGGGTAGGACTGAGCGAGGAGCTTTGAGGAACGCCGCAGATGACTTCGGTGGCTTCAGATCTGAACGGAGGGAGGCGGACTCTCTGTGTCCTTCCGGCGAGGAAGGAGATGATCCACTCCAGTGCCTTCTCTTGGACTCCGACGTTGCTGAGGCGTTGTACTAGGGTACGGTGGCAGACAGTGTCGAAGGCCGCGGAGAGGTCGAGGAGGATGAGGGCCGCTGTTTCTCCGTTGTCGAGCAGCGCTCGGATGTCATCGGTGGCTGCGATCAGGGCGGTCTCGGTGCTGTAGTTGTCCCGGAAGCCAGACTGCGAGGGGTCGAGGGATCCGTTAGTCTCGAGGAAGGCGGCCAGCTGCTTGTTGACGGTCTTCTCGATGACTTTTGCGGGAAACGGGAGCAGCGAGATGGAGCGGTAGTTCTTGAGGTCGGTGAGGTCGGCCGATGGCTTCTTGAGTAGGGCGCTGAGTTCGGCGTGCTTCCAGCTCTCCGGGAAGGTAGCGGTGTCGAAGGAGGTGTTGATGATGTTCCGCAGGTGGGGTGCGATGACAGCGTCTGCCTTGTTGAAGATGTGGTGAGGGCAGGGGTCGGTCAGAGATCTGGAGTGGATGGAGTTCATCGTGCGGACGGTGTCTTCGGTGCTGATCGGGGTCCAGGCGCGGAGGGTGGTGGTGGGGGCGGTGGTTCAGTCGTGGCGTTCATCGGGTGAGTGCTGAAGCTGTTGTGTATGTCCGCGATCTTGTTGTGGAAGTAGGAGGCGAGGGAGTTGCAGAGGTCTTGCGAAGGGGTGATGTCGTTGTTTCCGGCGTTGGGGTTGGAGAGCTCTTTGACGATGTTGAAGAGTTCCTTGCTGTTGCGTGCGTTGTTGTCCAGTCGTTCCTTGAATGCAGTTTTCTTGGTGGCGTGGATGAGTTGGTGGTGTTTTCGGGTGGCGAGCTTGAGGGCAGTCATGTTGTCCGGTGTTGGGTCTCTGCGCCAGGTTCTCTCGAGGGCTCGGCAGTTCTTCTTGGAGCTTTTGAGTTCGTCGGTGAACCATGGGGCTCTCTTGCTACCGGGTCTGCTAGGCGGGTTCCTCAGGGGGGCGAGCTCGTCTGCGCAGTCGCTGATCCACTTCGTGAGGTTGGTGGCCGCCTGGCTGGGGTTCGTTGTGCTGGAGGGAGGGTTCATGCTCAGGGAGGTCGCGAGCTGGTCGGCTGTGATCTTGTTCCAGCTCCTGCGTGCAACCTGTTGCTGGTGGTGGTGGATCGGGGTCCTGCCGAAGCTGAAGTGGACGCAGCTGTGGTCCGTCCGGTGGAGTCTGGTGGCGTGGCTGAAGGCGATGTCCTTGCTGGATGAGAAGACGGGGTCGAGTGTGTGTCCGGCGTAGTGGGTGGGGGTGGTGACCAGCTGCTTGAGTCCCAGGTTGGCGAGGTTGTCCAGCATGGTGGTGGTGTTGCGGTCGTTGTTGTTCTCCAGGTGGAAGTTGAGGTCCCCTAGGAGGATGTAGTCAGCGGAGCAGAGGGCGTGTGGGCTGATGAAGTCGGCGATGTCTTCGCTGAATTGTGTGCGTTGTCCCAGGGGTCTGTAGATGAGGGTGCCTCTGAGGGTGGTCTTGGGGTTGATGTGGACTTGGAAGTGCAGGTGCTCGGCGGTTGCGAGGGTGTCGTCGTTGTTGGTCGTGATGCGGATGGTGTTCCTGTGGACGATGGCGATGCCTCCTCCGGTGTGGTTGATGCGGTCCCTTCGGATGATCTTGTAGCCGTCTGGGATGGCGATGGCGATGTCAGGCGCTGAGGAGGCGTTCATCCATGTTTCCGTGAAGAAGGCGACGTCTGGGGCTGTGGTCTCGAGTAGGTTCCAGATCTCGATGGCGTGCCTGTGGACGGAGCGGGTGTTGAGCAGGATGCATTTCAGGTGGCTGCTGCTGTTGCTCGTCTTGGTCTTGGTTGGTGCAGGTGTAGTGCAGGTCCGGAAGCAGGTGAACTTGCAGGAGTTGCAGCAGAAGGGTCCGTTGGTGCGTCTCGGGGTGGCACGGTAGCAGCCCGGGACTCGGCCGGCGTTGAGGGCGTTGAGGGTGGCGGCGTCGTACGTCCGGCGGGCGGGCTGGGGCCTGCGGGGGCCAGGGGTCCTGGCACTGGGCGCGGTCCAGGCGCGGACAGGCGCAGACGGGCTTACCTTTGGCGCACCTTCGGTGCTCAGTCTGCGCTCCCGCTGCGCGCGTCTGCTGCGGGTCACTCTGGGGGCGGCATAAATCTGGAGCCGGGAGGGCGGGTTAGCTGGAAGGCGGGAGCGGGCGGCCAATGGGCTGGAGGTGGGCGGGGCCGCAGGGAGGCAGCGGCGGGAATCGGCGATGACGGGCGGCTCAGCGGCGGCTGGGTTTGCTCGGGCAGGCAGGCAGACAGGAAGGCGTTGGCAGCAGGAGGGGTGACCCGGCCTCGTAGAAGGCACAGTGGTCACTCCTGAATCGCCAGCAGCGCTTCACTTAAATCTGGAGCCGGGAGGGCGGGTCAGCTGGGAGGCGGGAGCGGGGCGGCCAATGGGCGACCAACACACTCATTGAGAAACTAACACAACCATTAAATCACATATACAGCTACTCATATAGCTACTCACTAACCAACACATACAATCATGCCAACACTTACATACCCATTAATACACCTATACAGCCACTGCCACAGTTAATCAGTCACCCACATAGCTACTCACAGACCTACTCACTCACCCATACAGCCAATCACACAGTGGGGGACAGTTGCATCTTTTTGCATGGTTAGCACCCACTTTTTGCCTGATGCAGAATATGATTTCAAACTGTAAGTGCAGGGGTCTCTGCTAACCAGGTTCCCAGTGCCAGATCTCTTTCCCAAACTCTACCATGATTGGCATTACTTCAGTTATCCCTGTGTGTCCCTAGTAAATGGTACCCCTGGTACCTAGGTCGTAGGTACTGAAGAGGGTCCTCTAGGGATGAAGCACTGGTTGTGCCACCTCAGGGAACCCTCACCAAGGATATGCACTCTACCAGTGCAGGCTGCGTCTTGGTGCAGATAAAACCGAATGGTCGACATGGCACATAGTCATGTGTGCCATTCCACTCATCCACTGCACAAGATATAGGTAAGTCACCCCTTCTCAGGCCTTTAGCCCTAAGGCAGAGTACCCTATATCCCATGTGAGGGCATATCAGCATTAGCAGATATGCTCCTACAATGTCCTGTCCATTCTGTGCATTCTGTGATGTTGTTAGGGATACCATAAGGAGTATATGGGCTGGATACTTGTCAACACAAGTTTCCTAGCTCCATGATGGGTTCACTGATTTCCAAGATTTTTGGTATCAGAAATCTTGTTTGATAAAGAGTTAACTGTCTCTTTTAAGTTTCTTTATCTACACAGTGGTGTCAATTAGATTTTGGTATCTAGCATTTGAATCTTTTTGAATACTCTCTTAATGTGGATTTCACATTCATGGTGGTGTTAGTTCTAACTACTATTTTGTTTTATGTTTCACACTTTCATGGTACTGTTGACCTGGTGTTAGCTTTACGTACTATTCTGTTTGATGCTTCACACTTTCATGGTACTTTTTGACCTAAAAATAAGCTCATAATCTGTGACTATGTTTAGCTGTTTTCTCCCAGCGTCTTCAGCATTTAGAACTGCCATTGAATATTGTTAATAAGTGAGTTTAACTTGTTGTATTGATCACAAATAAGAAAATATTGTTATAGATTGTTGATACAATGTTTCATTTTTTTCAGTGCCCCTGAAGAAGGGAACCTCCCGAAATGCATTGGGCCTTTTTTGAGTTGTGTTCTATAATTTCATGATTGTTGATTCTCTTTCCATAATTAATTCAGCATGACAATTGTGTGACAATGTTTTTATAATAGTTATATGACAATGTTTTCGTTTCTGGATTTATTCATAATCATGTATGAACTTGTTTTTGAGTGATTTTTGAAATTGCAATGAAAATGCATAGATTTAAATAATATACGACCATTTTTTGCAAAGAGATTTCTGAGTGATTACTTGGTGTTTAATCAATAATAGATTAAGTTTCTATCACTGTTATACTTTAACTACAGTAGTGCGTTTGGTATACTAGTGGAGTTTTCACCAGTGGTTGATCAAAGATCTGTTCTTCACCACATTTGGCGACACACAGGACATACCGGAGCCCCTGCGTACCAATACCCAGGGTACAGGACCCCACCCGTAAGCAGCAAGTCTAAACCAGATTCCCAAAGCACCAGAAGCAAGCACTCATTGAGGGATGCAGAGACACCATATACCCACTTCATGAGTGGCCCAACTGTACTGAGATTGCTTCTCCAAGTTGTCTGCTCATGAACTTCAAGACCCACTAGGCCTGGCTGACCTGTTCGCTCTGCACACAGCTCCTTCCTCCAAGGAGACACACTGGACTTACCTGTAAGTCCTCCTGTGCAGTGTGTTTTCAAGTGGCCTCCTTCGTATTTGCACACCAGCTTCCAAGACCCTCAGCACTCTGCTCCCCGCTGATCCAGGATGCTTTTGAACTTCTCCTTCTGGAACTTTGGACCTGGTCACGACATCAACCTAAAAGGGAAAGGTGAACTTTGTGAAACAATTGCCTGATTTTATATGCATATTTACATGTTTTCCATATTGTTCTCTATGGTGCGTAATTGTGCACAAAAGTGATATCTTTTCAGAACTTTGAAAATTTGAAACTCCGAAAGTACTAAGCTTAGAACTGTGTTATTGGTCTTAAAAATTCTATAAAAATCAACATTATTTTTAAAAATTTGTCTCTGAATAATCCTTGAGTGTGTATCTCATTTATTGCCTCTGTGGAGTACAGCAAATGCTTCGCACTACCCTTTGATAAGCCTAACTGCTTGCCCACGCTACCACAAAAAGAGCAATAGAATTATCTTCTTTGACTTCTTTATACCATTTGGAGATTCACTGGACTCCCTTCACAGAGTATGTCTTTTTAGCACACTGTATAGAGAGCCAGCTTCCTACACACAATCACTCATACAGCTACTCATACACCCATTTATTTACTCATACATACAGTAACACATGTACTCACTCACCAATACAATCACTTGGACAAGCACATACTCTCCCATACAACCTCTCTCACACTCACTTACTTAACCACACAACCACGCACACACACATTTACTCACCATTACAGCCACTGAAACATTCACTCAATGATAAAATATACTCACTTAACTACCCGGAATGGGGGTTGGGAGCACAGTTCGCCCCTTTGCATCATGGTAAATGAAGTACGCAGTTCAAACTTACTTCAAAATTAGCTGGAGTTTTTCACCAAAGTTGGTGCAGACATTGCTGGATATCTCTAGACACATTTATTTCTGGGTTGAGCCCGTCATCAGTAGAGAGCAGCAGTATTTGAGAGCAAGAAAAAAACTCATCTGGGGTTGCTGAAAATGCTGCCAAGTTTCCCTCAGGTCACAGTACCACTCACAGGCATACCTGGTGCATCTCCAAAGCTCGTCAGCTTGCTGGCTCAAGGGAGCCTTTTAAACAGAATGGGGGTTGGGAGCACACTGCCTCACAGTCCCAGCACAGTTTGCCCCTTTGCATCCTGGTAAATGCAGTACACAGTTCAAACTTACTTCAAAATTAGCTGGTGGTTTTCACCAAAGTTGGTGCAGATATTGCTGTATATCTCCAGACACGTGTTTCAGGGTTGAGCCCGTCATCAGTAGAGAGCAGCAGTATTTGAGACCAAAAAAAGAAATCATCTGGGGTTGCTGGAAATGCTGCCACGTTTCTTTCAGGTCACTTTAAACTCTGACCTCTCTTTTTCTTTTGGACCACTGAGTGATTGATGATTGAGGAATAATGCAGTATTCTTTTCCCGTCATGAATTATTTTATTTTGTAAATAATATCAAGGACCAAGAAGATGTCTTAAATTGTTTTTAGTGTGTAGACTAGAAGCTATTTTTGAATGTTTATTGTTTACAAGTTTATAAGCACTGTACAGAAATTGTAAAAAAAGACTTCTCGATGATGAAATATTTTTGACAAAACCAAAAAAAGAGAGTATGAATATATATATGAATAACATTTGTGAATTAAAGTAAATTCACTTTTTTCGAAAAGTATCAATTTGGTAAAGATTATCTTTTTGGTCACGGGGTTTACAGTATTAGAATTGTTTGAATGCAATGTTGTTCATAATTGGACAGATATTCGAGTAATGACTTGAATAGGAATTGAATATATCGAATCTATGGTCTTAGGGGTAATTTTGTTTATGTATCTTGGAAGGAGGGAGACATCCTGAATCTGGAGGCAGTCCGTCGACGGAACAAAGATGGCGCCAATACGCACCTGAGTGCGGTGCCCCGCTGAGGTATGGGTGAATTATTTATAGTGTGGATGCCAAACGTGCCGAGCATCGCACAAACCCAAGGATTCGGCCCAAGCCGTCAGCTGTTTGTCTTATGTAACTCTACCAGAGGAAGGAGGGCCGGTCACATCAAGATCGGGTGTGGAGACCGTGTTGAAGTCACCCCAAAGGAAGGTGGGACCCATCGGCAAGGATGCCATTTGATCGGCCGATCAGGCTAGGGTCACCGTCAGCATTGAGGGGGAATATAGAGCGATACGAGGTTGAGAGGATGACCATGCAGCGTGCCACTGAGAGCCACTAAAGTGGCCTGGGCATCAAGGGTCGTCTGGACAGCCACCAAGGGAATGAACGCCTCACTAGAATCGCCACCCCGCGGGAATCACGAGTGAACCCCGAATGCCAAACTCTATCATACGTATATCGCGCCAAAAAGGGGCAATGGTTCCCCAGCAGATGTGTTTCTTGTAGCAACAAAATGTCCACCCCTAAATGCAGCGCATTGTCGTAAAACTGCTGTACGTTTGAAACGATCCAAAGGACCGTTGACGTTCCAAGACATAATGCACAGGGATGTGTTTAACGATGGTGCGTCAGGCATGGCGTCTATAATTGTATGGCAGTAAGTCCCCAAGAGGGGATGTAGTGGTCAAGACGGGCATCCCCAGACTGAACAAGGTGCCAGGGGTGGGTACTGCTTGTCCCATTAGGCGCTGAACAGAATGTTGTGTGGGTGCTGGTGTGACAAAGCCAAGAAAAACAACATAATAACGAAGATTCAGGGCATCGGCACCCAAACGCCCCCCCCCCCCCCCCCCCCCACCCCGGTACACCCCAACGCCCATGAATGTTGTGTTTTAATAATAACCTAAGAAGAAGAGTAGCAATATGTATTTCCTGTTAGGATAATGCAGTGCATTGAATTCAAATCCTCAACTGGCCAAAACAGCCGCATAAACAGAATGCTGACCAGGCCTATGTGAGAAGTGATCTTTCAGCCCTCAAGCACGGCTTACATTGCTGCTTGCAAGCTGGAAACAGAAGTGCTCAATAATGCGTGCAGGTTATCAGGCCTTGTAGACACTGGCCCCTGTTAATTAAGTGTTATACGTGGCTTCCCAGGGCTGTGCTTTAGTTGCTAGGGGATGTTTGCCAATGTTTACACAAGGGCTGAGTACACTGAAGAGGATGGACTCGCAAAGGAAATGAAAAAAGAGTACTTCAAGGAAGTGTTGTCAAAAATACCCTGGTTACATATTCATCATTTCCTACCAAATATCCCTTTGATAGATCATATCAACACGCATCCTATTGTTTATTCATTGTTAAGTGTGCTATCAAACTTATGAACTTGTTTCACACTGCGGCAGACAACGCAGATATCTGTGACCTTTCCTGGACAGGGCAAAGGAGTTCGGGAAGTGAATGAATTAATTAAAGAATGTATAAAGCACTCGCCTACTCCATCAGAGGGTTATATTTACAAGGAAATGGTGCAGAGCTGCACCAAATTGTGCAGTGCCGTGATGCGCCATTTCCAAAATGCAGGGATGGGCCGTATTTACAAGGATATGGTATACACCTGTGTTTCCCCTAGTACTGGCACTATAAATAGCCACCTAGCGTTAACACAGATACCCTGGCACCATAGTACAAGGTTGCCTGTGATGCATGGATGATTTTTTATGTCCCGGAAGGTGTCCCTTTCTGCACACAAACAATCAATAATGGCCATTTGCTACTTCTATGTGTGCTGCATTGCAGCACACATAAAAGTAGCAAATTGCCATTATTTAATGATTGTTTATGTTCAGGAAGGGACCCCTCCCTGCACATAATCAATCATTTATGTTGTTTTGCTCTTTCTATATGTGGTGAATTCAGCAGCACACATAGCAAAAGACCAGCATTCTGCAGCACACATAGAAAAGGCAAAAACGAGGAGAAAGTATTTCTCATCGTTGCGCCAATCTAACGCCTGCTTTTTCATGGTGATACTTTTTGGTGCTGCCTCAGATTTACACATCCTTGTAAATCTGGGTCATCATCAAAAAGCATGCCCTGCTATGACCTGCGGTCTTGTCTATTGGTAGATTTTGTGAAGGGAAAAATAGACTTGAAGCCTCATTTAGAAGAGGTCTGCTACACCAAAGCATCACTTTCTTTGATGTTCTGGTTCAGCTAAGTGCAAACCCATATCAATAAGGCAACACAAAGTCACTATGCATGGCTTTTTATGGCCTCTTAGATATGGTGTTGGGCAATGCAGTGCAAGTCGCTAAGTTGCCTAACACTGCGTCAGGGAGGCATGCCTTGGGCATTGCAGTGGGTGTTCCCACGCAGCTCCCAGTGGGAACACCCAATTCCCAGATTTACAAATCGCCTTAAACCTGGGAATGCAACAAAAATGTGGGCCTTCCCAGGGGTACTAAGAGAAATATTTGTATTTCTCCTTCTTTTATGTCTTTCTTTGTATGCTGCATTCTATGTCACATATGGAAAGAGGAAAACACCTCCATTGATTGTTGTTTTGCATTAAGAAGTCCCCTAATGCACAAAAACAATCCTGCCAGCCACGCAGACACCCTTGCACCATGGTGCAAGGGTGAATGCTGTGGTGCTAGGTGCCAATTTGTGCTACCAGGATAGACAGGAGTACACTGTATTTCCTTTTGATGCAGGGCTGCACAGCAAGACTTGTGGTGATGCCAAATGCCAAAAAGTAGTAAATGAGGCCCTCAGTCTGAAGGTAAAATTCTAGGACCTTTACTAGGCGCAAACCCACAATAACAGCAATGTGACCTCAGCATCTATGAAATCCTGCATTGAAAGACTTGGAATTTTTAGCGTCACCACCCAATGCGTTAGCGTATCTGACTTTGGTGGAGCCTTCCAGGCTTCATCTTTTTGCTTTGCCCTACTAAAGGACTCAGAGCTCCAGAAAATAACCTCAGAGATAAAACTATGGATGAGTTGACCTGCTGCACCTACCCGACCGGTGCTCCAATCATGTCTTATTCGCCTGGACTTGTACCTAGATTTCAGTCACCCACAAATGGTGACTTTTGATTGGCATGTTTTACTTTTGATTCGCCTTTGCAGAATTTAATCATTTTGAAGTCCTTTAATTCTTTATTTTTGATAGTTTTTTTTCCATTGGTTTGGCAACTTTATTGTGAGGAGGTCTTCAGTTTAAAACTGTTAATACTGCTTGAATTCAACACACATTTCCTGCCGATTGTGCCATTGCTGCAAGATATTGGTGAGCTGAGATTCTCAAATACCTGTGTTTTAGCTTAACAGTTTTGTAATATTTACTAAGTTGGGAGAAGTACAGCCCTCCCAAATTAATAACCTACTTTCCCATGAAATAGGAGACATCTTTCCTTCTAGACAGTTTCAAGACCATGGATTTTAAGTGAACTTTACGTTGTCCATCTGAGAGACCATTCTAATTTATGTCTAAATTATATTACAGCTATATTGACACTGGCAGCCAACAACTTTTATGCAGTTAATTCATCAGGAGTTATAACCGCTTAATATAGACGGAGCTTATTACTCAGACAGCAAAACATAGAGACATGAGCAATGCTCTGAGTGCCATGAGGCCAAATGGTGTTCTATGAGCACAGAAATAAAATGCTGACATAAAATCTGAAACCAGACCATTATTAGTAACCTAGAAGGAATTATGAATTCTAGTGAGCGCGTGAATACATGTATGAACTGATATTACAGGATGAGGAAACATTCACAGCTACTTGCACATTTAATTTGCATCTCACATCCACACCATGTTAGAGAAAACAGTAGGTTTTCTTTTGTTTTTACACTTCATTGTTTAGGCTTTCTGGGGGCTTTAAACATTCATGGACATCAATTAGGGGTCACCAGGGGTCGCAGTTGGGATCCCCTGGCAGTGCTTTTACGACCCCTGTCCTCAAAGTAGCAAAATCAGTTCTAAGAAGACAGAGGCAGCTCAATCTTGTGAGTGTGGGGGCTCCACCTTAATTGTCTGCCCATTTAATAACGCTATAAACAAATAATATTATTCACTATTATTGTAATAGAACATGGAGCTCCTGTATCAGATATTGTAAGTACAAAGTATTTTAAATGTATGTAGTGTGCATACTTGTGTGTCAGAGTGTGTTTATGTGCAAGAGTATATGTGAGCATGTCTGTATATATGTGTGAGCAAACAAGTGTATAAGTGCAAGTGAGTGGGAGTTAGTGACAGAGAGTGTCAGTGAGTAGTAGTGAGATAGAATGAGCGCCAATAAAAGTGAGAGCACAGAAGTGGTAAAGTATGAGTGAGAGCTGGAGTAAATGTGAGTGACAATGAGGGGGAATGAAGAAGAAAGTGAGTGGGAGAATATGAGAATAAGTGAGTGAGAATGACAAAATGCGTAAAAGTTAGTTTAATCCATACTAATAATATAAAGAGACAGCTTAAACCTTTGAGGCGGGTAAACTCAAAAAGTACAGCACCAATCACAACACCCAATACAGCGTTGGAAAGGGCAGTTGCAGCAGAAGGACATAGGCTATGCAGACGCCCACCATATACATTTAAAAGGTAAAAGAACCGTGCCAGCAAAGTAGTCCCTTGTGGGCGTGTCTGCGTTGTGCTGTGGGCGTGTGCTGGGGGCGTGACAAACGCTGGGGGCTTGTGGTACGTTCCGCCCTTCATGCCATGTCTTTTATCGTGTGCTAATCCCACCCTGCTCCCTTTAAATATCCCTGAACCCCATAATCATAACCCACCCTTACTCCTTGAAATACCCCAACACCCTTAAACACTAACCCATCTTAACCCTATAAATATACCCTGTACCCCAAAACCCAATCCTATCCCTAAACCCTAAAAATACCCCTGTACCCCAAAACCCAAACCTAGCCCTGCACCCTATAAATACCCCTGTACCTCAAAACCCAAACCTACCCCTGAACCCTAAAAATACCCCTGTACCCCAAAACCCAAACCAAGCCCTGAACCCTAAACATACCCCTGTACCCCATAACCCAAACCTACCCCTGCACCCTAAAATACCCCTGTACCCCAAAACCCAAACCTAGCCCTGAACCCTTAAAATACCCCTGTACCCCAAAACCCAAACTTACCTCTGTACCCTAAAAATACCCCTGTACCCCAATACCCAAACCTAGCCCTGAACCCTTAAAGTACCCCTGTAACCCAAAACCCAAACCTACCTCTGAACCCTAAAAATACCCCTGTACCCCAAAACCCAAACCTAGCCCTGAACCATAAAAATAACCCTGTACCCCAAAACCCAAACCTACCCCTGAACCCTAAAATACCCCTGTACCCCAAAACCCAAACCTAGCTCTGAACCCTAAAAATACCCCTGTACCCCAAAACCCTAACCTACCCCTGAACCCTAAAATACCCCTGTACCCCAAAACCCAAACCTAGCCCTGAACCCTAAAAATACCCCTGTACCCCAAAACCCAAACCTAGCCCTGAACCCTTTAAATACCTCTGTAACCCAAAACCCAAACCTACCTCTAAACCCTAAAAATACCCCTGTACCCCAAAACCCAAACCTACCCCTGAACCCTAAAATACCCCTGTACCCCAAAACCCAAACCTAGCCCTGAACCCTTAAAATACCCCTGTAACCCAAAACCCAAACCTACCTCTGAACCCTAAAAAATACCCCTGTACCCCAAAACCCAAACCTAGCCCTGAACCATAAAAATAACCCTGTACCCCAAAACCCAAACCTACCCCTGAACCCTAAAATACCTCTGTACCCCAAAACCCAATCCTAGCCCTGAACCCTAAAAATACCCCTGTACCCAAAACCCAAACCTACCCCTGAACCCTAAAATACCCCTGTACCCCAAACCCAAACCTAGCTCTGAACCCTAAAAATACCCCTGTTCCCCAAAACCCAAACCTAGCCCTGAACCCTTAAAATACCCCTGTACCCAAAACTCAAACCTACCTCTGAACCCTAAAAATACCCCTGTACCCCAAAACCCAAACCTAACCCTGAACCATAAAAATAACCCTGTACCCCAAAACCCAAACCTACCCCTGAACCCTAAAAATACTCCTATACCCCAAAGCCCAAACCCAGCCCTGAACCCTAAAAATACCCCTGCACCCCAAAACCCATACCTCTCCCTAAACCCTAAAACTACCCCTGTACCCCATAACCCCAAACTATATCTGAACCCTTAAAATACCCAAACACCCTAAAACATATACCTCAGTACCCCAAAACATATACCCATATACCCATACTTACCTTATCCAAACATTAAAAAAAAACATGCTTTTACCATTCATGCATTTACAACGCATTTCGCTGTAAATGTATGCGTGGTAAAAGCATATAAAATGTAATGCCATGTGTTATAATGGCATTGCGGAGTCATTGTACTTTCGTAATGAAAGTATGCGGAGTGATGGTATGCGGAAAGAAAGTTGCGGAATAATGGGTGTTTACCCTCCCCCGGTAAGTACATTGTTTGCACGGCGGCCCACATCTCCAGCAACATACTCGTATTTTTTCACCACCGATTTGAAAAATGCACAGGTCTCTCTCATTTATGGCCAGCACCGACATACACTTTTAGACACACCTCCCGCCACAAGTTCTAGAATTGCAAACTTTAGAGCTGGGGAGCTACGTTCGAATCTCGGCATCAGCTCAACATCCTGTGATTCCATGCAAATCGCTTTGCCTCCCCGTGCCTACCACAAATGAATGTGTTCTTCTGTAATGTAAATTGTGGTCATGCCATGTTGCCGAGTTCGCGCTATATAATATTGCAAGGAAAAATAAAGTAGGGAAACTCGAGTTCACACACTACTGAACGCGCACTCTTAAGTGCATCAGCAGTGCACTGTGAATCGGAGCGTTTCACAGGCCTGTCACAGATAAGAAATGCTATCAAAACGAAATCCTACAAAACAATATACTACTGGCCGGCAGCAATTCAAACCCGGACAACGTCGGGACGGGCTGCTAGTTACGTATAATTGAGTAAGAGTAAGAATGAGGGAGCAAGTGATTTAGAGGCATTGCAAAATAGTGAGTAAGAATAAATCAGGGCCAGTGATACTGAATTCAGGAGTGCAAATTAGCATGAGTGAAAATGTGGAGTTATGCTTCCTAGACTACCATTGGTCCTAACATACTGAAGGCACTTCTGGGCTTTCTAAGGGCACCCATGGAAAAATACTGTTGCTGGCCTCCAGGAGGCAATTGTTAGCATGATGGGAACCTGTAAAAAATACTGATACTGGTATGCTGGAGGTAAATCTTGACATGATGAGCACCCATGTAAAAATGCTGGTACACTTGAGGATATTGTTGGCAAAGGGCAGCCATGGCAAAATGCTGCCACTGACCCATTGGAGACACTTTTTTTTGCAGAAGGAAAGAAAACATGATATATGAATGGGGGACATATGGCAAAATAGTGGCCCTGGCGTACTAGACGCAATTTGACATAAGAGTAACCCATGGTATATGAGTGCATTAATTACAAAACTCCGACACTGGGGTATTGTAGGTAATTATTGGCATTATCTGGTAACCATGACATATAAGAGGTGCCCCTGACAAATGATTGCCCTGGTACAATGGAGGATATTTTTGATCTAAGGGGTTATCCATAGCTCGTTCTTTAAAAACAATGGGGTGACCTCCTTGAGGAAATTAGCTTTCTTTGGCTTAACACAGCTTGAAATGATTTGAATATAAATGAGTGTCCTTTTTGACCCTTTGGTTAAATTCTTGGTAAGAGATCCCCACACCCTTGAGTCCACCCAGAAGAGCTCTGTCTCACTAGCATTTCATTCCACCTGTGAGAAATTGGGTAGTAAGTTGACTCTACTGTTAACCCTGGCCAAGCAACAGCCTGTCAGGGTGACCCACAAAAGTCACTAAATTAACCAGTGCTATGTTAGCATGGCACAAAAGCAGTTAGCCCTAACTTAGAGGCAATGTGTAAAGTAGGTATGCAGCACACAAACAGCATCTGCCTCCAAAACAACAAAAATTCAGTTTGTAGAACTTTTTTGATTTTAAGGTAAAAACTAGCACCTAAAAGTTCAAAGCACCGACCACAGACATATAGTCACGTGAGACCAGGCAAAATCTGAAAAATGGCGGACCGTGGTGCTGGTGCTTTCATTTGGACTTGGAAGAAATTTCAAAGAAATGTTCTGAGAAGTGGTTGTTGGGAAGCCACTGGATGAAGGCGCTGGGAAGATTTCTATGTTCAGACTTAAGGGCCTGAATTAGATCTTGGCGGATGGGTTATTCTGTCATAATAGTGATGGATATTCCGTCATTCAAAATATAAATCTGATTATATCCTATAGGATTTAGATTTCAGCAGACGGGATATCCGTCAAACTTGTGATGAATTAACCCATCCATCAAGATCTAAACCAGGCCCTTCTAAATCTCTGTTTTGGAAGTCGAAAATCTCCAGCCAGACGAGGCGGGAGGATGTAGCTGATGAGAGTTCCAGGAGGCCGGATACCCCTTTGGTGAAGGACCGCATAACAGGATTTGCTGCTGTGAGGAAGAACATAGCTGGATCTACTGCAAAGTCGGGTTGACCGGCGATGTACTTTGGATAGAAAGATAAGCAGGTTGGTCCCGGTCTTCCCTTGTTTCTCAGAGATTTTTTTAGTGTAACATTTTACAAGTTTCAAGTTTTGGATTTTGCCTATCTGGCACCCATAACACCAGAAAATAGGGTCCAGGACCAGAGGGGCACCACTTGGGGACTCAGGACTCACTCAGGCTGTGCCCAGATGTGGGCTCTAGATTGTTGGAGTCTTTTCTGTTCCTTAGTCACTGATCAGGATGATAACCACATAGATCTTTGAGGCACTGTGGTAGTCCTGGGTTCAAATGGGTTCAAATGATGAAACAGGGCTCAAGAAGCAGGCAAGACCTTCCAGGTGCAGCAAAGCAGTCTTGCGGAGTACACAGCAGGCCACCGCAGAAGGCTGTCCTCTGAGGGTCTTTCTGCAGGTCTAGAAAGTGAACTGAAGAAGGGGTTAGAGGGATCTATTTTTATACTTCATGCCTTTCTTGAAATAGACGTTTGTAGAGAATACCATTTGAAGTGCTTCAAGTTTCGTGACTCCCCTCCTCTGGCTCCAAGCTGTTTGCATCATCAATGCAGGGATGACAAATAATTTATGTGAAGGCAGAGCACAAGCTATTCAGTTGAAAGTGGGGCTGGGGCCAGTCCCCCCTCCCCCATCCTGCAATGATAGGCCAATTCAGGCACTCCTAGTCCTTCTATTTTGTGGCTATCTGGGAGGAATAACCAGAGTCCAACTGCCAACTACACCCAGTCATGTCACATAGGACAAGCGCCAGGTACCACATAGTTAGGGCACGAAAGTGCCAACTTTTTAGAGTGGCATTTTCAAATTTGTAATTTGAAATCCAACTTTACCATTAAGGAGGATTTTTAATTATAATTTCACAGACAACAAACATGGAATGATTACCAGCTCCCAATCAAACTTTAGCACTTGTTAAATGTGATAAGGCAACCTAATGTTATCCTATGGGTAAAGGGAGGAAGGCCTCACAATAGTGAAAAATGTATTTTGAAATGTATAAGTAAATTAAATATGCCAATCAGGTGTAAGCCAATGTTACCATGTTTGAGGGAGTTAGTACAAGCACTTTAGCATTGGTAGGCTCTTTAAAGCCCTGGGAACCCCTTTCTCCAAGGCCCTCGTATTTCCAAGGGGAAAGGGACAAACTGACCTGCCTGCACATTATTAAGCCCTAGGAACCACATCACCTAGGGCCTTTTTTTTTTATCAATGGAGCCGCCCTCCCCAACCCATTATAGACCCGTGTAAGCCCACCCCGGGGCCAAACTTACAAAAAAGGGGTGGGTGCCACACAGCTCACCTGCCCAAGACTCTTTATGCTCTGCAAACCCACTTCCTAAGCCATTTGTTTCATTAAAAAGGGAAGGGACTGCTTGGGCCCCCTCCCAGAGCCTTAATAAACCCTGGGGACCCCATCCCCTAGGGCCCTTCTTTATGAAAGGGGAGGTGGAAATATGGCCGCTCAACTCTAAGTCTTTTCCAGCCCTGGGATTTCATCTTGTGGGGCCCACATCATTAAAAGTGGTTGCCTACCCAGGTCACCCACCATCCACTCATTGTGGACTGCAAAGCCCCTGCATCCCCAGAGGGCTCCCTGCATGCAGAGAGAGACAGCATTGCTCCCGCCCGCAGGGAGCGGCTACTTCTATTGTTCCTTTTGGTCAGGAGCAATATTTTAATCTGTTTCGGTGCTTGCAACACTGTGGGCAGGGAAAAACATCAAAAGTTTAATCCCAGCCGGCAGGAGCATTTTTACAGCTCCCACCGCTGGGAGCAGACTTTGTATTTGTCCCATTTGGTGGGAGCTTCGCATGAGCGAAAGATGCGAAGAAGCAGTGTAACAGCAGGACAGGTAATAATGAGGTTGTTAACGTTGCACAAAAATTTGCAGTTTACTTATTCTCAATTTGGCGCTTCCATAAATGTGGCTTGTGGGTTGCAGTATCTTTTGTAGTGCAGTATAATGTACAGTTGAGGGACTTTCTTCTAAATTCACTTTCATTCCTTTGAGTCTTAATATTATTTGTATTCATGGTATCATTATTTCATGATCAACCAGTCTCAAAAATGATCTCAATCCTTATCAACTATAACTTTATTTGAAATTTGTAGGCCATTAGTTTTGGTAAAGTGCATAGCGAATGTACCAAACACTACATGACATTGCATATGAAGGTGATGAAAAGCAGGCCCCAGCTCACCAGATGCATTTATATTGATAGATACACTATGACCTGAACACAGGGGGCTGCTGAGTTTCAAAACAATCATATGCTTGTTCAGAAAAGCAATACCTTGGTATGATCTTTGCAAGCATAAGTAACAAATGGTGACTATGATGCTTTGTGGTCACTTACATAGGTGGCCTTAGAGTGACGGGAGACTGCAGTAGAATAGGTGTCACCATTTTACTATATCTCGGGGCAGCTTTTGATACTGTTGATCCTACTCTACTCATAAGTCGCCTGAACAGTCTCACCATAAAAGGAAAAGCTCATGATTGGAATGTCTCTTTTTTGTCAGCTAGAACTCAAGCAGCTTAACTGGGAAGCGTTCAATCAGTCTTAAGGAATCCTGAGTGGGAAGTACTCCAAGTGCCCTCTCTATCACCTTTACTTCTTATCTATATGTGAGTTCATTGTCCTCCCTTCTTCACAAACAAAAATAAAACTTCTTACTTTTACATAGATGATACTAAATAGATTGGTGAGAAATATCATCCGAGCTTTATGAATAGCGAACTTGGATTTTAACAGTTTCCTAAAATTAGAACCCTCCCAGACCAAAATATTAGTGGTCTATAATACATATAATACATTGGATTCATCCCTGTGGCATAGCTCATTGGGGCCTTCCCTCAGTACCATCGTAAGTTTGGAATCTTAGCCTCTAACTTGAACTTGAACATTCTTTAAATGCTTACATAGCCCAGGGTAATCAATCTTGCTTTTATCATCTGCGAAACACCCCCGGATATTCACATTTTCTTTCAAAGGATGCGCATAATTAACTTCTTCATACTTTCCAAACTAGACTATGAAAGCACTTTTTACGGCAACATCAGTCAAGAAATGTGCCCAATGCATTCAAAATGGTGCTGCTGACAGACTCTTTCTCAGCCAAAAGAAAACACATTCACCGGCTCCAGTGAGGAAAAGAGTTCAGTTCGAGGCGGGCTGTATATTCTGCCGTTTTTAGGTCGAGCATTCGAGGCCGCTTGCATATACTTTAGAATTTACTTATTATATACTTATTTGTGTATGTACTCTGTGGGCTCTGGAGATCAGCCCTAGGACTTGTCTGCTTCTGCCTAGGGACTTTGTGTCTGTTCAACTGACCCTATTTAACTGTCTTAATAGAAAACTACCAGTAGAAGTCAGTGCAATACCAGAATTTCTTTCTGCTGAGGGACTTTCTCTTTTTAAAATTTTTCTGGCAACTGGCTCTATTTAACTTTCTTTAAGAGTTCAGTAAAATACCAGATTCACTTTAGCATTCTCAATGATTCTAGTCCATAGAAATTGTCTTCCACGGGCACCCATAGACAATAATATTTTTTTCAAATCATGTATTTTCAGTGATGTGACCACCGAAGGACTTATTACAAACAGAGCGCTGGACTATACCATTTCCTGCTGAAAGGCAATATTTCTCTCTATGTGTTCCCATACCTGGTGTGTCACAGTTTGGTGCTTCCTTTCCCTTCATGTTAAAGAACAGTAGAAATTTCAGCACCCAGGCTAATGTGCTGCATAGCTAAATACTTTTAAGGTCCCAAAGACGAGACTGATTGCATTACAAATGCTTGTTATCAAAGGGCGGTCAACAAGATGCCAAAAAGAAGTTCACAAGGACAAATGTAATATGTTCATATACTCTGCTGTCACTGTGTGTGGCTTACACATCCTTATAAATCTGGGTTGCATCAAAAAGCATTGGGTGTTGCTGCATGAAAGGGTACTATATTTTTAAAGTGGCATTAAGCCACAAAAAGTGGGCATTGCGCCACTGGAACACTGGTAAAAGTGATGTTCTAGTGGCTCAAACTCCTTTTAATTATGCCCCAGAGTGTCCTGGTGCTAAATCTAACCTTGGCTGCTAATACAACATAAGCCAGAGCAAACAGATGAGTCTTGAGAGCCGCCCTAAAAGGATTTTCTTGGGAGATGCTCTTCAAAGCAGGAAGCAGCATATTCCATTCCCTGCAGGCCAACACAGAAAAGTAATGTCCATCAAATCTAGCATGCTGAAAGCGTGGCTCTCTGATTTGGAGTGCAGATGAAGACCTAAGCGGATGGGAGGGGTGGTAATAATCAGATTTTGAGGGCCACATTTATAAAAGACTTGAGGGCCAAAAACCAGAGCCTTTACAATGATCTTTTTCTTAATAGGAACCATTGTAATTTGTAAAGGTGTCTATTAACAGAATATCATCTGTGAATGCCCAAAATTAGATGTGCTGCCACATTATGCACAGTTTTCAATCTTTTGACCCATTTGTCCTGTATCCCCAGATATATTGCACTAATGTAGTCCAGCCTTGCAGTAATTTTTTTGATAAACAAATTTGTATTGATTTGACTAAAGACACCAGCCATTCATCACAACACCATGAAAACCCAGAAGTATAAACATGATTAGCGTGATCCAGTCTACAAGTACGAATGAATACAGACCAGCATACAAGTGGACATTCCCTTGAGATTAAACCATTCCCCCCCAACCATTTCCCCCAGATCTTACGATGCTTCTTAGAAAACCCACGTGCTTCCTACATGGTTTTTTTATCCTGTGTGGCACACCAATCGACCCAGTCCACCAGCGGCCGACACTTGTGGGGTCAAGTAATTTCCAGGTGGCCGCTATGTCCCTTTTAGCCACCACCATTGCTGTAGAGAAAAACAACTTCTTGTTTCTAGACCCATCCTGCCCGTCAGGGATACCCAGGATCGTCTGTTTGGGATTATGGGGGACTTCCCACCCCAATATCTTGGTGACTTCCTCCTCAATGTCCCCCAGAACTGGGTCAAGTGAGGATAGGCCCATACCATGTGGAGAAAATCAGCTGGTTTGTGGCCGTACCTAGTGCAAGTGGAGGTCGGGCTAAATCCTGCTTGATGAAGGTGCACTGGGGTTTGGTAGGCTGCATTTAAATAGTAGAGCTGTAACATACGCAGCCTGGTGGAGGCAGGGACCATCCTGAGGGCCATAAGGGCATCACACCAGTCTTCCTTCTCCAGAGAGCATACCCACTCCTCCCATTGAGCACGTAATCAATCTAGGGAAGTAGGGGTGTTATTGATCAATGTTCCGTAGATGTGGGTGATGCCACCCTTCCCTAGGTCCCCCAGCATAATCTGGGCCTCAGACGGGCTATGGTCAGGAAACTGTGTGCCTGTTGCGAGGTGTGTATGAAGAGCGTGTTGCAACTGTAAATATCTGTAGAACTGCGACTGATGTAGGAAGTGCCTGGTTTGAAGGTCTTTCGAAGGAGCACATATGATCTCCCACCCACATGTCACCCAGTTGTGAAATTCCTAATAGGTCCCAGGCTCAGAAACCTTGCAGCCCATTAACCTCCTTGCGCCAGGTCCCCTGACACAGGGGTGTGCACTGGGTCAGTGTATGAGTCTATTTGGTGTGTCGCAGTGCAGCCCGCCAGGCCAGCAGCGCGGAGCACGTCACTTCTGGCAAATGGGATGGGATAGGGTCCCCGTACAGCAACGACTGGACCTTGGTCAGACCCAACTCACCCAGCTCAAGCCTGTATGCCTGATCAGACCATCCCCCATTGACTCAGTCATGTATGAAGAGCAGGCGCGTGGTGATGTAGTACAGATATAAGTGTGTCATCCCCAGACCCTCATCAAATGAAGGAATCCTACAGACGTTCAGAGCCAGTCGGGCCCTACCTTTCCCCCACAGGAACTTATTAGCCATGCTGTCCAGTTCGCAAAACCCAGTCCTGGGGAAGCAGAGGGGGGTGTTTTGAAGAACGTAGAGGAACCTGGGGAGAATCCTCATTTTAAAGAGTGCAACCCTCCCCATGGTGGCCAGGGTCAGTGTTTGCCACTTCTGACGGTCTGCCTTAGCCCTCTTCACTAGGGGAATAACATTGAGGGCCCAGCTGAGCTTGGGAAGTATGGTCATCCATATCTCCAGATACTTAAATGACTGACAACGGAGTGGTATGTTGGACTGCCAATCAAAGCATTCTCGATACAGATGGAGAGGGACCAGGATCAATTTGTTAGGGTTCAGCCGGATGCCTGAAGCCTGTTCAAAGGATTGTAAGATGTTGAGATAGTGGGGGCCTGACCGGGCCCCCACTATCAACCGGAGGCCTGAAGCCTGTTCAAAGGATTGTAAGATGTTGAGATAGTGGGGGCCTGACTGGACATCGTCCTCATAAAGATCGATCTTATCGGTCTCAGTGTTAGGCCAATTCCAACCCTGCACATGCTCAAGGAAAGAGGACATCCCTGCATCGTTCTCCTGCAGACCAAGAAGGGCTCCGACAGAACCCTATTTACCATGACATGAGCTGGGACCGTAATCCGCACACCATGGCGAGGGCGGGCGGGACTTGGAAAGGACCACTATTGTGGCCATGTCCATCTCTGGAGGGAAGGAACTCTTCTCAGCCACCTTCCGGAACAGGCCTGCTAGGTGAGGGATGAGGGTTTCACGATATAGAGCTTAGTATTCTTGTGGGAGGAGGAGGGCCTGGTGTCTTGCCCAAGGAGATAAGTGTGATTGCCTCCCCAATTTCTTCTTGGTTGATGGAGCGGTCCAGATATTCCTGAGCTATGGGGTCCAGGCGAGGGAGGCAGCTGTTCCCGACCCACAACAGGTCACAGAGAGAGAGAGAGTTGGAGTTTTAGCCGCATATGGTTGGCGATAGTATGAGGCAAAGGCACGGGCCATCTCCACTGGGGAGCGGTATACTGAACCATCTTGAGCTATGATTTCAGGTATTATTTATTTATTTATTTATTGACATTTGTAGAGCGCGGCGAATACCCGTGGGCGTCTCGGCGCTAGTTAAGGGATGGATCAGCAACTGGGGTAAAGAAGATATACAAGGCTATTGGTCAAATAACCACGTCTTTAGCTGTTTGCGGAATGTGAACAGGGAGGGACTTGCTCGGATATGAGCAACATGTACGAAGGAACGTCCGTACATTACCATTGTACTTGCTCGGATATGTGCAGGAAGGGTGTTCCAGAGTCTAGGGGCGGCAACCAGGAAACGCCTGTCGCCCCAGGTGACTGTTCTAGTGCAAGGCACAGCCAAGAAGTTCTGAATAAAGGAACGAAGAGATCGGGTTGGGACATGATGGAGAAGATTCTGTTTGAGAAAGTGGGGACCTTGATTATTGAGTGACTTGTAAACAATACACAGCAATTTGAATTTGATACGGCTGCGTATCGGGAGTCAATGGAGATCCCTAATGATGTTTGTAACTGGTGCGAACTTGGGGATCCCAGCCAGCATTCGTGCGGCTGCATTTTGGATTGACTGCATCTTATTTGTCACTCGGACTTGGGCATTTAAGAATAGAGCGTTACAATAGTCCAAGGAGGACAGGACTAGTGAGCTGACCAGTGTTTTCCCGGCCGTGTTCGGTAGGAAAGGAAATTATGCGGTTTACCCTGGGATAGGTGACAGGTCTGTGGAGGTTTGAGACATTTTTGTCGCCCCAACCATACACCCTGGCCATGGATGAGCGCCAGAGAAGCTTGGCCGCGTCCAGTGAAAGTTGCCTAATCTCCGAATGAATATAGGCAAGAAGTCTCACCTCGGAGGCATCCAGTGTTTGAGCGGAGGCTCGTTCAAGGCTCAGTGCCTGCGCCTCTCATGAGGAAATTTGCTTCAATTGTGCCTGCCGCTGGAGTTTGAGCTTACCCTTGATGACCCCCCTAATTGTGGCCTTGCCAGCCTCCCACTGGGTGCCCGGTGAGGGTACTGATCCCTCGTTGGTTAGAAAGTATTGCTTAAGTTCCCGTCCCACCACCATCCGGAATTCCCTGTCCTGAAGGAACCAAGCGTTTAGCCTCCATGTTTGTTGCATTGAGGCGGGAGGGGGGCCCGTAATAAGCATTACTGGGGAGTGGTCGGAGATGCCTCGGGGAGGATGGAAACGTCTTGAATGATAAGACAATCAGTTGAGGGAACAAAAAAGGTATTGGTACGCGCTTGCGTATGGTGAGCTGCTGAGGTATGTGTGAACTGCCTGGAGTGTGGGTGCCAGATACACCATGCATCGCATCAACCCAGGGATGCAGACCAAGTCGTCAGCTGTCTTGCCTGCGCAAGTCTACCATGGGAAGGGGCCGGTCGTGTCTAAGTCAGGAGAGGTAACTGCATTAAAGTCGCCCCTGAGGAAAGTGGAACCCAAGGGCAGGGATGCTAGGAGGTCAGCAGATTTGGCAAGGGACATTGTTAATATCAAAGGAGGAGAATAGAGCGACACAAGATTGAGGGGGGCACCATTCAGCGTGCCACTTAGGGCCACGAAGGTGCCCTGGGCATCGTGGTTGACACGCGTAGTCACAAGAGGAAGGGAACGTTTCACCAGGATCGTCAACCCACGGGATCCCCGAGTGATTCCTAAGTGCCAAACCCTGTAGTACCCATATTGTGCTAAAAAAGGTCAGTGATTACCCAGCAAATGCGTCTCTTGTAACAGTAGGACTTCTACTCCACGGCGTTGTGCGTATCGTAGTACAGCCAAGTGCTTGAAACAGTTCAGGAGATTGTTGACATTCCAGGACATAACGCGCAGGGAGGCCCCTAGTGGAGGTGTGTCAGACATAGTGCAGACGGTCTCAGTGATGGGTAAATTCGCAAAGGGAAGCCCGTCCCTAGGCTGGGTCACCAGAGGCTTGGTTGGGTACCCAGAGAGGAGTCATTGTGTCCCACCGGGAATGGAACAGGGCGTCATGTGAGTGCTGGTGCAACAAGACAGAGAAACAACAAAAACAAACTGAAAATAGAACTTGGGACAACGGTCCCCCCACTCTCCCCCACCCTAAACTTTCAGGAACTGAAGCATCTGTCGCCCTAACATTGAACAAATTTATCGAAAGACCAAAGTAAAATGCTTGGGAATGAGGAAGCGTGAAGGTCCCCTCCTCATGACAGGATGTACATAATTAAGTCCTTTGGGAATGAGAGCAATGGTGAGTCGGTGCGCCGTCTCTGGCTGTGGAGCCAGGCCCAGCAGACCGAGTCAAGTTCAAGCAGGGTCCTTCAGAAGCATCAGGCTATGTGTGAGGTCTGTGTCCAAGAGGTCAGCAATGAAGGCCGGGGCAAGACACCCCATGATCCAAGCGGCAGGATGAGCCGGACTGCCTCCCAGCCAAGTACTCTCCAGAAAGCAATGCAAGCTGCCGGGATGGGCCCAACGGGGAGTTTGAGCAGGCCGTCTCTGCCCACGATTCCTGCGGGAGTGGTTGCGCTGAGGCCGGGGGCGGGAGGTTTAAGATGGGTGGATCAATCAATCAATATACTTATAAAGCGCGCTACTTAGCCAGGTCTTGAGGAGTCTTCTGAAGGTGAGGCGATCTTTTGTCTGCCGTAGGTGGGTGGGGAGGGTGTTCCAGGTCTTGGCAGCAAGGAATGAGAATGATCTGCCGCCGTAGGTCACACGTTGGATGCGGGGGACTGCGTCGATGGCGAGGTTGGCAGAGCGGAGCAGACGGGTGGGGGTGTAGAAGCTGAGTCGGTCGTTGAGGTAGGCTGGTCCAGTGTTGTAGAGGGCCTTGTGTGCGTGGGTGAGGATCTTGAACATGCTCTTCTTCTTGACGGGGAGCCAGTGAAGATCTGGCAGGTGGGGGGTGATGTGGTTGCGGCGAGGGATGTCGAGGATCAGTCGGGCGGAGGCGTTTTGAATGCGTTGCAGTCGTTGCAGGTGTTTGACCGGGATGGCTGCGTAGAGTGCATTGCTGTAGTCCAGCCTGCTGCTAACGAGGGCCCGGGTCACAGTTCTTCTTGTTCCGGTGGGAGTGTCAAAGAATAGGGTCAGGGCAGACGTGCCGGGAAGAGGAGTCTATATTAGATGTTAAGTGCTCTCATCTTTTGTTTGACTTTGCGTCACGAGTAGCGCTGACCCTGGACCTCACGAGTATAGTCCAAGAAGCCCATGATCGTATGATTTTCATATCAGAGTCATCGCTGTTTGCGTCCTTCGGCCAGGATAGAGTAGCAGTCTTTAAAGTTGAGAACCCGCATTATAAATGGTCGGGGAGCTGCTCCTGTTGGTGGTGTAGGGACAAGAGAATGGCTGGCCTGCTTGATTGCAAACCATGGGGAGAGGGCCCATGATTTCAGCCACTTCTCCAGGAAGTCCACAGTACAGCCCTGCTCCACTCCCTCTGGCAAGCCCACCAGGAGCAAGTTGTTGCGCCGGGACCTGTTCTCTGCATCTTCCGCCCGTTGGTGCAATTCCTGGGTGTGCGATTGGAGACGAGCGACCTACCCCTTAAGTTGCTGAACGTCATCTTCCACAGTGGAAATATAGGATTCGGTCTCTTTGATCCGGACCGTGACGTTTTTGGAGGTCGTGCCACATGAGGGTCATGTCCACTCGCACTTCTGCGATCTTGCCTTTTACAGAGGATTGTGAGGCGTGCTTAGCCTGTAGGATGGTGGACAGGTCCGCAGGCAGTGGGGGCTCCTTGTCCCAATTCTCCTAGTCACCCTCATATCTGTGGTGGCAAAATGGTTCATTTTGGTCTGGGTGGCAGGGCCCTTGGCCGGTCTGTCTCTGCCCATGATGCCACTCAACAGGGCAGGGGACCCTAAGAGTGTCCTCAGAAGCACTTCACAGCAGGGGGTCGGCAATCCACCCGAGAAGACCCATGATCAAAAGGGAGGCAGCCAAAGCAAAGGAGGAGGCCCACCCAAAACCCACCGCCGCTCGATACGTGCGGGCGACTCCACCACCCCAGGCAGGACTGCAGCCCGATGGCAAAGGAATAGAGCTCTGGACCAAGGCCGCAGCGAGGCTCCTGCATACAAGGCCCACAGGCTGCACCGGGCTTCACTCAAGAAGGGAAGCAGTGGAGGGGCCAGTGGGGGAGGGGTTCCCGTGGGCCTTGCGCTGCTCAATGTCAGCAGCCGATTCTACCTCTTCAGGCCTCAGACCCAGTTAGCGGCAATGCGGTGGGAGGCCGATCCGGGACCCAAGGCCAGGTCACAGCGAGGCAGGCCCCTGGACCCCAGCAGGTGCTGCAGACGCTGAACTGGGGGGGGGGGGCGGTGACGGAGGTCATTGCGTGGATCCTCACACTGCTCGGTCAATGCGGCTGAGTACCCCCGCTGCCAGCATCGCTCCGTTTGGAAGCAGTGGGGTAGAAATTGGGTTTCCAGGGCCAGGCCAGGGGGATCACCGCACCAATAGACCCTGTGACTGCCTAGGGCCAGGCAGCAGCATGCTGAGCGGGCAGGGGGGTCGTAGAGGGCCCCTACCATGGGCCACCTGTCGCTTGATGGATTCCGTCGGCACTACTCCACAAGCCTCCCACAATTAGGAGTCCAAAGTCAGCCTCAGGATGCCACCACCAAACACCGCCAGGACCCAGGGAAGCCGGCTCAATAGCTGCAGGGCTCAGGGGGGGACTCAGCCAGGCCAGATGACAGGCAACACCACTTGGGGGCCAGTCTCAGCCTCCAGCAGGTCGCCCGCGTGCATGCGAAGGGGGGCCCCACATAGCTATCCACAGACTCCCTCCAATGCTTGAACTCACCAGTCTGTAGGTCCACCGATTGCCTGGCCCCGAGTCACAGGGGTCGCTTCACGTTAGGCAGGACCCAGTTGCTGTCGCCCTCCAGCCCTCGTCGTGCAAGATGGCAGCCAATACCGCGGCAGCACAGCTGGGGGGCCAGGGCGCAGCCACAGCTGTTTCTGCAGGCACAGGCAGATAGACAACCCCATGTCAGGTGCACTCTCTCGAGCGCCGGTGGGCAGAACCAGGACCCGCGGCTCCACATGCGTGAGCACCCCCAGGCGAGGGAAGCAGGAGGACACAGGCAATACCCCAGAGTCAGCGGTTCGCCCCCGGCTACTCCAGCTCCAGAAGGGACCCTCCGCCTCTTCAGGCACTCGGGCGAGAGACTAGACAGCGCAGTCCAGAGGCGGCAGGCACCGTAGCGCAGGGCAAAGAGGCTGCCATTTTAGATGCGGATTCCGCCCGGCCGGTCAAAAGCTGCGGAGCACTGAGACGCAGAGCTTCTTGCGACCGGGGACACAGCTAGAGGTGCAGCGCAGAAGCGGTGATGAGTTTCAGGGCTAGATGGCCCGCAGGACGAGAGGATTATGAACAGATGCGGAGGTGTCCAGGAGCACTCTCAAGGTGTGTCCACCATCTTGGTTTGCTAGGCCACGCCCCCAGCCTTGCAGTAATTAATGTTTGGACTGTCATACCAGCAGATAAAGGAAGATCTAATACATTTTTATTGAACACAATACACTAACGCAAGCGTTTGCTACCGAGAGCAGCTGGGAGTGCAAATTAAGCTTATTGTCTGGCTCCAAGATTCCTGGACATGAAAATATGATTTATTGGCTCACAGAAAATGTACCATTGGGTTTACATTGGAATTTTTATGAGCAGTATCTTTACAACAGGGGAGTCTCCGCACTCATGGCAGAGACTCCACACATAAAAAGATAGGCAGTCATAAAGATACTACCTGTAAAATTCCTTCGTAAACTGCAAAAAATTGTAAACTAAAGTGTACGTTTACCTTTGTGATCCAGACCCACAAGGATGACTAGAAAAAGATAAAGAATGGAAAGAAAAACAGTAAAGCCTAAGTAAATATTGGCCGACCTGTTCTAGCACTGAAGTGTACTTCTTTTTTGGAGAGTCACAAGTTATAAGGAAAAATGCAGCCACTCAGTGCACAGGATCTACTGTATGAAGTTAGATTACTGATTCCCTCTTGCTATATGCTCTGGGGTGGAAGCAAAATGTGAACTACAGTTAAACAGACCAATGGATGAAGAGGACTGACCCACAGTGACATATTTATATAGGTATATATGTATATTTCTTAATACTGACCTAAAATGAGTTAGTTTAGGTCATGGCACATATAAACAACATAATGATGCAAATATTAACAAGAAATACGGGAACCATATATTTTTTGAACTTCATAACTACATATGCTTTGTACGTAATGCTATCCAAGCTATTAGTGTATAGTAATCATAGGTCAAATTTCATAAAAAGAAAAGTTGTAATGGAATCTTCTCTAAAACCTCTTGTTGATTCTCACACCTAATGATGAAACACATTTTATGGATGTACATAGCTCATCATAACATCATATGTCAGCCACATGTATAGTGTTCTGTGAAACTCACAAAACAGGAAGGTTCAAGGCTAAAGATCCTGCACTAGTCAAGATACCCTATCTGGGCAATATTTGTGGTTTTGTAGATTGTTGCAATGAGCCTGGGACATGACCTTCATGTGTCCCAAGGAAATGGCACGCATGCCACTTGGACTAATTGAACAAGGGATAACCCTGCACTCAGGTAAGTAAATTATATATGAATAGAATTTACTTATTGTCCATAATCACAAATATGAGAGGAAAACACAATAAATCAAGATCTTCCCAATTGAAGAAAACACTGATAGTTTTTGATTGTAGGTAAATAAATTATTTATTCTTGTTCCATTGACAAATTCTTAAAATTCAAGATCGCCGACGCATTTCGTCCTCATGCAGACTTTTTCAGAGCTTTGTTGTAGTCAAAAGAATTTCTTTAAATAAGATTTCTCAAGTGCGATCAAATCAAAATAGCGGAACAAATCAATGGGATATGTGTCTTCCGTGCATTCAAGACGTCGTCTGGTTCTGTGAAACTGTGGGATGCTCTTTAAATATAAAAATACATACATCTAAATAAGTGACAATCCTTTTTCGAGATGTTGAATTTCAGTTACTTAAGTTAGGTCTGATAGGTTGCGAAAGATATATATCTTATCAGTATATATTGTCAGGTACATTTTTTGAAATATATGTGTGACAATACTTGTTACAGTTTGTTATCATTTTATTTGCTATGTATGAGCATGTGGTATATTTTCTGTATTTTTAAATAGTTGACAATGATACACATTACATTTTGACATATGCTATTTAGGTGATATTTTAAATGTGCTTGTGCTGTTACCTCTCTGTGTCAAGTAACATTATTAGGTGCTGTGAAGAAGCACCTTTTCTGTAAAACATGTTGGTCCAATAGGAGCTGTTGTTAAATGGGTCATTACAGACCCAGTATTTGGGAATTTTTTAAAGACAAATATTGTTCCTCATCATGTTAGAGGCGACAAAAATGTTTTATTGTAGCTCATCAAAACGGAATGTTGTTACTATTATGTTGTGACAACATTTTTTAAAGTCATATTCCACTGAAACTAATTACATCATAGATGTATTCACGTCTGCATGGCAATTGCAACTGAATTTTGAATAACTGGGTTTCCTAATGGTGCCGATGTTGATGATGTTGGCTACACATTTGTTTTAGGGTCAAGGGCATATTTACCAGCCCAGCTCACATTAGATTTTTACATCAACATCTTTAGATATGTTGACAAATTGGGCCAGTTGTAGATAGTTCTTGGATTGTGATGACCTATTATTGAAGTTTTTGCCATTCGCTATTTGGTAATCACAAACAGCTATGTACAAATGTGTGTTTCACACATTTAGGGATTCCCAGTGCATCGCAAATCAACCTACTTCATTAATATTCATGAGGTAGGACTCGGTTTGCGACCCATTGGCAATTGCTAAAATCACAGGGATGGTGGGCTGGTGGGGTCAGCAGACCATCAATGTCTGTGATTCGTTTTGAATAAAACAATGGTTTTTTTCTGAAATTCATCCTCAAAGGGAAATGGGATGTGTTTCAAAATGAAACAATTTAAGTTTTCTTTTCATTTTTCAAGAGTAGGCAGTGCTGCATGAGACCGAGACAACTAACTGCTCTCAAAAACGTGTTTACGAACATTTACACAGGGGAAGAGGTCCCTTGGAGGCCCCTTCCTGTTTGTGAATGGGTTACCACCCATTTGAAGTAGGTGGTAAAATACAAAAGTTTTGCGACCGCATTTTGGTCACAAAACATTCACACATGCCACTGCGAGTCGCTATTAGGAAGGGATGCCCTTAAGACGCCCCTTCCTAATACCGAAGTGCAAACCCATTTTGTGATTTGGTAATATAATATCGAATCACAAAATAGAACTTTGTCCAAAAGGAAATGCAAATTGGGCTGTTTGTGACCTAAATAAAAGCTGTGCACATCTGGCCCATAGATGATTGTTTCCCAGCATTAAAATCTAGGGCCTCATTTATGAGGCTGTGTGTCACTTTTGCGCTGCCACCAGTGGGGTAAAAAATGTGCCTTGTGCCGTATTTACAAAGTGGCGCATCTACGTAGATGCGTCACTTTGTAAACCCCTGCGCCACATTATACCTACGCCAGGTGTAATGTATGCAGGGGGGGGGCGCATTGACGCAAGAAAGGGTCATGGAAGTGACGCTGTGTAATCTATGAGATTTCACTGCGCCACTTCTAGGACTCAAATGCGTCAAAAGACTGACGCAAGCCCTTTCACATGGGGCTTGCCCCATGTGAAAGGACACATTGCTGGAGTTGCGTCACTTTGCGCCTACAGATACGTCAGAAATACTGAGGTATCTGTAACTCCTTGTGACATGATGCGTCATACTGTTAATATGAGGCATCATTGGTGTCGCAAGGAGGGCGCAATGAAAAGTGACGCATCGCTGTTTTCACTCAGCGATGCCTCACTTTTCATAAATGAGGCCCCTAGTTTTTAAGATTGAATATTGTCTATAAGTGTGTTTTCATTGGTCTGTGATTCCAAAGTTTGGAGCAACTAGAAATAGTATTGTTTGCCTTTGTTTCATTTTGACAGCTGAGATTACAATTATTGCTGAGATTAAATTCCCTTCAGTTCATATATCTGATTACATGTATCTGGTGTGACTTTTGGCTTGCACAGTTTCATACAGGTATGTTTTTCACGGAAAGTGTAAGTCTAGGAAAGTGGTTGTAGGAAACTGAGTTTTTGGTTGACGAGGATGGGAATCCTTCTCAAGCAACAACCACAATCTCTACCAGTGTGAACCACAGAAGTCAATAAATTCTCTAGTAGTTTAGAACAAAAGCAGCCATGTTTAACTTGCAGGCAATGTGTGAAATGTTTATGCAACACTCAAACAGTAATAAAGTTAAAACATAAAACAAGAAAAAACTAAGGCCTAAAGATCTAAGTGACTAATACAGACATCTAGTAGCGCAAGAACTTGGCAAAGTAAAAAGTTATGGCCAACCACAAAGGAGTGGGGTTGGGATGCACAAAGTGGACTGGGCCAAGTCTTCGCTTACTTTCACACTTAGAAGAATTTTGGAAGACACATGGCTGAGAAGGTTCAACAGGACAAGGCAAGAGGTAATGTCTGAGGAGGAGGCATTGTTGGAAGGGAGCCGATGGACGAAGTTAGGGTGAAGATTCCTATATTCAGACCTTGCCTCTTTTTATGGAAGTCGAAATCTCCAGTGGGACAATGTTCCAGGCTGTAGCTAATGAGGGCTCCAAGAGGCTGGACACCCTTCTGAAGAGGAGCTGCTGAACAGGATTTGCTGCTGCAGAGAAGAACGAAGCGGGAGCTACTGCAAAGTAAGGACAACCGGTGATGCACAAACAGGTATTTCCCAATCTTCTGCCGGTTCGCAGAGCACTTTTTGATGGAAAATTTTCTAAGGCACCTGTATTGTTTTTGGCAGTTTGGGCACCTTTAGCTCCACTTTCAATGGCCCAGGACTGAATAGGATCACTTGGGGGCCAGGGCTCACTTCAGGCAGGGTCCAGGTGTGGGATCAAGGTTATTGTAGCTTTTTACGCCCTTGTAACTTAGAACAGGAGACCAGCTAACTAGCACTCGGAGTCACTCTGGTAGTACTTGGGTCAAACACCAAAGCAGGACTCAAGTCTCAGGGCAGTCCTCTGAGGGTACAATGCAGACTTCAATGGTACGACAGTCCTGTGGTAGCAGCAGGGCAATCTTCTGAAGTACAAAGCAGTCTTCAAGCAGCAGGGCAGCCCTCTGAAGTACAAGGCAGTCCTCATCGGGATCCTCTACAGGTCCAGGAATGAGCTTAAGAGTGGGTCTGAGGATCAAGCGTTATACCTGGTGCCAGCTTTAAAGTGGAAGAAACTTCTAGAGGTTCCCCCCACACATGGATCTGGAATCCCCTTTCTCCCTGCCCAGAATCCAAGTCATGACATTTTCACCTATGCCCAATCATAAGTTATCATTGATTCATTGTAATAGGGTAACCCAATGTTATCCTATGAGAAAGGTAGGCTCCACAATAGTGAAAAATACATTTAGTCATTTCTCACTACTAGTACACAACCAGGCTTTTATGTACAATGCACCATGCCCTATTGGCTATTTAGGGACTACCCTAGGGTGTCTTAAATGTATTAAAAAGGGAGCTATAGACCTGACAAACATTTTATTCTACAAGTTCGAATTTGCAGATTACAACTGCACACAGACTGCAATGGCAAATCTTTTAAAGGGCGACATAGGTGTGTGGCACAGTAAGTGATGCGGGCTCATCAGAGCATTTCATTTACAGGCCCTGTGTACACATGTTGTACCACTTTACTAAGCCTGATTCACAGAATCAGACCGTTTGTGACCAGAAAAAATGCATTTTGGTATGTATCAATCCCAAATTGCGAATTCATACCAATTTGGTATTAGGAAGGGGCATGTTTAGGGTGTTCCACCTCAAGCAAAGTAACTGAGGTTCTCTCATAGCGCATCCACTCACTCTTGATTCTCTGCATGGATTCAACCCCTTGTATGGAGCCCCACTAATGGTTCTAACTCAAGTCTGACATCTAATTCACTATCACCTAACTTCTCATACTTAAGTGCTGAGAGTTTATATCTTTTCTTTTCCCCTGTGTATTCACTTCACGATCAAACATGAACACAATATTATTTGTACTAAAGAGGTTTTTGTAATGATCAGTCTGATTGTTTTCCATGAACAAGCCATGTACTAAAACAGCAGACAACAGATTAGAATTTGATGTAAGAATATACACAGCTTGTTCCCTTTATTCTCTCTGTAACCCCTATTTATTGGTGTGATTGATATATTGCACCCTTTGTTTAGCTTACTTCTGCCATTGTCATTTGGTTTGTTATTCTCTTTCTGTAAAAAGTCAATAAAAACTACTTGAATAAAAAAAAGAGATCATGTAAAATATGTGTGCCACCTTGAGCTATTTAAATAAAGTACTAAGATATAATTTCTGAAACAGGAGCTGTCATTGTTCTTGTTATCAGATAGTATATATTATTGCTACTTAATAATGTAGAATGACTTCTATAAATGATGACTGCTTGTATTTCTCGTACATACACATGAAGCATATTTTAATAACATTAAAAATATTTTTCTTCTTAAATTTAAATTGAATGTAATTGTTATATGTGCGTTTCATATATTTGAGACTGATTTCCACGAGCACCTTCTGTTCCGTGATCGTGGAGATCACGCTCCATTCCCAGCATATTTCATTCTTATGTTGCAATGGCCACGTTCCTTTTGGAGTGTTGTTTTTCTAATGTACAGTGTCTGAGGGCAGTTAAGTTTGGTCTGCTATGATTATTATGTAGCTGCTTGCCAACTGAAGAAGATGGATTAAACTACCTCCTCCATCAATTGCCTTCTTCATCATTTTTATAAGGGAGTATTAATCTTTTCCCACATTGGCGACGACGGGGCACACACCTGCCCATACTCATTGAGAAATGAATTTAATTGGGAAAATTAAGCAGGACATGTTCTTTCGATTTTAGAGCCACTAATTAATTTACCAACTCCTTCAAACAGTTTAATGTGCATTCTTCACACTAATAAGCTCTAACTCTACGGATTCCGGCGCATGACGTTAGTGATGAGGACGCAGTGAGTAATGAAACCTTGGAACAATACAAGAGTGTTTTTTCAAATTTTATGTGAAGTGTGAGTGGTGCCGCTCATCATTTAAACTTCCTTACGCATGTTTATTGACTTTGCCTAGCGCTTTCCTTTATTTGCAATTAAGCGCTGTTGGTTCAGTTTCATAACATTATTAATATATCTACGTGTTTATGGAGTGTGGAAGACACGGATATTCGTCTGTTGAGCGAAGTGAGCATCCGCATGTAAACATTTTTGAAGTTGATGCAGTTACCTTTGTTTCGGTGGCAATTCTGCAGTGAGTGACACGTTATGTTCTGCATCCTTTGAACTTCGGAGCGTGGAGCATGCACCTTTGCGGAGCGGCATTTCCTTTGTTGTTTTCATGCACGCCGAGCATAGCAGATAGAGTGTTCTGCTACTGAAGTTACGTCTGAAGACTCACTGTTCTTTCATCTGCTCCTGTGCACGCCGTGCATAAGAAACAGAGTGCCATCACACATCGCTAGCGAGCGTGCCTCCATTTTGTTGAAGTTCAACACCGGTTGCTGGTTTTATTTTCATGTACGCGAATGTTATTTATTTAAGCAATTGCTTATTGGCACCATTATTTATTTATTTATCACAAGAATTATTCCTTTTCATCCATTTATGAAACAAACTCTAAAGAGAAGGAAATTAACGATAATGCACATGCTGGATGTCGTAAGGTACTACAGTTTTGATTTATTATTTTTTGCTAAACAAGACTATAGAATAATATGGCTGAGATACCCGCCACCCCCTCTCAACACAATCCCCAAAAGGAGGGAAACCGGAAACAGTTCTTAAAGTTTTTGGATGTGGGATGGAGTGACCATCCCGGCCGTATTTATTAAAACAAAATTAAAACATTAAACGTTTTCATGTTATGTACAATTTCATTATCACATTACGATGTTTGGCTAACCTTAACATAATCTCTAATACAGAGGTTCTCCTAGCCGAACTAGCATCCTACAAAACATTCTCTAAGAACACTGAAATTGTACATCCTAACGTTTAAGGGCCAACGGCAAGGTCATAACCGGTGTCAAGATCCCTAACCAGACTTACCCCTCCCACTTGGGAGGGGCGACAGCACAGAGGCTTACCTCAAGTGCAACTACTAACAATTTCCCTTGACTTGACGGGGGCCCTTAAGACTCGACGCCATTTAAAGGTCGTTCGAACACTTGTGTGTGGTATCTAGAAGGTATCGTTGACCTCTCCCCACCCCACACAACTTACCGCATCTGCCGTCGCAGATGACCCTGGCCCCGGGAAATTCCCCAGGAGGGGGCTGTAACCCCTCCTACAAAGGAAGGGGCCTTGACCGCCTTTCCTTTACTTCCGGCGACCCGCCCTTAGACGGGACCGCCTCCCCACTGAGGGGCCAATGGCCACCTCTCCCGAGCGCTCCCATCCGTGTTGGGTGACGCCCACTCATAGGGATCTACCAATTAGTGCTCACCGATCATGACCTTACCGCCTACCAAAAATAAATACGACAATTCTGAAACCTATGAAAACATTGGTCACTACGACCGAAAGAGCCTGCTAGAAATGCAACACTACATCAACTCATTTTAATCGTAACAACCTAGACTGTATTCACCATACTTTATTATGATTAACCACAAACTGATACTGTCACAGCCTGTAAACGAAATGGAAAAACCAACTTATAACTTCACTTTATTGCACAACAACTTGCTGTCCTCAGGGGCTGGTGGGTGGGTCAAAATTGGCTCTTCGTTCCGTCCCGAGCTCACGTGTAGCGAGGGGGTGCAGCTTCGGAGCACAAGAACAAGAGGACGTCTTCTGGTCTTGCGCCTTCTTTTATCCGTCTTCAGGGTGGGCGAAAAACCCGCCCCTGCCCGCCCCGAGGGCGTGGCCGGCTGCGTCGGTGTCTAGGCCAGCCCATTCTAGGGCGGGAAAAAGCGCGCCCCGGCTACGCCGCTTCGGGCATACCAGCCGAGACGCGCCTCCCGCCCAAAAATGGCTTCCCGGGGGGATCGAGGCACTCAGCCATACGTTCGGGGGGACCGAGTGGTCGCCCCTTTCCATATGGCTGAGATACCCGCCACCCCCTCTCAACACAATCCCCAAAAGGAGGGAAACCGGAAACAGTTCTTAAAGTTTTTGGATGTGGGATGGAGTGACCATCCCGGCCGTATTTATTAAAACAAAATTAAAACATTAAACGTTTTCATGTTATGTACAATTTCATTATCACATTACGATGTTTGGCTAACCTTAACATAATCTCTAATACAGAGGTTCTCCTAGCCGAACTAGCATCCTACAAAACATTCTCTAAGAACACTGAAATTGTACATCCTAACGTTTAAGGGCCAACGGCAAGGTCATAACCGGTGTCAAGATCCCTAACCAGACTTACCCCTCCCACTTGGGAGGGGCGACAGCACAGAGGCTTACCTCAAGTGCAACTACTAACAATTTCCCTTGACTTGACGGGGGCCCTTAAGACTCGACGCCATTTAAAGGTCGTTCGAACACTTGTGTGTGGTATCTAGAAGGTATCGTTGACCTCTCCCCACCCCACACAACTTACCGCATCTGCCGTCGCAGATGACCCTGGCCCCGGGAAATTCCCCAGGAGGGGGCTGTAACCCCTCCTACAAAGGAAGGGGCCTTGACCGCCTTTCCTTTACTTCCGGCGACCCGCCCTTAGACGGGACCGCCTCCCCACTGAGGGGCCAATGGCCACCTCTCCCGAGCGCTCCCATCCGTGTTGGGTGACGCCCACTCATAGGGATCTACCAATTAGTGCTCACCGATCATGACCTTACCGCCACAGGTCCGGATAGTTGACCGGCTATCCGGACCCCCCACAAAACTCCTACCTAAAGGTCATGTTCCAAAGATTTTAACCAGGCTAGGAAGTCTCCTATGAGTAACTCATTCCCCGCCCTCGACAAATGCACACCATCCCCCAGATACATACTGTCATCATTAATACCATTATGCGAGATCGAATGCAATGCCTTGGAACGGAACAACCTACTCACTTTGTTATTCAATTTTCTAACAGAATGATTCAAAGCAGGGATCGAGATAGCCCCCCGCCACACTTTTCGTGGGATCATATGAGACCATGCGATTAGGCACCCCGGAACTCTCCTCGCTAACCAACTTACCGTGGAAAGCATAGCCTCCAGGAGAAGTCGTCTACCGGTGGTGACCAGATCATTGCCCCCCAAATGCACTATGACTATGGACGGCGGTGACCTCATCCGCTCTAACAAGCCCTCAAAAAATTCCTGAAACTGGTCAATACAGAGACCGCCCCTTCCGTAGAAGGACACTCTGTACCCGTATTCCTCAGGTACGTGAACCATGTCACCTGCTTTGAATACGTCTGCAGCCCGTCTCACGTATGAGTGGCCCACGACCCAAACCTCCTTCCTCACAGCCGGTGACGTGCGACCGCTGACCTGGTGTTGGGTCGACTGCTCAGTCTGCCCTGCCGCGTAGGCTTGCGCAACTGAAAACAAACAAAGACAAGAGGCGTGAGTACAAGATTACAGTTTCACAACATGTGCAATCGCACGTACCTCTTATAACAATTGGAGGACCAGCGCCCCACACGTTTCACTTGTTCTACATTAAGACCTCTGGCTGTAGCTTCAGTGGCAGCCCCTATACGAAAGGAGTGGGTCCCAAATTCGCCCGGGTCCAAGCCCGCTGCGGCAATGGCCATTGCAAGCACCCGTTGAAACTGAAACCTCGTCAGCGGGGTGGCGTCTGCATGCCTCAACAATGTCCCTCCCCATGATGCCACCCTTCGTGCTAGGTAATCTTCTAAGCACTGTACCGGACACATGGATGAGTCGGGGTTCCTGCGGATGATCGTGCAGTCCCCTCTCCCATCTTGGTCAGTCTTGGACCTGAGAAAGGAGACAATCATCGCGTCACCCCTGATCTGGACATGCTCCCTGCACAAGCCCCCCGTCACGTCCCGTTTGTTCCTTGCAACCAGCTCACTAACTCTCATAGCCCCGTGAAATGCCAGCGTAAATGCAGTCCGGAACAAACAGGTCTCGAACGGGGACGAGCATGTGTTCGGGAGCGTGACCAGTAACTGGGACAACCTGTCTAGACCTATCGGTCGTCGTACATCTACTCTGCGACCCTCTAGACGTTGCCACCCACGTAGCGCTTTTTGTACCGTGAAAGACGCTGTTGGGTCCAGGATGCCATGGGCCCTGGCAACAAAGGAAATGGCGGCACGATGCCTTTGGGCCGTAGCCACCGATTTCCCAGCCCTACGTAAGGACATCAGAAAAAGTACTACCAACTCCTCCTGACCCCAAAGTCCTCCTCTCTCTGCCCCCAAAAAGGCTAAATAGGCCTGGAACGCCCCTTCATATGCCTTCCTTGTCCTGGGTGCTAGACTCTCTCCCACGAGGTGACGAAGTTCGGGGCACCGAGAGACCAGAGAGCTTCGGGGAAGGGTGCCGGCTCCGGGTCCGCTGAAGGAAGGAAACCCGAGAAAGCCTGCATGTGAAAACGAGACAGTGCATCAGCAGCCTGATTCATCACCCCTGGGACATGTTTTGCTCTGAATACTACGTTCAGTTGCATACACAGTAAGACAATTTCTTTGAGGAGCCTCAAAATCAACTTACAACGGGCTGCCTGACTATTGATGCATTCTACCACGGTCATATTATCGGACCAGAACACAACAGAATGATCTCTGAACCCTTCTGGCCAGGTTCTCAGGGCCACCAGAATGGGAAATAGTTCGAGGAAAGCGATGTTACTTGTCAGCCCCTTCTCGTGCCACCATAGGGGCCACTTTTGTGCCGACCATTTCGTGCCGAAGATGGCGCCAAAACCTACGCTTCCTGCTGAATCTGTCCATAGCCCAAGCTCTTCAGAGGAGACGGCTGGCTTGTTCCAGACGACCCGGCCATTGAAGTCCGCCAAGAATGCTAACCAAATCCGCATGTCCTGGCGGACCTCGGCCGATAACCTTGTGCGATGATGACCCTCCTTTAAGCCAACCATTGCTTGGGCAATTGAGCGGGAAAAGGGGCGAGCCATTGGTATCACCCTCAAGGCAAAGTTCAACTTTCCCACTAACTGTTGCAACTGATGCAGTGTAACTTTGGATGCCTTTAAACATACTTGGAGGGCTGCCCTGAATTTCGACACTTTGCTAGCTGGTAAACGGAAGCACCCCTCCCTTGAGTCCAACTCGATCCCCAAAAACTCGAGGCAAGTCGTGGGACCCATAGTTTTACCTGGTGCCAACGGCACGCCAAGATGATCCATTAACACACAGAATTCAGCTAAGGCCCGGGCACATTCGGGAGTACCGGCGGGGCCAAGGAACAGAAAATCGTCAAGGTAGTGCATTACATTTCGGAAACCCGTTTTCTTAGTGAACACCCATTGCAGGAAAGTACTGAATTTCTCAAAGTAAGCACATGATATAGAGCATCCCATTGGCATACACCTATCCATGTAAAATGACCCCTGGAACCCGAATCCCAGAAGACGCTGATCGTCTGGGTGTACCGGAAGCAACCGGAACGCTGACTCGATATCAGATTTCGCCATCAACGTCCCGTGCCCCAGGCGATTCAAGATGGCTACCGCCTCATCAAAAGATGCGTATCGCACCGAACAAACTTCTGGCTCAATTGCGTCGTTCACCGAAAGACCATATGGAGCAGATAGATTATGAATCAAACGAAACTCACCCGGGTCTTTCTTGGGGACCACCCCTAACGGAGAACAAACGAAATCCGGTACCGGGGGCTCACTAAACGGGCCGGCGACCCGTCCCCGGCTAACCTCTTTCTGAATTTTTTCTTGCACTACAGATGCATGTTGTAAAACGGAAAGTTGATTTTTGCACATCCCTACACCCTGAAAGTCCCCTACCGGGATGCGGAAACCATGTGTAAAACCGTTCCGCAGCACCCCGGCAGAAGTACGATCCGGGTATTCGCTGAGCCAGGGAATCATTGCCAAGGTATCAATCGGGGTTGGTAAAGGCGCCCCTCGGCCTAGTTTAGACCTGTTTGGCGCCTCCCTTACCCCCATTCTCACTCGTTCTGGCTCTGCACGATGACTCAGGATGGGACGACCCACACGTACTACACTCATGTTTGAATTTACACGATCCCGGAGGCCTGGTACACTTCCCCTTGTTAAAATTAAAACAGAAACCCTTTCTACCTGTATTGCCTGCGGGCCTCGACTGGTCGTCGGTGCTCGTACTTGGTCGAAAGGGCGTCCCCACATTTTGGCGGGAGTAATCAACAACAGTGCTCCCGACCAATGGCATTCTTAACATTCCCGATTCTTTCATTTTATCCCATGTTAAAGAATCGTAACAATCCCAAGTCAAACTCTTGTTATGTTCCTTTTCTTTCCTGAACAAATTGTCATAACAAAACCAATGGTTACCTTGATACGCTGTCGAGTAACCCATAATTCGTGATTGATAAACGGGAAACTCAGGAAGCAACTCGGGCCTACGTTCCCCCAAAATTGATGTGAAAATACCCCATGCATTGCCCCAGTTGCCAATGTTCTCATTGACCTTAAAGGCGGCCATCTTTGCGCGCCAAACACTCGGATGCATTAAGTCCTTCTGACTTTTTACATGCTCCACATCATAATGATCAACAAGCAGGGAAAAAATATTCACGTACTCCCCCGCCCAGATCTTTTCTTTTATAGCTAAAGGCACATGCTGTCCCAATCTCTCTCTACGAGAGGGTGCTGACTCGTCCCTTGCAATCGGCAATGGCCGCTTACCTGCACCGGACGCAGCTTCTGCCGATTGCGACTTGTCTATCCCCGCCAACGGCGTAGCCACTCTAGCTGCCTCTTTCTTCTCACGAAGCCCTTTTATCAGCGCCTGTGCTTCGGCAGCCGTGGCGCCATCACTACTATCCCCCAACCATGCTGCTAGCTGTGCTGCCAGCTCGGGGGGCATGTCTTCCTTGGATGTCGGGGTGACGACAACGGGGATTGGATTCCCCTCCATCGGTACTGGGGTCGGCGCCTCGAGCGGGGCAGAGGGAACCGGGACGGCCCCACCGGCTGGAACCTTTCTCGGCCTCTTAGGTCTCCCTCCAGCCGGCGGGGTGCCCGAACCCTCCTCCCCATCTCGCTCCGCCAACCGTTTCTTTATGTCGGACACTTCTTTGCAAAGGGCCCGCACCATCTGTTCGGTCGTCATTCTTTTTGCGCCTTTCTTGGGCATCTCTCCGAGGAAGTATCTAGAAGACAAAGAAAAAGATCAAAACGCTCAAAATTGGCTCTTCGTTCCGTCCCGAGCTCACGTGTAGCGAGGGGGTGCAGCTTCGGAGCACAAGAACAAGAGGACGTCTTCTGGTCTTGCGCCTTCTTTTATCCGTCTTCAGGGTGGGCGAAAAACCCGCCCCTGCCCGCCCCGAGGGCGTGGCCGGCTGCGTCGGTGTCTAGGCCAGCCCATTCTAGGGCGGGAAAAAGCGCGCCCCGGCTACGCCGCTTCGGGCATACCAGCCGAGACGCGCCTCCCGCCCAAAAATGGCTTCCCGGGGGGATCGAGGCACTCAGCCATACGTTCGGGGGGACCGAGTGGTCGCCCCTTTCCAAAATGTCTTCAAGCAGTTTTATTTATTATCATAACATTTTAACCTACATTTAATCTACTCATAAGTATATTGTAATAACTTGTGATTAAATTTGTAATTGTTTTTTTCCTTTGATCAACATGTCGGGCATTGTTCCACCTCCTTCTTTCCTCAAATCATCTGGTGAGCCTCCAATGTCGTGGGAGGTGTGGGAACCTGTTTTTCTTGCCTATATTGAGGTCTTAGAAGGAGATGATTGCATCCCTGAAAGGAAATCGTCATTATTAAAACATTGTTTAGGAGGTTTTGGATTAAAAGAGTTCAAACCCTTACCTGCTTTAATTAATCCTGGGAGAATTAATGTTTACTAATATGCTTCTTCACAACTCAACCTGTGTTTGGGGAAAAAGAAAAATGTTGTCATGGAAAGCTTCATATTCTATACACGCTAACAAAAAATTATGAATCTATTGAAGACTATGTGTCAGCGTTAAGGTCTCTTGCTGCTTCTTGTGCTTTCGAACATATTTCATATGAACAAGTATTGAGAGATCAAATTTTAATGCAAACCAATAGCAAAAAAATTCAGGAAAAATTGTGCTCCACCTCGGATTTATCATTAAACGCTGCTATTGATATTGTGAAATCCATCGAACATTCAGAGAAATTTGTAAAAGAAATTAGAGGAAATGAAAAAACGGATGTATTTATCATCAACAGAGAATCCAATTTTTCAGATAAGCACAAAAAGACCTTTAATCAAAAGACTAAACCTTTGAAAAAAATCACAGCAAATACAAAAACCCGAATGCAAAAGTTGAAAGACGCAATCCACCACTTCTTTGTTTCAGATGTGGTAGTGATAGCCACTTAGCAAACTTTAAAGGCTGTCCTGCTTTTGAAAAAGTCTGTTCTAAGTGCAATAAGAAAGGACATTTCAACAAGTTCTGCAAAGCCAATCCTAGGAAGGTCAATTACATACAATGTGTAAATGATGATAACATTCCCTATGACAGTGATGAAAATGAGATTAATACTGTGATCAATGTTTGCAGTGATGATGGTGTTTCAAAATTATTTTCTTCTTGTGTCATTAATGTTGATGGAACCAATATAAGATTCCTATTTGATTATTCTTGTGCTTGGTATTCCATCATTTCTTCAAAGGTTTTTTATGAAAATTGGCCCAACAGACCTTTTTCATCCTGATGTGTCTCCTTGGGGTTATACTGGACACAAGATTGACTTAATAGGTTATTTTTCTGCAGATATCAAATTCTCGGGCCATCATACCTTCAGCAAAATCTATGTTGTAAAATCAGGGAAGACTCTTCTTGGGTGGCCACACCAATATGAATTGGGTATCAAAATTGATCCCAGAGCCAACCCACCCGTTTTTGCAATTGATTCCCTCAACCAGCATGAACCTATCTCTTCTAATATTTTAATCAAAGCATTTCCAGGGGTGTTCAGTGATAAACTTGGGAAATATCAAGAGTTTGGGCATGTTCAGTATCAGTATATAAAGCTTTATTCGATTTTCGTAAAATCATAAAAGCACAACACATACATTTAAATGTCACAATTAATAAAAGCTTACGTATGCCTTTTACAGTTAAAAAACAGCAATCCTAATAATCAAGTCATTAAAAATTCATTCAAATACAATACAATATGAAATGCAATTTGTACTGTCCAACACAATAAGCATAGAGGGACCCAAGTAAAAAATTTTTACCGCATGGTTTTCCGCAGCAACATGACAGATCTTAAAAAACAAGATACCGCAAAAATCACGTGCTCGTCTTCAAGTTTTAACAATCTTAAGAAGGCAAGCCTACAATTTCTTGCACCCCAACGGTTTAAAAGAGGTTTTAGGTAGAATTTTCTGGGGCTGGAATAGAAAGTGCAAAAAAACATTAAATGTAAATTAGATTGGAATGCGGTATTGTCACACGAGCAGGACAGTTTAGAGGAAGACCAGTTATTCATCTCCGGTACAGATACCATACGAAAGAAAATCCCAAGGCGAAGACGGGACAGAAGCATTCTGTGGTACGGGCTGGGATCCACTTTTAGATACATTTGCATGCCTTCGTTGGGAGTGACTTCTTGAAAGTTTAAGATGGTTTGTTTATTCTTTTCAACGTTCCATCTCAAAGTTTCCAGATGGGTGGTCAGTGTTTTTTTGAGAACTGATCTAGATACGCCCTCCAGGGTTCTAGGTTTTACATAATAATCTGGGAGGCCTATCTCACTAAGTACAGATCTTACGTACGACAACCATCGGAAATTTGCAACCCCATCTAGGGCCAGGCAATCCTCCAAGAGGTCCCTGTTAAAACTGGCTTCCCTTGTTGTCCATACCTTGTGCCATAAGAGAATTGGGGCCATCTTAATTATGTCGCTCAAGTGCTTAACTCCAGTCTCTATGTGCGTCATGAATGAAGATGAGGTTTTTGGTACACCTAGAAGATAACTAATGAATTGGTTCTCACAGCCCTGCAAAGATTGATCCTTCTCGATGCCCCAAAGTCCCGCCCCGTAGGTGGCTGTGGACACACACTTCACCTGGTATATTTGTACCAGTTCTTTGATGGGTGTACCACCCACTCTGTTAGTAAAAGCGCGTAAAGCGCCTATGGTATGAATGAAGGCCAGTTTCCTTGCTTCGATCGCCTGCTTCCAGCGGCATCTCCTGTCAAACAGTATGCCCAAGTAGCAGAACTCATCTACAGTGGGTATATTCTGTTTGTCCAGGGACACATTACATGGCGCCCTCCTGCGCTTGTTGGTGCATGGCATGGTGTAAGTTTTCGAAATGTTCACTTTCAGCCCTCAATCCTGCATAAAACCTGCAAATTTAGGTACCGCCCTTTGCAGTCCCACTTGGGTCCGGGACATTATAGCCGCGTCATTGGCATACAAGAGGATTGGCACCGGTGAACCTTTCACGGTAGGGTAATCATTTTGAGAGAGAGAGAGGTATTGGCCCACTGAATTTATATAGTAAGTAAATAGCCTGGGGGCCAGGATACACCCTTGTTTAACCCCTCTTGACAGGTCAAATTTGTTGGTACATTCGCCCTGCTTGCCATATCTCACTCTTGCCCCACAGTTATGATACAGCTCTCTAATGAAGGTTATTAAGCGTGCGTCAATGCCCATCTCGGCCAATGTTGACCATAAAAGGGTATGGTCCACGCAATCAAAAGCAGAACTTAAATCAACAAAAGTTATAAAAAGTGACCCATCTCTAGCCTGCGTGTATTTAGCACATAAAAGGGCCAGGTTTAGACACTGCTCAGCAGTCCCTATGCCCTTCCTGAATCCATATTGGAAGTGTGAGACTACGTTGTGCTCTTCCTCCCACTCCTGAAGTCTCTTTAAAATAATCCTCCCTGCTAATTTCATGAGGCCATCCAGTAAGGATATTGGCCTATAGCAGGTCGGGTCGTCACGCCTGCCCTTTTTGAAAATGGGGACCACTATTGCATCCGGCCAAGTTTCTATAAACCCCTTTTGATTGCCCTTATTCAGCACATTTGTGAGCAGAGGGGCCCAGAAGTCTGGTTCGGCTTTGTACACATCTACCGGGGTACGGTCTGGCCCTGGTGCTTTGCCTGATGCACTGTCCCTAATTGCATCCTGCATTTCCCCTACTGAAAAAGTTACATCAATCGGGAATGGGCGGACTGGGGGATAGGTGTCCCTCCTACTATCTGTGGTTTGTGGAACGGTTGGAATCAGCCCTATCGGAATAATAGTGTCAAATGGCTTTGTGTCCATGTATAATTGCCTAAAGTGTGTAAGCTATCTGTCACCTGTTATTGCCAAATCTATTTTATTACCACTATGATTCGGTTGGTACAAAGATTTGACATGTTATTAAATTACACGAAAATTCCACACCCATTCGTCACAAAGTAAGGAATGTTCCTTTGTCTTACAGGCACAAATTGAAAGAAATGCTATGAGGGCATCATAGAACCTATATCTTCAGGCGAACTCAGGTTATGTGTAGAATTGCGCAGCTTAAACTGTGCCATTTGGGTTGATGTTCATCCCCTTCCTAACTTACATGAAATGGTTTCCACTCTGGCAGATGCAAACGTTTTTTCTTGTATTGACTTAGCAAGTGCATACCACCAAGTTGTCCTGTCTGAAGACTCTAAACATTTACAGCATTCATCACTCCTGAAGGTCTTTTTAGGTATTGCTGTATGCCATTTGGTTTGGCAAGCTCTGCTTCAGTCTTCCAGAGATTAATGAAAGGAACTCTGGAGGGATTACCTTGTGCTATTGCCTTCCAGGACGACATTTTAGTGTATGGTAAGGATGATGATGATCATGATCGTAATTTATACAATGTCATAACAGCTTTATCTGAAAAAGGTCTTACACTTCGCTTAGACGAGTGCAAAATTAAAGCAAAAGAAGTGGAATATTTAGGACACACAATCAGTGGGGAGGGCATCTAACCTAACCAAAAACATATTGACAGTATCATTAATGCCCTATTATCTTCTTCAAAAGAACAGTTAATTGCTTTCCTCGGGTTAATTGCATTTTATGCAAAGTTAATTCCTAAATATTCTGCTAAAGTTTATCCTTGTAGGTGTTTGCTTAAAAAAAATGTAAAATTTGTATGATCAAGTGAAACGTCTGAAGCATTCTAAAACCTTAAGAATTGTTTTGTTGATGCTCCATGTTTAAAACCTTTTATTCCTGGAAAAAAATGTATGGTTATGGTAGATGCTAGCAATTTAGGGCTTGGTGGTGTTTTGTTACAAAAAGACATTGTAATGAATGGATCGTAGCCTATGCTTCTAGAGCTTTAAGAGCTTAAGAGAAAAACTATTCTGTTATTGAAAGAGAATTACTTGCTTGTGTATGTGGTGCAGAACATTTCAGAAGTGTCTTGTAAGCACCGAGTTCATCATCAAAACTGACCATAAACCACTTGTATTTTTAATGTCTCCTGGTGGTGGTAGATCTATGTCTTCATGGTAAGCCAGACTATCCACAAGACTACAATCTTTCCGTTTTAACATAGAGTATGTTCAAGGGAAGGCAAATATGCATGCAGACTGTATGTCTAGGTTACCTATTACTAATGAAGAATTTCATCAAGATGATGATTTTGAAGTAGCTTTTACTACACATGATGTGAATTTAATACATGGTGGGAAACATGCCCTTTGCGAGGATATTTGGACTTCAGAAATGGAAAAGGATGTTGAATTAAATACTGTTGAGAAATACATTGTGCAAGGTTGGCCGGAATGAAGGAAATTATCTGGTGAAATGATGAGCTTTACTAAGATCCAGAATGAGTTAGCTACTGAAAATGGGTTAGTTTTAAGAGAGGATAAAATAATTCCACCTCTTGCTTTGAGAAATACTATTATGGAGTTAGGTCATGAGGGACATATTGGGATTTCCTTTACTAGAAGACGTATCAGGGAAGGGTTTTGGTGGCCTGGAATTGATTCATCGGTTGAACATTTTGTACGCCAGTGCACTGATTGTTTAAATAGTGATAAGTCGGCTGTACCTTTGCGCGTAGAATCTCATCCTGTTGATTTTCCTGTTGGTCCATGGAGGAAATTGGGTCTAGATATCATTGGTCCATTCTACGTTCTTCCCAAAGATGAATCCTTTGGTATTGTTTTAATTGACTATTTCTCAAAGTGGCCTGAGGTCAAGATGGTCAGAGAGGTAAATTCACAAAGTGTGATTGAGTTTCTGGATAATATATTTTGCAGAGAATGGATTCCTCAAGAAATTGTTATGGACAATTGGCCTCAATTCATTAGTAAGGAGATGGAGTAATTTTTTGGAAAATATGGCATAACCCATAGGAAGATAGCTATGTTCCATCCAGAGGCCAATGGTCAAGTTGAACGTTTTAACCTTGTTGTAAATGAAGCTATCCAACTATCCATAATGGGAGGTCTTAATTGGCGTAATGCTCTGCAATCCATGTTACTAGCATATAGGATTTATCCTAATTCAGTCACTTTAGCAAGTCATTTTGAACTTTTGAGGGGACGCAAACCAAGCACGTGTTTAGTTCCGTGGTGGCTTAAAAAATGTTTGAGTGGTGATAAATTGGCTGCTATTGAATGTGATGTAGTTAAACAGAGCATTAAGATATACAAAGAAAAAATTAAACAACTTATGGATGCAAAAAAAGGTTATGGAAGCAAACAAAAAATTGTTATTGGTGATCTTGCTCGTGTAGGAAGAAAAGAAAATGTTCATAAAGATTCTCAATGCTGGTCAGAACCAAAGAAAATGATTGAAGTGTTCAAAAATGCAGTGAGAATAGAAGGAGGAAGTGTTTGGAACCTGAACAGGATTTCTCTGTTCAAGGGGGATTCTAATTTTCATTCACTTAAGAATACCAGCAAAGATGTTTGTTTACGTGATGCTCACAATAATTTTTCTTCCAAGCAGAGTCCAGGTTGCTCACATTGGCACAGTGATTTTTCCAGTAGGAAACGTGAACATTATCTTCCTGAGAGATTCAAAGGATTCAAAGACTATGTCATGAATTAGCATTTAAAAATAATAATAATAATAAAAGGGGGAGGATGTGTTACATATGCGTTTCACATATTTGAGCGTGATTTCCACGAGCACCTTCTGTTCCATGCTCGTGGAGATCACGCACCATTCTAAGCATATTTCATTCTTGTGTTGCAATGGTCACATCCCTTTTGGAGTGCTGTTTTTCGAATGTACAGTGTCTGAGGGCAGTTACCCTCGGTCTGCTTTGATTATTATGTAACTGCTTGCCGAATGAAGAAGATGGATTAAGCTACCTTCTCCATCAATTGCCTTCTTCATAATTTTTTTAAGTGAGTATTTATCTTACAGTAATAGTGAACATAGATTAATGGGCCAGCATTATGGAGAGATTTCAAATATAACATTGTTTTGGCTTCAAAAGCTTTGTAGCACCTAAGTCCAATTTGTATGTAGTGCTAACAAGAAGTGTTATTTACACAAAGCAAAAGGCTTACTTTACTTAAAGTGGACTTATATGTTTTGAATTGATTTCATACCTAAGCAGTATTTTGATGAGACCTTGTATTGTTTCTGAATGTTGCTGGTGTAGTTAGACAAATGCAGGTTTATTTAATGTTGAAACTAAAGTAAGTCAAGTTAATTTGTTATGTAAAACATTAATGGCTTTACAGGTATGATTTATGGGTCACCAGGAGTCTCAGCTGCAAACCCTGGCATGTTCCTTCTGACCCCTGGCACTTCGTTTGGGGCTCCTGTCCTCAGTTGTGGAAAAATCAATACCAAAAACACAGATGCTTCTCCTACTTTTCGTCGGGCTCTAATTAGTTTTTTTCTGACCATTTCTTATAACACTAATGCTGAATAGTTAGAAATGGGAACTTCGCTGGCAACCTAGGTAAGTAAAATGAAATGATTTTAATGTAAGTTGTGCACATACATTAAAGTGAGAGTGTGTTTGTGTGAGCATGTGTATCTGTGTGCCTGAGCATTTGTGTGTCTGTGATTGTGAAAGTGAGTGAGTGATTTGTAGTGAGTGAGAATGAATGAGCTAGGGTGTCAATTTATGAGTATGAGTAAGCCAGAGAGGGTGCGAATTTGAAAGAGAGTAAAAGTGATTGACAATAAATCGGAATGGCTGTGAGAGAGAGTATTATAGAGTGTGAGAATGTGTGAGTTAATACGAGAGTTAGTGACAGTGACAAAGTGTAAATATGAGTGAGATGAGACCAAGCATCAGAGTGATTGACAATAAGTGAGAAGGAATGAGACTAAGCATGAGTGCAAGTCAGTGCGACTAAGTGAGTATAAATGGTTGAGTGAGAGCAAGACTGAGTGCATAAGAGAGAGAAAATAGGTGAGTGCAAATGAGTGGGAATGAGTGAGTGGGAGTTAGTCAGAATTATGCCTGGGTGAAATTTTATTTACACCCGAGTAATTTGGGTAATTTCTTGTTTCTATTTTGACACAAAATTACCAAAAAATACTGGATTATACCATTCAGGTACTTATGAGTAATTTGGCACAAATTACTGCAGAAGCAAAGAAACAACAAACTCAGTGAGGATGAATGGCTTCTGGCTTCTGCTGTTCATATTCTGTTGTATGTAGAGCTATTTTCTTTCAACAAAATGGTTCCTCAGGTCCAATTTTATTGCAAAAATTTGCATTACGTTTTGGGTTATGCTCCTCATGTATTTCCAAGAAACGTCACATCATTTTTCTGCAATTACACATGATTACGCTATGGCAAATTACTCCATTTATGACCACCCTTGGTGAGAATGAATGTAACCGTGTGTGAATGAGAATGTGTTGTGTTGCTTTATTTCCAAATCTGCTTTTGGATATACTCAAGGTATTTCTTGACTTGCAGAGGCACTCATAGCAAAATGCTGCCACTGGCATAACAGAGGCAATACTACCATTTGGGTAACTGAGGGAAATTGGGTTAGTAGTTGAAGTGGGTAAGTTCTATTATTTATGTATTTAATCACTTGCATTTAGGCTTTTTTATTTTAGTTTCAGTAGAGGATTTGAGGTTCTTAAACACTTGGAGGGCAAGTGCCATTTTAGCTGCAGTTTCCACTTTAGTTTGCCTATCTTCACTGCAGATCACAGTCAGTATTACTGTCATTTTTCACAGAACTTGTGCAAGTGATATTTATTTCTAAACACACTTTAGCCTTTACTGTTACATTATCAGGCAACACAAGTCTCCTACATCATCTCGATAAGTACATCTCAAGTTCTTAGATGCAGACACTTAAAGTAAATATAAGCTAAACATGATGCAAATGCATAGGGACTTTTTACATAGGTGACATACATTGCATTCCACTGCTTTAGGTTGGTTAGACCAAAATCGCCATTTGGTTATACAATGGTCAGTCCTATATAAGCCCCAAGAATAGACCACTTAAGAGAGAAAAATCTCACCCAGGGCGAACATCCTGATGCAGCTCTAGATGGGCACAGAACAAGATTTCTCCTTAACCACAGAAGGCTCCAGAAAGACTCGCTGGACCTCTCGGAAGCATTTTACCTTCATTCATTGGTGCAAGGCTTGTGTTCTTGAACAAAAACAATCTTCTTGACATTGTGCTCAAAATAGATGCAAGCTATTCCAAACAAACAACAAACCTCATTGTTCCAAGTATGCGCACCACTTCTGAAACTCGAGAAAAAGGCTAAATATTTATTCATTTGGCAGGACTAACATAGCACCTCAAGATAGCACAGTGAGGGTGTTAAGGACTACAAACTGTTCATGAAGGGCCATATGTAGGTAAATGGCATTTACCGAATCGTAAATACCGAATTTTACCGATTCGGTATTTACAATTCGGTAAATTTCATGTAGGTAATAATTCTTTAAATATTACTGAATCGGTAATATTCGGTAATTACCGAATCGGTATTTACCGATTCGGTAATTGCCATTGATTCCTGTGGGCCTTGGGCCATAGGAATCAATGGCAATTACCGAATCGGTAAATACCGATTCAGTAATTTTACCGATTTGTCAAAGGGGACAGGGTGTCACTTTGACACCCTGTTGCACCCCTGATTCTGGCTTGTGTGCCATGGGACACACATGCATGCCCTTAGGGCATGTATGTGTGCCACATGGCACAGGTGTACATGCACAGATGTGCATGTACACAGAAATTCGTTATTTACCATGCCATTGTATTTCATCGTAAATAACGAATTTCTCAGGGCCTGTGGCACTGTTTCCAGTGCCACCTACATCCCAAATTAGCGATTCGGCACATTTACCGAATCGGTAATTTACTGATTCGGTAAATTTTCCGATTCGGTAAATATACAGAATCGCTAAATTTTAGTCCCCCTACATCTGGAAATACAAATACCGGTCGGTAACGGCCGAAATCGGCCGTTACCGACCGGTATTTGTCCACCTACATATGGCCCGAAATGATTAGCTGATTTTAATATTTACCTTCTTTGATGTTACCAAAGAATATTGTGTGTACTAGATCTAGGAGTTGTAAGATAACTATTTTAAAATAAGTATGTCGATATGCATATTCTCTTTCAAGTGATAATTTTTTATTATGAATGCGTTTTATCGATTTTTCACATAGTTCATCCAAAACACCCATAAGTGCATCCGCCCATTCAGTAATCTCAGCTGTTGGGACACTTAGTCGGCAATCATACAATTTACCCCATCTGAGTCATTGTTGAGCATAATTTTCCTGACCTGGACAATTGTCCCACCCCTTCTGAGTTGAAGTTCCAGGACCCCTGCCGCCTCCCAAGTCCTCAGTTGATGTCCTTGAACAGGGCCCTCTATTCTCCCCATTTTCTAGTGATTCTTGAGAATATAACTCAATAATGAACAATCATTGGATTACCACTGCATCCCTGAACCCTTTATGGGACATTTAACATATCCAAAAGTATGGATCCATATTTGCAGGCATGCTCAGTGGGTTGTGTGGGGCTACAGAAAACTAACTGGAATTCCCTGCTCAAGTGATGATGCACTGCACTCAGTGTCCCTGTATTGATGGGTTGGGAATCTTCTAAAAGCTTTAAGCAGGCTGAAACAACCGCCGGCCAGCTTCGTGATGTGTACTGAAAAGGAAAGGCCTTCATCAAACCAGACCACAAGGTTTCTTACTAGCTTCTCAGTTGAGGTCGGTAGTGCGTACTCGGGAGGCCAGAGCTGCTCTCTGAAGATAGGGGGAAATGTGCCAAAAAGCAGAATCTCTGATTTACCTTCATTGCACTTCAGCTGTGCCTCCACCAGCCATTTGAAGATAGATGAAAGTCAATGTTGGACCAGAAGTACAGAGTCCACACCTTTGTCCCAGGTAAAAAGCAGCTGGGTGTCATCCGCATATATGCCAGCACCTTAGCTCCCAGCTCCACTGCCAGGTATATCGGAGGAGTCACATAGATATTAAATAAGAGGAGACTAAGGGAGGAGCCATGCGGGACACCCGTTGTTACCAACTGAGGGGACGAGGAAGACAGTGGAATCCAGTTCTGCTCGGACCACCCTTCCAGAAAAGATCAAAACCAGCCCAACACAGTGCCTGACAGCCCAATCTTGGCCAGAGGTGACAAAAGAAGTGAGTGCGGGACTGTGTCAAACGCAGTCGAGAGGTCAAGCAAGATCAGCGCAGCCCTCCCTCTTGCATCCAGACAGTCCCGAATAACCTCTGCCACCTCCACCAGCACTGTTTCTGTGCTGTGTGATAAACACAGATCAATCAATATTTAATACAGCCAGCCTATGCGGTCGTCCCCCTCTGTCAGAGGGATTTATCGGGCCTGGCTGTCGAGGAGAGAACTCTTGGACACTTGGATTGAATTGAAGAAACTCTACTAAAGGATAGACGTATTGGAATTGTTGAAAACGCAGTAAGAGGCCACAGATAGGCACACCGAAAGGATTTAGATGTAGATGGGAGCCAATGCGCAAGATGGAAGAATTAAAGTATTGGCCAGACTGCGCGGTACGAACGCATCAGAGACACAGTGGTACCAAACTGAGCCCTGATGTCCTATGGGGGTCGAAATGCGTAGGTTGGCTGTATTAAATATTGATTGATCTGTGTTTATTGAAGAAATTGGAACAGTTGTCAATAAAGATGTGTGGACAAGGAAGCTTGCATTTAAATTCAGTCATTTACGGACTTCAATAATTAATTGTGAACTTACAAAGAAAACTGTATGCTCCTTCTGTGTGGATACAATTTTTTTTTTTAAATGGGGTCAGCCCATATGGACCATCAGAGTTCACTGGTTTGACACAGAGGAAGGGCCCTAAATGTTTAACAAGTCTCTTTTAGTGACAACTGTTTTTAAAAAATGCACTTTTAGACTCAGTTTCATTTCTAATGGGGAAGAAACGCACTCTTCCCCCGATCCCTCCAAAGAAGTGGGTGGACTCACTCACTACGCTTCCTCACTAAAATGCAACTAAATGTTCCTTCAGCACATATCATGCTAACATTCGGTATCTATGCCAAACGCGTGACATTCCAGAATGACATCTTGATGGAATCAAAGTGGTAAAACTGACAGCATTTTCTTCAGATTATACTGCAGTAAATGAAAATGTGAGGTACTTCTTTTTGTCATAGAAATAATAATGGTTAATGCTCTAGAAAGCCAAAATAAGGTCACCATTTCTTTGAGTTCTGAAATATCTTTCTCATCGATTTTAGTAAAATCTTGTCTTAATGTACTTCCAACACCAGCAGCAGTCTGCCAATTAACTCCCTAGTAATCAACTGAAGTGCCACTACAGAGTTCTAATGAACAACTAGAGTGCCAACATTTTTTTATTCAACACAAAAGTGAGGCACTTCTGAATACCTTTTTGTTGGAATAGGTGTGGTTGAATTTGAAGTTGTTCCTCGAGAGCAGGCTGAAGTAAATGAGCATTGAGCTATTAATGCAAGCTTAAAACCAGGGGGTTAAAAAGTGTGACGTGAGGTGTGAGTTTTTAACAATTTGAGGCCTAATGTATTTTAAAGAGATTAAAGTTAGAGACAGCTGCAGAAGTACAGCATCCTCCTTACACATCGGTTTATTCATCGTACCATTCTATCCAGCTGCTGAACAGCATGGTGTTATTCTAGGATGGTCAACTGACTTATAAGATTCTGCTGAAAAGGTTTGGAAGGTTGTAAATATCCCTCTCAATCTCATATGAATCCTGCATTCCCTGACCTATGTTTTGCATCAGCCCGCATGCACTTCTGGCAAATGTCATCACCACTGTACAGAGATACTAGTAACAAGAATGAGACCTAAAGCTTGCCACTGATGTTGGTTTACACACTCAGATTTCATGCATAGTAATGCAGAACCTATAAAAATGATCTGAGGCATATGAACAGCAATCTCTACAGGTCGCATAGTCACTTTTGAAGCAGTTTGGGAAGTAGATGATAATTTATCTCATTGCATTTCATTTGGGATTTCACAACATTTGGTAGATACAGATGTCACATAGACATTTTGTTTAGCACTTGCCAAATAAAAAATTATGTATAAATTCATGTTTCTGGGGGCAGTTCTTAAATTCATGAAACTTGGCCCACAGACATGGGACCTGGGGGGAACCTATTGTGCCACCCTACATATCCCTTCACCATGTGGCAGGCACCACATGGTGCCTGCAATGTAGTGCAGTGATATGTGTGGGGTCTCTGTTTTGTAGCACCCGCCTCTATAAAAAACATGGGCAATGTGACCTGCACAGTGGTGGTCGCATTAAAATTAGCCTTATGGAACAGCCGCCGTGTTGGTGAGCGGTCCCAATCCCCAATACAATGGCGGATAGACTGAAATTCGCCCACCATCGTAATAAACCCCATAGTGTCTAAGTGAAACCAAAGTGACTTCCAACAGCATGGGATGAAGCAGAGTGCATGTTCTACCTGAGCCTCTTAAGTGCTGTTCTTATAACATGAAACTGGGTGTTCTGTCCCCTAAAACAAGGGGAAAAAGGCTAATCTTCAATTGCTGTATTTATTTTTCTATAAGGCAATAGTATATGGTGCACAAATACTCGTATAGAATTGAAAGTTAACGCTCACCTGTGGACCGTAGCATCTATTGTGCCACCCACTAACGTTACAAAAAAATTGCGCCTGTCAAACCATTGTTGCCTGACTACTGCAGTGTAAACCCAACAGTGTGACCTGTTAAAATAGCTCTTTTTTTATGGCAAAAAACATTCCTTTTAAATATTTGTACTTCACCCCTTAGTAAGCCGTGTAGCCCACAAGGTAGGGTACATGGTATTTGAAAGTGATACATGTAGAACATGTACATTATCATGTCCCTACAGTACAATACCCCCAAAAAATATTTTCATAGTTTTGAACTTAGCTGCCCGATGCAGAAAACCAAAGTCTACTTGCGGTAGACCCCAATCCACCCCAAATAATAAGTAGGTTTTTCTCACAATCAACAATTGGAAGCAAGTCTACCCCTCTAACTGTTCTCCGGTGGCGCACCTCTGAACCTAATATATCAGCTAAGTTTCCATCAATACATAGTTTAAAACAGATATCTCATTTCAGACTCCTAACTGAAGGACTGGGTTTTTCTAAGACCCAGCGGTGCCAGGGGACAACACCTGAAACCTTCGGGGGTTACCTGTTCCGGCGTACAAATGACAGAGACACGGGACACTTCCTTCGGCGTCAAAGATCTGGGTTTATTTACTGCAGGGAACACAGAAGTCACAAGAAGTACAACGTATGTAGGTTCAAGGAGACTGCTTCGAATTGTATCTGTGGATCGCTCCTTTTATACAGTTTTTTGTCATAGAACAACATGGCAAACAAAAGGTTACAACTCAGTTCCCACAGTAAATTTCATAGGGGGTCGCTTTCATGTATTCAGGGTCCCGGAACATGATTACAGTAACATCGCCGGTTCCCAACTGTAAAAGTACATCATCCCACCATTAGTGCATTCCATTCCGGCTGTAAACGAATTAAGGAAGAGTTAGAAACAGGTGCAAGGGAAGACGGAAAACAGACAACAGATTGAAAGAGTGTAGGGGGGTGATATCGGAAGCATGATTGCAGGATCAAAAGGACTCGTGCCTAATGCATGCATGGCTGAAACAATAGACCGGCACGGCAAGATGAGTCCCGAGCGGAGCCATCTGCCTTCGCAGTGTCATCCCCCTCGTCATAAAGACACCCTCAAAGGAACACATGTCTTCCGCAAGAGCTTGGGAATCCCAGGGTCACGAAGCGGACAGTGTCCGTTCGCTGGCTACTTGAGGGCAAGAAACAAACTGGATGCGGTATCTAAAATGGAACCCGTGGGTTCAGATGAAGAAACCCACGAAACAGACGAACGGTTTAGGTCAGCATAGCGAAAACGCGTACACCCACTAAACTCGTCATTTGCGGTTCATAGATACCAAACTCGTCTATATCCGAACGAGTCAAAAGCACCACTTATAATTGTCACGGAACCTCAGACGCTCCTTTTGCCCTCATGTAGGCAAGCACTAGTCGATATCAAAATCGATCTCAATATTCATCAGACCATCCAGATGTTGCTGCAACATTATTCTATCCATCAGTGCTTCCTTGGTAACAGGTGGCCGCCTTATACACGTCGTAGCACAGAGGCCACATAAGGCAGGACTACACTGCACACAAAGACAACATGTGAACAGAAATGCTACAACCACCCCAATGATCATCAGAATCTTCCAACCCCACGTCGACATTAGGCCCCAAAACCATCCTAGTAGCGTCCAATCACCTACGTCCACGTGTATGGACTCGGAGATCTTATGCAACTTCGAGATGGCTTGATAGACAGTTGGAGTGTTATCAGGAATGAAAATGCAGCAACTCGAATGGATCACCTTACATACTCCACCTCGATCTGCAAGAACAACGTCTAAAACCATACGGTTTTGTAACGTCATAAGCCTGTCCGCCTGAAGCTCTGCTGTTATATTACCAAGGGCACTTGCAGTGATATTAGCGGTTGATTCCACCACTCGAGTCAACTGTCTCAGGTTCCTACTATTGATCATAGGTCCCCAAAACGGCAAGAAACCCTTAAAGAAGTCTCCTGCTTCTTGACCGGCAGTGTCTTCTTCGCTAATCACGCCTCTCACAACTCTGGTCTTGTGATAATCCGACCCAACAGTAAAGGTCGGCGACAACAGATTCGCAATATAACAAGTGCCTGAGAAGTCACGAGGCAACCATGTATAAGCGCGGTCGTAACAGACAAAGTACGTACCCTTGGCAGTCAAAAGAACAGGGGAAGAGGCCGTCGGTAAAACATATGTTTCAGTACAGGCACTCCTCCCGAGCTGAGCTCGCGGACTTCGGCCAAGACCTTTCAAACAGAAATTACCAAGGTGGGGTACGATCCAGATCGGAGACGAGCTTTTAAGCTGCCGATCACCCACTGACATGCTATACTCAGCCTCACTCAGATCTCTGTATGCTCGCACCTCTTCCTCTGGGATAAGCGATGCGTCGAAGATATCCCTATCTAAATCGGCAATCGCTCTTGCCAAAGGCTTGTGGTACGGGCCAGGACCATGATCTGCAGTGCGTGGCTCTTGATGGGGGTAGGAATCTAGTGCGCTACGAAACATAGTTTGGAATGCTCGAGCTGACCCCTGGGAACTATAAGGAAGGACCAAGTACGGAATTCCCCTATCCATGGAATGTGGCATTAAACCACACACCCAACAATTGGTAGTGTTCATCACCAACTGATGTTGATGAAGAAGTTGGACAAAGGAGTTGTTCGTGAATTCCGCACGCCTAACCTGTTCGTGTTGAGGTAGAGGGTGAAAGGAATGAGGAGAAACAGTAGGAACAGATTTTGGTTCAGAGGAAGAAGTAGGTGAAGCAGAAGGCAATAATGATTGTATTCCATAATATACTCCACCCACTAATAACATGGAAACAGTTAGGAACAGCAGGAACACCTGAAACAGAAAGCATTTGGTACATAAAACCCTGTGCAGTATGGATCTTTGCGCAAGAGTCTTCTCCACTTCCGACAACTTTGAGAATTCCATCCTCTAAAAACCGTCCGCAACGTTCTTGACGCACTTCGTTCTGAGTAGCAATTGTCAATCCACAGGAGTTCCTAGGAATCGACGGTCTCGGACCTAGTCTCAGGAACCTGCTAAACAGAAGGAAGTACCCGCACGGCCCTACGGTCAACCCGGATGTAAGGTTGTTTTAATCAAAAATGTTCAATTATAATACAAAATCTCCTAGCTGTGGAAAAACACACACGTGGAAAAGAACTCAAGTATTAATGGAGACTACGGTTGTTGAAAAATATTCAAGATGATAATGAGGGGGGTAATGTGATTTTCAAAAAGGGAAAAAGCAAAAATATTTATTAGTCTTTGGTATGAGAACGAAGAAAATATCTGCTTCTTCCAGGACGAGTCTGTTCCTCGAATAATTGTTCAGGTTGCGGGACAGAGTCCTGTCGGTCAGACGATAGTTCAAGTCTCGAGTTCTCCAATGGCAAAGGTTCAACAAAGTTATCTGATTGCACTGAAGTATCTCCCACAGGCTGAGCGTCACTGAACGGCACAAATTTCGCCGGAGCTTCTGTTTCCGATGCAGCAATACCGGTCCTCACCCACGAGTCTGCTGGTAAAGGTATTGGTACCTTCTTTGTATGGGTGGCGTGCACCCAATTTTTGCGGCCCTCCAAGCGAACTGCAGTTCTCGTGGCGAGTAGAACCTGGAAGGGTCCCACAAATCTCGGCTCCAAATTCCGCTTGCGGCCAAAATTTCTGGTGACAACCCAGTCACCTGGTTGGAGCCGATGTCCAGGACCCTCCGTCTGTGCTGGCAGTGCTTCAAAGACCTGTTGGTGAATTAACCTCAGTTTAGCAGTCAGATCATGTAGGTAATCAATTAGCATTGGGTATTCAAGACTTTCGAAAGACCTGGGTCTAGGAACCCCCCATATATTTGCAGGACGGCCAAACACAATCTCATATGGGCTAAGCCCTACTCGAGAGTGTACAGTCACCCTGGTTGACAAGAGAGCCAAAGGCAAGGCATCAGGCCAGGACAGACCAGTTGTAGCCTGAATCTTTGCAAGTTTCAATTTCAGAGTGCCATTGTACCCTTCAACTAAACCCGCTGACTGGGAATGGTTGGCGCTATGGAATTTTTGTGTGATTCCAAGGCCCTTGCACACACTCTTCATCACACTCCCCACAAACTCACTTCCGTTATCAGACAATACAATCCGTGGCATTCCATACCGAGGAAAGTATTCCTTCAGTAGGACTTTCGCTGTGGACAGGGCAGTATTGTCTTTGAGAGGATAGGCTTCAATCCATCGGGAGAATGCGCAAACCACAACTAAAACGTACTTCAGGTTATTACATCTCTCCATATGGATGAAGTCTAGCTGAATAACTTCAAAGGGACATGTAGGAGGAGCAAAGTGGCCAGGGGGTGTAGGTGTGCCCTTACCAGGATTGTACATCATACATACCATGCAATTCTTAACCACCCTCTCAGCACACTTAGCGATACCATCATTCTTCCATACAGGGGACAGCAACTTACATATACCTTTCACGCTAATATGTGACAAACCGTGTGCCATAGTCACAACAGATAGCACATATGCATCCGGCAACATCCACCTCTGATTCCCCGACAAATCAATCCAACATCCATGCGCATCTAACTTTCCAGTGCTTTCTTTCCACTTAGTCTTCTCAGTTTCGGTGGCCTCATTCTGAATCGTTTTCACGCTCTCAACAGTATCCTCACACATACCAGTCTCTGCAGGCCACCTCACTGAACTCGTAACATACATTCGGGTCGCAAGATTTCTCGCTGTCTCTTTAGCAATCTCATCCGCAAATGCATTGCCACGGCCAACATCATCCGTCACCTTACGGTGCGCACTGCATTTAATAATCGCCACCTGCTTGGGCAATGTAAGTGCATCCAAAAGTTCGTTCACAAGCTGTCCGTGCTGGATCTTCGTACCATGCGATATCATAAATCCCCTTTCTCTCCACAATCGTCCAAAACTGTGTGCAACACCAAACGCATACTGGCTGTCTGTAAACACATTCACTCGCTTTCCCTTAGACAAAACACACGCTCTTGTCAACGCAATCAACTCTGCCGCCTGCGCGGAATTCTGATTCAATCTCGCAGTTTCCACAATCGTACTCAACGTCACCACAGCATATGCAGTCGTCACATCACCATTCGGTAACTTAAAACACGAACCATCAACATACAAGGTACCATCGGGGTCTGCCAATGGAGTGTTTTTTAGGTCAACACGACCCTTCGTTTCTTCCTCAGTTCGCAAATAACAATCATGCGGTGGTACATCTTCTGACTCCATATTAGTCGGCAACAACGTTGCCGGGTTTAGGACATTACAACGTTTTATTTGTATGTGACTTGCCAAAAGTGTCAACTCGTAACCGGACAACCTTGCGCTTGTCAAGTGTTGAGTTTTTGTACGATTCAAGAGAGTGTCAACTGCATGTGGGACCATCACCGTAAGCATATTATCCATGACCAATCCTGCAGATTGCCTAATGGACACCGCAGCCGCCGCTGTCGCTCTTAGACAACTCGGCAACGCTCTAGCTACTGGGTCCAAGGTCGAGGAAAAATATGCACATGGACGCTGCTTACCGCCAAATTGTTGCGTCAAAACACTCAACGCACAACCCTCTCTCTCGTGAACGTATAGTGTAAACGGCTTGCTGTAGTCAGGAGTACCTAACACAGGGTCCGAACACAACGCATCACGCAATTCAGAAAAACTTTTCTGACACTCTTCAGTCCATGGCAAAGGAGTAGGAACATCCTTGCACGTGAGAGCTACCAATGGCTTCGCTAGCAATGAAAAATTTGGAATCCATTGCCTGCAGTATGACGTGATACCTAGAAAGGCACGCACATCTCTCTGAGTTGTTGGCACAGTCATTCGAGCGATCGCTGGAATTCTCTCTGGGGTCAACCTTCTTTCCTCCTTTGACAATAAGTGACCTAGATAGGTTACTTCTTGACAACAATATTGCAGTTTAGAAGGTGACACCTTGTGATGCAAGTCACAGACATGCTGTAACAACGATGCCGTAGCAGTTTTGCAGATCTCTCTTGTGTCAGCAGCCACCAGCAAGTCATCGACATACTGGATCAAGGCCGCACCAGCCGGTAACACAAACGCATCAAGTTGGCTTTTCAGGGCTTGGCTGTATATAGATGGACTCTCACAGTAGCCCTGAGGAGCACGTTTAAACCTAAAGCTACGACCTCCTAATGAGAAGCCGAAGAGATCCCTGCTTTCCTCAGCAATCGGAATGCTAAAGAAAGCATTCTTCAGATCGATAACTGAGAACCAAGAAGCAGATGCTGGAATCAGAGTCAGTAAAGCCGTAATGTCAGGCACCACAGGAAATTGAGGAATCACGATTTTGTTCACCTCCCGTAAATCAATAACGAAACGGTAAACAGGAGGCTTAGTTGGATCAGTACGTTTTAAGATAGGTAGCACAGGACTATTACACACGTTTCCCCGAGTTTCCTCGATAACATCTTTCTCGATCAAATCATAGATGATCGCTAACAACGCTCGTTCTCCATCAAGGGAGATACGATATTGGGGAATACGTGGCAATCGCACATTCGATTTCAGCTGAACAACATAAGGAGAGATGTCAAGCAGGCCCACATCATTGGGACCCGTTGCCCACAAAGATGCAGGAAGAGAACTCAATTCCGGTGGGAGCTTATCAGATGACAAATATATAGGAGAGACCACTCTCTGACCCAAAGTAAGCTCCACTCCAGCAGGAGAACAGTACAAAGTCGCATATAACCGTTTCAGCAAATCCAGACCCAAAAGATTTTCACCACAACCAGTAGTCAAAATCAAGGGAGCTTTCAGCTCACAAGGCCCAATTGTAATGGGCAAAGGGCTAGAGACCGGATTGCTAACGGGGGCGCCACAGAAACATTCGTTAAGCCAGACAAAGGTGCGCCAGGGAGTTTCGAATGCATGATGGAACTTTTCGCTGCACCAGTGTCCAACAGAAAAGGCTCAACTACGCCCGAGGTGGCAACTGCGACTTAAGGCCTTCTCTGATCAACCGGAACTGATACTACTCCCTCTCTCTGTCTATGGCTGTCCTAGTAATTACCGTCATCAATATCATGATCGATGTAACAATCATCCACATGATACTGTGCGGATCTACCTGACGATGAACCACGCTGATCAAGGCAATTATTGGAATCAGACGAATTATTAGAACGCTCATTCTGATTTTGGGTAACACCATGCCCTCTACCTCGTGAAGCCTGCTGAGGACCACTACGACCTCCTCTAGCTGAATTACCATTATTTTGATCGCGCAAAACCGGACAATCAAACTTCAAATGACCCTCACCTCTACAATAAGCACATTGATTGTATCCAAGCATAGATCTCTGTGAAGAAGAGTCATTCCGCGACTGTGACCTAGCGGATTGCGATTGTGATCTATTCCGCTGCTGAGAGTCATTCTGATTTGAGCGCGGAGGATACGCTTGCTGTAACAAAACTTTTGTTTTGAGATCCTTTGTTTTCTTATCCGCACGATCATTTTCCTCCTTCTCCCTATTTTCATAATATTGAGCCGTAGCCAATATCTGAGCAGAGGTAGAAACAGCCCACGCACTTTCTGAATTTTTCGATTTATTGCTAAGTTCAGGCAACAAATTTGATACAAATTTATCTACGAACAACCTCTGACCTCCCTCAGTGCTCATATCCTGACCACTGTGATCGATGAATGCCTCCTCAAATCTCGTAAAGAAATCGGAGACACTCTCGTCCTTCTTTTGCTTACACGCAGACAGTTTATCCCAATTGACTTTCATAGCTGGCATAAGTGTCTTCATAAGTGTAATAATTCGTTGAGGCAAAGCCGTAATTAACTGCTCAGGCTTAGCCCCACCAACCTGTAATGCATCAGCTGCCACAAGAGCAGCCCAATCACCACCTAACTCAGCTGCGTGATCTTCTCGGCGAATTTTCGCCCAAACCGGTTGAGGTACTACGTTGCCGAACAACATGTCGATGTCGGCAAGATTCATGACAGTAGCATCTACTAATTGGGACAACTCTTTATAATATCCTGCAGGATTTTTATGAGGGTCAGGCAAAGATTGTTTCACCTGTAAAACTTCCGATCGCTTCCATGGGAGGTGTATCCACACTCTCTGGAAGTGTGGCGGAATAATAGGAACGGCATTAGCATCACCTGGCATCCACACTGGGGGGACTTCTCGCATAGGATACTGACCAGGCGTTGCCATCCACTCCTCAGTATCATCTTTAAACAATGCTCGAGGTATTATAGTGGGACGAAAAGATAGAAGATGTTCCACAGCACGTCGAACATTGCTACCCACAAGTATACCACTTGAAAACTGAAGCTGAAGTTCAGTTACGTCGATCGGTACTTCGCTTACTTCATCATTTGATATCGCTTCACGTAGAAATTTGCACATTTCATCAAACACAAATCTCTGTGTTGGCTCATTCAATTGAGAGAAAGTCTCTAAAATTATGCGCGGGGGATTTTTAATGGGGTACCTAATCCAATTACGCGCCATCTTAATTAACGTGTCACGCTCCCTACCATCAGGAAGCTGACTTCGTCGTTGGGGAACATCAGAAACATCGGACCCAAGAGTCGGTCCAAAAGGAGAGTAAAGATTAGCAACAGCATTAGGAATACGTCTCCGAAGAGACGGAGAAGAAGAAAAAAGTACAGGAGCAACAATATGAGGACTAAATACAGGAACAGTAGGAGCGGTAGAAGTAGTTGCAAGAGTAGAAATGGCAGGAGGAACAGCTTGAGAAGACATAGGCAGTGGAGCAGTAGGAACAGGAGCAGGTAAAGGAATAGGAACAAAAGGATTCGCAGGGACAGGACCAACGACAGGCTGACCAGCAGCCGCCGGAACAACAGGTTGGGGAACAGGAGGAACCACAGGAGCTGTAGTATCCTGTGCATATGGAGGTGGCGACTTCAATAGATATGATAACAAGGGATCTTCTACTGCTTCCTCTCCCTTCTTATCAGTACCCGTCGGTAAAGCGGGATAACACTTGTCCACCGCCATACGCTGCAATCTATCAAAAACTTCCTTTTCCTTCTCGTCTTTATCTCGCTGAAACTGCTCTGCATTTCTCATTGTCGTAACGATACCTTCTCTCTTATTACGCTTAAGCTGCTTGATTTCTTTCTGCTTTGACTCTTTGCGCCATAACCGAAAGGAATCAAACATGGCCGGCCTTGCTTTCTTTTTGAACAATTTTGCTTCTAGATTATCCAGAATTGCTGTTTCGAAACTACCATGAGGAGCCAACTAAGGACACCGTCATCTTTTGTATAGTGGACCCAGCAATCATTATATGCAATAGGACCCCCTCCATGTCGACTATATAATTCATAGACCGGAGTTCCAACTGGAGGTATCGGACATGAGTCCTCCAATCGGGAATCCGCACCACAACCTTTAAAGCAACTAAACAAAGTACTACGGCCAGGCATCGTGCACACTAACCGAGTTTCACAAACGTCAAGGGTTATTGGATTACAATGTCCTCGCAAAAATGCAAAACCCTCGGTTTTGGCGACTGCAATCGTCAAAATAGAACAACTGAGAACAAAGTACGAAGAACCACAAATGCAATGGAACCATGCAACAACTAAGCACCCGTAACAACTAAGGATTCTGGGAGCTACCCACAAATACTTAACTCAAAGAACAATGGCGTCACCAGGAAGGTCCGTCAATCGTCTCGCTGTACCAAGGTCTACGCCAGGCGCCAAAACAGGTCGACAGTCAGGGCATCAGTCCGTCGCAGCCGTCAGGAGGCGGGGATCTTCGCGGGAAAAGTCTTCGGGCCACTTATCTCGACAACAGGATCGATGAAGCGGGGTGCACCTTCCCTCGGAGATTTCACACGAAGTTCCTCACGATCGTCGGGCTTTGGACCGGTACCGCTGATGCCGCCCGATGTTGGGTGCCAACTGAAGGACTGGGTTTTTCTAAGACCGAGCGGTGCCAGGGGACAACACCTGAAACCTTCGTGGGTTACCTGTTCCGGCGTACAAATGACAGAGACACGGGACACTTCCTTCGGCGTCAAAGATCTGGGTTTATTTACTGCAGGGAACACAGAAGTCACAAGAAGTACAACGTATGTAGGTTCAAGGAGACTGCTTCGAATTGTATCTGTGGATCGCTCCTTTTATACAGTTTTTTGTCATAGAACAACATGGCAAACAAAAGGTTACAACCCAGTTCCCACAGTAAATTTCATAGGGGGTCGCTTTCATGTATTCAGGGTCCCGGAACATGATTACAGTAACATCGCCGGTTCCCAACTGTAAAAGTACATCACCCCACCATTAGTGCATTCCATTCCGGCTGTAAATGAATTAAGGAAGAGTTAGAAACAGGTGCAAGGGAAGACGGAAAACAGACAACAGATTGAAAGAGTGTAGGGGGGTGATATCGGAAGCATGATTGCAGGATCAAAAGGACTCGTGCCTAATGCATGCATGGCTGAAACAATAGACCGGCACGGCAAGATGAGTCCCGAGCGGAGCCATCTGCCTTCGCAGTGTCATCCCCCTCGTCATAAAGACACCCTCAAAGGAACACATGTCTTCCGCAAGAGCTTGGGAATCCCAGGGTCACGAAGCGGACAGTGTCCGTTCGCTGGCTACTTGAGGGCAAGAAACAAAATGGATGCGGTATCTAAAATGGAACCCGTGGGTTCAGATGAAGAAACCCACGAAACAGACGAACGGTTTAGGTCAGCATAGCGAAAACGCGTACACCCACTAAACTCGTCATTTGCGGTTCATAGATACCAAACTCGTCTATATCCGAACGAGTCAAAAACACCACTTATAATTGTCACGGAACCTCATAACATTGATATAACTAATTAGTCCCCGTGTCAGACACTTTGTAATAGCTGGATCCCCTGGCCAGATTGGGAACCAAAAGTAAGGGAGGTTGTAATTGCAGGTGGAAAACATTTTTCTGGTACTGTTATTGCACATAACAAATGTGTGCACATGCGCCTCTTTGCCCTCCACAAGTGATCATAGCAATTTCTCATTCTTTTTTAATAAAATGTATCACCAATGTTATTTGAAAATACAAGGCACAAAATGACATGATTTTTATAGTGCTAGCTCTGATTCTACTTCCTCAAATGAAATGTGTTATTTTTTTCAGACTGAGTTACAGAGTCCATTGCTTCAGAAAGGTATCCAGCAAATTGCCAGAAAGCATAGAGACAATGTGCACCATAACCCGAAGGAAAAGCAAGGCAATAGTAAGTGTTAATTTAATATGTTTTACTCTAAGAGTTGGCATATTTCTGCTTCGGAGCAGTGTAAATGAGATAAGACCTACTCACCTATCTGTATACCTTAACTGAAATAGGCATAGTGTAAAACCTTGATGCTACTTCAGCATTGTGGTCCAGCACAGAATAACCAAAGAACGAGAAGTGGACGCACTCAAACAAGAAAAATAAAGTATATTTAAGTCATCAATCACCTCATATCAGAATAAAAACTATTACTCTTCTATTAACCAGAAATGGTCTCCTATGTTCGGGTACTCTAATCAAGGCAGGTTATGTCAAATTGCTAGCACAGATGGTAGGCATCAGCACTACAGTTCCAACTGCCCCATTTTTAAAACATGCAAAATGTGTTATGCCTGTGCAGCTACAATAAGAGCAGGGGTATCACTATCTCACTATCTTGCAGAGGGTGTTACGCCCCAGTATCGAGTATGAAATATATTGCTTCCTTAAAATCATACCTACAATATCAAGGACGAAAAGTTTGACAGCTAAGTCTATATAACATATATATATGTGTATATATATATATATATATATTCACTGAAAAAACCATAGGTTTCACACCAGTTATAGTTAGCTGGAAATTTTACTGATATAAAACCATTGAAATTCCCACGTTATAGTTAGTCGGACTCACTATAACTTGCGCGTACAATGCACTGCTGATGACATCACTCATGACATCACTGATGAGACCATCCAGTGAATGTGTGTCTTTCTGAAAAATAAATTTGTTTTATATATGTATTTGTAAAGGTCGATGGAAGAATAAATGTTTAAATAAGTGTGTAAATGGATGTTTTTTTAAAAAAAATTGGTTGGGTAACTGGCATATTATGTGTATCTTAGTGAATACATATATTAGCGAGTATTGTTTAAATATTTAAATGTTTGTATCAGTGTTTCTCTTTGTGTATAAGTGGCTGCATGGGGTTGGTGACTGACTCACTGTTTGTATGTGTTTTGAAGACAGCATATGTGCAGGACTGTATGGGTGGATGAGTGTATATATGTGTGTGTTAGTGAGTGAATGACTGTCTCACTAGTGTCTTCATTAGTAACGACATATGTTTTAATCTAGTATATGTGAGTATTGATGTATATAAGTGAGTATAGTATATATAGTGAGAGATTGTAGGAGTTCCTGTGTAAATAAGTATGTGTTTCTATAAGTGATTGTTTAAGAGAGTAAGTCTGGGTAAGTTTCCTTAGAAGTAAGGTGGCAGTGTGTGTATAAATGTATATGCAAAGAAATGGATGTTTAATAGTTTATTTGCATGTGTGAGTATGTGTGTGAGTAACTTTTGGATGATTGCTGATGTGTAACAGGATGTGTAGGTGTATCACTACATATGATGAGTGAGTATATGTATGAGTGACTATATAGAACTGTTGGTGAATGAGTGGATGTGTATATAGATGGTGGAATTACTGAATTGGTTGTTGTTACTGGTTTGGGTATCTCCATTTTTTAGAAAATGTTTGTTTCTATTTTTGAATATGTGTTTCAAGCGTTACATTACACTGAAATTAGGTCTGTCACTCTGTCACAAGGATGGTGTCATCAGTGATGTCATGAGTGATGTCATCAGCAGTGCATTGTACGCGCAAGTTATAGTGAGTCCGACTAACTATAACGTGGGAATTTCAATGGTTTTATATCAGTAAAATTTCCAGCTAACTATAACTGGTGTGAAACCTATGGTTTTTTCAGTGAATTTCATAGGTTTTTTAAATGCTAATTCCTAACTATAACTGGTGTGAAACCTATGGTTTTTTCAGTGAATTTCATAGGTTTTTTTAATGCTAATTCCTTTGTATATCGAGTTTCTAACCTTTTTTTTTTTACAATTTGCTGTTTTTTTTAAGTATTCATTTTTTTAATAATTTTTTTCTTTTGCGCTCTGGGTGCGCGCTCCTGGAAGCTTTCAGCTAAGCTCTCCTGTAAGCTTCTCCGAGAGCTCATCTGAAAGCGCACCCAGAGCGCAACTGTCGTTCGTGAAAAAAAAATATGAATGAAAAGTTAATAATAATGCAAAACATTTCGTACCATACAAATAAAATTTGTTTTTTTTAATATTGAAAATGATTATGCATTTCTATTAAAGATTGATGACGTCACTTCAGCGCACAACGTACGTGCCCTCGGAAGCGCCTACGTGCGCGGCTCCTAAACGCACGCAAAAGCGCCTACGATCGCGCCACGTGTGCGCCCCGGAAGCGCCTACGATCGCGCAGCGTAAACGCACCCGGAAGTGCACCCGAGCGCGCAGCGTAAGCGCGTCGGGTCATGTGACCCTAAAATAACACTTTTCATTGGTTGCTAACAGTTTTTTTTTACAATGAATGAAATCCCCACCCATTTCCTTCACTTCTTCTTTCACTTTTGTGACTGAAAGACCTGCTTTTTTGCTGCTCCTTTTTTCTTGGTTCATCATGGCTGCCAGATCATCCAGCAGTGAAGATGACTTCATTGATGAAGAGCCACCTACCCCAAAGGTGAAGGGACATTTCATTTGGAAATTTTTTAAGTTTCCAGAAGGCCAGAAGAAGGTGAATGCACCAAAAGTAGAGTGCAGGATCTGCAAAAAGGTCCTGTCACGGGGTAACCCCCTAAAAAAATACTCTTTTGGCAACTTCACGATGATTCGCCATGTGGAGACCAGGCACCCCCAGAATTTTGCCCGAGAAAGTGTCAGGGCTCTGGCACAGGAGGTTCCCTCTACATCAACAGGAGGAGCAACTTCTTCTGGAAGAGACCAATCTCAGGGGCAGGTAGCAAACATCCAACCTGCATTCAACCATGGGGTCGTCAGATGCAGATACTGCAATCAACTCCTCACCTATGGGGAGCAAAGTGTCCTGCTCATGGTTCGGGCATTAGAGAACCATCACTGCCCTTCCCACCCCTAATTTTTTTCTTTTCTTTTTGCTCCTGTTGAGCAGTTTCTATTCCCTGTTTTTGTTCCTCTTCAGTTAAAAGAAGAAAACCAAAAGTTCTTTTCAGAACTACCTCCAATTCTCATCAAAGAGCTATAATCTTAAAAAATGAAGAGTAAGTGAAATATAGTGCATTGATAATTGAAAGGAGAATGAGTAAGAAAGAACAGAAAGGTATGAGAGGTGAAAGGAAGTGAAGTAGGAGGACTGAAAGAAGGTGAGTGTTAGAAAAGAAATTTATGACACAGTGAATAAACTGGAGGCCTCATTTCTGAAAAGTGACGCATCGCTACGTGAAAATAGCGATGCGTCACTTATCTGGACGCACTCCTTATGACATTCCACATATGTCATATTTAATATATGACTAATCAATTCGCAAGGAGTTACAGATATGTCAGTATTTCTGACATATCTCTAAACACAAAAGTAACGCATTGCAGGAGTGCGTCACAAAAGTGACGCAACTCCAGTAATGTGTCCTTTCACATGGAAAAAGCACCATGTGAAAGGTTTGCTGAGAAGCAGGCGCAAGATTTTGGCGCAACTGCATCCTAAAAGTGACGCACTGCGTCATTATTAGCAAGCTTTTTGCAAGGAACACCCCCTCTGCATGCATTATACCTGACACTATTTTTTAAAAAGTGACGCATCTAGGTACATGGGTCACTTTTTAAAACTCTGCGCCATATTGTATCTGCATCAGGTATAATGTATGCAGAGGGGGCAATCCCTCGCAAAAAGCTTGGTAATAACAACGTACTGAAATCTATGAGATTTCCCTGCGTCATTTTTTGGATGCTATTGCGTCAAAATTTTGCGCCGGCCTCGCATCACTTTTATGTTTACACATATGTCAGAAATACTGACGTATCTGTAACTCCTTGCAACATGATTCGTCATACATTAAATATGACACATCTGGAATGTCATAAGGACTGTGTACAGAAAAGTGACGCATCACACCAACAGTGTAATAAAATGTGCCTCGTTGCACTATATTTAAAGGATGCAACAGCATCCTAAAAGTGACGCAGTGAAATCTCAAACATTTCACTGCGTCGCTATTACAAAGCTTTTTGTGGGGGAACACCCCCTCTGCATACATTATACCTGACGCTATTTTAAAAAGTGACGCATCTAGGTACATGGGTCACTTTTTAAAACTCTGCGCCATATTGTATCTGCAACATGATTCGTCATACATTAAATATGACACATCTGGAACGTCATAAGGAGTGCGCACAGAAAAGTGACGCATAACACCAGCAGTGTAATAAAATGTACCTCGTTGCACTATATTTAAAAAGTGACGCATCTAGATAGATGCGTCACTTTTTGAATATTGCATAACAATGCGCATTTTTTTACACCGCTGGTGCGTCACAAAAATTGACGCACAGGAAGCGCAAAACTAACAGCGCAAGGCCTTCATAAATATAGTCCTGGATTTAGGGGGTCAGAGGGGGTCTACTCTTCCCCCTTATGATCCAATCAGCTTCCTGCGCGCAAGTCGCTCGTCGCGCCTGGAGCGCTCTCCCGTGCGCGCACGGGAGAGCGCATATTCCCGCGCAAAACGAAAAAAAAATTTTAATGCCCTGCAGGACCCTATTTTAGTCCCTACATCAAACCTAGGGGGTCAGAGGGGGTCTACTCTTCCCCCTTATGGTCATTTGCCCCTTTTTTTTTCAAACCCCTTCTGTCTCGATTTTACCGAGACACAAGATGGCGGCCGCTCCGCACTGTTTAGAATGTTTACAGACAACTGAGATCCAATCAGCTTCCTGCGCGCAAGTCGCGTGTCGCGCCTGGAGCGCACTCCCGTGCGCGCACGGGAGCGCGGCTATAGATATATATATTTTTTTGAACCTTAATTACTTAAAATCCACTGGAGCACATATCTTGAGACATAGCAAAGGCACATCGGGCTACCAGTCCCTACAATTTTGCCAAGTTTGGTGGAAATCCATTCAGCCGTTCGGGCTAAAAGTGAAATCGACCGCCCTATGGAAATTAACATGGGGAAAACGCGTTTTGGGACCCCCCTTTTATCTCGGCCCCCGCTTGACGAATCCCCCCCAAACTTTCAGGGAAGGACCGGACCGCCATGAGACCATTTTCCTGAAAATTTCAGGCAGATTCGTCAACCGGCGCCAAAGTTATTCAAAATAGAATGTTGAGATTTAACATTGAAAATTATCCTAACTATAACTACCTACTGGCGACCGCCAGTAGGTAATATATATATATATATATATATATATATATATATATATATATATATATATATATATATATATATAATCTCCAACATACAAAGCACCCTTGTTGAGAACGCCCTCACGTTCCACAAAGCCTCTTCAAATGGGGACAACAGCAGCCACAGTACTAGCTTTCATCAGGAATACGTGGCCAAACACGTTTTGGGTTTCCAGCACCCTTGTTCACTGGCCCCTTCAAATAAAACACAGCGGCACAAAGTAAGGGAAACACATGCTTTTATTTGATAGTTCAGCCCTATTGGGTGTGTACTCCTGCTCTGATAGGCGTCTGCCGCAAGGCCTTCTGGTATTAGCAGTCCTTACAATAATAAAGACCCCTGTGGGTTGTGCTGAGATTCCCAATTAAAGTTCTTTAAAAACCACAGTGGTTTGATGCTGGCACGCATGCTGGGGTATGCTGACTATAATAAAGTGTCTCCCTTTCGAGTGTGGTCTGTCCTGACTTCAGAGCCTCTCCACTGGCTGACGCTGCCGGTCCGCGTTTCAGCGGCGGTTCGTTCTCGCGACTGGGACCAGCCGCTAAAAATCCAACATACAAAGCACCCTTGTTGAGAACGCCCTCACGTTCCACAAAGCCTCTTCAAATGGGGACAACAGCAGCCACAGCACCCAGCTTTCATCAGGAATACGTGGCCAAACGCGTTTCGGGTTCCTGCACCCTTGTTCACTGGCCCCTTCAAATGAAGCGGCTGGTCCCCAGGGTGGCTGGTCCCCAGGGCTTACTTTATGATATGGGGGAGGCCTGTAGCCCCGGGGACCGCCACCTCCCCAGGGCTTTTAAAAAAAATAAGTGGGGGGCTCCTGCCCCCCATGCTGCCCCGGGACCACCACCTCCCTGCGGCTTTAATAATTATACGCAGGGGGCACAAGGCCCCCCCACTTGTCCCTGGGACCACCACCTCTCCGGGGCATAAATATATGAAGTGCGGGGTCCGTTGCAGACCACCAGCCCAGGGGGCCACCACCTCCTCTGGGCCATGCAAATAATGGGAAGGGGGCCATACCGCCCCACTCCTGGCACCCTCCATGGCTCTGGGGACCACCACCTCAGAGCCACTCTGGCAGCTTGCCGGCGCCATTCTAAAATGGTTACAAAGTTAGCTTTCTTCAACTCGAGCACCTGCCTAACTCTAAGTGCTTCCTGTGGGCCAAAAATTAAACCTCAACAGGAAGCACTTACAGAAATAAATAAAGCAGGTGCCCGAATTGAAGCTCAAATTCAGTAACGTTTTAATCAGCCCAAAACATTAGTGATCACGGTCGAGACTAGGCAAGTGTGCTTTAAGCCCATATCTGCCGTCGAAAATTAGATGTAATACTTGAGGGAGGTCTTTGCATCCATGAGTTTCTCGAGCGCAATCCCCATGTAGTTGCTGTGACCAGGAGGCTGCTTTCTCCTCACCTGCTGCCCTGCTCCCTCTCTGACCCTTTATACACAAGAGGCATGTGAACACGCATAGAAGCCCCGGGTCACTCTCTGCATCCATGAGTTTCTCGAGAGCAACCCCCGTGTAGTTCCTGTGGCCAGGAGGCTGCTTTCTCCTCATCTGCTGCCCAGCTCCCTCTCTGACCCTTTATACAAAAGAGGCATGTGAACACGCATAGAAGCCACAGGTCACTCTCCATCCATGAGTTTCTCGAGCGCAACCCCGTGTAGTTCCTGTGACCAGGAGGCTGCTTTCTCCTCATCTGCTGCCCTGCTCACTCTCTGACCCTTTATACACAAGAGGCATGTGAACACGCATAGAAGCCCCGGGTCACTCTCTGCATCCATGAGTTTCTCGAGCGCAACCCCCGTGTAGGTCCTGTGACCAGGAGGCTGCTTTCTCCTCATCTGCTGCCCTGCTCGCTCTCTGACCATTTATACACAAGAGGAATGTTGACACGCATAGAAGCCCTGCACCACACACTAGCGGTATCAAACGTCTTCCCACCCTTTCCCAACTATGATGGACAGCTCACTTAAGGGACCTCGGTGCCTTTTGGCGCGGTGGCAAAGTTACAGGCACACATGGTCAGTGGAGACATATCTTCTGGCCCTTTACGCAGCTGCAGTGTAGGAAAAGCACTTTACATTTACCCAACGAGGTAGCACTTACTGATTAGCCAGTAGAAAGTACTCCAGTTGAGTAGAGTGCAAATCGCAAAAAAATCCACAAGTTCGCGGGAAAATCCACAAATTCGCAGTTTTTTTGCGATTTGGCGTGAATTTGCGGACCGCAGATCTGCAAAATTGGCCCATACTTACTAGTTGGCCCCTAAGGTTCCCCAGCATCGAAGCAGACTTTAATCCCCATCCAAAAGCATGCCAGGGAGTGCATTTGCAGAGTGGTCGGCACTTACTGGGGGTAATAGGAGGGGTAGTTGGCCCCTAAGGACATCCTTGAGGGCCAACTACCCATCCTGTTACCTCCAGTAAGTCCCACACAGTGGTATTGCTAAGGGGTCTTCGGAGGCCAATCCCCTCTTTCTTCACCACTCTGCAAATGCACCTCTCGGTACACTACGGGTTGGGGATGAAGTCTGCTTTACTCCTGAGAGACTTTGGGGTTCAAGTAGCCCTCCTGGTATCTCCTGTAAGTCCTATGCAGCGCTGGTTGAAGGCCCAGCCCCCTTTCTTCACCACTGTGCAAACGCAATTACTAGTTAAAGAAGCATTTGTAATGTAATAGGTTTTGCATTTGCAAGAGTTAGAGCTTTTGGGGTTTTAAATGTCAAAGTTTTTTCCTAATATTTTTTGGAGTGAAGTGGATGTACGTTGTGTGTAGTAGAATTATGTGGTATGTTGTGCAGTGAAATTATGTGGATAAGAAGTATGTGATATTTAGTGTATAGAAATTATGTGTTATTTAGAGTAATTATGCGGTATGGTAGTGTGTGTTATGGGGTGTTAATCCCAGGTTTAGTCTTTTTCGTTTCGATAGAAGCTAAATTATGAACTCTATGAGACAAACAAAAGAATTAACCAGTGAGTAGCACTTCTGGACCTAGTCAGAGGTATGAGCAGGGCCACTGAAATTATGTGACTGGCTGCACCGGCTTTCACACAATTATACATTTTCCGCATTAGCTACATAATTAAGGCTCACTGTTTTCCATTTTTACTGATTTTTACAGATAAATACAGACAGAAAAGATGTATTTTCTTGTTTGTATTTATTTTTAAATGTGGATGAAACGGAAATTGGGTTGCTTTTTAAGTAATTCTAAATACTGTCTACCACGACTGCCAATCCATTAGCTGCGTGGTTTGATAGGTAAGGGGGTTAAAAAAGAATTATATTTTAGTAAAGAGGACTTAACAGCAGTAGATATGCACAAGATTGATACTGAAATTGGCATATTTTCATATAAGTGCATTGATTTATCTTCTGCGTATGTTCTCAGCATTGAAACCTGCCAGGCATCATGCATGAGTGCATATTTATCGGTTAAATACATATGTAAATATACTAATTTCAGCTTAATTTCTCCACAAAACCCCAAATAAAAATTGATAAATACAGAAAAGTTAGCAAAAAATAAATATGGATAAATACAGACGGGAATGTCACAAAAAGACCATAAAACCGGGAGCCCTATACATAATTCATCATTTGCTGCCTAATATACAGTTTGAACAAAAAAAGCCTTGTTTCTAGCTCAAACGGCTCAACCGTTGCCAATAATGCAGCAACAAGTGTTACAGCATGGCGGAAGGTCCTTTGCAAACCTAGAATTGTTACCTGTTACTTATTGCTAAATGTGGGTGTTAAATTGGTACTAATGGTGTGCAAGCCACTATTGCTTCTTTCTGCGCCTCTCTTGCTTCTTTCTGCATTTAGGTTGCTTCTTTCTGCACCTTTCTTTTTTTCTGTACTTCTCTTGCCTCTTTGTGCAAATCTCTTCTACTTTCTGTACCTCTTTTGCCTCTTTCTGCAACTCACTTGCTTCTTTCTGCACCCCTGGTGTGTCTTTCTGCACCTCTCTTGCATCTTTCTGCACCCCTCTTCCCTCTTTCTGGACCCCTCCAATCTCTTTCTGTACCTCTGTTCCTTGTTTCTGCGCTTCTTTTGTTTCTCTCTGCACCTCCCTTGCTTCTTTCTGAACCCCTCTTGCCTCTTTACCAACCGCTCGTCACCCTTTCTGCATCTCTGTTACTTCTTTATGAACGTCTCTTGTCTCTTTATCCACCCCTCTTCCCGCACCTCTGTTGCTTCTTTCTGCATATCTTTCCTTTCTTTCTGCACACCTTGTGCCTCTTTCAAACCCCTCTTCCCTCTTTATGTACCTCCTTTCCTTCTTTATGTACTTCTTTGGTTTCTTTCTGCACCTCTCTTGCTTCTTTCTGAACCCCCTTTTTGCTCCTCTGTTGGTTCTTTTGCTTCGTTCTGCACTTCACTTGATTATTTCTGTACCCCTTTTGCCTCTTTCTGCACCTCTGTTGGTTCTTTCCTCAATGCTTGTGCTTCTTTCTGCACCTCTGTTCCAAATGTCTGCAACCCTCTTCCCTCTTTCTGCACCTCTCTTGCCTCAGTCTGCCAACCTGTTCCCTCTTCCTGCACCCCCTTTGCCTGTTTGTGCAACTCTTGCCTCTTTCTGCAGTTCATTTGCCTCCTTCTGTACCTCACTTGCCTCTTTTTGCACCTCTGATGGTTCTTTTGCACTGCTCTAGCTTCTTTCTGCACCTCTCTTGCAAATGTCTGCAACCTTTTCCCTCTTCCTGTACCTCTTTTAGGGCTGGTTCTACAACTCTCTTGACTCTTTCTGCACTTATCTTGCTTCTTTCCACACACCTGTTGCTTCGTTCAGCAATTATCTTGCCTCTTTCTGTATCTCTCTTGACTCCTTCTGCACCTCACTTGCCTCTTTTTTGTACCTCTAATGGTTCTTTTGCACTGCTCTTGCTTCTTTCTGTACCTATCTTCCTAATTTCTGCACCCCTATTGCCTCTTTCCGTACCCCTCTTACCTGTTTCTGCAACTCTTTGGCCTGTTTCTGCAACTCTCTTGCCTCTTTCTGTAGTTCTCTTGCCTCCTTCTGCACCTCTGTTGCTTCTTTCTGTACTTCTCCTGCCTCTTTCTGTACCCCTGTTGCTGCATTCTGTACTTCCATGCTTTTTTCTGCACCTTCTTGCATCATTCTGCACCCCTGTTTTCTTTTCTGTACTCGTCTTCCCTCTCTTTGTACCTCTCTTGCCTCTTTCTGCATCTCACTTTTCTCTTTCTGCACTTATCTTGCTTCTTTCTACACATCTGTTGCTTCTTTCAGCAATTCTTTTGCCTCTTTCTTCACTTCTCTTGGCTGTTTATGCACCTCTCTTGCCACATACTTCACCTCTTTTGCTTTTTTCTGTACTTCTCTTGCCTATTTCTTCACCCCTTTTGACTCTTTCTGCACCACTGTTGGTTCTTTTGCTCTGCTCTTCTTCTGCACATCTCTTGTACATTTCTGCACCCCTCTTGCCTCCTTCTGCACTTCTCTTACCTGTGTCTGCACCTCTCTTGCCTTTGTCTACAACTCGTTCTCTTTTCCTGTACCTGATTTGCCTGTTTTTGCAACTCTCTTGCCTCTTTCTGCAATTCTCTTGCCTCCTTCTGCACCTCAGTTGCTCCTTTCTGCACTTCTCTTCTCTCTTTCTGCACCCTTGCTGCTTCATTCATCTCTTCCCATGCTTCTTTCTGCACCTGTCTTGCTTCTTTCTGTACCCCTGTTGTCTCTTTTTCCAGCTCTCTTTCCTCTTTCTGCATCTCACTTGTCTCTTTCTGCACTTATCTTGCTTCTTTTTACACATCTGTTGCTTCTTTCAGCAATTCTCTTGCCTCTTTCTGCACTTATCTTGCTTCTTTCTACACATCTGTTGCTTCTTTCAGTAATTCTCTTGCCTCTTTCTGTACTTTTCTTGCCTGTTTCTGCACCTCTCTTTCCTCCTTCTGCACCTCACTTGCCTCTTTTTGCACCTCTAATGGTTCTTTTGCACTGCTCTTGCTTCTTTCAGCACCTCTATTGCAACTGTATGCCCCACTGTTGCCTCTTTCTGCATCCTTCTTATCTGTTTCTGCACCTCGCTTGCCTCTGTCTGCATCCCTGTTCCCTCTTCCTGTACATATTTTGACTGTTTCTGCCATTTCTTGCCCCTTTCTGCAGTTCTCTCATCTCCTTCTGCACCTCTGTTGCTTCTTTCTGCACTTCTCTTGCCTCTTTCTGCACTTCTCTTGCCTCTTTCTGTACCACTGTTGCGGCATTCTGCACTTCCCATGCTTCTTTCTGCACCTTCTTGCTTCTTTGGACACCCCTGTTGTCTCTGTACGCACTCATCTTCCCTCTTTCTGTACCTATCTTGCCTCGTTCTGCATCTCGTTTGTCTCGTTCAGCACTTCTGTTCTTCTTTCTACACATCTGTTGCTTCTTTCAGCAATTCTTTTGCATCTTTCCTCACTTCTCTTGGCTGTTTATGCACCTCTCTTGCCTCCTTCTGCACATCACTTGCCTCTTTTTGCACCTCTGATGGTTCTTTTGCACTTCTCTTTCTTCTTTCTGTACCTCACCTGCAAATTTCTGCACCCGTCTTTCCTCTTTGTGCACCCCTCTTACCTGTTTCTGCACCTCTTGTGCCTCTTTCTGCAGTTCACATGCCTCCTTCTGTACGACTCTTGCCTCTTTCTGCACCCCTGTTGCTTCATTCTGCACTTACCATGCTTCTTTCTGCACCTCTCTTGCATCTTTCTGCACCCCTGTTGTCCCTTTCTGTACTCGTCTTCCCTCTTTCTGCACCCCTCTTACCTGTTTCTGTACCTCTTTTGCTTCTGTCTGCACCCCTGTTCCCTCTTCCTGTATCTCTTTTGCCTGTTTTTGCAACTCTCCTGCCTCTTTCTGCAGTTCTCTTGCCTCCTTCAGCACATCTGTTGCTTCTTTCAGCACTTCTCTTCTCTCTTTCTGCACCCTGCTGCTTCATTCATCTCTTCCCATGCTTCTTTCTGCACCTCTCTTGCTTTTTTCTGTACCCCTGTTGTCTCTTTCTGCACCCCCTTCCCTCTTTCTTTAGCTCTCTTGCCTCTTTCTGCATCTCAATTGCCTCTTTCTGCACTTATCTTGCTTCTTTCTACACATCTGTTGCTTCTTTCAGCAACTGTCTTGCCTCTTTCCACACTTCTCTTGCCTCTTTCTGCACATCACTTGCTTCTTACTGCACCCCTCTTGCCTCTTTCTACACCCCTCTTCCCTGTTTGTGCACCTCTCTTGCCTCTTTCTATACCTCTCTTCCCTCTTTCTGCACCACTCTTGACTCTTGCTTTACCTCTGTTGCTTCTTTCTGTACTTCCCTTCCTTCTTTCTGCACCATTTGTGCGTCTTTAAGCACCTTTCTTCCCTTTTCCTGCACTGTTCTTGCCTCTTCCTGCACCTCTCGTACCTCCTTCTATACCTCTGTTGTTTCTTAGTGCACTGCTCTTGCCTCTCTCTGTACCCCTCTTGCCTCCTTCTCTACCCCTCTTGCCTCTTTCTCTGCCCCTCTTGCCTCTTTCTGCATCCCTCTTGCTTCTTTCTGCACCTCTTTTTCCTCTTTCTACATCCCTTTTGCCTCTTTCTGCATCTCCATTGCTTCGTTCTGTACCTCTCTTACATCTTTCTGCACTTCTGTTACTTCTTTCTGTATCCCTCTTGCCTTTTCTACACCCTTCTTCCCTCTTTCTATGCCGCTCTTCCCTCTATCTGCACCTCTCTTGCCTCTTTCTGCACCCATTCCCTCTTTCTGCACATCTCGCCTCTTCCTGAAAATCTCTTGCCTCTTTCTACAGTTCTCTTGTCTCTTTCTCCACCTCTGTTGCTTCTTTTTGCAATTCTGTTGCCTCTTTCTGCAGCCCTCTTGCCTCTTTCAGCACCTCACTTTGTTGTTTCTGCCCTGCTGTTGTTTCTTTCTGCACCAAGTTTACAACCTTCTGCATCACTCATGCCTATTCCTGAACCCCTCTACCCACTTTCTGCACCTCTCTTGCCTCTGTCTGCACTCCTCTTGCCTCTTTCTGTACCTCTGTTCCTTCTTTCTGCACTTCTCCTGATTCATTCTATACCCCTCTTGCCTCTTTCTGCACCTTGGTTGCTTCTTTCAGCACTTCTCTTGCTTCTTTCTGTACCTCTCTTGCACAGTTATGCACACCTCCTGCCTCTGTGTTCACTTCTGTTGCCTCTTTCTGCTCCTTTCTTGCCTCTTTCTGCACCCCTCTTGCCTCTTTCTGCACCTCTTTTGCTTTTTCTGTACTTCTCTTGCCTCTTTCTGTACCTCTTTTGGTTCTTTTGCACTGCTCTTGCTTCTTTCTGCACAACTCTTGTGAATGTATGAACCCTCTTGCCACTTTCTACACTCCTCCTACCTGTTTCTGCACCCCTCTTGCCTCTCTGTTGCTTCTTTCCGCACGCCGGTGGTCTCTTTCCGCACCCCTGTTGCTTCATTCAGCTTTTCCATGCTTCTTTCTGCACTTTTCTTGCTTCTTTCTGTACCCCTGTTCTCTCTTTCTGTACTTGTCTTTCCTCTTTCTGTAGCTCTCTTGCCGCTTTCTGCACCTCATTTGCCTCTTTCTGCACTTTTCTTGCTTCTTTCTTCACATCTGTTACTTCTTTCAGCAATTCTCTTGCCACTTTCTGCACCTCGTTTGCTTTTTCTGTACTTCTGTTGCCTTTTTCTGTAACCCTTTTGCTTCTTTCTGTACCTCTCTTGCACAGTTATGCACACCTCCTGCCTCTGTGTTCACTTCTGTTGCCTCTTTCTGCTCCTTTCTTGCCTCTTTCTGCACCCCTCTTGCCTCTTTCTGCACCTCTTTTGCTTTTTCTGTACTTCTCTTTCCTCTTTCTGTACCTCTTTTGGTTCTTTTGCACTGCTCTTGCTTCTTTCTGCACAACTCTTGTGAATGTATGAACCCTCTTGCCACTTTCTACACTCCTCCTACCTGTTTCTGCACCCCTCTTGCCTCTCTGTTGCTTCTTTCCGCACGCCGGTGGTCTCTTTCTGCACCCCTGTTGCTTCATTCAGCTTTTCCATGCTTCTTTCTGCACTTTTCTTGCTTCTTTCTGTACCCCTGTTCTCTCTTTCTGTACTTGTCTTTTCTCTTTCTGTAGCTCTCTTGCCGCTTTCTGCACCTCATTTGCCTCTTTCTGCACTTTTATTGCTTCTTTCTTCACATCTGTTACTTCTTTCAGCAATTCTCTTGCCACTTTCTGCACCTCGTTTGCTTTTTCTGTACTTCTGTTGCCTCTTTCTGTAACCCTTTTGCCTCTTTCTGTACCTCTTTTGGTTCATTTGCACTGTTCTTACTTCTTTCAGCACAACTCTTGTGCTGAAAGAAGCTTAAATTGTACTACTAAACATGCAGCCACAACTGCAGCTACCTTGCAGACAACAGGGTCATAATTTGAATGGTACAGCAGGCCCAGTAGCACCAGGCCCAAAAGTTGTCAGAACTCCTCCAAACACCTATTGTTGCTCTTTCTGACTACTAAACAGACAGTCACAATTGCAGTTACCTTCCAGTTAAAATAGACTTGATTTGAATGGTTCTGCAGGTGCAATGGCACCAGGGCCAAAATCTCTAGGCACCCAATAAACACCTACAATTGCTATATTTCACTACAAAATAGACAGTCACAAGTGCACTTACCTTTCAGAAAACCGTGTCATGATTTGAATAGTGCAGCATGTGCAGTGACGCCCGCCCCAAATGTTCACAACTCCACTACCACCAAATACTTCTATATTTTACTACTAAACAGGCAATCACAAGTGCAGTTATCTTGCATGCAACTGGGTCATTATTTGAATGGTGCAGCAAGTAAGGTTGGGACAGGGATACAAAGTTGTCAGAACTCCCAAATATCTAATATTGCTATATTTTACTACTAATCAGGTAGTCATACATGCAGTTATCTAGCAAGCAGAAGGGTCATGATTTTGATAGTGCATCAGGTGAAGTGGACCTGGACCAAAAGCTCCAGGCACCCCACTAAAAACCTAGTATTGCTATATATTATTCCTAAAAAGGCAACCACAAGTGCATTTTCTTTCAGACACCAGGGTTATGATTTGACTAGGGCAGCAGGTGCAGTAGCATAGGGACCAAGAGTAGTCAGAACTCCACTTGACACCCATTCTATCTATTGTTTACAACTAAACAGGCAGTCATAAGTGCAGTTACCTTTCAGGCACTAGGGTCATGATTTGAATTGTGTAACAGGTACAGTGGCATAGGTCCAAAAAGTTGTCAGAACTCCTCTAAACACCTAATATTGCTATATTTTACAACTAAACAGGCAGTCACAATTGCAGTTACCTAGCAGTTAAAAGGGGCTTAGTGTAAATGGTGCAGCAGGTGCATTGGCCCGGGGGCCAAAAGTTGTTATAACTTCAATACACACATATTGTTATATTTTACTACTAAATGGGCAGTCACAAATGCAGTTTACTTGCATGCAACAGGGTCATTATTTGAAAGGTCCAACACGTTTTTACAACTCCTAAGCACCTAATATTTCTATATTTTACAACTAAACAAGCAGTCATAAGTGCAGTTATCTAGCGAGCACTAGGGTCATGATTTCAATAGTACAGCAGGTGAAGTGACACTGGGACCAAAAGCTCCAGGCACCCCACCAAATGCAGAATATTGCTACACAAGCAAAGTTATCTAGCTGGCACAAGGACCATGATTTCAATGTTGCTGCAGGGGCAGTGTTACCGGAGCCAAATGTTGTCAGCACTCCTCTAAACACCAAATATTACTATATTTAACAACTAAACTGGTGGTTACAAGTGCAGTTACCTTGCAGGCACTCCAATAGATGCTGTTACAATGGGAACTAAAAGCTCTAGAAACCCCTCTAAATACAAAAATATTACAATATTTTACTACTAAATAGGCAGTCACAAGTGCAGTAACTTTACCCCACAGGCAATAGGGTTACGATTTGAATGGTGCTGCAGGCGCAGTGGCACCGGGGCCAAAAGTTGTCAGAACTCCACTAAACAACAAATATTGCAATATTTTTCTATAAAACAGGCAGTCACAAATGCAGTTATCTTGCAGGCACTAGGGGCATGATTTGAATTGTGCAGCAGGTACAGTGCCACTGGTCCAAAAGTCGTCAGAACTCCTCTAAACACATACTATTGCTATTACATCAAGTCTTTCAATTGGTTCCCTCTTTTCTTTCATTTTTTAAAATGTTGCTAATACTTGCCTGCTCTAAACCATTAGTAACAGCACAATATATTGCATTCTTGTACATAAATAAGTCATAACACACTAACAGATTTTTTGTAACCTATATTGTACAACTACTCAGCAAGCTATAATTTATGAAAAAAAAATCGCATTATTCAACAAAAATATTAATCACATAGGTGTAACCTAATGCATTTACTAATGCCCGTTTACTTCGCGTTTTAAAGAAACTTGATGAAACCGCTCCCCATATCTCCCCCTTCCAGTTCTAATAGCCACACAAACTCACTCCTTTCATTTAAACCAGCCCAACATTCCGTGATACCTGGTGAGGAAATGTACCCTGCTCCTAATGAAAATCCTATTCACGTTGATGTTCCACTACCTTAGTAAAGGTGCAGTACACAAAGAGATGCAGTACAATGATTCAACCTGAAATAAGCTCTCATGCGAAAGTAAAGAAAATGATAGTCCCTAGACTCGGCCTCACTTATATTTAATAGTTTACAAATACAAAAATCCTGACTACCCTACATGTGTTAAACAAAAATGCTCACAATTATAGACATTGTGTGGGAGACCAGGTCAGCCGTTCTACCGGAAGGATACATTATCTAATGATGAAGGTACCTGCACCCCTTGTGTTGTTATTGTGTTGCCACTCATCTTTAGCACATGATTTATTTCAATAATATTGTGAGGAACGCTGCCTCATTAATGCAAACATGGAAATTGGCTGCATGCCTATATTTTCAACTATAATTTATTTATTTTAATTCAAAAAACATAATCTGTGTTTATTAAAATGTCATCTGTATTACTAATTGCCGTATAGAATGTATCACTGTGAAGCCAAAATATGCTTTTCTTGAGGGCATAGAATACCCTATGAGTTCCTGAAGTTTTTGCGAGAACATTATTGAAATAAGGTATATTAAATACATTTATGGCAATGCAATAGATATACAAAGAGAGGTGCCCCACTCTGGCACATCTTAAGTTGAAAACAGATTTGGCATCATTAATTAATGTCTTTTTCACCAACAAGCGACATTAAAAATAACTTCTTTCAAAATTGAATTTAAGAGCATTATCCCCTCAAGGTGTTAAATAGGATTAGTCTATAACAGAGGATGATATTAATAATGTTTTCTACCATACCAGGTTTAGTGCCTAAAACCCTAAACAGAAGATTTACCATGAGGCAAAAGTGAAGAAAATGGCGTATATTCGAATCATCAGGATTTCCATTGTACAAATAACTCCTATTACTACCTTAACATGTGAATAACAAATCACTACTAATTCGTGTCCAGCTTCACAGCTAAATCAAGGACTTAAACACCATGTCACATTGGCACCAGCTTACCAAGTCAATGTAGGGGCATTCCTTTTACAAATTACTCATTGTTAGAAATGGGATTTCTGGCTGGCTAAGGCTTGCGCCAAAGCCTGGCAAGAACCACCACTATATTCAGGGCAAGGGAGTTACACACTGATGATAACCCCTGCTCACCCCATTTGTAGCCAGGGTTATACCAGAGGCAATGTGTAAAGCATTTGCGCAACACACACACAGCAGCAACACACTAGGCACACCACAAAAGAAACTCCACACAAGGTTATATAAAGAATAGCCTTTGTATTATCATAAACACATTAGAAACCTAATCACACATTTACACTGTGCCAACTGGCACGGGCAATATTCACAGGGGATTATATACAGGACCAGGAACAGACTAATTTGCATGTAGCCAGGTTCTGAGCTGGGATGGTGCAGTGAGCTAAAAAACGGTGATGGATCAAGCCCTGATCTTTGGACTGGGTAAGAGTGGTCTGCTTAATTCAGACACTCGGTTCATCACCACCCCCTTTTCTGAATCATTTTGTCCACCATAAGCGTGGAAGGGTATACTCAGATGTGAGTCCCTTGCTCATTGCACCATCAGGATTCAAGCAAGCCGGGCCGACGACGGCTGAAATGCCAGAAACCGGTCCCCGGAAGCTTGTTTCCTTCCCAGTATAAGAATTGGCTTGGTAGTTTGGTTTGCCCTGTTCCCATCATGCACTGGGACAGGAACAGACTAATTTGCATGTAGCCAGGTTCTGAGCTGGGATGGTGCAGTGAGCTAAAAAACGGTGATGGATCAAGCCCTGATCTTTGGACTGGGTAAGAGTGGTCTGCCCAATTCAGACACTCTGTTCATCACCACCCCCTTTTCTGAATAATTTTGTCCACCATAAGCGTGGAAGGGTATACTCAGATGTGAGTCCCTTGCTCATTGCACCATCAGGATTCAAGCAAGCCGGGCCGACGACGGCTGAAATGCCAGAAACCGGTCCCCGGAAGCTTGTTTCCTTCCCAGTATAAGAATTGGCTTGGTAGTTTGGTTTGCCCTGTTCCCATCATGCACTGGGACAGGAACAGACTAATTTGCATGTAGCCAGGTTCTGAGCTGGGATGGTGCAGTGAGCTAAAAAACGGTGATGGATCAAGCCCTGATCTTTGGACTGGGTAAGAGTGGTCTGCTTAATTCAGACACTCTGTTCATCACCACCCCCTTTTCTGAATGTGGCCAAATGTGCCACAGTCAGAACCATCGGAACAGGTAAGTAAATGTAACACACAACCAGTAACTACTGGTACCATAATGACCAAAGCATTATCACATTAGCATTAGACACTATCCTAAAATATCATGACATGACATTAGACCCAACCTCATTTGCATAAACACATTACGCACTAGGCCTCACCAGCATAAACATAGTATGCCCTAACCTCCTAAGCATAAATACATTACACATCAGGTATCACCAGCATAAACACATTATGTCTGAATCACAATTAGGAAAGAACTTTGTGCAAGAATATCCTAAGCATAAACAAGGTATGCAATCACTGTAGGCATGAACATTTATGCATTGGTCATCACGTTAGGGCCTGGAGCCCTACCAATACTCAACAGACCCCCAGGCCAACTGGCCTTTCGTTGGAGCTCCCTTGCACTATGTCCAGAAAGACAGGGCTCTAAGGAGGACCTCTCAAAGGGCCCCCTGGCTGCTTTTGGCAGCAAACACAAAGTGCCACCGGCTCTGGAGCAGGGGGTGAAACTAACTCCTTCTTTATTGACAATAGAGCTGTCCCCCAACATTGCAGTTGCCCTGCTACAGCAGCGCAACTGGAGAACAAAAGAGGCACTGGTGCTCCTGGCCCTGAATCTCCCACTGGGACTCTTCAGGACAAACGGCCCTGGTGGAACTGTGCTGCTTGGGGAGCCCCACTTTGTGACTCGGACCCCAAGACTACCCCAACCATTGCAGCTGCCCACTGCCCGGCAGGGCAGCTGTGGAGAAAATGGACCTTGGCCCCATGGTGCCTTGGAAGCCCCCCTCTAGGGCTTTGAAAGCAATGGCCCCCACTGCTGGAGTGGCCCGCTCTCCTGCGGGACCACTTAGGCACAGACAATGTGCCTCTGGAGCCCCATGTCACTGGGCTCCTCTGGTGCCAATCCCTGCACCCGGAATACTTTTGGAGGCAGCCCCACTCACTGGGCTGGTTCAGGACTCGGGTGTTTCTCCTCGTGTCACCTGTGATCTCTGTGGCCTTCCTCCCCCTCTGCCAGTTGGGGAAGGCTGAAGACGCCGCCACTGGAGCCTGGTAGGCTCCATCACATCTCACTGGGCTTGATCTTCCTAGCACGGCGGGGCTCTTCCACGCTCACGGGAGCCCCGCTTAGACTTCCGGTTATACACGGTAGGCCCTGCCCACAATCAGGCAAGGCTGCCTGGCTTCTGGGTCACCATGCTAGATCACAGTGGCTCCTTTTGCAATTTTGAAATGTGGAGTGGACTCCCACCAGGAAATCAAAGCATAGAGCGGAGTGGGCAACCGCTGACAGACACCACAAGCAGGGTGGGTATCCGCCTTGAATAAAGCTCACTGGCGGGGTGGGGACCGGCTTGCCACTTGAAACGTGCGGTGGGCTCCTGCTGGCATTAAAAATAAACCCAAAAAAGTGGCAAACGCAGGGTGGGCTACCACCGAAGCACACCACAACGCGGGGTGGGCACCCACTCAATTCCTGCACATCTCGGGGGAATCCCTACGCCAGGGATTCCCTCTCTCCACGCAGTGCAGCGCTGCAGTCCCAAACTAAATGCTCCTCAGTGTGTACTTTAAATATTGCGCTCACGAGGCGCTAGGAGCCACAGCTCCAGCAGCAAAGTTTCAAAGGGATCAAGGCTGGGCAAGGAGTCCAGCAGTCAGGAAAATGTCCTTGGGGCTGGGGACACCCCAGCACGGCGCAGCCAGGCAGGCCAGCATGCAGAGACCCCCAAGAAGCTACAGCTGGGTCCTCTGGCGGTTCCCTTGAGCAGAGTGCCCCCCCAGCCCAGGTAAGCACAAGAACCAAACAGATTCATGGGGACACAGCCCCTATATTTATACCACCTTTCCCCTTTGTCTACACAGCACACGGTTTGGGTAAACCAGTCCCAACTGGTTATGGAGCACTCTGTTTACCAGGCTCCTCTTCCCCATTGTTAGGTGGGGGCTCGTCGCCAGACACAGCACAGGAGGACAGAGCCAGCATTCACTAGGGCAGGCACCATCCTATTCAGGGACCATCGAATTCTCCTCCCACCACTCCAAATGTAGATGTCCCATTCAGCCTAGCTGACTCACCCTGCCCCTCCTGGAGCCACACATACCTTACCAGCCCCTGTCACTCAAAAGCCAGACAAGCAATTCACATCAGGCTCCCTGACATATAGCACACAGTAATGCCAACTTCTAAAAGTGGCATTTCTAAAATAGTTATAATAAATCTGCGTGCACCATTGCATAGCATTTATCATCACTATTCCAAACATACCAAACATGACCACGCTGCGCCTCTCATATCAGGGATTACCATTGAAACACTTATCAGGGAATCCCCAACACATTCCTATAGGAGGGCAGCCCCACAGTAGTGAGAAACCAAACTGTTTTTTTGTCACTACCAGGAAATGTCACACACTTAAGGTACATGTCCTATCTTTTACCTGCAATGCACCCTGCCCATAGGGCTAGCTAGGGCCTCCTTTAGGGGTGACTGACAAGTAGTAGAAGGGGGGTTCACGGACATTGCACACACTTAAGGTGCCACGTCACAGCATCAGTGACACTGTGCTCACAGGTCCTGCAATGGAAGTGGGCTGGGATAGGTTTGAAAGGCTACTTTGGTGGGTGGCGCAATCAGCGCTGCAAGTTCACCAGTAGCATACATTTTACCAGCCCCGGGTGTCTGAGATACCACTTTACAAGGGACTGACAGGTAAATTAAATAGGCCAAACAGGGGTAGACCAATCTTAGCATATTTAACATAGAAAGCGCACACACTTTACATTAAACAGTAGTTATAAAGTGCCCAGAGTCCTAAAAGCACCAACACCATGTAAGAAAAAAGGCTAGGAGAAAGGCAAAAATGTTTAGGGATGACCCTGCAAAAAGGGCCAAGTCCAACACTCATAGTGAAGAAAAATCTTATATCATTTATAGGGTGGATGTAACTAATGTAAGATTTAAATGCGCCATGTGGTCTTCATTTATTTTTTTCTCTTCTCAACTTATCCATTCCTCATATGTTACATGAAATAATGCAGGTACTTCATAGTGAAGATTTGTAGTGCAAATCATATCAAGCTTCCAGTCAGTCAAATCATCTCTCACAAATGGTACTAAGATACAATTTCACACAGTATACATGATTCCATTATTATTTAACATCAAATACTTTTTGGAAAAATTAAAACAGCTCTTTAACAATACATAATTGGTCCAGGTGCATACATGCATCTCATAGCTTTCTTTACGTCTCTAGAGCATTATCAATCAAGACCCCTTTATCTACTCACATAACATTGGACAACATCCTGTTCACTTTTGTTACTTAGTGTACAAGCTAGGGGTGTGCAAAGTAGGAGATATTTCTCGTGAGAGAAAGGGTAAAACATGCAAAATATGAAACATGACACACATTTATGTAAAAGTGTCGCCATAGCTAACAAAGGTATGCATTTGGGTACAAAATTCCTGCAAATTACCGACACAACACAATTTCACAGCACTTAGAAGCTAAAGGTAAGGAGTTTGCGGCCACATGCATCATTGTTGCCGTTTGCAATTTCTTAATTGCGAAAATTAAGGAATCGCAAGTAAGAAATCGCAAAAGGCTATGCATCAAGAAATCGCAATTTGTTTTGCGATTTCTTAAAATTCCTTAATTGCGATTCACAATTTACGAATCGCAATTAAGGAATCCCTTCCCAATGATTCCTATGGGCCAAGAGGCCCATAGAAATGAATGGAAAGTCATTCTCAATTTGCGATTAGCAATTTGCGAATCGCAATCTGAGAATGCAATTTCAAGGGTGCAGGGGGGGGGGTTCCAAGGACCCCCCCCCCTGCACCCGTGAAATATAACTTTAAGTGCATTTTTCACACACACATGCCCCAAAGGCATGTGTGTGTGTAAAATGAAACTTTCAAAAATGCACTTTTGTGCATTTTTTAAAGTTTTCGCAAATTACCATGAAGGGCAACTTCATGGTAATTTACCGCTCCCTATTTGCGAATTCGCAAATTTAAAATGTTCATCATTGCATTTAAGAAATCTCAAATTGCGATTTCTTAAATGCAATCGCAATTTTAGAAATCGCAACATGATTGCGATTTCTCAAATTGCGAAAAAACATAATGCATCCCAATTTTGTCAATGGCATTCGCAAACGGCCGAAAATTGCGATTCGCACTGTTTGCAAATGCAATTGACAATGATGCATGTGCCCGTTAGTACTTATGAATGTAAGTTACAGCTCACAACTAATAATCACAAAAGAAAATTGCATAAATACTAACGCACTAAAAATGCAGAAAACTCAAATAAACACAGGAATGGCGATAATCATGAAGTCCGTATGATATGCTTTGTAAAAAAAGCATTGCAAACTACTAACACAACTACGCTCCACCTTCAGCACACCAAACTAGCTTGATGCATTATTTGGTAAGGATCTTTCCCAAGTATTAAAATACGTTAATGAAAACCAAGGGTGCTCTTTCAGAAAAATTAGGGGCGGGAGAGTCATGCTATGATGAAAATCTCGAAATTCCTTTTAAAAATTGCAATCGATGTCCTTGGCTCAAACTAGCCCTACTTCAAACCCAAATCTTACACACATACCTATTTTCTAAATTCTAAATAAAATGTCCAACACATTTGATCTATCCATTTTCTTTATCAGGAAAGTTTTCCAGCAGGATTATATAAGTTTGCGAAAGTCAAATAAGTGTTTTAACATGTTTCATAATCAGTATTGGAATTCACCTTTAGTTCTGTGATGATGGTATTTCTCCCTTTTGAATAATGGATTAAGAATACTTCAAACCCAAGATTCTGATACCTCACCATGTCTAGATCCTTTAGATGGGAATTTGCTTACCCAAATGCGTTGTTGCTATTTAATAAGTGAAATAAAACTTAAATCTGGACCTATGCTATAGACTACATTAATAGTTGAATCACCAAATTATGAGACGGAAGTACATTCATAGCATTTGCCCCTCTGATATTTCCTTTCTGTATCATCAGTTCTACATCCATACCATCTTTCATACACGATCACTGAATATGTGAATTGCTTTCTTGCCCTGTGAGCTTCAAAGCTAATACTGTTAGAGTAGTGCAATATAAGGGCACATTCTCAAGAGGTGATTATCACAAACTTACTACCATCTCATGCTACTACTGGTCTAGTTTAATGACTAAGCAGGGGCCACTCATGTTGTCAGCCACATGGTTTACCAAACTTTACCTGAGCGACCTCAGTGACCTCTTCTATTACACTATCCTTTTCGCAATCTATCATGATATCTCAAAAGTAGCTGGAAATCTCTCTATTGGCCCAAACTACAAATGGCAATTGACTAACACTATCACAATCAATCTTTCTTCAGTCTTGACCAAAGCATGTTATAAACTAGGCAAGGACCCAGCATGCAGTAATGTCCATTGTGCTACATGGATCATCAAGGTCTTGAAGGATATAGGGGCATATTATCAAGGGGGTTTATCTCCGCTTTTTTGGCTTTAAAAGCCAAGAAAGCGGAGATAAAATTATCTCCCTATTACCTAGCTGTCGCTAACACCGGTTAGCGACAGCTAGTAGGAGATAGCGACCATCTTGGGCCCCACTTTGCATGTCAGTGATATTTATCACTAATGACATGCAAAGTGGGCGTGCCAAGATGTTAGCGACTGAAAACAGTCGCTAACATCGCTATCTCCTATTACCAACTTTTGGAGATATTTGCGCTAAGCGCGAATATCTCCAAAAGCTAAAACCTGCCCTGAGCAGTTCTTAGCCATGTTATCCAATGGAAGGTGGATAACATGGCTAAGAGCATTAGCTCGGTAATGCATGAATATCGCGGACTTTTCAGCGATATTCATGCATTGCGGCGATTTTTATCGCATTTGTCTCTAACCAAGCAATAGCGATAATTATCGCTATTGCTTGGTAATATGCCCCATAGTTCCTACAAAACATCACAACCTCTTCAGAGTCAACCCTGAGCCACTTGGCACACAGAAAATTTAACCACCTCCATGTACGGTTAGAAGCTCCTTGAACACAACTGTTGTCTTGATTATATTACTTCATTCAAGGAACTTAATATTGCGCCCCTACCAAACTAAGGGGCTGGATTACCTTCTAGGTCCCTCCTATGGGTGGAACCTGAGAAGGGGGTAGTTACACCCCTTTCTCTTTGTCCAGTTTCGCGCCAGAGCTGTGGCTGGAGTGCCCCAGTAACTGGTTTGAACCGGGCTATGCATGGAGCACCTTGTGTGCCCCAGGCAGTGTCTGGAAACAGCAGTTTCCATTGAACCCACCCTGCCCCAATCCACTAGAGGCTGTCTGGGGAGGTGCCAGCACCTCCCTTCACAGGAAACCTATTGTCCAGGCCTCCCCTGCCGGAGTTTCGTCCAGCAGCAGGAGGTCCGACTCGTGTATGAGGCAGAAGCATCCATTTTGTGATGCTGAGGCTCTGTTTAACTTTAACCGGGTCAAACAGCAACTACATGTCTTCTCCCTCTAGAAGGGTGAAATGCTACCCCTGCCGCCAGGACTGGCGGGGGGTAGTATTCCAAAGTGTTTGACACCTTACACGACATGTTTTGATGAAGCCATACCAAAGTTAGCATTAACCGCGAGGATTATAATGGCACTTAAGAGTATATGGTATGGCTATATCATAGAACAGCTATAAGGACATGGTTCCGAAAGCTGCAGACAGGCTTATATCATGCTAGAGCACCATCTCACATAAAACCAAGCACTCTGCCTTCAGGATTGTCAAGGCCTGCCATAGGAGTGACTTATAGGTATATATGTGTCTATATATAAGGGTAGATATAGGAATACTATATCTAAGCAATGGGTGATTACACCACCTTGCCCAAGCTGAGTGTTCAGCCTGTGGTGTCAGTTTGGATGGCCAGCCAGGAGTGGCATCAAATCAAATCAAATCAAAAACATTTATATAGCGCGCTACTCACCCGGAGGGTCTCAAGGCGCTTGGGGAGGGGGGGTCCGCTACTGCTCGAACAGCCTGGTCTTGAGCTGCTTCCTGAAGGCGAGGTGGTCTTGGGTCAGGCGAAGGTGGATCGGGAGGGAGTTCCAGGTCTTGGCGGCCAGGTAGGAGAAGGACCTTCCTCCTGCTGTGGCTCTTCGGATGCGGGGGACGGCGGCGGGGGCGTGGCTGGTCGATCGAAGCTGGCGGGTAGGAGTGTAGAAGTTGAGGCGGCTGTTGAGGTATCTTGGGCCTTGGTTGTGTAGGGCTTTGTGTGCGTGGGTGAGGAGACGGAAGGTGATTCTCTTGTTGACCGGGAGCCAGTGCAGGTCTCTTAGGTGTCCGGAGATGCGGCTGTGTCTGGGGATGTCGAGGATGAGTCTTGCTGAGGCGTTCTGGATCCGCTGAAGTCTCTTCTGGAGCTTGGTGGTGGTTCCGGCGTAGAGGGCGTTGCCGTAGTCCAGTCGGCTGATGACGAGGGCCTGGGTGACCGTCTTCCTGGTCTCGGTGGGGATCCACCGGAAGATCTTACGTAGCATGCGCAGGATATTGAAGCAGGACGAGGAGACGGCGTTGACTTGTCTGGTCATGGAGAGGGAGGAGTCCAGGATGAAGCCCAGGTTGCGTGCGTGGTCTGTCGGTTTGGGTGCGCTGCCCAGGGCGGGGGGCCACCAGGAGTCGTCCCAGGCGGAGGGCGAGGAGCCCAGGATGAGAACTTCCGTCTTGTCTGAGTTCAGTTTCAGGCGGCTGGTCATCATCCACTCGGCTACGTCTGTCATCCCTTCGTGTAGGTTAGCTCTGGCGGTGGCTGGGTTGTTGGTGAGGGAGAGGATCAGCTGAGTGTCGTCGGCGTAGGAGATGATGTTGAGGTTGTGTTGGCGTGCGATGGCTGCGAGGGGGCCCATGTAGACGTTGAAGAGGGTGGGGCTGAGCGATGATCCCTGTGGTACGCCGCAGATGACTTCGGTGGCTTCTGATCTGAACGGTGGAAGGCGGACTCCCTGAGTTCTTCCGGCGAGGAAGGAGATGATCCACTCCAGTGCCTTCTCCTGGATTCCGACGTTGCTGAGGCACTGCACTAGGGTGCGATGGCAGACAGTGTCGAATGCCGCGGAGAGGTCCAGGAGGATGAGGGCCGCAGTCTCCCCGTTGTCGAGCAGGGTTCGGATGTCATCGGTGGCTGCGATGAGGGCAGTCTCGGTGCTGTGGTTGACCCAGAAGCCAGACTGCGAGAGGCATAATTCATGCTGCAGCCCCTGGTAGGCCTTGGATGCACCTATGCCCTGGGTACCTATGGTACACTATACAGGGGCTCACAAAGGTGACCCAATACCCAATTAGGTATGTACCTAAAGTACATGGTATGAATTTAGAGAGAGAACAGCTGGGCTGTGGGTCTGATTAGCAGGCCTACAGCCACACTAAAGTCGAAAAACCAGTGAATCACAGCAAAAAGTGGGGGTGACCATAGGAAGCAGACCCTACTCTCCTAAACAACCCCTCCCCCCCCAAACGCAGGGACATTAAACTAACCTTGACCAGTTGAGTCTTCATGTTCCAAGTGGAAATTTCTGGAGTGTCCATCTGCATTGCCATGGTCAGTTCCAGGTCTATGTTCCACTGTAGGGAAATAGACCACCTGAGTCGTTTGGGATTTTCACCCTTCATCTGATTTAGCCACAAGAGGGGCTTATGGTCTGTCTGAATCTTGAAGTGAGTACCAAACAAGTATGGCCTCAGCTTCATCAGGGCCCAAACCACAGCAAAGGCCTCCCTCTCAATAGCTGACCAACGTTTCTCCCTAGGGGTCAGCCTTCTGCTAATAAAAGCAATGGGCTGGTCTTGACCATCTTTATTCAATTGTGAAAGAACAGCTCCCAAACCCAACTCAGAAGCATCTATTTGGCTAATGAATTCTTTGGAGTAATCTGGACTTTTCAGAATAGGTGCAGAGCACAAGGCCTGCTTAAGGTCATCAAATGCCTTTTGACAGCTTACTGTCCACTGAACCTTTTTTGGCATTTTCTTAGAGGTTAAGTCATTAAGTGGTGTCACAATGGACCCATAGTTATTAACAAACTTTATGTAGAAACCAGACAGGCCCAAGAAAGCTCTGACCTGTGTCTGGGTGGTTGGAAGAGTCCAGTCCTTTATGGTCTGGATCTTGCTCTCCAGTGGTTGAACCTGACCGCCCAGGTACACCACCTTACTCTGCCCTATCTGGCACGTAGTAGCCTTGATAGTTAGGCCTGCCTTCTGCAGGGCCTCCAAAACATTCTTCAGGTGGATCAGGTGATCCTCCCAAGTGGAGCTAAAGACAGCAATATCATCTAGATAAGCTGCACAATAGTCATCCAGGTCTGAGAGGACTTGGTTCACCAACCTTTGGAAAGTGGCAGGTGCATTCTTCAAGCCAAAGGGCATCACCACAAATTGGTAATGACCTCCTGGAGTCGAAAATGCTGTTTTGGCTTTTGCATCATCAGCTAGTCTGATCTGCCAGTAGCCTGCTGTCAGGTCAAATGTGCTCAAAAACTTGGCAGAACCTCATCTGTCAATGAGCTCATCTGCCCTGGGTATTGGGTGGGCATCTGTCCTAGTGACAGAATTGAGACCTCTGTAGTCCACACAAAACCTCATCTCTCTCTTACCATCTTGGGTGTGAGGCTTTGGCACAAGGACTACTGGACTTGCTCAAGGGCTCTCTGAGGGCTCAATAACTCCCAACATCAACATCTTTTGGACCTCTGTCCTGATACAGTCCCTGGCATGATCAGGTTGCCTGTAGATTTTACTCTTCTCAGGCAGACTGTCACCAGTGTCCACTTCATGGGTGCACCAGTTTGTCTGAATTGGGGTCAGGGAAAACATATGTCTATAGGCCTGTAGAACTTGCCTGCAGTCCTGTTGCTGCTGGTCAGTGAGGCTGCCTGCCAAGGCTACTCCATCAACTGAACCATCATCAGGGTTCTGAGAAAGCAGGTCTGGGAGAGGATCACTCTCCTCCTCCTGTCCCTCATCTGTAGCCAAGAGCAAGCCCATGTCTGCCCTGTCAACATATGCCTTCAGTCTGTTGACATGAAGCACCCTGTGGGGGCTTCTGGGAGTCCCAAGATCAACCAAGTAGGTTACCTCTCCCTTTTGCTCAACAATAGTGCGGGGTACAGACCATTTGTCTTGGAGTGCTGCTGGGGGCACTGGCTCCAACACCCACACTTTCTGTCCTGGCTGGTACACAGTCAGCACAGCCTTTTGGTCGTGCCAGGCTTTTTGAAGCTCCTGCCTAGCCTCAAGATTTTTAGAAGCCTTCTTCATGTATTCGGCCATCCTGGAGCAGAGACCACTATGTCTTGTTTAGGCTTTTTGAGAGCTAACACCCATTCTTCCTTCACCAGACATAGGGGTCCTCTTACAGGATGCCCAAACAGAAGTTCAAAAGGGCTGCAGCCACCCTGCTTCTGTGAGACCTCTCTGTAAGCAAACAGAAGGCAGGGCAGAAGGATTTCCCATCTTCGCCTAAGCTTTTCAGCGAAACCCTTGATCATGCCCTTTAAGGTCTTGTTAAATCTTTCAACCAGACCATTGCACTGTGGATGGTAGGGTGTGGTGAACTTATAGTTCACGCCACACTCTTTCCACATAGCAGTTAGGTACCCAGACATGAAGTTTGCACCTCTATCTGAGACAACCGCCTTCAGAAAACCCACTCTTGAGAAAACTCCCAGGAGGGCTCTTGCCACAACAGGTGATGTTGTGGTCCAACAATGTCTATCCCAACTCTTTCAAAGGGAACCCCCACCACAGCTAGTGGTATAGGGGGGGCCTTTGTGGTGCCACCTGATTTGCCACTGGCTTGGCAGGTGACACAGGAGCGTCAAAACTCCTTGGTATCTTCTGACATGTGGGGCCAGAGAAAGTGAGGGACACGCCTGTCCCAAGTCTCATTCTGGCCAAGAGGTCCTGCTATGGGAATATCATGGGCTAAGGTAAGAAGGAAGCCCCTGAATGCCAAAGGTATGCCCAACCTCCTGGAAGCACCAGGCTTGGGGTCTCTAGCCTCTGAATAAAGGAGCCCTTCGTCCCAATACACTCTATGGGTACCTGTAGCATTCCCAGAAGCCTCAGCAGCAGCTTGCTGTCTGAGGGGTTCAAGAGAGGAGCAGTCCAATTGCGCCTGCCTCAGTTCTGCCCTTGAGGGTCCCCCTGTCCCAAGAAACTCAACCTGATCAGGCTCAAGTTCTTCTAGGGCAGTTCCCTCTTGGGTCTCACACTCAGCTTCCTGGGAAGTCTGATCCTCATCCTGAGGCAAGGGGGAAGGCACTGCCTTAACCCTTCTTCTCCTTTTCTTGGAAGGCAACTGGTCCATAGTTTCAGGATCCAGGGCCTGTTCAGTTTGGCACTTTTTGGCCTGTGACCTGGTCACAGCAAGGACATGTGCTGATATGCCCAGCATCTCTGCATGAGTCCTATACTCCACTTCAGACCAGACTGAAGATTCTAGATCATTGCCCAACAAACATTCTACAGGGAGGTCTGAACTTACAACAATTCCTTTGAGGCCAGTTACCCCTCCCCAGGAGAAATTAACAATTGCCATACTGTGGGTGGTAGTGGCATTGCTAGCATTGGTCACTAGGTAATTCTCACCTAGTATAATCTGTCCTGGGTCCACAAAGTTAGGGGTCACCATGGTGACACTGGCACATGTGTCCCTGTAGGCCTGAGCCATTTTGTTATTGATTAAAGGTGTCTGTCTGTACTTGCCCAGGTTACTAGGGCTCACAGTAGAGGACATAGCCATGTCCACATCACAGACAAGGACAGATTGAGATGGTACTCTGACTAGTCCGGGGTCCATCTCAGTTCCCAGGGTTAACCCTACTACACTCTTCTGTTGAAAACGACCACTATTAGCTGCACTAGGGGGAACAGTTGCCTTAGGGGCAATGGTGGCTGGAGCTGTCTCCTTTTTGGTGCAATCACTGGTCCAGTGAGTATTACTTTCACAAAAATTGCACCAGGGTTTTCTTTGACCTTCTTTCTTCTTGGATCCCTCCTCATTAGAAGCTTTTTGGGGACCTGGTGAAGACTTGTGGTCTTTAACTTTCTGATCCCCACCCTTTTGGTCTTGCTTCTTCTGATCACCACCTTGGTTCTGGACCTTCTGCCTCACCCTGGTTCTGACCCATTTGTCTGCCTTCTTTCCCAATTCTTTGGGAGAGGTCAGATCAGAGTCAACCAGGTGCTGATGCAATAACTGGTTCTGACAGTTAAGTATTTGCTCTCTCATGATAAAATTATACAATCATGTATAGTCATTAACTTTACTGCCTAGCAACCAGCCTTCCAGAGCCTTAGTGGCATAATCAACAAAGTCAGTCCAGTCCTGAGTCTGTGTCTTCTGGGTGTCTCTGAACATCCAGCCCCATGTATGCTTAGGTTGAACTGGTTAAGTACTCCCACTTGGACCTGGTCCTCATCCTCTTCAGCATCCTCATCCACTTCACTATCATCATTTAGATTGTGATTAGGGGAATCTTCTGCTGAGGGCCGACCCTCTTCTGCACTACCCGAAGGACCTGGGTTACCTGCTTTCTTAACATCAAACTCCTCTAGGATCTCTATCAGTTGCTTGAGGGTAGGGTTTGACCCTTGTTTTAAATTCCTAGTTGTGCACAAGTGCCTCAACCCATGGAAGGTAAAGGTATCATATCTGGAAGGTACCCTGAAAGGGTCAATCTCTACTGGGAGAGATCCACTAGGTTCTGCTTTCAGAGACATGATCTAGTGAGGTGTGGTGTGTGCACCTACCTACACTAAGTGTTACCTACTAAACCTCTCTAGGAGTTGTAGTCAGGGTGTGCTAGGCCCTTTTCTCTACAACAACTAAGTTCAGTAGAATTTAAGTATTTAAGACTTGATTTATATGTACCTCTAGGTACCTTAATGTGATCTTTCAAATGATATCTCAAGATATTATGGTAAAACAATCAGCAAGCTCTTATCCCAACCACTGCACACCAATGTGAGACGTTGGCCTGGTATATGATGTCCACTATTCTAGTGGGCACCTTGCACCAGTCCAAACAACCCTTATGGTGATGGTTGTAAAGTCAACCTTATAGACCAGCTATTCTAGTGGTAGCATGGACAAAGCAGTCTTAGGCTAAAACTTCAGAGAGCATGTGAAGCCAGCTGTTTTACCAATATTAGTCCCTTGAATATCAAATGAAAGGACACCACACAAGGTATATATCAAATATATATGTATTTATTACTAACACAACCCCTCTGCACTCTTTATGAGGTCAGAGTTCGAGATACAGCACAAGTTACTCAATAAGCATACTATAAGTTGCACAAATACAATTCTGCCCGAGGGGTCTCACGAACCATATACTAAGTAAGTGGTATAAGAACCACTTCAGGAAAGGTGAGTAGGCCTAGGTCCTAGGAAATCGCTGGGGCTACACTGAACAACCAAAAGTTAGGAAGTAGGAGTCCCACAGGATGGGTGTGCAGTGTCTGAACACACACGCGGGTTACCATAGATCTCGAATGGGAACGTAAAAGTTACAAAGTAGTAGATTTTGGACACTTCCAGGTGGACTACGGGAAAACCCAGTTAAACGAGGACACTTGGATAGTTATTACCCACGGGAGCACCGGAGTACTCGAGTTACCTCACCCAGGGAAGCCGGGTGCATAGGTGTTCTTTTGTGTCGGGTTTCGTCGATGAATCCTATGGAGAGCTGCAAGAAAGTGCTGCAAGCGACCAGGGGGAAAGTGTCCGGATGGATCCAAGGATGGATCAGGGCAGTGAAGACACTGAAAGCAGAGGGGACAGAGTCTGGGTCACTAGCCAGTGACCAGGTAGGAACCCGGAAGGAACCAGGCGATGTCAAGATGCAATCAGTTGAAGAGGTGAAGCTTGTCTCCGCAGCCACAAAGTCCAGGAGGTGTTGACAACAACCAGGAGCTAGAACCAAGCTGTCCCACGAGGGATACAGCTGTTGGCGGTGTTGGTATCCGGATTAAACCCAACAAACCTTGGCAAATGCAATCCACACAGGATTAGAAGATTGGCTTCTGTTCAGACCAGCAAGGTCTGGGGCGCTTCTCCTTTGCAGGGAAGGAGTAGCAAGCCCTGAGCAACCAGGCAAGCAGTGTTGTTTTAAAAGCATCTCTTCATAGGGGACACTAGTCAACAGGTTAGCAACTGTGAAGATGCATTGAGCTGAAATACAGGCGCAGGCCCCATGCGGCACCCGTGGAGTTTGGAGGGCTGTGCTTCAGTGCAAATACTGCTCAGGTCTGGGGCTTCTCAAACCCTAATGCACAACTTCGAGGGTGCCTCAGAAGCTGCACAGGTAGCAAAAAGCAGGTACTGCAGGATGTCCAGTCCCACGTCTCTCGTGTCCGCTATGGGTCTCAGCTTTGCTGTGGATATGGGTCGGAGTCAGAGAAGTCTGGAAGTTTAGATTCTGCATCGCTAAGTCTTCGGGTTCCAGCGGGAGCATCGACAAAGCAAACCGGCAAGTTACTGATGGTCCCTGTTTGCACAGGGTGGTGACTCCTTGACCACAAGGGAGATGTCTTCAGTCTTCCAGTCGAAATGGAATGTCAAATGTCCAAGAGTTTGTTTCAGAGTTTCTTTCCAGGATAATCTAATGTCTCAAGACACAGATCCTAACTTTATACCAAACTAAGGGGCTGGATTACCTGCTAGGTCCCTCCTATGGGTGGAACCTAAGAAGGGGGTGGTTACACCCCTTTCTCTTTGTCCAGTTTTACTCCAGAGCTGGGGCTGGAGTGCCCCAGCAACTGTTTTGAACCGTTCTATGCATGGAGCACCTTGTGTGCCCCAGGCAGTGTCTGGAAACAGCAGTTTCCATTGAACCTACCCTGCCCCAATCCACTACAGGCTGTCTGTGGAGGTGCCAGCACCTCCCTTGACAGGAAACCTATTGTCCAGGCCTCTCCTGCCAGAGTTTCGTCCAGCAGCAGGAGGTCAGACTTGTGTCTGTGGCATCAGCATCCATTTTGTGATGCTGAGGCTCTGTTTAACTTTAACCGGGTAAAGCAGTAACTACATGTCTTCTCCCTCTAGAAGGGTGGAATGCTACCTCGCTGCCAGGACTGGCAGGGGGGTAGTATTCCAAAGTGTTTGACACCTTACACAACATGTTTTGATGAAGCCAAACCAAAGTTAGCATTAACCGTGAGGATTATAATGCACTTAAGAGTATATGGTATGGCTATATCATAGAACAGCTATAAGAACATTGTTCTGAAAGCTGTAGACAGGCTCAGCTCATGCTAGAGCACCATCTCACATAAAACCAATCACTCTGCCTTCAGGATTGTCAAGGCCTGCCGTAGGAGTGACTTATAGGTATATATGTGTCTATATATAAGGGTAGATATAGGAATACTATATCTAAGCGAGGGGTGATAACACCACCTTGCCCAAGCTGAGTGTTCAGCCTGTGGTGTCAGTTTGGATGGCCAGCCAGGGGTGGCATAATTCATGCTGCAGCCCCTGGTAGGCCTTGGATGCACCTATGGTACACTATACAGGGGCTCACAAAGGTGACCCAATACCCAATTAGGTATGTACCTAAAGTACATGGTATGAATTTAGAGAGAGAACAGCTGGGCTGTGGGTCTGATTAGCAAGCCTACAGCCACACTAAAGTCGAAAAACCAGTGAATCACAGCAAAAAGTGGGGGTGACCATAGGAAGCAGACCCTACTCCACTGCCTCACAGTCCCAGCACAGTTCGCCCCTTTGCATCCTGGTAAATGCAGTACACAGTTCAAACTTACTTCAAAAATAGCTGGAGTTTTTCACCAAAGTTGGCGCAGACATTGCTGTATATCTTTAGACACGTGTTTCTGGGTTGAGCCCTTCATCAGTAGAGAGCAGCAGTTTTAGAGAGCAAAGAAAATCATCTGGGGTTGCTGGAAATGATGCCAAGTTCCTCTCAGGTCACAGTACCACTCACAGGCACACAGGTGTATCCATGAAGCTCGTCAGCTTGCTGGCTCAAAGGAGCCTTTTAAACAGAATGGGGGTTGAGATCACACTGCCTCACAGTCCCAGTACAGTTCGCCCCTTTGCATCCTGGTAAATGCAGTACACAGTTCAAACTTACTTCAAAAATAGCTGGAGTTTTTCACCAAAGTTGGTGCAGACATTGCTCTATATCTCTAGACACGTGTTTCTGGGTTGAGCCCTTCATCAGTAGAGAGCAGCAGTTTTAGAGAGCAAAGAAAAATCATCTGGGGTTGCTGGGGCCAAGTTCCTCTCAGGTGTTATCTATGTACCTTGAAGATGAATATATGTCAATGTACATATATGTGGCGTTATATATAGTGAAACTTTACTTACCTGTAGAAACTTACCTTCACAATATTTGTATCCTCGATATTCTGGACAAGTTATTTTGTCCCTGGATATTTTTTTATTCCAATATTCTGTCTAAACGCTGAACTTTCACTGAATGAAGCCAGTCTCGTCTAATATCTGATGCAGTGAAAATGGGGGAGAGGGTATGGTTGCGTCGATATCCTGTGATTCTGGGCAAATCACTTAATCTCCCTGTGCCTGAATGTGTAACGTAACCGGTCCTCATGTAAAGCACTCCAATACCTTCGGGTCGAGTTTGCACTATATAAAATTTGCACAAAAAAAATGCAAAGCCATAGGAGTGGGGGAAACAGAATTTTACAAACACTGTTGAATAACCACCAAAAAGCACCACGCGCTGATCCGGCTTGCAGATAGGCGGTTCTGGGGCTGCACTCTGGACAACAAAGTTCCCTACCTGAAGCGGACTGCTAGGAGCACCTCTGGAGAGTCTTTGCTTGCCTCTGTGTCCCTCGGTTGGGGCTGTTTTTCCCGGTGGTTGGCGAGATGCGGTGATCTTCAACATGGCGGCCATTACTTTGCCGAGAACGCCGTCGGCGGAAAGCGGCTCCAGGAGGTAGGCTCGCTGTTAGAGCGCTATCGCCCTGCAGAGACTCCCGCTGCCCCTTTCTGACCCGGGGGCGTATTGAGCAGCTTCACCCTGGTGGTGGCTCTCCTTCGGGTCTTTCTGCCCGGAGCCTGCCTGACCCCAAGATGGCGCCCGCAGGCGCAGATCGAGACCTTTCCTGGCTCTTGGAACCCCTGCACCCGCTCCTTGCTCAAGCTTTGAACCACTCCTGCACCTCTGACCTGCTGCACGCGCTGCCAGTCAACGAGGGCCTTTTCCACTACGAATCTGCTGAGGGGCCCTATGGAGGACACTGTGGACCCACTTCCGGACCTGCCATGACGGTGCCCGTACCATAACCGCGACAGTGTGTGTACTAGAGGGGCCCCAGGCCTGCTCATGCCATGACGCCAAAGACCACTGACGGCGGGTCCCGGTGCCTGCTTTTGACCGTGCGGCCTTTGCACTCCGACACAATTAGAAGGGCCACAGACTATAATACCCTCCGCCGGTCTTTCAGCACTGTGCGCCCACCTACCGGGCTTTAATGGTGGTGGCTGACCGCGATACATGTCACATGAGGCCTTCCTAGATGGGAGAACAAATAGCCTTCCTGAGAACGACACCTGGATGTCTAGCAGGTGCGCGTCTCAACTTTGATGTGTCCCTGAGTGTACACCACCCCTGCTGGGAGATCCAATGCTGCAAACTCATCTAGGCTGCACGCAAAGATCCACTCCAGCCTGCAAAATGGGATAACCAAAAATCACGCAGAACCTGACTGTACCTGAGATTGCACCGCAGAATCAGCCGAGTACCCGCACATTGGCTAAGCTGGCAACTATTGCCCACCAGATCCATGGGAACTTCTTGCCGAACTACCTTCCCCCTACCCCTCCTCGCTCTACTCCTCTCCACTTTCCTACTGCTGACCTCTGCCTTCGCCTGTCCTGGCCTCTAGCCCCCACCCTGTCTAACTGCGAACTTTCCCTCGTCCTTTGAGATGTAGCTATTTTGTCTGATGCCCGATGGAGCTACCTGGTTTAGCTATAGGGGAGACAGGTCGGGGATTCCCTCCTTGGACATCACCTACCCAGTCGGTCTTCAGACAGACTTCCTTTTGTCTCTCCGGTCGTCGCTTCCCGCATCCCCCCTCTATTTTTGTCTCTCCTTCTCTCCTCTCTCAATGTATTGAGACTGAACTATTTTGTCGAATGCCCGATGGAGCTACCTGGTTTAGCTATAGGGGAGATGGGCCGTGGACTCCCTCCTTGGTCGTCACCTACCCAGTCGGCCTTTAGACAGACTTATTTAGTCCCTCCCTGTTGTCTCTTCCCCTATCCCCCTTTCTCTCCTTCCATGCCCCCTCCCCTCTACGCTCCATTTATTTTGCCCTCCATGTTTCTTTAATTGTTTTTCCCATTGAGACCGAGCTTTTTGGCCAATGCCCGGTGGAGCTACATGATAGCTATAGAGAAGATGGGTTTTGGGACAACCCCTCGACCGTCACCTACCCAGCCGGACTTTGGACAGACTTTCCTTTCGTCTCTCTGCCGTATCTCCCTCCTAGCCCTTTACCCTTTCCCCTCTACACTTCAATTATCTCGTCTTCTATGCTCTTGCAATTGTTTTGTCTAGCAACTGATGTAAATTGGAACTGATTTAATCTTGTAATGTAATTTTAGTTGAACCTCATGTAAAGCGCTCTGATACCTCCGGGTCTAGCCAGCACTATATAAAACTCTTGAAAAAATAAATAAATGGAAGTTATCGAAAGCTCTTGTGCTAATGAAAAGCACCCGAAGCTGTTCAACAAAACAAATTGCTTTTGATGTTTGATCCACAAAGGAAAAAGATAATACCTTCAAACGTGAAACATTTCTAGAAGGATGGATTTTGTAGGCAACAACCTCTTTTTTTAAGGGCGATGGCGGGGTTCAGGCATAGCACAAAACGAAGAAAAGCTTTCGTTACGTTCCAAAAAAGTGTAGCACTGAAACAGGTGAAACGTCTCATTCGATTTTTGTTTGTTCGTTTGCAACTTTAAATGGTGCGAAGAAACATCCAAGGGCTTTATGTGAGGGTAGTAAACAAACATTATTCGCCAGTTTTTTCACCGATTGACGAATTTTAATAAGGCTACCTTGGAGATGCGATTTACAGTTTCTCATACAAAAGCAATCGGAGATAAGATGGAAAACGGAGGAGATTCAGATGCACAAGGAAGCAACTTAGGAAACACTTTTTATATGAGAGCCAATACTGGTTAAAGTGTTGATTAAGGTAGTGGATATCTTTTTAGAAACAGAACTTTTAGATCCCTTTTGAATTGTTCGAAAGGGGGATTAGTGTTAAACAAAGAGGAAATCAAGCTTCAAATTCGAGGGACAAAAACTCATAATGACTGGCTGATGGTTGTCTGTTTCATGAGTCGGGGTGACGTTATGAGAACAGAGCCATTTCTATGCAGGGAACCACAACAGGAGATTAGTTTTTATGTCAAGTGTTTTATAGAGCCTAGGTGCAGGGCTAAGAGCGTGATGCAGGCCACATGGAAGGTGATTCCTGTTTGAATGGAGTGGCACTTGAGAGCAAAGAACACCGCGGTGATGGAGGCAAAGTGATTAGCACTTTAAATGTGTCTCACCGCTGCATGTATAGTTGCTTTCACAGGAGCCTCATGCAGTTTGAGAACACCTGTAACTAGCAGATTTCTCTATTAAAATCTCACCACCGCCAAGGATTGTAACACCGTTTTGAAGGCTGCTTCTAGTGTTTAACTGTTTGTGATGCATGCCCATTGTTAACACTTTCACTGCCAGAGAGCTCCTGATCTGATTGGCTACTCACAATCCAAATGAACCAAGCATTACAGGACATAGGGACTCGTTCCCTTTTGATTACTGCAAGAGCATACTGGGGTCTGTGAAGGCTCGTGCAGGTATGCCTCAGGACCCCAAAAAATAATAAAAAATAAAAGTGGGCAAAAATGAGGAGAGCCCGCTCCATCCAAACACTCGAGCCCCATTAGGTGGGCAAGGCCATCCAACAAACAAACTTCACCTTTTTCCGAAGTCTCATGGAGAGCTCACTCCGTTCAGACACTCGAGCCTGATTAGGTGAGCAGGACCCTGAAAAATGCACCCTTCACCTGGTATAAAAGTCTTCACATAGAGCCCACTCCCTCCAGATACCCAAGTCCCATTAGGTGGCTAAGCCCCTACTATGCACCCCCTTTGCAGAGCTTACTCTCTCCACAAACGCGGTCCCTGTTAGGTGACCAAGCCTCTAGAACACATACCCTTCACCTTATACAGAAGTCTTTGTGAAGATCCCACTCTCTCTAGACGTTTTTATTGTTGGACCTGGACCTTGAAAAGGAAGTAAAACTCACACAGAACTTCTTTGGGAACCTCCTACTGGTTCCCATGGGTTTACTGTGATACCAGTGGCGAGTGAGAGTTAAAAGCAAAATAAAACTTATAACAGCAATTAAGTTAGCAAATCAAAGCACATTAATGATAATTCAAACAAAAAACCTAAAGATAACATTGACCTTATACCTAACTGTCCTAGTAACATTTTACTTTATGACAATAAGCAAAGCCCAGAAATTCACTGAACAAAACAAAGATTAAATTGGAGTTATAGTTAGGCATGGTAATAACATCTTACTTTATATTAAAAAAAAACTCAGACAAGATGTGTGGAGATCATCTCAGAACAGCACCAATACCAATCTAAGGCTTTACAAAAGTGGCATTCTGTCCACACTCTTGTATGGATCAGAATTCTGGCGGATGATGAAAAGTGACATGACATCTCCTGTTAGCCTTCCACACTGGAAACCTGAGAGGAATCATGCACATTTCCTGGAAACATCTCCTACCTAGATCTCCTCACCAGATGCAAGCAAGAGAGCATGAACTCCACCATTATTAGAGAAAATATGGAGATAGATAGGACATACCATTTGAAGAAAACAGGACTCCATCATAGGAACAGCTCTCCATTGGGCACCAGAAGTCACACAGAAAAGAGGCAGGGCAATGAGCACCTGAAGGCATATGTGAAAACAAAAACAAAGACCCTGAACCACAGCTGGGGCACCATACAGAAACTTGCCCAAGACAGACAGAAGTGGAGGTCCATCGTTGGTGCCGTACATGCCAGTCAGCATAACGGGCAGCAAGTAAGTAAATACAAAACTAAAAAAGTGACTGATTCCTTTCAGGGACTCAACTATACATTTGTGCACCGAAGAAAGCTGTTTTAATTTATTCTTACCAGACAAGAAATGCAAACAGTGCTTGACTGGGGCACAGGTACACATATCTGCAACCCAGTGTGGAACACAGGTGCTAGTTTGAGTTTTCTTATCTTGCTGGGCAACATACACACACACTTTGTGTGCCAGCTAAAAGCCCATATGATGTTGGGATTTGTTCTTATACTCAGAAAAGAACAAACAGTGATTGACTTTCTGCTGGGTCCATACTCACATGTCTGTGTGCCAGCAAGCAACCTAGATGCTGGTTGTTGGTTTTTTGTAACCTTTCAATATGCAGGGCTCAGACTCCCACACACATCTACATACCAGTGAGGAGCATGGACTATACTTGGACTTGTTGTTATTCATAGAATACATCCAAATAGCACATGGTTGCACAGACTTACACATCTACATGCCTCTGAGGAGACCTGATGTTCTCTGGATTTTTTACTTTCACTCAGAAAAAAATCCAAACAGTGCCTGGGTCCATGCTACTGCACTGAATTCTGTTTGAGTACCAGCAACCACATCTGTGCACAAGTAAAGTGCCCAAACCCTTTTTGTATTTTTTTTTATCTTTAGAAGAAGCCAAACATGCCCGACCAGCTCCTTGCTGGAGTGAAAAAACATCAACGGTTGCTTTTGGATTTATTCTTAGTCTCAGAAGAAAATGAAACAGCAGCCAGCCCTTTGCTGGGATACAGAAACAAATGTCTGTACCTGGGGTCATCTACAACTTCGCAAAACCAACCATTCCAGACATTTCCAAACAATACACACCTGGAGGAGTCCTGAGTGATGTGGCACACATGCAGGCCACCATTTTAGTATCAGCAGCATTCCCTGCACAGGTCAAACTTTGATCAAAGATTAAAAAAAAAGGATTACCTCAGATTCTGCGATGAACATGCAGTTCCCTACAAGCATGTAGGGAACTGCAAACCCGCAGAGGCCATTTCCCCCACACTGTTACAGCTAAGAATAGTACCACATATGTAGTTGGGCCTATCATAATTTACAGGAACAGACTAAATACGTGACTGTGTGGAATCAATACAGTATCAATGTAGTTTTCACGTGGTCACAGTTTTGGCTTAGCTCGGTCTCAGGCAATAGGCCTACCCAGACATTTGGTGTACCCTTTTAACTAGGCAAACTACAAAAACATTGTGAGGTAGGACTTTTTGCCCCAGAAAATAAAACACATTTTTATTTTTTACTAACACTATAAAATTTGCAGGGGATTCTAGGTAGCACAACATATTGGGATTCATGCAACCCACACCAATATGGATTCTCCTGTGTCATGATGATTCAGAAATGTCTGTGGATGACAGATTTCCATGGGTGCTAAGCAACCATGGCACTGATACCGCAGACACTCCCTTTGAAATGCCTCATCCAAAACTATTCCCTATTGAGTAGTGTGTGACATAATGATTAAATCCGTGAAAAGCCCACACATGATTATTAGTATAACCCAACATGCAGAAGAACAAGGTGAATACAGAGTTGGAGAAATCCTCTTGAGGGATATCTTTCAGCGTGTATAAGACTGAACAAAACTATCTTATTTGAGGGATACATTTTGAAAATCTGACAAATGTCTTGTTTAGTTCATTGTCAAGGCCAACCATTCAGGGTGATGCGGTCTAGCACCAAACAATAGAAACCTTATGGAGATTAGATATTAAAACTATGCTGTTGTAGTATGGTTTGATACAGTCCAGAGGTGATGTCTATATCTAAAAGGCAGGTACCTTAGAGTAGCATTTCGCTTGCAGCTGGTTTCCAAATTTCTACAATCCACTACATCTGGTTTATCACCTATGGGCACCCTTAACCATGGAAAAATCGTACGTATGCTAGTCCCATACTCATGAGACACATCCGAAGAATGTTTGAGATAAAGGCTTGCCAGGAATAGGTTTCTATGTGAGAGACTGGAGGTAACTACCACATTTCTGAGAAAAAATTATCTGACAAACGTAATGCTCAATTTAATATTTTAACCCACCAATCAGGATAAAGGAAAACTAGCAGCCAGCAATACAAACCTTAGGATGTTTTGATGTTAACAATATGTGATTGAACTATCTTTCCATGTAACCTAAGGGTATTACCTGTGACAAAAAGAAAAGTACCGTAAACCAGCATCTCGCTTATTGCTGCTTTTAAAACAAAATGCACTGTGCCCAGTTTACTGCCAGTTGGATCCATAACCCACAGAAAACCTATTCATGTGTGGTATCCCCTCAGTAAGGAAAACGAGAGAAACAAATCTGGGGTTCAATGTTCCAACACAAAGAAGTCTGTAGATAAGTACTATGTTTTGGAATATATGCTAAACATTTGACAAATGTTGTGTCATGATTGCCTAGACTGTCATTCAAGGCGAATACAATTGGGCACACATCAATAGAAATCAGTGGGTGCATTGATATTTAAAGTTTATGGCTATGGTAGGGTTCCATCCAAGGTTAATGTCTGCAACCAAAATACACATAGAATAAACTGGCATTTTGCATGCAGTTAATATTTCAAATATTCAAAATGGACTGTTCCTACTTTATCTCCTGTATTCACCATGAACCCATGGAAAATTCATTAATGTCTGATTCTCCCTCACTCAGGAGATCGAAAGAAACAAAGTTGAAGGTTAAGCCTTGCCAGGTATATCTTCTTGTGTGAGAGAGGCTGACATGCTTTGGAAAAAAATGCTAACATCTGCTAAATGTCAAATTGAAAGCAATGGATTCCATGGGTCATTCAGAAATAGAAAATATATCGTGTTTACACTTTCCAGACTTTTATATCTGTCATCAATTGAACCATGCACTATTAATAGTGATGCTACTGGAATTTAGCATTCTGCTTTATTATTTATGCAAACTACATTTCCTGAGAAGAACAAAAAAACATACTTGGTATTGCCATACTGTAGACATTCAAGGCAACTTGTCCGTGGTTAGCATCATGGTATTTATCTCCATGCATTCAAGAAACACCACCCCCTTTTCTGAATCGTTTTTGGCCACAATAGGTGTGGCAGGGCATACTCAGACATGAGTCCCTTGCTCACTGCACCTTCAGGATTCAAGCAAGCCGGGCCGACGACGGCTGAAATGCCAGAAACCGGTCCCCGGAAGCTTGTCTCCTTTCTGGTGAAGAATTGGCTTGGTAGTTTGGTCTGCCCTGTTCCCATGATGCACTGGGCCAGGGTCAGACTAATTTGCATATAGCCAGGTTCTGAGCTGGGATGGTGCAGTGAACAAAATAACGGTGATGGATCAAGCCCTGATCTTTGGACTGGGTAAGAGTGGTCTGCTTAATTCAGACACTCTGTTCATCACCACCCCCTTTTCTGAATCATTTTTGGCCACTATAGGTGTGGCAGGGCATACTCAGACATGAGTCTCTTGCTCACTGCACCATCAGGATTCAAGCAAGCCGGGCCGACGATGGCTGAAATGCGAGAAACCGGTCCCCGGAAGCTTGTCTCCTTTCTGGTGAAGAATTGGCTTGGTAGTTTGGTCTGCCCTGTTCCCATGATGCACTGGGCCAGGGACAGACTAATTTGCATATAGCCAGGTTCTGAGCTGGGATGGTGCAGTGAGCTAAATAACAGTGATGGATCAAGCCCTGATCTTTGGACTGGGTAAGAGTGGTCTGCTTAATTCAGACACTCTGTTCATCACCACCCCCTTTTCTGAATCGTTTTTGGCCACTATAGGTGTGGCAGGGTATACTCAGACATGAGTCCCTTGCTCACTGCACCATCAGGATTCAAGCAAGCCGGGCCGACGACGGCTGAAATGCCAGAAACCGGTCCCCGGAAGCTTGTCTCCTTTCTGGTGAAGAATTGGCTTGGTAGTTCGGTCTGCCCTGTTCCCATGATGCACTGGGCCAGGGACAGACTAATTTGCATATAGCCAGGTTCTGAGCTGGGATGGTGCAGTGAGCTAAATAACGGTGATGGATCAAGCCCTGATCTTTGGACTGGGTAAGAGTGGTCTGCTTAATTCAGACACTCTGTTTATCACCACCCCCTTTTCTGAATCGTTTTTGGCCACTATAGGTGTGGCAGGGTATACTCAGACATGAGTCCCTTGCTCACTGCACCATCAGGATTCAAGCAAGCCGGGCCGACGACGGCTAAAATGCCAAAAACCGGTCCCCGGAAGCTTGTCTCCTTTCTGGTGAAGAATTGGCTTGGTAGTTTGGTCTGCCCTGTTCCCATGATGCACTGGGCCAGGGACAGACTAATTTGCATATAGCCAGGTTCTGAGCTGGGATGGTGCAGTGAGCTAAATAATGGTGATGGATCAAGCCCTGATCTTTGGACTGGGTAAGAGTGGTCTGCTTAATTCAGACACTCTGTTCATCACCACCCCCTTTTCTGAATCACTATCTCAAGGCAAGGCAGAGGTCCCCGTACTCGTCCCCTAACTTTAATTCATCATTATCACAGGTAGTATCCCAAGATGCATTGCAGCATCACACCATCCAGTCAAGCCACCTCCTCGTCGGTGATTTTCCATTAGTCAGTGATGCTCTCAGGCCTTGACAAGATGACCTTGATTCCTAGGCTTGCTCTGATGAGAAAGTACAAAAGTACTCCTTTATCAGTATCAGCGCTCAATGTATACTCTTCTCCGTGAGCCTACCTCTAAAAACAAAGACATTATTTTAACTAACAAAGATGAATTCCCCACCTGCAATGGAAAAGTGAGAATAACAAATCCAACATGCACATGAAATTCGACTATTAAATCTAATGCGTGAGCTTCCAGGGAAAGTGCATTTCAGGCCTACATGAATCAGCCAACAGAAGAGGATAGTACACAGGCCTCACAGAATTGTATATAAAATGACCAATTTTAGTGAGCATTTTGTAAATTAATACATTAGATAAGCACACCAAATACATGAATAATTGTCAGCAGCAAGTACAAATTCCACACGTTAATGGTTATTCAAACGCATCTAATTTCCACATTAATCTTTGCGCATTTACATGAAACACTAACACATCATCTTTCACATTTTTACAGTATACATTATACTGTCGCAGGTTAATATGACAAAGGATAATATGCAGGTGTCGACACCACAGAATTTGCGCTACCTCAATATAATTAATCTCAGATGTTGCATCTGAAGAGATGGCTGGATCTGTAGAGTGACCATATTCTTCACACTATTGATTGCTGGTCAGTTGCATACGAATGAACATTGATGCAGATAGAGAAGAGAAACTCTGGAGAAATCATATCACAGGTTCAGTGAGATTGTTCAACTGCTCAAAGTGTTAAAAGGACTTAAGGGGTGTATGAGTTCCCATTGGGAGGTCAAGTTAATACCTTAGCTACTAGAGGACAGGCAAGATTTATCTATGCGAACCAAGGTTCAGATAGGAAGATAGAGCTGTAAGATGTAGTGAAGTTGATCAGCAAATATGCTTCTCTCTGGATTGTGATAGGTATAGACATACAAAATACATTTGATGATGTGTTTGCTTCAGTTATTCAGTTATTAGGAGCCATGAGTCATGTCATTTATGAGCTCAACAAATGAACAAGGCTTGTCTATTACGCACTCTCCCATTTTGATCTTGTCTTTGTACTATCAGTATTGTGTTTGGTAGTTAATTCTTTCCTTGTAACTCAATCACTTAGAAAATATTTGATTCCTTTTTGTGTATGTTATGAGGTGAACAAACAGTGTTACAGGATGCAATTCTGTTACAGCAAATTTGGATCCAATAAATGAGTTTACCAACCTCCTAGGTTGTAAAGTGAACAGTTTATGACAGTCTGAAACAGCCTGAAACATGTTGCTCAGAGGATTGAGATTTGTCTTGGACAGTAAACCAGATAACATATTTAGAGATAAAGTTAGCAGTCCTGTTTCATGGTTTCCATTGATTATTTTTCTCTATTTTTAGCCAAATCAGGTTTAGATAGATGACTATTTAATAGAGAGCTATTTTAGACTTGAATTCACTTGAATTTAAAATAAATGAAATTATCATTTTGCCTACATTGTTTTAAATCTTCAAAAATGTAACAGCTGTAAAAGGACCTAACACATTTCTACTGATTTAGAGTATTTCCAAGAAAAAGGACTATTATTTTATGGTTCACCATAGCTTTGTGACCTCAAATAACAATCACAAAGTAAGCAGCAAAATGATGCTTAATTCAACAAGATTAACAACACAAGTATGACAGAAGAAACATCCATTTTAGGATGACCTAGATGTTGATAACACACTCCTAGTAGCAATGTAGTGTCACAAAAGGTCTCTTTTGATAGAAAGGGAAACAGGAGAGACGTAATGGTATCTAATGAAAACAAACAGCATTCCACCATGCTTTAAAGGTGACTTTGTCTGCTTGTTTCCAATTGGACGTAATTAAATGGAGTGCTACTGCCAGTAATAAATCTATTAATTTAACATTTGATAGGGAATGGGGCCACTGAGGGGATAGGGAATCTAAGAAGACATTAGAGAGGGAGAAAGGAACAGAGGTGTTAAAAAGTTTGTTGATTTGGGACCAGACTAAATGCCAAAAGCGATAGATATAGGGGCAGTTAAACAGCATATGTTTCAAGTCAGCATGTGTACAGGGGCAGGACCAGCAGGTTGATTGAGAGTCTGAGGAGAAAGAGGCCAGTTTAGCCGGAGTAAATAAAAGCCATTGATAAAAAAATGAAGAGTTTGAGAGGTATTAGCAGCCCGGGAAGTTTTATGATTTTAAGCCATAGTTTATCCCAAGTAAGTGTTGACCAGCATTCCTTTAAATCTTTTTCCCAGGATAGTTCAGCCTTTGTTTTATCTCTACCTGAAGAAAGAAGGAGAGATTTGTACAGAGAAGACGCTGAAGGTGTAGAGATTAATAAAGGAAAGAAAGTTGAACATTTAGAAGGCAAATCAGGAGTAGCCGGTAAAGAGTTAAGATATTGAGTAAGCAAGGGTAATTAAAGAGCATGCTGAGTTTTGAAAGAAGATGGCAGTGAGAATTTCATTTGAAGATCAGGAAAGGATAAAGGAACATTGTCCAATATTAATTGAGGAATCCAAAATAATCATTTCAGTCTCCAGGATTTCCAGTAAATAGTGTGAGTCTTAATACGTAGTAAAGAGCTATGCCAAATGGGTTGTTGATCTAGGGAGGAAGGAAAAGGGTTTGATGAAGGTAAGAGTTCAATAAGAAGTTTACGAGTATGTGAGATAACAGGAGGACGAAAAAAAGCAATTGAGTTTGTAAAAGCAAGAGATTCGTTAAAATTGAAAGGAGAAATAAAAGATTTTTCTATAGATAGCCAAATAGGAGGATGAGTGCCAGGATCCGTGGAAAGCCCACAATATGATTGTTTTAAGGAAAATGCATAATGTTAGGATTTGATATCAGGAAACTTAAGACCACCGGATGATTTATCTGCTTTTAAAGAGGATAGTGCGATACGAAGTGATTTATCTTTCCAGAGAAATTTTGATAGCAGAGAGTCTATTTTTTTAAAATAGAAACCTGGAATATGCACCGGAATCATTGAGAGAATGTACAAAATTAGAGGAGAAAGCATCATTTTGATGGAGTCTAACCTGCCCTACCAAGAAAGAAAAAGTGGGTGCCAACGTTCTATATTCTTTGATAAGGTTTTAGTAATGGAATCAAAATTGAGTTTCAAGGTGTCGAGGATTTTAGAAGAAAACCACAGGCCCAGACATTTTATTTTAGAGTGTTGCCATGAAAACAATGTAGGAGCAAAGTCATGTTTGAGGCACGTTATATTAAGAGGAAGTATCTCGCATTTGTCTGAGTTTAGACGATAACCGGACAATTGGGCAAAATAATCTACTTGTTTAAGAAAAGAGGGAATAGAAGACTGGATTAGAACAATATAAAAGAATATCATCTGGATATGCAGATAATTTAACATGAACAGTGTCCGATTGGAAACCAGAGATCAGTGGATCGTGTCTAATCTTAGTTAAAAGGGGTTCTAATGCAATTATAAATCAGAGAGGTGATAATGGACAGCCTTGTCTTACTCCTCTAGAGAGTGAAAAATAGTCAGAAGTCTTACCATTTACAAAAATATATGCTTTAAGGCCAGAATATAGTAAAGAGATCAGAGAGATCAATTTTGGAGGCAGACCTGTCCAATCTAAAGCCTTAAACATAAATTCCCATCCAATCCTATCAAAGGCTTTTTCGGCATCTAAAGCTATAGCTGAAATAGGGTAATCAAGAGATGAGGCTTTCCCAAGAATATTAAAAAAGACTCTTGATTTATCAGAAGATAACTGACTCTTCACAAAGCCCGATTGTTCAGGACCAATAAGATAGGGTAACATAGGATCAATACGTAGGGCGAGAGGTTTTGCAAATATCTTATAATCAAGATTAAATAAAGATATTGGACGATAATTCTTGCAAAGGGACGGATCTTTATTATCTTTTGGTATCAAACAAATCATGGCTTCTTGAAAAGTACCAGAAGAAGAACCGGACGTAATGAAGTAATTAAAAAGCTTCAAAAGGTTGGGAAGAAGTAGGGTGGTAAAAGAGGCATAAAATTCAATAGTAAATCCGTCTGGACCTGGTGCTTTCCCTCTTTTTAAAACAGAAACTGCATGAGTAATTTTGGCTAACATAATGTCTTTATCTAAAGGGCCAAAATCAATTGAAGATGAGGAGGGAAGCTGAGGATTTTGAAAGTAAGAAGACAAATCCTGTGGAGAAGGTTGTTGTTCTGGAATATATAATTTTGTGTAAAAGGAGACAAACTTATTCAAAATATCACTATCTTTAAAGAATGTATTACTAGTGGGGTTCTTGATAGATTCTATCTTAGTTCGGTTGCGTCTTATTTTCAGATAATTTGCTAGTAATTTTCCCATTTTGTTTTGGCCTCCATAGTAACGGGAACTACTTCTTAAGAGATAGGATGAAGCAGCCTCTGTGGATTGTTTATTAAAGGTCATTTTTGCGTCAATAGGATTCTTTAAGGACGATTCAGTATTTAATTTATAATAAGTAAGTTCAAGGTGCTGAATGTTGGTAAACATCTGATTGGATTGGGCTTCAAAAGCTTTCTTTTTCCTGGAAACAAAATTCATTATAAACCCCCTTGCTGCAGCTTTGAAAGAGTCCCAAATCATTACAGGAGAAGAGGGCGGAGTGGAGTTCAAGGTGAAGAATTCTGATATAAAGGTGTTAAATTGGCCAGTGAAATAAGGCGTTATTAAAGCGCCACCTGCCAGCATGAGGTGTAAAAGGAAGTAAGTCAAAATAAATAAAAACTGGGGCATGATCTGAAATTAGAATAAAACCAATTTCAGAGGGCAGTACATGTTGAGAGAGGGATTTACTGAGAAAAAGGTAGTCAATTCTGGATTGTGAGTGGTGAGGAGGGGAATAGAAGCTATATTCTGGAAGGTCAAGATTACATAAACTCCATATGTCAATTAAAGATTTATTGCGTATAGTGTAGGTAAATTGTGTGTGCCTCTTTGTATTGACAAATCTCACTGAGGAATTCCTATCTAGTATGGGATCAAGAACCTGTTTACAATCTCCTCCAAAAACAATATATTCATCATCAAATAAAAGAAGTTTTTTTAGAAATGTGAGTCCAGAATACATTATCAACAGTAACAGGTGGATAAACATTGAAAAAGACTATAGGAATCTGATTGATGAGGAGTTTAAGGATTACCCAATGGCCATTAGAGTCCGATTCTTGATAAATTACTGAAATATGAAGTTTCTTGTGACACAGAATAGAAACACCATTTTTCTTACCCAGAGCTAGGGAAGAAAAAACATTGCCTACCCAACATCTTTTCAATTTAGAAAGTTCTGTGTCCAACAAATGGGTTTATTGAATTAAACCAATATCCACTTTCAATCTAGCTAAATGGATTAACACCTGTTGACTTTTTATAGGGTTATTAATCCCTTTAACATTTCATGTAATAACTCTAAGAACAACTATTAAACTTTACATGAACGGCTATTAGGCATACAGTGAAAATCGTAAAAATACTATGTTGAGGAAAAAAAGAGGAAAAGGAGTAAAGATATAAGATCAAGGTAAAGGTTGAAACAGGAAAGAGGATAGTGAAAAGAAGGAAACCATAATATGAGAAGCGAAAAAGGAAAGAATTGATAACATCAATTATGTCCATGAGTAAAGAATATAAAATCATATGATAATTTGAGAGATTGAAAGAGGAATATTGTCGGAATAAAGCAGAAGAATATGAAATATTAAAGAATAGTAAAATAAGGAAATTGAAGTAAAGAGTAAAGATAATATAGGAAATAGAGAGAGGGTCAGAAAACGAAGGGAAAGAGAAGATAGTACAGGAAGAGATAAAAGTAAGGACATAACACATAACGAAGGAACAAGAAGGAAAAACTAACGGGTAGAACTGAACAAGGACAAAAGGATGGAAAAAAAGAAGCATTTGACGTAAAAATACCATAACAAAAAGGCATACCACAAGAAGACAATAAAGATGGAGATGGTGGAGCCACATAGGTAGGGAAGGCACATTACAATGTTTGACAAATTACATCAGGAGGGAAACAGATCGCCAAAAAGAACAAACCATAAATCAAACAACCAATGTCAAAATATTCAAGACATTTATGGTCTAGATATGTCCATGGATTGTTGTCTGCAGGAATTCAAAAATTGTTGAACAAGTGCAGGGTCTTCATAATTTGTTGTTCTGTTATTATAAGTCACCTTAAAAAGACAAGGATGAAAGAGACCATTGCGAGCATTGAGACTTCGAAGTGTAGGTCTAATATCCAGGAACTTTTTCTGGCAGTCTGCAGTTACTTTGGCATAATGTTGGGAAAAAAAGAGATTGGATCCATGCCAAGAAATCTTTCCTCATTGTTTGACAGCGTGGAACACTTTGAGTAAGTCAGTATACTCCAAAAAATATAAAATAACTCCTCTAGGTTTTGCTGAAGAAGATGAAGAATGAGAGCTTTGCCCCAAGTGATGAGCACGTTGAATATTCAATGATGGATTATCAGGCACACCAAGAAGAGAAAGTAGAAAAGATTGAAAAAAGGGAATTGGATTAGACCCTTCAAGACCTTCAACCAAACCATAAATGCGTAGGTTGTTGCGTCTATTACGGTTTTCCAAATTTTCAACTTGTTGTTTCAGATGATCAATCTCTTTGTGCATAAGGGGGACTTCTCTAAGTCCAAAATTCTTTGTTCAGTATGGGACCAGTTGTCTTCGAGGTTTTGCAGGCGTAAATTGGTTTCTGCCATATATGGTTTAAGAGTGTGAATTTCTTCAAGGAGGAGTTCCATGGAAATAGAAGTTGAGGAATTGGTAGGAGAAGGTGGGTTAACCTTCACCCTTTTGCCTGACGTGGGTGTTGTGGTTGAGGGTATTTTTAGAATTCTGTTTGGGGCAAGTGACAGAAGAAGCAGAGCCCTTGGTATCAGCAGAGTCAAAAATAACCTCATCCATTTTGTCTTGCAGGACAGTAAAAGGGTTAGGATCTACTACAGATGGGCTGTTAGCATGTTGGGTACAATTTCTATTACCACAAGGCATTGCCATGAAAAAGGAGTAAGCAAACGCTCTCTTCAATAGACTTAGTGAAGAAGCAGCACAAATAAAGTCACACAGTAAATGAAAAACTGATGTGGTAAAGTATACTTCGCAGCATTAAGGTGAAGAGAAAAATAGCCATTTGCCTCAAAAAATATGCTGCAAGAAACAATAGCTAAAACAGGGAAGAGAAGTCAAAACAAAGCAAAGAAATGCTCTTAATATGCCAAACGACCATTATACATGAGGAAAAAAACGCTCTAAAGCAATTGGCAGCATAACGGTAAAAGCGCTGGAAAAACGGACAAAACAAAATGGCGGCCGCAACTATGACAGCCGCAATTGGAGAGAAGTTCAGAAAGGCATTGCAGGAATGCAGTTTAAAACTCCGCAGCAGTGGCATACCACAGCGGAGAAGTTCCGACTCCTGCACAGCCAATTTCTTGGGTCCAGGAGCGAGAAGAGCAGCCTGGAGAAACTTCTTCGCTCACGTTGCTGCGGAGCTCCCAAGAACGGCAGCCATCACCAAAGGCTCCTAAGCCACGCCTTCACTTGCTACCACTGACAAGGTGTTGAAGCGCTTTTTCAGCGAGTAGCACGCTACTCCGGAACCCATAAAGGATTAGTGGTGAATTAGTACAGTGAAATATGAAAGTCATTTGAGTGGTGGATATGTTCATTTATTTGGCTTGAGAAGGATAGTGAAGGAAAACGTTTACCTGCAAATAGTTCAAAATTCCAATGCTTTCACCCCTGAATGTGCAAATATGAAAATCTTTGTGCATTCCAGGGTGCACAGAGTGGCAGATTGCATTATTTGCTAGCAAGATTCCCACCAGGTTCAGAACAGCTTTGAATTTATGATACAATTTTAGCTCTTTCATGTTCTCTTTGGTCAGGTCATTGACAGTGCACGGAAAACACCAAATATGTGTACATGTAATATTCAGGTATAGTGACGTGTTTTTCATTACTGTAACAGGACAGTAGCTCACTAATATTACTGCAAAGAGTCTCTGTGACCCCACTGTCATTTCTTATATGAGAGGTCCTGTATTGATCTAAAAAACTTTTTAATGATGTTGCTTGCAACATAAAGGGAGCATGTCTGTGAAAAATGTTTGTATAGATAGACTCACACAAAACTCTCATTAAAAATAAACTAACAGACACCAGACACAAAACAAATTGTTTAGCAATTATTAAAGGGATTCAGGGCAAGACTCTCTGCGGAACAGCTGGTTCGATCTGGGGGCCCCTGGGCCAGAGCCTACTTTGCCCATGCCTTAAAACGACTCTGTTCCAAAAATCTCCATGGGGCAGGGAATTATTACGTTAGCTAATACCACCCAAGTAATAGTTTGTACCTGAAATAGAGTTAGCAAACAGGTTCTAATTAGGGCCTAAGTCGAGTGATAGTTACCAATGTGATAATTGCCCGTGCTTTCCTGCCCATGCACAAGGGCTATTTGCCCCCAAGTTTGCAACAGATAAGCCTGTTGATATAATCTCTGTGCACAAAGATCAGTAGTTCTCCTCCACCTGCCTATTAGCCTTAAACAATTTTCAAGAGCACCGGAACGGTGTCACTTTTATTAAGAGGGATTTCCAATTCCTGCTAAGGTAGTTCCTAGTTTCTCTGACATTCGAATCACAAAAATTTAGGTCGGATACCTGGAACTTAATCAGAAAATGGTCAGTCCATTCCATAGATAAAATATCCAGGACTCCCAACCAAGTATTATCTGTGAATAACAGATCAAGCATGTGATTTCCCTTATGTGTTGGTTCATCAACTAGCTGATATAAGTTAAAACATTCACATAATTGGAGGAGGTTAATAAGGCTGGATGTCAAGATTTCCATTGCACCACAAGTTGAAATCACCCAACACCAGTAGTCTGGTGTACGTAACCGCCATATTACTAATGGTTTCAATCACTGACTGTAGTTGTTGTGAACTAATAGCCCCTGGAGGTCTATAACATACAATCCCAGTCAATACATAACCATTGCGATCTTTTATCCTGAATCCCAACATTTCAATCCCCACTGTCGCATCAATATCTATTACAGTCAGGTTCCAGGTGCCTTTAAAAATAACCCCTACCCCCGCACCCCTCCCTCTTATTATAGGTTTATGAACAATTTTATAGCCAGGCGGACACAACAGTCCTAGCTCTAGATCGCAGTTGGGATGTGTCCAGGTTTCTGTCATAAATAACATATCAAATTCATGAGATTCCAAAACCAATTGGATCTCAACACAATGTTTAGGCATTGATCTAACATTCAGTAGACCACATATAAGACGGTCCTGTTTGATAAAATCTGATAGGGGGTAGGCAGACTCCTCTATTTTCCTCTTTCCCCTCTCTGTCCCCGTCTCACCTATCCTCCGTTGTTTATCACGTGAATAACTTATCTGGTGGTCGGGCGTGCTGTTTCTCTTGGATCACCCCAACCGGGCAGCATGGCTGGTGCTGTGTGCTAATGGTGTGCTGACGAGCGCAGACGGACTAGCCTTTGGCGTGCCAGCTGCGCACGTCCTTGCCAGCGTGCGTCTTTATTGTCTAGAGCCCCCAACAACTGAACTGCTAACCTCCAAGATGGTGGGTCAGCTCAATGAACGGGCACCACACAGCAGGAGTCAGCGGGAGCGGGAGCAATCACCGTGAGTAGCCCTGTTACGCTCCCATAACCCTTTGAAGAAGAGCAGTGTCACTGTTATTAATATTAAAATTCCTAAAAACTCTGCAGTATAGTCAATTCTTTTAAAAAGATTCCTGTGCTAATCTTGATTCAATTTTAAAAAGTTCCTGAGCAAAAGCTCCTCAATGTTTTAAAATCTGGGAAATGAATAGTGTGCAAAAACGCAGTTTCAAAGCAGCCCCCTGTGCATTAGCCTTCACGTTCTACACAATTAGGTCTCTTTCACGCCTAATTCGGTGGGATTAGCACAAGTAACCACCTCGGTATATAGTTTTGGATCAAAGTATGCCATTTCAATAGTGTTCACAATTGCTTGTTTGATTTTCTTGAAGCTTTGCTTGCATCCATGTGACCAATGAAATAAAAAAAAATATTTGTGAAGTCGCTTAATGGAGCACTTACAGCTGCACATTTTTGTATATATCTAGAACAGTAGCTGGCCATGCCAAGGAATGAATGTAACATGGAAGCATCTTGTGGAGGACTCGCAGTTGACAACACCCTCACTTTAGTTTGTTCAGTGTCATGCCCCCATAAAAATAGCTATGGACAAAAAGTTTAGCTTTGCCTTATGGAACTCGAGCTTCTCAGAATTCAAATTTAAACCTGTTTCACCTAACAAATGACACGTTTGTTTATCGAGCTTTATCGTGCTCCTTCTGTGTAGCTCTGTCAAACCAATGTCATCACTATACTTGAAAGCATTCATGACAGGCTGTATGATACTTCGAATTACATCTTGAAAAAGCTCTGCAGCTGATGACATACCAAAATGTAGGGGCTTATTTGAATCTTAACTTTTTAAGGGCGTCGATGCAGCCCATGTATACACTTTAGTTTTCAATGACTAATTTGCCGCAATGGAGATCATTTATTGCATTTTTCCTCTGGCATAAACTTTATAGATCTTTATAGATGCACCACTGTCAATAATATAAGGTTTTGAGCAACCATTGATTTTAAGTGTAATTTTTGGACAATGCTTGAATTACTTTGGTGCTTTGGCCTGTTTACTTTACTTTGACCTGTATCTTTCCTCACAAGCAGCATGTCATAATTGTGCATGTTTCTCTGAGGTAAACATCAACATTTTTACTTGAAATAAATTCCAAAGAACTTTTGAACGATGGCTGAGATGACGATCGACTTCGTTTGGTGTCGATTTGCCTTTGCTGTTGTGGTCGCTTAGCCTTGTGGATGTGTGTCGAGCGTTTTGAGGTCATTTTGTCTTCGTGCCATGATGTACTTACTTTTTCCTTCAGCTTACAAATGGTTACAAAATGCAGTGCCTGCTGCTACCGGATGAGAGTGGAGGGTGGGTGCATGAATAAAATGAAAAACAAAAACTAACCTGGGCTGGCCGGCCACTGTCTCCTTCCTCCATCCTCTTCTTCCTGACTCCACCAGCAAAAGGAAGCACCCGGGCTCCCAGGCTCCCGGTAGCCAATCACAATGCTGCAATGCAGCATTGTTTTGTTATGTTATTTTAAAATGTACTTATAAAGCGCACGTTCACTGAGCGGTTTCTTGGTGCTGTAGGCAGGATGGTTGCAGTAACAGATAAGTATGGGCAAAAAATTTGTTCAGCTCGCGGAATTTGTGATTTTTTGGCAATTTTGCAAATCGCGCGAAATTGCCCCAAAATCTCCAATTCGCGAGTTGGCGGATTTTTTTTTCTTGTTCGTGCTTCAAAAATACAATCTTGCGCGTGCGGCATTGACTTACCAGGATTCTGCGTTCACTGATGAGTTTTCCTCCCTGTTCGAGAGCGCTGCGAGATTTTGGTAGCTGGCAGAGCGACAACGCGATCACAAACACGTCATTGCGACCCGAAACAGGAAATTATGAATGCGAACACGTCATTGTGACCCGAAACAGGAAATTGCAAACGGGAACACGACATTGTGACCCGAAACAGGAAAAAGGTATCGCGAGAACGTTGGTTAAGCGGAAACAACATGTTCGCGACCGTTTCGACCGCATGCGCAAGTTCTCGTTCCCAAACTAGTAAAAAAATCTCCCAAAAAAAATGCAGGAGCTCGTAGAATTTGTCAGATTTTTGCGAATCGCGATTATGAATTCGTGGGAATTCGCGTATCATGAATTCGCAAATTCGCAAATTCTGCCCATGTTTAGTAACAGACAGTGAGTGAGCTTCAGTTGTATGTGTGGGAGAGAAGCCAGGTTTTGCGTACTTTCCTAAATTGGTATAGGAATCAGCCATGCGCAAGTAGATGGGGAGGGCATTCCAGAATTGTGATTGGTCTGACCATCGTGAATTGGCGTTCAGATGGGGAATGGAAGGCTTTCCATGTTTCTCACCAGGCTGTGTTAAGCAAGCCTTGTGGGAAAGATGCAAAGTGTGCAGGACTGTTTGGTCGCCCCAAGAGGGCCAGCCAAGCCGTCATGCACACTAAAGGAATGTAAACCACTCCTCTTCCTTAGATTGCCAGCTCCACCCCACCCCAAGAGCCATTGACTCAATAGGAAAAAATTAAATGATAATAATGACAAGTTATTAACATTTTATTTTTCCTTTTGAGCAGTGGGGCGACTTTCCTCTGTCTTAGCGGAGGAGCCGCCACTGACAAAATGGTTCTCTTTCCCACAGCCTTTGCAAATCTGTTCAATGGTGGGACATTTATCTTCATTTGGAAATGAAAATCCTGAAACAAAATCTATTTTTCTGTGGAGACATCACTCTGTGCCCTTCTGGCCTGTGCTTGGGCCTACTTTTCATGTTCATGACTGACTCACTCTAGGAAGCTCCAGCTTCTATGTAGTCACAAGACAGGGTTTTAGTAAGTAGGATGTTTTGGCACTCAGCTAAATTTGCATGTGTGTAAATGACGTTATAAGTGAATATGGTGCTAGCTAGGTAGGGGAGACCCCTGTAACCCCTATTTTAGTGTTGACAATCCTGCAACAATATTGTACAACCAAGTCCTGAGCACTCACATACAAGAGTAATTAGAACAATTCACTACTTGTAAGTCCATTACAAAAAAACTATAAAAAAAATTGCAGAGGAGCTGTTTCTTATTTCTTTCAATTTTCTTTGTGTTGTCACTCAATCAGCATAGAACAACCAGCTGACACATGTTTTGTCAGGGTAAGGTAGACTCCTGACTCTTCAGGGCTGGGAAAGATACAAAACTAGCGTAAACACAACATATGGGGCGATGATAACTGGAGAGTGACTGTACGAGGATGCCAACTCCTCTGTCAGGCAGTTGCGGATGGTCGTGGGAGTGCTGCAAGGCGGTGACGTGGGGAGGGGGATGAGTAGGGTGGCGGGTAGGAAACTATGGATTAGAGCAAATTATAGGTAAGTAAACATAAAAATAAAAAAAACAAATTTCGTTGGGTGCACTGCATTGCCAAATGCGATGCAGTGCGCGCAACGAAATTTGTTTTATTTATTTTTATGTTTACTTACCTGTAATCGGCCCTAATCCATAGTTTACTACCCCCACTCTGCCCCTCCCCCTCCCCACATCACCGCCCGGCAGGACTCCCATGACCATCCGCTACTGCTGTCAGGTGACATTGGTGCATATCACCCAATAAAAGTGGAAACCCTAAACATCAACCAAACTGAAATCATAAGTGAAAAAGGAGCGTGGACATATAAGCGCCTAAACTAAAATAAATTTTGATGGCTCCGTGCACAGTGACTCATAGTGCTAGGTATATAAGTAGCTAGCAGTAAACTAAAATACATTTTGATGGCGCTGTGCACAGTGACTCATAGTGCTATGTGTATAAATTGCTAGCAGTAAAAACATCCATGCCTAGTTTCAGAATCTTGATTATCATTATAATGAGAGAATTATATCTAGAATTCATTGACGACAATACGGACAAGAGGTGACTGTTGGTAGTGTGCTAATCACATGGGTTTTGCACAGTGCTAGATGGAACAGAGACATACAATAAGAGGAACTAACAGGCAGTGCGGGTAGACAAGAGTACAGATTACTATAGTATCAGGGAACAGGGCACAAGAAAAGGATGGTCGTGGGGGGGGGGGTAGAAAATGGAACGATAGTAAGGGAGCAGGACCACCAGGTATGAGTATCACTAACAAATGAGGCACGTAACGATACCTGTGCTGGTATAAGCAATGCGGCGTAATCTGAAAGGGATACAATTGGAAGGAGGTAACAGTACTCATGCTACAGACCAAAACTGTACGGTCCGGTCAAGAAAAAAGGTAAAGGATGATTGGGGAATTATATATCGTGAAGCGACACTCACCAAGATGCCGGTGATACTTCCAACCCGGAAGGTCTATACCGCTGGGTGTATGGGAACGTGCCCAAACTGTAGGGTGATGTATGATAGCAACAAAAAGGAATGTTAAAACCATATATGCCAGGAAAAGGAGAGCTCACAATGTTAAAAAAACCATGTCATACCTGAATCTACAGTTGTGGATTTAGTGGAGCCACAGTAGCGAACACAGGTATGTATTCTAAAATATTTGATCTGAAAAGAAGTAATGGATATTCAACAAACGATTCCGCTTGCAGCGTTCGAGCAATTAACAAGGTAATAGCAGCCTCCTCTGAAAGCAAGGAGTAATAGTGACCCTATGGGCGATTTGGCTTATGACGTGAGAGCAATTAAAAAGGGCCATTGCAACCCACTTTTTCGAAGACTGTTTCAGAGATCGGGGCAACATAATAAAGAAAGATTTCTACACCGAAATCCTGACTTACTTGCGTATAATGGTGTGCTGTATTCCCAAGCTTCACGTCAAATCCACGTGAGAGAGGGAAGGTTTAAAATGAAGACATGGATATGTGTCAAAGTTGGCATCTAAAAGGAACGGAAGTACTGTCAGAAATTAACTCTTAAGACCACAAATTACCTCAAGCTTGGAATGTAAAAAATTGCAGAGAGAATCTGTTATCATTTATGTCTGCTATACTTACTGGAATGGTGCAGGTGCGATCCACCGTGGCTCGTCTCCGAAGAGTAATGGTGAGAACCGTGCTGTAACCCGGATGTGTTCAAGCACACGTGGGTTACCTACAACTAGAGCATGCAATGACAAAAAATCCCAAACAGGAAGATGGAGCTTATTCCTTCTGAATAGTAAGAGAAAAGCGGTGACAGATACGTACGTCTAAAAAAGATCGCAAGCCCAGTAGTCTGTAAATTAAACCACAGAAAAAATGAGTTGCGGAAAAGACAATCAGTAATGTATGTCAGTCGAGTGCACAAAATAGTGCTGTCTGAGTAAGACGGCTTCGTGTTCGTGAGGTGTGCTGCAGTGTTATGAGTAAGTGGTTCATAGCAAGTTTTGTCATTAAGTTGTGTCATGATCTTGTTGTTGTGTAATCACTACGGTTCATGACAACAACTTTGCCCCATTATCTGCTCTGGATATCAGTGTCATTCCTCAATTCTTCCAAGGATACCCGTTCCCCTCGTTGTAGGTTTTCCAGGTACTTGTGTCTTGTTTTAGTTCTTTTAGAGTCATATTTTTCTAGATCCTCGAGTACACGTTTGTAAAAAAGATCGATAGGATTCCCGCCAGGGGGGTGGGTGTCCATTTCAAACCACTCGCTAAACTGTAGTCCGGCTCAATGTTGAGTTCTTCTAGAAGTCAGTGAGTGATAATAACAGTTTCGTAGCTTATACATCCTGGGTATGCTCAAGATATCACCATATGTAAGCAGCTTGTCAATCAGTATGCTCTTCAGTTCTGGTAGCCATGAGATCTCACTCCAGACTAAGAGTTTCTCTCAGCATTTGTCATCTGAATTAATCTGACATGCATCTGTTAATAACTCTGAGGCACATAGCTTCCTCATCATTAAATTAATTGACAGTGCTTGATGAGAGTAATCAGTCACTCAACAAATGTGTCGATTGTTTGAGCCACTTTCTTTGTTCTTGACTGAAAATGTATCTTTTGTAATCTACATTTGGGATTGGACTGAACTTGAGATTCAAGGCTGCTTTGAGCAAGATTCTTAAAGTATTTGATGATCTTCTTCTTATCTGCATTTTCTATCACATCAAAGAAATCATCAATTTCTCTATCCAAACTGTCCAGCTCTCGCTAATATTGTGCTTTTTTGCAGTATCATATGGTGGTGGCGATTTCAGGAATGTGGCAGCATTGTAACTGTCTATGACATTGGCGGACATTGAGGGTGGAGTTCTCTCTGGCCCCATCTACTGGCCACTAGGACCCGCTTCATCTATGCCATCTCCAATGCCCTATGCTGCACTGGACTCCGGGTCATCTTGGGCAGTCTGTGGAATCTTGAACTCCCTCTTGGTCTCCAGTGGAGCCCTTCAATTTTATGGAGACCTTTGGAGTTGTTCTGAGCTTCCACCCAGCAGCTTTGGTGGTGTGCTGCTTCCGGCAATGATGGCTCCATCAGCACAACCCTGGGCACTTCCTATTGGGCCACTCCACCCAGCTCTGTAGTATGATGCCTCTCTTTACTCAGTTCTGGTAAGCAGATTACTGTTTCTTGTATTATAATTGCTTTGCTTTTAGGTATCTTTTTGTAAATTTCTGACACCTGGTTGATCTCTGCCTCACAGTTCTTCCATTGGCAGCATTATCTTGCAATCTATTGTCGCTATTTGCTGCTCTTTTAAAACCTGGTCATATCTGCCTTTCAGAGTCCTCACCCCAAATGATATGTAGCTCTAGGTTGCCTGGTAGTGAGGTACTTCTTTTTATGGCCTTACCAGCATGTTCTTGCCCACCAATGTGTATAGTACTCAAAAAAGCTTCCATTATCTTCAAATGCTTTACACCGGCTGGAGTTGCGTTTTGACTCCATATATGCCAAACGTTGATTCTGCACTTCGACTGAGGCACACGTGGCATGCACAAGGATTTTCCTGAAACATGAAAAACTCTCTGGGAGATTACTGTAGATCTTTGGGGTACTTATCGCCTATTTCGTCACCAGTTGCAGCATCTTCCCTTGACTGAGTACCCACCAGTGACTATCCCACACATGAAGCTTAATATTACACCTATTAATTCATCTGCGTGTAACCGCAAACTCAACATACAACACCTGCATTCACTTCACTAACACTGAAGTCCATCAGGAGCCAAAAGGGTTCCATACTCGGTAACTAACAGGACACTATATTCTATACTGTCAGAAAATTGGGCTTCTTGGTTGAGTCTGTACAAGCATATTTCTGAAGAGTCACCATATTGAGGCTCCTTTCTATCGTGGACTCGGGTGGATACACTGCCACCAGAATACAATGCCTACCAGATCCTAATGACGGAGGTGTATCATAACTTCATTTTTTCTGGGGGATGATCGCCATCTACAGATTACTGATAAAATTAGGGTCGGATTTAATTTCCAGTTCCAATATCATCCCTGTGCATGTAGATACTTAAGTGCACTTTCAAACTCTCTGGAGACTGGATGCATATAGCTTGTATTATCAAATAGAATCTAGCCAAACATCTTTGTGTAATTTACCACAGCGAACAGAACCCAGTTGAAACGTTGTGCGGATCTTGTCTAGCCCTGATGAAGTTCCTATAAAAGGAAGAAAACGAGTTGGCTGTTGTCCTGTCCTTTTTATTGCAAGAAGAATTAAGAAATTTGAAAAGATCGTACTGGCAAAAGTGTGACTTCTTCCCTGGTGCTGACTCCATTTTTTCTTCAACTTGTGTCTCTGGATTTCCAGTGAGACCCAACTGCAGCGGCGCTCGAAGGTGAATTGCACAGGACTTTATTATTACTCTGTGGACACTATGATTGAAGTGCTTAATGTATAGTCAGCTGCAGTTTCAGTAGCATTTGGCAATCTCAACATCCAACACCTGCATTCACTTCAAAAACACTGACGTCCATCAGGAGCCAAAAGGGTTTCATAATTGGTAATTCACAGGACACTATAGTCTATACTGTCAGAAAAGTGGGCTTCTTGGTTGAGTCTGTACAAGCATATTTGTGAAGAGTCACCATATTGAGACATACAGTACTACAACTTAGTACTACTTACAGAGTATCAGTAAGGGGCATCGAACATTGGTTGGGCAAATGTATATGATATGACTGATTACATATGTGTTTGTGGGATATATACCGCTGCTCAGCTTAAAATATATCTATTAGCACAGCAGAATGTGGAAATTTGAAGGTACTATCGCTGCATTGCCTTGTATTATTGTGTGCCCAGCTGATGGGGTCACTAGACAGTAAGTCCTAAATCAATACAAAAACAAATTTAAGGATTTTAGCTTTGATCCCAGATAAAGCTTCTGACAGGACGGGTGTGTGCAGGCAACAGTCTGCCATAAGCCCTGTGCAAGACACAGCTGCACTTCTGCCTCCCCCTACTGCCAGTGCCACCTGAAATTTCTGTGCATATGTCTTCTTTATCTTGGTTATATTCATAATATCCTCCTGATTTCAAAGAGTGTTCACCTTGTCATAATGAATTTGCACTTCAAGGAAATATCTAATGTTACAAGCTAAGAACACTCTTACATTTTAAATTATTTCAGGTCTACACCTTCAGAAATGCTTTATAAGCCTTATTAAATTTTCAAAATTGGCTTTAAAATGTGATATTGGCCCCTCTTTTTATTCAGACGTTTCTCAGGGAAGGCACCTTAAACCCCCCTCCCCCTTATAAACGTCTGGCTTGGCCACTTCACTTGCTCGCTAGATTAAACTTGCTTCCAACTTTTACATCCCCCACTTTGAAAAGTCACCAGCTGCAACTGCTATACATATTGTGTGAGCTTTCAGTGAATATTTATCATTTGCACTTCACCAAGTGAAGTGTCTTAATTTGTTTAGCTATTAGTAAAATCTTTTTTTCCATCACACTTCAGAATTACAAAAAATGTGCTTTATTTGGGCTAATTGCTGATATATATTGTAATATTTGTACAGTTTATTTACAGTTATTTAAATTTTGTGCATAAGTAGAAAATAGACATCTTACAGCCTTTCTTTTCCCATCCCTTGTACTCAGCAAGAGTGTTACCTAGTTCACAAGACATATCCTTTCATTGTAGTCAGAGAAAGTAAACACCAATCTCCATGTGGACACAATAAGCAGCAATCTGTCAGAAGACATAGCCCGCATTTGAACTCTGTCTTTGAGGTGCACCGCAAATGTGACTAGATCAAAACACATTTTAAAAACATCTTTAAAGCTCATTAACCTTCTGAACTCCAGCATGCTGCAGCACCCCCGAAGCATCTCTACTTCCAATGCCTATAGAAATCCGTAACTTTAACCAGATACTACTATGGAAGATTGAGATAGACTCATTCAACTACAAATGTTCCAACTCTTGTAGCGTGCAGGTTAAACGGATATCAACACCCGCTCCACTACCACAACCTCTACAATGCACACTATCCTTTCTGCTTCCTGTTTCTACTTCCCATTTTCATAAAAAGTATTACGTATATAAAACATTGGGAAATGAAACTGAAAATAGTTAATTTATTTAGTAGAAATAACCAATAGGTAGTTAGCACTTACTATAAAGCATGGATTTGGATTGTCCGATTCTTAAAATGCTGCCACAAAATGTGTTTGTTTGCCCGCATTCTAATTTCAGTTTGAGTGTAAAGGGTGAGATTATTGGGACAGGTTCTTGTTATCGTATTGCCCACATGATGACAGGCATTAACACCTAATAATTGACCTTTTCCATCAATGCACCTTTATCACAGGCCCAGAAATTGTGGGTATCATCTTTAAATTGGAATGCAGCAAGCTACAGTTAAGACAATTGAGTAGCAGAGGACTTGGAAAGGACTAGTATATGTCATATATAAAAATATTTAAATGATTCTCTCTTCCTATATGTTCTATAGTAATATAGTCCTTCCACTAAGGGCAATACAGTTCCTCATATGGGGCTAGATGTAGGTAATTTTATTTTACCACTTCTTAAATATAGAATTTTACCGATTCGGTATTTAAGATGTTGTAAAATGGAGGGGGGGATGTAGGTATTACAGAATCGGTAAATAAAAATCGTTGATATTCGGTATTTACTGATTCTGTAAATACCGATTCGGTAATGCCCATTGATTCCCATACCGATTCCAGCAAGGGTGCAGGGGGTGTCACTTTGACACCCTCTAGCACCCCAAATACAGGCATGTGTGCCATGTGGCACACAGACATGCCCTAAGGGCATGTCTGTCTGTCACATGGCATAGGTGTGCATGCACACATGTGCATGCACACCTGGATTCGGTATTTTACCATCCAATTGGATTGGGTGGTAAAATACCGAATCTGAAAGGCCTCAGGAGAGTCCCACCTACATCTAGAAGTTACCGAATCGGTAAAAATACCGATTCGGTATTTCAACTTCGGCAAAGGAAACAAAATGTTCAACAAAGCAGTTGTTACTGCTATAGAGGATCGAACATTTTAGAAGTAAAAAAAAAATAAATTATAGGTAATAATTATTACAGTAGCTGTTATATTGTGTCAACAAATGCAAGAAATTTGACCTTCAATTCAAAAGATGCAATTCCAATTTCAATTGACTTTTATAATTTTTGTGATGTCGCTTACATACTTTAGCTCATTAAAAATGTACTCTGAGACTCCACACAAGAAAGCCATTAACTTTTTTTTGTTATTTAAGATGTGGGTACCACTTATTGGCATCACAGTATTAATGGTCTCTCAATCCAATCTAATATCACTAATGGATCTGAATCACTTGAAATTTGGCCAGGATAATTTATGAGTAAACGTCTATTGCTCTCACTTAGTACGCTTTCACAATAATGAAATGTCTTTGAGGACAGTAAGTCATCTTTATAAAACCACAAAAAATGCAGTTTATCCTAAAGAGGGCTAATATTCTTTAATCATTTATTAAAGCAGCAGCACTGCTATAAGTGGGGAAGGATTATTTGTATTGTTGTGGATGTTTAGAAACAATTGTATTGCAAAGATGTATTGGCGAGATAATTGGACAGTTCGCCAATACTGTCTCACTAAGGCATCAGTCACGTTTGATAAGGTATTTACGGTCTCGATACAGCATACCTGATATGACCACTAACCGAGCATCACTAATTACAGGATGCATTATAACCAGCTAGCACTTATATGGCCCCTATGGAATTAGGAATAATACTAGATATCATACCGATTTCCACATGGCATGTCTATGTAAAAATTCTTGCATAATGACATTATTCCAACCAGCACTTGCCAGATTGCTAAAAAACTTTCAGAAATATGACTGTTGCAGCTTTCATTGGTACACTATATGTGTCATCAATGCTGCAAAATATGGCTAAAGATCTCTATTATAGCGTTACCATATCTGAAAAATGCTGATCGATAGAAGGTATTGTACCTCAAGGTGCAGCTAAGGCGGTCTTTCATCGCAAGTATCCTGGTGCCTTTGCACAGTGTATCCTCAAACTGGGGACCAAGTAGCCCTTTAAGCACTTGACTCTTAGGCTAGTGAGAAAGGGCTGTTCAAGAATGACTTAGGGAGGTGTGTTAGCTCGAAATGCAGAACTCTACAATGCACACACAATAACGCTTACTACATCTATTGAGTAAGTCAATACTTTTTCTTTATGAAGGAAAAATAAATTAATTGAGGCACAACAAAATGTCACAAATAAAATTACAATTATTTACAACATTTCAAAGTAATTACAAACTGAAATCCCACCTATAGTAGGCCTCACATAATAGTGAGGGTGCACGTCTCATGCAGTAAAAAAATCACAGGGGCAACTAACCCCATGAATCTAGTCTATATCTATTATCCGTGAGCTGCTATGTGACAATACATGCACCAGGAGGCCCTAATCCTAAAAACTAGCAATACCCGTAATATGTCTAAGGCAAGACATATGATGTCACAGAATACTAAAAGGTAGGATTACTGGCTTTGAAAGAGCATTAACAATTAAAAATAAAAGGCCTGCGGCCTTTAGAAAATATAATTTCCCAATTAATACTTTAGCCTGCTGGTTTTTCGTAAGCATTAGCTCGCTAAAGTGAGATCCAATGCAACACTCGGGCATACCTAAAACAGGGTCTCTCACTGGAGATAAAATCACAACTTTGTAGTCAGACCTAAAACACCTCAACATTTTTTCTCCCCCTCAAGACAGGACAACACTTTAGCCAGACTCTTATTTTCATAACCAGGACCACAGACTGTGATTCTGTTTTTGGTATGTAGGGCATGGAGAAAGGAAGCACATCTAACCAAATTAAGGAGGATGAGTCTTTCGTTTCTTGCCTTTGATACAACGCTTAGCCTGTTTTTTTTATTTTCTTTACCTTTTCTCCAATGAATTGGCACCTGTTTGTCCTTGGGTACCAGAAACCAAGTCCTCCAAGACTGCATGATGGTTCCTGAAACAATGGACCCTTTACATTTTCACCTAACCAAATGAGAATGAACTTGAAATTTTTATAGTCTGGCCTCCCTAGTAAGAATATATCATATACTTACTCTCTTCTACTATTCTAAAAGTGCTGGACCCTTACGATTAGACAATCTATAGCACTTGCGTTTGTCACAGAGGCAATGATCCTATGTTGAATCGTTCTCTGTTGATAGGAGAGGTGGGAATTAGGGTGACCAAGCACCACGTTAGCTGTCCAATAAACAATATTAGTTAACAGGCAACTCGGAAATTAGAAATCAGAATAAGATACACCAAAGTTAAAACCATGCTGTAAAAATAAAGAATAGCAACTGGGAAACCCATCCTCCTGAAAAACGTAAGTCGAGATAAAATTATACAAACCAGAAGCTCTGCAATAGCAACACAGCATAAAATAAGTAAAACTGGATGTTCTGGCAGAGCTCGATGATTTTCCGTACAACACATTTAAACCATTAGTAGATTAGCCTAGTTCAAATGGAAGAACCAACAGGACTCAATAATAGACTTAGGCAGATTTCGATTAATTTGATTATTTTATTAAAGATTCAAAATTCATTGCAACAAGCAATTTCTTAAGGATTTTTGTCAAAAATATCACAAGTTGCATTGAAGCGCCAAACATTTAGGCAAATCTTTATCGGATGGTTATTATTAAATTCAATTGCAGAATTGCAAAGTCCCACTGCCTTTAAGGCAGAAAGATGGTTCCATTTTCTAGCAACTCAAGTCCTATGAAGAAAAGGGTAATGTTCAGATGTATATTCCATTAGGGTCAAGTCCATTAGCATAAAGCCAAATAAATAAAGGAAAATAATTTTGGTAATTGGTTTGGCAAAGAAAATCTCTATCCATCAGCTACCGATTGTAGCATAGTGAAAGCAGTCCACATGTAAATATAGATCAGCAGAGCATATGGGTCTCAGGTAGGAAAAATCAGAATGACGGTCGTCAAGAAGTAATAATCAGTATCTTCTTTTATAGAGTTTTTAGTAATGTCCAGTGGCGTGGCATCACACCAACATTGAAAGACCATCACATGTCCATATTCACATCATGCCACTTGAGATGTTTAAAACACGGAGGTGGTTTCCCATGCTAGTCATGAGAAACGAAGGATTGAAAACTCCACATAGGCCTAACAATTGATGGAAAAGAAATACAAAGTTGCAACTTATAGTGACAGCTGAAATTCCATTTCCACAGAAATATTTCACTGTGAACATTGAAGAAATATTGAATAATGTCAAGGTGTACACATGTATAGAACAAAATAACCACCATTTCACTAGCACAAAATGAACCATTGTATTAAATCAGTGGAAAGGTCAGCAAAAGAGAAACATATTTTGAAAAGGCCTTTAAGTCAGCATTACTCGGTTATATGAAATGGGTTTAAATCAATATCAAATATAATGAAATTATAAAAATTCACAAAAGAATATGTAGAATGTTCACAAGTCATCATTACATAAAAATAGCTAACATTAAAAAAAGCCTACTACCACACATTTTCATAATATTCATATAAGTGCATGTTTTTCTACACTCATGCTACAAAATTATTTTTCCTAATTTCATAAACTATGTCTCTGTCTATGACTCAGACAAAATTTCCAACTTGTACTTAATTTGTACACGTTTTTGCACTGACTTCACTTTAACTTAAATACTCCATCATTACACATTAATGAGCAACATGTGCATTAGAAATTCATTATTACTACTATGTGTCAATATTACTTTGTATGTATGTTTTCCTCATCTTGCATTTTAAAGCACGCTTTTATCGTGCTCCTACTACACTTGTCTCTATTTTATGTGTACATGTGCAAAGTATACTTTTAGCTTTTCAGGATTTTCATTTTGTAAGTGTGTTGGATATTATTGTTTTTATACTCATGTTGCATCACTATCTATTACTTACTCCTCGGGGCAGGGGAGAGACACCACTTTTTTAAAAGGACCTTCAACAAACGATTACACTAGCGGCATGCTTTTTAATCTGACCCTCATCAATGATACCTAATATACCCAGATGGGCTCAACGTTTCTTATCAGCGATGCTCTTAAATTTCCTGCAGTTAACCCAGATTCTCTGTGAATTTTTGATTTCATATGGGAACCCTTGCCATGATTAAAAACCCATTCTGATGTTTTGTAGAGATGACAATGAACTCCCACATCAAGAGGTCTACATGTTTCAGCCACTAGGAATCGCCCAAACAAGGCAGTTGATTGCTTTTTCAGGACCACAGTTATAGACCCATTTCCACCCTGTTCACTATTCAAAAACTCTTAGTGCAATATTTATTTTTGTTAGAGGAAACTATTCATGCTGTATTCCTACGGCATGCCTTTTGAATCACAGATGGGTCATTGTCTAATTGGAAAATCTGCAAAATTAAATAGAGACTAGTTAACAATTGAAAAAAGTTTCTCTTTCTTCATACCAGTATCCCATTCATGACATTTGCTGTACTTCTAAGATAAAAGGTGAGAACAGTGAACATAATATTTTGCAGATACTTTAACTGATATTCACAATCTGACATTACCCGGCAAACACAGTGCACTAATGCTTGAAGTGAGAAACATGAAATACACAAAGATGATGAACTTGTGCTCAATCATGTGCCATTTTCTTTGAAAAATACACACATACTTTTTTGGCAAGTTCTGATCCCTCATTGGGACTTAGAGGCAGGCAGACGCAGACCCTGTAGTCACACTCTTTAAGGTAAGGTCAAGAATTCACATTTAAAGTCTTCTTTTAATCAGAGATCTCTTTTTGTGCATTTGAAAGGTGAACAACATGATTACCTCCTGGTCCCTCCAGTCCTCGTCCCATTCCTTAACAAAGTGTAGATGACCATCTCCAGGAAAGAAAAAAAGACCAGGAGAATGCTGGGATGCCCAAACACACCCCCTCTGTGTTCCGACAAAATAGGACGTGGATTTGCTGGTTCTTACCTGCTGGTGTCTTCTTGGATGTCTTGTCGGGCGGCTGGGCTGTCCTCGATGTCCCGTCCTGTGGTCTCCTGGCCTTTCAGGCTTGCCGGGAGCCGCATTGTTGGGTGACCGGTCCTTTGTGGCTGGGGCGCCGCTCATCTTGGTCTGTTCCGGTTTGAAGGCCACGTCTTCCTGTGGCTGGGCTGGTCTGGAAGACGTGCTGCTGCTGCTTGGGATGCCTCAGACCAGTCTTGAGAGTGCCCCTGGCATTCCTGATTGCCGGTTGGGGCTGAATTTCGGCCTTTTTCCTCCTGGCCGCTGCTTGACCACCTGGGGGTGCCGGTTACTCCTGGTTTCCTCCTTTGCTCGGCGCTCGTGGGTGGATGGGGTCTGGGCTGGTGGATGGAGGTCAGACTCTGTATGGTGGTGTTTGACTGCCCCCATGGTAAGTACTGCGTAGTGGTTTCATTTCCTTACTGGGCTGCTGTACTTCTGCTGTGCTCGCCTGTGGCCTTGGCACCCTGTTCACCCCTGATGTTGCCGGTGTTCGGTGGGGTCGGGCCTAGTTGGTTCCTGTATGGGTGTCTGCCTGGGCATGCCAGGTGATGTGGCCTTCCTCTGCTTCTCCCTGTTGCTTACAGCATGGTGCCCTTGTTTTCGTTCAGCACTGACTGTAGTCTCCCTGTTTTCATTTTCGAACTGGTCTGTCATTTTGCCGTTGGCCACTGCACTTTCTGTGCTGTTTCCTCATTGTGGATGCTTTTTGTGGTCCGTCTGTGCCTTTCTGCGACTGGTGAGAAATTTCTGGATGCAGTGCTGGTTATCTGTGTCTGCCTCTCTGGCGGTTTTGCCCTTTGCGCCCCCTTGGTCCCGGTCCTGGTAGCGTGCAGTTTTCTGGACTCCCTTCGGCGGCCTGCTGCCTTTCGGCCCTGTTAGTTCCTGCCCCTGTCTGCTGTGCCTTGTCTGGTGGCCTCGGTGTTGTAATTTGACAGCGATTAAGTTGAGCATTAGCGAAAGACATCTGAGTTTTGCCGTTATCTTCGCATTTGATGGCATCCATTTTGAGTCTGTGGCAGCCATTTTATCTGCCACGTGTTGCCTCGTGTTGACCATGTGTGTTGTCCTACCTTTCTGCTCATGGCCTTTGAATCTGCCCGGCAACAAGCTATTAATAGCATTTCTGTCCTTGCTGCTGACCGTTAGGGTCCACATCTGTTATTTGTTAGCCATAGATTGGAATGTGGTAGCCGAGACCCCAAGACTGTTAACTCCTCCCACTGATCGATTGTGCTTCTCGATATTACCTTGTATGGACATAAAATGTGCTCTTAAGCTTTGTACCGCCTTCTTTTGAGCCCCTGTGTGGGTATAAATAAGACTTGTGTCCGGTAGCCCTTTGTGCTACTTCTCACTGTGCCGAAGGGTACTGTCCGAACTTTAGCACCACCTCATGAGGTGTAATAAACTCTATGTTTTGTATTTCCAGTTTCTGTGCCAACTTTTCTTATGTGTCTGAGAACTCTGTGCGCAGAAGGGTGAACCCCTTGCACTAGCGGGTCTGGCTGAGGCCTGCACGACATCGGGGGTGGTGTGTTTCTGGTTAAATACTCGCCTGTGCATCAGGGTTGCTTTGGACTTCGCAGTGTGTGTTTTCCTTGCCTCTGGCCTTTCCTCCATGCTGGCTGCTGGTTGTGTCTGCTCTCAGTCCTTGAGCGGGTTCAAAAGACGCTACTTGGTTCTTTCCTGGGCTGTTTGAATGGCCCCTGCTTAGGGGCACCTTGCTTCTTCTTGGTCCCTTCCATGGGATCGCTGTGGCTGTTGGCCTTTGTGTGTCCCGTTGGTCGGCGTGTGGATCTTTGTTGGATCCTCTCTCTCTCTTGGTTGCGAGTTCCCGTTTCCCTTCCCTGGGGTTAGCTGCTCAGGGCCGGCGGTGGGTTGGTTGCTCTCCTGCCTCGGTGGTGGGTGCCCTGTTGCAGTTGCCTTCCTGTTCTGAGGCCCTATCCTTTGGCGTTCCCTGCCTCCCAGTTGCTGGGGTTTGTGTTTCTGCCTGTTGCCTGGGTTGGCGGTTTTGGGGCTGGGTGGCTACATGTGTCCCGCATTGGGCCCTTGGGGTTGCCTCCCTCCCTGTTTCTTGGGTTTTGTTGTTGCCCTGGGGGAGTTGGTGTGCCCTCCCTCTGTCCTGGTGGGCCCTTGGCCTTGGTTGGCTTTCTGGCTGGTGTTGGTGTTTGCCTCTTGCCTAGTACTGGGTTGTGTTGCGCATAGTTGCCTGGAGTGGTTTGGTTTTCCTGTTGTGGTTTCCTTCTCCCTTCTTGTGTTTCTTTTTGTGGCTTAGTCTGCTTTTTGGGTTCTCCGCCTCTTGGCTGCTGGGCCCTTTTCCGCCTGTGGTCGCTGGGTGTTGTGGGTCTTCCTTGGCTTCTGCCTGGGTGGCTCCTTGGTTTCTCGGGTGAGTGGCTCTTGTGCCCTGCCCTGTCTGCCAGCTCAGTCTGCCCTGCCCCCTTTTCTGCCCTGCCAGTTCTTGTTCCCGGCTGCTCTCTGTGTATGTGCCTGTCTGGGTGTACTCCTCTCTGTGCCTGGTCTTGTCCATGGCTGGTGGGCTTGTTGGTGGGGTGGCCGCTTTTGGGTCTGGTGTCGGCCTCCCCTTGTGTGTGAGCCACCTTGAAGCTTTCCCACTCCTCCTTGTCGGCCTTGTGGTTCCGTCTGATTTTGCCTCAGCTCTGGAGCTGTGGCTTTCCTCTTGGACCCTGTCGCTTGGGCTTGGCCTTTTCTCACTCCGGTGCGGGGCTGGTTTTTAGCCTGTGGTGTCTCTGGTCCTTAATTTTGTTGGCTCTGCAGTTCTTGGGTCGCCCAGTGTTCGGTGTTCGGTGTTGAGCTGGGGTGGTTGTGTGGGTTGACATGTGTGGGCTGCCCTTTCTTCCTGCCTCTTCTCTCAGTGGGGCCTGGCTGTGGCTAGCTCCTGTGCTTTTCCCTGTGCCCCTTCTTGGTTGGGGTTTTTGGGGTTGGGTCTGTTGTCTCTTTGCCTCCCCTTCCGGCCCCTGGGGGCACTGTATTTGGGCCTCAGGTTTGGCTGGACTGTTGGTTCGGCCTGCTGGCTTCTTGGATGTTTGTACGGGCGCCTGCCGGGTTGGGCTGTGGACCTCCCTGTACTTTTCTCCTGTTTTTGCCCTCCTGCGGCTGTTCTTGGGGTTTGCCTTGGGTTGTTCCTTGGTGTCCTCTTTTGCCGTCCTGGCTGGTGGGTTGGCTCTTGGTTGGTGGGGGTTTCCTCCTTCCCAGTGCTGGGGTTTGGTCTTCCACGGTTCTGTGTTTGGCCCTCTAAATTTGTCTCTCTTCGTGGTGCCCTGGTCTTGTGTGGGGTCTGCTGCTGTCCTGCCCTTGCCCTGCTGTGGGCTGGGTTCTGTTATTGGTTGCGTTCTTGGGGTGGTTATGCTTCTGGGCTCTCCCTGGCCTTCGTTGGACAGGGTGCTGGGTTCATTTCCAGGGGGCTCCTGCTTTCAGGGGGTGTGCCTCGGGCCTGGCTTGTCCTTGTGCCCCGGGTTCTTCTCTGGGTGGGGCGACCTTTCTGCTGCTCTCCGGTGTCTCTACTGGGGTTGGCTGCTGGCCATTCCTGCCTCGTGGACTGGGCCACCTCGGGGGTTTCTGTGACTCTGGGCTCTCTGTTGCCGGTGTTGTCAGCTTTCTGGGGTGGGCTTACTTGTGGTCCCTGTCCCCTCTCTTCCTGATTACTCCTCTGGGTCGGTCCCTGTGTTCTTTTCAGGTTCCGTCCTCTTCGGTCTTCGTGGCTTGCTAATGGCTTCCCCATGTGTATTGGGGTTGGTCCTGTGTTGGTTGTGTCGTTCCTTAGTCTCTTGCTTTGGCTGGACTTCTTCGTCTCTTCTTCCTTCCCCTCGGCTTTTTGGTGAGGTCGTTGTGGGTTGGATCGGCGGTACATCGCTTTCTTCCCTCGTCTGGGGATTCGCTGTCTGTCTTTGCTCAGCTGTGTTGGTGTTGGCGGGTGGTGTTTCTGGGCCTTCGGCCGTGCCGCCCTCAGCGGGCTTGCTCTCATCTGCTCCCTGGCATTCAGCCGGGTTTGTCCCTGGTTGGGTGGCTGCCTGGTAGTGCCTGGGGCTGTGGGCTTTGCAGATGGCTGTTTTCTCCCTGGTTGGTCACCATTCCTTGCTTGTTTGCACCATGTGGTTGCTTCCGCTTCTTCTTGACCCCCTTCTGCTGGTCGTTTGAGGCGGTCATAGATTCGGTCCTTCTGGGAGCTCCCTTGGAACTTGGCTCTGGGTGCTGGGCCCCCTTCTGGCTTGGCCCAGGTTCTTGTGTCCCTCTTGTTGTGGTCCTGGCTCCTTGCTCTTGGTCTTAGTCTGTGGTGGCCCGTCAATGTTCTTGCATTCTGTTACTGGTCCTTTCTTGGGTTCACCTCCTTCATGGCTGGTGGTGTGGTTCCTGTTGTCGGTTGTCTGCCCCTGGGGTGACGACTCCTGGTCTGGGCTCCTTGTGTTGGGGTTTTCCTGGTCGTCCCCTGCTCGTTTTGGGGTTTCAGCTCTGTTGGCTTGGATGTGGGTATGGCTGGTTGTGTGCTCCTGCCTGTGTTTTTCTTTTTTCTTCTGGGCTCCCTTTTGCTTCTGTTGGGTGCCCCTTTTGGTGTTGTGTCCCTGGTCTTGGTGGGTGTCCTGAAGGCCTGGTTGTTTGCTTTGGTATTCTCCACTTTGTTAAGGAATGGAACGAAGACTGAAGGGACCGGGAGGTAATGCCCTATTACTTACCGGTAATCTTCATTACACCTGGTCCAGTTGTCCTCATCCCATTCTTTACGCCCCTCCCTCCCTCCCGGATGGTCGGGCTTCGGGTTGGTGGCTTGGTATTTCAGACTGAATGCTGGGAACAGCTTATGTACTCCCAGTGGGAGGGGGGTGGGTTAAGGTATCCCAGTATTCTCCTGCTATTTTTTTGTCGTAGAAATGGTCATCTCCACTTTGTTAAGGAATGGGACGAGGATAACGGGACCAGGAGTAATGATGATTACCGGTAAGTAATAGCGCATTACCCGCAAACCAATCATGAAAAGAAAAGGTCTCAGGACCGTCCTCCTTTTTTTCTGATCGACTTATTTCTTCAAGAGTACGCACCCTCTGAGGACCTAGATGTGTCCCCTAAATCCTGCATAATGCTGGTGGCCGGCATTGGGTTGTTTTTCACAGGACTGTGTAGTCACGTGATCCGTCAGCATGTACCCCGGAGTCATACATCATGCGCAAGGGTAGTCTGTCCGTGATGTCCTCATCCATGTCATTGTGTTTAGAAAATAGAGCAAATATTTTTCCTTGGTGAAATGAATCAAAAGCACGGGGAGGAGGCTATCTTAAACATATTGTTCAGTGTTTTATGAGGATCGGTGGTGTGATTCCTCTATCTATATATATAAAAAATGAATGTGGCCCAGTGAAAATCTGTAAAGGTATATCTAAAATAGTCTATATTCATGTATCCATGCCCTCTTAGGATGTATCCTGTACACTTTACCCTTCCCTCCTCACACTCTTCCTTGTTGCTGAGTATTGTAGTCTGTTGTTTCTATCTCCTTCACAAAGTGTCATGGTTATCTAGTTATTAAGTTTGATAAATCACTCCATTTATGTCATGAAACCCCAAGGTTTGCTTGTCTGAGTTCGTTAGTTTTTTCACTTTGAAACGGTAGCAAAGTGCTAAAATGTACTTCCCCCTGTAAAAAAAATTGGACCTCCATCTCTGACCGAGTTGACTTCCCTAATGGTTCCCAAAATGCAGATAGGGCCTAGAATGTGAAATATTATACATGGGGACTGCAGTGTGTCTTTACAGTTCCCACATATATGACAAAAGTGTATGCCTGCCAGAGGCACTACACATGGCAGAGTAAAGTACCTGTGCCATGTAGAAAGTGACAGAGGGAAGAGGAAAGTACCTTAGCCGTGTTTACGGCATCCATAAAGTGTGTCTTCTAAACCAACAGGGTAGGTGCTAATTTATTAAAATAGTACCCACTACATATCGTAGTTAGTGTTATCTTCCAGTGAAAAGAAACACAAAATCCATTTAACTGTCTAGGCTTTGGTGGACTTTTCCCTGGACAGACCTAGGTGGAATTAATATCTTTGAAGACTATTTAGAAGCTGCACTTGATAGCATGTGAAATAATACTACTTCTAAAGTACTACTCATAATCTAAAACAATTCTATTCACTAACTTACGAGCAGAGAACGCCACCTTTCCTATTTTTTCTATACAAAATGCACTCTCAGGTATGCAGTGCAAAATAATTTCGATCAACACTCCACGCATTTCAATCTGGCAGGGTATTGTTCACGAACCTGGTTCCCAACATTACCGGTGCCTTATGTACAGTGTCACAGTGAATAAACAAATGACAAAATATCCTTGATCACTTGTGGGCACAATCTTGTAAGTCGTTTATTACCCATATTTTCCTATGTTTTACCAATGCTAATATAGGCATATTGCGTGATGCTGTGAACCATCAATGTTGATTTTTTGAAATAGCAGACCAAATTGGGTCATATATCTAATGCCCATTAAGGTCTTCTAACAAATAAGAAAAAAAATATGCATAAATGATAGGAAGACTTTACATTAGTACAAGCTGAGGGCAATGGAAAATCAACATGTTTTATGAGTAAAATCTCTGCATGATATCTATTTTCATTGTACAATGATAACATTCTTCTAATTCATGAATGCATACCATTTCAAATATTAAAACAATATTAAGCCCATGTAGGCTTTCACTTCCAATCAAAAATATATGTCCTAATATTCTTCAGATTCTTTAATGTATATCAATTATTAAAACTAAATTTAGCTCATGTGGGCATTTACAACTAATCCATGATAGCTATCCTTCTCTTATATGTCCTTCAAAGTGATTCACAAACAGCTACATACATAATACTCCCACAGAACAAAATCAGAGAATTCTCAGCCTTGTCTGAAGAAAAGTATTGCTTTTTCTAAGAAAAACTTAAGGAAGGGATGAGTATCAACTGACTTTGTTCCTCTCAGCCTCTTCGTTGACAAATCTCCCCCCTCTCCCTCCTAAATACATGAAATAAAAATAGTGAATTGTAATCAATGTCTTACTCACAAATCCACCTAAGAAAAAGAGGAAATAGACATACTACGCTGCAAATAATACAATATCAACTCTTACCCCCTATATGTATTTTTAAATCTTCTTCCATGTTGAGCCCTGTGCGGTTTTATGTTTCTAAATCAAATATAAATATTGATTCTTTCTTTCTCAGTGCAAGACCTATATTGCTTCCTCTAGAATCCCTTTTAATCTGTTCAATGGCAAAATATTGAAGCAGATTTCTATTGCTGAAATGATAGCCTGCAAAGTGCAACGCCACAGGGTAGTGTTTGTCATTAGTGCCAATTGCCTTCATGTGTTCTAAAATGTGTTTTTTTCCTCGATGGATGGTACCTCCAACATAACATTTCTTGCACTGACATTCTAGAACATAGATTACAAAATTGGAGTTGTAACTGGGGAATTGCTTGGTTTCTTTCTTACCCTTACCAAATAGGATGGAGTTGTAACTGGGGAATTGCTTGGTTTCTTTCTTACCCTTACCAAAGAGGATGGAATATGCTTTAATGTTCACACTGTTCCTGCATGCCATACAGTTTTTACAAGAAAAAAATCATCTTAATTGAGGTCTGCTCAAGCTCTGTATCTCCCTGAATTCAATGTGCATCAAACAAGCTCTAAGTACTCCCCTTTCTTGTATTTGATCTTGGACCTCTCACTAATCACATTACATAAGGCTGGATCCCTTCTTGCCTGACTGCACTTCACGTCCACCTACGCAGTTGCAGCTCGGTAAGCAGGGCCAGACCTTTGTTGATTCACTTCCGCTGACCGTCCTGAGGCTGGCCAATGTGCCAGAAGCGTTGAGAACAGGAAAGGCAGAGGCGGCAGCGAGCTGCACCCTCGTGCTGGAGTACGAGCCTACGCACCATCCAATGCCTATTTTGTCCCGTGCTGGGACCAGCTTAGCCGTAATCGGGAGGACTGTAAATGGAGCATCGGCGTACAAAGAGGGACGGCTCCCCCCAGCAGAAGTCTGAACACCGACTTCGGTCCGGTTCACTTCTCCAGCTGCCTCAGGCGTGCCCTGAGCAGGACAGGCAGAGTAGGGACCCAGTCAGTGGACGGAAGACTGGGCCCTCAGCAGGTGAAAGGTTAAGGCTGGAACTGACTAGGATTGAGGTGGTCACCCTAATTCAGGGGAGCAAACTACACAGAAAACAACTCATTATTGCACGATTTACCTACCGGAAGATCATTCATGTGGTGTCCAACAAGTGTTCGGGACAGACTTTGGATTGGTATTCACAACCGCAGCTTCACTTGAGGCAGCAGTGCCACAGAGTCCCTTTCTCTCATCTGGTGCTTTGGGGGGGCAGAGTAGTCTGGAGATGTTTTTTTTCCCCATAGGAGCACTACCCATAGGAGACTACAGCTCCCATCACATCTTGCGCACCGACCCCCTAATATATGCCATTCACTGGAGGTACTGTGCAACTTTCCTTATTTTTGTTATTTGCCTTTTGCTCGGTCTTAAGTGGGCTTGACCAGGCCTAGACTCCCCTTATCGAATTATGAGTAAACGAAAGGGTCCATCAGAAAGACCAGGGGGTGGCGTTGTAGGCATGCTGGATACCTTCCTTATGAGAGTGGAGTCTGTCTAACGCATGAAATTGAATTAACTGAATGGTGACTTTCCTTGGACTCTTGTGCAATATATAAACATTCCTCCCTAGGTCCTATCAGGTCTGTACTCTCTCCCTTGAGGTCTCCAAAACAGCTTCCAGCACATCTTCCAACACAGGTCCCCCCCCAGCCTGAATGCAGTTACATTGCCTGCCCCTTCCTCTTCCATCAGTGTATTATAGTCCAGCAATAGAGTGACTTGGGCTAAATCAGTGCTGGAGCCAGCTCAGACAGCTCCCAGACATAGTGGTTTGCCACTTAAAAGAAGAAGGGGGGCTGGATCCACCAAGAACCATCCAATTAAAGGAGCGCGAGCTGGGAAACGAATCAGGACAGACAAATTGGAGTTGTAAGTGGGCCAAATTGATTCAGTCATCCACAAGGACCCACAAGGACCCAGAGACTAGTATCCCACCCCCTTACTTGGCTGACGAGATTCTTTTGAAGCGGTTAGAGACTATAGTCTCAGTATTGCTGAACCCCCTCCTCTATAAATTATCTAGAATCGGGGAGAGGCTGGTTGTAGGATTTCCCATTCCTTTCCTAAAAGCTCGCCGATAAATGGTGTAGAGGTGCTGATGGCCCAAACTCAGGTCTTACCCAGAGTAATAGGGGATGCCACAGCTAGACATGACTCCCGGCAGTCTCCTGGGACTGAAGTTTTAATGAGGGGGATAGCTTTGCCCTCATCCAAAGGGAGGGATAATGTATTGCACCAACACCAACCACAGCCCTTGAATGACTCTGATCAGGGTTTTAACCCTAACAATGGCAGTACCAATCTTATTCAGGCTGACTGCCATGTAATTACTAGGGTGCATAGATCTGCTGGTTCTAGTATCCCCAATAATAGTCAAGCAGTCCAAAGGGGACTCTTCTCTCCAGCTCCCCTCCAGCGGCAATGCCCTTAGCACTCGTTTTAAGAAATGTTCCCTCTTTGAGGGAGGGCCAAGTGGAAACCACTGTTCGGATGATGGACAAGTCACTTCATTGGTTGAATCCTTATGTAATGGGAACCAGTTGTAGGGGCCCACATTTAGCAAACCAAATTATCATGGCTAAAAGGGTACGGTGGCTAGGTGTGTCGCCGAAAGTGACACAGGGTGACTGTGTTGTGAAAACTTTAACAATCTCTACGCCTCTATAACCATTCTCGATCACTTGAACAGAATTCCTTCTGTTGGTATGTAGATCATTGCATTGTCCTTGAGCTACATCTTTAGGCCCCTTACACCACTGAGCCTGGAAACGCTACCTATTAGCAGACTAAATTTAGGAAATCATAATCAGATTGATAATCAGGGAATCCCACTGGAGAATTGGTTTGCCCCTCTTTCTGGGCTAGAAACATGTGATTGACTACCTAGGAATGGGACATGTTCAATTGCCCTTAGTATCCATTGCAACAAATAATGGTAGAGTAGCAAGCTGTAGCCCAAGTATTGCTGAAAACAGAGGGACTCTAGCTGTAATAAATCTAGCATCATGGAATGTCGCAGGTATCTCCAATAAGCTTGTATATCCCGATTGGCTTAAAATATGGCTTAAAATATGGCAGGATCATGATATCTCCTGTTTTCAGGAGACATGGGCCACATAGGAGATTTTTGTAAATGGATATCATTCTTATCAGACGAAAGACACTCCGTCCCTCTGTGGTAGATCACTTTAGAGCTTGCTAACTCTGATCAGTGGTTCCTAATAAACTTCTATAACAACAATTTTGGCCCAAATATGCATAAAGTGTTGGGCGAGGTGAATGGGGCAAATGATAAGCCATCCAAACTGGTGAAACAAAAGGCTGTCTTAAACATCATATGGCTGGGCGATTTTAATATACATCCATGCCACCACAACTCTGAGCTGGTCTGTGGTGTGGAGGATATGCGGGGTAACCCTGACCACTACTTTTCACATAACATCTATGGAAAGACTCTAAATGCGTTAGTCTTGTTGAGAAATATGCTTATGGTTAATAACTTAGTTACTGATAATGACAAATAGCCCCAAACTTTCCATTGGGATCACCGGGTATCAACAGTTGTTTTCATATTGGTCACCAATCCTTTAAATTGTAGGTGTAGCAAAGTTAATAACCAATTTAATTCCCTTAGTGATCATGCGATTTCCTGTGAGATTCAAACTATGTATAGGGTTCTGATTATTACGCAAGAAATTGGTCTACCTATACTTGCTAGGCAAAATGGATACCAACTGAAGTGGTCTAAAATTGACAAACTGGAGGTGATACCTAGTATAATTAGAAATGCCATAAACAATATAAATAATTGTCTGGAAACTGAGATTCAACCTTAACTTATGGTGTCTTCTTTTATAGAACTTTTAGTACATATAAGGAATTCAATCACAAGGAAAAATACGAACAACCCAAAAAAGATCAAAGGATGGTTTGATTCTTTTTGTACTAAAACAAAGAAAGCCCTAACTAAAGCTCTAAGCAGTATCCCTAGGAATCCCTCCAAAATTTCTATTTATCGTAGAGAATATAAAATGGCCAGAGAAAACAGGGAAAAGGCAGTTAGAGAAGAATCCTGGGCCAAATTAGAACAGGCTGCGGCTTCAGGTAATTCAAAGGAGTTCTGGGGTGTAATAAATGGCCCACACTTTAAAACATCAAATGGCAGTGCACTTAATGTTAACGTAGGGGAAGAGGAGTGGGTGGCCCATTTGTAAGGTATTTTTGCTCCAACTGCTTATTTGAGACCCCCGGTTTGTACCACCTCTGGGCTCCCTCTTTCTTTCTGTCCTGAAGAAGTTGCAAATGAGATAAAGACATTTGGGTTCCCCTTCTAAGCAATGTTTTAAAACAAATCGCTATAGTTGGCCCCCCAATGTCGTGGAAAACTAGTATATTCATCCCAGTGTATAAATAGGGAGATAAAAGCAACCCAAAAAATTATTGACCAATATCGTTAATTGATACCATGGCCAAACATATGGGTCGCCTTCTTCTGATAAGACTGGAGGAGTGGGTGAGAAGTAGGAACATTTTAATGGAGTCCCAATACGGTTTCCATGAGGGAAAGGTTACGGTAGACCAATGCCTGAACCTCTCCCTTATTGTGGATAGATATGCCAGAGCCAAGGGTGAGAAGATCTTTCTTGCCTTTATGGACTTGTCTGCATCCTTTGACTAGGTGTCCTACCCAAGACTCTGGCTGATAATGGAGGAGATGGGAATCGATCAGGCATTGATCGATTTCATCAGAAAGCTGTATTCTGACGCGTCTTCATCCGTCCGCTTTGGGAAGAATGGGGAATGTACCCAAACATTTAAGATATTAAGAGTGGTCAGGCAGGGCTGCGTCCTGGCACCATTCTTATTTTCCATCTATACCAACGGTATCTTCAGGGCGCAGCCTTTGATATCCCCTTGCTTTCTGACCATCAGCGGTTACCGATTTTGACGTACGATGATGGCGCTGTCTTGATGGCACAAACTGCAATGGAGCTTCAGCATCTCATAGCGGCCTATGCGGATTTTATGAATTCATTGGACCTAAAGGTCAATCAATCTAGATCCTTTATAATCACAGCAGGGGCGGGAGATGTGAAGAAACATTAGGTCTACCTGGCAGGTTATTAACATCTTTATGTGCTTTGGGTAAGAAGTAAAATACAGGAATGTGTGGAAAATCACACTTGAGGTACTCCTATTCCTCCTGTTCTAGCAAACTATGTTCTTTCCAATTCCACAATTTCTCCCAATACATCTAAACTATAGACTGATACTCCTCCTTGCTGATGGCTTCATAGCACTCTTGCACAGACAACTGTCTTATAGCCTCTGTTTTGTATTTTCAATATGCAAAATTATGCAAAATAACCACATTTCCTCCCTTATCTGCATGGTGGATAGTTATACTTTTATCCTCTGCTAATGATTTTACTGCTTTCATTTGAGACCATGATCAATTATTATACGTATGTCTTGATTTTCTCACCTTATTTAGTTCTCTGCCAGTGTTGTCATGAAACACATCATTCATGTCATACATTAAATGAGGGCGAACAAAGCGATACAAAAGGGGATGATGGACAGAGCGTTTAAGCAAATCAAACACTCACCCCCAGTCAACTGATCTGGGTTTAATCCATCACCATTCTTTAGCTCACTCAGCCACCCCAGTTCAGACATGGCTATATGCAAATCAGTCTGACCCTGTGCCTCATGGGAACAGTCCAGCCCGAACTGCCAAGCCATGTCTTCCCTGGAAAGACATGGCTTGGCAGTTCGGGCTGGACTGTTCCCATGAGGCACAGGGTCAAGGCTTATTTGCATAGGGCCATGTCAAATGAGATGTCATCAGTGATGTCATCAGTGATGTCATTTGAGATGTAATCAGTGATGTCATCAGTGATGCCACTGACCATGTCATGAATGATGTAATATGTGACATCATCAGCAGTGGATTGCGGGTGTGCAAAATATAGTTAGTACAACTAACTATATAGGAGCAATTTCAATGGTTTTTTAAATGCTAATTCCTAACTATATAAGGCCTGAAACCTATGGTTTTTTAAGTGAATATATATATATCACAACCACTCTCCACCCGCCACTGGCCGACTTTCTGCACAAAGATGGAGCACGGACCACAAATTTGGTGCTGGTAAGTTCATTATTCCATTTCACATATCTGCCATAACGTGTTTCAGCCTCGATAGGCCTTGATCACATGACGCGCTTGACAGTCAGTGGTTGTTTTTTATACCATTTTTTTACCCTCTCTCTTTTTTTAAAGTGACATGTGCAAATTGGGTTTGTAGTCCTAGACAGATAAAAACTGCATATATATACAAAAATATTTATTTGTAAGTAACACACGGTGCAACTTTGTGCAAAATATATAAATAAATAAATACTTTGGTGTTAGATTTGGGGGTCTCTAGTTGGCACAGGTAGGTACTTGTGACAAATAGGGACCCTCCCCTCTAGTCAGTACAAGGGGATTACACTCCTAAAATAACCCCTGCTCACCCTCTAGGCTGCGTGGCGCGAGCAGTCAAGGCTTATTTCAGAGGCGATGTAAGTTAAGAAGTTGTGACCACATACAGTAACCCAGTGACAACGCTACAAATGGACACCACACAGGTTTTATATAAAAAATAAGTAGAATTTATATAGAGTTACCACAAGACCATAAACGACAAAAATACACACTATGATTACTTTAAAATGGTAGATTTCAGCTTAGTTCAGTTCAGTTGTTAGATGCGACACTCTGCGTCAATGTACCTTAAGTTGCATTGCACTTCCACGACAAGCAATGTCGCCGTGATGGGAAATGCGGCAAAGTCAGGTGCAAAGAAATAAAGATGTGAAGATCTTCCAGATGCGGCAGGCTTCTCGGGGATGTGAGAAGTTCCCGGTTTGATGGGTGGCCTGCAGCGGCTACACCCTTACAATTCGACAGCACCAGCTCCAGCGGCGACGCTCTTCTCCACGATGCATGAAGCTTCCGCTCGATGCGATAACTACAGCAGTGACATCCAAGATGCGACGGCAGCAGCTCCGACGGCGGCGCACTTCTCAGGGATGCGAGGTGCTCTTAATCGATGCGGTGCAATGCGACACTTCCAGCGACGACACCCTCCGGCTTCGTAGTTGCGACGGCAGGCACAGCGATTGTGACACGCTCCGACCTCATTGCGAGATTCTTCTCCTGATGCAGTGCAGTGCGACAACTACAGCGGCAACACCCTCCATCTTCGGAGTTGCGACAGCAGCAGCAGCAACAGCGACACTCTTCCTCTTCGTTGCGGCACGCTTGTCTCCGATGCGGTACAGTGCGACAGTTCCTGCGGCGACACCCTCCTTCGGAGTTGCGAAGGCAGGCACATCGACACGCTTCTTCTCATTGAGTCGCGCTTCCAGCTCCTTGTGACACGCAGTTCCTCAGAAGGCCCAAAACAGCAGCAGGCACTTCCAAAGGAAGAACTCTGGGGAGCTGGGGGATGACGTCTGTTGACCCTGAGACTTCAGCAGGAGGCAAGCTCTTTTCCAAGCCTTTGGAGATCCTTCGCAATTTGAAAGCAAAGTACATAAAGTTCCTTTCTCCTTCCTTTGGCAGTAAGGCAACCACTGCAGGCCAATCTCCCAAGCAGCACTTCAGCTTGGGAATAGTCTCTTCTCAGTTTTTTCAGGTTCCTCTCCTCAGTAAAGGTTTCTTCTTGTAGTCCAAAGTGATCTAATTTATGGTATCAGGGTCCCAATATTTATACCCAGAAATCCTTTGTTCTCTGAGGGGAGAGGGACCTTTGCCCAGTGCAAACCAGTTCTGAAGTACTCTGTTTACCAGACTTCTCCTTTCCTTTCACAGCGCAGGGCATGCACATCAGACGCCCCACAGGAGGTGGAGCCAGCATTGTGGAAGGCAAGTACTGTTCTGGAGCACATTGTCTGCAGGACTCCTTCTCTTCTTTCAGTGTGCAGGGCAGAGACACCAGCCGCTCCCCAGGGGGTGGAGCCAGCATTGTGGAAGGTAGGTACAGCCCTATTCAAGGTTCAGGTGCACTCCTCCCTCCCATCTAGATGTAGATCTCTCTATTCACCACTGGGTGACTCAGCCTGTCTCCTGGAATTCCCCAGCCTGTCACTCACAAAACCAGACATAGGAATACACAAACTAGCGGAGTCAGGTTTGAATGGTTAGACAACTAAATACCTACTTTCTAAAAGTGGTATTTGCAACCACAGAATATTAAAATAAACTTCACTAAAAGATGTATTTTATTATTCTGAGTTCAGGCATACTAAACTCGAATTTCTACCATGTTCTCTGAGACACTACGCCACTGGAGTCAAGCTATCCTGGCTGATGAAGGCTGATAGCCAGAAACCGGTCAAGGGATGCTTGATTCCGGTTCAGGGAAGACATGGCTTGGCAGTTCGGTCTGGACTGTTCCCATGAGGCACAGGGTCAAGACTCATTTGCATATGGCCATGTCTGAACTGGGGTGGCTTGGTGAGCAAAATAACGATGAATTAAACCTAGATCTGTGACTGGGGGTGAATGTTTTGCCATTGTGCAAAATTCCATCCATCATCTTGTGTGTTTTGATGTTCTCTGAGACAGGATTATAAAATGTAATTACTCCAACAGTCCGTTCTGGCCTATGGAGAACAGGTAGCCTTGCAATAGTGAAAAACAAAAATGGCTGTAATTCACTATTAGGACATGCCACACACATCAGGGCTTGTCCTACATTATACTTACAATGCACCCTTCCCTTGTGCCTACCATTGGGGTGACTGATATGAAGAAAAGGGAAGGTTTAGGGACTGGGAAGTGGGTGCACTTGCCCAGTCAGCATGACCGTACCAGACTGCACACAGGCTCTGCAATGGCAGACATTAGACACATTTTACAGGGCTGCCTCTGTGGGTGGCAGAACCAATGCTGCAAGCCCACCAGCATCATTTGGATTACACGCCCTGGGCGCACTAAGTGCACTAGACTAGGGTCTGACAAGTAAACCAAATAGCCAAACATGGAACCACTGATTAATACAACAATTTACAGTAGGGAGCACTCGCACTGTGGCACTGAATAGCAGTGTCACAGTGCCCAAAGCATCTAATACCAGCAAAAACACATGAGGCAATGCAAAAATGGAAGGGAGACCCACGCCAATGGTGCCTGGTCTAACAATTGGTAAATACAGTACTGTTAATCCGTTGTCATTATCTGACCGTCATGATTTCGTAAAAAATCTATTAAAATGTATTTATAAATAATGGTGCCTATTTAAAAGCTTATCTGGCCCATCAGTTATTTTCCGGTTGCCTTATAATAGAAAATAATTATAGCATAAAAGGCCGGATTAAAATCATAGGCCATAGGAAACATAGATATATGATATACCCTGTGCAAAATACAGCCATATACAGTACTGGATAACCTAGATAATCAGGACGGTCCCGTCTTGATGTTCTAAAGTGCTTGTACATACAACTATAAATGCATTGAACAATATAAACGTTGACTACAATCAGTGGTGAAGTGCTATCATTTTATTCTAAAAAATGTGTAAGTGCAATAAAGCTCCTCAATGTGAAAGTGCTAAAAAGAGCTAAGAATATGTGTTTTTAAAATTTTTTAAATCAATTGACTGTGTTATCGGTCGGCCGGGCATCTGTGTCCACATTATTGTACTAGGCTAGAAGACATTAATTGTTTAAATACATCTAAATTGTGCCCCCTATGGTTCCATTAGTCTATTCACCTTCTAAACCTCTAATTCTAGCTACAGACATGTGTACAAATCTTCAGTGGTGTTCAATGCCCCAGGATGTTTGGAGACAAGCTCAAAGATGTGTCTTGTCTCTAATTTACGTAGGGCCTTTTCTCTATTGCCCCCTTTTTGTTTACTGGTACTGTGTCAATCAGATAATATTTGAGTTATTTGGGGTCAGATTTATGTATTACCCCAAATTGCTGTGCCACCGGATATGTCTGATCTCGATTTTTTATCGCCCTGATATGTTAGTATTCTTTTGTGCCCCTGCAGTTTGGTACTTCCCACATACCTAAGTCCACAGGGGCATACGAGAACATATACAACATAATCAGTCCTGCAGGTGAAAACCTTGCTGATAGTATGCTCCTGGTTACCAACGGTGTTACATAGGTTGTCCTGTTGGTACCATGTTGACAGGCTTTGCTCGATTTACATTTGAAGACGCCTTGTCTTTGTGCAAGCCAAGTAGTGGCTATCGTGCTGTCAGGGTTATTTTGCAGCAGGACATCCTTCATGGATGGAACTCTACTATGTGTGATAGCTAGTGTGGGTGATAGCAAATGACCAATTATTGGGTCTTTTAAAAGTATTGGTTAATTTCTATGAATTATTTTATCGATATATATTGTTTGCTATACCCAATTATTATTCTGAACGTTTATTCTCTTTGTTCTTGCCTGCCACTAGCTATTGTAGATGGCTGAGTGTGTGCCTGGTGTATTGTTCCTTTAAATAAGTCCTCACTGTTTAATGCCTGGCTCTTGGAAATGGCTGCATTAATGCATTTGTTACTATAGCCTCGCTCTAAAAATCTTGTTTTACTAGCTTGATGTGCCATTGTTAAATCTTGTTGGTTGCTGCATATCCTTTTTAACCTGATCATTTCAACCTACTGGATGTTTTGGATAAGGTGTTGAGGGAGTTGCTTGCAGTAGGATTTCTATGTACCCTTGTTTCCATCCTGCCCTTTTTGATATACCTCAATGTCTGCCCCAATGTTTGCTGTAAAGTGCAGGTTTATATTGTTTTTGTTAAGACTCTCTATAAAACGTTGTGCCTCTAACAAGGTCCCTTGCCAGATTAAAAACAGATCATCAATAATCCTTAACCATACTTTCATATTATTAGGCAATATCACCTCAAAAGACTTGTTTAGGACCAGCTCCACCCACCAGCCCATGTGCAGACTTGCGTGTCCGGGGGAGAAGCTGGCCCCCATTGCTACACCTCGCAATCTATATCTATACTACTATTATAAAGAGAGAACTCTCACCTTTGAGCCAGGTAAACTCGGGAACCACAGCGCCAATCTACACACCCGATACATTTTTGAAAATGTCAGGCTGTGTAGATGGACATAGGCTACATAAAATAAAAATAAAAACGTAAATTTAAAAAATTAACTTTAAAAACAAAGTAGTCCCCTGAAAGAAGCGCCGGCCGCGACTAGCGCTGGCATGGAGGTCGGGGCGGGAGCGGGGGCGGGAGTGGGGGCGGGGGGTGGTCCGTGTCCGTGTTCTGACGGCAAGAAGGAGAAGGAGGAGTCCCGTCAGCTGCTGCACTTCGAGCGTAGGGGAGTGGAGCTGAGCTGACCGGCTGAGGGCGGAGGGCGGCAGAGAACGGAGCAGAGCAGGGTGGAGGAGCAATCTGCCAGCGCAGGGGGTCGGGGCTGCGGGGGTAGTGAGGTACATCGCACTTACCTCTGCTCGCTCCACCACATGCTGCCCCCAGCCGGATGTATGTTGATATATTGCACACCATTGCATCGCGTGCATTAACCGGCATTGAATACATCGCAAAGGCCAAAACATCGTCATGTTTTACATCGCACGTAATTGCAACGCACCTGCGTTGCTTCCTATTTGCAAGTACCTAACATCGCAGACCATGAAATCGCACGTCATGACGATGCGTTCTTGTGTCCTACCACAGTTTTTGCACTTTTGGTTGACCCAATGCGTGATCCCGCCTCTAACCCCTGCCCCCCCCCCTCTCCCCACGACGATAATTATTTCCTTTCTATTTACCCCAATTCTTGTATATTTTTAATTGCGCAATGGCTGCATGTACCTGAGCTGGTTAATTTGAAGCTGCATACAGCTCCGCGTATCCCCGGTAAGGGCATCCAGACGCTGTACATGGGCACTAGGAGGTTAACTAATTTGCCCGGATTCTCAGGATGTTGCGAGATTTGAACCGGGGACCCCTGGCTCCATAGGGCACAAACAGCGTGTGCAACCCTTACATTCCTCCGGCACTATTCACTGACAGACTTCCTTCAGAAAAATCGGCCCCACATCACCCGCGCGCGCGCCTGCTTTACAAGGCACCAGGCGCTGCATTAATTTAGTTTACCCCGGCCCTATGAATCTTCGGACAGACATAGGAGGGCCCCAGAATCATACATCACTGCATTCCCCGCTTTACAAGACACTAGGCGCTGCATTCATTAAGGGCGACAATTACGGTAAGAGATGACTAATTGCACCATCAATAGTACAACCTGTCCCTGCTTTTGATGCGCTCTACATAAGCAGCAGTTACATTGCAGCATTTTCATAGTTGAATCACAGGACGTGAGGCTCGAAACTGTTTTCTCAGCTGGAACCGTACTTCCCCAGTAGGGGCTCTCAAGTGCTGCCAGGTGGTGTCGTGCAGCTTCAGCCATGATCCTAACTGCCAGACATGATAACACCAGTGTATATCAGACACCAGCATGCATATTGGCCTCAGTTCCTTTTCTTCCGTGCGTAATCAACACATTCCGGAGCGCCTTCTCCGTACTTCACCTTCAAATCTTTCCTCTGCTTAGACTGTCACTGTCACTGGTCAGATGTCTTCTCTGAAAGCATCAGGGTTCAAACTCTGCCTTAAGTTCCACACGCAGATGCATTTATTGGATCCACACAACATGCTCAGGAGGTATCTTGGTTTCGACCATGGTGCCAAGTCCTGCAGTTAGTCCTCCCTGATGGATGTTATGTTGATACATCGTGTGCTTTAATCACGCATTGAATACATCTAGCCTTATGCAAGAACCTCTCTGCCGCAATGACTCATATGTGTAGCGCATCGAAAGTGAGTTCATCAGGCACTCTTCTATAGATATTATAATAAAACTGGTGTTACCCATGTTGCCAGCACCAGAATGATACTTGCCATCTAAGCAATTCTCTGCTTCAGATATGTTACCAAGCCCCCCCCCCGTCTTAAGAACACGGACTTGCTGTGAACTGAGTTATGCTAACTCAATTGTAAGTGTGTCGTGAAGGTCTTTATGATGTGAGTCCATCAGGCAATGAAGGCTACAGTAGAAGCGTTTGGTGAGTGAATGCAGCTGCATAGGAAGAGGGCACTGCATGGGGCGAGTCAATGCAGAGGTGCCTGGTGAGAGCCTTGTCAACGCATCATTTTGGGACATCTGTGAATAGTGCACATCAGATGTAGGTGAGCAGAGCGCTCTGCCAATGCAGATTTAAATAATTACAGCACATGCGGTCTCTTCTAATAACCCCGACCCGAACAATTACAGCACATGCGTTTTAAAAGCATGCTTTGTAAAAGCCTGTGCGATGTAAGGGGCCGCGTAGTAATGGCCCACGTCGGAACGTCACTTGCGTTGTAACGCTTGCGATGTAAACGGATGCGATGTAACGCATACGTTGTGATGGGTGTTCCCCCCCGCCCCCTAGCCCCCTTCTGCCCCGGCCAAAAAATGCAGCCCCCGGCCCCCTTCTACCCAGGCAACGCTGGGGCGGGCTGCTAGTTGTTGGTATAAAGCAGTTTGAAACATGAAAATGTTGTTAATCAAACAAAAGTCAATCATATTGATTAGCATTTTGCTGTTATGTTCGAATTGGGCTGTACTTTTTCTAAGGTAGTGCTGTATTGCCCTTATTCGATCTTTGTGGTTGATGCTTGTATATAGTGCTGTTATGTTCATCTGTATTAGTAAATAATCATCATGCCACTTAAAATCATGGATTTTAGTTAAAAAGTCACCTGTATCTGTAATGCATCTGTCAGCGCAAAAAGTGGTCCATTGCTGGAGTTGTGTCAAGCACAACGCAAATCCAGCAATGTTCCCTTCACATGGGGCAAGCCCTATGTGAAAGGGTCTGCGTCATCCTCACGCAGGCCTACGTTTTTGACGCATTTGCGTCCTAGAAGTGGCACAGCAAAATCTCTTAGATTTTGCCGCACCACTCCTATGACCTTCTCTTGCGGGGGTACGCCCACCCTGCATACATTATACCTGGCACAGGTATAATGTAGCACAGGGGTTTACAAAGTGACACTACTACCTAGATGCATCACTTCGTAAATATGGCGCAACATGGCGCATTTGTTACGCCACTGGTGCGTCATAAAATGTGACACACCGGTATTGCAAAAGTGACACAAGGGCTCATAAAGCCCCTTTGTTTCTTTTGCTCTCCTTCATTTGGCCTTGCGCCTCTCCCGGTGTTTGGTTGCTCTGTTTTTGCCTGTCTGTTTTGTTGTGCTTGTGGTCGTAGTATTTGTCCTCTTTTCCAACATAAAAAATCGACTTCTTCCTCTAAAGATAATTTTGAAGGGATTTGTGCGCTTCTGACATTTCTGGACTCTAGCTCAGTTTTGCTCTCCAAAGCAGAGCTAAGATCTGAAGTAGATGAATCACCTGGCTTTCCCCTGCTCCCAGCACTTGTTTTGGCGACACTCGCTCCGCTGTATTTTGAGATCTTATATTTGAGCAAACGTAAAGATACGGCCACACTCGTAGTCTGCCTTGTCTCTGTGAATGTAAATATTTTTCGTTTACAAATTTTCTCCTCCTCTTTGCCTAACCTTTTGTAATTTCTTCACATAATTTTATTGCCTCTTTGTTCCGCCCCATTTGACTGAGCTCGTCAAAGTCAAAAAACTTTATTCGGAAACATGTAAATCATGTCCATAAAAGTACATAACAATACAAACACCACATATTAAACAAAAAATACACTTGGCAATCGCAATCTGCTAAAAATACAGTAAGATACATATATATGTCAGATAATAAAAAGAACGGTTCCAATAAATAAATTACTTTAAAATTGTAAATTTAAAAAATCATGCTTTTCCTAGAGCTGATAGCCCTGAGTATATAACTAGCCGTATAAAAACAGATGTCAAGGTGATGCAAATTAAAAAGTAACTTCATTGCCGCTTTAATAGTTCTTGCTCCATATTTAATAAATAGAGGTTTTAAAAAGAATTTTCGATATTCACTGTACAGGTTACATACAAATAGAAAGTGCTCTGTGCTTTGTTCTGAAAGGTTGTCACACCGACATGGACCTATAGGGCGCATCTTGATCTCAGGGAATGCAACCAATAAGTGGGCCGTACCCATCCTCATCCTGGTGAGGACAAACCGGTGTTGCCCTTTAGTCACCTGGGGGAGGTAGGGATGTAGGCCCACAAATTCATTCAATTGGTTATAACGTATACAGGTGGAAAGCTTGAGATCATCCATATCTCGTTTTTCTGCACAATGATCTAAAAAGATTGATTTCAGACACTCTTTAGAGAAGTCCGAGGCAGAACAGTGATCTAGTGTAACGTTTAATCCAAACACCCTAGAAAAGGTTTCAATTGTGTACTTAATCCATGGGATTTTAAGAAAAAAATCTAGACGTAGACAGTCCTCAATAATAGCCCTGTTAAATGAGGTTTCGTCTTTCATCCAGACCGAGCGCCATAACATCAAAGGTCTCAACAGTAATAGATCATTTAGATGTTGTAATCCTAATTCTTTGTGGACCAGACTGTTAGCGGTGGATGTCGGGAGACACAGTAATTTTTTCAGAAAAATATTCTCTTCTACCTGTAAAGGTTCTACCCTGGATACCCCCCAAACCCCCGCTCCGTAAAGAGCAGCTGAGAGACACCTGGCTTCAAAAATTTTAAGCATTACCTTGGGCCTTCTACTACCTAGTTTACTTGCAAAAGCAAATATTCCGTTGGCGCTCCTGGTCATTTTATCACGCACCACCTTGTGCTCAACATCCCAGCGCCCATTTTTAGAAAAGGTAACCCCCAGGTAACAGAAATTTTCCACACATTGCACCACCTGGCCATCAATGTGATACCTATAGGGCTTTTTAGTTTTGACATTGCTGGCACCACACTCCATCACATATGTCTTGCTCTTGTTGATGACCAACTTTCTTTTTTCTATAAAGGCCACAAATTTGTCCATCAAGAGCTGTAGACCCCGGGGGGTCCTAGAAAGCAACACAGCGTCGTCCGCATAAAGTAACACAGGGATGGTATTTGTGTTTACTCTAGGGGCGTCCGCTGGTACCTTCTTGAGGATCGAGTCTACTTCGTTGATAAAAAGAGTGAAAAGCAGGGGTGCCAGAACGCACCCTTGTCTAATACCTCTCCTGACCCGGAATTTATCTGTACATTCGCCCGAAGGCCCATATCGGACACTCGAGCTGAGTCTCTCGTACAGGCGGGCCAGGAAATATATAATTTCCCTAGGTGCTCCCATTTCTAGCAAGGTAGTCCATAGTATGGCGTGATCCACCAGATCGAAGGCGCTGCTCAAATCAGCAAAACAGAGGTAGAGTGACCCATTTTTTGCACGGGTGTATTTCCCTATCAGGAGTTCCAGGTTTAAACATTGTTCAATGCAACCTCTTCCTTTCCTGAACCCGTATTGGCAGTCTGTCATTATCTGGTTAGACTCTGCCCATTCTTCTAGTCGGGTGAGGAGTACACGGCTCATAATCTTGACGGACGAATCCAGTAAAGAAATTGGCCGGTAATTTTTGACGTTTCCTCGGTCCCCTTTTTTATGAATCGGAACTATTATAGATTCAGACCAGGTACAAGGAATAGTACAGTGAACGGCAGCATTAAAAACTTTGACTAGTACTGGCCCCCAAGTCTCAGGTGCAAATTTGTATACATCCACTGGGACACCGTCGGGTCCCTGGGCCTTTCCGCCCTTACTTGCCTGAATACTACTTAGGACCTCCTGTAAGGTGATATCTATGTTAAGTACTGGCCAGGAGCAACTTGTCGGCAACATTTCAGTTTTAGGATTAAAAATACCAGAAAAATGCTGGACCCATGATTCCTTGCCAACATTTGAGGTCAACACGGGGAGTTTGTCATCCTTTAAAAAGGGGCTGTTAACTGCTGCCCAGAAGAGGGTACAGTTGTTTGAGACAGCCGCTTGATCAAAACGCTCCCAAGCTTCCTCACGTAATGCAGCTTTCCTTTGCTTAAGGACTGAGTTGTAGTCAGATCTAAGCTTAGCTACAGCTGATTTATCTCTAGGTCTAATGGATAGTGCCTTTTTTAGGGTTTTCAATGCCACAGTACAGGCATTATTGAACCAGCCCTTTGCTTTATTTTTAGAATTTCTAGCAGCCCTAGTAAACTTATCACTAATAAAAACATTGACTCTTGTAAAGTAAAAAATACAGGCCTCCATATTTGAATTCTCTTCGGTAATTAATCTGATGTCATTTAAACAGCCAGAGATAATACAGTTTGAGGTTACTTCAGCCTTATCCCCAGCCCACCTTATTCTGAATCCGTTCGGCCTGTGTGCTTCAATGTTTGTGATAGGGCTACTATCTGGGGTTATGCAAGCATCCCAAAACCTGGTTTCGATAACAAGACAATTATGGTCACTAATCATGTGGTCTAAAACCTTGACACCAGAACTAGAAATAGCTAGTTCGGAAGACATGCAAATAAAATCAATTACAGAGTTCGCTCCTCTCCCTACAAAAGTTGGCAGGCTATCACCCTTCTCATCCTGCTCAATCTCTATAATCTCCATGTCGTGGGCCAGGAGGAAAGAGTTCAGGGTTTCTCCATATGTATTGTGTTGGAAATGTATGGTTGGCTCTCCAACACGGTTCAATGTACCACACAACTTTTGATTAGAGAGTGGGCAAACAGAAATGTTAAAATCTCCAACATACATAAACTCAAAAACAGTATTGGAAGCTTTCACCAATTTTTTGATTGCGACGTCTAGTTCTAAGATAACAGTATATCTACTAACATCAAAAACATTATTATACATGTTTATCAACAAAATGTTTTTGCCTGCCACATCCACTAACCATAACAGTTGGGAGTTATTGCCTACGGTGATATGCTCCTTCACCCTAATTCGCATTTTCACAGAAATCAGAGTCAGCAAACCACCTTTGGCCCTCCCTGAAGTAGTTGCTACTGCTGGTAGCTCATATGCTCATATGACTGAGCTCGTCATTTAAGGTATCATCTGTCCCTGTAGTTTTGTTCGGTCGTTTCTGCAAATTTTACAAGAATGGTGACCAGCTTTCTGGACGACTCCAAGTTGGTTTCGGGCCATTCTTTCATCATCCTGGAGTCGGGGTTTCATATATATATATATATATATATATGAAAACAGGCCCTCCATTCAAACATCAGGTAAGTAGATTTATTCATTAGACAAACGTAGCATTACGCGTTTCGACCCTGTGTGGGTCCTAACCGTGGCCGACGGGAGCACTCACTCCCTGGTGCTGCGAACGACCGTTGCCCGTCGCAGCCCGCCCACCCTTTAGAACGCCCGCACCGTGGCAGAATTGCCGGCTGCGGTTAAGGTGTTAATCATATGCTGGTATAAGTATCAGTTACACCTGGGTTTAAATATGTTAGGATCTTCAACACTAAAAAAGGACTACGAGTGCAGGACACCTTATTCACAATAGTATTCATGGATGTTTTATCTGCATATCAGGCAGGTAGCGATTTTCATATTATGTACTCTTAAAAATATATTGGTAATGCACTATTAATAAACAATGTTTGAGTTCTTAAGTCCTGGTCCCTAGTCACTGTTTTAACTCAGATTCAATGTCCATAAGGCTTTGCAGCTGAATTAAAAAAGCATCATTACGTCCTGCACTTTGAAACCATTTAACTCCATGCCTTGGTAAGTCAGAACTGGTAGTCATGGTGAACTAAATGGGTGAACCCATTAGCTGCGCATATGTTTAAAAAGAAATAGAAATTGACTGAAAAAAATCTAAGGTTAAAGTTATGTTCTAGTTCGGTATGGAAATAAGGTAAAACAACTAATGTTCAATAACAAAAAAAACTCTCAAATTAACCAGTTGTAGTTTAAACTATCCTTAACTTGCCTTCCCTGCCATGCACTGCTTATGACCTCACATATTTAATTACTCGTTTTCAGTCAAATCTTTGAAAACATCACTGATTACATCTTAAATGGCATAATTGATGACATGACTGATCACATCACTGATAGGGGTTGGCCTAGTTGATATGGTTAAAGCCAATGAAAATTCACATAAAAAACAATAAAATTAACTGAAAATAACAGAGGTTAAAGTGATGTTATAGTTAGGTAAAATTGTCTGATAAACCATGAAATTTGAGACAAAACAATTAAATTCCCCAGTTATAGCAGGGGCCACTGAAAATATGAAAATATGAAGCACAAGAGGGGCATATATTTCAGTGGGGTTGAATGAATTATGCAACAAGAAAAGAAAAATGATGCGTCTTAAGGAGGCACATTTTGTGATAGTTTTCCTTTATTAATTTGTCATTTGGAAACATGTTATCACTGTCTGGGTGAAGGTTTCAACTTATTAGTACCAGTTTAACACCTGAATACTGCAATAAGCAAAAAAATGGTGACCAGTTAACATAAGCAAGAAGCCTTCCACTGCACAGCAACAGGTGTGCCTGAGTTTTTTAAAACTTTTGACCCATTTGACCGAGAAACCAAAATGTCTTACTGTGAAATCTGCAGATTATCCTGCAGATAATGGATTATGTGTCAAATTCAGCAAATCCATAATTATGAGTAAAATGCCACAAGCGCAACATTGTATAATTTCAGTTACCCTGGTTATACTTAACTATAGTAACTATAGCTCACACTCTCGCCATGCACTGCTTGTAACCTCACACATTACATCACTCATGACATATTCTATGACCTCATTGATAATCCCAATACGACATCTGAAATGACATAATTGCTGACAAAACAGTGCATTGCGGGGACACAACTTAAAGTTACTTGAGTTAACTATGACTTGTGAATTTCAGTGTTTTTTTTTGTTTAAAACTGTATGTTTTAACTGACATCGCAACCTAACGTCCCTTTAACGTAAGTGTTTCTTCAGTGGATACCTAAGGGATTTTTTTAAATACAAAGGAAGATAATATTAACATACCTAACTATAATATAACGTCACTATTATGACGTCACTTTAAAAAACAATTTCAGTATATATATATATATATATATATATATATATATATATATATATATATATATATATATTAATTACCTACTGGCGGTCGCCAGTAGGTAGTTATAGTTAGGACCTACTTTCCATAGGAAATCCACTACATTCTATTTGGAATAACTTTGGCGTCGGTGGACGAATCTTCGCGAATTTCTCCAAGAAAATGGCCTGCTCGGTTCCGCTCCTTCCCTGAAAGGTTGGGGGTGATTCGTCAAGTGGGGGCCGAGAAAAAAGGGGGGTCCCAAAACGTGTTTTCTCCATGCAATTTTCCATAGGGACCTTTAGCCAGGGCTACATCCCGAACGGCTGAACGGAATTACCCCAAATTTAGCAGAGAGGTAGAGTTTGGTTCGCAGATTGTGCTTTTTGTTAAATGGTGTAAATCCGTTTAGTAGTTCCTTCGAAAATCACAAGTTAAGTCATAGCGATATCTAGAGACGGAGTACAGCACGCTTACGGAAATGCGTACAATTATGAGCACGAGCTGCATGCTGATTGGCTGTCAACTGTGTGTGAACACTCCAAACCAGTAAGTGTTGGCAGCCATCTTGTTCGTCGCTAGAAGCGACTCACAAGAAAACAGTAAAACAAAGTTGAGAGATAAGGAAAGGGGGTAGGGTAGAAATATCCTGACCCTCTAGGCTTGCTCAGGGGGTAGTACCTGGATCTTTAAGCTGAATTTTTATTATTTTTTAAAATAAAAAATCGGGGGGTACGCGTATGCTGAAAAAGGGAAATAAAAAATAGAAGTCAGTTTTATTCATTAGGTCCCGGGGGGGCAATTATTTTAATAGTGGGGGGCTTGTAAGGTGCCCCGAGCACCGGGGAATGCCACCCCTCTGTGGTTTTATTTTGAAGTATGCGGCGGGTTACGATAATCTTCCCCTCAGTCTCTGGGACCGTCACCCCGACGAGGATGTTTTAAAAAATACATATTTTTTTTTTTAAAGTGTGTGTTCAGCTCTCCGTATCTCTCTCCCTGTACACGTCGGGGGGACCGCCACCTTCCTGGGGCAGTAATATGTAAAATGACCTTCCAGCCCCGGGTACCTGCACTCCCTGGGGTTTTTTAATGTTGGGAGGGAGTCGCGGTGCCCCCTCCTGGAACCCTTGGTGGCCCTGGGTCTACCATCTCCCAGGGTCGGTTCCTGTAGTGTTTCGGGGTGCGTACTTCCAGGATACAGCTGCTTGGTATGGTAGGGCGGTACCGTCGCCGTTCCCACTTTACCACAGCAAACCGCTTTCCTATTTGAAAAAGAGAGCAAGTTAATCTGTTCTCTCTTTCAAGAAAGCAGATTGTTTTTCGAAAGATAGAGCAGCATATAACGTGATGTCTCTAATAAAGCAAGGCCGGCTCACGAAGGACGCGGGGAGCTGTCTGCGATCGTGGGGGCATTGGGGCTAAAAAAAAAATATATTATTATTTTTAAGAACTAACTTTACTGGTCAAAAAACAGCTATATTTCTATGATAGTATGTAAAACTTTACGTTTTTTTTTGTGCACCAGTTGTACTCTCGACCCATGTGCAGCCTCGTTTCCAAGCCCATGTTTTTTTCTTTTACTTCAAGTTCGCCAAGCAAACCTCACCTCATTTCAGGTATTAAATTTGCCACTTTCCTTTCGCGGGCCGTGTGTGTCATCCGCTGCTGTACTTTTGTAATATATTAATAAACATATTGTATCTGTTTATTTGAAATGTGGTGTTGAGGTGCCAAAGTTGATTACATACTCCGTCCACCTCCATTTTAGTAGTTTTTGTCCTTTATTTTTATTATACCTGTTACTTTCATTTTACTCTCCGCTTATCTTCTCTAAGATCCATGAGATTTCCTGTCACAGACACCACGGTGTTTGTCCTTGGCCTCCGATCTTATGACTTGGTCACATGTATACCTAAAAACTGATTTGAAGGACGTAAGCTAGAGCCATTACAACGCGTGTTCGTCAACACAAAGATATTAAGATTATGCGTTTATCATGCGTGGTAAATGCATACTAGTTGTAAAAGCATGTGTGGTAAAGCCATATGCATGCTTATGGGTTTGTTGTGACGATGACGCGTGGTTATGACCGCATTGTAATGGCTGTTTGCCCCCAGGACACTGTAGGAACCGGGTCTGGGCGTGGTGGACTCCAGGGCACCAGGCGGAGGGCACGTAGTCCCTCTCATACAATGTAGAAATTTTTGTGGGGTGATTGTTTCCGTGGTTTGAGGGGTGTCATTGAGGCCCAGACTTAATTTTGTAGGGTGGTAGGTTTGCATGGGAAAATGTCTCAAGAGGTTTGTAAATGTGGTACACATTGTTTGGTATTAGTTTGATTTCTTTACCATGTTGTAGTGTACCCAGACAAAATATAAGTCAGTACTTTTCAATCTTACTCTTGAACATCTTACTATAGTACTTCAACATTATAAATATTATTTTTTATTGTGGATGGATCGTCAACCCCCCGACAAAAAAAGAAGTATGTAGTTTTTTTTATTACCTTTTATTAAAAGAATAACTGTAAATGAAACAATGATAACTATATTGTAAACAACTAGAAGAATAACTTTAAAAAAACAATATTATAAACAATTTGTGAAGTGGACTCAAGAGGATGTTGGATTGGTAATCTGCAAAATAAGAAAGAAAATTAGAGTTTAGAATTATATAGATGTGAGTAAATGAGATGAAGCATTACTAGTCAAGGTAACAGTACGATTTTATGTGTGCAGTGTGCCTGGTACATTTTACTTCTGTTATAGAGCCACGTTCAAGTGGTGTCTAAATGGAAGTGCCTACTGCGTCACTGACACAAAAGTGGCACAACAGGATTGTAAATATGGTGACTTATTTCTAATGCATTCTAATGAAGGCATTGTATATCTAGGCCTCTGTGCTTACCGTTGTATAAACACTGCGGCCAGTGGAATTCACATCGCGGCCAGTGGGTGTCAGGCCTTGCGACGTTACTCCTCAGGATGGGCTTGATGCTGATAGGGGGCCCACCTCTAGATCATCCCAAGTCTGGCTCTTAGACCACAGACTGTTAAGGAGATCAAGCGGGGGAAAAAGATAGATAGTCCGGAGGGGAACCGCTGGGCAACTGGAGCAGGAACCTGTAACATACAAAACAGGGAATCAATGGAAGAGCGGCGCTGACTCTATCTATTTTCTGCGATCAGTGGTATATCCGCCACCCACCTGAATAATCTTGTAAGTGATGAGAAAACGAAGAGTGACAGGTAAGGCTTCTTCTCAATTCTCAGAGTGTCCTGTGCAAAAGATATAAAGAAGACCATAAATGTGCCCCCTTTGTCCCACCACTAGATAAAGGGTTTCAATCTTCCCCTGAGTTAAGGAAAACCATTCACCACATACCCTCTGCGAACTGGAAGATGACCTAAAGCAATAATGAGGATGCCCTTCGCTTGTCACAGTGTACATAAATGAGAGAACGTTCCCCTCCGATAGTTTGGTTACTGAGTAGTACCGATAGGTACTTCAAAAACCCCAAAAGTATCTCAACCACAGCAAACGGGAGTCAATTAGGGTACTTCCATATGTGAATACAGCAACTGAAATAATGCCCAGTTAAAGATAGCACCAAATGAATGAAAAGCACTCCTCTGCAGATACGTCTCTGCAAGGAACAGAAAAGACCTCCTGTTTCAAAGTTGCACACAGGAAAACAAAAGCGTCAAAATCCTGAACCTTTCAGACTCAGCCGAGTCGGAAGAGATATGGGTTAATTACACTTGTAGCTCAAACAATAAACAAATGTTCCCCGAAGCGTGGGGAAAACCTGTAGCTGGTACTCTGGAAACGAAGTGGGCGCTTCCTAAGCCCCTCCAAAGTATCCACCCAGGTTTCGACGGATCCGGTGTCCACAGGACACGAACAAACAGCAAACGATGCGGGCGCTTCCTAAGCCCCACCTGTTAATCCCAAGGCTCCGCACTTCTGTCCGACACGAGCTTCACCACAGCCCGTCCGGAACGAACAATAAAGCACAGAGCAGGTCGCACAACCACCAAGCCAAAACAGGAAGGAATAATCGGCAAAGTCCCTTCCGCTACCGCCAGGATATCCCGTTTCCCAGGCGCGCATCGTCATCTGACGCGCCGCGTTAGGAAACATGGGTAATGTAGTCTTTGCATAAGTAAGTTACTTTCGCAATTGCAGGCAGTGATTTACCGGAGGCCGGGAAACCTGACAGAACACCCCCCTGTACAAGATTCACTGACTGCCACCAGGTTTACCAGGATGCGACAAATGAAATTTCTTAACCAGTCTAGGAGCATGAACAGCACCCGCAGGTTCCCAAGAGTCTTCCTCATCTCGGCAATCCTTGTCGAATTTTCCACTCAGGATGTAGACGAATCCAGGTCTTCCAACTAAAGGTTTGCATCCCTCTTTTTACTTTGTGGAGAAACTCATCAGTGTGTACAGTCCCTATCACTTTCTTGGGGTCAATGATGCTTTTTTCTTGTGCCACTTCCATGGCCGAGCTGTGTTCCTGACGCGAGAGTGCATCAGCCTTCCGATTATCACAACCTGGACGAAATGTCACCGTGAAGTGGAATTCGGCAAAAAACAACATCCAACGTAGTTGTCGAGGAGTAAGGTGCCTAGCAGCTCGCATAAACTGTAAGTTGCGGTGATCGGTGTACACCGTGATTTGTTGTGATGCTCCCATCAACCAATGCCTCCATTCAGCGAAGGCGTCCTTAATTGCTAGCAGTTCTTTTTCCGCAATGGTGTAATTACGCTCTGCGCTGTTTAGTTTCCGAGACATGAAGGCAATGGGATGGAGATGTCCTGTATTTTCATTCCGTTGGGAGAGCACCGCACCAACCGCTACTTCGGAGGCATCTGCTTCCACCACAAACGGGAGGGTCGGATCGGCGTGGGTTAGCACAGGAGCAGTCATGAAAGCTGTTTTCAAGCGTTCAAAAGCCGTCTGTTCCTCCACACCCCACACAAAAGGAGTGTTCTTCCTGGTGAGCTTAGTAAGCGGAGTCACCATGTCCGAGAAATGAGCAATGAACCTCCTATAAAAGTTGGCAAAACCAAGGAGTCTTTGGATGTCTTTGACGTTGCGAGGGCTTGGCCATTCCATGATTGCCCGTACTTTTCGGTCAGCCATAAGTTGCCCGGAGGGAGTGAGCATGACTCCAAGAAATTCAACAGTAGTGACGTGAAATTCGCACTTCGTCAGCTTACAATATAGATGGTTCTGTTGCAAGGCGCGAAGGACTTGGCCGACATGTCTTTGATGTTCCAGCACTCCATTTGAGTAAATCAGAATGTCATCTATGTAGACGACCACAAAGATGTCTAAAAAGTCTCGCAATACCTCATTCAAAAAAAATTGAAAGGAGGCTGGGGCATTGCAGAGCCCGAAGGGCATCACTAGGTATTCAAATAGTCCGTACCGCGTTTTAAACGCGGTCTTCCACTCATCACCGCTTCTTACTCGTACCAGATGGTAGGCTCCCCTGAGGTCCAGTTTGGTGTATATATTGGCAGATCGTACTTGCTCCAGCAATACTGGTATCAAGGGGAGCGGGTACTGGTTTTTGACCGTGATGGCATTCAAAGCCATGTAATCGATGCAGCATCAGAGTTCCCCGTTGGCTTTAGGGATGAAAAACAGTGGGGAAGCAGCTGGGGATCTGGAGGGACGTATGAAACCCAATTTAAGCAGGTCATCCAAATACTCCCGGAGGTGTGCCGTTTCAGGTTGGGATAAAGCATAAATCCTACCACAAGGAACCACGGACCATGGCGTCAAATCGATACGGCAATCGTATTCGCGATGTGGAGGGAGGACTTCTGCTTTTGCTTTGCTGAATACCTCCTCATACTCCCTATAACACTGAGGTAACTCTACTTCCTTCTCCGCAGCCGTGGAAAGGTAATGAGTAGTGGCTAAGGTCAGGGAAGGTCGAGACGTCTCTCTCAGGCAATGGGTTTGGCAATAGGTGGAATGAAACTGTACTGAGTGATCCGTCCAGCTAATAGTGGGCTCATGTTTTTTCAGCCACGGGAGTCCCAAAATAACCCCGTAGGTCGGAGCATGAATGAGGTTGAAGGTGATGTTTTCTGTATGGTCATCTCCATACCACATTTCATATTCTGGCGTATGTTGAGTGATTGGGCCGGACTCCAGTTCATGACCGTCAACCGCCAACACAGCCTCCGGAACAGATTTGGTAACGGGAACAACTCCCAACCGCCGGGCTTCTGCTAGGTCCATAAAGCATCCAGTGGCCGCAGAGTCTATCATCGCACGAATGGTCTTGGGGTTGTTGTCTATCCACAACTCTAGGGTCAGGAAGAACAGGCGGTTTCCTACATCTTCTTCTTCGGTTACGGAAGGGATGAAGTGAGTGCTCGAGTTTCTCCCTTCTGCTAAACTCAAGCGTTGGAGTTTTCCGACCCCTTCTCCACTGTGGATACTGCCACCTGTCCTGAACGATAACGACTGCCCTTAGGTTTCACAGGGCATTCCCTTAAGAAGTGTCCTTTCTTCCCACAATAGAGGCAGAGCCCAAACTTACGACGATGCTCTCTTTCATTCGGGGTTAATGATGCCCGCACAACCCCAATCTCCATGGATTCTACTTTCCCTTCAGATTTTTCCCCTGTGGCGGTCTTCTCACCCAAGAGGACTGGGCGGTCTTTTCTGCATTGTTCTCCTTTGCGTTCCCGGAGGCGGTGGTCCAAGCGTAGAGCTAAATCAATAAAAGCAGCGCACGTCGTAGGCTGGGGCTCTACTTGAGCGATAACATCCTTAAGATTGTCTGTGAGCCCCTGGTAGAACAGAACCATCTGTTTTGCTTCAGGCCAATCGGTTTCAGCGATTAACCTCCTAAAGTGGTTAAGGTAAGTAACTAAATCAGAGGAACCCTGTTTTAGCACAAGCAATTCTTTATCCGCTGAAAAAGTTTCAGCCCTCCGGTCAAAGGTCTTCTCAAACTCAGATCTAAATAGCTCCCAATCATATAGAATAGCATCATTATTCCTCACTATGGGAACCGCCCACTGAGCTGCCTCTCCCCCTAGGTACGAGATCAAAAAGGAAACCCTGGATTGGTTAGTCAAAAAACACTTCGGTTTACACGTGAAGTGCAACAATACTTGAGTCATGAATACTTGTACTTTTTTCCTATCACCTAAAAACCGTTCTGGTATAAAGAAGACCATAAATGTGCCCCCTTTGTCCCACCACTAGATAAAGGGTTTCAATCTTCCCCTGAGTTAAGGAAAACCATTCACCATATACCCTCTGCGAACTGGAAGATGACCTAAAGCAATAATGAGGATGCCCTTCGCTTGTCACAGTGTACATAAATGAGAGAACGTTCCCCTCCGATAGTTTGGTTACTGAGTAGTACCGATAGGTACTTCAAATACCCCAAAAGTATCTCAACCACAGCAAACGGGAGTCAATTAGGGTACTTCCATATGTGAATACAGCAACTGAAATAATGCCCAGTTAAAGATAGCACCAAATGAATGAAAAGCACTCCTCTGCAGATACGTCTCTGCAAGGAACAGAAAAGACCTCCTGTTTCAAAGTTGCACACAGGAAAATAAAAGCGTCAAAATCCTGAACCTTTCAGACTCAGCCGAGTCGGAAGAGATATGGGTTAATTACACTTGTAGCTCAAACAATAAACAAATGTTCCCAGAAGCGTGGGGAAAACCTGTAGCTGGTACTCTGGAAACGAAGTGGGCGCTTCCTAAGCCCCTCCAAAGTATCCACCCAGGTTTCGACGGATCCGGTGTCCACAGGACACGAACAAACAGCAAACGATGCGGGCGCTTCCTAAGCCCCACCTGTTAATCCCAAGGCTCCGCACTTCTGTCCGACACGAGCTTCACCACAGCCCGTCCGGAACGAACAATAAAGCACAGAGCAGGTCGCACAACCACCAAGCCAAAACAGGAAGGAATAATCGGCAAAGTCCCTTCCGCTACCGCCAGGATATCCCGTTTCCCAGGCGCGCATCGTCATCTGACGCGCCGCGTTAGGAAACATGGGTAATGTAGTCTTTGCATAAGTAAGTTACTTTCGCAATTGCAGGCAGTGATTTACCGGAGGCCGGGAAACCTGACAGTGGGATTCACAACTTGAGCACACATTTTCTTCTACAGGTTGAAGCAGATAGCATTTTCTATAAGTTTAAAAGGGAAAGAGAAATGATGTCACAGAGAGTGAGAGAGAGAAAGAGAGAGAGAAAACATTAAAACAGTCTCGCAGAGTCTGGAGTTGAGATTTTTTTCTTGAAAAGTTAGACATAGATTTACAAGCTGCTTGCGTCACTTTTCCCATGTTAAAAGTGACACAAAAGTGGTGTAATAAGCTTGTAGATCTGTTTGTCAGGCTGGTGTAACCTATCTGTTGTCAATGGTCAGAGGTAATTATATATTTCAACACAGTGAAGTTGATGCACACTACCCACTGTCTCCTTTCACAAATGAAGATAACACTACAGTTTTAAGTGTGCAGTGTGCCTAGTACATTTGAGTTCTGTTATAGTGCAGCGATCAAGTGGTGTCTCTATGGAAGTGCCTACTGCGTTACTGACAGAAAAGTTGCTAAACGGGATTGTAAATATGCCGACTTATTTCTATTACATTCTAATGAAGGCATTGTATATCTAGGCTTCTGTGCTTACCGTTGTATAAACACTACGGCCAGTGGAATTCACACCGCGGCCAGTGGGATTCACAACTTGAGGACACATTTTCTTCTACAGGTCGAGGCAGATAGCATTTTCTATAAGTTTAAAAGAGAAAGAGAAATGATGTCACCAGAGAGTTAGAGAGAGAAAGAGAGAGAGAAAACATTCAAACTGTCTTGCAGAGTCTGGAGTTGCGATTTTTTCTTGACAAGTTAGACGTAGATTTACAAGCGGCTTGCATCATTTTTCCCATGTTAAAAGTGACACAAAAGTGGTGTAATAAGCTTGTAGATCTGTTTGTCAGACTGTTGTAACCTATCTGTTGTCACTGGTCGGAGGTAATTATATATTTTAACACAGTGAAGCTGATGCAGACTACCCACTCTCCTTTCACAAATGAAGGTGACACTACAGTTTTACGTGTGAAGTGTGCCTAGTACATTTCAGTTCTGTTATAGTGCCGCGATCAAGTGGTGTCTACATGGAAGTGCCTACTGCGTCACTGACAGAAAAGTGGCAGAACGGGATTGTAAATATGCCAACTTATTTCTAATGCCTTCTAATGAAGGCATTGTATATCTAGGCCTCTGTGCTTACCGTTGTATAAACACTGCGGCCACCGGAGTTCACAACTTCAGTTCAACTGTTCTTTTACAGGTCAAAGCAGACGGCAGTGTCTATAAGTTTAAAAGAGAAAGAGAAACAATGTCACAGAGAGTGTGAGAGAGAGAAAGAAAGAGAGAGAAAACAACATTAAAACTGTCTCGCAGAGTCTGTAGTTGAGAATTTTGCTTGAAAAGTCAGATGTAGATTTACAAGCTGCTTGCGTCACTTTTCCTATGTTAAAAGTGATACAAATGTGGCGTAATAAGCTTGTAGATCTGTTTGTCAGACTGTTGTAACCTATGTGTTGTCACTGCTTGGAGCTACTTTACCCTTTTAGACAGTGAAGCGGGTCACACTACCCACTCACTCTTTTCACAGAAAATTTGTTGTTGTTTCGGAAACAAAATTGTTTGTCACCTAGTGGCATTGACGTGATTGAAACATGGTGCTCCACGTGTGGAAGAAGCCGTCACTGTAATCAAAAGAGTTAATCATTTCAATTCAGATAAGGTTGTATACCGTAGAGTGGAGATAGCAGTGTCCAAATCTTTAAAAAAGAAAGAGAAATGATGCGAGAGAGTAAGAAAGAGAAAGGGAAAAAAAGGATATTAAAACATGGGAGAGACACACACGACAGGGGAGGGGTACGAGAAGCCAGTGGCGCAACCAGTCAAAAAAACGGGGGAGGGGGGCTAGAAAAAATTTAGGGTGGGGGCTTTAGTTCAAGGAAAAAGAAGAGTGGAGGTGCAGGGGCTGTAAGAGGGGGATTATCAAAGCCTCATTAACAAGCAAAATGTCTTTAAAAGACCTGTCACGTACTCGGGTGCGAGTGTGTGTGGGCCTAAAAAGCTATCTCATCCTTGCTGAAGCTCTGTTAGCAGAATGTTTTTTTTAGCCTGCTAGCACGCTAACAGCACTATGCAAATGACTCTGCAAATGACTCTCTCCCCCTGTGACCAAGGCTGACGCCGAAACACATAAGGGAAATGGAGAAATACCGCGACCCATGATGAGAATGTCATCCAAGTAAATTATGGGGGGAATGCCTTGGGCTCAAAGAAGTTCGACCTCGACCTCAGGCCTCAGAAGTTTTGTGAAGCACCAAGGTGCTTACGAGAGGCCGAAAGGAAGGACTTTTTATTCGTACCAGACTCCCTGCCATTGGAATTGAAGAAAACGATGATGAGGTTTGTAAATAGGCATTGACAGATCTTTCAGATCTAGGCGGACCATCCAGCACAATCAGCACAATCAGGGCTCTCAAAGAGAGGATCTCGGAACATATGAGAGCCATACAGAAAAGAGACCCCAGATACCCGGTAGCCCTCCACATTGCAGAATGTCAACCTCTGGAGGACGACATCAAAGTACGTGTCTTTGGGATTGATTTGATTCCCCTCAATATCAGAGGGGGCAACCGTGAATTGACACTCAGACGTAGAGAAGCTACATGGATCATGCGCTTACAAACCGTGGAACATGGGCTGAACTACGATCCTGAGCTTCAATACTTTCTGGGTGACTAAAGAGTCACCGTGGGGACCCATCAGTTGCACACACGAATTGAATTTTCTCTATAACAATAGTTAGAAACCCACAACTAGAAACTGTGACAGAACTAGAGGGGTTCATCACTTTTTGGAGTTGAATGATGTTACCAACTGTATGTACTGTATAATACGAATACTTAAGATGTACTGTTTATTTTACCTTTATGCCTCAATCACATCTGTAAACTGGCATAAGCATCATTCCATAACATGTGATAAGTTGTCTTGTAATAATTGTACGTCGACAAACTCACATACATGTGGTGATAACGGTGCACTCACACCCTTGTGGCAACCACGTTATCCAGATCACTATCTTCACACAGCACCACGTCAATGATTTCTGGCTAGACAATTCAGCTGCTGGCACGTGCCCCTTCACTGTCACGTAAACCACTAGACACTACTAAATCATTTGTAATCTAGCAGTAAACATATAGAGAGTACATAACCTTACATTCACTCGATCTCACTAATATGAACAATTTGTTCTCGACCGAACAGCCTTAAATATGCAATTACTAGGAGTCAAATTCCACGTAAAAACATTGGCAATCACCATGCCTGTACATATCATGTCGATATGCATCAGCTCCAGCGCTAAATACTCTTAGCTGACTGCACCATTTTGTGATAAAAACAAGCCAAATATTAAATGAAAGAAACTTTCAACTAACTTTTCCCCTCTTAGTAATGGCGCCCATGTTTACACAGTAAACATGAGGACATCATCGATGTCTACTAAATTCATTTAACCAAACTTCGCCCAGGGTCACTTCCTATGTCTTAAACGACATCACTAATCACACCCACTTTGTGCGAATGAACACGCACGTCACTACTGCATGTTGGATGCACTTCTGTCACCATATGCAGTATGTCACCATGATATGACGTAAAAATGAACATGCATACGTTATTTTTGTATCACCAGCCCTGAAGAGTCGTGTTGACTCAACCGTACACGACGAAACACGTGTCGGCGATTGTGACATTGCTCAAGTCTGGAGAAAATAAAACCTACATCTTGCTGTGACAAGAAGAAACACACCAAAGAATCTGCTTCTGTGCTTTTATTCTTATCGGTCATTGTACCTTATTTGTGAGAACACATTGTAGTTGCGAGAGCTTAGCCTTGGGACCATCCAGTCCCTTTCCTGAAGAAGATCGCGAAGAAGATCCATCCCCTCCATCTTGAAGTGATGATATACAACCTATCCTTGAACTCCTTGAGATTTAAAACAAACCTGGATCCACCCCCCTTCTTCTGAAATAGGAAGAAGTTGATGCCAAAACCCTGAGGGTGACGAGACGTCCGCACTATGGCCCCTTTTGAAGCACAGACTCGATCTCGCTGGAAATGAACACCTGATCTTGAAGGGAAAAAAGCATTGGGCGTGGATGGAGATTTTAAGAGGGGGAATGACAAAACTCTATTTTGTAACCCTGCACTGAATCCAGGATCCACGCATCCTGCAAGATTTTTTGCCAATTGTGGAGAAAATACTGGATTCGGCTCCACAATTGCACTTCTGAAAAGGGAATCAGGCTCACATGAAGATGCGGCATCACTTTGACCTCCTTTGTTACCTCCATAATGGCCTTTCTTGAAGTTGTTACGGGATCCACGTGTTGATAGAAGGAAGCGGAGGAGTTGAAGTCCTGATATTTTCCACATTGGAAGTTATAACCCCGCTGGGCGTTTTGCTGGTAGCCACGGAGGAACAACCACCCACGGTGACAACTGGCCCGGCCAAAAACCGGGCGAAAAGCCCGTTTGAGGGAACCCTGCGCCTTGTCAAGACCACTAAAAGTGGCGACAAATTTAGTCAGTTCCTTCAGAAAATGCTGACCGAATAGAAGACCCTGAGCCAAAGGGCCAAATTCAGAGGTAGAGAGGTCCGCTAACTTTGGGTCGAGTTTCAAAAGAATAGAGCAGTGGTGCTCACAGGACATGGCACAGTTTGCATTGCCCAAATGACAGATGGCTCGCTGAGCCAAACTGATCAAATCATCAGCATTTATTATGTGCCCAGAGGCTTTAGCTTTAAAACCCAAGTCCAGTATTTTTGTAAGGGGACCCGTCAAATCAAGTAACTTATCCTGACAGGACCTCCATGCTCGATGGATTCCTTTCTTAGGATCTTTTGTATATTTTTTGAGGTAGGAAAGCATGGAGGGGTTCACCTCCGGAGTGTCTGCCACTTTGTCAGCCAAATCTGGTCTAGGGCATTCTGAATGCAAACGCGCTCTGACATCTTTATCAAAGGCTTGACGAATGTGTGACTGAACATAATCAGCAACCTCAGTAGAGGGAAGCCATGAGGAGGAGTTAGGGTGAATAATTTCAGCGGGGTCAAAGGTAAGTAAATTTGGATGGGACAGCGCATCTACAAAACGCTCCTTGCGCTGCTTCTTGGTAGGAGGAGGAGAAGCCTCCAGTTCAGAAACTGTATACGAGAAGGTAGTATCATCAGCCTTTGGAGACGAACTAGGCTGAGCGTCTTTGGCTGAAGTATAATAAGATGGAGATTTAGCTAGTTTGGCAAAGTTTGAAGAATGCAGATTCTTGGAACCCTTTCCACCAGAGGAAGAAATGGACGCAGAGCCCGGAAGCCATCCCTGCTGCAGGGCATAATTACACAAATGATGCATCAGGGGTTCAATAGCCCTGACCATGGCTTTATTAGCGGAGTGGTGGACTCCTACATGAAGAGCCTCAACCAGCTTATGCTCCAATGACCCAGAGGGTCCTTCATCAAAATATTCCTCATCATAAAAGTATTCAGACGTATTGACACTAATAAGTGACAAGTACACTCACAAGAGGAAACTTGGAGCCAATAAGCATTGTCTGCGCAATAACTCCCTATAAACAACTGAAGAAATTACAGTGATGTAATAAGGGGGAGTGGCGAACCCCAGGCAAGCCAATGCCACACAAGTATACAAGACTCAATACGTGAATAGCAAACATAGAATGTGGAGGGAGGGCTCGCCTAGAGATACCACTCTAGGCAATGCCTATGTGTTCGTATACTGCCCACACACCCTGTAGAGATTCAAGCGTCACTGGGGGGGCTGTCACAGGCCGGTGGGTATTTGAGCAATGTTTGCGCTGCTCCTGCGCTCACTCAAACTCGATTTGCGGCGAAAACGAGTAGAAAATGGCTGCCGCGCATGTGCAGAACAACCTGCCTGTTGCAACAGAAAGAGGACTGAGCGTCGGAACGGCGTGAGTCCTCCCCCTCGTCTCCTGCTCCACCAAGGTAAACACAGGCACACAGCGCACAGTTTCGGGAGGCAGCAGCGCTCCCCAACACTCGCGCACACGGAGAATGGCCAGCAAAGGTCCGCAACAGAAGGAATAATAGCACAATCAGTTCTCGAAAAAACACCAGCAATTAATGGTACAATAAGCGCAATACAGTAAGGGTTGAAGGCTTAAAGCAGCACTTGAAGCACACACAAATAACAGCATAGCGCGATCAGCGCATACAACAACAGGCAACACGAGGCTGAAGAATATGAAACAAAAGCAATAAAGCGCACATATCATGTAGGCATAAAGCTCAATGAACCACAAATGTAAGCAAAACAGATAGTATAAAGTAATGCACTTAACTGGCTGTGGAGCAGCACAGAAAGAGGATGTGGTATTCTCCTGTGCTCCTTAAATAGGGGTCTACTCTATGGTTGTCATGTGATACCCAGTAGTGTTTATGGGTATTGTAGTGTGTATTTTTGTTTTACTTTATCTGATTGGCTGCTGAGATTTTCAGTAAAGAAAATGAGAAGCATAATCGGAGCCTCCAGTCCTGACATAGAATTTGTTCAACTGGGTGAATTCCAAGGTGCCACTGGTGGTTGTGTTTCACATTGTTTCCATGAGTTACGTTTAGGCAAAATTATCCCTCGGTAATCATTTGATTATTCCATTAAAACTCTTTTGTTGTTTGTTCAAACACATCCCCTGAGGAAGGGACTGTGGGTGCTGAAATGCAGAGGGCACCGAAAAATTCCAATGTGGACTGTACATATAAGCATTCACTACGATTAACAGAATGATGTTACAATTATGACAAATATGGCGTATACTTTATTTTGTTGAAATTGTTTGACAAGATGTGACTATATGTACATGAATAATCTCCCAAAAATTGTGGTTGAAAACAAAATACTATGTTGAATACATCATGGTAAAGCATTGTATAATGATTGTTTCAGTTAATGGTTATGTACGATGCTAAACATGCACAGCAGTGCACACAGATTTTTCAGGAACATTTTGTCTTGAATATTCCTACATGTGTGTATTCCTCCCATACAGTCACACAAAAGGGGGCTAGATGTTAGCAGAATGGGTCACACTGAAAGGATGTGTGGGACAGAGATGTGAACAGCACCACTTACATTTCAAATAAGCTGCCTCAACACACACACAAATAACTTCTTTTTAGGTATTTGTGACACCAGACCTCGTGGAACCTGGGCAGGAAAGCAAGAAATTCCAGGTCTATCTGAGTGGGGAAAGCTCTAGACCTTTCTTACACTTTAAAGCAGGCACCAGGTGTAACAATAGGACCCTCAGAACCACTCTCCAGAACACTACTGGACCTGTAGACACTACCAGTAGAAAGACTGCCCAGTTTCCTGTGGACTGCCCTGCTGGCGTAGGACTGCCCAGCTGCTCGAATCCAGGACTACCACAGTGTCCCCAAGGCTCAGTCACCTGGCTTCCTTTTCTGAGCTACAGGGACTCGCATGCTCCTGACCAACGGCTTCATCGGAATTGATACAGTGTAACATATCCCAATGCAAATCTCCTTGTTGCAGCCCCAGACTGGTTGCTTCATCGATTTGGCAAAGCGCAACAAATCTAGACACCAGCACAGCAGCTCCTCCTTGGTAGATTTGACAGTGGCGATCAAGTGTGACACATCTCGACAGGCAACCACACATAGCAGCTACTGCACAATGACTCCCTAATGCAGTGCGGTGCAGGCAGACACAGACGTTGCATATAGATTCCAAAGGACACAATGTGCTCTCACAGCGGGCCAAACTAGGTCCTGTGCCTGGTCTGTAGTTCATCAAGGTCATCCTGAACATGTGCGACCAAAATAATCGTAATTGGTGCTTCCCCTGTCTCCAAGTGCTATTTTCCCTAAGATCTTTGAAACTGCATAACTCTGATTGTACCAGATTAGATTTAGTCACATTTTGAATTTGTGTTTCAACTTTATTACTGCATGAGTGTTGTATAAATACTTTTCACATTGCCTCTAAATTACGTCTGACTGCTTTTGGGCCAAGCTACCAGAGGGTTAAGCAAAGTTTAATTTGGTGGCCTTTGTGGTTCACCCTGACAAAGATTGTTTCTCCCCTCTCAACCAATAAACTCAATTTCTCACACACACCAAATCCATAGCCTCACAGCCAAAGACTGTGGACTGCAGGGTGTAGGTTACCCATTGGTTGTTGGGTGCAGGGTCTACCCGCAGGCCAGACCCTGCACCCAAGCTGCACACAGCCAAAGACCGTGTGCAGTGGAGGTTGGCACCCAGTGGGGGGATTGAACCAAGGGTTTGGCAACAGGCCAGGGCCAATGCCCAGTCATAAGCCATGCAAGGCCAAAGGCGGTGCAAAGGCTTACACAAAGGTGGTCCAGCATACTTCAACAACTACATTTGTTATCACCAGCCTAACAGATACCTATGCTCAGCCTCACTCTAACTCGCACACATCATTGAAATTCACAAGAGCGGAACAGGAGATCATTCATTCTCATACATTGCACCAAAAACATGGAACGGCCCCCCACAACACACCAGAACCTCACCCTCACCACTTGACATCCGCAAGAAGCTGATGACCTTGCTCTTCAAATTACTCTGAGGGGACACTCACCTACACACCTGCTCAAGCACCTGGATACTCTCATGGGTGAGTAGTGTGCTATATAAATAGACATAAGCATAACATTACATAACATGACATGACATGACATAATATAACATAGCATAACAGGAGTTGGGCACCAACTATTGTTGGAAACTAAGTCTGGCCACAGCCTGCATCCAACCCCACACCACAAATGGACACAGGTTATGTGCAGCAGGGGCGAGGGTTCCTGTGGGAGGTTTGACCCAGGGTCTGGCCCCCAACACCAGAAAAAGCACAGTGATGGACAGCCAAAGTTTCATTAAAAAAACATAGAACTTCCCTGAAAAAAACAAAGGCTAAAGGGATGTTATTAGGTGAAAATATCAGTTACAACATATTTTTTTAAATGGGCAAAACCACTGATAATCACCATTTATAGTTCTCTCAAGTAACAACAACCCTTGCCCAACAGTAACTATAACCCACACACCCTCACTATGCACTGCTAATGGCCTCAAATATTATTTCACTCATGACATGTATTCTGACATCATTGATAACATCACTATAAAATCTGAAATTACCTAATTGATAACAACACTGTGCATGGCAGCACTGCATTTGACACACTTAACCACCATGCTCTGATAAGCACCTTCAGGAATCACATGGGAACTGAAGTCGCATTCTTCAATTGGTGCACCTCCTATCTAACAATTCTCTCTCAAATAGTGACAACTTGGAGCTCTGTCTCAAATCCAGTTAGCCTGCAACAAGGGGTGCCCCAAGGCTCGATCCTATCTCCAACCCAACTCACGCTCTATCTTGAACCTGTCTGTGTGACCCTTAGAAACTCTGGGATCCTCTTTCACATGTATGCTGATGATACCCAAATCTACCAGAAGGCCATGTCCCCGGATGGCATCATCCTCCTATCCAACACCTTGAAAAGAAGTCAGTCATGGATGTCAAATTACCACCTTAAACTAAACCCTGCCAAAACAGAATCCCTTCTCATATCTCTGGTGCAAGCCAATCTATATGTACAAGATTGTATGGAATCCCCTGTGTCTTTGATCTCACACCCTTCTTGTCAATTAACTTGGATATACCCTCAACAACTGGCTCAACCTCAAGAGCCATACTACATGGCTTGGAATGTCAAGTTCCAACTAAAATCAGTTGCACAGGTGTTGGTTCTTTCTGGCCTTAACTATGGGAGCTCACTCTTTTCAGACACCTCCAAAAATTCACTTAGGTCCACCCAGAGACATTCTACATCCTGTGACCTGCTTTGTTACTGGTCACAAGAAATTTCCCAACATCACTTCTACCCTGCTTTACTCCAATGGCATGCTGTAGGGGCGAGAGTCCAATTTAAAACTGCCTGCACCACACCATTGGCACTGTACTCCTCTTTGTCTACCTAACTTACTGAAATGTGAACATTTCTAGTGCAAAATAGGGTTAAGAAAATGTTCAATCTCTTCTCTCCGAGTTCCCCATCTTCAAATGAGAGTGATACATTTACCAGTCATTCTCGGAAGCAGCTCAAGAAACTGGATCTCACTCCTTTCGGCCCTCTGTATGATCACAAGCCATGCTACCTTCAAAAAAGATCTCAAAGCTTTTCTTTTTGAAAGACCCATGGGTTAAATAATTTTTTCCTACTCACTCCTGAATATCTTTTTTGAGTTTTCCTATGTTGTATCTCAAATGTACTCCTGCATTGTTTGTGAATTGTACTCATGCACAGCTTATCTGTCACCTACTCTTGACTAACTGTTCTTATGTATTGGTTGTTTCTCTAATGTACTCCCGCTCAAATTGTTTGGTAGCTGTACTCTTGTAAAGAACTCTGATGCATCTGGGCCATGTCCGCTCTATATGAAAGGACAAAAATCAATAAATAAATTCCGGACTCAAATGGGCCCAGTTGCCCACAGAGGACTGGGTCCTGCCAGAGACTTGTCTGAGGAGAAACTTGGTGTCAGGAAGTCTACTTTGAAGAGCTAGGCTGTGCAGGGCTGGTAAAAGTATGAAAACAAAACAACTGCCAGTACTGCTCTTGATAATTTATCAAAGATAAGAGAAGCTGAGTGGTCCTTTCTCAGCTTCTTTGACCAATCATTCAGTCCACACCTAATGTATATCAAAGGAAAATTTATTTTCTACTTCCAAAAATTCGTGATTGTTTTTTTGTTTTTTTGAAAAGCTTTTTGCAAAATATATATATACATTAACATCAACGACAATTAGACCAAAGAATACATCAAATATTCTCTTGAATGTGAATGGAGTGTGGGTGATGCGGGGATATTTACAAGACACAACAAATATCCACTACTGTTCTGTCAAAATTCACAATCTCACCATTCATACTACCACACATACTACATGAAAACACTAAGACGGGTGAGGGGATCTTGTGGGGTTATGTACAAGGGAAAAGAGTCTTATCTACTATATACAATTTACACCAGCAGAAGAAATCAGAAAAGTCATACTGAACATGAAGAAATACAATACAAAGAAGTTAATACTTGGTCAAATCAATTAGAGAGCAATGTATGCACGACCTAGATGAGTCTCAATGAACCAGATGACACAAGGTCACCATGGGGAGAAATTGAAAGGTTATTCTATCTAGAGGGGTCGACGCGTTTCGAATCCCATTAATTCTTGGGATTCTCCTCAGGACCAAAAACAGAAATGGATCTGTCTGAGTTGCTTGATGAAGTCTTTGAAGGAAATGAAACGTATTTTGTAGTCTCCACCGGAGGTTCCTGTTTTTCGAGTCTGATGTCAATCAGAAGTTGGACGCGGAGCCTGCAGTTAAGGGTCCATCATCCGCCGTCGGCGCCCAATTCAATTGCCAAACGAAGGACACGGACAGAGACGGCGGATGATGGACCCTTAACTGCAGGCACCGCGTCCAACTTCTGATTGACATCAGACTCGAAAAACAGGAACCTCCGGTGGAGACTACAAAATACGTTTCATTTCCTTCAAAGACTTCATCAAGCAACTCAGACAGATCCATTTCTGTTTTTGGTCCTGAGGAGAATCCCAAGAATTAATGGGATTCGAAACGCGTCGACCCCTCTAGATAGAATAACCTTTCAATTTCTCCCCATGGTGACCTTGTGTCATCTGGTTCATTGAGACTCATCTAGGTCGTGCATACATTGCTCTCTAATTGATTCGACCAAGTATTAACTTCTTTGTATTGTATTTCTTCATGTTCAGTATGACTTTTCTGATTTCTTCTGCTGGTGTAAATTGTATATAGTAGATAAGACTCTTTTCCCTTGTACATAACCCCACAAGATCCCCTCACCCGTCTTAGTGTTTTCATGTAGTATGAGTGGTAGTATGAATGGTGAGATTGTGAATTTTGACAGAACAGTAGTGGATATTTGTTGTGTCTTGTAAATATCCCCGCATCACCCACACTCCATTCACATTCGAGAGAATATTTGATGTATTCTTTGGTCTAATTGTCGTTGATGTTAATGTATATATATATTTTGCAAAAAGCTTTTCAAAAAAACAAAAAAACAATCACGAATTTTTGGAAGTAGAAAATAAATTTTCCTTTGATATACATTAGGTGTGGACTGAATGATTGGTCAAAGAAGCTGAGAAAGGACCACTCAGCTTCTCTTATCTTTGATAAATTATCAAGAGCAGTACTGGCAGTTGTTTTGTTTTCATACTTATCCAGGCGTAGCCTTACTGCGCTCAAGCCGAACCCTTATTTGTTTCAAGGGCTGGTAAAAGTGGCAGTGGAATTACAGATAGCCAGCACCTCCAATTTGTTTGCACTAATGTCATTGAACAACGTTTTCTTTCTAGGCGTGCTCTCTATCTCAATACCGTGCCACCAACAGTATCAACTCAATACGTTGCAGAAGCCTCTGCACCCATTGACAAACTTTTTTTAGCATAGACAGAGCACAGCACAAACTCCTCTAATATCGACCGGCCGGTGGGGTCTGGACCGCTCTACGTATTTTTTGTGAGAACTCCAACAACACTGGGGAGTATCACACAGACCTTTTACCACGTTCTCTATACCGGGCTGTTCCACAGTTTTTACCATAATATAATACAGAGGTGTTGTTAGAAAGTGATAACACCAACAACATTGGGGAGTATCACACAGACCCTCTACCACGTTCTCTAGACCGGGCTGTTCGACAGTTTTTTACCATACTATAGCTCAGAGGTGTTGTTAGAAAGTGGTTTATCAAACACCACACATTTTATACGAACTTTCCATCTTTCTGTGGTCAGACATACTACTGGTACTGGATTATACTATCCAATTGTGACCACTAAAAAAAACATCTGCTAATTCTTTGGACCACCGTATCCTGATCATCCTTGAGTTCTGACTGACTCTGAGATAGAAGACTTCGGATTGCCTGATTAAATAGCCCCATAAGCCTTGGAAAAGTCGCGTACAGCGACGAAACACGTGTCCGCTGGCAGTAGCTGGATTATAAAAGTTTACTTGTGGAACAAGCAACATGAAGATTGTATGCTGAATAGAATACACAATTAAAATTCTGTATCAAAAATAATTGTTGCTGGTTTGAATTTACCAGCTGTTAAACTTATTTGCGCTGCGCTCTGTCTATGCTAAAAACAGGGCTGGTAAAAGTACATTTCTGAGCAGTTGAAGGAAGGGGGGACTTGTATTCCACCTCCACAGGATTAGGACAAGGTGCTGAGGCTTACATAGGGAGGTGGCACTCAAGGTGGGTAAGGAAACCAAAATATTCCAGTTCTGAGCGTTTTGCCTTCCAGAAAACAGATTCAACATGGCCTTCTGGTAAAGGTATCCAACCTTGTGCGACCCAGCCCAGCTGCAGCTTCTAGCCCTGTCACACTAGAGGATTATGACTTCCAAAAAGTGACAAAGGGCCTTTTTTTAGTTTATGGGGCAGGATAGTCCATCACAAACTTGGAGAATATCCTATCTTCCGTAATATAGGAGCATTATAGCCTATGCCACTCATTATATGGTTGTCAAGAGGTCTGCCACATTTCGATGGAGTATCCTGTTTATAAAACACTCTCAATAAGACACTAAGCCTGGAGGTAAAAATTAAGAAATGGGGAGGAAATAGATCTGTCCGACCGATGAAGCAATCCAAACCCCTATTAAACCCACACAGTGCCTTTGTCTCCAAAACCAACATCTTCAACTGGAGCTCCAAAATGACATATCCAACTGCGAGGGGTCCCATCCATCCACAGCCTTGGACATTGCTCCCCCAGAAGATTTTTACTTCTGTTTCAGAAAAGTAAACATTTTGACCCAGGCAGTCCACTCAATGGATCGGAAATCCCCTTGATTGTGGTCAGCCTGAACTCTCACCTGGCTCCCAGTCCACTGCGAAAAATTATTTTTTAGTAGTGCTTCACATTCTCATGCCACTTTTTGCCCATACATCTTTAAAAATCTATGTCTCTAGTACTCTTTACCTGTTTTATTAAGCAGAGACACTTTTCACATATTAAATTGTTCTCCATTTTTCTAGATTGGTTTGGGAACTTTATTGTGTTGTGTTTAGATACTTTAAAATTGTTGCTACTGCTCAAACATATGGATTGCCTACTGTTCGTGCCTTATCTCCCATTGGGCATTGCTCCTAGTTTTCCATGGTGTGTGGAAAGGATTTCTTCAGGTTACCTCACCTTGAAACTGGATATATTTTTAAAAATAAAGTTCACAGTGGTGCTCATCTGTCCCTCAGCAGGACATTGTACAAATTAGTAATTTTGAGGATGAAGGTACAATCCCACTGGTATTGTTTCATCAGTGGTGGATGCCATCAGAGCGCCCATGGAGGCTTTGGAGCTCCTCGTATGAGCAGAAAAAGAGTATTATAACTATGTTCCTGCTCAACTACTTTGATACAGTTAGTGGTGTTATACTCCTGAGAGTTCATTCCAGGACCTTCGTCATCTTCCAGAGGCCTCCTGCCCCCCAGACTTTCAATGACTTTTTAAACTTTCCTATCTTGTGTCAATGGGGCGTGCAGAGAGTTCGGGAAGCCCACAGTACATTTCAGGTGTCAGTGCATAACAAAACTCCAGACAGGGATTGATCTACCACATTGTTTTTTCACTATTCTTCCTGGCTTCTCTCTGCTCCCAGCTTCAAAGGTAAGAGATTTGTGTGATCTGTTGGAACCCCACCAACCTAGTAGGCTCACATCATTCCTTCAACAATTACTGTTATGAAAGTAATCCACTATCTGCCAACTCCACACCTGGGTAGCATTCTGAGTGTATTTCATGATGGCAACTCAATTGAAAAAAGGGCACATTTCTCTCCTGACTACCTATGTAGTACATACTTTTTTCTGATTTGCCAATCAAAATACAAACGTGAACTGACCTATAGAAAATGGTAGAATTCGACAAAGACAAAACCACACTTTGGATGTATACCCATTTAAGGGCATTTTAAATGTATTTTAACTGATTGTTGAAAGCACTACAAGACCATAATAATGACAGTCTGTGTAAAATGTCAATAATTAACATAGCAATATAAACTAACAACATGTTCTATCTTTTACAGGTGACTTGACTGAAAGACAAAATGCTGCATGGGAATATAAATAAAGAAGCTCACTAATATACTAATAACATATGTTTTTTCACATGTAGCATTAAAAAAATCTGAAATCATTGTGTTAAAAATGTAATGTTTTAAAGCATCATACATTTAATAAAATGATGATATATAATACGTTGTCCAAAATACATTTTGAAATCATTTTAAGGTTCAATTATGGAAAATGATATATTAATAAGTTGGTAGCATTTCAAAAAGTATATTTGTTAATAGGTAATATGCCAACATGGCCCCCGGGGAAGACAGGAGGAGGGGTTGTGGCTGTAGTTCACTAGAAATTAAACTTCACTTCTCTCGCTGCTTTGGATATCACCTCAGTCGACAGTTTAATCATCAAACTTAATTCCCCTCACACTCCTCTGATTTGTGGGCTAATCTATAAACCCCCTTAGAATATGCCACTATTCCTCCAACAGTTGGGAGAAAATATTTCCCACCTAGTAGTTAATTATGCCAAAATCATATTAATTGGGGATTTTAATTATTGGGCTAATGATGAAATGGGCGGCACAAGTTCATCTGCTTTGACTAACCTATTCAATGGACTGAATTGTGTTCAACACGTGTCAGCTCCCACTCATATCAGAGGCCAGACCCGTAATCAAGTCTGGACATCCAAACTGACGGTTTCTAATTTGATGGTCTCTCCATGCACCTGGTCCAGCCACCTTTAAAAAAAAAATTACCTCACCAATTTGATAATAGCAAAATTCCAAGCTAAGGCATGCCTCATGGTGAGGAATTAGAGCCACCCCAACATCAATGACTTTTGCAACCTGATATCTACTATGACTCCTTCTGAACAGCTCTTGATCAACAAACCGAAGCATTAAAGCGTGGTTAGTGGCTGTCAGTGATAGTCCTGCCTCCTTCAAGGAAGGCAATACTCTGTACAGTTTAAATATTTTCCACTGTTGTAGTGGACCATAGTAGTGCACCTCGTGTCTAGGATGTGAGTCCTTGTTAACTTTCTAAAAGTGACATTTTCAGAATTATGACTAAAAATCCAATTCAACATATCTCTATTTGCTCCAAATCTAAAGTTAGCACTTATTAAATGTAGTAAGTTAACCCAATGTTAGTGTTAGTAAATGGGCGATATAGCCCTTGCAACAGTAATAAATGACTTTAGGAGTTTCTTACTGTTGGAACATGCAAAATCTGAACACGTTCTATTTTTCAATTTCAATGCACCTTGCCCTTTGAGCCTTTAGGGTCTACCTTAAGGGTGACTTTTAAGTATACAAAATGAAGGCTTGGGTCTTCCAGGTTTAAATGGCAGTTTAAAACTGCACTTTAGGCTGCAGTGGCAGGCCTCAGACATGTTTTAAAAGGCTTCCTTAGTGGGTGGTACATTGAGTGTTGCTCCTTGCTAGTAGCGTTTAATATACAAAGCCTTAGATACTGGCAGTATCATCTACTAGATACTTACAAATAAATTAACTGTGCCAATTAGGTGTAATCCAATTCTGCCATGTTTTAGGGGAAGAGCACACGCCCTTTACCACTGGTTAGCAGTGGTAAAGTGCACAGTCATACAATCCAACATAAGTAAGTTCATTAAAGGAAGGGAGTGAAGGCAAAAAGTTTGGGGTGACCCTGAAAAGAGGGTCTGTTCCAACATGACCCCTCCAAGCAAAAGGCTAGGCTAGACTACTGAATATTTTAACGGGATTCCCTGCTTCCTAGGCAACAGAACATGGATAATGGGCCTCTTCTCCTCTGATCCTAGTTGAATCCCTCTGTCAACACTCAATTAATCAACCATGGATTTATAAAGCTCTTAAGGTGCTGGAATTCCTAGCTGCTTTGTAGTGCCCTTGTTCATTTATTCAACAGCCAGGTCTTTAGCCCTCTCTGAATTCCTGGAGCAATAAGGCAGTCCTGAGGTTCAGGGGAAGGTAATTCCAACCTCTTTCGGGCAGATGTGAGAAGGACCATCCTCCATTGTTGCACCGGTGGATCTGGGGGTGTCTGCGAGGAAGAGGAAGGTGGATCGTAGGTGTCTAGTCAGTTGGTGGAGGTCATGCATTTGTTGATGTATGCTGGTCCATCTTTTAAAAGGGCTTTGTATGAGTGGGTCATTATCTTGAACTGACATGGATTAGGAGCCAGTGTAACTTCTTGAGGTGTGATGTGATGTGGGTCTGTCTGTGAAAGTCAAGGACAAGGTTTGCTGCTGGTGCGTCAGGGCGAGGGATGGGCCGAGTTCCTCATGCTAACATGCATTCCATGGCAAGGTGTTATTCCCAAAGATGAGGACTTCTGTCTTGTCCGTGTTGAGCTTGAGTCAGTTGTCTGTCATACAGTCAGCAACATTCATCATACATCTATGAAAGTTGAGTCTGTTGGTTGGTGGGGGTGTTCTGACAGCTAGAGGACGAGCTGGGTGTCCTTGGCATAGGAGATGATGTTGAGTCCACTTGATCTGACAGTGCTGGCCAGGGGGGTCGTGTACATGTTGAAGAGGGTGGGGCCAAGGAACGATCCTTGGGTACCACCGCAGAAGATCTTCCTGGGTGTTGAGGTGAATAGTGGGAGGCGGATTCTTTGGGTTCTTCCGGTGAGATATGCAGAGAGCTATTTAAGGCCGTCTCTGGATTCCGATGTGGGGTAGTCTGTTGCTCAAGATGTGGTGGGAGACAGTATCGAAGGTGACTGATAGGTCCAGGAGGATGAGGGCTTCAGTTATGCTGTGGTCCAGGAGGGATATTATGTTATTGGTGGCTGCAATCAGGGCTGTCTCTATGCTGTTGTTGGCTCAGAATCAGGATTGAGAGGGTGTCCAGGAGGTTATTCTGTCTCAGATATTCTGTGTGTTGCTGATTGATTGCCTTCTCAAGAACCTTTGCTGGAAAGGGAATAAAGGAGATGGGCTGGTAGTACTTCGGTTCTGCGGATGGTTTCGTTTGAAGGGGCCTCACTTCAACACCCATCCTCAGGGAAAGAGGCAGAGGTGATGGAGGCGTCCAGGACTTTCTTGAGCTTGTTGCCAATTGTCTTGCCCCAAGGTTGAAAATATTTGGGGACAGGTGTCCTTGAGTGCTACTTAGTGCACAGAGTTCATGATTGACATTGTGGCTTGAGTTGTGAGAGGCTCCCAATGGGTAAGCAGGTGCTCAGGCTTGTGTTCATAGGTGTGAGCAGGCAGACACTGTCAGAGGCAGAGGGTTGGGGCTCGAAGTTTTTGTTGATGACTACCCATAATGACAATAACCAACAAAGGACACTGACTGCTGTCACTGTCAAGAGTCTGGCCCTAGACTATCCACTGCCAGATGAGGGCTCCAAGCATGGTGCTTCGGTAGGCTCCACTTTCACCCTTGAGGCTGAAAGGTAGTTCCCTACTTGCTCCTGAAGTTTCCCAGACCACTGAGTCTTAAGAGAGTGTGGGTAACAGCCTCGGGTATTAGACACCTTACTTCCACTCTCCTTCCCTCCAGTGTAGGGGTGATACTCTGAGACTGGCCTCTCATCCTAGGGTATGTCTCCTGAGACTGAACAGGTGCCTGACAAGTCTGGGTTCCCAGGGATAACCACCAACCCTTCAGGGTGAAACAGTCTGTCTGTGTCATGCAGTGGTCTTGTGGGTGCAGGTTTCTTGACCTCTGTCTCTGTGACAACACAGGGTGCAAATCTAGGACAGACATGGCTTCACCAGAGCCAGTTTTGCTATGCTCTGTTCTAAGGGTCCATATTTATATATCGATGTAAAAAATATAGTTTACAAAAAAATTGATGTAAAAATATTGAATATCAAAATATCGCCTCCATCACTTAAACAGGTAAGTACAATAATATTGAATCAAAAATATCGAAGTAAAAAATATAGATGTAAAAAATAACGATTTAAAATTATATATAACTTAAACTAAATATATTAAATATTATTAATACGTTTAATAAAATAAATTACATTTAATATATATTTTAACTAAATATAACAAAAAAACTTAGTTTAAAAAAGTTAAACACACAAAAATGTGTACATATACATATATTTACTTAAATACATTTTATTAACTATTAGCTTTATTTAATTTATAAACTTTTTAAATTATATACAAATAAAATATATACATATATCTATAATTTTAAATAAAATAAAACATCCAATAATTAATTAACACATTAAACGTTTTGTAAAAAAAACATTTCATAACACAATAATTACAATAGCAGGGAAAATATTGGATAGCGGAGGGGTAAAAATGACTATGCTCACTCCATTGAGTGCAACAGCAGGGAAAGTGTTGGATAGCGGAGGGGTCAATATTACTATTCCCATTCCAATGAGTGCAACAGCAGGGAAAGTGTTGGATAGCGGAGTGGTAAAAATTACTATTTCCACTCCAGTGAGTGAAACAGTAGGGAAAGTGTTGGATAGCAGAGGGGTAAAAATTACTATTCAAACACCAGTGAGTGCAACAGTAGGGAAATTGTTGGATAGCGGAGGGGTAAAAATTACTATTCATACTCCAGTGAGCGCAACAGTAGGGAAAGTGTTGGATAGCGGAGGGGTAAAAATTACTATTTCCACTCCAGTGAGTGCAACAGTAGGGAAAGTGTTGGATAGCAGAGGGGTACAAATTACTATTCAAACACCACTGAGTGCAACAGTAGGGAAATTGTTGGATAGCGGAGGGGTAAAAATTACTATTTCCACTCCAGTGAGTGCAACAGTAGGGAAAGTGTTAGATAGCAGAGGGGTAAAAATTACTATTCAAACACCAGTGAGTGCAACAGTAGGGAAATTGTTGGATAGCGGAGGGGTAAAAATTACTATTTCCACTCCAGTGAGTGCAACAGTAGGGAAAGTGTTGGATAGCAGAGGGGTAAAAATTACTATTCAAACACCAGTGAGTGCAACAGTAGGGAAATTGTTGGATAGCGGAGGGGTAAAAATTACTATTCATACTCCAGTGAGCGCAACAGTAGGGAAAGTGTTGGATAGCGGAGGGGTAAAAATTACTATTCCCACTACAGTAAGTGCAAATCAGGGAATGTTTTTAGGTACTCTTGATTTGAATGTCATTTCTATGTCATTGTACTTCACTCTACTATGGAACATACTAGCTCTGATTTCCTTAAACTGCTTCTATCTCCGGCTTAAGGTGTGCTAATTTTTGTTACATTCTTTATGGTCTTGCAATATAGATTTTGTCTGCTCGTATTTCTCATAGTTTGCTTTTTAATTTCATTATTTTATAATCTTTGCAGGTGTCCAGATATGTTTGTAAGAAATTACTTTGTCCTTCTTACCAGAAGCTCTTTTTTCTTTCACCACTTTTTCTGGATTTTCCCCTTTTGTGTCTCAGTTCTGCATAGATACTGTAGTTGGTTCTATTGCTTTTTCTTCCGAACGTTTGTAGGGATTTTGTCTGTATTTATGTAGAAACTGCTCTGTAAAATATATATATATATAAATATTTTACTCTAGCCAATGTACCAACTACTTTTCTACTGACTTACATACAATTCAAAAACAGTTTTTATGTTATGTTGCAGTTTTAAATCTACAGTTAAACTTAGCTATATAACATGCACTTACTTCGATATATCAAACCCAAAGCAAAACACAAAACGTTATTTATTAGTTACCTTTTAACATTATAGCACCCTCTCCTGCAACACAGCTACGCCATATGTCAGTTTTCACTTATACGTGGTAAAAGACCAGTTAATCCCTTCTGTAATAAATTTCAAATGAACATCAACCCAAGATTAGAAGTACATTCAGTGTCTCAATCCTGTAAATCAGGTAAATCTAACACACAACCTAATAGCTATTTGTGTGCCTCTCTACCACTGTGTCAATGGTGGATTTAGTGCCTCAGTACTTTTCTACTTAGATGCATCAGATTTACATTTTGGGAAATGGTGCAAACAGAAATCTTAACATTAATCTCTATCAGAGTATGTAACTCACTAATTCTTCTGTGTGTAACAGGTTTGCATATATAATTCACCAGATGGTTCTAGAATACTACATATACCTTACTAAAATATGTACATAGTATACATGGGTTTGTGGATGAGTACATCAATACTCCCTGGATGATTGAACGAGTGTGTCAGTAGTGCCTAGGTGATTCCCTGAGGAAACAGGTAGTGCCTGTATGATTCCCTGAGTATGTGGGAACTTCGTGGGTCGTTCCATATCTGCATAGTTATTGCCTGTATGTTTGCATGAGTATATCACTACTATCTGGGTGTTTGGATGAGTACGTGAGTAGTGCCTGAATGATTAGATAAGTGCATGGCTAAGAATTCAATACATGCATAGATATTGGATTGATGATTAAATGAGCACATAGTATATAGATGATTTGTAGAGTGCATGGATAGTGCGTACATGATTGTTTAAGTGCAGGCATAGCACCTGACAGATTGGATGAGCACATGAGTAGTGTTTCAGTGATTGGGTGAGTACATGGCTGCTGCCCATGTGTTTTTGGTTGAGTGAATAGGTAGTGCCTGGGTGATTAGATACGTACATGGGTAGTGTCTGGATATTTGAATGAGTGCATCAGTGTATCTATCAAACCAGTGGAACCAGCAGGTCACACGTTCACAGCACATTCTAGAAGGACCATGCTACTTCCAAATGAGATACAGCAGGTGTGGTTTACTACACAGATTCAAAAGCATAACCATGTCTGCATTATAATATTATTTTTAAACAACAGCCAATAATAGGACTTCTTCCTAATGCATCCAACACAGTACCATCTGGACTATGGGAACGCCTTGTTACTGGGTTTGAGCAAGAAGGGCACCCACCAACTTCAGTGCGCTCAGAATCCCGCTGCGCGCCTAGTGCTCAAGCTTCCTCGAAGAGCCTCAGGGAGACTGGCCTTGTCCAGACTCCATTGGCTCCCCATCAAGGAGCGAATTAAATTCAAGGCCCTATGCTTTGCCCACCGCATAGCCCATGGCACCGGTCCAGGTTATCTGCACTGTTTACTCACTATACATCGTCCTGTAGAAAAAGGTAGGGGCGATGACCTTTTTCAGAGTTGCCCGGCGTTAGCCGCCTCTATACCCACTCAAGTTACCAAACAAAGAGGCAGGCGCTGGAGACTGGAAGGCAGAAAACAGAAGTTTTATTCCGACGGAGCAGAACACATCAAATCAGACAACAGGGTATCTTCTCGAGGTGCTCTAACCGCATCTCTGAGGCTTGGCCTCTTATACACAGGTTTATTGCATGTCACACATTCTTGCAATGCTTTGAAGTATGAAAGGACATCCTTGGAATCCCCTCTTTAGACCCGTTCCCACACACATTTACAGTTGAAGTCCCCACCCCGGTCACAACAGGTGATGATTGTCGCGCAGCGGGACATTCCGCCGATTCACGGAATGTATGTGGTTGATCGGATCTCAAGGGGTGGGGGCTTTGATCAACTCGTGGATCCTTTGATGGGAGAAGCTTCCTACTGTATAGGGGGCAATAAACAGTATCCGCAGGGCCAGGTGGCGGCCTGGGAACAAGTAAGACAAACGGGCAGAGAGGAAAGGGGGTTTTATCAAAGGACCCGGGATCATGAAAGGAATGAAGGGAGGTGTTGAGCTGGGAACAGGATGGGGTTCCGAGGCAGAGCTGTGCTGAAGAGGGGTTTATGACCCAAGGCATGTGAGAGCGGGGGCTGTCAGCGTGCGGGGGATGCTTGCGAGGTCAGGAGAGTGAGAGAGAGACGCGCTGGCTATCGTCGATGGGCAGAGAGGCCATGGCATTTAAAATGGATGCCGCTTACGCGCATGAATGGGCTCGAAAGGGGGCAAGATGGCGCCGATAATGTTGACACTGTAGTCTAGGATTTAACAGTCCTCCCTTTTCAACATATTTAGCCAGCTTGTCTACTCAATGTCAATCTTCATTAAATTCCTAACCTCGGCATCATATAATGCTCCCATGCGTTCCTTTCCAAAGTCCACAGTCTTAGGGCAAATACAATTTGCACATAACGAACACAGAGGCGGCAGGCATTGAATTCCTAAGCATAACCCACATATTACAACTACAGGAATCAGGATAATGGTAAACAGTCTCCAGCCCCAGTTCTTAACAGTACTCCAGAACCATCCACCAAGCGACCATTCTTCCTGCTCCTGGTGAACTTCTGAGGAGAGTCTGTGGAGGTGTTCGATGGCCTTGTACACTGAGGGTGAGTTGTCCAGTATATATGTACAGCAGCTGGACCCAATAATGCGGCATGCTCCACCACGATCCGCTAGAACCACATCTAGAACAAGGAGGTTCTGGAGAGCCACCAGGCGGACCGCTTGAAGCTCGGCTGTGTTGTTTGCAAGGATACCAGCTGTGATGTTCATTGTTGTCTCGACTGCCTGAGTCAGATGTCGGATGGCACGGCTGTTTGCCATCGGGCCCCAGAGTGGAACAAGTCCCTTCATTGCATCAAGGAACTGTGCGCCTGTAGAGTCGGCTTGTTCAATGTCCTTGGCTCGTTTCTGTCTATAATGATTCGCTGGAGCCACATAGGTCGGAGGATGGATGAAGGAGATGAAACAAGTGCCCCCCCAGCCTTTGGGGAGCCAGGTGTAAGCCTTTGTGCCGCAAACGAAGTACATGTTTGGAGAGGATACAAAGGAAGGTGGATCGGTAGAGTCCAAAGTTCTGGTGAAACTGCAAGCACTGCGGCCTACCAGCTGTGTCCCAAGCCCCTCTATGCACATATGGCCTGTGACGTTGATGACAGATAGAGCCACAGTCAGAGTGGCAGCTGTTCATTTCCGTAGGTAGGAGAAGGTGGGTCTGGTTGGATTGTTGAACACCTGCATTTCAATTCATTCTTTAGCAGGTATGTCCATGTGGATAGAGTCGTTGGAGGTCTGCGGGCAGAAATGTGTCTTTGTTTTGTTTCGCCAGACCTCATGAAAGAAATGCGTCATGGTTTTGCTGGAGGTGGCATTGTCCTTATAGCTCTCTTGCAAGAGGATCAGCCAAGCAAGGCAGGAGCCGTGAATTGAGAAGGGTGAAGGGATGAAAGGTATCGAATGTCCAGTGGCGTGGGGTAGCAACCCACAGATCCAGCAGTTGGTGGCATTGGTGACAAGATTGTGTTGGTGCAGCAGCTGCACAAAGGAGTTGTTCCAAAACTCCTTTCGCCTTTCTCTGAGTTGAGGAGAGAGCGAGATCAAATAATGTTCCTTCATGGTAGTAGGCTGCGCAGTGGTTAGGAATGTCTCATGAGCAGGTGCATTTTCTTCTACAATCCAGAGCGTGGTCATGAGGAGAAAGCAGAAAAGGATTGTGATGAAAAGTGAAATTGTCTTTGAACTATGGATTCTTTCTGTCTTTGGGTTCCTGTAGTGGATTTTCGGATGTCCGGTTGCTTCCATCACCTTCTTATCGGGCGCTTCCATCACCTTCTTATCGGGCGCTTCCATCACCTTCAAGGGAGCTCGGTAGCGGGCAGAACCAAAGACCTCGTCTGGCTTTCTCTCCTGACAGCCCTTGTTGTGTTAGGCCACCGATCTGAGAATTATGACTTAGTCAATGGTCTGCTTAGCCGAAACTCTCTCCTTTCGACGCAGGTTATACCCTTCTTTGGATGGCACGGTAGGGTCAGGAATCTTTGCAAGTTCAAGTGTCTCTGTGTCTGGGTAGCAATTCAGCGATGGTCGGTCTTTGTTCAGGAGCTCTTCCTGGGTGGTCACGTCTTTCAGTTGTCATCAGAGTCGGGGGAATCCGCTTGCAATGGTGCGCATGCACCCAGGTCCGCTTTCCTTCCACTCGAAGAGCTGTTCGGGTGGCTAGTAGGACTTGCCAGGGGCCCGTCCACCGGGGTTCCAGACTCTTGGCGTGCTGGAAATTCTTGATTAGGATGTAATCCCCGGGTTGCAGGTTGTGTCCGGGGCCACTGGAAGCATCAGGGATGGCATGCAGCACCTGTTGGTGAATGACAGACAGAGTTTCAGTCAATTTATGCAAGTAATCAGACATTAGGACGTCCGGGACGTCATGAATGGAAGTCGGTTTTGGTGCAGACCAGACGCTTATGGGTCGGCCAAAAACGACCTCGTAAGGTGTCAAATGGTGTTTGGTGGGGCTGGAACGCATCGATAGCAATGCCAGTGGGAGAGCGTCTGGCCATTTTAGTCCTGTGGTAGCCACTATCTTGGCTAGCTTTAGTTTTAGTGTGGCATTGTGTCGCTCGACAAGTCCAGCAGACTGGGGGTGGAAGACTGCGTGGAACTTCTGCTTGATACCCAGCCCCTTTAAGATGAGCTGGATGACTTCGGCTACGAAGTGGGGGCCATTGTCGCTCCATAAAATTCGACAAAGGCCGTAGCGAGGGAGGAATTCTTTTAACAGTACTTTTGCAGTGGCCATAGCAGTGTTATCACGAGTTGGGTATGCTTCCACCCATTTGCTAAATGCGCACACCACGACAAGTACGTATTTCAGGCCTTGACATCTGTCTAGTTGGATGTAGTCCATCTGCAGGACTTCAAACGGGTGATTGGGAACACCAAACCCTCCCCGGGATACCACAGTTCCTTTCCCGGGGTTATGTTGCAGGCATATCAAGCATTGTTGGACCAGACGTTTGGCGGAGTCTGTGATTTTGTCGTTGTGCCAAACTCTGGAGACAAGTTCAATGATGGGGGCTGATCCTATGTGAGCAGGGGAGTGTGCCATAGTCAGTATGGGAATCAGGTATGAGTCAGGTAGCAACCATTTGTTCATGTCCTTTGTCCGCCAGCAGCCTTCATCGTCTTTCAATCCCACCCGTGCCCATTCAGTCAATTCGTGTTGTGTGCTAGCCATTTGAATGTCCCTAATAGTGTCCCTAGCGTCGGTCCATTTCTCTGCTTGTTACCTGGTCATGTACATGCGTGTCGTCGTCCTATTTTCAGCGGTGGTTCGAGCAGTGACATCGGCTAGTGCATTTTCCTGTCCAATAATGTCTGTCACTTTCTTGTGTCCTTGGCATTTGATAACCGCAAGTCTTTTGGGGAGAAGGACAGCTTCGATCAGGGCGGGAACTAAATCTCCATGTAAGATAGGGGTGCCGTGCGAGGTCAAGAATCCCCTTTCCTTCCAAAGGAGCCCAAAATGGTGAACCACCCTGAAGGCATACTGGCTGTCGGTGTAAATGTTCGCTGTGGTTCCTGCTGCTAGGATGCATGCTCGTGTCAGGGCAATCAGTTCCGCTGCCTGAGCAGATCGTTGTGTGATGCGGGCTGTCTCAATTACAGTTCGGGCCGTAGTGACTGCATAGGCAGCTGAAGTGGTGCCATCGGGTAGTTTGATGCAAGAGCCGTCTACCCACAGCTCTCCGTCAGGGCCAGGAAAAGCCGTGTCTCTGAGGTCAACCCTACTTCTAGTCTGTTCGTCCGTGAGGGTCACACAGTCGTGTACAGGGGGCACATTGGGATCGTTCTCTGGTAGGGGTAACAGAGTTGCCGGGTTCAGTGTGGTGCATCTTTTCAGGGTGATGTGGGGTGCGAGCAGAGTCAGTTCGTACCCAGTCAGTCGTGCGCTCGTTAGATGTTGCGTCTTGGTTTGGTTCAGGAGGGTGTCAACTGCATGGGGTACTAATACCGTGAGGGAATTCGAGAGCACGATCCCCTCACTCTGTCGGATAGAGATAGCAGCGGCTGCTACAGCTCGAAGGCAGGCAGGTAAGGCTCTGGGTACGGGGTCAAGAGTGGCAGAGAAGTAAGCGCATGGTCGTTGCTTTGGGCCAATGGACTGGGTCAAGACAGATAAAGCACACCCCTCCCTTTCGTGAGTGTAGAGGGGGAAGGGCTTTGTGTAATCGGGGGTGCCTAGGACAGGGGCTGAACAGAGGGCATGTCGTAGCTCTATGAAGGAGGATTGGCATTCAGGGGTCCAAGGGAGCGGGAAGGGGACATCTTTAGCTAGCAGAGAAAGCAGCGGTTTCACAATGAGGCTGAAGTTTGGTAACCACTGTCGGCAGAAGGAGGTGAGGCCTAGTAGGGAGCGGACCTGTTTCTGAGTCTTAGGGACAGGGGTTTCAAGAATGGTTTGGATCCGGTCGGGAGTAAGTTTCCTTCCGTCTTTGGACAGAATGTGGCCTAAGTAAGTGACCTGGGGTTGGCAGAATTGCAACTTCTTTTTGGAGACCTTGTGGCCATTTTCCGCAAGGAAGTGCAGGAGTTGAATGGTGGCTGTGACTGCTAGTGGAGTGGTGTCGGCCGCCAAAAGGATGTCATCGACGTATTGTATTAACACCACTCCATCGGGTAACTGGACTTCATCCAGTTGTCTCTTGAGGGCCTGACTGTAGATGCTGGGGCTTTCTGTGTAGCCCTGGGGTGCTTGACAGAATCTATATGAGCGGGCTTTTAGGGTGAAGCCGAAGAGATATCGGCTGTCTGGGTGGATGGGGATAGAGAAAAATGCGTTTTTGAGGTCAATGACAGTGAAGGTGGTGGCAGTAGAAGGAATCAAAGTCAGGATAGTGGTGATGTCTGAGACCACGGGGTACTGGGGTACAACCACTTTGTTGATCTCTCGAAGGTCGATGATGAAGCGGTATGCTTTCTCATCCCCCTCTCCTTGTTTCTTGATGATGGGCAAGATAGGGCTGTTGCAAACGTTGCTAACCACTTCCTCTACCACTCCTGCGTCTATCAGTGACTGAATAATCTTTACCAATGCCTTCTCGCCTTCGGGCGATATCCGATATTGTGGAAGTTTTGAGAGTATTGCGTCCGGTCGAACAGTGATGTGCACTGGGTCAATCATCATGCGTCCTACGTCCGAATCTGTCTTGGCCCACAGATACAGAGACATGTCAGCGTCATTGATAGAAAACATGCGTCAGGAAGGACAATGTCTGAGCAGAATGGGGTTGTCATACAGGAAAACTCGAACTCCGTCTTGGGAACATCTAATAGTCGCTCGGAAGTGCTTCAGTAAGTCAAGTCCCATAATGGCGTCAGGAGTATTGGCGGAAAGCAAAAACGTTGTGTCAGTGATATTGTTCTCTAAGTCGAAGGGGATCGGAGTGGACAAAGGGTTAGTGGAGGGCGTTCCATCGAAACCTATCGATGTCACAAGTGAGCCAGACAAGGGTGCCCTTGGAATCAGTCGTTTAGATAACGCACTACGTGTTCCGCCAGTGTCTACCAGAAATGAAGACTTTGTACCCAGGACCTTAGCAGTGACATAAGGGCCTTGCTGGTCAACATAGAGCTCGACTGGATCCCTCCCTTGCCCTTGGCAGTCCTATGCGAAGTCGTGGGCATCGTCACAGTCAGACTGTTGGTACTGATTCTGTCTGGGTCGGTCAAATGTATTTGGTCTGTTTGATTTATCGTTAGTCGTGTCATTTGCGGGCCCTCGTTGCTGTCCTCTATTTCTCGGTCCACCCGCTACGTCCTTGGGATCCCTATTTCTGATCATCTCCAACAGGACCGGGCACTGGGATTTCCAATGGCCGAATCCTTTACAGAAGGCACACTGGTCCTCGCTAATGTCTGTACGTCCAATGCGGGGTGTCGGGGTGCGGTCTTTAGGAGGTGCGTTCCTAGGGACATTTGTCTGGTAGTTTCCTTTGTATTGCTCTCATCCTATAGTCACCCCTTGCAATTGTGCAATCATCACCCTCTCTTTTAAGTCTTTCTTCTTTTTCTCTGTTGCTCTATCGTTTTCATTTTTCTGGTGTTTGTAATATTGGGCCATCTGAAGGATAGCCGCAGGTTTGGAGGCCGCCCAACTACTCTCGCTGGCCTGCAGTTTCTCGGAGACCTCCGGTGACAAACCCTTAACATAATTCTGGACAAACAGATGGTGTCCGGTTGCAGTGGTCATGTCCTGGCCGCTGTAATCGGAGAACACCGTTTCAAACCGGGAGAAGTAGTCCGATACATCTTCCTGGGGTTTCTGACGACAAGCCGTTACTATCGACCAGTCCACTTTCTTTTCTGGAATCAGGGTTTTCAATTTCTGTACAATTTTATCTGGGAGGTCTAAAATGTGTTTCAAAGGCTTCTGTCCAGGTTCTCGTTGTCTATCTATGCCATCGAGTTGTGACAGGTATGTCCAAACAGCTCAAGGTGGTCGACTTTCCGGATATGCTTGCACACATCAGCGGGTAGACATAACCCGAAAAACAAGTCGATGTCAGCCAGGGTCATAATCGTTGAACCTAGGGCTGTACCTAATTCAGTATAGAAGGCAGTGGGGTTTTTACGTAAATCAGGCAGAGATTTCCGGAACGTCAGAATATCTTACCGATCCCATGGCTGGTAGACCCAGTTGTACACTACCCTCCCTTTTGCATCTTGGTGGTTGACGTCATTGTGAGTTCCTTGACCTCATGGAGGAACCCAGTAGGGGGCAGCCTCTCTTATTGGCATCATGGCGCTAGCTCGCTCAGTTTGTGGTTCGGTTGCTACGGGTGTCGTGGGTTTAGCTTCTGATTCCTGTTCAGTGAGGTGGCGGAAAACCTCAAGCGTACGCATAAGGAGGTCCGTCACATCACACTCGCCCTCATCCCCGATATCGACCTTCCTGTACAGAGTCGTTAGGCTCTCGGGACCTTTGTCTCGATATCGGTCCTCGTACGCATTCAAGACATGATTACACAGTCGTACGGCAAAATGTCGTCTGTGGCTCCCTGCATATGAGTTGAACATATCCGTGATGTGCCCTTCACTTTCCTTTTTTTCTATCAATGTCTTCACTACCTTGTCAATCCCTGCTCGCTCATCCTTGCCTAATCTGTTTGTTCTTGCGGAATCAGCCTTTCGGGTCTCAGGGTCATCTAATGCTGCCGCTTGTGCTGTATCTAATACAAGGGGTTCGGCCGGCACAGAGGCCATGGGGGCCGAAGCTCTGGTACTACTCTTGTCTGTGCTTGGGGGTTGCGGGTGCTGTGCTAAGGGTTGGGAAGGGGCATATGGAGGGGGCATGTGGATGATCGGGGGACCTAACAAAAGATCATCGTTGGTTCACTGTTTCAAGGGTAATTCAGGATAGAGCGTAGAGGGCGTTCTAACAGGACACTGGCTTGATGTTTCTACCTCTAGTTTTTGTTTGGATTCCTCTCTTTCCTTAATCTCTTCTTCTAATTTCTTAGCAGCTAGGTGGGCTGCCTTTCGCAGCTCTTTTCCCAACCTACGCTCATTTCTATTTTTACGCTGTTCGGTTTCTTTGCGCCACATGCCGAGACTATCAAGCATAGTGGGCGTTGTCTTGTGCTTCCCAAGGGCTGTTTCTAGTGCGCTTATTTTATCCTCATCGAAGGATCCTATCAGTGGCCACTGACTTTCTCGATCCTTTCTCGTGTATTTATGCCACAGCTTGCTGTAAGCTATAGCGATCAATCCATGCTACATGAACATGTCCTTATTAGGGGTGCCTTCCAGTGGAGCCGGATGGTTCATCTCTAATAAGCGGTCCGGGCTAAACAGGCTTCCAATCAGTGAGGAGAAGATAGGCATGACGGATTACAACGGGGACAAAAGTCTGCAGTACCTATCTTATCACTGCATGCAAAGACTAGACAGAATATTTCTATTCTTCGTTGTTTGCAGGCGGTGAATACCTCAAAAGAACCAATATCGAACAGTCAATGTTCGGTCAATCAAACAATAAATGGGGAGAATAAGTAGGCACAACGGGTTACAACGGGGACAAAAGTCTGCGTTACCTACCCTTTCACTACCTGCAAAGAGAGAACCTGTTCTTCCCTGTTTGCAGACAGAGAATCTCCAAACAAACCAACAAAAAAGTAATACTAGTATTTTCCAAACAATCAAACAATCATTTCGCAATTTGTCGCGTTTACACGACCTTACCCGGACCGCATGGACAGTTTCTTGTCTTCCGAATCCAGCGCCCGATCGTCCTCTATTCTTCGTGATCTTCGCAGCACTCCTGATGGTTCCCAGTCAGGACCGTAGATCACTCGAGAGAGGTCTGTTCGGAACCAGTGAAGTTCGGATGATCGGCTGTCAGACGACGGTCTATCGGACAGGAGCTCTCCCGATCGTTGCAGTCGTTCACTCTGTCATCAGGACCTCTCCCACTGGATCCACGAATCGCTGATGGGCCCCACGTTGGGCGCCAATTGTAGAAAAAGGTAGGGCCGATGACCTTTTTCAGAGTTGCCCGGCGTTATCCGCCTCTATACCCACTCAAGTTACCAAACAAAGAGGCAGGCGCTGGAGACTGGAAGGCAGGAAACAGAAGTTTTATTCCGACGGAGCAGAACACATCAAATCAGACAACAGGGTATCTTCTTGAGGTGCTCTAACCGCATCTCTGAGGCTTGGCCTCCTATACACAGGTTTATGATCTTTATTGCATGTCACACATTCTTGCAATGCTTTGAAGTATGAAAGGACATCCTCGGAATCCCCGCTTTAGACCCGTTCCCACACACATTTACAGTTGAAGTCCCCACCCCGGTCACAACAGGTGATGATTGTCGCGCAGCTGGACATTCCGCCGATTCACGGAATGTATGTGGTTGATCGGATCTCATGGGGTGGGGGCTTTGATCAACTCGTGGATCCTTTGATGGGAGAAGCTTCCTACTGTATAGGGGGCAATAAACAGTATCCGCAGGGCCAGGTGGCGGCCTTGGAACGAGTAAGACAAACGGGCACAGAGGAAAGGGGGTTTTATCAAAGGACCCGGGATCATGAAAGGAATGAAGGAAGGTGTTGAGCTGGGAACAGGATGGGGTTCCGAGGCAGAGCTGTGCTGAAGAGGGGTTTATGACCCAAGGCATGTGAGAGCGGGGGCTGTCAGCGTGCGGGGGATGCTTGCGAGGTCAGGAGAGAGAGAGAGAGACGCGCTGGCTATCGGCGATGGGCAGAGAGGCCATGGCATTTAAAATGGCTGCCGCTTACGCGCATGAATGGGCTCGAAAAGGGGGCAAAATGGCGCCGATAATGTTGACACTGTAGTCTAGGTTTTAACAGTCCTACCAGGAATCTTAGGTCTTCCGGTACAATGTTGTTCAAAATCCCTAAGATAACTAGAGCCAAGATGGGTGGCTCCTCGTTCAAATACTTGGCTGCCAAGGGCTGGAATGAACTCCCTCTCGAGATGCGGATGGAACCCTCCGAAATAAGATTTCGAGGAAAATTGAAAACCTTCCTCTTTCCCCGCATCTAACCTCTTCTTCCCCCTGGCCCCTGTCCGTTCCTCCTGGGTTCATTCCTCTGAGTTCTTTTGTGGTTTTCAGCGCGGGGACACTCTGTTCTTGAGTAACCAGGCGCTTTATAAATGGCTTCTGTTCTATTCTATTCTATTTGTGTTCACTGACATGCTGACAGGATCCAATGAAATATATCTTTATAAAAAAGAAAACACTTCCTCTTTCCATTTGGAAAACTACCTCATTCAGCTTCAGCCTTCTCCTGACTGCTATTGCTCCTTTACTTCAAAGTGCTTAGTACGTGGATTGTTTGCCACAGCTATGTCTATTGGTCTAAAGTGGCTGCAAAAAGAGAGGTTTTGACAGGAACATTGGTTTACCAAATGTGGAGATTGCTTGGTTTGGCCAGAGAGGATTAAAGTTTTATCAGTTGCTGGCTTCGGGTAAAACCATTGTGGACTGCCAAGCTCATCACCTCATGATTGTGCACTGTGGTGGAAATGGCATAGGCAAACTAACTGGGGTAGGGCCGGAAATCCTAATTGATGATTATTTTCCCTCATACTGTCTTGGTGTACTCTAACGGATATATGATGTTAGGACGCACACTTTTACCAGGCATACCATTACCACGCATTTTTTACAACGCTATACCTTTACAACGCATAGTCCTTTGGGTGCTGGATAGTGAATAGTTTAATTTACTATTCCAACACCAGTCCCCGTGGACACTAGGGAAGGTTATTGGATAGTACATTAACCTATTCACTATCCATTCCCTATGTCAGATCGCCCCAAAGCGCTATGTGTTGTAATGGCATGCGTTGTAAAAGATGCGTGGTAATGGTAGTGCGTTGTAAAAAATGCATGCTAAAGGTTGTATACCACTCTAACATATGCCAAAGGCAAAAATGCAAGTGGTCTAATCAAGTCTGCCCACGAATTGAAAAAGCCAGGAAGCATGTTAATAAAACTGTTTCTGCATTCCTCATAGACCATAACATGGGCTCAATCTATTACAACAACTTGCGTTTTTACATGCATGGAATTTATGTAAATGATGGAGTGCACTTTATAGACGAAGGCAACAGGGTGTTTCTAAGTAACCTGAAGCTCTGCATCTGGTCTTATGTGTAGCTGCCATATACACACAATCAACACAAAAGTTCTTGTCAGAGCCACCCAAGAGCAATAATATTCTTTTTTTTTTATAAAGATCCTTCTTTTTTACTTTTTGGGAATCTTCATGATGATATTGTGATGGCCATGAATAAGTTGCGAAATCGCAATACAAAAGCAAGCATTTAATGATTTCCAGCACATGCAAAAATAATAACTAGAAAATCCATTCTAAAACTTGCACCACACATATTACAATGTATAAGCGCCTTTTTCATAAAGTGTAAAACACATGTACACATTTTACAGTATTTTACACAATACAGGTTAATTACTGTACTGCCTAAAGTCATGTTTGTCTACTGAGTTTCTTTAAAACTATCTCTAAAACCTATTTTCCATGTTTGCAGGGATGCCAGGAGTAACATTGACGTTGGTACCTGCAAAGATTGCGCCTTTTTTACAGATTGAAAAACCCATAAATGCACACATATTATAGAATTTTGGGCACTAGGGTTTTTTTTACTGTACAGCCCAAACCCATTTTTTCTAGTGAGTTTCTATAAAAACCATCTCTAAAACCTATTTTCCATTTTCTCTGTGATGCTGGGACTAGTGATGCTGCTGGTGATCCTCACAAAGTTGTTGCAAAAATCCAAGGCAAAACCAGGAATTCAATACACACCAGCTCATTCAAAAATCACAACTATATAATTCATTCTAACATCACACTAGATAAATCACTTTCGAAATAACTCTATAAAAACATTTATCAGTCTCTCAAAATCTCTCTAACAGTGTGTATTAATGAATACCTGGGTTACGCGAGTGGGTGCATAAGCCTCCAGGTGGGTCAGTGACTGTCTGCATGAGTCTTTCAGTAGCTCTATAAGTGGGTGCATAAGTCTTTGTGTGACTTTGTGAGTCGGTGTATAAGTCTCTGACTAGGTATGTGAATGGGTGTGTGAGTGTCTAAGGGGGCATGTAAATAGATGTAAGAGTGTCTGAGTAGATATGTGAATGGGTACATGAATCTGGAACTGGATCTAAGTGTGAGTGCATAAGTGTCTGAGTGGGTCTGTCTATCAGTGGGTGTTTGAGTGTAAGCAGATAGACACAGTAGGTCTGTGAGTCAGTACATAAGTCTGGGAGTGGGTGTATTAGTTTTTGACTATATATGTGAATAGGCACAGGAGTCTCTTAGTGCATCTGTAAGTGGGTGCATGAGCCTCTAAATGCTTATGTGAGTATACACAGGGTCTCTGAGTAAGTCTGCGTCCATATGTGTCTGAGTAGGTATGTGAGTGGGCGTATGAGTGCCTGAGTGTATATGTGAGTAAGTACATGAGTGTGGCTGTGACCAGCTAGGGTGTGTATATAGGTACAGATACTTTGTGTTTTATATTTCCACTAACACCAAGATGTCACTGCAATAGTTAGGACATTCTCATGACGGTACAAGGGGGGCCGCGCTGGCGGTCACTGCGCCGTTGTGAATATCGCAGACAATTTAAAAAATCTATTTTGGAATCAATAACTTGCGTCACTAACACTCCAATTTCTCAAACATGGGGTCAGAGTTCCTCCACCCTGACCCCTTATGTTAGCCTTTACAGAAATTTTCAGCCCCAGGAACTGTTCCCAAGGTTTGGCATATTTATATCGCACCCCCAAAGGCAACACCATTCCGAGGGCCAAATCGTCTATACCATTATGGACAGTGGAATAAGTCCCTTTAGACCAGAAGAAGAACCCTGGGTGTGCATACATCAGCCTCTCGTAGTCCACTGCAGCATAACTATAGTTCATGTCGATATTGCTTGAATCCTCTTTATTCACTAAGGAGACTGTATGTTCGTACAATATTATCCCCGAACAATTTATATACAGTGAAGTGTCTGTACTGTTCACAATGGGACAACAAGCCTCTTGAGGGACCGTCAACTCTTTACAATGCCAACCCTTCCATATAAATATGATCACAATATGTATTGTTGTCGCAACCTGGATATCTTGCTCCAAGTAGCTTTCTATGATTTAGATATGGCACCGGATAACCAAAACCAAACACTCCTTTTACTTCTGTAAACTGAGGTGGAAGAGTCTAGGTATAAATAACTAATGACAATTGATATGCAGTCTACAGGCCTGTGACAGATCAGGTGGAGTAACAGCTGGTCCCTTCACCAAAGAACCTCTTATGTGTTTCCAGCAATACATTACTTGGGGCAGTTCTTTTATTTCATCTTGGGGTAATTACCTTACCCTTACTGCACAGAGGCACGCTTTGAGCATCTCCCATCTCCCATAACCCATGACACCCCACACCGTATTATTATCACCAGTTTCAAAAGAATAACACATATTATTTTTATTTTCCTCGACCACATCATATTAGCAATTGACTGCTCCTCCTCGGCAACCTGTTTACCAAAAGTATGCATTGCGAACTCGAAAGGGGAACCAATGCAAGAAAATAGAAATGATTCCAGTTTCTGTTAGAGCCTCACTGGAACAGGCTCCAATTGTTCATCAAAAGTTTGGCGCTCTTGAGCATCGGTGGTGGAGTTTGCTCTGTCCAAGGTCTCCTCCTCATCTATCCCACATTGATAAAGGTGATACACTTTCAGAGTATACTTCTTTCCCTAACTAATGTTCATACAACAAAAGCAAAGCAAATACAGAAGTTTTCACTTATTTCAATGATCGTTGGTACTGCTATTCAGTACTACCTATCTAGCACAGTCCATCCCTAATCTGTTTTCTCCTTAGACTCAGTACCCCTCAGCCGAGGGCGCAAATTGTACCTGGCGACCCCAAGTATTATATGATCAAGAACAGAGGCTCCTGGATAGCTCGTACTTCTGGTGGAGCAGCCTCCTTCAAAACATTGCTGTTCTCCTTATCTGTCGGTGTCCAGGTAAACTTGGCATCACTAAAGGGGACAAACCTGGGCACTTGCTCACATTCAGTGTCGCTGATACCCTCCTTGACTCATTGGTCCAATGGCAACGGTAATGGAATCCTCCAGCAGTGGGTGGCATGCACCCAGTTTTTCTGACCAGCAACCTTTTCAGCCATCCGTGTCACCAACAGAACTTGCTCAGGGCCTTTCCACGGGGCTTGACATTTTCTTCCTCTGAAAATGTCTCACGAGGACGAAATCCCCAGGCTAGATGTTGTGGCTGGGTCCCTCTGGTATAGGAGGTAGGGAGTCACATACCTGCCGGGGAATAGAACGCAAATTTATGGTCAGTTGTCCAAGATAATCAAGGAACACAGGATATTCAATATCAGAATATTGATGGGGATGTGGGACACCCAGACATTTTCCGGGCATCAAACACGACCTCGTAAGGTGACAAGCCTGTTCTAAAATGTGCTGTTCTAGAATGTGCTATAGTTCTAGTGCCCTGGGGACATTACATCCAAGTACAGTTCTTGTTTATCACAGAGAGAGTCACATTCCTCTTCCACCTGGCCGGACGTACCCTGATCAATGATCCCCCCTTCAGCTTCCTCAGCCTCCCCCAGGCTGTTGCTGCTGGTGTAAAAGGCTCCATCTGGGTGTGTGCACTACCCCTGCCTGATGTGTCCTGTCAAACCTCCCCCTCCTTGCTGATGTAATAAAGAGGATGTGCCCACTGACGAGCCGAGGACGTGCTGTTGTGCCCCTTGTCCTGTTCAGTTGTATCTTTGCCAGCCTGGTCCACTGAAATATAAGGCAAAACATTATGTAGTTGGTGTTCAATTCATAACAAAGCAAATGACTACATAAAGCAAACACAGGCTTTGCACTTCTTTGATCTAACTAACTAATTATATCGTTCTTGGAGCCAAACGTAGGTGTACTACCAGTGATGTCCAGAATTTGCTCACATATTGACATCTTTCACAATTTAGGTAAATATACTCTTCTGTACTTACTAACCGTCACCTTCAGCATTAGTGCAATGTGTGTTTCCTGATATTGAAAGATAGTTATCTTCCAATGATGTCTACAAGTGGAGATGGGGCACAGTCTGGATGGATATATTCACACCTAAATTTGGATCCAGATTTGTCCTATGTTGTGTAACTTACACTTACTATCAAATGTCATCGGTGTGTAGCATTGTGTAACACGTAATAAAAAAAAAGATTCCTTTCTGTGTTACTCAATTCAATTCACATCACTTCCACTATTCTACATTGATGACCATCTCAGGTATTACAGTAAATACTTCACATATAATTACAACAACACATAAAAAATCATATTTATCTTGATTTTATTTTCTTAAAAGCAGGCTCATTTCCTGAATTCAAAAACTTTCAATTACTACAATTACATTAAAATCACATTAATTCTTCGTATTGTTTTTACGACAAAAGATCGTTATATCTTCCTTTTCATATTGATTTGTGTATTATTTAGTACCTTCTTTTGTACACAGCACATAAACACTATTTACATAATAATAAATTCATACAGTAAGAAATAAAAACAATAATAAAATTAGGTCCTTATGTCGATGCGTTTCGGTGTCTTGTTTTGAGTGGATGAACACCTTCTTCAGGACAGAACAATATAAAACAACATGTCTCCAATCTGGAAATAAATACATGCAATTAATACCTTACATTTTTATGTGTTATCTCAAACTAATTTAATTTATGTGAGTCTACTGGGATGGTCATTGGAAATCTTACAGTGTGTTTTGGCTTACCACTGTTCATATAATAGACTGGCAATTGACTTTTGGTCCTTTATTAGGGGATCACAAAGACGTCCTCCTATTGTTCTATAAATGTAAAAATAGGGGTTTACAATTACTATATTGATCAACTTCATTACAACCCTATACATTTATTATTTCAATTAATAAAGCACTTACTGCGTGCACAATGGTGCTATATCATCCCATTCATTGCTTAAACGGATAGATCGTCTGTTTCGATTTTCCTGTTCGGGACTTTTTTTCCGGAACGGTGTTTTTTCAATTCACCTCAGTCCATGTCGTGCCACCTCTTTATACAGGGCATGTAGTACTACTTCTTGGCACCTATAGCGATAGAATAATTCTACTATGGGCATGCCTGGTCTTATAGATCTGCATCTCATTAAAGCATTGTTTGCATATATATATCCCGTTCTTGGCACTATATATTGTTAGCTTACTGTAGCGTACTTGCCTGTATTACTATTTTACATTGCTGGCTTAATTATAGTTTTCAGCAATGTTGGTTTGCTTATATCGATATGAAGATCTACTTAAAAGAGTCTCTACTTTGGACATAGATCGCATTTCACCCTGTAGTCCAGGCCAGATATCCCTGGGTGTCTGTTTGTCAAAGTTGTAGCCCTGGGCGTATGTACCGTTCCTCCCTTACGTATAGACTTGATACTCAAACTCCGCTTCTCTGGATATAGACAACCATTTTTATGCGAGGCGTATTATTTTACCGAACTAAACTATACTGGAAGACCACATTACCCCATCTTACTCGTGCAAAGCAGTCCTACGTCCCTCTTGACAGCATTACATTTAAGTTAAAACGTCAGCTGTTTGAGGACAATCTCCCGCAATAACCCTCGATTAGCGCTTCGGGTCCGCCGATATAATATTTTACCCTGAAATAAATACACACAAAAGGCATGCAATATACAACAGGCAACACCCAAAGCCCTCTCAAACCAATGCTGGATATTGTCCAAGCCATTCCTTCACCATTGCATACAACTGTTATAAGGCCCTTAGTTTACTAGTCAGGATAATGTAAGTGCATGTATTAGTTGAATTGCAAATGTAATAGTCATTTCCCTGTTGTCTTTTGAGCACTACAAGTCCCAGAATACACTCACAAAACTGTATTTAATGTGCCCTAATGATGCTTTGGCCTTATAAGTACTGCAGCCATTGCACTGATTACATGAAATGTGACAAAATATACACATAAAAAGACATGCATGATACAGCTTCTAAAAACTCCAAAGCCCTCACATCCAACACTTGTCCTTGTTAAATCCATTCCTTCACCATTTCATCCAGCAATTATAATGTCCTTAGTTTACTTGGCATAATGGTGTAAGTGCATTTACTGTAATGTTTATTTCTCCAGTTATGTTTAGAACATCCAAGTCACAGAGTGCACTCAGAAAACTACATTCAATGTGCTCCAATGATGCAGCCATTACTGCAACCATACTGCAGCCATTACTCTGATTACATGAACGGTGGCAAAAGACACATGATGGTAAATTTCTATTTACCACTCACATTATACTCCCAGACTCATAAAGCAGTTCATGTGCTTTGAAACTCTCTGCTTCTCATACTCCTCCAGCTGAGTGTGGATGATCGGCCAGGTTACCTTCAGGACCCTCCTGTACAGTGTGCTAAGGAGGGACCTCAGTAAGTGGGAATGGGAGGACATGCCTATTAAGTCATGGGTCTTGATTCAGGCCTAGCTTCGCTGGTCCTCCCAGCACTTGCAACAAGGTTTGGTCAGCAGATAGTACACACCCACTGCACTGCGATGTGTGGTGTGCCTTCTATTGCTCAGATATTCCTCAGGTCCCCCATAAAGCTGAGGGTATTTATCAAGCACCCCCTCAGCTAGTGCGTTTAATTCACTATCACTGAAAGGGGCTGCCTTGTAATTAAGTCCCTCTGCTATGTTAGGGGCAGGTGAGTTTAACGAAGCAGCAAGATGGTAGAAGATCTTGCTTGGCGGTGAGGGTGATTCAGAATGAGGTGCCTGCAACTTCCTGCATTGAACTTCCTGCTTTTTATTTCCTGTTTGTTATTTCCTATATGAAAACCTTGGGATCCATCCCAATGGAGGAGGCTCCGACCCGGGAACAGAGTTTCTGCACATGTGACCCCACACCAAGGCAGAGATTATGTGATCGGGTCAGACTGCAAAGAAATAATACATGCAGTATCTGAAGGAGAAAATAGGGTTTGTATACCCAAGGATTTTGGTGCCCAATATTGTGGTGGCTAATGACATCAACAAGTGTTTTTCTGCTTAGGAGATAGCACTAAAGGTTCACAGGGTTCCTGAGGTGTACTGGAGGTGGTCTGTCAAAACACATGCCTATACTTGGGAGGGACACACTTCTTACCTTTGAGGTTGGGGACCAGACCACGGACACACACATGATGGCTACCTTAATTTTTTAATTTAGACTGACCTATGAGAAGTGTTGAGAAGTGTTGCCAAAGATTCAGGGACAGTCAGAAGCTCCCCCACCAATTCTGTGTAGATTTGGTTGATTTAGCTAGTAAGGCTCTGAATGGCTGCACGAGGGGCAGCAAAGTAAATGATTATATTGGGTTTTACAATTTAATCATAGGAGAGCACATGCTCAGTATTTGCTTTACAGAGTTGCACCAGCGCCTAGTTGACAATAAGCTGACTGGCTCCAGGATGCTTGCTGAGGAGGCAGACCATTGGGCTAGCATCAGGATATCCGAAAAGGCACCTGGGAGGGACACCCACAACGGGGGGTCAGAGTTCCAAACAAAAGAAAGAGGGGGAGAACAAATAAAAGACATGGAGTTTTCAAAATGCCACCAAAATAATTCCCATAGATGGCACATCAGAATCTGAATCTTGATACTGAAGCTGATCGCACGAAGTATAGATCCTGACACGAGGTGCAGATGGTTTACATAGTCAAATTCTTAAATTAAAATACAAAGGCAAAGGTTTTAAAGTGTGATGATCATGTGTGATCCGGACGCGACGAGCGGCATGATAACCGGCAGCCTTTGTGTCGGGAATTACATCTCATATTATCAGCTTCGGCACCTGCATTTTGGAGGCATTATTCATACCTTGGTTTTAATTTAAGAATTTTACTATGTAAGCCACTTGCACCTCATATCAGGATCTATACTTCGTGCATACAGTTTCAATATCAATATATTGAAGATATTCTCCATACAACTCTTGTAAAGATTCATATTCTGATGTGCCATATATGAATTCAACTTGAGGTATATACACTAGCCAACATTGGGATAATTTGGACTTCGTACTCCTGTGGTTCTATTATTCCTCATTTTGATTGACTCTTAGCCCTGAAGAAGTTCCTGTGGCAATAGGAACGAAATGCGTTGGCAGTTTGGCAGATGCTGGAAGTAGGCGCACCAAAAATTCATACACATGAATTTAGGAATTTAAGTGCTCAACCCCGGTCAGCCATTGTTGGTTTTGTTTGTTCATAGTTTGAAAGAAGTTTAAGATAGGATAGATACATACTCACACATAAAAGGTAATGATACTTTGAGATGTTTACATATTACCCATATGCAAAATATTCTGGAAGTATAACATTTACTAGTTAAAGACTCAACATTCTGAAAGTACAAGTATGGGCCTACAACCGCAGGGGCCGGCCGCTAGTCATAAGTGGAACAAATCATAGCACGGTGTAACACAGCTCATCAGCCGACAGCCCTGAGGTCCAGCAGCGATTCAGGATAAAACTTGTATTGGAACGCATGAATAGGTCACAGGATATATTAAAGGTTTCATTTTATATTATATAAATAGACGGATCAGGTGCCATACAATCAAACAAAAGGAGACGGGGGACAGGCCAAGAAACAGGATATACGTCTAGAAACAATCATATGAGGAACCCTGGCGCCAATGCTTATGAATCGAAGTAAACAACAATACAGTATACAGTTTCGTAAGCGCCAGTTCCCAGAGCCTGCCAACCCGGAAGTTCGATTAGCATAGGAAGCATAAGCACAAAATTCCAGAACACAGTGTAATCAGAATAAAGCACAGATGATACTGACCCGAAAGGAAAGAAAGGGGGCACTGTGATACACCGCCCAGCCTCTGAAATCAAACCACTGCAAATCAAACAGTCATAATACCATTTCAAACCGTACCGAGTTGATTGATCTCAACCCTGACCCTTCCGAACCAGCACACGAACCCTCCTCAGCGAGACCCAAAGGCATACAAGCAAGTCATAGAGGAGAGGGAAGTCATCGAGAGTCAATCCGTTACCACTTGCAGCAAGTGAGTCCATGGGAGCTTCAGGCGCAGGAAGTCTCCCTCTCCCAACTAGACAGTCCCGATGTTTCTTGCCCCGGGGTCGTAACGTCGTAACGTCGAGGGAGACGACCACAAGATGAAAGAAGAGTCTACAACACATGTCTCCGGGGGTAGGACGCCAGTCAATACCTCCAAAGTCAATAACAGTGGAAGGTGCGGTAGCACACTCACGACCTCTGGGACATCATCTTCCAGGGCTTCATCCAATGTTGCCAATACTCGCTTCCCGACGGGGTCCTTGCAGCGAGACAAAATGGCCGCTGCTTGAATGGCTACAGATGGCAGTTCCAATAGTGGGGCAGGGTCCGGTACAATAAGTAGCATCCCAGATAGGCTTGCATCCATTTTATTCATTCAGACAGTCACTTGTGAGTGAAACGCCCAGAGTTCTGCCAACAATGACCTCAGCGATGGCTCAGACACATTTCGATCCATAGTCTCACGCCCGAGACTGATCACAATCACCTCCCGAGTGCATTGGTGTCTCCGGGGGGGACAGACGGGATCACGAGAGGGCAAGCGTGGATGGTGACCCGTCGTTCTCCACAGCCACGATTACCCGGCTGAGGGCCGCCGGCCGGGGCCCCGATTCACCGAACCCCGGTGAGGAAATATGAATTTTTATGATCAATTGTGTCCCCTATCTTAGACCCCACGACTCCGTGTACGCGTTACAAGTACATGTATGTTCCCTCCACTTCCAGTTATGAAGACGCAAATACATTTGCGTCCAACGTTAACATGTCCTCTTTCAGATCCACCATGAATGGGTTGAATATTCCGTTCCTAAGTATGCCTTGCCAACGTCTTTATGTGGTGTACTTTACACGTTTTTCAGCCCTGGCGAAGTAGGCCCTGAATTCTGTCATCGAGCCTTTTCCTGCCTCCTGACTCTGAATGCTTCCGCCTGGGCCCGCATCTGTACCCGTGACCTCTGCCTTACTCCCTGCGCGGCTAACGGTGCTTGGTTCAGCCTGTTGCCTGCCAAGACTGTATTCAGCCTTCAAGTTATCTGCTCCACTCCTCGAAAAATACATTCCTGTCTAGTAGTTCAAGTAAACATCCTTCCAGCTGCAGAGCAAAGGGCCCGGCCTCACTGTCTCCGTGCAAGTAATTCATAGCTCCTGTTACCATGGTAGGCCCATGCCCCCTCGCATCTCATGCAGACACGAAGACGCTTATACACGCACTCACAGTTAGTATAGAATAGCCTCTGTCCAAGAGACCTTTCCTTCCAGATAATATAGTTCCTTAAACACAAGATATTAGATACGATTTGGGATTAGGTTGTTCTGACATCCCAGACTTCTGTCTCCTCATGTAGGGCTAAATGTCAAGTCCCCTTCACCCTCCAGTTACACGTCAATCACACGTCATGCTGCCTGCGCGCGCATCCCTGCCATGTATTTCTGCTGACACTGCATGATTCTCTTATGGATCCACCTACTTGTGACATCATGTTAATGACGTTTCTAGTACACGCCTTCATGCACGCCTATTGTAACGCCTTTTCATTACGTATGTGTATTCTTATCTCTCCTCTCAGCTGTTACGCCTTCTGCATATGCCTTTACTGTAATGCATTGACTATATATATGAATGATTGTCAATAAAGTATTGTCTGTCAGTCCCTTCCCGAACCTACGTGGTGACGGAATGGTATGCCACCTTTGGCTCGAGCCAAATACCCAATTCCTTTTTAAGGAATAAAACCCCTTTTGAAAACCTCAAATATCACAGATTTTGCCTCTTATTTTTCTGAGTTATTCTTATTGAACTTTACCGCATAAATTAAGTATAGGTAATTTAAATTTACCACATAATTGGCGCCCGAACAGGGACCCCTCCCCCATCTCACGCGCCGGAGGTGCGTTGCAGGCCTAGCCCCCTGCCACAGCCGGACGGACAACTACGCGTACCCGCAGGATTTCCTGTATCTCCCTCAGGCCAACGGAGGTGACTGAGGCTGCGATCAACACCCAGACGAGGCGGTGAGGAGTGCGGAGGATCCCGACCAGAGCCTAGCTGAGAGAGCAAGATCCGAGGTATACAGAGGCCCACCAGGTTCCGAGGTTCCGAAGTATCTGCGTCACGAGTCGAGTCCGGTCCAGTCCAGTCCAGTTTCCGAGGCCTTCCGTTCCGTGCTTCCCGGTGAGTACCATTGCTGGGGACGCATCTAGACGTGCGCATTAATTTGTGCCGGTCAAGACGGGTTTGAGTACACAGACCTGGTCTGCACTGTTTAGCAGTGTATCTGTACTGTTTAGCAGTATATCCTGTCTGCACTGTTTAGCAGTGTATCTGTACTGTTTAGCAGTACATCTAGTATCATGCAGTTAGCTAGTTTTATTCTAATCATTGTTGTTCGTTTTAAAATGTTTTAATGTGTTTTCAAAATGTCGTGGTATGAGTGATTGTTCAATCTTCATTATTGTGATTATTGTGTTCATTGTGTTCATATCTAAGTAAGGACCAAGTAGCCTGATTTTAAGATGCCGTTATTCTCCAAATTAAGACAGATAAAAACTAGAAAAGGGATACTCGAGGAAGCTGTTCCCATTCCACCCAGGGACACTCCAGGGTACTTTATGTACCACAAACATGGCCTAGATGCCGTTTTATATCTCGATTTATGGGTGGACTACACCAAGGATCTAGCAGAGAATCAGAGATGGCCCGCTGCTGGGACATGGGATGCAGATTGCATCATGAGAGTAGAAGAAGCATTATGGAAAAAGAAAGCCAGACAGTCACAGAAAGATGCCATTGAATTATGGCGTAAAGAATCGCATAGGCGTACAGAAAAAGCACACAGAAAAGAAGAGAAAAGTAGAGAGGATTCAGAAAAGGCCCGAGAAAATGTATTAGTTGAGGAAGGTATCCGAGTAAAAATAGAACAAGTAGATAGACAATGAAACACCCTTATGAATGGTATGTATCCTCTTCTGGCCGAGGGTTTACCTAAGGCCACCCCGGAAGTACCAAAAGATCTGCCACCCCCATTGCTCCCGACTAAAATGCACCAGAAAACTGCAAAGGACATTTTCCTTTCTTCCTATCTAGACGATGTAGCCCCCGAATATGTTAATACTGCAGGCCCCGTACCGCCGCGCACACCCCCTACTGGCGGCGCTCGACCCCGAGATAGTCAGCCCCCACCTCCGCGACAAGCTACTCCTCCTCCCGTCCCAACCCTTCCAGCCGTTCTTCCACCTCTTCCTGCAACTATTCTTCCTACTTTGCACCCCACGAATCCCTTCGGAGCCGGCGCCTCAGGAGGTGCGTCCGGAGGGGCGGTAGGTTTTCAGACCCCACCACCAACACATAGGTGGACTTATAGGGATTTAGCACTACAACGTACACCTCAAGCAGCCGATTTTGACATATGTAAAGAACGTCTTGCGGACTGTAGATATGATCCAGTACCCGGTAGAAATGACGACAGATTAATACTCGCATCAGTGCGACTAAGACGGGTTACCAACTTTTTATTGACACTACCTGGAATGATTGATCATCTAGACAGAATATATCATTTTGTTCAAACAGGGGAAGGCCCTGAAAGTATTGGCCAGGCCATGGCTCACCAGAAAGTTGACACTCAAGCCAAGATATTACGGTTTCTTATAAACTGCCTAATAAGAGAACAAGATAGGCCGGGTGTAGACCCGGAGGAAATGAAAGCACTTCATAGATGGGGTCAGAATATAGCAGACGGGAACCACGATAAACAGAGTTGTATAAAAAACCTGTATCAAAGAATCAGAAGTGCAGTAATAAAAATACATGAAAAAAGACAGTTAGAACCAGAAATAGAATCAGACAAGTTTGAATCCTCAGGGGAGGAGGACCCACCAGAAACGGCGACAGGACAAGTACAATTACCAGTTAGAGAAACGATAGCTTATGTAGGTAAAGGAAGACCCTTTAATAATTCAATGCGTCCAGTACGTCCAGAAAGTAAAAGAATTGTTCAGGAAGCCATGTCTAATCCGAGAACGCCTGAACACCTATTCCAAGCCACTGATAACAGACTTCGAGAACGAATGGGGTACCATGTACTCGATTCTATGGACGAACAAGTATTAGCTAGGTCAGCAGTACAATGGGCTGACAATCCCGAGAAATATAGTGATGATGCGTTAGCACACACATTTTTGAATATGACACCAAGCGAACAGCGTTTAGCTGGTACATACATGATACAACACCTGCTCTTATTATATAGAAGCCAACACTCTGATCCAGGTCCCCTGCCTGATATATTAGCAGAACTACTCATGAATAAATGGAGAGGTCTAGGTACCGATCTAATTAAAGTAATTCTAGAACATCGGCACAGATATAGTGCCTTCCTATGTCCACAATCTGATTTACCACACTCCATGGAAAGAAAAATGTATTACATAGACAGACAGAATCCGTTACGAGAAGTGCACCCAGTCCAGAATGCTGATAATACGCTTAGACGCGTGTTTGTGTACACGCCCATAACTAAAATAGAATTATTGGAAATGAAAAAATTAGTACCTAGCCATGACAAAGATCCCGCAGGTTTTCATCGTGAAATAAAAGACATGTTACTCATGGGTGATTACACTTATCCAGACCTTATGAAAATATTGAAAGTACTACTGCCTGCTGGTATTTACGAGAAACTCAAAGAAAAAGAATGGGAAGTGGGAAATGCAAAGATTGATTGGACTGCATTAGAAAACGAAGAAAATACTCGAGTTCCAGGCCTAGGGCTTGGAGACAAAGTTAAAGCGTTACCAGGATTGTTAGTACAAGTATTGCCACGTTTATTAAGTACAAAAAAGGAAGACTGGGGTGCAATCTCAGCCTGCAAACAGAAACCTGATGAAGACACTAGTGATTTTTATTCCCGATTTGAAAAATGTTTTGGTATTAATAGCGGCCTGAAAGCAAGTAGCGAGTCGTACCCACATCTTTTTGTAACGAAATTAGTCGAGAATTCCCTGCCCCAGGTTAAGAACAGAGTACTGAAAGTCGAAAGCACTTGGCAAGCTAATACTCCTTCACAAATGCTACAAATGTTACAGTACCACCAGAATAGAATTAGAGAAGAACAAGAACACGAACAAAGACGTATGAAAGACACGAAAATGAAAATGTTAGTTGCTCAGTCAGTTCCAGCTGACGGTCACAAAAAGGGTGCGACCCAGCCCAGTAATTCAACGGCCCCTGTTAAAGGGGTATGTAACTATTGTAAACAGCCAGGTCATTATATAAACGATTGTGCAGTTCTGAAACATAATATCTCCACGGGTAAGACCAAGGAGAGACCACGTCCACCTAGACAAGATCAAGCCCAACAGCAAGTACCCCAGAATATACAGCATATACTACCTATGCCAGCTTCACAGCAGACCGTAGCAGTACCACAGCAACAGCCTATTGCCGCAACACAAAACACCACACAACAGATGTACCAGTATGCACAAAACGACTACCCCGATTACCAGCGATACACATGAAACAGCCTAGAGAGGGAGGTTGGCTTGCCTCTTATTGAGGTTCCTGTAGATCAAGAGGGTCCTTATGTACACAGTCAAGTATTAGGGAAAGACAGAAAGTTTTTAATTGATACAGGGGCAAGCCGTACAACGATTAGTCATGATGAGGTTCCAGGGGCACCCCTCTCAGGCTCACAGAATGTTTCCCTTGGTTTTTCAGGAAAACCTAATATTAACGAAGTATCACAACCTCTTCCTCTTGCAGTCGGTCCTCTGACACGGACTACAGATTTATTGCTTACAAAATCATGCCCAGAAAACTTGCTAGGTATAAAGACACTGAAAGCTCTAGGAGCTATAATATGCTGTTCTCCGGAAGGAGTACGATTATTCTTGCGAGATTTTAAAGGTCACTATGTATTGAGAGACATGGATCACCGATTACAGAATGTCCCTGCACATTTGTGGGCACAAGGCCCCACTGATGTAGGTTGTATGCACATTACACCATATCGAGTCACACTCAAAGCAGGAGTGGTATTTCCACGAATTCGGCAATACAAGTTACCCCCAGATGCTGTAGTGGCTTTACTGAAAATCATTGACGAGCTCATTGCAAAAGGAGTGGTCGTAGAGACCGACTCCAATGTATGTAATTCTCCTATCATTCCAGTCCTTAAACGTACTGATCCAAAAGCACCACCAGTTTATCGATTAGTTATTGATCTGCGCGAATTGAATAAATGCATTGTACCACAGTATCCCGTGGTTCCAGATATCTCTTCATTACTGACAGCTATTGATCCAGAAGCAACGTTCTTTACTGTAATTGACCTCAAGAACGCCTTCTTTAGCGTCCCAATCGATCCGGAAAGCCAATACTTGTTCGGATTCTGTTTAAATGGACGAAGTTTCAAATTTGCACGCGCACCTCAAGGATTCACAGAAAGCCCCAGCATCTATAGCCAAGCACTGAAAAGACAGCTTGACAGTATCCACATGCCTGTTAACACCGCCCTGCTTCAGTATGTCGATGATCTGTTGATCACCGCCCGAAGCGAAACCGAATGTGAGAAAGCATCACTGACGGTTTTAAATTTTTTGGCCGACAAGGGGCACAAGGTATCCCCTTCGAAGCTGCAATTCTGTGTTCAGCAAGTTGTGTACCTTGGTCACTTGCTGTCCAAAGTGGGGAGACAGCTCACACCTGATCGCATCCAGTTAATTGTAAACATGTCACCACCCAAGACACAAAAGGAGGTGCGGGCCTTTATAGGCCTCACTTCGTACTGCAGACAATGGATTCCCCAATACGCATTCCTAGCAAAGCCACTCATTCAGTTGACAACACAGGAGGCAGCGACATCGACTGTCCTCCCTTGGACTCAAGAACATACACAAGCTTTTGAAGACTTAAAGAAAGCCTTATGTCAAGCACCAGTTTTAGCAACACCATGTTACAGTAAGCCTTTTACACTTTTTGTCACAGAACGTGAAGGTACTGCCTTGTCAGTACTCACTCAGGAACAAGCAGGTTCACACAAACCGTGTGCTTACTTCTCTAGCACATTAGATCCAGTAGCCCAGGCTCTGCCTGCGTGCTTGAAATCAGTTGCAGCGACAGCTTTAGCAATCAGACAAAGCGATTCCATAGTACTAGGACATCAATTGACAGTACAAGTTACACATTCCGTGGAAGTACTTTTAAATCGTACACAGACCCATTGACTATAGCAAGACTAACAGGTTATGAATTGACATTGTTTCAGCCACACATAGAAATCAGACGCTGTAGTACATTGAATCCTGCCACACTTTTGCCATTAAGTGGCGTAGACCCATTGGCACATGATTGCATTGAAGTCATTACTATTACGACGAAACCCAGACAAGACTTGACAGACGTTCCATTACCAGACCCAGACCTGACACTTTATGTGGATGGTTCATGTATGAGAACAGGTACAGGTGAATTAGTGGCCGCCTACGCAGTCACGACAGACACCGAAGTTATTGAAACCAATTGTATCGACACCTTGTCAGCTCAAGCAGCAGAGCTCATCGCTCTGACACAAGCCTGTATTCAAGCCAAAAATAAGAAAGTTAACATATACACTGATTCACGTTATGCATTCGGAGTTGTTCACGACTTCGGAGTCCTCTGGCGAGAGAGAGGTTACTTAACTTCTCACGGTGCCAACATTCAACACGGTCCCCTCATTCAAGCCCTGTTAGATGCAATACATCTGCCTACTGCAATATCTATTATGAAGTGTAAAGCACATACAAAAGTCACCAATATCATTTCCCAGGGTAACGACCTGGCAGATTGAACAGCTAAGCAAACTGCTCAGAATCGAACTCATGTAACGAACTTGACAAAGACAATAGTTCCGACATCGACACACTGCATGACAGTTAGGGATCCCGCACATGATGTAATTGACATACAGACACATGCTACACCAGATGAAATCAAGAAATGGACTGAACTAGGAGGGATCCAAACAGATCAGGGATGGATGACGAAGGGAAAATGTACATGGTTTCTCCCCGACTCTATGGTTCAAGTCATCATTAACACGATACATAGCCCAGCACACCTAGGAGAAAAAGCCATGCTAGACAGTATTCAACATATATGGTTCCATAAAAACTTACGAGCAGCAGCCAAACAAAAAGTGCGTACTTGCATGATATGTTGTCAGTTCAACCCAGGTAAAAGCATTCCCGTAGAGCAAGGTGGATTTCAACCTCCCGATCACCCTTTTGAAGTCCTCCAGATGGATTATATCCAGATGGAACGTTGTCGAGGATTCAAATATGTCCTCGTAGTCGTATGTGCACTTTCCCGATGGACAGAAGCATATCCAGTCCCAGATTACACTGCTCCGACCACTGCCAAGCAGCTGGTTCGTGAATTTTTCCCACGGTATGGTTTGCCCCGTATCGTGTACTCAGATAATGGTCAGCCATTCTCATCCGAGCTTGTGAAACACATTACACTTCTGTTAGGCTATCAGTGGAAGTTCCACTGTGTCCGGCATCCCGAGGCAGCAGGTCTCGTGGAGCGCCATAATCAGACTCTGAAAATCCGACTTTCTAAAATCTGCAGAGAGAAAGGCGTTGACTGGATAGTAGCCTTGCCAGTTGCCCTTTTCTATATGAGGATGGTAGCGCATTCTCGAACCGGGCTATCCCCGTATGAAGTGGTCTTTGGTAGGCCACCAAATATGTGGGGGACGCCTATACCTCGTAAAATTACGGATGTTGACTGTATTATGCTGACAGATTACCTTGCCTCCTTGATGTCTGCACTACAATCTTGTCGTTCACAGGTAGCTGCAGCCTTTCCCGATAACACCGAGGTGAAGCCCCATGAAGTGGTCCCCGGCGACTTTGTCTTCGTTCGTAACTTCGACCAGAGAAGTCCGTTGGAGCCCCGCTGGCAAACCCCGAAATTGGTTCTTCTGACGACGAGGACCGCTGTGAAGGTTGAGGGCAGAAAAGGGTGGCTACACTCTAGCCACATTAAGAAGTTTCACGGACTCCCTTCGGACTTGGACTCTAAGCCCTGCCCTCCTCCACAGACTGATTCAAAACTCCCCCTGGTTGAGAAAACCGCCTCCGAGGAATATAGACTGAAACTACGGTCTAGCAAGTCAGACAGTTTAATTGTTTAAGTCCTCCCCTAGGTGAATCGGTTAAATTAGTTTCTGACATGTACCCCCTAGACCGAGATAGAGAGAGAGATAGACAGAAACAACTCAAGAAACGTGCATATTGTAAATCACTTTGTAGTCACTGTATAGTGACATTATTGATTATGTTTTTCCTAAGTCTGCTGATTATTGCTGCCAGTATATTATTGCATATATATTACCCTATTTTCAAGCGTGCACCATCTGCTTACAACGTCACTGCCGAACATTCTTTTAGCGAACTACCTCCACACGAATTGTCTTACAGACTTGCGCTGCGCAACAACACATTCATTAGTATGTTACATCACTCCCATCAGACCAACAACGCTACAAATTGTTGGATATGTGGCCGACTCCCTCCCTACCGGAAATACAAGGGAGTTCTGCCCCTCTTTCCGTACCCGTTCACTCACAATGGCTCATGTGGTGCATGGTTTAGACTGATTAATTCTTTAGATTCTGATACTATAGTTTATGCAGGAAATTGGGTTTGGGGAAACCTGAACTTAGTTTTGCTTAAAGCCTGCTACCCTAACAAGGAGGGACTTCCCACAAGGACAGGAACTGATCTAGAAAATGAAGTATATGGATTAGGTAATTATACAATTAACCTCATGATTTTAACGGTTGAATCCGAAGCTGCACCAGTATTGCCTGCTATGTCAGTATTACCAGTCACAGGTGAATTATGTGTCAGAAAGAATGGTTCAGTACACTTAGGTCATAGTAAATGTACTACTGTGGTCGAATTCAGTGATCAAGGCAAGTCTACATTCAGAGCTTCTCGTCATTCCTACTTCGTTTGTGGTCATACCGCATACATACGCTTACCTTTAGATTGGGATGGTACCTGTTATATTGCATTCTTTTTGCCACCTGTTTTCCTAGCCCCTCCTGATTATCACAGAAATACCAATCTAGTAAACAATAGACTTCGAAGAGATCTCCCGATTGTCGACTACACTGAAACGGCATGGGAACAATACACAGACTTCAATAAAGGTTTCTTTCCCTACTTAGGTGCTGTCTTTAATAGTAAACTGATACGCAAATTGACTAGAACCCTCGAAGCAGTAGTGAATGAAACTACTTCCGCCCTAGGCAACTTGACAGAGGAGCAGTCTGCTATGTGGGTTGTTGTTCTTCAAAATCGTCTTGCCATTGACGTCATCCTAGCAGATAGGGGCGGAGCCTGTAAGGTCATCGGGTCGAGCTGCTGTGTTTTCATTCCAGAAAACGCGCCAACAGTATATACAGCTATAACACGTCTTCATAAGATTGCAAGTTTGATACATCAGAATCCAGGCACCTGGACTTGGTCCGGTTGGTTCTGGACAACGTTGACCGCCTGAGGATGGAAGATCCTATCCTTCCTAGGTATTGGCCTTCTTATAGTATTTAGTTGCTGCCTATGTCTACAATGTGGGCCAGCGATTTGCGGCCTGTGTGCCACATCATATATTCCACATTCAAGTTCCCATTCAAAACGCCATAAGAAGAAAGAAGAGCAAATGATGTTACGTGAACAGATTGATCGATTCATGAGGATCGATATATCATGAAGGGTCTGTAGGGGACAAGGAGGGAATGAGGAAATATGAATTTTTATGATCAATTGTGTCCCCTATCTTAGACCCCAACGACTCCGTGTACGCGTTACAAGTACATGTATGTTCCCTCCACTTCCAGTTATGAAGACGCAAATACATTTGCGTCCAACGTTAACATGTCCTCTTTCAGATCCACCATGAATGGGTCGAATATTCCGTTCCTAAGTATGCCTTGCCAACGTCTTTATGTGGTGTACTTTACACGTTTTTCAGCCCTGGCGAAGTAGGCCCTGAATTCTGTCATCGAGCCTTTTCCTGCCTCCTGACTCTGAATGCTTCCACCTGGGCCCGCATCTGTACCCGTGACCTCTGCCTTACTCCCTGCGCGGCTAACGGTGCTTGGTTCAGCCTGTTGCCTGCCAAGACTGTATTCAGCCTTCAAGTTATCTGCTCCACTCCTCGAAAAATACATTCCTGTCTAGTAGTTCAAGTAAACATCCTTCCAGCTGCAGAGCAAAGGGCCCGGCCTCACTGTCTCCGTGCAAGTAATTCATAGCTCCTGTTACCATGGTAGGCCCATGCCCCCTCGCATCTCATGCAGACACGAAGACGCTTATACACGCACTCACAGTTAGTATAGAATAGCCTCTGTCCAAGAGACCTTTCCTTCCAGATAATATAGTTCCTTAAACACAAGATATTAGATACGATTTGGGATTAGGTTGTTCTGACATCCCAGACTTCTGTCTCCTCATGTAGGGCTAAATGTCAAGTCCCCTTCACCCTCCAGTTACACGTCAATCACACGTCATGCTGCCTGCGCGCGCATCCCTGCCATGTATTTCTGCTGACACTGCATGATTCTCTTATGGATCCACCTACTTGTGACATCATGTTAATGACGTTTCGAGTACACGCCTTCATGCACGCCTATTGTAACGCCTTTTCATTACGTATGTGTATTCTTATCTCTCCTCTCAGCTGTTACGCCTTCTGCATATGCCTTTACTGTAATGCATTGACTATATATATGAATGATTGTCAATAAAGTATTGTCTGTCAGTCCCTTCCCGAACCTACGTGGTGACGGAATGGTATGCCACCTTTGGCTCGAGCCAAATACCCAATTCCTTTTTAAGGAATAAAACCCCTTTTGAAAACCTCAAATATCACGGATTTTGCCTCTTATTTTTCTGAGTTATTCTTATTGAACTTTACCGCATAAATTAAGTATAGGTAATTTAAATTTACCACACCGGAGGGAGCCAGCACCGGGTCCGCGGGACGGGAACCCCCACCCATCATCAGTAGCAAGCAAGGTCACCTCTCCATCAGTGCTGAGCAAAGAGAACAATCACTGCCAATTTCGGGCGCAAAAGAAGCCTCCACTACGATTGACCGGATCCTGCCTGGGTCTCTCAGCCGTTGTTGTTGCACTACCACCCGGCCATGCAGATACTCGAGGCCCCGGCTTCACTGCTGGAGTAGGCCACAATCTTCAACTTGTGTAACTCCGTGAAACCGGCCGATAAAAATTCCTGGATTTCACCATTGGAGTGAGGAACTGTTCATGCACGCAGGGGCTGGGCGTAAAATCAGGATATTGTGCAGGATCTTGCGGCGGGATACGGAGGTCGGCGGAGCCGGGAGCCTAAGCAGCCATCTTGTTTGCCGTTGTAGCTCCTCCTCCACATTCCATTTTTTTGATGTTGATAAGTTTACAATAATGTTCCCCAACTATTTCAATAGTGAAGTACTTATAGATGCATTTCATAAAGTCATATTTGCACTTTGCAAACAATATCTTTGTGACAGATATGTTACTAAAGAAAAATAAACCCAGAAGCTTACACTCATCACCTTATATTTTTGATGAATAGATCTATATGGATATAGGGATAACGTTAAAATATATATAGCTAATTATTTATACATTTTTTCCTCCAATAAGTATAAAAATATATATAGATACATACCCACATCATGACATATAGGCAAAATATATACTTAGTTAAACACGTTAACACAAACATTATACTTATAATAGTTATGTACTATTGAAGATAGGTGTATGTTATAAATACCCATATGTACATGCATGTATACTTATTTACAAGGTATAATAGTGTATTACCTGCGGCTGCCATGGGTGTTTCCTTTATGAATGTTGTCAGCCGCTGACAATGTATACTTGAATATGGGGATTGACATAAAGTCCTTGGTGTGCAAGTTCAGCAAAAAGCAATGTCATACAGTAGAAATCCGACACAGTGACTAACTGAACTGTGAAAGGTGACACCAATTGGAATAATGCTATTAAATGTAAAAGTGATATGTGGCCTATTTTTTCTCATGGATACATGGATTAATGAGTGGACATTTGTTAAAAATGAGAAAAGTTGAAATATAGTTACAAATGGAGATATGTAGTTAAATATCTAGTATGGTCACAAAGTACCTAAATGACAAATGATATCCGGCTGAATTGCTGCTTTCATGGGTTTCGTTATGGTGTTTGATGGGTTATATAGTGTGTACACCAGGGGCTATTGTATCACATAAGCTCTTAAAATAGGCAGATACAGACTATTGAACCATCCCAACACAAATAATATGCATGCTTTTGGAAATGTTCTGCTATATAGTAAATAAGTATACTCCCAGTCCTCTCCTGAGAGACAGCTACTGGGAAAAGGCGTGAGAAATAGGCAGAGACTGCCATGCCATGAGAGAGTATTGGGCACTCTGACAAGGATAATAAATGTTTGCAATGGAGACATGGGAAGGATTGAGTGGGTGATTGTAGTCTTATTCATATCCATACCAATGACGTTGCACATTTGTAGATCGTCCTTCGTGGCATAAGTTGAACGACATCAAGCCTATAAAATCACCCATAAGACATGGTAATGAAAATGCTGATTATGGGATCCCTATAGTCTTAACTAATTATATTTTCAATATAATCAGTCAATCAATCAATCAGGATTTTAAAGCAGGCTACTCACCTGTGAGGGTCTCAAGGTGCTGGGGGTGGGTGGAGGGGGTGGCACCGGTGAATCGAAGAGCCAGGTCTTGAGGGTCTTGCTGAAGATGTGCAGGGTAGTGGCACATCTGATGTGCGCTGTGGATGTGCAGGGGTTTATTACATTTATACAGAGGGAGGTATGCGGGGGCAAATCACAACAGAGCTGGCTGTGAACTCTGGTATCCAAGTGGAATCTATGGCCAGTCCAACTGCAATAGCAGTCGTTAGAGCAGCAGTTAGAGTGTCAAGGGGTGTATCATGATTATATGTTGAGAACATTGTCTAAGAATATGTAAACAAGATGCATTAATGACAATGTTGAGGTATATGCTAATCCAATATATACAATTACCAAGAGAGTGGTTGTGATATTGATACCAATGTGGCAATCTCTATGGATAGCAGGGATGCATTTAGACCCTGGGCTTGGTTGTCACCCTGCCACTAGAGGGGCTGCCATTTGTCCGTATACAAGAAATGTTAAATGTGTAATGATTGATATGATCTGCTTACTCTTCAAAAAGGGGTAAACCTGTGTGTTAGTGGCATGTGTGGGCAATGTGGCTATCTGTGAAAGGTGAGGCATGTGCTATTTGAGAAGAGTGTGATATGAGTGGAGAACTATGAGGTAGTACTACTGCCCCCTGCTAATATGGCCAACGTTCATGACCTCACTGATCACTACAACAACACCATGCTCTCTGCCCTGAATGCAACTGCCCCCCTTCAACTAAAAAGAAAGCCCAGCAAAGACTCCAAACCAAGGTTCAATGACACCCTAAATTCAGACAAACGTTGCCTTAGACTAGCACAACGCACCTGGAGAGCTGCTCCATCCACTGATCTACTCAAAAATCTTAGACTAAAAAGGAGCAGATACAATAAAGTCACCAGAACGGCTAAAGCAACCTTCTTCAAATCACAACTTGACGAAGCCAAAAAATCACCCGAAAAGACTCTTTGAACTGATTAAGTCACAATCTAATAACACTTCCAGCCAGTCACCCCACATCTCCTGCCCTCAGCCCAGCTGTATCGCCGTTGCTGACTTTCTCCTCGAAAAAGCAAAAAAGATCAAATCAGACCTCAAATCGGCTCTAATCAATCTCTCACCCTCACCGGAATTCTCATTATCTGCCCCCCCTCCTATGTTGTGCTTCCCCGCCCCAAAATACAATGCCTTGTGGAGCCACTTCACCCCTGTCAATGACGCTGTCATCCTCAGCATACTCTCGACCCCGAAACCCTCCAATCACTACAATGACCCTTTCCCACTCAACTTCTTGAAAGAAATTGCAGAAACCCTAGCCCTGCTCTGGTGCAAGATCATTAACGCGTTGCTTCTCCAAGGTGAGATCCCTGACTCCCTGAAGGAAGGACTAATTCTCCCTATTCTCAAAAAACCCACGGCTTACCCTGAAGACCTGAATAACTATCGTCCAATCACAAACATTCCTACCCTGGCAAAACTCCTCGAGAAATGTGTTCATGAACAACTGCGCAAACACATTGAACAATTCCAACTCCTCAAAGTCTTCTAATTGGGCTTCCGTGCTGGACACAGCACTGAGACGTCCATCACGCATATAGTGGATGATGCTCTCTCCTTGCTTGATCAAATTGAAGCCTGCCTATTAATACTACTCAATCTTTCTTCTGCTTTCGATTCAGTCAAACATGACAACCTTCTTAACCTCCTTGAAGGTAGGATGGGGCTCTCAGGCACTGTCCTAAAATGGTTTGCCTCCTTTCTCAACAACAGAACGCAAATAATTAAAACCAATCAATCCCTATCTGTCTCCAGTCCCTGCACTCTGGTTGTCCCTCAAGGGTCCTCTCTCTCCCACGCTCTTTAACCCTTTCATTGAACCGCTGACTGTAATCCTCAAAGACTCCAACATCCAATACCACATGTATGTGGATGATACCCAACTGTACATGAAAATATCTTCACCCGAAGATATCAAGGCACTCAACAGAACCCTGCACAAACCTTTAATTGGCTACCTGCCAATCATCTAAAACTAAATTCCCTTAAAACTGAATTCCTCCTCATTTCTCCGACTAGACAATCCTCCATGGTGGGGCAATTTTTAACAAACCTCACCGCTCTCAATTGCACACCACACATCATTGACTCCACTAAATCACTGGGTGTGGTACTGGACAAGAACCTAAATATGCAAGATCACATCAGAGCATCTACTAAAGGAGCGAACTTCCAATGAAGTATCCTTAGAAAACTTAAACCTTACCTACCACAAGAAGACTTCAAATCAGCGGTGCAAGCACTATTCATCTTAATACTTGAATACGGCAGTACTACTCTATGAGGTCTCCTGAAACTCAGTCTAGGTCCACTCCGGCATCTCTCAACGCTGCGACTAGACATATCACGTGCTCCAAGAAATCCATTCACATCTCTCCTGACCTTAAAGCGCTCAACTGGGTTCCTTTTGAGGCAAGGAACCAGTTACAAATTGTGTGCATGACCCATAGAGCACTACACTTCAATACCCCTAACTACCTGACAAATAAGCTTGAGCTATTGGGTAGCGCCAGGCCCTTTAGGAGCTCTAGCACTCTGCTCCTCAAGCCAAAAAAATTCAAAAAACTGAAAACCTATAAAAATTCTTTCTCTGGGACTTGCCCGAGATTGTGGAACTCCCTAACGGTGGAAATCATGACTAATTCCATCAACTCTTGCCTTCAAAAGGGAAGTGAAAGCTCTATGGATGAACAATAACCTGAACTAGAAGCTTTGCTCCCTTGTCGCCCTACCTGTTTTTGCCTGACTTTGTTACCACCTGACTTCTGCTACGGCCCACTGTCACCTGCCACCATTCCACTGTCATTCCCGATCTATCTTGCTGTAATTGCTAACTGGCCAATGTTACGGTCCAGTTCATTATGTCACTGCTGTAACTGATGTATACTGACCTAATTTGCTCCCACAACGCTCTATCTATGTCTACCGCAACCCTAAAGCGATCTGATACCCGCCTGGGTCATGTTTGCGCTGTACAAAATTTTAAATAAATAAATAGTAGGAGGATAGAGGTGTTAATTCATACCTGGCCTGATGTTCACATTCTCTGGAACAGACAGGTCAGGGTGTATGGCAGAGAGGATTAATTTTGTGAGACTAAGTTAGACTCCAGGGCTGCCTGCAAGAAGAGCTTTTAAAAGATACTTTTATGGTTAACACTTCTCATTCAGCCTCCTCCTCTTTCTATGCAATTTCTTTTTTCATATACCCCGCATAAAGTACGTCCACTCCAAGGCATTGACAGAGTCTGAGCTTGGCCCATATGGTCACCTTCTCCCCTCCACTGAGACGTTCATCGGGCTGACTATGAAATTTTATGAGGTGATCTACATCAAACTTAATTTCAAGGTCTAACTCCTTGATGAAGGTTCGTTTCCTCCAAAGTGTGGTGGAATGCTGCTCAGAGGCTGCAGCTGGTGTCTTGTGTCAGCAAGGGCACACAATACAAGTCAAGTTGTGTGGTGAATGTATGCTCTTATGAAGTTTTGTCAGTTCTGTGTGATTTAGCTCAGGGGAATGTTGTTTCACCAACCTTTTTCATTTAGACTTCTACAAAGCGGAGGGAGAGTTCTCTAACTGCTGAGAACTCTGCTTGCAAGCATAACCTGAAATACATTCCTAAAGTTACTAGCAACAAAAATTTCGCTCATAATTTCATTTACAAGTAACTCCTCTCCCACATGTTAGGAGGTGGAGATGCACACTTCCACAACTTGATAGATATTTCCATCCAGGACTTGGGGAACACCATCCGGTAGGCGATTGAATCCAGGTATAAGTGGAGCTATAAGTGTGCAGAGATCCCCAAGGATAGATTCTCCTACTTACCTATGATCCTTTGAATGATGCTTAATAGAAAATACCAGACTATAGCATCAAAGAAAAACATCATGGCTATAGTCTATACACAGAGACAATCAGCCTGATTCATCAAAGACCCGTTTTGCACGTCTTTAATAGCGATTCATAAGGAATCGCTATTACAGACTCGCAAAACGGGATTCATGTAGGAATCGCAAAATAAAATGCGATTCCTACAAATTCCTTATTTGCGATTAGCAAATTGCTAATCGCAAATAAGGAATACTCCCCATTCATTCCTATGGGCCAAAAGGCCCATAGGAATGTATGGGGAGTATTCCTTATTTGCGATTAGCAATTAGCTAATCACAAATAAGATAGCGATTTAAAGGGTGCCAGGGCTGTCCAAAGGACACCCTGTAGCACGCCTTAAATGCAAATTTAAACAGGTGTTGCGCACACACATGTCCAAAGGACATGTGTGTGTGCAACATGCAACTTAGAAAAATGCTTTTAAAAGCATTTTTCTAAGTTTTCGCTATTTACCACGAGGTTTGACCTCGCGGTAAATAGCGGGCCGAAATTGCGAATTCGCAATTGTAAAATGGATGATGAATTGCATTTAAGGAATCTCAAATAGAGATTCCTTAAATGTAATTACTCACAAAATAGCGAAATCGCTATTACCGATTTTTGCATTTGGGATGATGAATTCCAAATGCAAAAATTGCGCTCGCAAAGGGCCAGATTCTGAGAATCTGGCCCTTTGCGAGCGCAATTACCTTTCATGAATCCGCCTGAATGTGCAGTACTAGTACAACTGGCTCTGCGGAACTCTTCTTCTATCAATTAGTGTTTGTACTGGTAACACAGAATGTACTTAGGGCCTTATTTATGAAGGCCTTGCGCCGCCGGTGCGTCACTTTTAACATGGGAAAAAGTGACGCACTTGTAGCGCAAGGCCTTCATAAATAAGGCCCTTAGTCTGGTAGGTTGTATAGCAAGCTAAAAAAAGAGAGTGTATTCATCATCCATTATTGAGTTGCGGTATTTTGTTAAACAGCTTTTGAGAAAGTCCCTTAAAGGGTAATGCACAGCAGAAGAGTTCCCTAATATGTTCAGTTCCATCAATGGGTAGAACCTTAGTTCTATAAAAGCTTAACATAGTATGCATAGGACTTGAATTAAAAGGTGCAACCATTCTCCTGAATCCATCATATACATAAGAAAAGTGCAATTTCATCAAATCATTGAGAGGCAATTAGAGCAATTTCCGGGTTTTATTTTTAATGCAGTGTTTGTAGCATTCGAACATAAAACATCCTCTACTTAGCTGACAATGTGAAATAACAAACAACATGTTTTTCATGGCTATGCAGGGATAAAAACAGCCATCATCTCGCACCGGAGCCTTGTTTCATGCTATTACTTGTGCTCACTCATTTTTCAAATTCGATGTTAAGTATAGAATAGGTTCTCTGTGGAATTCTACAGCAGTTTACAACACATGCTCCTATTAATTCTTTCCAAATATAAAAACTGAAAATAATTTGTTAAAATAAAACCACAAACTAGATGTATGTAAAAGTCACACAATGTAGTGCAACAAGTAAAGCTGCTAAGCTAGTTGTGTGAATGGGTGAGAGAAGAACAGCACCATATCTAATAAGATGTTGCACTGTTCTGCTTTCTCCCTGAGGTAGTGTACTTTGGCTGTCATGTGCCGAAGCAGACAACCTTACTCCATAGGGCATGTATGCCTGTTATGTAAAGCATAGTTTTTGTACTGGAAGGGGTCCCTTGCAGTCCAAAACCTGCTTTAAGGCATTTCCCATATTTAACGTGTGCTGTTTGGGAGCACTACAGGAATATGTTGGTGCATGGTACAGTAAGGCCATGTGGTACCATGTAAGTAGAGCTTCTGTGCTCACTCCCATCTCTGAGGGATTGATTGGGTCCTATCTGTGAATGCTTGTTTGATCATGGGCAGAGACCATCAGATTGTAGTGCATAGAGAACTGGCTCTGGTGTGAATGGTGTTAGATAAAGGGGCTAACATAGATGTCAAGGTGCTTCTAATCTCTGTTGCTTTAAGTCTTGGTGCACAGGCAAACTTTGGAGTGATGCAGTGAAGATCAGACCTGATTCAAGATGGTGATCTGTTTATTTCTTGATCATCACTCCCAGGAGGTTAGGGTCTTCAGAGAGAACACACCATAGCTCATTCATCTTTCCATTTCTTGGTATTTCATTAGTTCATAATACTTTTTTTATTCTTTAGCTTACTCTTTCCTTTGGCATTCTTTGTATCTCCTGGCTTAAATGACAGCTCCTCATTGTGCCCCAGAGAATTTAGGACATCACCAGTTATCAACACCTACCTTTGTTTTATATTTTTGTGTACTCACATAGTAGCTTATGTTTTCGTTTCTTCATATGGCTCCTGCTGCTGTTCTGCAAAACACACTTTCCTATTGTACTTAGCCCTTCCTACCTCACGACTTGGTAGTAGGCTAAGAAGGTGCAAGACCAGCTTGGTCCTTAGGACTGTTTCTCTCTTCTGCTGCCTCAAAACACGTACTGCATACGCTAAAGATGACTTAATGTCCTTCACAGTGGGTGGTCTACCAGCTTAGTATGTGATCTTTTTTTTTTTGTGTCCTCATTTGCCTTTTCTTCAATAAGGAGCATACCAACCACCTTGCACGGCTTGTAGACGTGATTTGATATATTGGTAGTAGAGATGTCCCATAAGAAGAGTTACAGATGTTTTTTTTTACTCAATCTAGGTATCTTTCAACCTGTAGGACCTTTAACACGACTTGACTGACCCTGGTCCAGGAGTATTAGTGGCATAATCATTGGACCCGGGAAAAAAAAAACCCCGGTTTATCTCCAGTTAATTAAAAGGTTCCAAAAAGCCATATGCCTCTTACTAGTTGTTCTTTTAAGGTCCATTTTAGATGTTTCATATAAGGAGGAAAGCCACCGAGAGTGTAATGGAGGTGTTTTCTCTACCCAATTTATACAAATTTGTCTTCTCGCCAGCAAAATTGCGTAGAAGAGAAAGGACCTTGCCAATCCTTTAATGTTATCTTCCAATCCAAAAATAACGAGAGAAAGGGTTGTTTCTAAAGATGTATTTAAGATAGAAGTTAGAGTTTCCTTCACATTGATCCAAAATTTCTGGATGTCTGGACATTCAAAAAACATATGTATGTCACAGGCCCCTGGCCAATTGCATTTATTGCATTTTTTATTTGGTGAGAATTTAGATAGTTTTAGTGGGGTTATATATGCACGATGTATAGAGAATAGATGGTTTCGTCTTAGCCATGAAGGCTTTACTGTTTTGTATAGTAGAGAAAAATAATTTTGCCATCTTTCCTCACATGAGGTACCAATTGCCGTTCTCCATAGATCGTCTGGGAGTTGAAATTCCCCGTCAATTTCCTCTAACAACTGCCAATACCAGGTAGTTACCTCCTTTCCCCCCATAGCTCTGTTAAGCTTGTTTTCCCTAGGTTCGCAACAGTACGAATCTGAGATCTCACCCAACTATTTAGTTGAATATATTTAAATCTTGACAGCCCTACACCAACCAATTCGGATAACTCGTCCCAGGTTATAAGGCTGCCTTCTTTGAGTAGTTGACCCCATCTTATAATACCTGATTGTTCAATTATGGTGGAAAGACTATCCCTCAGACAAAGTGGCAATCTTGGTGAATCCCAAATGGGGGCGTAGTTGGAATAATATGAGAGACCCAGTTTCTTTCTGATGTTGTACCATATTTCTGCCCAATATTGTACGATTTTTAATTTAATCTTTTTGAAGTATTTCTGACATCCAAATTTAAACATAAAACTATCCGATGTTAGATTAGCCCCGATTAGCATAGCCTTATACATGGAGTCAGTTGCAAGATTAGATGGCATCTTTAAAAGCATTCTTGAGTGTGATAGTTGGAATGCCCATGAATAATACAGTAGATCTGGCAGTGCAATGCCTCCTTTCTCTCTCCTTCTAGTTAGCTTTTTCCACGCAATTCTTGTGGTTTTATAGTTCCATATGAAGGAATTTATTTCTCTTTGTGAATTGTCCATCATTTTTGAGTTAAAGGCAGTAGGAATAGAATTAAAAATAAAAGTGAATTTTGGGAGGATACACATTTTAACCAGGTTCACCCTACCTATGGTAGAGAGTGGAAGATGTGACCAAGATTTTAAAAGTTTTTTGGTCTCAGTGTGTATCTTTTCCAAATTAATATGCCCAATTCTCGCCACGTCTTGAGTTATTATAATTCCCAAATAGCGCATCGATGTGGATATTTTTGCCCCCAGCTGTATATTGGGTATGTTCCAAACCATTATCTCACTTTTGCTGGATTTGATGTCGTATCCCGATATTCTTCCAAATTCTTCTGCCCGGTGGATAACTACTGGGTATGCTCTAGCTGGGTCTGATGTAAAAATCATGATATCGTCAGCGTTCATTGCTACCCACCTTTCCCACTCTCCAAAGCTAAAAGATGGAATATTAGCCTCGTCCCTTAAAAGCTGAGCGAACGGTTCAATATAAAGAATAAATAGGAGAGGGGAAAGCGGGCAGCCCTATCTTGTGCCTCTAGTTATATCAAATGGTTTGGTTAGAGATCCATTAACCAGTAACCTGGCAGAAGCAGTACTATATAGCTGTTTAATTATCCTACGAAAATTCTCCCCAAAGTTGAATTTTTTCAAAACAGCATTAAGATATAGCCAGTTAACCCTGTCAAATGCTTTAGTTGCGTCTAGGGTTAATGTGGCCAATGGTAGAGAGAAAGCCGTAGCAATATCTATAGCTCCCACAGCTTCATGTGTAAGCTCCCCTAGTTGTCTGCCCTTGATAAAACCTTTTTGGTCAGGATGAACGATTTTTCCAATGACACTAGCCAGTCTTGTAGATATTATAGTTGTGAAGAGTTTATAGTCATTATTGAGTAATGATATTGGTCTGTATGACCCACAGTCCAGTGTTGATTTCCCTGGTTTCGGGATGAGCACGATTGTTGCTTCTCCCCAGGTTTTTGGGGGCTGCTTCCCTTGTATCAATATGCCGTTGAAAGGTGACGTGAGCACTGGGGCTACTATATCTTCAAGAGTTCTATAAATTTCTCCAGGCAGTCCATCTGGACCAGCCGCCTTTCCTTTTTTAGAGTGGCGAATTGCTTTCTTGACCTCGTCTTCAGTGATCTCAGCCTCCAAAAGGTTGCTCTGGCTTGTTGATAGAGCCGGGAGGTTTATGGCTTCTAGCCAACTATCCCTTGCTTGCTGATCGTTAGGGAGATTCTCTTTATAAATCTCCTCAAAGAAATCGAAGAAGGCTCTTCCTATCTCTGAGCTAGTGGATCTTGTTTCTGCTTCTCCAGGTATCTTAATTTCTCTGATGTAATTGAGGTTTTTTCAGCTCTTATTTTCCACGCTAGTACCTTCCCTGCAGCTTCTCCAAATTCAAATTGAGAGGATTTACTTGCTTCCCATCTTTTATTTATTCTTTCCTGTAAAGTGATTTCTAATTGAGATTTCAATTCAGCCATTTTTTCATGATCATCAGATGTTGTTAGAGACGGGTCGATCTTAGGTTCCAAAAGTTTCATTTCCTCTTCTAGGTTTTTTATTTTCTGAATATATATTTTCCGCCTATAGGAGGCTCTGTTAGTGATCTGCCCCCTTAGAAAGGCTTTAAAGGTTTCCCAGACAGCTGTTGGACCTGCGGAGTCTTTATTTATATCAAAGAAGACTAAAGATTCAATTGAGAGAAAATTGACTTCTTCATCCTCTAACAGCAGTGTCCGATCAAAAGACCAAGACGGGTGGTTAGCCAGATTACTAGATTTTAAAGCGAATTTTATTGCAGAATGATCTGAGAGGTGTGATGGTATATAGTCGATCGGCTCTACCATATCGTTTAGACAATAACTAAAAAAGACATAGTCAATTCTAGATTTATGTTTGAATCGGCTGTTTCTCAAAGACACACCGGGTTTGTTGCCGGCGCGTTCTCTCCATAAATCGGCCAGACCCAGGTGTGTCATAATGTTTTTAAGAGTATTTCTAGATCTGACAGAACTAGAGATTCTAGATTTAGTAGATTTGTCTAGTTTAGGGTCTAAAACAATGTTAAAGTCTCCCATCCAAATTATTGGTTCCTGTACTGATATTAATTGCTCTCTTACAGCGTCCAAGTGTGATGGATCATCTGAGTTAGGGCCATAATATCCTATCAATGTCCTCATTTGTCCATCAAGAGAGACTCTAACTATTAGCCACCTCCCTGTATTATCTTCTTTATATTCTTGTATTTGCGCTTTTGCTGATTTTTTTAATATAAATATTACTCCTCTTATATTTGCATTGTGGTCTGTGGAACAAAATGTATCTATCCACCTTTGTTTTTTCATTACATTAAATGCCTCTGACTTAAGAAGGTGTGTTTCCTGCAACACAATGACCTGCGCCTGAGAGTCCCTTAGATATTTGAAAATTCGCTCTCTTCTCCCTCTCACATGCAGGCCATTTACGTTCCAGGACATATAATTAACTGTTGTCATGTTTTATTTTTGTTTCTTTATGGCATCTTTCTTCCATCCCTTTCTTTAAAGCTTTTATGTTTATTATTTTTATTTTAAACGTATCACGTATGTGATTAAGAGTATAAATTATGGTTGGAATTTCAACATGGTTTTCCAAATGAGGACTTTTCATTTTTTTCCCCCTCACCCCTCCCCCCCACCCCCTTGGAAACCCTCCCTTATTTCTTCTGGCTTGGTGTTTAGCCAGATATACGTCATCCCGCAGTCTCCTTTAACTCTTCATTGCTACCTCTGTTAAATAAACAAAAAAGGACAAGAGAAATGGGAGGCTTGATTTTATTAATAAAGATAAGATGTAGTTTTAAACCATAAGGTTCAAATCAAAGTTTGATCTATAGATTACTTCAATATCATATATCTGTGTATGTGTACATTTCTTTAATTTTCTTTTTATATAAATTTTCCTTTCATTCTTATTGTTTTTTTTTTGTTGTTTTTTTTTTTGTTTTGTTTTGTTTTCCCCCTCCCTTCTCCTCCCCTTTTTTTTTATATTCTCCTTTCCCCTTTTTATTTATTGGTTTTGGTTATTTAACCTGATTTCCCTTTTTTATTTATTTATTTATTATTATTTTTTTTATATTATTCGTTTCGGAGATTTGCTATATTGACTTATTTATTTATGAGCCAGAGCCTGAATTTGAGCGTGGTCTTTTATAGAATTTAACAATTCATCAGCATCACGTATAGACTTAACATTGTGCATCTTATTGTTATACATGACTTTTAAGAATGCAGGGAATCTCATTTGTACTGTTGCTCCGAATGATCTAAAGGAGTCCATGCGTCTTCCGAGCTCCCACTGCCTATCCAGTGTGGTTTTGGATAGGTCCGATCGTATTTCAAACGAGAAATCAGGGCCTTTCATAGTGCCTGCTTTCAAAGCAAGATTCAAAAAATTTTCTTTGATCGTGTAGGTCAAGAAGTTAATTAAGATTTTCCTCGGTTTGGTTCTTGCTGGGTTTAGACGGAACGGATCTCTGTGAATTCGCTGGATATCTCTATCAAGCACCTCAGCTGGTTCTTCCAATGTGAGAGAGCTTTTTAATAACTGTACTATGAAAGATTTCAGATCCCTACCTTCAATCCCTTCTGGAACTTTTAGGAGACGAATGTTGTTACGTCTGGAATAATTTTCCAAGACTTCGATCCTTTCTCTCATATTTTCACCTTCACCTTGGAGGGTACGTACTTTAGAGCTTACTGACTCCAGGTTTGCGGTCAAAACGCCTACCGAGTTTTCCAGCATTTCCGTTCTTCCGCCCAGACTGTCAACCTTTTGGCTCAACTCCTCACATGGTACCCTTATCTCAGCTTGGTTAGTTTTGGAGACCACAAAGTCCTGCCTTATCTCTTCCCTCATTGCTGCGATGGAGGATACTATTGCCTCAAGTGCGTTACCGAAAGCCGGGTCAGAATTATGGGGAGTTGCAGTTTTCTCCTTCCCTGCTTCTACTCCCAGGGCCTCTTTTCCTGCGGTTTTCTTTAACTGGTCAGGAAGAGGATTATCACTAGGACTTATTGTGTGTTTTGTTATTAACGGCACATCAATCTCTTTGGGCCTGATAGATGTTTCAACTGTTTCCAATGCCACCTCTTCTAATGAAGCAACAAAAGATGCACTTAATCCTAGGGTAGATTCAGTTTGTTGATCTTCCTGCAATAAGCTAGTGCTTTCCAAAACCGCAGCCATGTCCTGGGTAATCCGCAGCACTTGTGGTAGGGCCTTAAAATATGTTTTCAAGGAGGGGGTTATGTCCCCAGGGGCTTTTGCTTTTTTATTCTTATTCTTATTTTGAGATTTGCTTTGGGTGGTAGGTATTTCTTTTGTTGTGTCTATATTCTTTTTTTTTCTCCTCACCTTTTTTTAAAGCTCACCCCAAGTGCCTTCTGGGTTTGGTAGTTTATCCCCCTCCAAACTTACCGCTTTTCCTTTATTTTTAGTTTTGCTTCTAGTGACTCTTAATTGCGGGTATGGTGGTGGTGGGGAGTTATGCAGCAGACTGTTCGCCTCTACCTCTGCACCCTTTTTAAATAAATCAAAGACCTTACTTGTATCGTGGTCCTCCAGGCTTTGTGTACTAAGCTCCTGGCTCTCCTTCTCCACTTCAGCGCTCTCTGTTACAGCCTTCGCAGCCTTTGCAGCATCTCGCTCTTCCCTAGGAGACGACAGCACGCTCAAGGAGGTTTCCCCTCTCCGCCCACTGGTAACTGCGGCAGCCGCCGTGTGCGTGCACCGAGCAGCGGCCGCCCGGCCGCGCTTGATCTCCACGGCTGCCCGCCCCCAAAGTGGGAGAGTGTAGAGCAATCTTACGTATGGCGGGCACATTCATGGGGATGCAGCGCTCTCAGCGCAATCAGCGTTTCCTCAAAAAACGCCGCTCGGCGGATCAACGCGGGGAGAGCAGTTCCCAGACAGCAAGCAGCAACGGGAGCCACAGGAGTGCAGCGTCCTCGATATCGCGGCGTCACTCGGTGATTTCAGGTCAGAAAGAGCAGTTCCAAAGTAACGGGGAGAAAGGTCCACAACCGCGCACAGTTTCCATCAGTTTCCATCAATTACAGCCAGTTACAGCTATCGCGTAGTAGCAGCGAAGGTCTCAGGAGACTGCTGACGTGCGAGCCGCGTTAGCCTACGGCTGCCATGTTTCCCTTGCCTTGGGTCCCTTGCAGTACAAAACCTGCTTTAAGGCATTTCCCACTTTTAACGTGTGCTGTTTGGGAGCACTACAGGAATATGTTGGTGCATGGTACAGTAAGGCCATGTGGTACCATCTAAGTAGAGCTTCTGTGCTCACTCCCATCTCTGAGGGATTGATTGGGTCCTATCTGTGAATGCTTGTTTGATCATGGGCAGAGACCATCAGATTGTAGTGCATAGAGAACTGGCTCTGGTGTGAATGGTGTTAGATAAAGGGTCTAACATAGATGTCAAGGTGCTTCTAATCTCTGTTGCTTTAAGTCTTGGTGCACAGGCAAACTTTGGAGTGATGCAGTGAAGATCAGACCTGATTCAAGATGGTGATCTGTTTATTTCATGATCATCACTCCCAGGAGTTCAGGGTCTTCAGAGAGAACACACCATAGCTCATTCATCTTTCCATTTCTTGGTATTTCATTAGTTCATAATACTTTTTTTATTCTTTAGCTTACTCTTTCCTTTGGCATTCTTTGTATCTCCTGGCTTAAATGACAGCTCTTCATTGTGCCCCAGAGAATTTAGGACATCACCAGTTATCAACACCTACCTTTGTTTTATATTTTTGTGTACTCACATAGTAGCTTATGTTTTCGTTTCTTCATATGGCTCCTGCTGCTGTTCTGCAAAACACACTTTCCTATTGTACTTAGCCCTTCCTACCTCACGACTTGGTAGTAGGCTAAGAAAGTGCAAGACCAGCTTGGTCATTAGGACTGTTTCTCTCTTCTGCTGCCTCAAAACACGTACTGCATACGCTAAAGATTACTTAATGTCCTTCACAGTGGGTGGTCTACCAGCTTGGTATGTGATCTTACAGTGGGAAATTAATAGATGGCCAATCTTTATATCAATAGGTTGCCAATCTTTATAATATTGTGACTCAAAAGCCCTGAAAGCCTGTCCCTAAGAGTTTGAATACAATTTCTGTTAACTTCCTCTTCTGAGACCATTTAAGAAACTGATTCACCATTTCTCTTTCTTTATTGATGTGCTAATTAAAATAATTTACAGGGTTTATATATAGAATTAATACCATATGTGTCTTCATAAGACTGATTCCAAGCCACAGAAAATAAACTTACATGAGACAAAATTCCAAGGTAAACCTTTTGGTGTATTTTGAAAACTAGGATCATTACAGAAGACACAAAGTAATTAGTTATTAGCTCAAACAAAAGTGCTGAAGTCACAATCTATAAGAGGACAAACATAAGGTCAGCTTCTAAATAAAGTCAATAGCCAGAACAAGACCGACTAGCATAGACACACCGGATAGGTAGAAACACAAAGAAAGTCTGGCACTTATCCCAAAAACATAATATTTTACATGGTTTTAACCAAAACCTTACACATTTAGTAGCGAGAGATGCCAAAATAGGGTTGTGCAAGCAATATCAAATTCTACTAAGCTATCAATATTCTAATACATATGAGTTAGACCTCCTAGTCTTAGTTTGGTATTGCCCCCAAACATTTGCCTTCTTACAACCATTTTTGTGTTGAAATTCATTTGTGTTGGACTTAGGACAAAAGTGTTTGTGCTCACTCCCTTAACATGGTATAATTGGCTTACTTATAAGTACCTTGTAGTGTGGTATACCATATACACTGGGCCTGTAAATAAATGCTACTATTGGGCCTCTAGCACTCATTGTGCCACCCACTAAGTAACTCCTTAAAAAAGGCCCGGGCATGCCATTGCAGCCTGAAGGGTACTTCCATTACCAATTCGACTTGAGAATATATCCCCCTTGCCAAGCCTTAACCTCCCCCTTAGATGAATATATTTCACCCCTAAGGTAGGATCTAGGTAGCTCATAGGGCAGGGTGCTTTGTAATTAAAAGGTTGGACAAGTATTTTTACGTTTTTCATGTCCTGGTAGTGAAAAGCGTCTAAATTAATGTTTCACTTCTATGAGGCCTATCTGTCCCATAGGATAACATTAGGTTGCCTTATTACATTGATAAAGTGAGTGCTAAAATTTGATTTTAGACAGATAAGCATTTCGTGTTTAGTATCTATGAAATTGTGATGAAAAATCCTCTTTAATGGTAAAGGTGTAAATTTACATTACAATTTTAAAAATGCCTCTTTTTAAACTTGTCATTTTTCTGCCCTTAGCCATTTGGTGCTTGCAGCCTCTCCTGGGTAACATGACTTGGTGTAACTGACAGTTAGACTTCCTCCTAAACAGTAACGCAATAGGGATTAGGTGTGCCTGAATGGGACATCTGCTGGCAGGATGGGAGGGTGGAGCTGGACACAGCCCCACTTGCAACTGAACAGGATGTGCTTTACCTTCACACAAAGGGCTTATCACCTCCACTTTTCCATTGCAGCCAGTTTAGAACCAGAACAGGCGAGTCAAGAAGTTCCACGTACTTCAAAGAAGAAACCTCTAGAACATCTTCCCAACTTCAAAGGAGGCACTGAGTATAAAAAGTGGGCCCTCAGACCGGCTCTTCAGTTCACTTTTTGGAACTGTGAAAGGACCCTCAGAGGACTGACTGCTGCTGTTACCGGCTGTGCTCTTTGCAAGATTGCTTTGCTGTACCTGGAAAGACTGCTTTTCTGCCTGGAGCCTTTCATGAACCCTCAGATGCCAGCCTTGCTGTTTGAGCCTTGCATCTTCACCTGATTTTAGGACTACCAGAGTAACTTCAAGGGCTAGTTTTCTGGCTTCCTGTTCTGAGCCACAAGGACAGAAAAGGCTCCCACCAGCTTGAACCTGCACCTGGATTCAGCTTGAGTGAGTCTTAAACCTTAAATGGTGTGTCACCAATCCTGTACCCTTGCTTGTGGTGCAAAAGGGACCCAGATAGCCATAATCCAAAATTGAGGTCATACATTTTTTTTTGCTCCAAACTGCTCTGAGAACCGAGAGGAGACTGGGACCAATCTGTTTGACGATCTTCCCTAGCTGCATTGCTAGTCAGTCTAACTTTGAGGCTACTTCCCCTACATTCTCTTCCACAGCAGCAAATTCTGTTTGCCAATGGTGTATCCGAGCCCCTGCAACTGTCTTCAGCTACAGCCTCCTGCCTCGTCCTGCTGGAGGTTTTTGACTGCCAAAAAAGAGACTGAGGGCCAGATGTATCAACATTGCATTTTACGAGTCCATAATAGCAAATTTTACAGATTCGCAAATATGGACTCACAAAATCCAAAGTATGTAGGGTTCGCCAAATAATTTGTGATTCCTACCCATTCCTTATTTGCGAGTTGTACATTGCAAGTCGCAAATAAGGAATGGCTTCCCATTCATTCCTATGGGCCTAGAGGTCCATAGGAATGAATTGGAATTGCATGCACAATTTGTGAGTACCCTGTAGGTACTCGCAAATTGCAAATGAAATTTGAAGGGTGCCAAATGGGCACCCTGTTGCACCCCTGAAAAATGCATTTGTGCACATGTGGTGCACATACCTAAGGGCATGTATGTATGCCACATGGCACCTAGAAAAATGCAAAAAGGTTAATTTTTCTTTGAATTCGCATATTACCACCAACTTGAAGTTGGTGGTAATTTGCGATTCCTTAAAGCCAGGTCGTAAATTTGTTTTGCTTCCTGCATTTCATTTAAGGAATCTCAAATTGTGATTCTTTAAATACATTCGCAAAATAGGGAATCGTAATTTTTGCGATTCTCTATTTTGCGAATGCCTTTGTGATGAAACATCCCAAAAGGTATTTTCCTGTTCACAACGGGACGATTCTGTGAATCGGCCCATTTGCGAATGGGAAAAACGCTTGATACATCTGGCCCTAAGTCTGAACATAGAAATTTTCACTGCAGCTTTGACCCAAGGCTCCCCAACTATGACGCTCCCTCCTAGGAAACTACCTGCAACCGTGCCCCACTGGACCTTTTCTTTCCAGAACATTTTTCAGCAAAATTCTTTTAAGTCTGAAGACTAATCACTGACTGGGCCCAATCCACTTCTTGTATCCGAGCCATGTCCCATCATGGTCAGCCATATTTTTCGACTTTAGCTCCGTCTCACTGGACTAGATGTCCGCATTGGTGCTTTGTTCATTTAAGCTGCAGTTTTTACTAAAAACTTTACAAATTGAAAGCTCAGGTTCTTCTAGACAACATTTTGTTGCTTTAGTGTCAAATAATGTATTAACATTTACTCTAATTGGTTTGGGTTCTTTCTTGAATTGTGTTTTCACGGTATCACCATTTGTGGGCTGCATAAATACTCTACTAATGACCTCTACATTAAGCTTGACTACTTTTTGTCCCAAGCTACCCAGGGTTAAGCACAGATTAATTTAGTGATTTTTTTAGGTTTACCCTGCAAGGGATTATGGCTGTTGCTTAACCAGGGTTTACATCTCAGTCATCCAACAACCCAATTTCTTACAATAAGATAAATGAATACTCCACATAAATGAATGAGGTATGCAAAGGAAGTAAAGGAAAGGACATAATGCTTGTTTAGCACAACAGTACAATAACATGTTTAGTGAATGAGTAGATCAAAGTCAGGGCTTAGGCAAAAGAGCTTGAAAGCAGGTGCCGCTGGTGAAGTTTGAGGGTGGTGAGGCTGGGAATGTCTGAAAGGGCAAGGGGCACGTTAAGGAGCTATGATATTTTTTGTTAGGCCGGTTGCTATTACCAAGGTGAACACAATCCATACGCACAGTTTGCCACAAACAGACTACACACGACCGATATAAAATACGGTCAAGGCGTTAAAATAAGACATTAATATTATGCACATATTACACTGTACTCATGCATAGCTCACACACAAATATACCATACATCCATGGCATGTGCCTGCGGACTAAACTACGTGTATACGTATATTGTTCTGAATATGAATAGCATTGTCATAATATATACTCAGGGGAAATTCTCTACAAGATGGTACTGAACATAATCTGCTGAACAAGCACGCATGTAAACAGTACGCTTACACAATAGTTTATAGTGAAAACACCCCTGTTGCTTAGACTCGGCAACAATGCAGCAAGCAGGGCTAAAAAAAAAATGCCCTTTCTATTTGAACGCACACACACAACTTGTATCCACAAACTGGTGTGCAGATCTGCCCATGCAGAATACCCACAAGGCATCCAAGGAGACTGATTATGTGCCTTGCTGCAAAGCGGCTGAAGGTGCCCACAAGGTGAACCTTGAGCGCTAGAAATGTACAGGAACAGGGTGCGGGAGCCTGTCTACAAGAGAGACAGGCTCCCGCACCCTGTTCAAAAGTCAACAGTGAATACTAAGTATGGGGAACAAAGAAATATATATTGAAAAACACTTTCTAAGACTACAAATTAGCTAAAATTCCTGTCTATGTGGGCACAGCTGAGATTTCCCCAGAAAACCACCAATGACAATTTCAACAGCATTGGGTCTTCCGAATTTCCAGCAAAGAGGCCATGTTTTGAATGGGCAAGTAGCCTTGAACACAGCCTTTTGGTGGGGGTGTGTGAAAAGCTGGCATCGGTGGCTAAAGTGAAATGTTGGCACTATACTGATGATCAGAACTTCAGGCCCCTAAGTCTCCTAATTCCACATTTTTCAGCAGGCCAGAGGCCCTCTGTGTAGCCACGCAAGGATCATGGTGTGTTAATTGACAGGGCACAACACACAGTAAAATAACATCACAGCAGTCTCTATGTGGCAAATGTTCCGAGAACTTATGTGCTATCACCAGCTTCCCTTAACTCCTCGCTAATTTCTTAGAGAGTGGAATTTGAATTCACCCATCAACTGCTTATGTGCGGGCAGCTTCAAGCAAGTCTACCTTGTAGAACATTCCAAGACTAGTGCATTCTCCTCGCTTTGGTGCCAATGACCTCTCCAGGACACTCTCGGTGATGGCCAAGTTTTCCCTCCAAACACTGCCTGTAATTATTCTCATTTAAGTGATGTTTAAAGCCTTTTATGCAATAGTTGTTTGAGAACTCTTCCTTGAGTCAGACTACTAGCTGCTTTCTACGAGTCACGCTGCATTGGCCGTAACCGGTCCCAGGATGCTTGTTTCCAGAGGACCTGGCCTGGCAGTTCGGACTGGACTGTTCGCATGAGGCACAGGGCCAAGACTGATTTGCATAAGGCTGGGTCTGAACTGGGGTGGCGAAGTGAGCTAAAGAACGATGATGGATTCAACCAAGATCTGTGACTGGGGTGAGTGTTTGAAAGGTTTCAGCGCTCCGTCCATCATCTCTTTCTGTGCGCTTTGCCACCCTAAGTTGGCAGGGTATGTCCACACGTGCGTCCCTTGCTCACTTTGACACTGACTGGATTCAATCTAGCTTGGCTGATGAGTGGTGTTATCTCGAAACCGGTCCCAGGATGCTTGTTTCAGTTGCAGGGAGGACCTGGCCTGGCAGTTTGGACTGGACTGTTCCCATAAGGCACAGGGTCAAGACTGATTTGCATATGGCTGGGACCAAACTGGGGTGGTGAAGTGAGCTAAAGAACAATGATGGATTCAACCCAGATCTGCGTCTGGGGGTGAGTGTCTGAAAAGTTTCATCACTCCATCCATCATCTTGCGTTTGACTCCTGTGTACAAACACACAGACCTGTTGTGTGCTACATCTTCGCCACAAGTCTGCTGGCAGAAGACTGTGCAGTGTGTCTTCAAAAGCCTGAAGACAAACTATGCAGACTCGAATATTCTGCTTTCGGTCTGCCTTCAGGGTCTACCTCCACCCTTTTCCAACTCATCCCATGTTCGAGTTGAGAAAAGTGTGGTGACCATCCTCTCCACTCGCTGCTTGACATGAAGCCCCTTGCGGTAAAGAGCTTCAGCCTGAAGCGCCCGGGGTTTACTTTAAACCAATGTCATTAGGGGGTGAGACTGCTGGTCCTCGAGGCTATATTTTGCATGCTGATGACCTCAAAGGCTTCAGGACTGTGAGGTTGTGAGCCCAGCGAATACTCTTGACTTTGGGCCCACCCAGGGACAGAAAGTTTAAGAAAATCACCACTGACATAAAATCTATAAGCACAGCCAGTGGCAGTGTGCAAATTTTCCCTAGCATGATAGTAGAAGAGTGTTACCAGTTTAAAAAAAAAAACTATTTTAATATTGCTTTTATTTTGACTCTGCAAGTAAAGAGGGCGGAGACCCTACGCCCTCAAGCACAAACCGCCCCTGCCAAAGTAACAAAGACAGGGACATCTTGACTTCCTGGAGAGGAACACAAATTAATTTAATATAGTAATACAGAGACCATGGACTAGGCTTGATTTTCTTAAATGGAAAAGCAAACATGCACATGGAAAAGCTCGTCAATACAAAATACAAATGCAGATTTCTGTCTGCAAACATGAATAGATATCAGTGTGTTATGTTGGAATCTTACCTCTGTTAAGATCCTGTGCACGCTCTGTGTAATTCTGTGTTCTTTGCTAGAATGTCAGGCGTACGACGCTCGACAGTCGGCAGTTGTTCTGCGCTGTCGAGGTGATCAGATGCCAGGTAGCTTTGCTCCATTAAACTTAACCTGGAAAAGGCCAACATCGTCTGCATCATTTATTGCCTGACCCAGAAGCAACACAACATTTTTGGCGACGGATACTTGGTGTCTGCTGTGTTGTACAGATTCTACTGACTCGGCGCACCGCTTCGAAAGCAACCTGGTGATCGGACGTCACCTCCTTTAGCGCTACGCCCTCCCGTTTCCTGCATTCTGACTCCTCACATTCAGACTGGTTTGGCCTTCGTTTAAGGTACTTTTTCCTAAATTATTTCCTCCGCGCGCTTGTTGAACTTTCTGTGTTCCAAGCTTGACAGTTGCTGCTCTGTCACTGCAACGCATCTGACGTCAGTGGAGCGCTCACGTCAACTACGTGACTTACGTTCCTGACACTCTGCTTTCTCTCTAGTCATTTCACGTCATTGAAGCGCACTCGTCATTTGGGGCATTGTTACGTGCTGGAACGCTCTGCCTCCCGGTAGGCATTGTGTGCATCATTCTTTATTCTGCATTCCTGCATTTTGCCCACGCCGCGCTTTGTGTTCATCGCAGCCTCAGCCTCACAGACTACTTCTGGCCTTACATTTGATTATTCTTCTGCGGTGATCTGCTCACCTGGTTCTAGCAGATCCTTTCACGGTGATGTGCACACCTCTTTTTCTATACAGGTTTTAACTGTGATTTGCACATCTGTTTTTGCCATTCATTGTGTCTTTTTGTTTCTTTACTTTGGGCAATTTCGTTTTTACCATCATGGCCTCAAACATCGTTATGCCTCCAATGTTTTTATCTTCTCCAGGTACACCAATGATAGAATGGGAGGACTGGGTCGAAATGTTGGATAATTATATTGTTGCCCTAGATGGAAAGAATTTTCACCCTGAAAGAAAGAAGGCACTTTTACTGAGTACTCTTGGAAATGAAGGTCAGAGAATTTTTAAATACTTACCAATTGCTATGGGTCCCAATGGTCAACCTATGGATGATGTGTATAAAGAGGCACTGAAGAGACTTGAAACCAGATTTGCAAAAGAAGTTAATTTGGTCATGGCAAGATACCGTTTTACACTCATCCTCAAGCTGAGAATCAGAGTATCGATGAATTTGTTTCTAGGTTACGCGAACTTTCTATTATGTGTTGTTTTGGTAACATGACTGATGAACTTATCTGTGATCAGCTTATTGTTCAATGCCGACACAGGAAAATTCAAGAAAGGTTGTGGGCTGCCAAAGACCCTTCCCTAAAAGATGCAATAGACATGGCCAAAGTGATTGAGGAGTCACAGAAATGTATTAAGGAATTAGAACGCAGGGATAAGAATTCTTCACAGATTGGGAATGTTGAAATCTGTGATTATGAGGAGGGTGGTGAAGTTAATGTAGTTTCGAAACGTTTTAACAAAAATAATTCAAGTAATTTTGCTAACAAAGTCAAGGGTAAAGAGTGCTGGTGTTGTGGAAGTCAATTCCATTTGGGGGATTTCAAAAAATGTTATGCTTTAGATCAGACATGTAGGAAATGTGGTCGCAAAGGTCACTATTTCAGGATGTGCAAACAGAGTGAGACTTGTGATAAGAACAAATCTGCTGACAGTCTTGAAAAAGTCAAGTATAAGGTAAACGTAATTGGCAATAGGGTTTTAATGATCCAACAAGTGGATTATGATCTGGTTAATGTAACTAGTGATTCTCCCAGATTAACAAGACCCTCTGCTCTTTTTTCTGTTTGTGGTCAAAATGTTTCACTCATGGTTGATTATGGCTCTTTGTTTACCATTATTCCAGAATCTACATTTTCTTCTTTATGACATGATGTTTCTTTAGCTGAAAGAGACATCAGTCCAGTTGGCTACCAAGGTAAACCCATTGATGTATTGGGTTACATGTTTGGTGCTATTGTTTTTAAATCCAGGAGTATTAATGGCAAAGTATACATTGCCAGAGAGGGTTCTCCAATTTTGGGTTGGATGCACCAGTTCGATTTGAATATCATAATTAATCCGATTTCACCTGATGTGGTCATGGTTATTGAGAATGATATTCAAGTTAAGGACATTTTAAATGCTGCTCATAGAGTAGTCGAAGATAAATTGGGTTGTGTCAAGAATTACTTTCACAAAATAGTATTGAAACCCAATGCTTCGCCCGTGCAACACAAACTCAGGAGGGTGCCTTTGTTTGTTAGGCAAGGTTTGAAGGGATTATTACAAGATATGTTGATCTCAAAGGTTATTGAACCTGTTGAGGCTTCTCCCTGGATTTCTCCAGTGGTTATCACTCTGAAATCCGATGGGCGTTTGAGATTCTGCATCGATCTCAGGTCGCTCAATCAGGGGATTATAACTGATACCTTTCCTCTTCCCAATATCAATGAGTTTTTACAATCGGTGGGTGGTGGAAGATTTTTCTCTAAAATTGATTTAAGAAGCGCGTATCATCAAAATAGACTACATCCTGATTCAAAATCCCTTACTGCCTTTGTCACGTCCGAAGGTACGTTCCAGTTCACTCGCATGCCGTTTGGCTTAGCCTCCGCTGCGAGTGTGTTTCAATGTATGATGTCCAACATGTTAAAGGGATTGTCAGGAGTTGCCTATTTTCAGGATGACATTCTTGTCTCAGGGAAATCTATTAATGACCACAATTTGGTTTTGCGGCAAGTTCTGTTCAAATTGGAAGACACGGGTTTGACTGTCAATAAGGATAAATGTGTTTTTTTAACTGAAAGCATTGAGTATTTGGGGTATACTATCTCTAGTGGGGGAATTGCTCCTAAGAAGAATTTGTTAGATGCTATTAGTCAAGCTCCAGCCCCTAAAGATAGAGATCAACTCCGATCCTTTTTAGGATTGGTCGAATATTATTCGAAGTTTGTCAAATGTTTTGCAAATTTGTCTGAACCACTGAGAGTTTTGTTAGGGAAGGGCAATAGATTTGTGTGGGAACAACTGCAAGAGGATACTTTTTAACTAATTAAGGACAGTATTTGCAATGCAGGGATTCTGGCTCCTTTTGATCCTGGATTTAAGTCCTATTTGACTGTGGATGCTAGTTAGACTGGTATTGGGGTTGTGTTTTCGCAGCTTCAACATGGCATTGAAAAAACCATTGCATTTGCGTCAAGGACGCTAACCCAAGCTGAGAGGAATTACTCGGTCATAGAACGAGAAGCCTTGGCTGCTGCATGGAGTGTTGAGTATTTTCGTGTATGTTTGTGGGGGGTAAAGTTTGTTTTGAGGACTGATCATAAGCCCTTGTTAAAGATTTTGTCTGCTGGTGGTGCTTGCAAGGGTTCAGCACGACTTGCTAGATTTTCCGCCAGAATGCAGGAGTATTTATACGATATTGTTTTTATTCAAGGCTGGAAAAATGTTCAGGCAGATTGCCTATCTCGTTTGTCCCTTGATTGGAAATTAGTTGATCAAGATCTGGAGAAATCTAACACTGATGAGGCTGTGGCCGTGGTTGGTGATGTGTGTGAGTCTTCACTAGGTGCGTTTTCCAAAGATCAATGGTTAATTGAAATGGGAAAAGATTCAACGTTGAAAGAAGTGGTTCTTTTAATAAAGAGAGGCGCTCCCAGAGAGAGTATGTTGCCTGTTCCTGTGAGACCTTATTGGAAACTCTTGGACGAATTGTCACTTTCTGGTTCTGAAGTGATAATGAGAGGAGATCGCTTTGTACCACCATTTGGGTTAAGGTTGCATGTTTTAAAATTAGCTCATGAGGGACATCTGGGTCAGGGTATGACCATTAGGGGAATAAAACAAGAATTTTGGTGGCCAGGGATGGATAATGAGATCCGAGCTTGGGTGGAAAACCGGTGGTGCAGTCAACTATTGCTCACAGGTTCAAATCCTGGTGGGTCCCCTCAGCCTGTCACGCTTCCGAGGTTGTTAAATGAGTGCCATTGAGCTGGGTATCAATGAGCATCTATTATTTCAGTCAGCACCAAGATGCCCAGCTGGGGTGAACATGCGCTTTACAAATACACAGGTTATGTTGCTTCAGAACTGCCCCAGAGTGAAATACTACACATAGCCAAACAGATTGCACTTCTAAATATGCATTATTGGATGTTGTTATTTACTAAAATAACTAAAACTGTCTATTCAATATCTTTTAATTCATACTAATGTCATTGCAATGTTTATTTGAAAGTTGGAGGAATCGGAAAGCTACAAGTTAAAAAATAACACGTTTATTTAGAGGTCTTTAACAAAAAGTAGACAGTCACTATCAGTTCAGTATAAGAAATGTAAAGAGACATGGCTTAAGACTAAGTTTATTATTCACATGCCAGTGAATTAGGAGAATAAAACAAGAATTTTGGTGGCCAGGGATGGATAATGAGATCCGAGCTTAGGTGGAAAACTGCAAATGTTGTAAGGAGAGTGAGAAGAGGTTAAGAGTTGGCCTTCAAAGTAGTAAGGGACATCTTACAGATCCAGGGAAACCTTGGTATAACTTATGTTTGGATTTAATTGGCCCCCTTTCTGGTGCATCTGTGGATATGCGTTTTGCTGCAGTAGTTGTTGATATACATTCAAAGTGGCTTTGTGTTGAGTTTCTTAAAGACATTACCACCAAGTCTACTATAAAAGTGTTAGAGGGGCTCTTTTCTCAAGAAGGTTTTCATAATATGATGTTAACTGATAACGGCACTCAGTTAACTTCTAATGAGATGAAATGTTTTTTTGAGAAATGTGGTGTCAGGCATTCGTGTACTTCATTGTACAATCCAATGGGGAATGGTATGGTCGAAAGGTCTAACAGACTCATTAAAGGTACCATTCAACTTGCTTTGGCCAACGATTTAAATCCTAAACGGTTAGTTGAGGACATGATTTGGTCATACAGGACCACTCTCCACAGCGTCACTCGCCAATCTCCTTTCCAGATCATGCGAGGGCGTTCTCCAGGTTCTAGGATGGTTCCAGCTTGGTTAAAAGATTGGGTTGTGTCTGATGGTGAGATTTCTCCTGTTGTTGTTGCTGGCAGAATTGTAGTTGGGGATTGGGTCAAAATAAAGTCTGGTAGAACTAAAGCTGGTTTGCATAAGTTTAAGGGGCCCTTTCATGTTGTTGCTGTTAGTAAGTACTCCCTGATCATTGAAGGTGGGGAGAGGTGGAATTTGAGGAATGTTGCTCTTTATCAGAAAGGTGGTTCACTTAATGCTCGAGCTCCCAAATTTGATGGCTGTTCCGGTGCTATGTTTATGCCTGACTCAGCCTTTAAAAATTCTAGTGCTCAACAACCTGTTCTCGAACCCGATGTTCTTCCCTCTCGTGTTATGCATGAAGTTGAGAAGGGGGGTGATGAGAGTTTGTGTGCTGAACGAAGGGTTTGTAAACCTCCTATGTATCTTAAAGATGATGTTACTTTTTAGCTTTCTTTCCTGTCAGAAATAGGATGGATTCTGTTCTTGCATTTCTTCTTTATTTTTCCTAATTTATGTTTAGTTATATTTTGTTCTCTAGGAAGGAGGATGTGTTATGTTGGAATCTTACCTCTGTTAAGATCCTGTGCACGCTCTGTGTAATTCTGTGTTCTTTGCTAGAATCTCAGGCGTACGACGCTCGACAGTCGGCAGTTGTTCTGCGCTGTCGAGGCGATCGGATGCCAGGTTGCTTTGCTCCATTAAACTTAACCTGTAAAAGGCCAACATCGTCTGCATCATTTATTGCCTGACCCAGAAGCAACACAACACAGTGCAAGCTAAATATCGCCTAGTTATGCTAACTAAACCACATCCAAATGAGCCATTATTTTCTTATTAGTACAAACACTCCTACAAGTACATTTACCCATAATTTAAGATTTAATCTTCTTTGTGTACAAATAGAAAACAGCAACATCACGTGTCACCCTTTTCCGTTGTATGTTAGCACATTGGACTCAATTCTCAGCATATAGAAGAACGAACGGGGCAAATGGAAGGGGGATACCATGACAAAATGTTGAACGTGACATAATAGCTGACCTAATTGTCTTAATTTTGATTTGTCTCTGCAAACCGAATAGAAACAATGAAGAAAATACGATCATTATAATACTTATATGGACCAGTTGTAAATGAAGCAAAATGCTATCTTGCTCACCTTTGCAGCCGGGTCCGGTGGTGCAGTCGACTATTGCTCACAGGTTCAAATCCTGGTGGGGCCCCTCAGCCTGCCATGCTTCCGAGGTTGTTAAATGAGTGCCATTGAGCTGGGTATCAATGAGCATCTAATATTTCAGTCAGCACCAAGATGCCCAGCTGGGGTGAACATGCGCTTTACAAATACACAGGTTATGTTGCTTCAAAACTGCCCCAGAGGGAAATACTACACATAGCCAATCAGATTGCATGTTGTTATTAACTAAAATAACTAAAACTGTCTAATCACTATATTTTAATTCATACTAATGTCACTACAATGTTTATTTGAAAGTTGGAGGAATCGGAAAGCTACAAGTTAAAAAAATAACACGTTTATTCAGAGGTCTATAACAAAAAGTAGACAGTCACTATCAGTTCAGTATAAGAAATGTAAAGATACATGGCTTAGGACTAAGTATATTATTCACATGCCAGTGTTTTATCAACCACAGTAGACATGTTGCCTGCACGCATTTGTGCAAGAAATACTGCCAAGGCAAACATGCAAATAACAGCCAGAAGGAGGACATGCATGATGGATTCCAAAATGTTTGTTGGCACTGCTCTACATCAGAGACGGAGGAACAATGCCGAGATCCAAGAGGCTGGGAAACGGAAGCCACATCATTATTTAGAAAAATATTATACCTACAAAGCCTCCAGAAATATTTTTTCCCTTAAATGTGTCCCCTACATCTTTCAGCACCCCGGCGTTGTATATCAGATGCTACGAGGTCTACATGATCAATTTACAGAAGGCAAAGAAAAAGTAATAAACATTTGTTTTAGCTCATATAACTCGCCTGAAAAAAGCAAAGAGGCGGCTGGTACCTTTATTCCATCAATATGAAACTGTGTGCAGAAAACGATGGGCCCTATTCACAGAACTAACTTAAGACAAAATCCTAAACTTACTACTTTTGGTATTCACAGAAGTTAGGATTTTGTCTTAAATTTGTCTTAAAACAGACTTAAGACAGACTTAAGACAGACTTAAGACAAAATCCTAACTTAAGTCTGTCTTAAGACAAATTTAAGACAAAATCCTAACTTCTGTGAATACCAAAAGTAGTAAGTTTAGGATTTTGTCTTAAGTTAGTTCTGTGAATCGGCCCCAAAGAGAAGAATTGGGCAATTGTGATATTAAATGAACTCAAGGTAAGTCAACAAAGGCAAACACAAAATATTGCGGTGGCGTGTAAGGTCTTGATTTATCCTATTCATGGAGCCTCGGTTTAAGCAATTAGTTCAAAATGCTCAATGCTATCTGACACATATGTGGCAAAGCAGGGTTGCACGGGCCATTATAAGTAGGATGTAATGTGAAACTGTTGGGATGAGAATGTTCTCTGTATGATAAATGGGCATGTACCCCTACTCTAAGTGCTAAATGCACGTGGAACTGGTATCCTGATTTTTATTTACGCCCTGACGCCACGCTTACCTAGTTTATGAGCAGAGGTCTTGACCAGTCCCTGACAATGCACGGGCCATAAACTGTTATGGGATTTAGAGTGCTGCACCGAATATGCCCTACGTACATCACGTAGAGGTGATAGCAGCATACACCGTTTTGTGAAATGAAAGTGTCACAGCCTTTTTTCGGTGTCAGTGAGAGTGCAACATACTGACTCCTCTCGTGTAAAGTTCCACTGCAATGTGAAAACCACAACCCTGTGCTGTTGAATGGGTGTATTGATGTCGAGTGCATCTGTAATACATGTTTGTCAGTTGTGCACTGTCTCTTGCATGAGTCTGACTTCAGGGACCATTCAGGATGGCCCTGGTTTAGCCTGGCACAAGATGGGGGGTGAGTGTAGTATCACTCCAGTGGCGTAACTGGAGCGCCGGCTTGCACGCCATTTGTGCACCAGCCCAGTATTTTAGGATAGGGACGCACCATATCTAATGCATAGAGCTCATTTCAGCCCTTTTCTTTTGATATAGGGCAGCCGGACAGGTAGGGTTTGCAGCGCTGCCCTAAGCCACTCATAGGTAAATGAGGCACTTGGTACTTAGAGCATTTTTGGTTTTCAAGACTTCCAAAGAACCGGGACAAATCACCCCAGCCTATCCAACCAAGACATGACCTCACTGGGCTAGCAATCAGGAGCCACATTTGTATTTGCACCAAACCCCATTTTGTGATTTAGTAATCTATCACCGAATCACAAAACGGATTAGCGATTCAGTATTAGGAAGAGGTGAGTTAAGGGCATCCCTTCCGAATAGCGACTCGCAGTGGTATGTGTGAATGTTTTGTGATAAACATGTGGTTAAAAAACATTTGCCTTTTATCACTTACCTCAAGTAGGTAATGACCCATTCAAAAATAGCAAGGGTTCCCCAAGGGACCCCTTCCCTTTTGTGAATGGTTGTAAAAACTTTTTTTAAGAGCAAGTACTGGTCCCACAAACCACTGCCTATTCTTAAAAAAAGAAAAGAAAACTTTCCATTTTTGGTTTTTGAAACACACCCCATTTTCCTTTAAGAAAAATGGGCTGCTGTTTTAAAAAAACATTGCTTTATTTAAAATCAGTTACAGAGATGGTGGTCTGCTGACCCCAGAAGGCCACCATCTCTGTGATTTTAGGGATTGCTAATGACCTCATGAATATTAACGAGGTAGATCTATTTATGACCCACTGGGAATCACAAACAATGTGAAACACGCTGTAGTACATCGCTGTGTGAGCGATTACCTAATAGCAAATCGCAAGCATTTGCTAATAGGTCATTACAAACAAAATCTATGTATATCTAGCCACAGATTCCTTTCACGCAAGGCTTCTTCGCAGCAGCAAATCCAATTCAACTGGCGTTTGATGAGTAGGGGTCCGGCCTTATGGAACCCATTGTTGGATATAGTTTGCTGGCTGCCCAGCTGGAGGCTCTGGGAAAGAGACTAAAGGCCTGATTTAGATCTTGGCGGACGGGTTAGTCCATCACAACGGACATCTCATCCGCCAAAATATAAATCCCATTATATCCTATGGGATTTATATTTCGGTGAACAGGATATCCGTACCCGTTGTGCCGGAGTAACCCATTCGCTAAGAGCTAAATCAAGCCCTAAGTCCGAAATCTTGACCAGTGATGCAACAAACGTGTCAAACAGGCAAGAGGGCTTCCCTGGGTGAAAATTGTGAATTGTTGCACTCAGATTATCTTCTGGACTTCGTCCAATGCCTATCCAACTTTGTGAAGACCTCTTCAGATACAGCCTGCTGCCTGCTGCCTTGCCCAGGTGGAAGATTTTGACTTCCATTTTTGCAAATAAAGGCTTGATTTAATTCTTGATGGTAAGGATACTGCATTGCAACAGTGTCGGAGTATCCTTACCGCCAAGAATGTGTTACCCCCTCCAAATTTGCATGTAGATGGACCCCTATTTTAATCACGGCAGGGACTTCTATGTCTCACCCATGATTAAACACCTTGGCCAGCTGCTTCATGACCGAGCTTTGCCGGCCATACGGACGTAGGTCTAGAGGTACTTACTACGCGTGATCAAGGTCACATATTGATTACGCAGGTCCCACCAAAGCAGCCTGGGGAATACTGTCAACAGCGACTGTGGGGTGGACAACGATACAGGAACTCCTCCTGTTTCAGATCCTGACCCCACAGGTTGTATTCACCTAACTCTGCAGCCCACTATGAGCTCCTTTTTAAGTTTATGAGCACCTTATGGTCCTGATGAATTGCCGTGATGGCACGAAACATGTCGACCAGATCACTTATGAGGGTTGAACGGGCTTCCCACACATAGGTTGGTTGAAATCCCATACCCCTCTTAGTTTTAACAAAGTTGGCAGCTACAGGAATAAAATACCCAGAGTAGACTGCACTAACTTTTTTTAGAATCACCACACGTCACGCTCACTACTTCACTTTTAGGGCCCCTCACACTCACTCAAACATCGGCATGGAATAAAAGATCTCCAACAAAGTGTAGCACTAAGTGCTACCCGTCAGGCATTGCAGCGCGGCTTGACGCAGGAGCAGGAAGCCGATGATGACACGAAGCACTCGGTTGGGAATGTGACAGTAGCCATAGAACCAACCTGTTGTGTGAGGTTTCCCTAATTCCGACAAGGGACACCCGCCCCTGACTTCCAGATACAACCTCCCTTTCAGAGAGAGGAAGATAGTCCACTCCTCATCACATAGATACCACCCCCAGGTAGATACCACCCCCAGGGGAACTTTGTGCAATTGGTTGGGATATAATTCATTGGGACGTGCACACTGGACCCCTATAAATATTGTCCCCTTCCTGTCCCCCCTCTTTGTTGTTAACTAAACACCTTGGGCAGTCATGTGGAGTAAGGCCATCGGAGGCAGAACTGTAAATCCACCCTCCTGATTTACATGGTCGGCATAAGAGGTCAGATTACGCTGCCTGGCACCACCAGGAAAACCCTGGTGGTAAGGAGCAGTGAATACTGCTAAATGCTCCCCTCACCGTGGGAGAGGACTCCCATGCCGGGGAGAATTTTGTTTGCTTTTTCAAAAAAAGAATCCAGCTTTTGAATTTCTTTCTGAAAATAGAAAGGAAATCAGCTCCTCCATGTTGACAGACCCATGCACCAAACTTCACAGAGCATTGACAAGAACTGCCACGGTGGCTGTTCCTCTCAATTATTTAAGAAATGACCGCCGCCTTGGTGATCATTTCTCAATTTGGTGGGTGGCTCCTCTGTCAGGGAAAGGGAGTAATTTGCTCTGTTGCCCTAAAAAAGAAAAAAAAAAGGAGGCCCGAAGTTCAAAGGTAAAACCTCCAGCAGGATCGAACTTAGGGGCATATGTATGCGGAAGTGGCAGACTGAGGCGTTAGCCGTCATGGCTTAAAGCCTCACTCCGCCACTTCAGAAATGCCAGGCTGCACCATATTTACAACAATATGGTGCAAGCTTGCGTTTCCCCCTGTGCTGGTGCTACACTTAGCAGCGTAGCACCAACGCAGGTACCCTTGCACCAGAGGGCAAAGGTGTCTGCGTGCAGGGGACGATTGTTTACGTGTAGGAAGGGGTCCCTTCCTGCGCATAAACAATCCTAAAATGCCATTTTGTCACTTATTTGTGCTGCTTCATGCAGCCCACATGAAAGGCACAAAATGGCATTTTCTTTACAGATTGTTTATGTACAGGAAGGGGGACATTCCTGTACAAAAATAATCCATAGCCGTTTGCTTTTTCCATATGTGCTGCAGAAGGCAGCACACATGGAAAAACCAAAAGTGAGGAGAAATAATGCATTTCTACAGGTTTTCCCTGTTATTAATTTTGGTGCTGCCTCCTATGTAGGCTGCCCTTGTACAAAGGGGGCAGCCTCAAAATAAATGGGTGTTGCGGTGGAATGCCCACCACAGCACCCACTGCCCACCCCTTTCAGGCTAACCATAGTGTGAAAGGGGGCCTTATTTACAAGGCAGCGTTAAGCCACATTAATGGGCCGATGCATCAACCTATTTAGGAAGTGCAAACGGTGCGAATCGGTAAATTCGGCCGTTTGCACTTCCTAAATATGTGTTCGGGATGCATCAAGCATTTTTGAGTAATTCGGTATTTTTACCGAATTCCAAAAATGCGATTGCTTTTAAGGAATTGCAAATTTGCGATTCCTTAAAAGCTATGCATCATTTAAAAAAAAATTGCGATTATTCAAATTGGAAGTGCAAATTACCACGAGGTTCAACCTCGTGGTAATTTGCGAAATTGTTTAAAAATGCTTAAAAATGCATTTTTTAAACTGTCCAGTTACAGACACACATGTCCTTAGGACATGTGTGTGTGAAACATGCACTTTCAAATGCATTTCAGGGGTGCAGGGGGGGGTCCTTTGGACCCCCCCCTGCACCCATGAAATTTTCTAAGTGCCACTCGCAATTTGCAACTGCCTTCCAATTGACTACATTGATTCCTATGGGCCTCTAGGCCCATAGGAATCAATGTAATGCCATTCCTTAATTGCACTTCGCAATTAAGGAATCGCAATTTCCGAAAATTAAGAAATCCTAAAAACTTTTAGGATTTCTTGATGCATAGCATTTTGCATTTCCTAAATAGCGATTCCTTAATTTTCGCTATTTAAGAAATGCAAAATCCTAGATTGATGCATGTGGGGGTAAGTGACTTAACACTGCCTCGTAAATAAGGCAAAGGCCCTATCGCCACCATAACATCAAAAAAAGTGACGCTGTGGTGGCGATAGGGGCTTGTACATGCGCCCCTTAGTTGATATGTCTGACCTTAGCTCCATCATGGTTAGCTAGAGATCATGCTTTGCTCCTGGTCTAATGCGACTATTGACTACCACTGGCTCTTTGTCCTTTTAGCACTACTTTTTCGTAAGTCTTTAAAAACGCATATCTCTGATTCCGCTTAGTGAATTTCTATTGTTTTGGTGTCATTTTATTTATTAAAGTTTATTTTATTCTCTCTATTTAAGTTTGGAATGTTTCTACTGCTTGGTTTCTTTACTTTATTAGAGTTTTGGTACATTAAACATTCCCTAACTGAAGCTTGTCTGCTCTGTGCCAAAGCTATCAGGGGGTGAGCTCAGATTAATGTAGTGGCTTTGAGGGTCCATGCTGACATGATCTGTAATTATTCATTGAGGTGAGCAGTCACCATCTCCCCCCCCCCCACCCCAAATATTAACCCAAGTTCTTACACCTACATTGCCAGTCTTCCATTTCCTAGCATAAATACACTGGACATTGATCAACTTACATTTACATTACGTGTTCTCACTGACTACCTGTGAGACCACACAGAAGTTTGTGGTTGGTGTACAAATCTTCAAATCTACAAACTTGAAATCTGTCAGGGCTGCAGATGTGTGTTTCTGTTTATGGCATCTAATACATCAAAACACTTGAAGAACAGCAGGATGCCTCACAGGGGCACTGTAGGCAGAGTGACAGAGCACTTAGTCAGTTGAGAGTTGAAACAGACCTACCTGGAAGGTTATATTCACTGGAAGGAAAACAGGTCATCAAAGCCTCACATATTATTAACTGAGGCTGAATATGATAACTAATAACAACTCCTCTTAAAATAGCAAACTGGCAACTAATCCTCTTTCTCTAAAGAGTGCCCTTTATGAAAGTTTTCACAGGGTAATGACAGACTCCTGTTTTTGCAAGAATTCAAAAACTATTTTGACAAGTTGCTCAAATGTTTATTTTCACATTCCAGCAAAAAGACAGTATTGTACCTTAACGCACATTGTTTTTGTTAACAAGACAGACTGCCTCACCCTACATCTTCTGCCATAGAACGTGACATGTACTTCCTTCTGGAAAACAATAATCTTCTTGCTGCTGACTGCCAGTCATTTTGTCTGGATCACCAGCAGCCGTGCACTAACTGTACACATGCACACACCCATAAGCACTGGCCGGCAAATCCACATGTACACACAAGGCCACGCCACACTAATCCAAGCACACTCAATTAGACTCACACCCGTGCTTACTTTGGCATACATGGCTCATCATATCAGAATGCACTCATCACCATTCACCTTCTCACTTACCTAAAGTCCTTGGCTGCAGCAGTGCACTATGGCCTCAGTAGCAATAAAATCTCCCGATATGTTACCTCCATCATTCAGTAATGGTGGGGCCGAAGTAGGTGGTGGAGGGAAAAAACTATAGTGCCAGCATCAGCAGCCATGCAGCGCTAGTTCCAAGCGAGGTTCATGAGATGGGCAGCTCCTCGTTGCAGCTCTATGCCACCTGAATCCTCCTGATGTTGAACACTGTCAAGGAGCAGTCCAGGGGCACACAGTAGAGACCAGTTTCTTCTGTGGGTAGGATTAAGGAGAAAAGAGGCAATTGTAGTGGCAGAGACCTGAGGTGCAGATATGATTGAATGTTTAGTACGACAATGAGAATACGAAGTGGAATCTGAAAGGCTAGTCCCAGACGTGTCATGGCTTAGGATACTTTGATTGTTCACCCTGACCCAGGTAATATTAAAATTTTTGGCAGTGCCTTGCAGTTATCAACACAACCTCAAAAGCACACGCTGCACATGTTAGATTTTACAATATTGAACGTGCCTTGTTTGTCTAAGGAAATGCTTATTGCTCCGCTGTCTTCTACTACCAGAATCAGCAATGCAAGAACTGCAGAGCAGCTTGTCTCAAAATGCCTCAAAACTCCACCTTAAAGTTCCATCCCTACACTGCTGTGCAGCAAACAAACCTGCTAGCCAGTGTTTGGAGTGTTTTCTAAAAATGTAATTATGTGAATTCTTTTTTCTCTTAAAACTTAAATGTATTTATAGGGCTAGTGAACATTCATAGAGAAATGATGAACAACCATTAGAATGGAGCTGGCCTATGGCCAGGCCCTGCGCCCAACTCCTCCTTTTTGGCAGAACGCTGATTGGGGTTGGGTGCAAGGCTTTGCACCCATCCCCCACAGGCTGACTATGTGATGGTACAATAACAACAGTATTTTAAATAAGACAGACTTACTGGCTTTGTTAAAGGGTCAGAACATCAAAATATAAAAAGTGGGCCAATTAGCTTTATCAAGGGGTCAGCAACTGAACATCTATAAAGCAGATGTATTGTCTTTGTCAAACAATCACCAAAAATTATAATCAAATGTATCTTTCATTGATTTACTGTGCAATGTTTATTAAAAGTGATTGTCATAAAATTGTGTTAATAAAGTCTAATTAAAAGAACATCAACCTGTCTTTGAGTCTTTCTCTTAATATTTTCAGGCCACAGTATTCTGCAACACACATAGAAAGAGGAAAAAGCCTCAGGGGGTTGTTTTTGTGCAGCTAGGTGCCCCTTCCTGCACAAAACAACCACCGTACAATGCAGGCACCCTTCAACCATGGTGCAAGGGTGCCTGCATTGGCGGTAGGCAGCAAAAAGGGTGCAAGCACAGGGGAAAAGGCAGGAATTCAGTGTCTTGACTAAAATACGATACATTCCTGCCCTTTCCCAGTCAGGTAGTGCAGGAAGGTGACCTGCTAGCCCTGCACTACATGAGTTGGCCATAACTATGGCCCTCAGAGCTGAGCAATCACAAGAATAACACAGAATAAATTGATGCTCATCCCAGAGAGAAATGTTTATAAGATTTCAGGTGGAATTAAAAATTGGAATCCTTCATTTGAGGGTCCTGCAAAGTAAGTAGGCTGCAAATCATTTACCCTAAAGTAATATCATAGGGTCAAGGAATCTCTGTATATGTATTCTGTTTCCATTATCTGTGAGGTACCATGTGGCAGGTTTCAGACAAACAGGCTTAATCCTAAACACCACCAATGCTAGCTATGAACCTATTGGAAAACCTGGGGTTTTCACAATCATAAGGCTTTGTCGGGTAGATCACACTGTAAAATGAGAGGCCTACTGTCGTTGTCAGTATATTTAATAATCAATAAAGGAAGCCTGTTATCTTTAACATAAACATGACCATGTTTCTCTAAGAGAAACCCATCAAACAATTTAAAGGTACCCAAAGTATCCATTGGCATGAAAATGACATCTTCTTTTGGATACAACAAGCATTTACCGTGGTCAGATCTAAAAAAGAAGATAGGTAATACATTCTTCCCTATTGCATTTGTCAGAGTATTCACAATGTAAAACACTTTCCTATTGTGTTGGTATCATAGTTCAAAGTACGAAGTTCATTCCTAATGTATTTCTCATAGCATTCACAATGTTAAACCTTTGACTATTGAATTTGAAAAATGATTTGCAGTGTAAGACCCCTTGCTATTGCTGTTGTCAAAGAATTCACAATGTAAAATCCATTCCTGAAGTATTTGTCAAGCAGTTCAAAATGTAAAGCCTTTTTCTAAGGAAATTCACATGGAGTTGGCAATATAAAAACCTTTCCTATTGCATTTGTCAGAGGGTTCACAGTGTAACTACCCTTTCCTATTGCATTTATCAGAGGGTTCAGATGTAAAGACCCTCCTATCGTGCTTGGCAATTACTTTTGAATTTCAAACCTCTTCCTATTGTGTTTGTCAGAGTACACTCTGTAAAACTTCTTCATATGCTTTTTGCCAAGTTGTTCAATATTAACTGCTTCCTATAACATTTGTCAAACAGTTCACAAGGTCAAATCCCTTCCTACAATATTGGTCATGTTGTTTACACCATGCAAAATCCACCTTCTGCTGGATTTGACTTGGGGTCTGAGTTACAAACTTTTGTTTACAGGCCTTGATATAGTGTAACAACAATTGATAGAGCCAATTTCCTCATTTTGCAAATGAAGCACATTTAACTGAAAAGTGCTAATTTCAGTGCTGAACAGAATGCATGATAAAAGCATAATTTGTAGTAGCTAATCATATTTAGGCGCTATATGTATACACAATAAGTAACACATTGTGTTGATTTAAGTATGTCTAACTACTGATGTCATTTTAAAAGTCAACTTCACACATTAGGACTTAAAGGCCTGTTTTCATGCATAAACTGTTGTTTTGCATGAGATGTTTTTCTCTTTCCACTGCAAATGATGTCATTTTTCAGAAGCCCTCTGAAGCTAGCATTTGTTAAGTATTAGACAGCTAATAGTGAGGTTCACACCGGAAGGAGAGGAGATGGCAGGAACGTGACTCATGGGAAGAACTGTCTGTGCCACTAGATCTGTTCAAAGTAATAAAGCAAGAACATAGTTGCATAACTTATTGTGAAGACGTGAGAAACTGGGGAGTTTACCAGCTCCCAAAATTTGCTGAAGAATAAATGGTTCGCTGGAGTGGTGAATGGGAATAATGTGGACATTAATGTTTTGTTTGATTATATTAGTGTGTGTTTCTTAGAACCTTTCCCAAAACGACCCTTCTTTTCTGAGAGGCATTAGTCTAGGTGCAGAGAGCTTGTGCAGAAATTAGGAGGCATATCTTAGAGATGCCTCCTGACTTTAGACTTTGAATACCTTTTCAATCTTTGTTAATTTGCAATGTGTGAGTGCTAAAGCTTCATGCTTAAAGATTCTTCTTCTCTCATCAGAAACCTTCATTTGGGTTTTCTGAACTGACACATTTACATGCTTGCCTGCTGCTTGCTTGAATTGGCAGAATGTTTGCCACTCTGGCAAAATTCCATCACTCACTGTGAGGTAGAATATGCATGCTGGTGAGTGAGATTTAGCGTTCCCTAGCGAGATTTGTTTTATGCAGGTAGTCGCTTGCGTTTATAAGCAGTCACAGTTAGATGGCTGCCATTTGAGTAGATTTGCTGCTTCTCAAATACCTTTTCTACTTGAGCAATGGCAAAATACACTCGAAAAGTCAAATGATCTTGCACAATGCATGGTGTTGTTTGTGCAGATTTTAAGTGATGCTCGCTCTACCGTCACTAAATTGCAGCAAAAGAAGCATGTTTCCACCTTTTTAATACGTGTAAGTCATCCCTAAGGTAGCCCCTAAAGGCTCATAGGGCATGGTGTATTGTTTTATAAAAAGTAGGACATGTGGGTTTAGGCTTTACATGCCCTGTAGTGAAAAACTCTGAAATTAACTACTGTAAAGTCTAACTCTCCCATTCACTAACATGCAGTTCTTTATTACATTTATTAACTGCTCATGTTTGACTAGGGGCATATATGGATGTGAAGTTTGGTCTACAATGGATTGTAATTTGAAGTCCTCTTCAATGGTAGAGTCAGATCTTAAGTCATAATTCTGAAAATGATACCTTTAAAAAGTTTATTTTGTGATGTTGCTATGTGCTTCCAAAGTGGCTAAGGGTTTGCCCAGATATGGGTCTGTTGCTCGCTGCTCCACTGACTTCCAGCTAGAATTGTTGATGAGCAGTGATACCCCGAAACTGGTCCCAGGATGCTTGTTTCCACCCCAAATAAGACCTGGCTAGGAAGTTCGGGCTGGACTGTTCCCATGGAGAGCAGAGTCAATACTGATTTGCATATGGATGGGTCCAAACTGGGGTGACGTGGCAAGCAAAATATGGATGAAACCCATATCTGTGACTGGGAGTTAGTGTTTGAAAAGTTTCAACACTCCGTCCATCATTTCATTTTGTTTTGTGATGTTACTTTTAAAATGGTGGCATTTTACTGCCCTTACCATTTGGTGCCTGTTGACGGAGTCCTGGGTCACATGACTGTGAATTGCTTGGCTGTTGGGCTTTGTGTATTCTTCCCAGACAGTGAGACAAAAAAAGAGGGCTAGGTGTTGGCAGGATGGGTCGTTCTGTCAGGATAGTTAATGTGGAGCTGCTCCCTGTTCCATTTGCCGAACTTTCCAGAACCAGGTATCAATATTGAATCTCCTAAACAACTCATTAGATCACCTCTGGACCTGTGGAAGGCTCAGAAGAACAACTGCCCTGCTGCCTGAAGAAAGGAAAACTGGACCTGCTCCTTGAGTTCATGACCACCAGAGTGACTCCAAGGGCTAGCAAGTATTAGGAGCACAACAATCTTCAGATACCTGTCATGTGTCAGTCCAGCTGGGCTGACCCAACTGGACATGCCTGAGCCCTGCTGTTGCTGTTAGCCTCTGCTGGAGCAAGTCCTGATCCCACAGATGGTCCACCCACATCCTGGACCCTTGGGTCTCATTAGAGTGTATGCCTCCATCCCTAACAAACGGGTCCATCAAAACAAACACAGCGCAATGCAACCGGACGCAGGCTCTCACATTGGAGCACCTCGCTGCTTTTGATTAGCTGCCTCATTGAAACTGACACAGTGCAACACATCTTTACATTGCTGTTATGATGATCAGCTGCTCTTTGGCTCCATCCCATACAAGGGTTACAATAACTAAAAATGTTTTAATGTCATTTTTATCTGTATCTGAATTATGACGTTTTCATCATGGTGGTATGTTCCACTCTTTTTATGATTTTAACAGATCAAATAAAAGTATTTTACTACAGCTTGACACAGGACAGCGCATCGCTGTACCTGGCACTTCCTGATTGGAACTGACGCAGCTTAATGCTGGACCATGCATCAAGGACATAAAGTACAAGTATTGGCTGGATAATTAGGTTCCTGTCCCTGGACCCCTCTCCGTTGCGGTTGGCCTGAACTTGTGACTTTGTCCCAGTCTGGCGTGACCAGATAACAACAGTTGGTGCTTTGTGCTTTTAAGCAATAGTTTCACTAAGAACTTTAAACTTGCATGTCATTTTATTTATTCAAATTAACTCAATTCAATATTGTTTATATTTCGATTGTCATAATCATTAATGACAAAATACAAAAAGTGACTAAGGGAATTCATAATATATAAAAAAAATACATCCTATTAAAAACATAGTTAAAAGTTGATAAAATGGTGTGGGTAAAATGCATAGGCAATAAAACACAATATACAAATATTTACAACTATTGACAGATGCTATTTACCCCCTACTTTGATGCAAAAAACAAGACATACACCTGGTTTGGGTATCGATGACAACCACCCATACTGGGAGTGAACTTACAATGCCAATCCACTAAGGATAGAGTCATAAATTGGGACTGACAAGGATTAGAGTACCCTCATCGTAGTGGCTCGAATGCACCACATCAAGCTCAAGAATTTAGCTACAGCAATTACTATAGACTCATGTGTGTTAGTCTTCAAGATCCGTGCCGGACCTTGTGCCCAGATTCAAGCATATTGGTTTCAACCATTTATTTCTTGGTAATTTGTCAGCTGGACATTTAAATAAAATGTGTGCTAACATTTCAATATGAGCTGGACATGTATTAGATTTATCATCTGTCAAAGAATGCCACCTACTTGTAAATGATTTTATTGGGAGGGAACCCACCCTAAATTGATGGAACAGCTTCCTATAACTTGATTTAGTGATAAAATCCTAGTAACATTCAAACTCAGTATCTTGTTTAAACTCTAAGAATGCCCCAGACAAAGTATGCCCCAGAGTAGATGAATGCTGATTGGTCTTAACCATGTTCCAATACGCTGCCTTGAAATCTTTTTTCGAAGGGAATGTGCCACTTGCTGTATCTTCACACAAGTTGCTCAACCCCATACTGGTCAGTGAACTTTTTATCTTACATAACCAGGCGATCTTACATGAACGGTCTGCCCCCGAACATCAGATAACTCCTCGGCATAAGCTGACATCTCAGGGGAGGACCAAAGCCTTCTCCAGAATGTTTATGGTCTGTAGCATGCTATGACCTCTATAGTATGGCCCAAATCTGAGTAAAGGGGCTTAAGCGGTGATGATTGTGGGGGGCATGTTAAAGCTCTCACAATTTTGTTTTGAGCTGTAGTCAATGGTGATGAATCATCAAACCCCAACGTTCAGCACCAAAGAGTATAGAGGTTCTGATCTTAAAATTATAAATCTTTACGGTGAGGCTTATTGTCTTAGTCTGTGAAAGCCTTAGTTCTTTTGTAAGTACCCCAGCTAGCTGGGCATCTTTTAAAGCCAGTAAATCAATCTGTGGCTTCCACTGTAATTTCCTACCCAAAGTTATCCCCAAATATGTAAAAACATCAGCCTGTTCTAGAAGTATGTTGTTCATGAAGACTCTCCCTTTAATGGCTTTGTGTTTGTGGAGGACCATAAACTTGGACTTCTCAACATTAACGACAAGCTCATGATCACAGTAGAACTCCTCAAATCTAGTCAGGGTAGACTGCAACCCCTTTCGTGTCTTTGAAATTATCAAGGTGTTGTCTGCGAACATGAGAAGGGGTACCATCATGTCAGCTAATGTGAGGGCTTCTGTTGGGTGGGTAGAGAAGTATTGAACAACCCAGAGAAAAGAGTAGGTGCCAAAACGCACCCTTGACGTACACCCTTAGAAACAGGGAACCTCTGTCGGTAACATTTCCCTGCGAGCCCCAGTGAACCTTTGCATAATTAGAATCATGAAAATTAACTAAGATTGCCAGTATTTCCAATGGCATCCCCATATCTGCAAAAGCACTCCACATTTTGTTGCGAGGGATCAAATCAAAGGCGGATTTGAGATCAATAAAAGCAGCGAAAATTGTACCCCCTCCAATGATGACAACCCGCCAATAGATTAACATAAACCTAAAAACCTGGGCTATGGTGCCTGTGTGTGGCCAGAACCCTGCCTGGAGCGTTGTCAAGATGTCATTCTCTACTATCCAGGACAGGACTCTGCACAACACTAACTTGGCAACAATCTTTTGGATAGATTCTATGAGGCTTATCGGCCTATAGTTGCCTGCTAGGGAACGATCTTCTTTTATAAATCAGGAGGATTTCGCACCTCTCCATGTATCAGGGATGGGGGCGCCACTGGCTATTGCATTGAGAAGTATCTGAATATAGGTTACCTAGTTTCCTTTGTCATGCAAAAACAGATCAGTCGGTATACAATCCAGACCTACCCCTCGGGATTGATTTAAGTATGGATTCAACCTCTGAACTATCAAAATGTAGTGTAGTTTCTGGGATTGGGAGCTGGAATAGTTCTGTACTACTAATAGTGGCAGCAAACTGGGACTCATGATTGACTGGTGTTTGGATGGAATCATCACTTCCCCATTTGACGAGCTGCCAACATTTTTCCATATTTTTCCCTTTGCTGGCTAGAAGTAAATCTTGCCAGTGTTTTCATCCCATTTCTTCTTAGCCTGTTGTTGAATATTTTTGTACCTTACCCTTGCTACTTTAATTTCACCCATTGCTTTTGATCTAATGTCTCTAGATAGGGACTTATAATCATCTCTACAAGATTTATTAAACCAAAATGCTGCCCTGGGACGAGATTGCTTGTTTGGCTTTTGGGTTTTAATAAAAAAAGTTCTTGAGTTTAGAGAACATATCATTATGGACCTGCAAAATGATAGAATTGATGACCTCCTGTGAATCACAGTTTTGGAGGGTCGCTAGACTGCAAACGACCGCACCCTTCATCTGTTCCGTAGCCATATCATTATCAATATTCATGGCCCATCTAACTCTCCTCTCATCATTAGCAAGCATGACATCTGCTGTTACCTTCTCAACTATATTATTTTTATGGCTGAGTAATCCTACTATCTTCAACGATAATATCAGTGGGTTGTGGTCACTTTCAGTTCACTCCTGTACTACCATATCTAAGAGGGAGGACCAAAATTCAATATTAAGAAATATATAGTCTATACGGGGGAACATCCTTTACAACACGGATTTTACTCCACAAGGCTTTCACAACGCGTTCGTTACAATGCGGAGGGCGCTAGAGGATTAAGAATAGTATATTTACTATTCCAGCACCTTCCCTAGTGTCCACGGGGACTGGTGTTAGAATAGTAAATTATACTATTCTCAATCCGCGCCCCAAACGCAAGTTGTGGTAATGACTTGCGTTGTAAGGGACGCGTTGTTAAAGCACGCGTTGTTATGGTATGCGTCATAACGTCGTACATCCGTCTATACTACCACTTCTCAACCCATTACTAAATGTGTGAGAACCTGATCTATCTGAGTGGGTCCTCCCATTAACTGCCCTGACTCCCCGTTCCAAACACAGACCTTTTAATTCTAAAGCGGCCTCGGTCTATTTTTTAATCAGACGTAAATCTAGGGATGAGATATTCCACTGTGCATCCTCCTCTACACTAAGATCACAATCATCTTGATCTAAGGGCTCAAAAGAACAATTCAAATCTCAAGCAATTATCAAATTACAATGTCCCCTGTTACTTTCTAAAAAACTATCGAGAAGGGTGACTGTGATAGATCCTTTACCACCCAGCAACCCTCTTGCATATACATTGATAATCATTATATCATGTTCCTTTGCCAGACGAAGTCGTGTAACCATAATGTCCGGACTATCAATGAATACTTCCTCCGCCTTGTAGCCTGCTTGTTGTCTAACGCAAATGGTACATCCACCTAAAGGACTAGCTCTCCGTCCCCCCAGTGCTGCTTTTGAAAAGTTGAGAAACCCAGGATGGTAAATTTGATCCAATGTCTATGTCTCCTGAAAAGCCCAAATATCATAGTCTTCAATAAATGCTGACCATTCTAGTGATGCTATTTTTGAGGATAGACCCGTTATGTTCCAGGAGACAATTGACAAGTTTGACTTTTGGTGCCCTTGAATCATTGCACCAGAGATTACTGGGGTATTGAGTGGATGAGCGTTGGTCAACACTTCTGAGCACGGGGTACAAATAGGCATAAACAGTTTAGCAAAAAGAGTTTTAATAGGGCCTTCCTCCCTTGTCTGAGTACCCACTTCCATCCCACTTGGACCATCAATCCCTAGGACCTTGTTATCACTACCAACTTTGTCCCCTTTCTTAGTGGTGTCCCTAAACTGGGAGGGTAATTGAAGGTTCCTTAACCTTCAATCAACCTTCTCTAAGGAGGACCCCCGTTCCCACTTACTTCTGATTTGTTAGAACAATTGCTAATGTTGACTGTAGGGGAGTTGTTTTTAATGCAAATATTTGATGTGCTCATGTGCGAGGTTCTTATATCAAATGCCACTAAGTTCTGTGCTAGATCTATATACTGAGTCATAAGCTAACACAGTCAGTGGTATATTCATGAGACCCAACCCTTTTAGCAGAAATGATGTCTTCTCTAATTAATGAACAACAGTTCCTGACATATCAGAGCCAATGTATGCTTTTGTTAATCAAAGACTGGAAAAGCAGCCCCCTTTTGAGACCCCCGAAGCTGCCTGGCTTGTCCCCTTTAATTCACCTTCGATTCTATGAAAATAACGAGGCAGCCGCTGGAACTGGAAAACAAGAACAAGGTTTATTTCTCAAGAGGGGAGCCCGTCTACTGCAGACACTGGGATGTCTCTCAGGGAGGTGTTCCAACTTAAACTCTTTAACAGGCCACTTTTATACAGTGTTTTGACAATACAATCTTTATGAGCGGTGTCATGTAAGCTTGGTACCCCCCGCCCCGGACAAGATGCCATACATTCCGGACAAGTTGGTTCGTACCCTCCCATTCATAAACAGTCGGACGTATGATGCTTATCGGGCAGCTGGCCTTTGCCTCAGGGTCGAGAACATGCGAGGCTGGTCAGGGCTTAATGTCTTTTACTGTTGATTGGAAAGCAAGTTCCATTGTTCATCTGGAGGTACATTCTTCGGGATGCAATAAACCAGGTTAGTGCGGAGGAACAAGGAGGGCAGAGGTTTGTGACGGCAATAGAATGTCTCTTTGAAGCTTACATCAAACGTGGGCATGTCCGCTAGATTATGGCCCTTAGCACACATACCAAGTTGATCAGAGGGTTATACAGATACTTGTTGGAGTGCAGGTGAAACAGAGGTGAACAACAGAACACAAAATGGTTGCGGTCGATCAAAATGGCTACGGCCTATGTGTGAGTAGAAAAGTACCATCGGGCAAGATGGCGCAGGCAATGTTCACGATTATCGGCCCAGGTTTCACACTAGGTGGTACTTTCGGGATATTAGTCAAAAAGACATGTCATTTTAAAAACCCATTAATAGCCTCTGCTCGCCTTTTAGCAATCCCCTGCGGCATTAGACTAGAGCTCCTATTGTCAGAGGAAGAAGACCTGTTCTGATCTCGACAATCACTGTGATAGGCCTGTTTAGCACCTGCAGAAACATACTGTGTTGCTTGGTTAGATTATCTGTTAGGTTGTCGGCTAACATTGGGTGGCGGGCTGGAGGTTAAATGTGTTAGCTGTGAAGATGTTGAGTCATTACCAGTCTGCCTTTATAAGCACTACAAATAGTACTAGCAGTTATGTCTCTGTTCTGGAATGAAGTGGCTAAGGTAGTTACCTTGTCAGTGTCAGCTAGAAGGGGGCATCTTTGTGTAAAATACTTTTCAGGATGTCAGTTAATTGCTCTATCAACTCCTTCACTAAACTTACTAACTCTGTAACACTTCCTGTATGAGCTACAAGGTCGGCTGGCTGATTGCTTAAAGAACCCAAGCACTTACAAGTACATGTCACTTGGGTTACTGAAACGACCAATTCACCTGGTGGCACAGGGCTAATATTCAATTGGGCAGACATATTATCCTCAGTTATACTCGTCAGTGGGGTAAATCTGTTGGTACATACTATGGTGAACTCTGGCTGGAAATCAATACTTACAGTGGGTGAGGAGGAAGCTTGTATGTCCAGACCAGCGCCTACAGCAACCCCGGTGTCAGAACTCATAGGTGTTCGCTGAAAGGACTTTTTAAATATGGCTGGTATAGAGTTTATAATACGCGGGGAGGAGGGATGATTGATGGTTAGTGCCCCAGGAGTGCAAATATCTGAACCCATGGGAGCTGTCAGGACCTCCTCACACTCACTTATTATATCATATATATGATTCATGACACAATTATTCCCTTTAGCCAAAACACCTTTCTTCAGCTTCTTAGACTTCTTGCCCTTTCCTACCCCACCTCTCCCCAATGTGTCCACAGCCTTTCTTTTGCTCATACATAAAAACTATAAGACTATTAAACAAACAGGAGCACTTATTTACCAAATGCTTAAAAAATATACTTGGATATAACATGGAAAGCTCTAACAGGGTAGAGTCGGTCAAATTAGTTCCGATAGCAATTACAAAGACCAATTGGTACAGAGTAAGCCGTAAGCAGACGGATTAACAGTACCTCTAATGTTTAAAGAGTTGTTCTGATTTTCTCGGCCCGGCCGCACAGGACCGGATCGAACTGGGTACCTGGCAACGAGGGAGGGTCGCTCCACCTGCACGTCCGCCGTCCAATGCTAGGTGTCCAGAGCCATGCCGGCAGGCTGGGGATCAGCCCACCACCACTCTCACCTGAGTCGGAGGCGCCAGGCTATTCTCCTAAATTGGTATGGGATTTTTTTGTGTTGTTTCTTCACTTTATTTAAATGATGGATGGATTGCTGAATAAATCAAACATTCACCCCCAGTCAAATGATCTGGGTTAAATCCATCGTTCTTTTGCTCTCTATGCCACCACAGTTTGGACCCAGACATATGCAAATCAGTCTTGACCTGGCTCCTCATAGGAACAGTCCAGCCTGAATTGCTAAGCCAGGTCCTCCCTGGACCTTAAACAAGCATTCTGGGTCTGGTTTTGGCGTAGCACGCCTCATCAGCCAGGTTAGCTTAAACACAGTGGCACAGCAAGCAAGGGACCTACATCTGGGTATACCCATTCCACTTAAGGCAAAACATGTTACAGCAACAAATGAAGGACAGAATGCTAAATAAATCAAACAGTCACCCTCAGTCACAAGTTCTATGTCAAATCCATCATTTTTTTGCTCACTACGCCACACCAGTTTGGACCCAGCCATATGCAAATCAGTCCTGACCCTGCTCCTCACGGGATTCAAGCTAGCCTGGCTGATGAGGGGTGATACCCCAAAACCAGTCCCAGGTTGCATATTTCTGGTCCAGGAAGGACATGGCTTGGCAGTTCCGTCTAGACTGTTCACATGAGGAGCAGGGTCAAGAGTGGTATGCATATGGCTAGGTCTAAATCGGGGTGGCATGGCAAGCAAAAGAATGTTGAATTTAACTCATATCTCTTGACTGGGGGGATGTTTGATTTGTTCTGTATCCCTTCCTTCATTTGTGTGCCTTTTGCTGTATAAATACTTTAGACATTGACTGTAAATTAAGCCTGAAAGTTTGTGTGCCAAGATACAATATGGTTAAGCACAGATGTATTTAATGTCTGTTTGTGGTTCACTCTGACATGAATTATGATTGTTGCCTGAGTGGGGTTTCCACTCCCGTCAACCAATAACAACATCAATTATAATATTAAAGATCTTTTTCTCTTAATCACACAAGATCTAGTGACTGCCGCATTGTCAAGTTAGAGCTAAAACATTGGACATTTTCACACATAGAGTTATTTTTGACTTTGTAAGACTCTGCAAAACATTTGAGAAGTGGTTAACAAAATCTATGTTGGTTGTTGGTTTTGTAGAGCAATCAACTGATTAAGAATTACTGCAAGAAGAAGTTTAATAGTTATCCAATGCTGCATAATTAATTTAAACTCAAATAGGCATCCACATTTTATTTTTATGATTTCTCTCCCAGGGAAAATGTATTTGTCAGTGGAGTAATTTCTTGCTTTACGTAACCAGTACCAGAAAGTGGGATATTAGTTTAAGAGGAGGTACCCCTTATGTTAGACCTGGCTTTTTCCGCGAGTTTATCCACAGAATTTCTGCTTTTTGGCTGCCCGTTTCTGATGCTGTTTTTGTTGGTTTTATGACTCTGGGCACTTTACCACTGCTGATCAGTGCTACAGTGCATATGCTCTCCCTGTAAAATGTTCTTATGGATTAGTTATTACATGATTGGCATATTTGATTTACTAGTCAGGCCCTAGTACAGTACACTGTGTGAGCCCAGGGCCTGTAAATCAAATGCTGCTAGTGGGCTGCAGCACTGATTGTTCCATCCGCTGAAGAAACTTGTAAAATGTAACTCTGGCCTGCCATTGCAGAGCCTGTGTGCAGTCTGGGACTGCTGTGTCGACTTGGCAAGTGCACACACATGCCAGTCCCTAACCTTCCCTTTTCTTGCATGTTAGTCACCCCTAAGTTAGGGCCAAGGTACCCTTGTGGGAAGGATGCATTGTATGTCAAAGGTAGGACCTGCTTTGATGTGTGTGGCATGTCCTGATAATGAAATACTGGCAATTTTGTTTTTCACTATTGCAAGGCTACCTGCTCCCGTAGGATAGAATGAGGAGGTTGTTTATAACATGTTATAAACATAACAACCTCTGGGAACAAGGTAGAAAAATAAAGTTTGGCATGCCTGAACTCAGGATGTTAAAATGCATCTTTTAGTGAAGGTGATTTTGACATTCTGTGTTTGAAAATACCACTTTTAGAATGTAGGTATTTTCTTGCCTAACCATCCAGTGTGCCTCTGCTACGTTTGTGAGTTGCATGTCTGACTTTTGGATGACAGGGGCTGGAGAGGGGCAGTGGCTCCAGAAATCTGATGAGTTGGGGCTGGGTTGAATAGATCTGGACTGAATTTAGAGTAGGGTAGGAGATTTCCTTTCACCTGAATAGGCCTGGTCTGCCTTCAACAATGCTGCCTCCACCTCCTGCTGGGAAGCTGCACCAGTAAAAATGTAAAAATGTAAATTGATACTTGTATAGCGCACTACTCACCCGCAAGGGTCTCAAGGCGCTTGTACGAATACCGCTGTGGAACCCATCCTGGCTTTCCCTGTGAGGCATCCACTCCTGGGCACCCCCAAGGTGGAGGCCAGGCATCCTTAGCGTTGTGGGGGGCGTTGTGGAGATTAAGCAAGCTATTGCCCAGAGTTGCAGAGTGGGGCTCCATGATTGGAATAGGCACCGAGGCGAGAATTATAAGGTCCGACACTCTGTGAATTCAGAGAACAAAGGATTTTTGCGTATAAAAAGTGGGGCCCAGACCCCAGACATGTAGATCACTTCTGGGGATCAAGAGAAATGTTTGCTAAGGAAAAGAGCCAGAAAAGATGAAGAGGAATTCTGCCCCTGAGCTGTTTGCTGTCTGGGGTAGGCCTGCAGTGGCTACTTGCTGCCATGGAAAGGAGAAAAGGACTTTGCTGTTTGCTTTGCCATCTTGAGGAAGATCTCCAAGGGCTTGAAACTGAGCTTGCATTGTGTTCTGAAGTCTCAGGAACACAAAGACTTCACCACCAGCTCCCCTGACCTTCCTTGCTGAGAGTACTGACCTACAAGAGGTGCCTGCTGCTGTTTTAAACCTCTAGAGACTGTTTCTTGCTGGGAGCTGGAAAAGTAAAGCAACTCAAAGAAGCGAGATGCATCCATACTTGTTTCCTACGCATCTCTGAAGAAACCGTTGCAGCGCCTGCCGCGGCTTGAGAAATCACTGCACGCTGCATCAAGTGCACCGATTTCCATCATTGCAACGAAATCGAAACTGAAACTTAGTTTTAGTTTCTCAGTTCCAGTGCTTATGGGGATATCTCAGCCCCCGATCACCGAAAAAGATGGGAGAGGTATCGTTGGAAAGGGGAGAATCTCTCCTTTCCAATGGTACCCTGACCTAGTGGATCCCAGTTTGGGGATCACCCCAGGAGGGGGATCCCCAAGAAGGGATCTACCCACTAGCACCAAGAAGGTGTGAGCGGCCCCTTGGGCAAGGGCCTTTGCTCCCCCCATATTTGTTTGGTCGCAACAGTCTTTCTGCTCCCCCTGGGGGGCAGATGGTGGTAGTAGCCCACTAGAAACCAGGTATTATTTTTTTTTATTGACATTTGGGTGGGAACTGCCTAAAAGGGCATGGCAATGCCCCCATCCCCCCAGAGAAATGTCAGTCTTTCCACCCCACAGGGGCACAGGGCTGTAGCCCCCAAATTGCCCCCGGGGGGGGCAGCAGACGGGCCACTAGAAACCAAGGTTTTTTTTTATTGATGTTGGGATGGCGGCTGCCCAGAAAGGGCATGGCAATGCCCTCCCCCTGAAAAATGTCAGTCTTTCTGCCCCCCAGGTAGCAGACGGGGGCTGTAGCCCCCAATTTGCCCCGATGGGAGCAGAAAGCCCACTAGAAACCTGTTTTTTTTGGATTGAGGTTGGGGTGGGGACTGCCCAAAAAGGTCATGGTAATCCCCCCCCGCAAAGAAATGTCAGTCTTTTAAACCCCAAGCTGCCCCCGGGGGCAGAAAGCCCACTAGAAACAAGGGATCGTTTTTTTAATGATGTTGGGATGGGGGCTGCCCAAAAAGGGCACGGCAATGCCCCCACCTCCATTCCCACAGATAAATGTCAGTCTTTCTGCCCCCCCACGGGGGCAAATATGGGCAATAGCCCCGAATTTGCCCCGCGGGGGGAAAAGCCCACTAGAAATCAGGGATTTTTTCAAATTGATTTTGGTGTGGGGGCTGCCCAAAATGGGCATGACAATGCCCCTACCCCCAGTGAAATTCCAGGCTTTCAGCCCTCCCGGGGGGCATATGGGGGCGGTAGCCCCCAATCTGCTCCCCAGGGGGCAGAAAGACCATTAGAAAACAGGGATTTTGTATTGATGTAGGGGTGGGGCCTGCCCAAGATGGGAAGGCAAATACCCCCACCCCCCAAAAAATGAAAGTCTTTCCACTCCCCCCAGGGGGCAGATGGGGCAGTAGCTTCCAATCTGGCCCAGGGGGGCAGACAGCCCACTAGAAACGAGGGATTCTTTTAAATTAATGTTTAGGTGGGGCTGCCCAAAATGGGCATGAGAATGCCCCCACCCACAGTGAAATTCCAGTTTTTCTGCCCCCCTAGAGGGCATATGGGGCAGTAGCCCCCAATCTGCCACCGTGGTGGCAGAAAGGCCACTAGAAACCAAGGATTTTTTTTATTGACATTGGGGTGGGTGCTGCCCAAAAAGGTCATGGCAATGCCTCCACCTCCCCCCCCTCCCCCAGAGAAATGTCAGTCTTTTAGACCCTATCTGCCACCTGGGGGGCAGAAAGCCCCCTAGAAACTAGGGATTGTTTTTTTTTTATTGACGTTGGGGTGGGGGCTGCCCAAAAAGGGCATGGCAATGCCCCCAACCCCACAGAGAAATGTCAGTCTTTCTGCCCCCCCCCTGGGGCAAATAGGGGAAATAGCTCCCAATTTGCCCCGCAGGGGGAAAAGCCCACTAGAAATCAGGGATTTTTTCAAATTGATTTTGGTTTGGGGGATGCCCAAAATGGGCATGACAATGCCCCTACCCCCAGTGAAATTCCAGTCTTTCAGCCATCCCGGGGGACATATGGGGGCTGTAGCCCCCAATCTGCTCCCGGGGGGGCAGAAAGACCATTAAAAAACAGGGATTTTTTTATTGATGTAGGGGTGGGGCCTGCCCAAGATGGGAAGGCATATACCCCAGGGATTCTTTTAAATTAATGTTGAGTGGGGGCTGCCCAAAATGGGCATGAGAATGCCCCCAACCCCAGTGAAATTCCAGTCTTTCTGCCCCCCTGGGGGAATATGGTGGCAGAAAGCCCACTAGAAACCAAGGATTTTTTTTATTGACGTTGGGGCTGCCCACAAAGGTCATAGCAATGCCTCCACCCCCTTCCCAGAGAAATGTCAGTATTTTAGACCCCAATCTGCCACCCGGGGGTGGGGGCAGAAAGTCCACTAGAAACCAGGGATTGTTTTTTTATTGACATCGGGGTGGGGCTGCTCAGAAAGGGCATGGGAATGCCCTTACCCCTGAGAAATGTCAGTCTTTCTGTCCCCCCGAGGGCAGATGGGGCAGTAGCCCTATTCTGTCCAAGGGGGTCAGAAAGCCCACTAGAAACCAGGGATTTTTTTTATTGATGTTGGGACGGGGGCTGCCCAAAATGGGCATGGCAATGCCCCCACCTCAAGTGAAATTCCAGTCTTTTTGCCCCCCCAGGGGGGGCATATGGGTGTAGTAGCCCCCAATAACCCTCCCGGGGGCAGAAAGACCATTAGAAATCAGGTTTTTCTAATTGATGTAAGGGTAGGGGCTGCCCAAGATGGAAAGGCAAATGCCCCCACCCCCAAAAAAATTCAAGTCTTTCCGCTCCTCCCAAGGGGCAGATGGGGCAGTAGCCCCCAATCTGCCTCCCAGGGGGAATAAAGCCCACTAAAAACCAGGGATTTTGTTTTATTTATGTTGGGGTTTGAGCTGCCCAAAATGGGCATGGCAATGCCTCCACCCCCAGTGAAAATCCAGTCTTTCTGCCCCCCTGGGGGGCATATGGGGCATTAGCTCCCAATCTGCCCCCAGGGGGGCAGAATGCCCACTCGAAACCAAGAATTCTTTTTATTGAAGTTGGTGTGGGGGCTGCCTAAAAAGCTCATGGCAATGCCTCCACCCTCTTAGAGAAATGTCAGTCTTTTAGACCCCAATCTGTCTCCAGAGGGGGGAGAAAGCCAACTAGAAACCAGGGATTGTTTTTATTTATTGACAGGGTGGGGGCTGCCCAAAAAGGGCATGGCAATGACCCCACCCCCCAGAGAAATGTCAGTCTTTCTGGCCCCCAGGGGGCAGATGGGTCCAGTAGCCCCAAATCTGTCCCCCAGGGGGGGTAGAAAGCCCGCTAGAACCCAGGGATCTTTCTATTGATGTTGGGACGGGGGCTGCCCAAAATGGCCATAACAATGCCCCCACCCCAAGTGAAATTCCAGTCTTTCTGCCCCCGTCGGGGGGTATATAGGGGTAGTAGCCCCCAATCTGCCCCCCGGGGGCAGAAAGCCCACTAGAAACCAGGGATCTTTTTATTGATGTTGGAACGGGGGCTGCCCAAAGTGGGCATGAAAATGCCCCCACCCCCAGTGAAAGTCCAGTCCTCCTACCCCCCGGGGGGCAGAAAGACCATTAGAAATCTGTTTTTTTTATTACTGTATGGTTGGGGGCTGCCTAAGATGGGAAGGCAAATGCCCCACCCCCCCATAAAAATGCAAGTCTTTCTGCTCCCCCCAGGGGCAGATAAGACAATAGCCTCTGATCTGCCCCTGGAGGGGCAGAAAGCCCACTAGGCACCAGGGATTTGTTTTATAATGCAGGGGTGGGGGCTTTCCAGAATGACATGGCAATGCCCCCTCCAGAGAAATATCAATCCTTCCGCCTCCCAGGGGGCAGACAGGGGCAGTAGCCCCAATCTGCCTCTGCGGGGCAGAAAGCCCACTAGAAACCAGGGATTTTGTTTTTAATAACGCTGGGGTGGGGGCTGCCCAAAAAGCTCATGGCAATGCCTCCACCCCCCAGAGAAATGTCAGTCTTTTAGCTCCCAATTGGCCCCCCATAGGGGCAAAAAGTCCGCTAGAAACCAGAGATTTTTTTTATTGATGTCGGGGTGGGGGCCGCCCCAAAAAGGGCATGCCAATATCCCCACCCCCAGTGAAATTCCAGGTTTTCTGCCCCCCGGGTGGGCAGAAAGCCCATTAGAAATCAGGAATTATTTTTTATTGAAATGCCCCCCCCAAAAAAAATGCAAGTCCTTCTGCTCTTCCCAGGGGCAGAAAGCCCACTAGGCACCAGGGATGTTATTGTTTTTATAATGTATTAGTGGGGGCTACCCAGAATGGGCATGATTGTGCCCCAACCCAAAGACAATTACCACAATCCTTCTGTCCCTCCCCCCTGGCATTTTGGGGCAATAGCCCCTTATCTGACCCACAGGGGGGGCAGAACGCCCTCTAGGCCTCAGGATTTTCTTATTTTATTTAGGGTTGAGGTCAGCCCAGAATGGGCCTGCCAATGCCCACACCTCCCCAAAAAAATGGCACAGTCTTTCTGCCTCCCCGAGGGGCGAATGGGGGAAGTGGCCCCTGATCTGCCCTTGGGGGTGGCAGAAAGCCCACTAGACAACAGCGATTATGCTGGCTTTTTTATGCGTGGAAGTGGGGGCAGCCCAGAATGGGCATACCAATGCCTCCGCCTCCCACAGTGAAAAAAGTGTTTTTTTCAGCTCGATTTGAGGTTTGCAGGGAGTTCTGGGTAGAGAAATGTTGTGTTACCCATGCATGCCATACCTTGCTGGACTCCCCAGGGTGTCTAGTTTTCAGAAAAGTGTGGGTTTGGTAGGTTTCCTCATATGGCCGCCGAGCCCGGGGTCAAAAACTCAAAGAACCCCCCTTGCAAAGCCAGGTTGTTTTCTGATAGGAAATTTTGAAGTCGTCTCCATAGGTTTTTGGCCCTTGCCTGTCACGAGTACTTGACCCACCCACACAAAGGAGGTACCATTTTTCTCTGAAGACTTTGGGGAACGCAGTCTGAGTGAAATTTTGTGGATCCACACAGATTCCAGAACTTTCCACCACAGAAATGTGAGGAAAATGTGGGATTTTCTTTTTTACTGATTTTGAGGTTTGCAAGGGATTCTGGCTAACAGAACCTAGTGAGAGCCAGGAAAGTCCTCCCATCCTGGATTTCCCTGGGTGTCTAGTTTTAAGAAATGTATAGGATTGCTAGGTTTCCCTAGATGCTGCAGAGCTAGGCACTTTGCAAAAAAAAGGGTCAATTTTCACTGTGAGAAAGTGGTGTGTCTCCGTTGCGTTTTGGGCCGTTTCCTGTTGCATGCACTAGACCTACCAACACAAGTGAGGTACCATTTTTCTCAGGAGGCCTTTGGGGAATTAGGGGTGAGTGGGATTTTGTGTATCCATGCAGATTCCAGAAGTTTCCACCACAGAAATGTGTGGAAAAAGTGTTTTTTGTTACAGATTTTGAGGTTTGCAAGGGATTCTGGCTAACAGAACCTAGTGAGAGCCAGAAAAGTCACCCCATCCTGGATTTCCCTGGGTGACTACTTTTCAAAAATGTATAGTTTTGATAGGTTTCCCTAGATGTTGGCAGAGCTAGGGTTCAAAATCTACAGCTAGGCACTTTGCAAAATAGTTTCAGTTTTTACTGTAAAATGTAGTGTGTCCACATTGCGTTTTGGGCCGTTTCCTGTCGCGAGCATTAGGCCTACTGACACAAGTGAAGTACCATTTTTCTCGGAAGACTCTGGGGAACAGGGGGTGGGTGGAATTTTGTGGATCCACGCAGATTCGAGAACTTTCCACCACAGAAATGAGAGGAAAATGTGTTTTTTACAAGCTTTTAGGATTGCAAGGGATTCTGGGTAACAGAACCTGGTGAGAGCCAGTCAAGTCACCCCTTACTGCATGTCCCTGAGTGTCTAGTTTAAAAAAATGTATAGGTTTGCTAGGTTTCCCTAGGTGCCGGCAGAGCTAGGGTTTAAAATCTACAGCTAGGCACTTACAAAAAAAGGGTCAGTTTTCTCTGTGAAAATGTGGTGCGTCCCTGTTGCGTTTTGGGACGTTTTCTGTCACGGGCACTAGGCCTATCCACACAAGTGAGGTACCTTTTTTCTCTGAAGACTTTCGGGAACGCGGGGTGGGTGGAATTTTGTGGATCCACACAGATTCCAGAAATCTCCTCCACAGAAATATGAGGCAAATGTGTTTTTGGGACAGTTGTTAGGTTTGCAAGGGATTCTGGGTAACAGAACCTGGTGAGAGCCCATCTAATGTATAGGTTTGTTAGGTTTTCCTAGGTGCTGGCACAGTTAGGGTTCAAAATCTAGAGCTAGGCACTTTGCAAAAGTCAGTTTTCACTGTGAAAATGTGTTGTGCACACATTGCATTTTGGGCCATTTCCTGTCGCGGACCCTAGGCCCAACCACACAAGTGAGGTAACATTTTTCTCAGAAGACTTTGGGAAATGCGGGGTGGGTGGAATTTTGTGGATCAACGCAGATTCCAGAACTTCCCACCACAGAAATGTGATGAAAATGTGTTTTTTTGACAAATGTTTAGGTTTGCAAGGGATTCTGGGTAACCTGGTGAGAGCCAGTCAAGTCACCCCATCCTGGATTCCCCTGGGTGTCTAGTTTTAAAAAATGTATATGTTTTCTAGGTTTACCTAGGTACTGACAGAGCTAGGGTTCAAAATCTACAGCTAGGCACTTTGCAAAAAAAGGGTCAGTTTTCACTGTAAAAATAAAGTGTGTCCATGTTGCGTTTTAAGCCGTTTCCTGTCACGGGCACTAGGCCTACCCACACAAATGAGGTGCCATTTTATTCAGAAGACCTAGGGTAACACAGCATTTTAGAGCAAGGGTTATTACCCATTCACTTTTGATGCATTTCTGCCTTCCAAATGAAAGACATTTTATAAAAATGAAGTCATTTTGAAAAACGACCTCCAATTTTCATGCTAGTATTGGTACTCACAATTTCGGAAATGTGCTAGTACCTACTGTTTCTAAACTCAAAATTTTGTTTCATTTTCAGAAGTACATAGGTATCTTTCATACCGATTTTTCCATGTATATATTTCCCAAAATTAATTGCTATATACCTGGTACATAATAAAAAACCATTACAAGACGCTGCTCAGTTATTGGCTCTGTGTTCGTCGGGTTCTTGGTGAACCTACAAGTCCTGTATATTCCCACAACCAAAAACGTCCGGCGAATGTAACAGTACATTGCTTTCAAACAGCTGTTATAATTAGAAGAAGTTACAGGTGAAAACGTTGACACAAATGGCTGTTTTTTTTCAACTAATTTTCAATTTTTCCTATATTCAAAGGTTACTTTCTATAAAGAAACCTATAAGGATCTAGACAAATGACCCCTTGATGAATTCAGAATGTTGTATACTTTTCTCAAATGTATAGCTGTCCAGGATTCATAGTTGCTTTCATACCCATTTCTACCATTAACTGGAAAGAGATTGAAAGCACATAAAATAGCAAAAATAGGCTATGTCCCAGAAAATGCCAAAACTGTGTAACATTTTTGTGTTTTTTGACAAAATTATGCTTGTCCCTGAAAGCTGGGAAGATGGTCATTTCAGAACCACAACCCCTTTTTTGATACCATTTCCAGGGAAAAAATCAGACGCTTTCATCTGTAGCCCTTTTTTCCCATTTTTCACAGCAAAAAAATATTTACCTGTATTTAGGCTAATTTCTGGTTCCCCTCCAGGGGAATCCACAAACCCTGGGTACCTTTAGAATACCCATGATGTTGAAAAAAAGAATGCAAATTTGGCGTGGATACCATATGTGGTCAAAAAGTTACACGGGCCTAAGCGCAAACTACCCCAGATAGCGCAAAAAAGTCTTAGCACAGAGGAGAAAAAGCATAGCAGCGAAGGGGTTCATACTGACGAACATGAATTTCTGGATGCACATCAACATTAGTAGGCACAAATGTAGATTTATAGATGTTTCATTATATTAAGTTGTCCAGTATGTTTGTTGCAAATGTTTGCCTCATTTACGTTGTGTCTCGCCAACATTTCCTACACAAATCTTATACACAGATATATATATACTTTCTACCAGCAACCCAAACTGCCAATGACCTTTTGTTCTGTGGTTCTGTTGCTATGTACAGCAGTTCTTGCCAAAACACTATCTTACTCTATTCAAATAAATAAGTAAATAAATTTGCTTACCGCAAACATCCCTAATCACTTGCGCATTTTCACCTGGAGGCCAGGGACCCAATCGCTGCTGTGACATCAGTAGTTGCAGCACAGGGTGAGAGGTCGTTTGTTGTACTTTCAGATGTAAGTGGTAGGCTGGCAGTCACTGCACTGCTGTAATGTTGTAAGAAAATGTTCTGCCACAGATGGACCCTGTAATATAGAAATGCAGAGCATTACTATTTCTGGGCGTGTGACTCGTGTTATGCGGAGTGAGCTGTCCATGGTAGGCGTGCATGGGATAAGGAAACAGTAAACAATTTGTAAAGCTCTTGTAAAGAGATAGGCTGCAGAAAATAAACTGTAAAAGCCTCTCAGGACTTCATTACAAGGTCCCTGAGGTATATTAAAATTCCCCGTATTAGGGCACTGAAGCCATCAACCAGATTTACAATCTTCCTGGCCTTGGCCCTTTCTTCACCTCTCGATGACGTGCTATGATCCCATGAAGTAGGAGCCGGTGCTGCGGCATGCATAGTAAACACGGGGTGCATCCTTGCTTTCATTTCTATGCCACTGCTCCCAAACATAAAGTAAATATTTACCAACAGTTTTCGACTAGTGAAAAAGCAGCAGATGCAGCTTTGGGAGGTTTCCTGCCTCTTCTGTAGCTCTTATTTGCTCACTGATACAATTATAAATTAAATCGGATGATGGGCGGGTCAGATAAAAATATGATGATGGAGTATGCCCCGGGGGCTATTAGACCAGAGTCCTGGGCTATTGCAAAATGTGAATGACACTTTCAGCAAAGTAATGGCTGAAGGGATTAGACCCATTGTTGAACAATATGTATGGTGTCCTGAGGACTCATCCAAAATGTGAAGGCGCTTGCAACCAGCAAGGGCTGAGGGAGGAGGCACAAAGGTGATCCCTATTTATAACGTTTTCTTCATTATGCGTGCTCTGGCAGCTACCACAAGGTGTCTTTATGCCGGGCCTAAAAAGCAGTGAGCTCCTTTTAAATTTGAGAGATACCTGACAAGGATTTTTGAAGGGGGCTTTGAAGTTAAGAGAAATCCTGTTTGCATCTGGAGCCACTTGGAAGCCTTCTAATGTGTTTCAGGAAATATACTGTTAGCTACATCTATTCATACCAAATTTACTAGAAACAATGTACCCATATTCCTGCATAAGAAACAACGAAAGGAGTAAATAGGATTAGCTCCCAAAAATTGTTGACAACACCCTATATTTAGACCAATTATTTGAAAACAGACTAATTTGGAAGCTGTAGCGTAGGAAAAGGGCCACATGCATGAGGCCATGCTTTCAAGAAACACTATTTTTTTAAAAGAATATATTTTTATTTTCTTTTGTACATGAAACAAAACGTCAGACAAGGCCTGAATACACATTCCATAAGAATTCCACAGTGGACTTAAATGGCAGTTGAACAAGTAAATTGTCCCTTGTAGCTGGAACTGTAGATGGGCTTGAACAATCAGGGCACACTTGGGGAAAAGTTCACAGTTACAATGTTCGTGGTTATCAGCAGCAAAGACATCCATTTCATCTTTCAAGCCTCCTACCCGGATCTTCCAGGTAACAATCCCCCTCCCTCCTCTTCCCCTTCCACCTCGAGATCATAGTATTTTATCCACGGTGCCCATATCTTCCGAAATTTCCGAGGCCAGATCCTAGCCTTAAATGTCACTTGTTCCGCAACCATATACAGATCAAGACTTGCCTTCCATTCGTTAAGTGGAGGTAGTTGCGGACCCCCCAGTGTTTAGCTATATCCCGGTTGGTCACTACCAACCCCAAATTGGCTAATACAAGTTTACATCGTGGGATGTCCACGTCCGTCGGGATTCACAGGATGAGAAACCATGGGCCTCATTTATGAAAAGTGACGCATCGCTGCGTGAAAACAGCGATGCGTCACTTTTCACTGCGCACTCCTTGCGACACCAATAATGCGTCATATTTAATGTATGACGCATCATGTCGCAAGGACTTACAGATACGTCAGTATTTCTGACATATCTGTAAGTGCAAAAGTGACGCATTGCTGGAGTGTGTCACAAAAGTGACGCAACTCCAGCAATGCGTCCTTTCACATGTGAAAGGGCTTGCGTCAGTCTTACGCCTGCTGTGAGGCAGGCGCAAGATTTTGACGCAACAGCATCCTAAAAGTGACGCAGTGAAATCTCATAGATTTCACTGCGTCACTATTACGAGGCTTTTTGCGGGGGAACGCCCTCTCTGCATACATTATACCTGACGCAGGTATAATGTGGAGCAGGGGTTTAAAAAGTGACCTAGATGAGTCACTTTTTAAATATGGCGCAACAAGGCGCATTTTTTACGCCGCTGGTGCGTCACAAAAAGTGACGCACCGGCGGCGCAAAACTGCCGCAAGGCCTCATGAATAAGGGCCCTTGGTTCCAGCTCTATTTGGGCTTCCAGTATGTTGTTAAGCTCTTCCACAATTCTTCCCCAGTAGGCCTGGATCTCGCTGCATTCCCAAAGGGTATGTATGAATGTTCCGCATTCTACGCGGCATCTCAGACAGTCAGGGCTTTCAGCTCTCCCTATTTTATGCAACCTTGCTCTATCAAAATACGTTTGGTGCAGGATTTTGTATTGGATGAGACGTAACTGAAGTTTAATTGCCACTTCACAAGGATGCATGAGAGCAGCCTCCCAGTCTATATCGTCCAGCACACCAGTAGTCCTCTCCCATTTTGCTCAAAGTAGACCCAATTTTTCAGGCATGTTATTGAGTGACGTTTTATAGGTAAACGATATAGCTTTGACTGGGATCTCCTCCTGTAGGAGTCGACCCTCTAACAGGGCATATTCGGGTATTGTCTCCCCATCCAACCCCTCCACAATCCAGGCATGTTTCAAATGGAGGTGTGCATATGCCTGCGTGTCTTCACAAAACACTATTGACCAACACTAGAGCAGAAACTATTTGGAAAGTGCTGATGGCATCACAATACCTGACTTAATCCACTAAAACCAATTGGTACTGTCAACAGCAACAGCTGGAGGGGGTTGTGCTGCCCTAAACTCTGCCACCTCCATCTCTCTGTCTCACAGCGCCAAGACGCCTCGGCATAAGAGCGCTGTAAAAATAATTCAGTCAGTCAGTCAGTCGGAACAAAAAACACAGACAAATGTATGGAGATACAAGCTTTTACAAATTCAATGTCAGACTTCGGAAGTATCTATATAAAAATAAATCTCTGTAGAAGTTCTGATTAATGGAGCAACACGCTTGGGCTGTGTTTTGGATATGTTATGGCGAATCAAATAAAGAATTGTTTTAGGACAGCCAGAAGGTGTGGATGGACTCAAACATCTGAATTGATGATATGGTAACCAGGACTTTGCCTCAGCAACTTTATTCAGCATACTAATTTGCATTCATAGCACACTGGGGTTTATTTACTAAGATTTAACGCCATGTTTGCATCACAAAAGTGATGCAAAATGACGCTAAATCTTTTTTCATCTATTTATTTTTCAGTGTTAAACCTGTTTTACGCTAAAAAATAACTTGAAAGTAACGCAATGCATTGCATAGTAATGCGTTGCATTACTTAGTGCCAAGGGGGCGTACCATGGGTGGTGCATGAGCATTCCCATGCAGCCACCCAAGGTTTCTGATGCTAAGCCGTATTTACTTAAAAAAGTAGAAAAGCTTTAACATCAGAAATAGCGCCCATTTCAGATAGCCGCTATGAAGGAGAAATGCTTTTATTTCTCCTTACTTTTCTGACTTTGCATGTGCGCTGCACTGTACAGAAGCATATAAAGTGGGAAAAGGCTTAAAGTTAGTCTTAGCATATTATTTTGTAATGGAAGGGAATCCTTCCAGTAAAAAACTTATGTTAGACTCACGGAGACGCCCTTGCACTATGGTGCAATGTTGTGTGCACATGGTGTATGGCCGCACATTTCTGCACCAGCTTTAGGGAAAGGGGAGGAGAGGGCTATATTTTGTAAATATGGTTCTCTCCTGCTCTCTCCTCACGCAGCACAGCATTTGCGGCTGCAGATGCTGCACTGCGCTGCGTGAGAAACTGATAAATCTGGCCCCAGATGTTACAGAGTTTCTCTCTCAATTGCAATACACTGTTCCTATTTGAGGGTATATGATGGTTGACCAAGGCAGGTGGGTACCAATGCTACATAAATAACCAAGTACTCTAGTTTTTGCGTCTCAAGTTAAAACAATTGTCTTTCTGTTTTAAGAGAAGAGCTCCGCATGTCCTAGTGTAAGCAAGAACATTGGGATTCCCACCATACACTTTATGGTGTTTTTCCCCACCCAGGTTTGTGCCCCTTGAGGCAGACTTTGGATAAAATTAGAACGTTTTGAAAATATTCCACCTTTGCCAGGCAGACAGAAGCTTGCCCCTTGTTAAATCACTTAAATAACAGACTGATGATCCTTCCTTCTCTCGGTCTGGTCCCTCCCCATCCTTTGGGATACACAGAGTGAAACAAATTATACTGTAAGCAATAAAAACAAATATGAATAAATACTTAAAGACTTGTAGCAGTGCATTTTTGTTGCAGGTGGCCAAAAATTGCAATCTCCACGGGGCATAGAGCTGAACTGAAACTATAGACCCGGTGAAACAATGTTGCAATAAAAGACTGCCATCCTACTCAGGGCTGTCATAAGAAGCGGGCAGAGGGGGCATTATGCCCCAGGTTCCATGAATTCTAAGGCCTGCTCAACCTTGACAACATTTATTATTAGATTTTTAATTATGCTGCTTTCATTAATAATGCTTTAGATTGTGAGGCCAAACCAATAAATCATGCCAGACGCCATATTGCTGCATGTAACACCTGGCCAATAGGGCCCCACATTTAATTCCACCAATCCTGATCCTACTCATAAAGCATATGCAAAAGACAGGTGGTGAGTACAAATGCTAAGCTACCTGCTCTTACAATGCCCACCACTGATTTGTCGAACCTGCACAAGTAAGAACATGCAGCCTGACTCCATGCTGGAGGTGCATTGTTTTTTATTGCCATGGAGAGCTTATTACTCCAAGCACTGGTAAATTTGCTCAGTGTCCAAGAGATTACACTGCAGATGAGCTTTATCTAATAACAACCAGAATCCTTTCATGAATTCTTTTCATGGTTTATCATTTTATAAGGAAAAGAATACCTAACATGAGATTTTGGAGGAAAATGATTACCATGATAACCAAAACAAAGGTAATATGTGACAACCAAAGCTTTCACAATAAAACATATTGAAAATGCCTTTAGCCTTTGGAAAAAGAAAAGTAAATTGCATCCTATTGAGTATGTTACTCCAATGGATAAGTAAATATATAATTGAAAGAATTCTGATTTTCAATGTACAACATACGTTTTTAAAAAAGAAAATAAATGCATATTTCTTTGCTACAATGATCATATAGAATGTAAAAATATGTTAGGTAGTGTGTTTTATCAATAAAACAATATGAAAACACACGCTTAATGCCATTTTCAGAGAGATGCCCTTAAAAGGATTGCTGGATACTTCACCGAAGTACCCAGAGAATCCATCTCCCACTGTTCACCTAAAAAACCAAGAAGATCATCTGCGGTGTCCCCAAGAATCGTATCTCAGCCCACCCTCTTCAAAACATACATGACCCCCCTGGCCAACACCATAAGATAGCACAGACTCAACATCATCTTCTACATCAACAGCACACAGCTGATCCTTTTACTGTCAGAAGACCCCTCCTCTGCCAGAACCAACTTCCACAGATGTATTGTGAACATCGCCAACTGTATAAAAGACACCTGCATCAAGGTCAACACAGACAAGATGGAAATCCTTATGTTTGCGAACAACACCTCACCATGGAATGATGCATGGTTGTTTGCAGAACTCAGCCCACACTCCACCCAACAGACCCCACCTGCATAATCGGCATCATTTTGGACAGCAAGCTATTCATCAAGAAACAGGTAAATGCATTCACATCCACCTGCTTCCACAACCTACGCATGCTTGGCAAGATCTTCAGATGGCTCCCAGTCAACACCAGAAGCGCCGTCACACAGACCCTCATCATAACCAGCAGGCTGGACTATGGTAACACACTCTACGTAGTGATCACCGCAGGCCTCCTGAAGAGATAACAGACAATACAAAACTCAATGGTAAGACTCAACCTTGACCTCCCCAGATGAACCCACATTACACCCCGTCTCAAGAAGCTACACTGGCTCTGATGCCAGTTCAATATGTTGGCCCAAGCTTTCAAAGCCCTGCACACCAAAGGACCAACATACATCAACAAATGCATAACCTTCCACCAACCAGATACCTACTTTCCGCAACCCTCTCCTTCGCAGGCACCCCCTTATTCCACCGAAGCAACAGCAAAGGATGCTCCTTTTCACACCTAACAGCCAAAGCTTGAAATTGGCTGTCCCTGCACCTCAGGACTGTCTCATTGCTCCAGCAATTCAGGAAAGGACTCAAGACAAGGCTGTTTGAATGAGCAGATCCCCACTAAGCAGTTAGCTACTCCAGCACTTTGATTCCCTCACAGGTGATTTGCCACGCTTAATAAATCCCTAAATTATTTATTGATTGATTGATTGATTGCATTCTCCCTGAATTATCCAAATTGATAAACATTCATTCTGTTTCCATTTCTAATTTCCTTTGCAATTTATATATTAACATGCAGAGATATTCTCAAGAGGGATTATTTTTCATTATCCATTTTAAAAATGCACTGTATTTAGACCAACCATTGCTTCCACATGCCACCTATTTCGCAAGGGCAGTGTCAAAACAACCTCATATGTCTACAAAGCCTGACCTGATAATCCCCAAATCATCTCAGAAGACTCCAGTCACCTTGACAATACCCCAATATCCTGATGAGATTAGGTAACCATTTATGTATTTACTTCAGGTAATTTTGTGTTGCACTAATGAGTACGTTTAGGGGAGTTTTTAGAATGTATTGCTAAGTATGCACTCTAAGGGCCTGATTCACAAAGGTAACACCCTTTTGAGTAAGTTTACTCTTTTGAGTAATGTTAGCCCTTTTATTTATCCACAAACTCAAGTGTCCGTTGCTACTAGGTAGCAGTAACTAAAAAACAGTAGTAAGTCCAGGTCAACACATGGCTAACCATTGGTACTGAAAGACCATGTCACAGAAAATATTTGGGGTAGGGACTTGAACTGAAAGTCCACAGGAAATAGTGTTGAATTAAATTAAATTATGTAGAAAGTTAAAAATATAAATACATTTAAAATATTATAAAATATACAGAAAAGTAGTTCATATTTATTATTTTATTATAAGCATATTTTAATAACCAATTTTGGATGTAAAACATAATATAACAATAAATGTTATTTAAACCCCTTCGGTAAAGTCCTGGCTCAAAGTGATTGATCGATGCATTGGGGCGAATGAGCCCAGTTTATGAGGCCCTGAATAACATGCCAAGGCATGGGGGAGTGGGAGTCCTACAGAGGCATTACTCTTACCTCAAGGAAACACAATGGGTGTTCACTAGACAATGAAATCCAGTTCTTCATGGGTGCTTCAACATCCAGAGGACCTTCGGCAGATATCTCACATCCTAATATAGAGGAATTCACTTATAGAGGGGTTAACCCCCATAAACAATATAGGAATAGCTGAACCTGTCATGCTTTACTGAGCTTTGTGTGTTGTCACGGGCAAAAGACAACACCTATGGTGTCCATACACCCCTACATTGTAAATTCATGTATGGTCTTCTTTTGAGATGCATTGTATTGATTGTGGACTATGCTGGCCCTTATGTCTGGTCCTTGTGGGTATGTACATATTCTTCAAGATGGCTGATGTATGGATTTCTGACCTGTATTGTTGCATTAATACAGTTTTTTTAAACAAAGCCTCAATAAACAGTTTCTAGAATAATAATTGCATTATTTTAAATAATAATGCACATTATTATTTTTTTGGGGTAGGAATGTTCTTTTTAATCTAAACTTCCGAAAAGTACTTTAAATTTAATTTAATAAATCTCCAATATTTATTTTCGATTTAAATATATATGTTTAATTTTCCCTATGCTTTACCTTAAGGAGACTCCACAGAAAGGACAGACTTCTCTGCATGGTAAAGCATAGGGATAAATACAAAATAAATATTAAGCATAATTTTAAGTAAAAAATGTATGTAAATTAATTTTATGTAGTGATTTTACATGTAAAATACAATTTAAAATTTGCTACAGCACTATTAAATTGATTGTGTATTAAAAACGTATTTAATGGAAATGTTTCAAATACAATTAAAAAAAATGTCAAGTAAAAGTTAAAAAATTTGATTTTTTATAATGTGCATTTAGAAAGTATTAAATAATAATGCCTAGAATAAATCAAAATGTATTTAATTATTTTTAATAAACTTTATTGTCAGTTTAAAAAAATCAAAATAGGGTAGTGTGTTTTATGAATAAATAATACAAATGCATTCTGTATATTTCTTTTTAATATATATGTATTTACATTCCTAACTATTTTAAATAATTGTATTTAACATTCTTTTGTTTGGGTTCTTTATTTTAAGTCCCTATCTCCATTATTTTCTATGGGTCGGTGTTGTAATATGAGTGGTTGGCCATGTGTACTGCTTGACTTAATAATGTTTTTTTTGTAGTAACTTACACCCGAAGTTTGTAAAGTAGTAAACTCAAAAGTGTAAACTAACTAGATACCCTTGCGAATCAGGCCCTAAATAGGGTTGACAAGTTGCCAGCAAAACTCTAAATGAACTTGTTCATCTTCCCTACTAACAACCATATATCATCCCCTTGCCTCAAGGTTGCATCATTAGTGTTCTTTTATACTGCTATAGCACTAGGTTCAGTACTGATGCATGAAATACTTCCAAATAAGTATATGTAGAATAAAAAATACAATTTTCATTTTTCATGTACCCTTGGTGTGCTTCTTGGTGTTAAGCTGTAGCCATAATTGCTGATCAAAGAAGAATAAATAGACATTGCAGCAAGGCTTTGTAAAACTGAGGAAGTCTACCTATTTACTAAAATAATCTAGGTATAAAGATCCTTAAGGTTTGCAAATGGCGCAGGGGAGAGCATTTGCATAGTGGAAAGGTCTCTACAAATTCTAGGAATCAATTATGTAACTGAAATCTCTTAATTGGGCACTGTAATAAAACAACTCTTTATTGCTGATTTTTAATCCCAGGACTCCGCTCCCTGCCATTTAACTCCTACTCTTTCTGAAGCCCTGTCGATGTGTCAACTTCTTCAACTAGTATTGTTTATCCTGTTAATTTGTCTAACACCTGTTCAATTGTTTTGCTGCGTTGGACTTTACCAGCTTTGCAGCCATATTGTTCCACAAATTATATATAAAAGAGATATTTCTTGGAGTATACATTCTGGGCTGAAGATGTGCCTCATCCTGTACTGCACCATGACTGTCTGCTGACTAGCCCGTCAAAGCCTGACCACAGGCAATCTGACGGAGACCAGCCATATCGCTCATTCGAAGCAGATAGATCACAGCTCGCATAGTGTGTTGGTTATATGGCAATCCTGGTTATAGCTATCTATGCATAGTTAGGGCCTCTGAGACTATTGCACAGCCGGAAAATCACTTTTTTGACGTTTGGGTGGTGCAATGTGCCACTGGTATATTCATAAAGGCACTTAAAGCCACGTTACCAGGTTTTTCATGGCCTCATAAATATGTGCCCTATCACACAGAAAACTGCGTGAAACGGCGTTCTGTGGGTTTTACTGGGGGCGTTCACAGCAACATCAATAGTTTTTTGACACTGCCCCATATTTACGATAAATCATAAGTCTGAGGCAGTGCCAAAAATGTATGCCTCCCCAAGGTAGGTGTAAGGGAGGCACAATGAGGGGAAATTACTCTATTTCTCCATGCCTTTCCTTATTCTATGTGAGCAGCATTCTGTAGCACACATAAAAAGAGGAAAACGCCTCTTGTGATTGTTATCTGCACAAAAACAATTATCCCTGCAACGCAGGCACCCTTCCCCCATGTTGCAAAGTTCCAGCGTTGGCACACGGCAGCCCATTGTGCGCCAGCATAGGAGAAAAGGGCAGGAATGCACCGTATCTAACAGACACAGCGCATTCCTGCCCCCTTCTTTTCCCGTAGGGCAGCACAGCAGCGAGGCCTGCTACGCTGCCCTACGGCAACAAACACATAAATGAGGCCTTTAATATTCACTGTCATCATGCTAATGGTACGTTAATTTATTTGCTTCCCTTTTCTGGAGCTCGTGAGATTCCTGGGCCATGAAGGGTTAGCCAATGGACTAAGCATGGGCGGAAAATCCGTTACGCTCGCGGATTTTCGGCATATTCGCACGCAGCGGATTTTTTTTTCTTGGTGATACAATTTTGCTGCGTGCGGTGTAAGTTCGCAATTGCGAACATGTAGGTGCGGCGGGCAGCAACAATCTCGCACTCGCGAAATTACAAAATTTGCAATTCTGCACAAGAAATCCACTAGCAAGCAGCATAGACCTTCTGAAAATGATGATTTTTATCAGAATAACTCCTCAGGTTGACATTTGCCTGCCCTTTTTTGGATTTGAGGCCTTTTGACTTTCTTTGGATCACTTTTGGATTAGAAATAAACTTTCACAAGTAAGTTTGTTGGCATTACATTTGCTGTTCTGCAGAAAAACGAGTTTTGCTAAACTGAAAGCACTCAGCAGCAGGTGCAAAAGTTCAAATTCATCATTAGTAACCATTCCCTGTAGTGCTTCCTGACTGGGGCCCCTCCAGAGTTCAGTTGCTAGTTGCAACAATTGTATGACCCTGCTCTGACCCTCACAGCCGGATCATAGAATAGCTACAAGTAGGCCACAAAGGTCCTGGAAAAAAAAATTGCACTGCAACAGAAAGCAAATTACAGATAAGGAAGCAGGTGCAGACTGGAATTTTAAAACACAGACACATTAATAAATCAACCCCAAATTAATTCATGTCAGTTGAAGCAGGGCAGGTGTGCTTGCTTTTCCCCCCATAATCTACAGTGATGATGAACCAGAGGGTGGCATTGATGTACCAGAGGGTGGGATGGGTGAAACAGAGGGTGCTGGGAACCTGTGATGATGAACCAGACGTAAAAACAACATAATCGCGACCGTTGCGAGCTGACATGTAAATTCACAATTGCGAACTGGTACAAAACCCTCGCGAACTGGCAGAAATCCTTGCGAACACAAAAAAGAAAAAAAAACGCAAATTCGCGAGAATTCGCGGATTTTGCGGATTGCGAGTTCGCAAATCCGCAAATTCGCGAACGCCAGATTTGCAAAATTTGCGCATGCTTACAATGGACTGAAAATGTAGGTTTACTCCAAAACAACGTAAGAACACTGTAGAAAATGTATCTCCATTAAGAATTATCCTACACATTTTGATTTGTCTTCACCCTTACGTATAATATTTTTGTATATTTCATTCATAATTCATAAATGTCAATTTAGGTTCATCAATACGTCAACTAATTTCTGAAATCTTCATTCATCAAGAGTATGATTAAATCCTTTTAATCTCCTGAAGTATGACCGACTTCACCAATACTTTTCACTAATGGAATATTATAAATGATTCATAGTACTAAGCAGTATAAATTCAAGGAGGAGATTCAGTATTACTACCCACCCATAGCCTCCCTCCAGGAAATTTGATTGACGTATCAGGCTTGCAATAAATACTACGAACTGAGTGTAAAAAGCTATACTATGTTATTCAGCAAAATGCCTGGGTTAAGGTGAAGGGGGATGGTGATCCTAATATTTGCTGACTCCCTGAAAGTCATTCAATGTCAGACACCATGTCACCATTGACCTCTGTATTATAGTTATAAAGAAAATTGAGAGTGAACCGCTGAATATTTGTTCTGTATGTGGCTCCAGTGATGATATGGTGATAACACCATTCAACCAAATACTAAATACACTAATCACTACTACTGGTGGGTATATAATAACATGAGACTTTAATTGAATTTGCTCTCAGCATCACAATACTACCAATACTTAGGGCCTTACTGCAAGTACAACGGTTTACATGACCGCCTTACTCGTGGTGGTAGTCTGATCACTGCCACACTGTGGGTCAGCCCACAGTATTCAGTGTGTGGTGGTTGGACCACAATGAGACCCCAACTCCGCCGGGATTAGGCTCTAACTGGCCCGGTGGTCTGCAACCGTCATGAATATGCTGGCGATGCTGCAGCAGGCACAGACAAGCATATTACGAGTTTCCTTTTTACAGCCCTTTTCATGACAGTGAGACCCCCATTAAAAGGGTGGCAGACGGGCAACTAAGGAGGCCCTAACAGGGTCCCCTGCCATATCTGGTCTTGGGGATTCATGCGGGGGGCACATGCTGTGCCGCCCTGAAATTACAATCCCATTCCTGCACAGTTTGGCATGCATGCCACACCATACAGGAACATGCTGCAGGAACTGTTAAGGCGGCAGGCTGCATGTTAAGCTCTCCTTTGAGTCTAACAGCCCAACGCTGAGAGACAGCCACCGCACTGCCACTCGACCTGGATTGAACTATGAATCTAAATTAATGTAGCAATTTTAATTAATATTGTATTTAAAAACATTATAATAATAATGTTCTAATTCTAAACATTACATACATTTTCTCTCTGCACATATTATAACCAATCTATACATCACATGCAATTAATTGTAATTGTTCTATACATCTTTAGTAATTAATAATGCATAGTAAAATTCACTTTTTTTACTTTAGGTGAGAAATTATTTTTTAATTGAAAATTCAGAAAAAAGAATTCAATTAAATAGTTAATTCACAATTTAGATGCTATGTTATTTGTATTGGTAAAGTGCACTATCACCCTCAACGGTATCCTGGTGCTGAGCAGGTATGCGTGCCAAGTCCTGCCTATGGTATGTTGGTTAATTAAAAAGGCAGCTCTTCAGCTTCTTGCTGAATTCAAGAAGAGATGAGGAGGCTCTGATGTGATTTGGAAGGCTGTTCCACCCTTTACAAGCGAAGTCAGAGAGTGTCCATCCTCTTGATCTGGTTCTCTGTGTACATGGGATATGTGGGATGTGTGCAAGTAGAACTCCCACTGAGTAGAGGTGTCTTGTTGGTTGATGGAAGGCGATGTAACTGTTCAGATGGATGGGGCCGAATTTGCCTTGAATGTGTGTGTTAGGAGTGAAATGAGCTTGTTTGTGTATCGGGAGCCAGTTGAGTTCCCTGAGCTGTGGTGTGAAGTGAGTTCTGTGTGGGAGGCTGAGGCTGTCGAGTTCTGGATGGTTTGTAGACTTCTAGTGAGTTTCTTGATGATGCCGAAGTGAGGGTATTCCTGTAGTCCAACTTGCTGGTGACTAGGGCAATAAGACAGTTTTTCTCATCATTCCTTGGGAGCCATTTGAACATCTTTCTTAGCTTTTTCAGAGTGTGGAATGCAGTGTTAGAGTTTAGCCAGCGACCAATTGTAGTCCCATGGTGAGGTATTCTTACTAAAGGTCACTACTTCTGTCTTGTTGATGTTGAGCATAAGGCAGCTGGTTTTCATCAAGTTATCGACTTTGATCATAGAGGCAGTGGACTTGTTTCTTGTTTTGGTGGACTTGTACAAGAGGGAGAGTATGAGTGTCATTGGCATAGGAGAGTTAACAGTGCTGTATCATTTTTTTCAGTTCCACATTGAAAATAAATATATAAAATAATTCCTTATTACTTAACATAAAAATATTTTGCAAACATGTGCCTAGTTTAATATTCTTTTTAAAACTTCACTCAACTTAACCATGTGGAGATCTCTGCACCGATTATGAAATCTCATATGGTAAACCATTCTTTTAGGCATCATTTGAGTTTAGGTGTGCCTCCTCCATCATAAAGGCAACATTTTACTGTATTTATAGAGAAAAGGAAATACGTAGAAATGAGGTTCCTGAAGATATGAACCTTTACAAAAATGGTTACTCCATCTGTCCAATTTCCCATCTTTAATATCAGTATTTTTCTTTCTCCTCCACCTTGGTTTGGATCTACATAAATCAGTTTACTGTCAATTATTATTCTTGCCCTTTATGTTTACAAAAAAACAGTTGTGGAGAAAGTAAAAATGACAGTTGGATATGTTCAGAAGGGAATGTTCTTTTTATGATCTACAACGGTGCTACCTGCTCTCAGTATCTGTATACATGTGAATCTTCTATGCTCACTTTTATATTGGCCTTGACTTCCCACTAATATGTGTGTACCGAAGCCCAGGCCTGCCCCTGACAGTGCAAGTTTGAGTACCTGTCCTGTGCCCTGGACATGTTCAGCCAGCATACCCTCATAGTTGGCAGTGGTTTAGTGTCTTTGTGCTAAGCGTAGCACATACAATGATGGTGTAAGTGTAATGGGTTTTGTTGTTTATAGTGTGAACCAAACATTTTTATTTGTGTAAGTAAAAGAGTTGTCTACTGACACATCTTGTGTAACTTTCAGCTGTTATGTGTACCTCAGATTCTTGGTCTGATAACTCTTGCGCATGTTAAGTACATGTGTGTACAGTGGTTCTGTGACACATGAGTGGTAGTAAGACTCTATGTGAGAATGCACCTAAGAATTGAAATCACTGATATCCATGTTGGATACACTTAGTTTAGTATGCCACATGATGGAGAGTGAAGTCAGCATCCACAGACAGTGGAAGTGTATTGCCAGCATTTCTCCAACTGGAGGGTGTGGATTCTGACACTGAAATGAGGAGGATAGGTAAATGGCTACTTTTAAAAATTAGGGGCTGGTTACGATGCTGGTCGGACCGACTTCTGCAATCCTGTCAGAGGTGGTTGGACCACTGAGGTCATGTCGTAAGTAGGTGCTTTGAGCACCGGATTATAATACATGCATATACACTGAAATGTGACCGCCGTGCTCCTTCTGACTGCAACAGGATATCCTAACTGTTGTGACTTCGGAAAGGACCATTGGAGCCCTACGGACTACCTGCCCTTTTATGATGCGTCTTTCCAATGAGCCGACCCTGGCGGTCCAACCTCCTTATCTGCGCTGTAGGAAAGGGAGGGATATAAGACTAACACCCACTTCTACACAGCTTCACACTTACTGAGCCGACATAGAGCCTATCCTGCACATCCAGCCACTACGGTACCTGCTCACTGATAACAAAAATCAAAACCGTTGTGGACAGATATATCGGTAAATGGCACACCAACCTGTCTAAATAGAGTCTCCACCAAATTGAAGCACCGCCATGGCCTTTGTGTGTATGAATGGGGGGGGGGGGCATGAGCAACATGTTCCCTAATCAATATGCTGGGACATACAGCCTATTTACAATCCCTGGGAAGCTGGACATGAGGGGTCTGAAGGGACCTTGGATATAGCGAGTAGTGAGATTTGTGTAGAAGTGTGCCGGGGTCTATTGGTGGTCATCACCGGCAGGTAGTAAAAGCTGATGCAGAGAAGGGTATCAATGGACTCTCCATGTTTGCCCCCACCCTCAGGGTGCGAAATGTAGTCAACTCTGCAGCAGTACCACCTACCACCATAGCAGTTAGAACAGCCAAGCGACCTCTAAAAGTCCATTCCCAGTGTTGTTAGGTCAGATCAGAAGCATCACCCTAATTATGAAGCAATGAAGTCTGAGTAGTAACTCCTATAACTAATCTACGTAAAAAGCATTGGCAATTACAACTGTACTGATTCGTTGTAGATGCAGTATAACTTGTGTTAACATATACCTTGAAGTTGTGCTTTGACAAAAGAACTAATGTATTATCTGTGTGGGACAATATGGTAAACACATATGTACAGCTTACATGCTTGTAAGTCACGCTCTCCCGCCACGCACCTGTGAGTGGCACCTCTGGACCCTCATCCCATTCAAAGTCCTGCTGTGGAGGACACAAGAAACCCACTCAAGCAACATTTCACAAAACTTTACAAGTCTACCATAACAGAGGAGACAGAGAGGGTGTGTATTTGTTAGAGTGTGCAGGTCAAACATCCCTGCTAAAAATCTACAGACACTACACATTACCTGACTGAAAGCACTACTAGCCCGCTTTGACCAAAACTATACATCAATTTGGGGTTTCACACACTACATACACCCCCTTTGAGACACAACACAGTGCATAAGGCTAGGGGCATAGTATCCCTGGTCCCAACATATCTAGTGGGTCCATGTATGCAACATTACTGAATGTATGTTCCCATCACAGCTTCACATCTGGATGGTTATCCCTATGTCAGATCAGTGAAAATGTAGAGACACACAATCACAAAATCTACGGGTGGATATCTCAGAAACTGGTGTAAAGAAGAGTGCAAGCAACAGAGTCACAAAATAGCACCACCTCACGAATGACATAGCTATCATCCTCTGTGACATCCTCATATTATTCATAAGCTAGCTCCTGTTGCAACATCGAAAATAGGGATTTTCCGCCAAAAAATCACTTTCTTGTGATGTATTTTATTGAACATCGTATTTTTTAACATGAAAAGTTTTTAATCTGTAATGTAATTTTTTGAAACACATTGAATAAAGTTTTATACTGTTTATTAATTTTTGATTTGTGTGTTGTAATAAGTGTTGCTGACTTCTCTGCATTGTGCATTGTGTATCACATATTTGCATTTCAAGTGGTTTATTGTGTCCATGATCCAAACATTTATTTTAAACAGAATAGGGTTTTTTATTTTACTGTTGGATTACCCCATCCCTATTCTGAATATTAGGGTTTCTCCCTCTTCTTCTTTATATCTTTACAGCCAAAAAAATCAGCAACTTCACTGCAAAAGCTCTATACTGTCCCTTCAAATATCACCCACCTGAAAAAGAAAAGTCAGGTAAATAGGATTCCCCAAAACAACAGTCATAGATATGTAAAGGGCACACTGTAAAGACTCCCTGAAGATGTGGGTATTCAACCTAAGGGTACTCCTGGAAGTGAAGGAAGTGACCCGCTTGGGGCCACCCGGGTCACTGATGACCACCTTCCGTACCAAATGAAGAGTTGGTCAGACAGTGGAGAATATGAACCAATAACTGTTTATTTGTATCGACTCAGAGCAGAGCCATGTCTGCACAGTCTCTGGGAGTGCTAAAGAGGGATCTAAAGAACAGCAAGCATAGAGATACTTTATATTCATTGCATAGTTAGGCAAGGACACACCCACAGTGGAATTTTTCAGGCAGATGTAGCCGAAACGTGAACTACAAAAAAAGGTTTTAGTTCTTGTATCTTGCACAACCCAGCACAGTCCATGGCTGTTTCACCCAGGGCCGCGATCGAACTCTGCTACCAGACAAGTGGGAGAGGGCCTTTATCTAGTGGGAAAGTTATGCACTGGCATGAACAGTTACTCATTAGCAAAACAAAACTTAACGATACAGAAACAAAACTTATCAGAGGGCATTTCTCAGCGATTAGTTTCGAACAGCCTAAAATGGGGCCTGCAAAGAAAATGGTGTAGCGAATGCTAACTAAAACATGGCATGGCATGACCATCAACGGGCCTAATCTAACAGAAGGCAACAGAACAAAGACACAGTCCAGATTGCACTTGCATCAATGTCACAATGTGCTTAGGACCTGTGGTATGATGTATAATTGAGACAACCGTAGTGGCATGCTTATGTGGCAGATGTGTGAGTGCAAGTCCTTAAATCAAAACTACAGCAACAGCAGTAGTCGGACATCTATGAAAAGTATGTTGAAAGAATAAACATGAAAATGCTTGCATGTTCCTCCAAAGTAACACATAGCTATCCCAATACTTTACTCCCCATGTGTGGTGTAACAAATACCTACTTAGCACATATGTAACACATATCAACCACACATCGCAGGTAGGACTGCAAGCCTGAAGATGTGTACATTGGCAATGCAAAATGCTTTATTTACCAGAGCAGATAACACACAAAGCAACGATTGCCACAATTGGAACTCATCCCACTCATAAAATCTTTGAACATTGACCCATATCCTCTGTTACTTCATAACTTGTCCCAAGGTTTGACTATACTTACAATTGCAAATGGTTCAGCCATCTTGGGTAAACAAACCTGAACAGTTGCCATCCATCCCGAAATGTTCAATAACAACAAATCGGGTGCCGTCACACAGTCTGTGTGACGGCACCCGAGTAGGAGGACTACTGTGTTTTTTCATTGACAGAACCACGCCATGAAATTAAGGACTGGCTATGTGTTCTAAATAGTTGTTACTCCTTGGGTTGCCTTAATCAAGTATCACCAACGGCAATTGGAATACATTTCCTGCTTACGACCTCTCCATTAAGGGCTTAGAGCCAGATCATTTTTTTCCATTTTTGGTTCATTGGAGCACATCATTAATTGGTGGCCGACCTCAATGTTGGGGCGCTGTTGTACTACAATCTAGGATCAAGTCCCGTTAAAATGAGTATTACATTTAAATTTGTTGAATGATTTATGTCAAGGACCACTCTGTTTGCTATATTATCTGATACCCAGGTCCTTTGACTTTTTTCCGGGTTATACCCCATTTTCTTAATGACAATAACAACAAATAACATCAGTAGCAAAGGCAGGACAAAGGTCAACATAAAATATAAATTGTTTATTCAGGCAAATTATCAATGTTAGGAAACAAAGGTCAATGGCCAGTCCAAAAATGGTGGTATGGTCCAGTAAACAGCTGTGCCACATAACTTGCCAACCAGATCTCTGCCAGGGAAACCTCCCCAGCAAAGGGGCATCCGATGGACAATCCAGGCACCTCTGAAATGCTATTCAGGTGTGCTGGGGGTTTGGATTGGGGGGCTGGGTTGGTCCTTTGGAGGGCTAGAATAGGGATTGGGAGGGTTGCCTAGGTCAGTGGGAGTGATGGGATTTGGATTGGGAGGTCTGGCTTGGGGTATTGGAGGATGGTCTCGGGGTTGGGAAGGCTGGATTGCATCATGTGGGGTATCTTGTATTCCTTTAGGGTAATGATGGGTATAGGGAGGGTGGGAACCGGTCTGGCACTCTTCTGCCTAGAAGGTCTAGGGTGGGTTGTGGAAGAGGTCCTTTGGATTTTGGGAGGGTGTGGGTTGGTATCAGGATGGGTCGATTTACATGTGTTTCCCCCTATGGTGGTAGGGAATTTTTTAGTAGGTGGCAGACTTTTTTGGTGTAGGCGTTGAAGGGTAGAATAGGGCTGGAAAACTAGACTTTTTGGGTTTGGGTGGAGGAGAGCTGGTGCAGGGAACAGATCAAGGGCACACACGGTTAGTGTTTTGGGAGTCTGGGGAGAAGGAGTGGCAATGGATTGGGTGTTGGAGGTAGAGGGATGTGAGGTCTGCGTTGTGGATGTGCTTGCTGTGCATGCATGTCTCTGTGTGTCTGCTGTCTGGCTGTAGAATGTTTGTGGTGCTTGGAAGTGTGTGATGTGTCTGTGACTGGTGTTGTGGCTGTGGTGTCTGGCTGTGTGGCATCAGTAGTGTCTGTGGCTGGTGGTGTGGTTGTGGGGTCTGGCTATGTGATGTCAGTAGTGTCTATGGCTAGTGGTGTGCGTGTGGGTGCTGGCTATGTGATGTCAGTAGTGTCAATGGCTAGTGGTGTGCCTTTGGGGTCTGACTGTGTGACTTCAGTAGTGTTTGTGGCTGGTGGTGTGCCTGTGTGGTCTGGCTGTGTAGTGTAACTTCAGTAGTGTCTTTGACTGGTGTTGTCTGGCTGTGTGATATCAATACTGGCTGTGGCTGGAGGTGTGGCTGTGGTGGCTGGGTGTGTGATGTCAGAAGTGGCTGTGGAAATCTCTGGTGTAGTAGTGTTTGTGTGTATATCAGTGGTTTGGGTGGTGAGGGTAGTGACTGCCTGATGAGTGGGTGTGCTGTCTTTTTGTTTTTTATGTTTGTCGTTGGTGTGCTGCGTGTGACTGTTGAGGTTAATGAGTGATGATGCATGTGCTTTGAGCAGGTAGGGAGATAGGGATAGTGGATGGGGAAGAGCAGGAGGTGGGGTGGCAAGCTAGAAATGTTGGAAGGCTGCTGTGAGTCTGGAAGCCAGAGCATGGAAAGATCGCTAGGCCAGATATGTCAGTGTGAATTCCTTCCAGGTACCACACCATCATATTTAGCTGGGGTGTCTGCAACTGGAGGGCATTCAGCACTGTTGTCTGACCCACAGAGATCTGCCTCTGGAGATCAATAGCCTCCACACTCAGGGCAGCCATGGAGACAGAGGCAGGCGGTAAGGTGCCTGGTCGGAAGAGTACTCTCCCCTGCTTAGGAGAGTGGGCCTAGACAGCTGGTTGGGAAGCAGCAGACAGGGTGGAGCTGGAAGGGGGGTGGAGACATGGATGTAGAGGACTCAGTTACAGGTGGGTCAATCACAGAGTGTTCACTGGAGCTTGACGATGATGCTGATGAAGATTTGTTGTGTTGCTCCTCTGTGGCACTACTCCCAACACCCTCTAAGCCACTGGCTTCCTCTGTGTCACTGCGGTGAAAGGAATCACTGTGGTCAGCTGCTTCCCCAACGACTTGGGCATGGCTCCTTTGCTGCCCCGGGTAGATGGTGAAATAAGATGAGTAATATGTTAATTGCAATTGTCTAAACACACTAGGCAAGCTTATCATAAAACAACACGTAACACAATATCACAGAACCCAAACTGTTCAAGGGTAACTAAATTGGCTCAAGCATTGGCATGAGAACATGCATGATTAGTACATGACCCGTGCACAGTGTCACATAAGGTTGTCATTAACACAGTCTGCTCCAACTGCAAGTCAGACCATTCCCAATTCCACCCTCATATGTGTATCAGGAGATGTTATTATGCTGTAAACCTAGGTCATTGGATCATACCATAGTTACCTGATGTAATAAAATGGGATGGCCACATGGAATGCATGACTACCCATCCACACAAGGCCATGCAATCTACAAATGCTCAGGTTTCCCAAACACACTACATGTAGAACTGCTGGGCACCTGCTACAGAGAAGTAGCAGTATAATGTGACAAACATCAATCATTTGACATGAAAGTACCCATTCCACAATGTTCACAATTCAGAAGTGACACTTATGCTTCTATCGACTGCCAGATGACACAGTTCATAGATTTACATGAGTAGCCTAGCTAGGTGTCACATGTAGTACAGAAGAGTATAATGGAGACTATGGGCCAGATGTAGGTAGCCCTTTACCGATCGTAATCGGCCGAAAATACCGATTTTCGGCCGTTTCCGATCGGTAAAGGGCTATTGAGATGTAGGGGCACATTTTCGGTAATTTTACCGATTCGGTAAAATTACCGAAAATGCAATGTTGGTAGGCAATGTACCTTCTGCACATGGCTTACAGAATCGCTATTTTACCATGGGATACAAATCCTTGGTAAAATACCGATTCCGGTGTGCATGCACATGTGTGCATGCACACCTATGTCATGTGACAGGCAGACCTGCCCTTAGGGCAGGTATGCCTGCCACATGGCACCCAAGCCTGTTTTGGGGGTGCCAGGGGGTGTCAAAGTGACACCCCCTGCACCCTTGTGAATTCGGTATTTACTGATTCGGTAAATACCGAATCGGTAATGCCCATTCATTCCTATGGGCTTCAAAGCCCAAGGAATGAATGGGCATTACCGAATCGGTATTTACCGAATCGGTAGATACCGAATTCATCTGATTCAGTATTCCAGCACATCTGGAATACCTACATATCGGACCCATAGATTTACCGAATTTAAATTACCGAATCGGTAAAATTCGGTCATTTAAATTCGGTAAATCTTTTCTACCTACATCTAGCCCTTAGTGGCTCCAAATTGTGTTAGATTACAGGACTAATGACCATTGTACATGTGTCTACCTAGGAACATAGCCTGTCTAGATTGTCTCATGTGAGCACACCATTTTTAATTAGAAAATCTCAATGCTATCAAAACATTGAAAGTACTTGAGGAATCAACATTTTCCAGGTTATACAGACGTCTTACTCGTGTTCACAAGGGTAGCGCTCAGTGTCTGCATCCAGAGTGCATTGTGTCACATGCCATAAGTAAATGGTCCACCATCAAATGGGACACAGTAGTGAGGGAGCATCACTCCAGACTCAAGGTTGACAAGTGACCTGTTTGGGATCACTATCACACATGACTTCAAAGATGATTTAGGTCGTCAGAGCCAATAGACAGACAAGTGGCTGCTCAACATGGAAACACGTGTTTGACTTTAGCATGCTTAGATCCTGGTCACATGTACAATAGTCAAAGTTCAACACCATGCTCCTACTACCACACCTACACATGCTCTAAATCTCCAATTGTGTGGGACATGAGTCATCTACAAGCTTAAAGGGGTAATAGCTGCCTGTAACATGGTCATGCATAATGTTTCACTCAGGCAAACACTCACCCCCCCCCCAGATGCTATTAGGCTCTCAACTTCTCATTAAGGTCCGGGTATGCCACAGTCAGTATGCAGACCATTAGGTGGGGTCAGTGTTTGACGAGTGTCCCTTCTGCCTCGGGAGGACATCGCCAGCTAGACCACAAGGTTCTTCCAGGTCCAGCCTCACAGGTCCTCCTACCTTTCCCTGCAGTGAACAATGCACCAACAAGTGACACCCAGGGTCCACACCTTCCGGGCGATGGCTTTCCACATGAACACATTATAATGGGTGTTGATCTGTGTGGATGCAATAGATTAACAGACTGAGTTGACACACACGATAAAGTGTATCGTCTAGGGTAACACAGAAGTAGTACACACCTAGCATAAACATCTAACAACACTGCACTCATTACATGTTTGAAGCGCACATGCTGAGCAACAGAAAATCCATTAATGCACAATGTCAATGTCCTCTGAGAATTACCCTCCATCCTGATCATGCCTATACTCACAACACCAGACCCCTAACATTATATACCGCTGGCCCACGCCACAAGTGTATGGGACGACATTAACATACCGTTGTACATACTGCATAATTGCATATTATTGCACAGCAGGTGATGCACTTCGGAACTTCACATCAGATGTAAACAACTATCTGACGTAACAAACTCTCATTAACAATGTTCCTGTACAATGGTAGCATCACTCGTATGAATGTAAACTCTAAGGCATGTGGCAGTAAAGGGCCTGTGCTAAGGCTATGACACACACTGACAACATGGTCCCATGGACAGTAGTCTCGGGTCTGGAGCTCTGATCTTGCACCATATAAAATCTAGTATCACTAGATGCATTTAGGCCAACTTGTGGTTCTGTTACATTATTTAGCCCATCTGAGGACATGCAGATCTACAGGGGCACTACTCTGTACATCTGTTCCATTGGGCAACACACTCTGCTCCAGCCTGAGCCATGGAGCATACAAGGCACATATCAAGGTCAGTGTTTTATCTCTGCATGCTGAGCACACTCTTCCCACATGACCCTCACATTGCCACATGTGCTATATACCACACTAAACAGTATGTCTAGTGGCCATCCTACATATCACATTAGCATTGTGGGTCACTGTGTAGGGGTCTGTGAGGTTTGAAGGTTTAGTAATTAACTAACCCTTGCTTTGTGTTCTGGGCTGGCCTGCAGTTTGCTGTTTTAACCAAGGAAAGGCTAAAGGGACTTTGCTGTGTGCTGTGTCCCCCTGCTTGAAAGGACTTTGCTGTGCTGTGTCCTGAAGTAACTTATCCCCAAGGGCACTAGGGCCCTTGGGGATAAGTTAACTAGGTTCTAACTATAACTACCTACTGGCGACTGCCAGTCGGTAATATATAATAAACAAATATACGTTTAAGATGAAAAAAAATATTGCCCACCCTGTAACATATATAAGTAAAATATGAAAATATTTACACTCTCATAGCTGAAGTTTGGGTCGACCAGAATGATGTTTCTAAAAATGCAACCCCAAAATATAACTTTAAAAAGTATTAAAAAGACATATAAATAAACCATTGAGAAATAAAATATCTAATATGCATCTGATAAATCAATGATCAATACATAAAATAAAAAAATAATGGGCATATGTATGAAGCCCATTTTCCATTCACAAACGGGCTGATTCTCAGAATTGGCCCATTTGCGAATGGGAAAAATCCTTTTGGATGTATCATCCAAAAAGGCCCTCGCAAAATAGGGAATCGAAAATTTGCGATTCTCTATTTTGCAAAGGCATTTAACAAATCGCAAATTGCGGTTCCTTCAATGCGATGTAAAAAGCACCCAAGTTGTGTGATTTCTCCTTGAGAAATCGCAAATTACCACCAACTTCAATTTGATGGTAATTTGCGATTTCATTGACAAATGCATGTTTTTTGCATTTTTTTAAAGTATCATGTGGTGCACATACATGCCCTTAGGGCATGCATTTGTGCCACATGTGCACACATAGATATTTCAGGGGTACAAGGGTGTCCTTTTGACACCTTGGTACCCTTGAAATTGCATTCTCAATTTGCGATTCTCTAATTGCGAATCACACATTGAGAATGTATACCCATTCATTCCTATGGGCATCCTAGCCCAGAGGAATGAATGGGAAGATATTCCTTAATTGTGATTCCCAATTTGCGAATCGCAATTAAGGAATGCCAAGGAATCGCAAAATATTTGGGAATTTTTTATTACATCCCGTTTTGCGATTCTCAAATAGCGATTCTAGGGGGTGGGTTAGAATGACTGTTACAGCTCCATACTTTACCACAGTGCAGAAAGAGTTGGGTTTTTAGCGGATACCGATAACTATTCCAACTCCTTACAAAACCGCCTTGGGGAAAGTGTTGGAGTCAGGTTTACTATTCCACTCAAATCTTAACCACATTGGGAAAAATGTTGGACAATGGGGGTCAGATTACTAATCCAACTCCAAACCTAACCACATTAGGGAAAGTTTTAAACTTGTGTTGGGGGGCAGAGTATGCAGATTTATTATTCTCACTTCAAACATAAGAACACAAGGGTAAGTGCTGTACTTTTAGACTTCAAAATTAACTATTCCCACATAATAATAACAGACATAGCACTAAAAAGAATAGAATGCATAAATATACTTTTTTAAACAGACTTAAAAAAGCTGTAAATCATTTTTAAGATGCAAAAGTAAAATAGATTTAAAAAATCCTAATTTAAATAAATGCAAATTACAAAATCACCAATATATGCACACATATTTTAATATTTTTTAAATATGAGTGATGAGGTTTCGTGACGATTTGAACCTGTGTTTTCAACATTGTCGTAAACTCGTGATTTTACCAGTGAACCGCAAATGATCCATTTAGCATATCCTGGTGTTTTCGCTACGCTACGAGCAAGGGCACTCCTGTTATAACCACATTTCCGATTTACCCATGGCATCCATTTTAGATTCTGTCATCCATCTTGTATTCTTGCCCTCACATAGTCAATGGACACACAGTGACCTCTGATCAATTCATTACACTTAAGGACACGTAGGCCTTAACCGGCGATTCACCTTGCTAGTGACACGTGCACCTTAGGACAGAAACGCTGTGGCCGCATGACTCGGCAAAAGATGCCTCCCCGGCCCGAGGCTAGTCCTGCTATACTGGTTCTCGTGTTCGTTGGCCTGATCACGATTAGGCGGCCGAAGCTGGTAGCCTTGCCCATTTACGACCCACAAACATCTCTTATCCTGTTTTTCTATCTTCTGCACCTGCTCTGCTCCTTTCCTTCTGGGTCTTTATTAGGGGGAGGTAACGAAATTTACGATGAGGCGGTCCGGCTCTTGAATGAAAAGATGACATGGGATTATGATGGAACAGTGGGAGCCTCTCATTCGTAATGTTTTGACATCAGATATTGTTGACGATTCCTGTGTAACGCCAAATATTTATTGTTTAGAACATAAAGGTTTAGAAACACACGAGTATGTGGAGAATGTTGCCCCCAGCTAGAAAAACTGTATTTAAGGAGCAACCCACTTTGTGCAAATCGAACAGGCTCCTAGATTCTGCCCGTGTGTAGTTTCTGTGACTTCTGTGTCCCTGCAGTAATAAGCCTTTGGTCTTTGACGCCACCATCGAGAAGCCTGTGTTTCTGTTTATTTGTGCACCGAGACAGGTAGAACTCAGGGGTCTTCGGGTGTTGTCCCTGACACCTCTGGACGGTATCAAAAAGTCCAGAACTCCAATTGGCGCCCAACGTAGGGCGACGTCATTCGGTACCGGTCCAAAAGCCTTAAGAGTTCGAGAAGCTTCGTGTGAAGATTCCAGAGGGAGGCGCCCCACTTCATCGATCCCGGTATATCGCAAAAGTGGCCCGACGTTCTCTTCCACGAGGGTTCCCGTTCGGACGGCTGCAGTGGTCCGCTGCCTTGACTGTCGCCCTGTCTTGGACCCGAGGTGCAGACCTTAGTACGGCGAGACGAGACGGGTTTCTCCTTGGTGACGTCTTCAGTACCTCAGTTAACTATTAAGTGGTTGCTAGCTGTTCGGTTACTTCGTAAGGGTTTGCTCCTGTTTGGATAATCCTTTTAGTTCTTGGTTTGGTTTGGTTTCGTAAGATTATCACTGGTTGTTCTAGTTACGATAATCTTTTGGTTTAGTTTGGGTATCGATACATTTGTTCGCTTTGGTAGGCCTAAGTTCTTAGTTCGAGCGCGCATCTTTGTTTGTGTTTTGTTCTGTGTTCCGGTTTATAAAATGGTAAGTCGGAGAAATTGTATGTTGTCGTGTTTTGGTTGCAACAGGGATTCCCGGTTGGAGGACTCATGTCTGGTTCCTCCGATTGGAACTCCTCTTTATGATCTGTATTGTAAACATGGTGTGGGTCCTATATCTTATAATGAGGTGTGGGTCCGAAACACGCAGAAAGATGGTGTCCTTAGTTGGCCACTGCATGGTAGTTTTGAACCCGAAATTCTTGATAATTTAGAAATGAAATTGTTTAAGAAGAAAGCCCGGCCGGCAATGTTTGATTCTTTCCGTTATTGGCGAAAAGAATCCAAACAGAGAGAAACTAAAAAGTTAAAGAAAGAACAAAAAGAGCAAGAGTTGACTTTAGAGCAGTCTGCCAAGCAGCTGCAACTCAATTAATCTGAGAAAGCGATGGAGGTCGCCAATAGAGAGCGTAATTTAGCGATAGACAAATGCTATCCTGCCTTGCCATCGAGTACAGCTAAGATAGTAGAGGACCCTGAAAAGGATCCCCTGTTGTCTTACCTGTTGAGGTCACCCCCACCGTATGCACAGGGTGCTACGGCTCCACCTTTACCGAATGTTCAATTACCGGTTGCTGGACAGCCTGGTATACCTGCTCCTGCTCCCCTGAATCAAGCTCCTGTACTTCCTGTGGTCAATATTAATGTTCCTCCGGCACCCCCTCTTCCAGGGTTGCCAGCTCCTCTGCCTATGCCTGTACCACTTATACCTGTTGTTTCACAAGCTACTTTGCCTGCTACCCCTACTGTTGCTGTTTCTTCTGTCCCGACTACTACTCTCCTCCAAACTTCTGCAAGCTATATGACTCCGCTTTCTGTTCGTCGGAGAATCACTGATTCTGTCACTAATATTCTATCTCCCTTTTATAAAACTTTAATTAGGAGTCCTGTCTCTGACTCCGTCCAGAGACGTAGTCAGCTTCCTAGTAGTGAAGAACGTGGAATATTAGACTCCACTGCCCTTAGATGGATTTCGAAAGTTGGAAGGTATAGTGTACGAGATGTATTAGATACATTCATGCAATGGAAGGAACCGACACAGCGCTATGTGTTTGATGTCATGTGTTCTCTTTTGCGTGAGGAATGGGAGGAGAAAGAATCTGAACAGGTACCGGATGAATTAATCCAAGTACAACAAAAATTTGCTGCAGGTATGATAGTTGGTCAGGAGATAAAAGAAGCAATGGAATTAATTTTAGATTTTAGATTTGATCCTTCCCTCCGTTCGCCAAGAGAATTAGAGAAGCGTAGTACGAAACAAGGTCGACAATATCCTATGAGAGAAGTTCCTCCAATATGGCGCGAAGCCATTCAAGCTGACGCAGTGAATGGTATTGCAGCCGCTCCGGCCCAATTCCAGAGAGTGTGGATACACATTCCATGGAAACGAGCTGAAGTGTTAGCAGTAAAACAGGCCTTGCCAGATCCACGTAAAAATCCAGCCGGATATTACAAAGAGTTGGCACAAACAGTTGAAGCTTGCGTAATGAATTTAGCGGACATTGACATGTTATTTGGCAATGTAGTACCACAACCAATTTGGGCTAAAATTCGAAAAGAAAATCATCGAGTTGCATTAGGTGGTGATTGGGCAGCTATAATAGCAGCAGATGGTCAACAAATAGGTGGTTCTAAACCCGAACCTCTAATTGCTAATTTGCCTGGTAGAATAATCGATTTAATGAAAACTTTGATGCCAGCATTGCGCGTTAACTGGGACAAGTTGTCCGCATGCAGGCAGAAGAAGGACGAAATCGTCTCCGACTTTTTCACCAGGTTTGAAGAAACTTTCGTAGATCACAGTGGTCAGGATATGAGCACGGAAGGAGGACAGAGATTATTTGTCGATAAATTTGTGCACAATCTGCTACCAGAGCTCAGTAATAAATTAAAAGATTCTGAAAGTGCATGGGCTGTCTCTACGACTGCGCAAATACTTGCAACTGCCCAGTACTATGAAAATAGGGATAAAGAAGAGAAGGAAAAGTCAGATAAGAAAACAAAAGATTTAAAAACTAAAGTTCTTTTGCAGCAGGCATATCCACCCCGCACGAATCAGACAAATACACAGCAAGGGCTATATCAGAGGACAGACTATGGTTCCCAGAGACCACAATACCAATGGAATCAGTGTGCTTACTGCAAAAAGGAAGGTCACTACAAAAATGAGTGTCCAGTATTAGCACAAAATAATGCTGCAGCAGCTCAGAGAGGTCGTGGTGGTTCTACGCAAAATTCTAGAGGTCGAGGACGAAGTACTATGCCTCCACAAACGAATGATCGCCCTTCTAATTATTTTGATCAGCGAAATGGACAATCTGCACAACCGACTAGATCTCAACAGTATCATGTTGAAGATTACAGTGAAGTTAGTGAGGAACTCTAGCAAAATGAGTACTAGGACAGCCATGGACAAAGAGAGGGAGTAGTATCAGTTCCAGTAGATCAGAGTGGGCCTTATGTCGCAGTAGCCACATCAGGTGTAGTCGAACCGTTTCTGTTGGATACTGGTGCAGCAAAAAGTTCTATCATACATGCGAAACTCCCTGGCGCACCTTTGTCTGGCTTAATAAATGTCTCAGTAGGTTTTTCAGGTGATCCTGTTCACAACCCCGTATCTGGTCCTTTGTCTATTTCTGTTGGACCTCGTCAATTGAAAGCACCCTTGATTTTTACGACTGGTTATAATGAAAATCTGCTTGGTTTAGACTTGTTAAAACGCCTGTACGCGACTTTGTACTGTTCTCCGGCAGGAGTACAGCTTACATTGGGTAAGAGAATCATCTCCCTGATGTATTTATCAATGGATGCGCTCCCACTGGAGCTGCGTTCTCTCCCTGATACTCTTTGGGCGACTGGTCCTAACGACGTTGGTCTTTTGGAAATTCCTCCATATGTAGTTACTTTGAAAGCAAATGTCAAATTTCCACGAATCCCTCAATACAAGATCTCTAGTGAAGGTGAACGTGCGCTTTTATTGATAGTGCAAGATTTGATCAGGAAAGACGTAATAGAGGAAACTAGAGGAAATGTCTGTAACAGTCCTGTACTACCAATTTTAAAACGCACCGATCCTTCAAAACCCCCAGTCTATAGATTTGTGATCGACCTTAGAGAGGTTAACAAAATTGTGATTCCACAGTTTCCTGTGGTTCCAGATATTACTGCATTGTTAACGTTGATTCCTGCTACAGCCACATGGTTCTCAGTCATCGACTTGAAGAATGCCTTTTTCAGCATTCCGATAGCCGAAGAAAGCAGAGATATTTTCGGCTTCTCTTTAGGAGGCCGAAGCTTCAGGTTTAAACGTGCTCCACAGGGCTATTGTGAAAGCCCATCCATCTACAGCCAGGCATGAAAAAGTCAGTTAGATTCCTTTGTACTTCCTCCTGGTTCTGCTTTAGTGCAATATGTTGATGATCTTCTAGTGGCTGCCGATGACAAGGAAACTTGCAAAGCAGCTACAATTTCCCTACTGCATCATTTGTCTAATTTAAATCACAAGGTGTCACCTTCCAAAATGCAATACTGTTGTCAAGAAGTGACCTACCTAGGTCATCTCTTGTCAAAGGAGAGAAGAAGGTTGACCCCAGAGAGAATAAAAGCAATTACGCAGATGAATGTCCCTAGCACACAGAGGGAAGTGCGTGCCTTTCTAGGTATTACTTCATACTGCAGGCAATGGATCCCAAATTTTTCTCTTTTGGCAAAACCATTGGTGGCCTTGACTGGGAAAGGTGTTCCGAGTCCGGTGCCATGGTCTGCCGAATGTCAGCAAAGTTTTTATGAGTTACGAAATGCATTATGTTCAGCTCCTGTGTTGGGTACACCTGACTACAGTAAGCCATTTACACTCTATGTCCACGAGAGAGAAGGTTGCGCGTTGAGTGTTCTGACGCAACGATTTGGTGATAAACAACGCCCTTGTGCGTATTTTTCATCAACGTTAGATCCGGTAGCCAGAGCGTTGCCTAGTTGCTGTAGAGCTACAGCCGCAGCTGCAGCATCCATTCGACAATCTGTTGGTTTGGTCATGAACAACATGCTAGTGGTCATGGTTCCTCACGCCGTGGACATGCTTATGAACCGAACCAAGACACAACACCTTACCAGTGCTAGATTATCAGGTTATGAGTTGACACTACTTGCAAGTCATATTCAGATCAAAAGATGCAATGTCTAGAATCCAGCAACATTGTTGCCGACTGGTCAGAAGTCGAGTGATTCTGAACCTCATGACTGTTGTTTCAGAACCGAGGAAGAGACAAAAGTACGGATTGATCTTAAAGACACCCCATTATCAGATCCAGATGGCACGTTGTATGTTGACTAGGCATGGGCGGAAAATCCGTTCCGCTCGCGGATTTTGCGGATTTTCGGGAAATCCGCAATCCGCGAGATTTGCGAATCTCCCGCAAAATCCGCAAATCCGCGAGCAGCGGATTTTGCTCGCACTGCTCGCACTGTTCGCGTGAGTTTGCGTGAGTTCGCGCCCCGCGAATAAGTGCAAAATTGCAGAAATACGATTTTAGCAAAACTGAAAGTAACTACTTACCAGGTTCAAAAGTTCAGGCTCATCATTAGTAGCCATTTCCTGTAGTGCTTCCTGAGGGGCCCCTCCAGAGTTCAGTTGCCAGTTGAAACTATTATGTGACCCTGCTCTGAACCTCAGAATAGTTACACATATGCCACAAAGGTCCTGAATTACAGCTAAGGGAGACAAGCAGGAGCCAGGCTGGAAGTTAAAATCCATTAATCAGCCCCTAATTCATTATTGTCAGTTGGGGCAGGGCAGGTGTTGTAACTAATTTTGCAACAATGAAAGCACTTAGCAAGTGCAAAAGATCACTAATCAGGGCGCACTAAGGAAGCAGGTGCAAGCTAAAAAAATATTCTGTGACACATTAATCAGCCCCAAATAAATTCAGGTCACTTGAGGCAGGGAAGGTGTGCTTTGCTTTGCCGAAAATAATGTACACTGGACAACCAGAGGGTGTGGTGATGAAACAGAGGGTGGCATGGGTGGGCCAGAGGGTGGCATGAGTAGTCAGAGAGTGGCAGTGGTGACAGAGAGTGGCAGTGATGAAGAAGAGTGTCCCAAACAGGCTGGACACGTAGAAACAACAAGTTCGCGAAACTTGCGACCCGACAGGTAAGTTCGCAATTTGCGAAAGTGTACAAAACCCTCGCGAACTGGCAGAAACACGGGCGAACACAAAAAAAAAAAATATCCGCAAATTCGCGGGAATTCGCGGATTTTGCGGATTGCGAATCCGCAAATCCGCAAAATTCGCGAACGCGAGATCCGCAAAATTCGCTCATGCTTATTGTTGACGGGTCTTGTTTTAAATTGGAGAATGGTGATGTGACAGCTGCTTACGCAGTAACGACTTTGAGTACGATTGTGGAGACTGCAAGAGTGAGTCAGAATTCTGCCCAAGCTGCAGAATTAGATGCATTGACTAGAGCATGTGTGTTAGCTAAGGGAAAGAGAGTGAATGTGTTAACAGATGGTCAGTACGCGTTCGGCGTAGCGCATAGTTTTGGTCGATTGTGAAAGGAAAGAGGTTTTATTACGTCCCATGGGACTAAGATCCAGCATGGTCAGCTAGTCAATGACTTGTTGGAATCTCTGACCTTACCAATGGAAGTTGCGATTGTGAAGTGCAGTGCTCATCGAGCAATCACGGATGATGTTGGTCGTGGAAATGCCTTTGCTGATGAGACCGCTAAACAGACAGCTAGGAATACGATGAGTAGAATGTATGTTGCAACGTCTGCAAGATGGATTACTGACTCGGGAATGTGTGAGGACACAGTGGAAAGTGTGAAAGCAATTCAAGATGAAGCGACTGAAAGGAAAAGCTTGCATGGAGAGAGAATACGGGTAAATTGGACTCGAGTGGATGTTGGATTGATTTGTCGGAACAGCAGCGTTGGATGTTGCCTGATGCGTATGTGCTTGCGGTGGTAACGATGGCGCATGGAGCAGCGCACATCAGTTCTAAAGGGATTTGTAAGATGTTGGCTCCAGTCTGGAAGAACGATGGAATTAGTAAGTGTGCAGAAAGAGTGGTGAGAAATTGCATGATATGCCTGATGCATAATCCTGGCAAGGGAATCCCCACACCCGCTGGTCACTTCGCTCCTCCTTCTTGCCCCTTCGAAGTGATTCAGTTAGATTTCATTCACATGGATCGGTGTAATAATCTTAAGTACGTTCAAGTGGTAGTTTGTGCTTTTTCAAGGTGGATCGAAGCATATCCACTAAAAGACAATACTGCCTTGTCCACAGCCAAAATCCTTCTAAAGGAATACTTCCCCAGGTACGGCATGCCACGGATTGTATGGTCAGATAACGGAAGTGAATTCGTAGGGAAAGTTATGCAGAGTGTGTGTGCAGGTTTGTCAATTAAACAAAAGTTCCACAGTGCGAATCACCCCCAGTCAGCCGGTTTAGTCGAAGGCTACAATGGCACCCTCAAGTTGAAACTGGCCAAGAGACAAGCCTCTACGGGCTTGTCCTGGCCAGACGCACTACCTTTGGCCCTGGTATCCACAAGAGCGACTGTACATTCTCGAGTAGGGCTTAGCCCCTATGAGATTGTATTCGGTCGACCTGCAAATGTTTGGGGGGTACCTAGACCAAGGGAGTTCAAACAACTGGAATACCCAATGCTAATTGATTACCTTTTTGACTTGAGTGCTAAATTGAGTCTCATTCACCAACAGGTTTTCGATGCCAAAGCCACCGGAAAGTCCAGGTCATCAGCTGCAACCCGGTGACCAAGTCGTTATTAGGAACTTTGGACGGACCGGAATCTCCAACCCAAGTTCGTCGGACCATTCCAAGTTCTTCTGACGACGAGGACTGCTATACGTGTGGCTGGCAGAAAGAATTGGGTCCACGCGACACATGCTAAGCGTGTACCCCTTCCACTTCCTTATGATAACTGGGTGAGAAAAGGAATTGGTGCTTCTGACACCGAACCAGTTCCTAGATATGTTCCTTTCAGCGATGCAGAACTGATTACTGATTCACCGAACTCTGACCCCCCTTCTGAAAGGGCTCCTTTGATTCCTGAACACTTGTCCTCTGCATCAAACGAACATTTGCCATCTGCGAACTCGAACATTGTGACCCCTGCTGAAAATAGACTATTTCCGGATCAAACTACTCCAGGAAAATTGAGATACAACTTACGTTCTCACTCAAAGGACAAATAAAGCAGGAAACTGCATTTTTTCACATTTGATCTATCACATTACCTCCAGCCAGGAAGCTTGCTATTCATGTTTTGTATTGCTTTGTTTGTTTCTGTTGTTTCCGTTACCTTGCCGTCTGGGTTGCCGTAGGGTCGTGGCTTTGTGCCTAGTTGAATCTGCGGGGGCCAGACACAAGGTCGGTGTTTCTGTTAGTTCTGGGAACTCCCACGGCTGATAGAGGTATTTTCAACTACGTACATATCATCAGTGGTCGCGAGCGGTTGTAGAAGATGGAGTTTCCTGGGCTGCACCGAGAGAATGTAATTTATGTTCGCAGAAATAGACTCTACAAAATTCTCCATAACAAATGTTTTCTGATGCAATGTGCAATTACGTTTTTGATTGTTTTGGTAACGTTGGTGGGTGGAATCGTCTTTGGTGTTCATTTAATTTTGTCACCGATAACAGCTACAGTACCTCCCCTTAATCTTGTTTCTCCTACTACTGTTTCTTTTCATTCCTTTTATCCGTTCCCCGAACATGAGCAAGCTAGACGCTCCAAATTCATAAATAACACTTTTGTACAGCTCTTGCACCAACAACAACTGGTAGTTAACACAACAGACTGATGGGTATGTGGTTTGATACCACACACCATGGATAAAGGCATTCCTTACCTGGTCTTGCCTTTTAGCTATAATGGATCATGTTGGGCCTTCCAAACTGTATTCGTCTATGCTCTCGAAACCTATCCCCCGCGCCCTCCACGCTCCGCTAAGTATACATCTGTTAATAAAGCCTTGATAAAGGGAATAACTGACATGGTTAGAGACGTCAATAACTCACCATCTGTCCCTAGAGATGAACTACGAGTTTATCTGAGTTGGAATTCTACGGAGTATAGTATTAGTTTGGGTGAAAGCAAGCGTAAGAGCTCCACTCCAGTCTGGGTCGTACCTCACCGAGGTCAATTCTGCTTGCAAGGTAATGGACGAAATCCGAGAGCTCGGCTAGGGAAGAGTGACTGTGTTGAAACTTACGTATATCCGTCAAACTCTTCCCCTGCCTTCCTCACTGCTAAGGGTACTTACTTCATTTGTCAGGATAGGGCATATACATGGCTGCCTGCTGACTTTTCAGGTTCATGCTATATTGCCCGACTGTTGCCTCCGACATATACTGCCTCTCCAGATTATCACAAGACCAGAGTAGCAAGAGGTGTTTTCAGCAAAGAAGATACCGCTGGTCAGGAAGCCGGAGACTTCTTCAAAGGTTTCCTTCCGTTCTGGGGGCCTATGGCCAATAGTAGAAATCTACGTCAGCTAACACGGGTAGTTGAATCTACTATTACAGAAACTGCTGGTGCCCTTAGTAATTTAACAGCTGAGCTTCAGGCGGATCGTCTCATGACGTTACAGAATCGTATGGTTCTTGACGTAATACTTGCAGATCGAGGTGGGGTATGCAGAATGATCCAATCGAGCTGCTGTGTTTTTATACCCAATAATGCTCCGACTGTATACGAAGCGATCTCTAAGCTACACAAGATTTCCGACTCTATTCACGTAGACAAGGGAAATTGGTCCTTAATGGAGTGGCTTTGGACTGTATTATCAGCGTGGGGATGGAAGGTTCTGATGGTCGTTGGTATTATCTTAGTATTCCTATTCTCGTGTTGCCTTATTATCCAATGTGGTCCCGCTTTGTGTAGCCTCTGTGCTGCAACCTGTCTTAGAAAACCACCTGTGTTTGGAGACAAGGTACGAGAAAGGATGATGCTGCAACAACATATCACTGACCTGATGAACATCGAGATAGACTCTGACATAGACTGAGTAATTGCCTATGTAAGGGCAAAAGGAGGGTCTGAGGTTCCGTGACGATTTGAACCCGTGTTTTCAACATTGTCGTAAACTCGTGATTTTGGTACCAGTGAACCGCAAATGATCCATTTAGCATATCCTGGTGTTTTCGCTACTCTACGAGCAAGGGCACTCCTGTTATAACCACATTTCCGATTTACCCATGGCATCCATTTTAGATTCTGTCATCCATCTTGTATTCTTGCCCTCACATAGTCAATGGACACACAGTGACCTCTGATCAATTCATTACACTTAAGGACACGTAGGCCTTAACCGGCGATTCACCTTGCTAGTGACACGTGCACCTTAGGACAGAAACGCTGTGGCCGCATGACTCGGCAAAAGCTGCCTCCCCGGCCCGAGGCCAGTCCTGCTATACTGGTTCTCGTGTTCGTTGGCCTGATCACGATTAGGCGGCCGAAGCTGGTAGCCTTGCCCATTTACGACCCACAAACATCTCTTATCCTGTTTTTCTCTCTTCTGCACCTGGCTCTGCTCCTTTCCTTCTGGGTCTTTATTAGGGGGAGGTAGCGAAATTTACGATGAGGCGGTCCGGCTCTTGAATGAAAAGATGACATGGGATTATGATGGAACAGTGGGAGCCTCTCATTCGTAATGTTTTGACATCAGATATTGTTGACGATTCCTGTGTAACGCCAAATATTTATTGTTTAGAACATAAAGGTTTAGAAACACACGAGTATGTGGAGAATGTTGCCCCCAGCTAGAAAAACTGTATTTAAGGAGCAACCCACTTTGTGCAAATCGAATAGGCTCCTAGATTCTGCCAGTGTGTAGTTTCTGTGACTTCTGTGTCCCTGCAGTAATAAACCTTTGGTCTTTGACGCCACCATCGAGAAGCCCGTGTTTCTGTTTATTTGTGCACCGAGACAGGTAGAACTCAGGGGTCTTCGGGTGTTGTCCCTGACACCTCTGGACGGTACCAAAAAGTCCAGAACTCCAGTGATTTGAATTGTCTACGATTTGTGCTGCCCTGCGTTACCCCAGATTTGCAATACCGCACAGAGCCATGCAATGTGGCTTTGCATGGCATAGTAAATCTCTCTTACAGGATTGTGTTGCCCTTGCATCACTTTGAGTGACAAAGGCACACAAGCCCTTGATAAAACTGGCCCTATGTATATCGATATTGGTGGCACTTGCTATCCTGGTGAAGTAAGTAGAATATGCTTGAAAGGGTCCCCTGTTTCACGTGAATCCACAACTTTCATAGAGAACCCACTGCTAAAGAGCAGCCAAGAGTGTGATGCAAAAAACATAGAAATAATGTTGCTAGTTTTACAGAAGTCTTACGATGGCAACAGTTTTTTTTTTGCATTTAGTGCAAATTCGAACGGTAGGTATTGGAGCACTCTACCTGAGCACCGGTTACATTGGACAACGCCTCACTCAGCTTTTTTAGGCATGCTGAAATGAGTTGCCCTCAGTCTCAGGCTGTTCAGCCGACAGCAGGCTCACGCCTGGTTCCCCAGTTCCGAAGTCGGCAGTTCTGGCAGTAACGCCTCATCCTCTCCCCTTTGCACCCCCCCCCCCCTCATACCAAGCATTTGCGTTTTGTTGCCAAGAAGTTTCGCTTGGTGATTGGAGGCCACAAACACAGGAAAGGTATGGAATCCAGGGCTTGAGGGCATTGTCTGAGAGAGAGACTGCAACATTACACTTGTTATAACTCAAATGTTTGGAAAACGAGTCGCACATGCAGGGGCGGAGAAACACACTTGTCACACTTAAAAATGATCTTGCTCACTTCAGGCCTCGTTACGTGTATGGGGTGGGGGAGGGGTCATACTGGGGCTGGAATTAATGATTCTGGGTGGTATCTACCTGCAAAAAAAATCTATTATAAAATAATATCCCTGAATGAGGAATGGCCACGCGCACCGGAACTACCGGGTCGTTTTACACTGGTGGTTATCCCATATTCTGCGAATAGATTTATCTAAGGATTGATTTTATCAAATGTATGTGGGTGATCGGCAGCGGGCAGCGGGCAATAAACGCAAAGATGCATACATTTACCAACGATAAATTCTAAAAAGCTGGTTTTGAGTACTTATGAAATCTTTTATTTATGTTTAAATTCCTGTGTATTTCACAGAATATAACAGGGCATACAGCTATATTTTAGTTGCACACACACCGGCAGTCATGAAGCACTTATTTAATTACCTATGTTCTGGCATCCATAGCTCTCAATATTATTGATGTATTTTCCTGTTCATTATTGAACAAGGAAGCTGATGGTTTATATTCCTTTGCATGGCTTTCACGTCTGTAGTATTTTGCTTTTACTCTAGTAATATACCTCTTTGCAGGGCAGGTTGAGCCATCCGTAGGCCATGGCATTAAACCCGCATTGGACACTTTTATTACAATGTCTGGAGAGAACGAATGCATGGCTTGAAGGTGATGGAGAAATGACATGCGGACGCACCGCAAGCCCTGTAAAAGATATTACGCAGAAGGGAACAATTACATGCTGGCGAGGAGCTGCTACTGGCAATGCAATTTCCTTTCGCACACAATTATGTCAACATAATTTCAGATATTGAAATGAGACAAATAGAAGAAGACATTAATTGACATGTAGAGCACGCTTAATAAGTCGACTTGTTCACAGATGCAGTAAAAATGGAACAGCCTCTGTATCTTTGCAGTTTTTATTATTTTAGTAGTGCACATTGTGTCTAGGTTCTTATTAAAACATTGTAAATAAAAAGCAGGTACGCCATATTGATCTTTTAGGATAATAAAATACCACACGAACAGTGGCGGCTCCTCCGATAAGGCAGAGGAGCAGAGCAGGACCCGCTGCTTCAGCTGCAAGGTGAATGCAAAAGAAAAAATTCTAATAACTTTCGTTATTACCATTTTGTTTTTTTGCATTCAGCTTTCAGCTGAAGCCGGAAGGGGGGGGGGAGGAGGGGGTGAGGTGGGTGCGGACGGGGTGGGAGGGAGGGAGGGAGGCTGGGATCCGTATCACAGGGGAAGGAGTGCTGGCTGCACCTAAAGTGCGCATGAAGCTTTGACCGGCCGTCCACAATGTTATGCGCACTTTGCATGTTCTCCACCCAGGCTACATTACAGCCTGCATGGAGAACCTGCAGAGCCTTCCAGGCCCTGTCTGAGCACCGAACAACGGCGCTCAGACCAATCACAATGATGCTAATGCAGCCCCACCACCCCAGGTTGGTAGGAGACGCTACTGCACGTAAGGCTCATGCAAGTAGCCCAAGTCCACGTTTTAATGTGCTGTTTCTTTCTTTCCTTCAGTAATTTAAAGTGGGCAAACTGGGCGAACTAATGTCAGTTGCTCCTTTGTGAAAAAAAGAAAAATAGGGTTACCACTCCACCCAGTCAATGAGGTTCTGAGGTTTTTTCTCTCGAATTCATTAGTTCCAAATACAACACTGTGATCTAATTTTTTCACAGTCAATTTGTTTATAAAGTACTTTTTCACTTGTGTTGCCAAAACTACATTTTGCTCTTAAAGTCAAGGGGCATATTTATTAGAATATCACACAGCACAGGGTGGCAAGTCACCTTTCTGTGCTGCGAACAGGGAAAGGGCAGGGATGCGCTGTATCTGACATTATGTGGTGCAGTCCTGTCTTTTCCCTGCACTGGTTCACAATGTGCTGCCTAGCACGAAGTTTGTAATTTGTAACCTCTCCAGCCCAGACGCCATACGCATATCGTATCCTACACGCAAGGTGTTTTTGGCTCTTTGAGTGCAGTTGTGGATCCTCATTACAATGCTAATACAGTCTTATCAAGGACATTATTGACCCATGAGTTTTTTGAACCTGGGGAACAAAGAGAGAGATCGAAGAGAAAAATTACAAAATCATTTATATGGCACTTTCCCTCATGTAGACCTTCATGAAATATATGTGACGACACATTTGGATGCCTGTTTTATGTCTCCTACATCATTTGGTCGAGCCGAAGAGGTTACAAACCTCTTGATAGTACCTGTATCTGAGGTGGCTTTTTCCTGAAGAAGGCATCTTTATGCCGAAACGCGTGTAGAAATCACATAGGGGCTGAAGTCGCTTCATGATACAGATACATACTTGTGTACTACTAATAGCCTACAAACAAGGCTCATCTATAGAAAACGTTTAAGACAATCATTTATCTTATGAAGATATAAAATGCATCAGAGCATATATAGATTATCCTGGTTCATGAACTATCAAGTGTTGAATATTCTGGGGCGCTAGGTGGCGCTTGACCTTAATGGCCGTGCTGCAGTGCAGCTCCCGCTGACCCGGGCGGAATCTCAAACATAATCTCCATCCTCATATGGCTAACTAGCAGGAAACATCAAGGAGGAGCAGCGGACTAACTAGTGCTGCCACGGATGAACTTTGCGGAGATCTGATGCTCAGAAGCAGAGCGGGACGGCGCGGCTGCTGGCAGCGGGAAGGAGCGGAGACTGCTGTGGAGCGGTAGCTGGCGGGCACAAACTATGCGAGGCTGGGGATGCGTAGGCTAGAGCGTGGGCCGACCGGAACTGTTGTGAGCTGCGGACAGTGAGGAATACAGGCCCAGGTAGGCTGTACCCTCGATGGCAGACTCAGGACTGTGAGCGCAGCCACAGGAAGGGCACAACCTAGCATTGCAGCACTGGGAGAAGCGTGAGGAGCACTGAAGGTGACCGGCGGCCTAGACATCGGAGTGAGTCCTGGGTGCACCACCAGTCATATGAGCCGGTGGAGGCACGGGAATAGGAATGCAGGGCCTGCCGTGGGAACTTGCTGGCGCGCTCGCAATTTAGCAGTGAATGCCCACCCCAACGGAGGCGCAAAAGACCTTTATACTGCTGTGACCGCGGATGGACACTGATTTGAAGGGGTACGGCTTGGTTCTAACTACCGGGGGTGTGAGGCCGGACCGGCGATTGTATATTGAGCGAAGGGGGATGCATGCACCACGTGAAGGGAAGAAGTGCAGTGAAATTGCCGTACTACTGACCCATTGTGACACGGGCGGAGGTGGGGACCACCTGAAATTGCAGAGCTGTATTGGCGGGCGGAGACTGGCGGCGAAAGAGACAAAAGGCTCCCTACTGCAGCCCCCGGAACATACCCACGCAAACCCACTGGCGGCACACCATGGGGCGCAACGAGCCCAAACAGGCAAAGTTGTCCTTTGATGCCAGGAAGACGGGTGGCTCCAGCTCCAAAGACCGCACGGACTCAGACCCCCCTGAAGCGCGCGGAGATGACTGGAAGGCACTCCTAGTGGGTATGCAACAGAGCCTCACCTCTATAGACTCCAAAATGGACGCCATGAGTATACGTTTGGATAGAGTGGCGGAGAAACTAGATCAGCACAAGGAACGACTAAAGGAAGCGGAACACAGGGTGTCGACGCTGGAAGACGGAGCGGGCACCACTAAATAACACATGTTACAGATGGACAAGCTGCTGAAAGTCATTGCAGATAAAAATGAGGAGTTAGAGGCCCACTCTCGACGGAACACCGTGAGACTACTTGGCCTTGCCGAATCGACCAATACGGGCAGGCTGGAGGACTTTTTGGAGCATTTGCTGGGGGAACTCTTCGGTAAAGATTCTTTCTCCATGCACATGGTGATTGAGAGGGTGCACAGATCCCTGGCTGCACGGCCCCCACCAGGCGCACCACCCCGACCTGTGATAATGCGATTCTCGAACTATCGCGACCGGGACACTGTGTTGCGGCTGGCCCGCGAGAAAGGGGAAGTGTGATATGATAACACCGCCCTATTGTTCTACCCGGACTTCACACAAGCTGTGCAGGACGCCCACAAAAAATTTGCAGCGGTAAAGAAGAAGCTGCAGGCCAGAGAAATCACGTGCGCCATGCTTTACCCAGCAAGACTGAAGATCAACCACAGAGGAAACCAGCACCTTTTCAACACTCCCCAGCAAGTCGAAGACTACCTGAAACGGGACCGCAGTGCTGAACTACGTGAAGAAGCCTCCAAAAGACGATCCAGATCCCACTCACATCTGTCGGACCCTTGCTGACAACATTTTCCCGTGGCAGTGCATACAACCGAACTGTAGACACTTCTAGCCGTTACTCTGAGATGGTGATGTATTGTTATGTTTTGTTTAAAAAGTTGACACTAACGTTGCAGCCTGGGCACCTACCGTCGTCCCATCGCTGCGTTCACCGAGGACTCGGGGGACCTGATGGGTGAAATAGTACGGTGGAGTGCAGTGCGGGAGCTTCTAGCGGCCCCTATTGGAGGGTATTCCCCTGATTTGAGGTTCGCATTTGAGCTATGGGGGAGAGTGTGGATGCTGTTGCGATGTATGAATGGAGGGTAATTGGGGTAATTCCTGGCAAGTTGGGGGAACCGGTGTGGGAGGCGATAGGGGGAGGGCCCGGAGGGTACGAGCACACGAGTTGAGCATAGATGATGGATGACTGTACGGTGCAGAGACAATGGCTGATAGCATAAGTACTCAGACTGGGCTGAATGTTATGACATGGAATGTCACGGGACTCAATGACCCTAGAAAGAGGAGGCAGGTATTGAATGACATGGAACGCCATCAAGTCCATATTGCCTTATTACAGGAGATGCACCTTCCCAATAGCGGACCATCACCATTTGCCACACGATGGGCCTCTCACAGAAGCTTTGCTTCCTACTCCAGTTACTCCAGAGGGGTGGCCATATTGGTTAAGAGGGGGGTGAGATTCGTGCAGGGAGGAATGGAACCTGATTCAATGTGTCGATACTGCTTGTTGTGGGGGAGGCTGAACTCACAGGACGTAGCAATAGCAAATTATTATGGCCCTAATATATACGAGGTACACTCCATGCTTGTCTTACGAGGTAAGCTCACCACTCTGGGAATCAACTATGTGATTTGGGGGGGGGGGGTGCTTTAATACCGTCATGGACCCTCAGTGGGACCGATCACATCCTGTAGCTGCGCACTACACTACTGCACAAAGCACATTGCAGGACATACTTGAGACTGATTATTTATTGGACACATGGCGACACCTTCACCCTGCCACAAGAGAAGGAACACACCACTCTTCCGTGCACAACACATGGGCTAAGCTGGACTATGTGCTGGTCGCAAAGGGCATGTTACATTGGATAGGCAGAGCACTGCACTTGGCTCAAACATACTCCGATCACTCCCCGGTACTTGTAGCACTGAACCCTCCAGTGGACCTCTCCCCCTTCGTGGGCTGGAGATTGAACCCGCGCCACTTGCAGGATGCAGTTTTCAAAACCGAAATGGAACAAGACATTAAAAATGTCTTCGTTAGGAACATTGACTCGGTAGGGAGCCTGACAACGGTATGGGAGGCCTTTAAGGTGACAGTCCGGGGATGGTGCATTGCCAAAGGGGGGAGTATACTACGAGACATTAGACGAGACCTGCAGAAATTGGAAGTGGAACTTAAAACTCTAGAAAGGGAAATTGCTGCTGGAGGAGAGACGGGGGAACTGCGAGCTAAATTGAAGGAAAAAATTTCAGTTTATGAGGAAGCAGCGGACAGGGAGAGCAAGTTTCGAGGGAAGCACCACAGGGCTAGGGTATATGGGGAAGGTGACAGGCCTGGCAGAGCACTCGCCAAGGCGATACCCCCCCTAGGTTTCAGAACTACGTAATGGAATTGCAAGATGAGCAGGGACAGGTGCAGCGTGATCTCCCAGAACAAATGGACATCATGGTGAAATTCTACACTCAGCTTTACACGTCACAGAGGGGCGCCCCATTTGACCTCAAGGGCTATTTGGGAGATATTGCATTGGCCTGGCTTGGGGACACGCAGTGCAAGTTCCTGTCGCTTGACCTGGAGGTTGACGAGATCACGGAAGCCATAATGACCATGTCGTCTGGAAAAGCTCCGGGGTCAGATGGCCTTCACATAGACTTCTACAGGACCTTTGTTTCTACCCTAGCACCTATACTTAAAGCTGTGTTCTACGAGGCTCTGGAAGAGGGCTGTCTGCCAGCCACAATGAGGGAAGCACAGATAATGTCACTACTGAAACCTGGCAAATCACCACTATTTGGCGACTCGTACAGACCATTATCACTCCTTAACAGTGATACAAAAATACTAGCTAAGGTTTTAGCAACCCGGCTCAACCTACTCTTAGAAAAATTTGTACTACCGGACCAAGCGGGCTTTGTGCCTTACCGGGCGACATCGCACAATTTACGTACTCTATTTGCAGTACTGCAGGATATTGACCCCAAGAGTGAGGCGGTGGCGATCTTTTTGGATGCCACCAAAGCGCTTGACTCGGTGGAATGGGATTACCTGATGGGAGTACTCCTCCAGATGGGGATGCCCTTTTCCTTTTTCAACTGGGTCCACTTATTATACACTAGGCCTTGCGCCAGAATTCTCCTAAACAGCTCCAGATCTGAGAACTTCCCCATAACTAGGGGCACGAGACAGGGTTGTCCACGCTCTCCTGTCTTATTTGCCCTGGCAATTGAACCATTGGCTGCGAAGCTACGACAGCACCATAACCACAGAACCTCATATACCCGGCCCGGCAGCTGCTTGTGTCCCTCTATGCTGACGACATAACGCTGTATGTCCACAAGCCACAGGATAATCTCAATCCTATACTGAGGGAAATCACCAAGTTCGGGGTGGTGGCTGGAGTACAAATAAACTGTTGCATGTCAGCGTGTTTCCCCTAAACGACTGCACTCGTTCCCACCAGTTAGACTACCCCCTGACGTGGGAATCAGATGACTTCAAGTATCTGGGCGTCCAAGTCACCAGAGATAAAGATACTCTACTGAGGCTAAATTACGGACAAGCCATGGATAAAGTGACTCCAAGTGGATAAGGCTACCCCTCTCAATGGCGGGGAGAATCTTGTTGATTAAAATGAACATTCTTCCGAAATTCCTATACTTCTTCATAAACATTCCATACCACCCGGGTGCATTCTTTTTCCACTCACTGCACTCACAGCTGATACGTCTGATTTGGGGGGGCAAGCAAGCTAGGTTGAAATTGACTACCCTTATGTTGCCGTATAGTATGGGAGGGTTTGACGTCCCTAACTTTGAGCAGTACTACTATAGTGCACAGGCACACTTTGTAGTGTATTGGTTTCACCCACCGCCGTACATGCCTCATCTGGCAGTGGAGGATGGGTACATGGCTCCTACCCCGACGCCTGAATATGTATACACACCCACTAAGGCGAGGAATGCAGACCCCTCCACAGTAGACTGCACAGTTCAAGCATGGAATTGGTTAGCGAAAGAGGAGGGCGTACAACTGATGTACTCCCCCAGAGTGCCCTTGCGCCACTGCCCACTAGTGCCAGCCACGAGCGAACGAATCTGCCAAAGGATGTTGGACAGGTTAGGAATGGTGACATGGGGAGACCTTTACCTTGGGGGGAATTCCGCACGAAAGAGAAATTCTTTGGGGAAGAAGCGCGCTTCTTCATGGAAGTGTTTCTGTACACGGGGATTAGGCAAAGCATCAAAGCCCTCACACCGGAGTTCCCGCAGGAACCAGAGACGTTCACGTCCCTGCTCTGGATGTTGCAACCCGAAGTCCCTGTACATGTGGTCTCCCTACTGTATAAACGAGTGCGGTGCGCTCCAATAGCCCAACCTGTTAGAGCCCGCCGGGAGTGGGATGCTCAATTCAGACACTCTGTTCATCACCACCCCCTTTTGTAAATCGATTTTGGCCACTATAGGTGTGGCAGGGTATACTCAGACATGAGTCCCTTTCTCACTGCTCCATCAGGATTCAAGCAAGCCGGGCCGAAGAGGCTGAAATGCCAGAAACCGGTCCCCGGTAGCTTGTCTCCTTTCTGGTAAAGAATTGGCTTGGTAGTTTAGTCTGCCCTGTTCCCATGATGCACTGGGCCAGGGACAGACTGATTTGCATATAGCCAGATTCTGAGCTGGGATGGGGCAGTGAGATAAATAACGGTGATGGATCAAGCCCTGATCTTTGGACTGGGTAAGAGTGGTCTGCTCAATTCAGACACTCTGTTCATCACCACCCCCTTTTGTAAATCGATTTTGGCCACTATAGGTGTGGCAGGGTATACTCAGACATGAGTCCCTTTCTCACTGCTCCATCAGGATTCAAGCAAGCCGGGCCGAAGAGGCTGAAATGCCAGAAACCGGTCCCCGGTAGCTTGTCTCCTTTCTGGTAAAGAATTGGCTTGGTAGTTTAGTCTGCCCTGTTCCCATGATGCACTGGGCCAGGGACAGACTGATTTGCATATAGCCAGATTCTGAGCTGGGATGGGGCAGTGAGATAAATAACGGTGATGGATCAAGCCCTGATCTTTGGACTGGGTAAGAGTGGTCTGCTCAATTCAGACACTCTGTTCATCACCACCCCCTTTTGTAAATCGATTTTGGCCACTATAGGTGTGGCAGGGTATACTCAGACATGAGTCCCTTTCTCACTGCTCCATCAGGATTCAAGCAAGCCGGGCCGAAGAGGCTGAAATGCCAGAAACCGGTCCCCGGTAGCTTGTCTCCTTTCTGGTAAAGAATTGGCTTGGTAGTTTAGTCTGCCCTGTTCCCATGATGCACTGGGCCAGGGACAGACTGATTTGCATATAGCCAGATTCTGAGCTGGGATGGGGCAGTGAGATAAATAACGGTGATGGATCAAGCCCTGATCTTTGGACTGGGTAAGAGTGGTCTGCTCAATTCAGACACTCTGTTCATCACCACCCCCTTTTGTAAATCGGGAGTGGGATGCAGGTCTGGATAGCCTACTGACAGACAAACAGTGGGAGGCGGCCTGCCTCCAAACTGAGGCTATATCTGACAACTGCAGGCTCCGGCTGGTGCATTATAAGTTCCTGCACCGACTATACCGTACCCCAGAACGACTGCCTAGGATGCACCTTAGAGAGGATGACAGGTGTCTGAGATGTAGGCAGGAGGGAGCTGACTTTCTACACCTAGCATGGGGATGCCTTAGCGTAGCTGTATTTTGGGAGGACGTACTCGCAGGACTAGCCAACATGATAGACATGACACTCTCCCCTACACCCCTCAGGGCCCTTCTGGGATTAATGACTCATGTACAAACACCACACAAACAATTTCTAGCACTCAGTATCCTGATTGCACGATGGCAGATTGCCTGCAGAAGGGGTAGGGGCAGATTCCCTAAGTTCAAGGACTGGCTCCAAGACATGACCACGCGACAGGAATACCTGCTAGAGTATGCAGAGCAACTTCCGCTGAAATCGCGACCCAAGAACATATGGGGCCCCTTGATAACCTATTTACTAAGGCAGGGCAGTGAGGGGGAGGGACCTGAGGGAAGTACGCAGGAGGAGTGATGACGTGAACCGAATGAATGGAATTTGGTGAAATGTATGAGTAAAGTGTGGGAAGGTACTGGAGAGGGGAGATGTGGGAATGGATGGGGTGGTCATTATGGAATCCGAGAAGAGGACCAGAGACATTTTTTCACTGGACGAGCGGGCTCCTGAATAAGGACTCAAAGACAATGGAGATGGAAAAGACTTTGCCATCCAAGTGTGCTGGGAGGGGAGGGGGGAGTTACGTTGCGAAGTGCGGGAAGGGGGAGGGGCAAGAGTGTTAATGGATACATGCAATGCTGGGACAGAAGGAAATAATTAAGAATGTATGTCATCTCTTTATTTGCAATAAGGCTTTAGAACTAAAAAAAAAAGTGTTGAATATTCTTGTATATGTATACATTTTTCTGATAGTCCAGTTTCAATGCTGAGATGGATGTGGTGTGTATGTGGTTTGCTTCACTTTAGGTGTTTGAATAAGGAATACTTTATTATCAATAAATAACTATTTTTGTACCTTTCTATATACATTAGCTTGTGTATCTCCTGATTTTTAACTTGTTTTTGTTACTATAATTGTTGAAGTTACCTTAGAAATGTACAGTATCTATTATTTCACTGCCTAGAGGAACTTCCTATTAGTAGCAGGGGGCCCTTTTTCTTCACAATTAGTAAGATGAGAAAACAAGGAGAAACAAAAAATATTTCTCCTCGTTGTGCCTCCTTACGCCTCCTCTGGGAGGCATAGGATTCTGGCCATTCCCAAGTTTATGAAACATTGTAAATCTGGGAATGCAGCAGAATCCTTGGGTGTTGGGTGGGAACACCCACAGCGATATGAATGGCTTTACGTATCCTTGTAAATATGGAGCACTACACTGTGCCGCTGGTGCGTCACAAAAAGTGATGCACTTGCGCCACAAGGGGCTTGTAAATATGCCCCTAAATTAATAAACTGCTCATTGTAAGAGGGACTGTTCCCTGACAGCTTAAAAAGGGCAAATACACTGCTAATAAAAAGCCTTTGACAGACACTGAAAGCGTGGCAATTTTCTTTTTCTAGGCAAAACAATCGACATGTGGTTAATACACAACTTAAAGACCACATCAAAATGACAGACTGATAAACTCAAGCCAGTCAGGTTTTTGGGAAGAGTGTAGAACAGAAACAGCAACCCTCTCAGTTATTGACAATGTTCTATAAGGGTGGTCTTATTTCATAGCTCTTCTTGACCTCAAGGCAGCCTTTGGCACACACAACCACAAGCCTCTCCTTGCCATACTTGAGAAATGTTTGGAAATGGATGGCACTGTCCTTAATGGATATGGTCTGATGTGGCAAAAAGATCCTACACAGTCAGACTAGGAATGTTTCCCTATGATCCTTCACCAGCCCCTTAACGTGTGCCAAGAGTCTATATAAGGCCCTTATGGGATTTAACTTACATTTTGAATCTCTCAACCAAATATTCGACGAACGGGGCTAAATATCCACCCATATGCTGATAATACTTTGCTTTTATTCAAAATGAATTCTGTCAACCTAAATTAAGGATTCCAAACAACTCAGGCCTGTAGAGCTCAACCCTGGCAAAACCTAGTTCCTCCTCATTTCCGTAGACTCAAACACATTAGGATTCAAACCTCACTGCTAGGTCACGTTAACAACATTGTGAAAAAAAACAGTGGCACACACGCACCATTTCCAGGCTCAGATATCTGGTCTCTGCCCAGGATCTGCCAAGGAATTCCTAGGATCCAAAGATCCTACGTGTAGTACTCTACTCTGACTAATCACAAGCAAGGGGAAGGCAGGGTACATCTCAATTGTTGTGGCATCACTAAACTGTCTTTGCTTGGAGAAACATCGAATACTCAGGACCGCTTGCACAACCAGCAATGCCCTACATCATAACACTGCATGCTACCTAGCATAGAAATGCATTTTGTATCTACCTTTCTACTTATTTATTTATTTAAAGGGCTTTGATGAACATTACTAGCCACCTAAAGGAGGACTTCAGGGTGCTCAAAGAATGGAAGCAAATCAGTGATCTGGAAGTATCCCAACTTCGGCACAGGTATCATTAATCCACCCACTATGAGGCCATTTAACAGTCTCACTGAAGAAATCACAATGATCTCAAAGTCTTGGGTGTGGAGATATCCAGGGGCTAGGCATTAATGGCAGGGTAATCTTCTGCGAATTACAAATGGACCAGGATGAAGGTATGATATGATCTTTCTCGGAAAGTGGGATTTATACAAATGCCGGGGTGAAAATGTGTGTTTAAGGATTTCCTTATTTTGAAGTTGCCCTTTCAAGTCTCAGGCGATTTAGTACAGAGATTCAGAGATTGGGTCCTGATGAAGAACGGCGCGGCCACCATATGTTTTATATCAGAATTGATGGGATAAAACATCCTTAAGGTAAAATAGAAACTTTAATAAGAACGAAGAACTAGTCTGAAAGCAAAATACTATGAATCAGTCCTTCATGGGTGCATGGCCCAGAATATCATTCCTCTAAAATTGAGAAAGGCCTCTTGCTTACCTTGCGTTTAAGAGATTAATTAAAGCACTCCTAATCTATCGACTAATTATCCACCTAAATGTCCTTCTGTCCTGTCGCTTACTCAATTTACCATGACCTACACCTTGGCAGCATTCCTGGTTTTTCCATTTGTTGCTTCCCAGCAATCCCCTGGGTATAAGATAAACATGTCCATGTAACTGGTCATCTCAATCGTTCCAGCACATTTTCCTCTCTAGAAATGTATGCATTCTGATTTAACTCTTACTATTTTTTTATAAATTGATTGTATCTCACTCACATGCTGTTTTCCGTCTATGTACCTAATCCATAGTCTGGTTTCTGTCCTTCTATGTTTACTCTGTATTCATTTGCAAAGTTTGGTCAGGTTTACTAACAAGACCGAGCTTACAAAACGTATTTTACAACTTGACTCTCTAAAAGGGGGTTTCAAATATGTGTAATTTTTGGGCGAAATGTTTTCCAAAAACGCCGGTGTCTGTATCAGTTTAAACTGATGTGACGTCAACGTGACATGGTTGTGGTTATGGAAAATAGATAAATCATTTGATCTGTGATACAGTATGAAAAGCAAATCTCAGCACAGCACATTTATATCACAGACAAGCAAACAGACATGTCCAACCCAATTACAACCGTAGAAAGGTATCTTGCAATTCATTTATGGAAAGCTGACAGTCTTGCAAGCATGCCAGGATCAATCAGTAGATTCTTTCATATTAAGAAGATCAATTACTTTCTGTTTACACCTCAACAAATTCATAAGCAGCTGTAAACTGAAAAAGGCAAACTCTGCTCTTCTCAGCTTCAGAAATAAATTATCCCAAGCACTATAAAAATTCATATATATATACCCAAAGGCCTATGAAGAACCCTTTTTTCATAATATTTATTTCAGGAAATTTACCTATCTTTGCTTCTCATTGGCTGCAATTGAGGGCACTCTCCATAAAGACGCTTTAGCGCACCATGGTACAGCTTCCATTCTAAATGCATTGGGTGGAATCATGAGGCAAATTCAAGAAACCAGTCCATAACTCCAGCTGAATTGAAATGGAGCGGACTCCACCTTAGATAAGCAGCTTCGGTGCCGGTTGTGTAAATCTTTGGTTCCAAGTTAGAAGTCTAGCCACTGTGAGGTTCACCAGATAGCATCAACAATGTCTATATTATTCCCTCTTCTATCTCTCCTCTATCCTTTTCAGTTTAAATAACAGACTAGAATGTGCCACCTTTCAAATTAATTCCATATTTCACAATACTAATTCACCACAAATCCTTTATAGGTCCTGGAGTAGAGTGCTGCTCACCGAAAAAGCGCTTTAACACCCCATCAGAGGTAGCAAGAGCTATAAAAATGCAAACCTTTTTCCTCGACTTTCCTTCCACTATCTATCTGAATCCAAATAACGTAGGGCCATATGTATCAACAACCTGATTTGCGATTCTCAACCGATTTTTTAGAAATCGCTATTTGAGAATGGCAAATAGGGATGTATGTACAAAATTGCAATTTTTTAGCGATTTCTTAATATTCCTTAATTGCGATTAGCAAATTGCGAATCGCAATTAAGGAATACTTTCCCATTCATTTTTATGGGCCAGGAGGCCCATAGTAATGAATAGGAAGTTATTCTCAATTTGCGATTCGCAACTTGAGAATCGTAAATTGAGAATCATTTCAAGGGTGCAGGGGTTTCCAAAGGACACCCTGTTGAACACCTGGAATAAGCATGGGTGCACATGTGGCGCACATACATGCCCTAAGGGCATGTATGTGCTTCACATTGCACTTTGAAAAATGCGAAAAAGTGCATTTTTCAAGGAATTCGCAAATTACCACCAACTTGAAGTTGGTGGTAATTTGCACTTACTTAGGGCCAATTTGCAATTTTTTTATGCTTCTTACATTGCATTTAAGGAATCGCAAAATTTGTGATTCCTTAAATGCAATCGCAAAATAAGGAATCATAAATTTTGTGATTCCTTATTTTGCAAGCAGATTTCTTTGATACATACCATTTAGCACTAATGCGTTCGCAAACGCCGAAATTCGGCGAATTTCGGCATTTGCGAACGCATTAGTGCTTGATACATATGGACCGTACTAACATATCCACCACTAAAATTACTTTCATATTTCACTATACTTGTTCATCACTAATTCTTTATGGGTTCTGGAGTAGCGTGCTACACGCCGAAAAAGCGATTCAACACCTCGTTGGGGGTAGGAAGCGCTATATGAATATAGTTACGATACAATAAAACATAGGGAAGAACCATAACTTAAACTGTTCAAGGGGCAGCATGTTCCATTCCCAGTCTCAGCAAGAGGCAGCAGTAGGAGTCTCATCATGTTTAATTTAGCTTTAAATGAAAAACTTTCAAATATTAAAGCTGGTTAATTTATGAATGGGTTACACATACATCAAAGAGGTGGTTACATCTTGAGCTGCTTATGAATATTCACATGGAGCAGACTGGGCTCAATATACTCTGTCTCAGGTCAATAAGTGACACAGCATTACTCCAAGTGTGCTGTGTTCAGGTTATTATGGTAATTAAACCGATGGATGGGACGAGGCTCTGGATAATCTGCTATATCACTTTCTGTTGCTTTTGATCCTCAAGTCTCAGTATGCCAGCAGTGAGCTGATGCAGGCCTTAACTCACACATGTTGCCATCCCACTTCCTGTCAGTGATTTATTTGTTTGATAAAAGTACAGTTTTAGACCCAAGGGCGGAGGAAGCTTCTGCCATGGTGTTGTGCTTGCCTTCTGCTAGACTTGGAATGATCCTTCAGAAATGAAGCTCAAATTTCAAAGGACAAGAGAGGACAAGAAATACTGTGCTGCCTGGCGTTAGAAGGGCAGATGGATCCAGATGGCACACTCTGATTGACTCTCCTGAACACATAGCTGGAGAGTCCATGGGGTCCCCCTGGACTAGCACAATGCCATCTGTGCAGAGCTAGAAAACTGACAAAGTATTTTGCCATTTATGCAGCAACATCTTTAAGCATAGGATTAGCTAGAGTCATCCATCCACTCTGAGCTAAAAAATAAAAAAATCCTTTTACACTTTCATGCATATTACAGTTTTGGATTGCTAAAATACTTTTGCAGGTCAGCACAGATGGCGCGGTGCTGCATGGAAGCATGGATACTTCAAAACGACGCTAGAAAAACAGATATTTGAGGTGAGCAGTTTTAGAGTGTGGGTGGTGCTGTATAGTGCTCCATATCAAGGAGCTGCATTCTGCCCTAAAACTTTGGAACCGACAAGTGTTCCATGTAAGAATAAGTCAAAAGATCTGAAAAGACAAAAAAAGATTGCTTCAATATAACCAGTCTTTCATCCTGGTTAAAAAACCTCTTTATTGACTTAAAAACGCCCATCACATTCCAAAACGTTGCATCAATGTTCCCATCACATTACTTATGTCAGCATCAAAGTCACCAAACATATTAATTAAATAAATAAATCACCACAGCCAACACATATTTTGTGACAGAGCCATTTCTCTGCCCCCCCCCCCCCCCCCCAGAAAAGCTACTCAAAATCTTGGTATCATTTTTGACACCCACCTCTCCTCTCTTCATATCAACAAACTCATGGCCACTTGTTTGTCTCCGATCAGAATTATCAGGAAGCCTATACAGATGCTACCTGTACAGGCTAGTAAAGAGGCCAGACACTTTTACTGTCATGCTCAAATTATTGCATTTCTCTTTAAGCTGATTATGCGTCCTGTCTACACTCTTGTGAAACCACAGTGAATCCAGAATTCATTAGTGTGCTTGAGTCCACTCCACAAAAGATGGTCTACAATTTTCAATCATCTCAAACTTATTTGCCACAAACCTCTAGTTACTTCTATTGAAAGCTGCTGTCCTCTCTTTTCACGTGTTATTCTCCTAGTGGGATGATTACTTCTAGTTCTTTTAATCGTCTGTCCATTCGTCAGTGTTGCAAAGTGTACATAGCAGGATAAACCTTCTCACCTGTCACCACTAGAGCTTGAAACTTCCTACCTTCTTCTCTGGGAGTTTTTATTAATCCTACAGCCTCCTACAAACATCTCACAACCCATCTGTTGGTGAGATCATTTTTGTCTCCAAGGCATCTTTTCCTGTATTTGCGTGCAATACAATTTTAAAACCAAATCAAATCAAATCAAAAATAACTTTGCCCCTTCAAAGGTCCATAAAATTGCACCAAAGTTATTAGCAAATCAAAGACTTTTTAACCATCCCTTTAACTTTGCCCCCCCTCCCCCATTGGATCTGAATTAAAGCTGATATGTTTGTACATGGTTAAACTTTCTAGCGGCCAGCCACATTTCAATAAATTCATTAACTGTGCCAAAATTATAAGAGCATGAAATGTTATACCCTATTTAACTTAGCATCCCTTTTGGCACTAAACGTGACATACCAAAAGAAAATTGCTAAATAACGGCTACATTTCATGTGGATCTCCACAGTTATTAGAAAATAGCCCCTACATACGCACTTTATGGATCTTATTTAATGTAAAAATACAAAGAGTAAGCAGAACATACTAAGTGCTTTCCAAATGCCATGTAGAGTCTTCAAGCAGTGCTAGACATAAAGGCAAATAAAAAAACAACTCTTCAACGCTGAAGAAATATGTTTATTGTAACTCTTCGATGACTGTCCCATACTTTTTACAATTACTAATATCTCAAAAACTACTGAATGGGCTTAAAAACCTGGCTCTTTCCTAATTAATCTCCTCTCCTCCGCTCCCTCTCATTCTTGGTTGTCGTTTGTTGCTAAGCACCTTGAGACTTTTGTGATTTGTGCGCTATACAAGACACTATGACTATGACTATGACTATGAATTTACACCCAACAAAGCAAAGCTAAGGCAATTCTTCAATTAAATTCTACTCCCATTCCCAGCTTTGTGCAATTCCGCAGAGTTTTATTTTTCTGTAATGCACAGCAAATTTTCATATGAGAGCTAAAATGCATGGGCCTTATTTATGAAGGCCTTGCGTCAGTTTTGCGCCACTGGTGCGTCACTTTTTGTGACGCACCAGCGGTGTAAAAAATGCGCCCTGTTGCGTCATATTTAAAAAGTGACGCATCTAGGTAGATGCGTCACTTTTTAAACCCCTGCGCCACATTATACCTGCGTCAGGTATAATGTATGCAGAGGGGGCGTTCCCCCGCAAAAAGCCTCGTAATAGTGACGCAGTGAAATCTATGAGATTTCACTGCGTCACTTTTAGGACGCTGTTGCGTCAAAATCTTGCACCTGCCTCACAGCAGGCGTAAGACTGGCGCAAGCCCTTTCACATGGGGCTTTCCCCATGTGAAAGGACGCATTGCTGGAGTTGCGTCACTTTTGTGACACACTCCAGCAATGCGTCACTTTTGCGCTTACAGATACGTCAGAAATACTGATGTATCTGTAACTCCTTGCGACATGATGCGTCATACATTAAATATGACGCATCAGGAATGTCGCAAGGAGTGCGCAGTGAAAAGTGACGCATCGCTGTTTTCACGCAGCGATGCGTCACTTTTCATAAATGAGGCCCCATGTATCTTTTTTACCGCCTCTTTTAACTTTTTTTCCTCTGGACTAATCAGCACAACATTTGGCACTCCAAGGGGCAGTAGGAACTGTACACGGTTCTGTGCATATTTGTGCAATCCAAAAACGCATATTTATTGTAATATGTATATTCACTATAGGACTGTTAAATTTAAGTTATAGTTAGAACTATTTCTTATATAAAAAGATATGGTTAACACCCAAATAAAAATGACAGAACCCTGGAGGGGTCACTGGGCCTCAAGCTTGCAGATGGAGGTTATTTTTCACTGTTGTCCTGGGCCATCTTACCATCATCAAATTGGGCCAACTACCCCTCCTGCACTTGACTCTTAGGGTATTTGAGGCAAGTAGTCAGAGGCTTCTCAGGAAGGTAGAATGGAGGTACTCAAGCTTAACATTCAAACAACTGACACAACAAAGTGAATGCCTTGACCAGTACTTGTCTTTGTAAAAATGAAAGTACTTTAATAACTTTGGCATGCAATACTCTAGAATTAATCAATCAACTCATTCTTTATCAGCTCTCGTTAGGCATAAAAGATTCATGAAAACAGTTACAACACTAAAAACATTTCATTGATACAATAAATAGATGTGAGGGGAGAGGGGTAGGGTCATGGGTGGGGAAATAAAATGTAGCATATGTGTAAAACCCATGAAAAATTCTCATTTTTTTCTTGTTTTGCTCTCAGGCAGTGTTTATTGTGGGGGAAAAAAAGGAGAGAGGAAAAAAAATGTTCACTAAAATGCTGCAGGTAGTGTCTTGTAAAGTGAATGGCTTTAATAACAAAGTCAAAAGACGATCTATGATGGCTTGGTTTAGATCTTTACAAGTCGATATAATGCTCCTACAGGATACACACTATAAGGCAGGCTTTCCCTTAGATCAGGGGTCTCCAAACCGGTCCTGGAGGGCCGGATCCATGCCAGATTTTTTGGATTTCCCCATTGAGATACATGTAGTTATTTTAAAAATCTGGCATGGATCCAGCCCTCCAGGACCGGTTTGGAGACCCCTGCCTTAGATAAACCCCCTGGTTACATTCAGCATGAATTCTACGCCTCCTCCAATGCAGCTGTTAGATGGGTTGCTATATAAGTAACTAAGAAACTCCAACACAAGATCCTGATAGTACATAAAGATCATAGTGCAAGGTGGCTCTGGGTGCAGATGAAGATTTCAGACAACCTTTTTAACTTTGTGAGCTACTATGGTCCCATTGAGGGCTCACCAACATCTCTACAGTCCCTGTATGATTTGCAACTAATCAGTCTGGGTATTTTGTGCTAGGGGGCGATTTTAATCTATTGATAACTCCAGCTACTGTTTGCTCCAGGCCCAACAAAATACAAACTAAACCTAAGTCCAGAAAGCTGTATCAAGATCTTATAACAGACTTTGCACGAGTAGTAGGAAGATTTCATTCCTTCTCTTGGATTGACTTTTTTCTGATTTCACATACTCTTTTAAAGACTGAGTCTGAGATTTGTGAAAATCCCTTCTCAGATCATGCACTGATTACTGTGAAGTTTGGAATTAAAACTAAATCAAAAATTAGGCCCAGATGGGTATTTGATGAATCTCTCTTTGTTGATGAACAATGGGTCTCGCATATGCGTTTGGCACTGGAGGAGTTTTTAAATTTAAATATTAACACCACTTCTACGTTTATTGTCTGGTACGCCTTAAAAGCTTTCTTTCGAGGGAAGCTGATTGCATACTTGGCCTTTAAGAGGAAGAAAGATAATACTCAAAGACTCCAGCTTTTGAAAGAGCTAAGCAGCACAACAGCAGAATATCTTGCAACCCCTTCTCCAGAAGGGAAAGCTAAACTCATTGGTGCCAAGTTCAACTTACAAGAATACTATGTAGCTAAAGAAATTGTACATCATGACTCAGCAATCACATAGGCAGATTTCTAGCCTGGTCTACTAAAAAGAGATCAAATACAAACCACATTAAAAAAAATAGTAGACCCAACTACTCTGTGTTCTTTGTCTCTTCCCTCAGAAATCTCGGTGGTGTTTAGTAATCACTACAAAGATCTCTATACCGAAATGCACAACACCAGCTCAGAGGTTGCTTTAGCTTGGCTTGACAGGATAAACATCCCTATATTACCACCTGAGTCATAGGAGCTCTTGAGCTCAGTTATTTCTCTTGAGGAAGTTACACAGGCGATAAATTAATCTCCGACAGCCAAGGCCTGTGGACTAGACGGAATCCCCTCATAGATCTATAAGATTTTTCTCTCCAACTCTCTGCTTTCATGAAAAAGTTATTTAATGGGATCCTTAAAGGAGACCCCGTTCCGGAAAACTTCACTCAAGCTGCAGTAATAAGCTTTGTTAAAAAAGGGAAACAAGAAAATTAGGTTAATTTGTATGGGCCTATTAGTCTATTAAACTTTGACTACAATATCTTTACTAAAATTCCTGCTAATAGTCTCGCGCACATTGCCTCTTTACTTATCCATCATGATCTGAATTGCTTTCTTAAAAATAGATTTGTGGCTTCCAACATTTATTATTTAGTGCAGGCGATCGATTACTTCCATACTAATGCTTGATGCTGAAAAACCATTTGACAGACGACAATGACATGTTTTATTCACAATCTTAAACAAATTTGCGATCCCAAGTGTATTCTGCCAGGCGGTGAGAAATCGGTACCACAATGCAAAATTGTCCATTGTTATTAATTGGAATATCGCAGGCACAATTTCTATTAGTCGGGGGACATGCCATGGCTGCCTCTTTTCTCTTGTGCTATTTTCCCTGTTTATTGAGCCTCTGGCATGTGCTATTCAGAAGGATTATGCTATAGCCGCTCCCCTACAAAACTTAAATTATTTGCCGATGATATGGCACTTTATTTAGCAGCTGATCGGGATAATCTAACGAGAGCCCGGGATAAAATTAGGGAGTTTACTAACATTGGAGGATACAAAATAAATCATGCCAAATCAGAGGGTCACCTTTTTAATAACACCGTCGATATCCTGCCCCTCGCTATGCAGGAACATTATATAGCAACCAAGCCAATAAGATACCTTGGGATCTTTGTGACCACCAGATTGGAGGACTTATCTCCATTAAATTTCATCTCTACTTTAAATAAATCACACAACCTGCTTAAACAATGGGAAAATCTCCCCATCTCGATTATGAAAATGAAAATGTTTCCGTTATTTTTATTTCTTTTTTCCAATATAATGATCAAAATTCCAAAATCTTTTTTCGATTCTGTTCAGTCAGAATTTAGACGTTTTATCTGGTCTGCTCAAAAACTGAGATTAAAACTACAAATTCCTCAATTAAAAGCAGACGATGGAGGTCTAGCCTTGCGGGATGTACGGCTATATTATTATGCCTCAATTCTCAACTGGCAAAACTATAATATTCTGGAGGGTTTGATGGATGCCAGTTTTTTCCTTACAACTATGCTTAAGGAATCAGAGAGCCACCTTGCACCCTTTTTACGTTTACCCAAATGTCCCAAAAAAACACGCTATAAGACCCCCACAAGCGATTACTTTGCTCTCTAAAAAATAAGGAAAATATATGATATTCCATGGCTCCATCCCCAGTTGAAATTGAATGAATGCATTCCTTTGGGGCTACAATGGTCGCGGCAAAATTGCGGTCAGTGGGAAAAATTGAGATTTGTTACTCTTCAAGATTTTTATAGAAACAAAAGGTTTCTTTCCTGGCAGCAAGTACTAGACTGTAAGAATATAAGTAGTCTCTTGATGTTCAGCTATGCACAGGTTAAACAGTTCTGTGCAGGCCTAAGCTTAAAAAAAGAATGTCCAGGCGCTCTCCTTGGGAAGGCACATTTTATTTCCAAAACTAAGGAGATAGGAAGCTGGTACAAACTACTTAAATCAGGGGAGGGTAAACAGGTGATCTTCGACCACCTGGAGAAGATTAGCTCGACTTAAACACTTTTTCGCAAGATGTCTTTTCTGAAATGGGTAGAAAATTGGAAATCTATTTTCCTCCTAGTCCTTTACCTGGCCTCTTTGGTGGAATGGAAATACAATGTGTTTCCAACGATCCATCAATGGCTTATAAAAATGAAGAGAGTTCTCAAACGAGAAACATTATAGGCTAAAAGAGTAGGTTCTTCTGCCAAACTTGATAGAATCTGGTGGTTTCTACATTTATTTATTTTGTAGCCCACTTTTAATTATGCATTTTTTCATTTTCATTTTCACCACAATTTATGAGTTTGATAAGTACCATTACTTATATTGATCTGGACTTGAGCTTTTTAGTATATCATGAGTAAAGCTTTCCGTATATTATACCTGCAGCTCTAAATCAAATTTGATCTTGTTTTTTCTTCCTAATTGTTTCTATTATCTTTTTTTATTGTGTCTTATAAATGCATGTAACGTTTTGAATGACAGTTTCATAGACTTAAAATGAATTATGAATATTGTATTTATGTAACAAGATCTATGCAGGTTGGTTTGGCACTTTGTACCCCAAAAAAAAATTGAGTCCTATTACATTGAGCGCATTATTATTGACACAAAAAGTCAAAATAGCGTATCATTTAATAAATATTCTTTTCAATACAATGAAAATAGGTAATGTCACTGTATGAATTTTCTAATTTTAACTGTACTCTGTATAATTTTTTTACACCAATGCATGTGACATCTGGGGTAAGTTTTTGTAGCGCTGGTCTATGTTTTCTCATATTTAGAGAGCTCAGTATTGATAGCAGATATCATTTCCTACTTATCACATAGAATTTACATAACAGCATACATATCACAAGGGCAGCATAAAGAGTCCAAAGAATAAAAACCACAAAAAGAGATTTTACTAGAAAAGCTTGTCTTGGTAAAGAGCTGGTCATCCCAAGTGTTGGTATACAGAAATCAGCTGAGCTGGAATTCCGGCATGCAGTGACCTTGCAGTGTCAGCTAAGTGCTGCTCGCTCTTAAACAAGGAAGTGGCTATGTATAAATAATAATCAGCACCCATATGGCCATGTCAAACCCTTAGTCAGGCTGCAATTTTTTTTTCTAGTTTGATAGCTTTGTCGCCTACCGGACAATAGCAACTGTAACATTTGCACTGTGAACTTAGGGCCAGATGTAGGTAAGTATATTTTACCGATTCATAAATACCGAATTTTACCGATTCAGTATTTATGAATCGGTAAAATAGAAGGGGGGAGATGTAGAAAGAATCGGTAATTGAATTACCGATTCTGTAAGAATCGGTATTTACCGAATCGGTAAATACCGATTCGGTATTGCCCATTGATTCCTATGGGCATTGTAGCCCATAGGAATCAATGGGCATTACCGAATCGGTATTTACCGATTCGGTAAATACCGAATGTTGCAAGGGTGCAGGGGGTGTCACTTTGACACCCTCTAGCACCCCGATTTCAGGCATGTGTGACATGTGGCACACAGACATGCCCTAAGGGCATGTTTGTCTGTCACATGCTATAGGTGTGCATGCACACATGTGCATGCACACCTGGAAGCGATATTTTACCACCCAATTGGATTGGGTGGTAAAATACTGATTCGGTAAGGCCTGTGGGACTCAGAAGAGTCCCACCTGCATCTCAAAATTACCGAATCGGTAAAAATACTGATTCGGTATTTTACCGATTCGGTAAATTTACCGATTCGGTAAATTTACCGAATCGGTAATATATGCCCCCTACATGCCAATTACTAAATACCGGTCTGTAACGGCCGAAATCGGCCGTTACCGACCGGTATTTCGGCTCCTACATCTGGCCCTTAATCCCTTGTTCAAGGTGTCATGATAGTGTTACTACGAAGTGGAAATGTAAGCAATGCTGATTCGGAGGGTGTTATCCTGCAATGACAACCACGTATATGTATGTCAAAAATCACCATGGGTAAAAGAGAAGGCAACCTAAGAAACATGAGCCTGTAAAAGGTGGTGTTCGTTACCAGGCCTATACTGACCACGTGACAGTGGTGGCATTAGTTTGTTTGAAGAGGCTTTAGAGGTTGATGGTGATATAATTACAATAGCCAACCCCATTGGCTGGGTTGGGTTTTTCTACTCCTATACTCCACCACTTAGTTGTACTTTACCTAGAAGCATTTAAGGCCCGAATCCTAGTGGCACTGTTAAAAGACAACTGACAGTTGCGATGCCCCAGCTGAAATCGAAGGAAGGAAGTCTCCTTTGCTACTGAACAAGAAGTAGGTCTTCTTGCCAAAGGTTTCTACTTCCTCGAAGAAATACAACTATGTGCAGTTGATTAATCTGAAAATGTAATGGCTGTTTGAAAGCAGGTGTTGCCTTTAATTCATGCTGTCACTTGAACCTTCATGATGAAAACGATTTATAGGACTATTTGCTATTATTTCACACAACATTGAGCAGCAAGGGAACTTGCTGCACTGTGTTGCATGAAAGGGAGAGCAGAAATGTTCTATATTTTAAAAGACATGTAGGATTCTTGCTTTCTCTTTGCACTGGTGCACTGCGTGCAGCCTAGCGCTAACTATAGTATAAGGGTGCTATATTCATTACTAAGGTTCCTTGAGTATATGGAAAAAGTGCATAAAAAGGAAAGAGTGAAAATAATAGCTGTAACACCAATAGCCCTCACGGTCATTTAAATGATGAAACACAGATCGCCTCTACAATAAAGTGCAATAAGACATTAGGAAAACAATCATTTGCAATCATAATTTAATAGGGCAACAACTCACCATGTGGAATACTAAAAAAATAAAAGGCCCAACCCTTTGAAACATAGAGCTAGAATTGCATTAAGGGGACCCAGGACTATCCTGGACCACAGAACCCAGACTTTCACTTATATTGAGAATCTCCCAATAGGCATTGAATCTTTTTAAGCCCTTCTACCCTCTTTGAGTAGGCTTCCTCAAATTGCTTCATTCTAAGAATTGTATTCAGTCATCTGCAGAATCAGTGAGAGGGCTGTGGTAAAAACAATTGACAAAAACCTCTGTCCTAATTTCACTATTATTGAGGATTAACATTTTTTAAAAGGCCATAAAGTACCAATGCCTGATCCAAATCAAGCCTTCCCCCAATGGCTGACTTAAAACAGAAAACAGCTGCTGCCAAAAGCAACTTAATATTTGTCAAAGTAAAAAGTATGAAGCCACCCGTTCAGCCTGGTGATTGCAACAAAAACAATTATCAAGTGAAAGAAACATTTAATTCAGGGCTTCTGGAGTGTAGTGGGACATCCAAAGAGCTAGGAATGACATCCTTTTGAAGTTAGCCATGCTCAACGGTGTATGCCTAGCAGTGATAAAGTCTGCCAATACTGTAATGGCAAAGTGTTATTAGCCAGATGTTATCGTAAATATTTGTTATCACATTCTGTTGCACCCCTAGAGTTTGTATTAGCCTGTACTAATTCCCTACACCAACCATCTTGGACCAAAATAATGCACGAAGCGCAGGATGAATATTGAAACTGGGATCAAAATGATGAGCCCTGATAAAGGATATGATTTGATGATAATCCAGAAAAAGCCACTATCAGTGTTCACCACACTGAGCAGAAATCTCCTGCCATGTGATCCATCTGCCATGAAGGAAAAATTGCCCCAGCTCTCTAGTTCTGGAATAATTACAAAGTTTAATTAGGGCTGGAGAAATTGTTCAACCAAGATAGCCAAATTCCTAGAGTGTAGGAAACATCTAGCCGGAAGAGTTATGATTACAATGACATGGGCCAAATCACAAGATTTTAGCAGAGCAGTGGCGCGGCGGTGCAAACCGCTGCTCCACTGCTCCACCAAAGCTTGCGATGCCTGCCCGTCAGATTATGACTTACTGATATTTTGGCCAACGTGCAGCATGGTGGTTCACCCTTCGTTGCCCTTTAACAGGCGGCAGTGCCTTTTAAAAAACCACCGCAAAGGGAACGCCTCACAAGGTTCCTGCACAGCATGGACTCGTAAGTACATGCCATCCAGGAACTTTTGTACAATCACACAGGGGGGGGCACATTTTATGCCTCCCTGTGTGCATCCACATATATCTGAGAGACGGGGAGTCCTGTTGGGCCCCCTTTGTTTCCTCTCCATCAGTTCATGGCAGTGTAACGGTCATGAAAAGTCTGGATGAGAGGAGACTCGTGAAATGCATGGCAGGACTGTGGAGGTCCCGCCAACCATATTGCGGCCTCTGTCCGCCACTCCTACGCCAGGGAATGGAGATTCCCTGGTGGAGAAAGTGGTTCTAGTGCGGTCCAACTGCCCAAGTCGTAATCTGGAGATCGGACAGCGGGTGCAGTGGTGTCTGGATCTGCCACCACCACACCATGAGTCTGGTGGTACGCCAGACTTGTGATTGAGCCCTATGTGTTAAAAAATATAATACTTGGATCTTGCAAAATATTATATCTGGTCTTTTTCTGAAATTTCTGTACCTTAATAAAAGCTGGTAGCTGAGTAACAGCATCCTGCATCCTTTTATCCAGAAAAAAAGAATCTATTGTACCTCTTCCATCCAACACCCTTGCACACAAATCCAAAATGGCCACCTGGAAATAGGTATTTATTGGAGTATTTAACCACTGGCCTTTTCCTGTTCCAAATGACCTGCCTAAAACGTACATCTAGATCAGTAAAGTAACTACTATTCACTTTAATGGGATTGTTAGCGAAAAAAAACAAAAGCAGTGGAAAAATAGACATTATAATTAGAGCCACCCAGCCCACCAGAATCAGGGGGAGCAAAGTCCATTTGTCGAGTAGTCCCTTTATATTTAAAAACATTGGGAGATATTTTATTTGAAAAAGCTTGGAATATTCATCAGTAACGAATACCCCAAGATATTGAATCTGATTATAGGCTCAGGTCTGGGAAAGCAAAAGGACCAGGAGAGCATCGACAGGCGAATGAAAAAGAAGAACCTCAGTTATCTTCGGGCTGATCTTATAACCTCAATACCTTTAAAGCTGTCAAAGTCATCTAGGGCCTGCTGATGATTGCCCTTTCCCAGACACAGAATGACATCATCTGCAAACATTTTAAGCATAGCCATACTCCGGAGCGGGACCTCAATAGCCTGAGAGGTCCTAATGCTAATAGCAAGAGGCTCTATAAAAAAGTGTATAAAATGGGTGAAAGGGAAACCCATGATGGGCCCCCTATTTGTCACCACTGTTCCTGGTAAATGGGAGTTGACAAAAATGTTAACATTGGCCCCATGATATACACTTGAAAGCATTCTAACAAAGGGGAGAGGAAAACCAAACCTCTCCAGCCCAAAAAAACAACATGCCCCAGTGAACTAGATCAAATGTTTTTTCAGCATTGAACATAAAAACTACAGCGTTTGTCTGATTAACCGGTAAAAAGTGAATTGCCTGAATTAGAAAGCCTGCATTTGCTGCTATAACCCACCCTGTCACAAAACCTGACTTGTGAACCAGGAATTAGAATCTGAGCAAGCAGAGTGATACGAGTTGCCCATAATTTCATAAAGAGCTTGTAAACAGCGTTGAGCAAACTAATAGGCCTGTATGAATTCACATCTTTAGGATGATTGCCCTTTTTTTAAATGAAACTAACAATAGTTGATTACTTATAATAAGATGAAACTTCACCTCCTTCTCTAATAAAATGAAGTAATGCGTTCAGAAAAGGAAGTCATTTAATGGCATAGGTTTTATAAAAAATTCAGCTGGGAAGCTGTCATTACTGCAAGCCTTCCCATTAGGGATTGTGGCCAAAGCATCCTTACCCTTCGTAAACAAGGCAGTGGCCATACATTTCTCAGCATGAGTATCCGACAAACACAGCATTCTAATAGCTTGAAGATACTGTGCTATACTTAACTGTGAAGTTAAATAGCTTGTTTCATAAATGTCCTTATAGTGCTGGACAAAGACCTGTTAGTTTTTCTCATATAAATGCTGTTAAAAAGTCTTGGAACTAGTAATTACTTGTTAAACAAAAAACCCTCAGGTTCTGCTTGGCCTTTTAATGGGCCGATGAGTTTCTGTCTAACCGTGATGCATGATCAACTGCTCATTGCAAATAAACTACTTTTGCTGACTATCCCTATGTTGATTTGCATTGTAGGCAATAATCTGCCCCCTGGTTGTGGCCTTGAAAGCTTCCCAGATGGAAAACCAGGAAGCCACATGCCGTCTTACTTGAAAAAACCTGATTTATAAATTGCCTCAAGTCTATGAGCCATTCTTGATCTGAAATTAACGGGTGGTCCAGCTGTCACCTGGACCTATCACCCTGAGTTGCGTCAACCTCTGCAATAACTGAAACAAGCGAATGATCAGAAAAAGAATTGGCCCTACTGTCAGAACCTGCCCTTTTAATTAAATTAGAGAGTAACAATAATTGATACAGGAAGCGGTGGAATACCGATAGGAGAAACATGTACTTTGTTGAACACTGAGGTGATCAGACCTTCAAGAGTCTATTAGATAAAAACTGCTTTTTAGGGTATCGATAATCTTTTTAGTTTGAGGCTTCAATTGTTTGTTAACCTTGTTTGAGGTATCCCAGACAAGCTCCTGAATGAAAATAAAATCCCAACCCAAGATAATATTCCCAACCACTCCCAGAGCAATCCTATAAATCTGCATCAGAGGCTCAATCTCATCCACCACTGGGCATGATAATTTCCCCGATTTAAGAGGAGCCCATTGGCCATGGCCTTCACCCAAAGTCTTGGACCCTGCATGTCTCTGATTATATCACTGAGTGCCCAATCCACCCCTCTGCCCAAATATTTAGCAGCACCTTTTACTGCACGACCAGCTGACGCAAACAAAGCATTGGAGTACTGCCTTGGAATATAGGCCTTCAGGAATTTCACCTTGAGATGAGACTCTTGTGAAAACAAAATGTCAGGGGGAAAAAGAACTCAGACATCTAATCAGAGTACGTTATTTGCATCTATTAGCAATCCCATTTGTGATTCACAAAACAATTCTCACTTTGTGATCCATTTCAGAAATTATTAATAAACAAAAGGATGTTGCCGAACCCTTCAATCTTATCCAACGGAAATGCATATCAAATATGCTCCATTTTTGTATGTATGGGCCAGCCCCCACACCCTAGCCTGAGACCTACCAGTGCCCCATGTGTAGACAGTAGTGAAAGAAAGACACAGAAGAAAGAAACTCACCCCCAGTGAGAGGGAAAGTGTCCACAGTATCCCTCCTAGGGTGAACCTAGCTTAGCTGGGTGCCATGACACTGGGACCTGTTACACCAATGCCCCGCCCACGCATACCATCACCATTCCTGTAATACACAGCAATATCAAGTAGATCATTATGGCAGAGCAAACTAAAGTAAATATATCCTGATATCAACATACAATAATGTCAATATATATCTCACAATTTGTGACATTTACAATTGGGACTTATTAGAAATCTGATGCAGAAGCTCCTATAACTCCAAGACATTACAGAACCAATGAAATTGGCCCCTATCAAAACTTTTAATTTATATTGCTGTGCAATTGTTGCTTGATCACCCTGTGCTTTAAACACCTAGAGCATTTTAAACAAAGTATTTTTGCGGAAACAGAATTAACAGAAAAGATGCTGAAAAGGGGTGCTTCAGTAGCTGGCATGTAAGGCAGCAGTTTCTGAAGCTTGAGAGCCCCTCAGTTCTCGAATATCATCCAAGATGAGATTGAGCATACTTTTGACATTCTATTGAATAGTGACACTCTTAACGCCCTGCTTCGAAGCCTCCTGCTGCAACCCAGCTGCCAGCTTACCCAACTCTCCCACCCCCAGCTCAGCTCCAAAGATAATTGACTGTGAAGCACCAGATGCAACCTCTTTAAGTGCTGATGAAGACGGTTGCAGTGAATCAACATCACCCATAGGAGCCAGGATAGGCACTGGAGAGAGAGAAGAAAGAGCAATTGACTGTGAGTCTTCCAATACACCAGGCCAGTGACCAGGTCCAGACTTGATTCAGTCTCTAAAGAGGTCATGGCTATATCCCTCCGACCACCTGCTTGGGAATGAGAGTCACATTATTCTCAAAGACTTTGCCACTCTGGGGAAATATAGGGGCAGATTTACAATAACTGATGCATCCCTGCATATCAGCAGGGATATGCCAGTTATTGCGCGTCATGGCTGCGCCATCATGGATGCGCCGCATTTATAATGCGGTGCACCATGGGACAAAAATGGACAGATGCATGACGCATCTGCTGCCGTAGAGGCGGTGCATTGCTGGAGTTGTGTCACAAGCGCGACGCAGCTCCAGCCAGGCTCAGGGGTGCCCTATCCTGAAAAAGCTGCGACAGTCCTTGCGCCTGCTTCAAGCAGGCGCAGGGTTGTGATGCAGCATAACCTTAAAAGTGAGTGAGTGAAATCTTGTAGATTTCACTCATCCACTTTAAAGAGGCCTTCCTGCGCCGGTACGCCCCCCCCTGCACCGGAACACCTACTTGTGGCGCAGGGCTCTACAACATGACGTATCTCCCAGATGCGTCACGTTGTAAATATCCCGCAGCATGGCGCTAGCTTTGCGCCGCCGCTGCGTCACAAAAGTGACGCAATGGCGGCCTAAAAGAGGCGCAAGGGGCTTGTAAATCTGACCCAAAGAATCTGCTGCCTCGAAATCACAATGTTCAGTGCACTCTGGATTTACCAAATTATCGTCAAGGTTTACTGAACAGGCAGCCATCATTAACTCCTTTCGGATAAAGGAATTGTAGTTAACAGAGAGCACTTACCCTCCCGGCGAGAAACCTGGTGGTTCAGTCCTCCCCCCTGTCTCCACCAGTAGCCAACGGTCCCAGCTGGCTCTCAGCTTACCCCTCTGTGACCTGCTGTGGCAGCTCGGTAAACCGCCACTCTCAGCAGGTTCAATCCGACCCACAGACTGGGCACCTTCCTGCACAAAAACAATCCTGAGGGGCATTCTCCTCTTTCTATGTGTGCTGCATAATGCTGCACACATGGAAAGTGGAAAAAGGAGGAGAAATAAACATATTTCTCCTTGTTACGCCTGCTTTGGGGAGAAGTAAGGTTTACATCATTAGGTAAATCTGAAGCAGGTGATAAATGGGAGTTGTGGCAGGTGGAGCAGAGGGTAGAGGAGGGTGGTCGAGAGGAAGTTAGTAGCCTGGGCATGAATTGTCCTGGTGGGAGAGAGCATTACATGCTCTTCCCATACTGTAGAAAAGGATCGGGGGCTCTCGGATGAGGCTGGGCTGCGCCTGCAAGCCAGTATTCTTTCATTTAATTGCTGGAATTTTTCCATTTGGTAAAATCAGACATCGACCTCCCACACCCTGAAAATCCTGATGCATCAACCAGTTATAATCGGGCAATGTGATACCCCACCTGGAGATGCTACTCCACCTAACCTGTAATAAGGGCTTAGGCAGCTGCAGTAAAGCACTTTGTTGAGAACACATAAAGGTTACAAATTGCAGCTCGTAGCTACCTCTAAATGGTTTTAATAGCCAGCCACTTGCAGTGGTTTATACATGAAAATAGCTCTTTAGTTACATGGAAGAGTGTGCAGGACCAGAAGTCTTCTGGAATTCTTCTCAAACTCAGGGAGAGAACATGTAGCAAGGCAGGGATGCAAGTGAAGAACAATATTGAATTAGCTTGCTACAGACACATTTGGTGAAGATTTGGTTTGTGTTGTTGATTTATTCTTTGGCTAGGACTAGAATCCAAATGGCCATTAAGAATGGAAGAAACAGGAGTCAGTTAGGCCCTGGTGTTGTAACCGTATCTAGGACCCTAATTAAATATTCCCGATTTATGCCCTTATGTGGTTATAACAAATCATATCCTTATAAAGGCATAAGAATCATATCCATATTTAGTCATAGCCAATGCAGTCCAAATACGGCAAGGCTACTTCCTTAGACTCCGAGAAAGTACAACATGATCTTTAAACAAACCGAACCTCCAGCAACCCGGTAATTCCCCCTGCTTTTGTTTTGATTTGTCCTAGAACTCCTGCGAGCCCTGAAAGAACTGCCAGTTCTTAGGGACAGTTCTTATTGACGTCTTATGTCCAACCTTACGTCAAACACGGCACCTTCCAGGTATAAATATACCAGCATTTGCCTTAAGCAACACACAGTGGTTTGGAGCAGAGCGGCTATCTACTTACCCAAAGCGCAGCTGATGCGAGTGCCGAAGGAAGCCGTCCCTCCCATTTGACGCACTGAGAAAGACGCTGTCTTTTCTCCTGCCGAGAAAATCCAGCTCCAGTGTTCCCAGTCAACCTTGCGGGTTACTAGGAGATCGAGTCCTGAGAACGAGATACCAGACCTCCTTCATTCTAAAACGAAGGTACGGAGCTGATTAGATCCTTAGAGAATTCTTGATTCAGATTATTGGCAAAACTAACTAAACTTAAAATGCAACTCCCTTACTCCTTCCCACATACTAGGCTTCGGTTAGGTACACTGGGGCGTATTTTAGAAACTTTTATCATTGTATGTAATTGTATATATTTTATCCGTTTTAAGTATCATATGGCTCAGAAACCATATCAATGCTTTTACAGTATTTATTTCATAATACTCCTTTTACTGTACGCACTTTACTTTATGATAAGTATTGCAATTGTGGCAATTCACTTCTCTTGCATGAGAAAGAAGACTGCTCAATAAATAACACCTTTTATTGAAAACGACCGTCTCTCTATTTCTCTGCACTCTGGTGAAACTAAGTATGCACGATTGACTGAGTGAAATAGCTATCTATTGTTTTCACACAACTCTGGAGATATACTCCTTATTCTGGAGGGAGCAAAAGTTGTCATGTGTATGCCGTTGTCAGAAACTAAGCCCTTCTTGTCTAATCAGGGAAGTTAACTCCTCCCTGTTCATTCGAGAAAGTTTCTAGTGGCCTCTGAGCTAACTGGCATACCTAATTAAGTCTAACATATTCAGTAGAGACCTAGTCGACCTCAGTCCTATGTCTAAACTGCTGTTTATGTTATTCCAATGCGCGGAGCCTATTGGGAATATAGGAACTACACTACACTGGGAGTACTTCTATGAGTGAATGAAACATGAGAAAAGCTTGATATAGGCAACATCATTAATGATCTAAATCAATGCTTACTTTGGAGAAAGAAGAAGCTGGCTTCCCTGAGAAGATATTGAGGTAGTTGAATGACCCCTCCTAGAGCTCAATGCTGGTGCTCTCATTATGAAGTCACAGAGCCCTTATGTCTAAGCAACCAACTGTGCTGGATAAATGCATCAAGCCTAAGACAGATGGTGGCATTCACTGAAGTGCTGCACAGAAAATGTGGTTTGATGCAAAACAAGTGTATTGATATTTCCCCGTACTTGAGTTACAAAGGGTCTATTACTAAATACCCATGTGTGCTAGAGAGTGGCAGGAGGCTGTATTCAGTTCACTAGGCATCTATAAGTTCCTGTGGATACTGAAATATAATTTTGGAGCACCAGAGGCATTAAAGGTCCTCAGTTCTAGCTAACAGCACACTCTAAAGACATCTCTTTTTTTTGTGAGCACAATAGTGGAACATGAAAATGCCTTTGAAAGTCAGGCTTCATTTGACTCACTTAAATAACTAAAGTCTCTGAGAAAACTGATGGCAAGAAGAAACATCACTAGCATGCTATCAGATTAAAGATCTTCTGGGCTTCATTGGACTCTGGCATATGAAGATACATTTTGACACCTCATTGATAGCTGACCCCTCCCCCCAGAATTGCCCTCTGCAGATCCAAATCAATCAAAATTTCTGCAGAGAATTGTCAGTGTTAGTGGCCAATCAATAAATCAATCAAACATTTATAGAGCGCGCTACTCACCTGTGAGGGTCTCAAGGCGCTGGAGGGGGGGTGCTGCTACTGCTCGAAAAGCCAGGTCTAGAGGTGTTTCCTGAAGGTGAGGTGGTCCTGGGTAATTCGCAGGAGTGCGGGGAGGGAGTTCCTTGTTTTGGCTGCCAGGTAGGAGAACGATCTTCTTCCGGCGGTGGTTCTGCGAATCCGTGGGACAGTGGTGAGGGCGAGGCTGGCGGATCGGAGCTGGCGGGTGGGAGTGTAGAACGAGAGGCGGTTGTTGAGGTATTCTGGGCCCATGTCGTGGAGCGCTTTGTGTGCGTGGGTGAGAAGCCTGAATGTGATTTGTTGATGGGGAGCCAGTGCAGGTTTCTCAAGTGGGCGTATATGTGGCTGTGGCGAGGGATGTCGAGGATTAACTGTGCGGAGGCGTTTTGTATGCGTTGTAGTCGTTTCTGAAGTTTGGCAGTGATCCCTGCGTATAGGGCGTTTCCGTAGTCCAGTCGGCTGGTGACAAGGGCCTGGGTGACTGTCTTTCTGGTTTCGGTGGGGATCCACAGGAAGATCTTTCGGAGCATGCGTAGGGTGTTGAAGCATGATGACAAGACGGCGTTTACTTGTTTGGTCATCGTGAGGGAGGAGTCCAGGATGAATCCCAGGATGCATGCGTGGTCCGATGGTGTAGGCGGAGCCCAGTGCTGGGGGCCACCAGGAGTCGTCCCAGACGGATGGGGATTGTCCGAGGATGAGGACCTCCGTCTTCTCTGAGTTCAGCTTCAGGCGGCTGAGCTTCATCCATTCTGCAACGTATTTCTTTCCTTCCTGTAGGTTGGTTTTGGCAGCGGCTGGGTCTTTGGTGAGGGAGAGTATCAGTTGGGTGTCGTCGGAGTTTGTATATGATGTTGGTGTTGATGTTGTGTTTGTGTGCGATGGCCGCGAGGGGGCTCATGTAGATATTGAAGAGGGTTGGGCTGAGCGAGGAGCCTTGGGGTACGCCACAGATGATCTTCTTGGCTTCTGAGCGGAAGGGAGGGAGACTGACTCTCTGGGTTCTGTCAGAGAGGAATGAGGTAATCCAGTCTAGGGCCTTTCCTTGGATCCCGGTGTGGAAGAGGCGGGTTATTGGGGTGCGATGGCATACGGTATCGAAGGCTCCTGAGAGGTCCAGGAGGATGAGGGCGGTTGTTTCTCCATTGTCCATCAGGGTCCTGATATCGTCGGTGGCCGCGATGAGGGCAGTCTCGGTGATGTGGTTGGCTCGAAATCCGGACTGGGATGGGTCGAGTGAGTTGTTTGTCTCGAGTAAAGCAGTCAGCTGTTTATTGACGGTCTTCTCGATGACTTTGACCGTGAAGGGGAGAAGAGAGATGGGGCGGAAGTTCTTGAGGTATCTGGCGTGCGCTGTGGGTTTTTTCAGCAGGACGTTCATTTCTGCGTGCTTCCAGCTTTCGGGAAGGCGGCTGACGCGAATGTGCAGTTTATGACATTCCGGAGATGGGGTGCGATGATGCTGTCGGCTTTGTTGAAGATATGATGGGGTCAAGGGTCCGAGGGGGAGTGGATGGAGTTCATGACGTTGGTGGTGTCTTCAGCGCTGGGGGTGGTGGTGGGGGTTGCTGGTTCGGTGAGTGGAGGCAGAGTCTGGGGTCCGAAGCTGTTGTGTATATTTGCGATCTTTTGGTGGAAGAACGTGGCGAGGGAGTTGCAGAGTTCTTGTGACGGTGTGATGTCGTTGTTGCTCGCGCTGGGGTAGGAGAGCTCTTTGACGATGTTGAAGAGTTCCTTGCTGTTGTGGGTATTGTTGTCTAGTCGCTGTTTGAATGATGTCCTTTTGGTGGTGCGGATCAGCTGGTGGTGTTCGCGGGTGGCGATCTTGAGGGCTGTCATGTTTTCTATGGTTCGTTCGTGGCGCCATGTTTTTTCGAGGGATCTGCAGGATTTCTTAGATTCTTTGAGGGCGTCTGTGAACCATGAAGTTTTCCTGTTGCTGGTCCTGCTTGGGGGTTTTTTCAGTGGTACAAGGTCGTCGGCGCAGTTGATGATCCACTGTGCAAGGTTGTGGGCTGCGTCGTTGGTGTCGGCGGTGTCGGCTGGCGGGTTATAACTTCTGGCTCAGCGATGAGTGGAGCTGGTCTGTGGTGATTTTGTTCCAGCATCTGCGGGGTGCTTGCTGCGTGCGGTGGCGGGCTGTATTCTTTTCGAAGGTGAAGTGGATGCATCTTTGGTCGGTCCAGTGTAGTCCGGCGGAGTAGCTGAAGGATACGTCGTTGCTGGCAAAGAAGATGGGGTCGAGCATGTGGCCAGCGATGTGGGTGGGGGTGCTCAGCAGTTGCTTGAGTCCGAGGTTGGCGAGGTTGGCGAGCAGGGTTGTGGTGTTGTTGTCGCAGTTTTTCTCCAGGTGGAAGTTCAGCTCTCCAAGGAGGATGTATTCTGATGAGGCTAGGGCGTGCGGGCTGATGAAGTCGGCGATGGTGTAGCTGAATTGTGTGCGTGGGCCCGGGGGTGCCTTAAACCTACTACACAGAGTTTGGAACCTGACTTTTTTATGGTAACTACCATGCAGTTGACGCCAAAGATAGCCTCTACTCCTACTGCCTGGCACAAGTTAAAAAACAGATGGTATAGCATCCAGCTGTGCATCCTCCCTTACATTCTGTAATAATTCCCTACTATAAAGCAATACAGAGGCCCAGTATAACGCTTTTAAATTCAGGAGTGCCAGCCCGCCCCTGTCTCTAGGTAGGGTAAGATGTTTATAAGCACGCCGTGGTTGCAAATAAGCCCAAATGAATCTAGAAAACATTTGCTCAATTGTTTTAAACCACTGTGTCGTAAATTCTAGACATATTGCTCAGAACAAGTATAAAGTCTGAGGAAAAAACATCATCTTAATAACATTAGCTTTGCCTATAATAGAAAGATGCAAATTATCAAGACATTTGAGATCTTTTTACATTTATCCATATTTGGTTCTATGTTTAACTTAACCACATTATCTAGATTAGATGATATACAAACACCTAGATATAAAGCCTTGTCAACTACGCATATATCATTAATTTTAGCTTTATCATTCAAAACAATCTGTGTCTTGCTTTGGTTAAGAGCATAGCCAGAGATCTGTCCAAAGCATTTGGCCTCATCTTCAATGGCCATCATGGCAGTATTTGGATCAGCCGTTACCAGAGCTATATCATCCGCATAGGCTAAGCTTTTGGTGGGATTATTCTGTGACCATATAGGTACTATATCTATGTTGTCTTCCAATCTATGGAAAAAAGGGATGATATAAATCGCGGATAAAATTGGAGACCAGGGCTACCCTGCCTTGTGAGATTCTAAATAATTTTGATAGCCTACCATTAACCATCACTGCCGCTGTTGGTTCGGCATATAGCTTTTGAACTGCCTGAACATACCCATCCTTAATTCCCACCTTAGACATGGCAGCCCACAAATATTGCCTGCAACATCCATAGTATCAAATAGAGTAATAACTCTTTGAATATGGTTTTTGGTGGACCTCCCTGGCACAAATCCATGTTGACGTTTGCAAATCACTTTATGAATAATAGGTGCAATTCTATTGGCCAATATTTTGGAGTATATCTTTGAATCTGCATTAATGAGTGTGATAGGACGATAAGACCACATTTGCCCTGGAGGTTTATTCTTCTTTGGAAAGATTACAATTTTCGCCCTTGACCAGGAACTCGGAGGTTGACCACCATTAACACGTAGCATAAGGTCAGAAAGGATAGTTTGAACATGCTCTAAAAAGGTGACATAAAGTTCCAACGGAATTCAGTCCGTTCCAGTCGCTTTCCCATTTGCTAAACCTTTGATAGTCCTTAAGATTTCTTCCACATCAGGTGCATCCTCCAGACTTTCCTGATCCTCAACATCAAATTTTTCACCTAATATGTTATTTAGATACCCTTCAATATCTTGCTGCCCACAAACCACATCTGCTGCATATAAATCTTTATAAAATATGTCTTGCTTTGGTTAAGAGCATAGTCAGAGATCTGTCCAAAGCGTTTGGCCTCATCTTCAATGGCTTTCAAGGCAGTATTTGGATCAGCCGTTACCAGAGCTATATCATCCGCATAGGCTAAGGTTTTGGTGGGATTATTCTGTGACCATATGGGTACTATTTCTATGTTGTCTTCTAATCTATGGAAAAAAGGGTTGATATAAATCACGAATAAAATCGGAGACCGGAGCAACCCTGCCTCGTGCCTCGGGAGATTGTAAATACCTTTGATAACCTACCATTAACCATCACTGCTGCTATTGGTTCGGCATATAGCTTTTAAACTGTCTGATCATACCAATCCTTAATTCCCACCCTAGACTTGGCAGCCCACTAATATTAAGAAATTAGTGATGGGAAAGGCACTCCTTAATCAACAACCTTCACAATGAATTGATTACAACTTTATCAATGCGTGCTGCAGAAGGAGATGGAACGTCCAAACTCCATCGGTACTAAACTAGAACAAAGAAATCAAGCAGAGCCGCTTGCCTTCTGCGCACTGTTGCAATTCCCCAGATGGGATCAAAAAATACACTGTATTTCTCCGATAATTAGTATAATAACAAGGAAACACGCTGCAAGCTGTATGTATTCGATTTGTTGCTTTACTGACATGTCTTTTTAGTTAAATCATAACGTTTTTTCATAGGTACAATTCACGTCTTGTACAGAATTCAATGAGTATAGAACATATTCATTTCATTTCAAAAGTCAGAAAAAATTCATCAATCAGATACTTTTCTTATGATCACTGCCCAATGCATTTCGGGCCTCCGGCCCTTCGTCAGGGGCAATACCTACAAAAACAGAAAAAATTGTTTGTTTTTACTACTAAGGGTTAGGTTTCTTCAAATGTGCAAAGTACACCGCAAGTCACTTTATGCTAGAATTAAACATGCTAATGCAGTGAAATAAAAAATGTCCTGCATTCATATTCATAATCTTGTGTGCTTATACTCACATAGGTATCAGGTGTGTAAAGATCCGAAAAACGGAAAAGAAACAGATGTATAGTAAGTCAAGAGATTCTTCAGTTTCTGTAAAAATTATAAAAAATAGGCGCGTTTCAGTGGTCTATTATCGCGTCCGGTACAATTTTATCTACAGTAGTTCCTTATCACTTACATCACAAAACACCAATGATTATTGCCGACCTCGACACAAACGCACAGGTCACGCTGGACCCTGGTAATAAACCTCTATCCGTCAACAGTTCACTCGATGTTGCTACAAAGAGACAGGAGGACATGGATTCAGATTGTGCATAACTTAGACGTAAGCTTAACAAAAAGACGGTCACTATGCCTGTCCTGAACTGGTGTTCCCGACCTAAACAGCAATATCACCACGTGCATACCTTTCTAAATGCTGCTGCAGGCTACACTTGACAAACACCTCTCGTCTGCATCCACGAACTCACTCGTGACATTACTGAAATTTAAAAAAAAAAAAAGACGAGTTTTTACTACAGTGTAACGCCGATAGCTACATCCTCTCATTAAGTTTCCCTCCTACATGAATGTACCTGTGCTCTGCTCCGTAATAAGTTGCTAAATCCTTCCGTTAGTCGCACCTTCTCCGTGGAGTCACCGGTAGTCGGTAAGAAGACCGGTCCCACAACGCAACTAATAAACCCACCTCCGAAAATGACGGGCCAATCGCGCACTCAAAGTAAAAACTAAAAACGGACCTGAAACTCAAATGGATCTCCGAAAAGATCCCCGTGGGCGCCATATTTGCATGGTGAACAATGTGAAAAAAGGAAAGTGTAAGAAAGTAATAAAGTACACAGAAAAATGTGATTTGTAAACAGCAAGGTATGAAAAAATGCAAGTTGTCAATGACATGGTTACAAAGCCTCAATGCAAACTTGTATATGCAGTATCACAAGTAACAACTTAGATCAACACGGTCATTGATCCCTTTGGGATCTTGTGTTTGCAATTTCTTGATCCAATAGATTTCTCTTTGTAAAAGAGTTCTAGTCATGCTTTTTCCGGGCGTTGGAGTCACCATTTCTAAAATCTGGAATTTTAGTTGTGCAATCGTATGTCTGTTGGTGTCCCAATGTACTGCCAGGCTGCTGTTTGCATTCTTGTTCCGTATGGTGCTCTTATGCTCAGAAATCCGTATTTTCACTTTTCTCTCAGTTTTTCCTACGTACAGGAGACCGCAGGGACATTTAATCGTGTAAATAACGTTCATAGAGTTACAGTCCGCATTTATCCTGAGAGAAATGGTTTCACCCGTGTGCGGGTGTTTTATTGAATCCGTCACCATCACATTATTGCAATGAATGCAATTTTGACATTTTCTCATCCCTTTGAAATTGGTAGTAGTACTGATAGTTTTGGATTTCAATAGTTGTTTGATGTTATGAGACCTTCTATAGGCAAAGATGGGTTTATGTTTAAACAATTCCTTAAAGTCAGGCTCATCACTCAATAGATCCCAGTGGGACATAATGCTTCTTTTGATTTCCTGTGAGCAAGTAGAAAATTTTGACACGAACACCTGGCGCAGTGGTTGCTCTTTTGTTCTTTTGGTTAGCAGGACTTCCCTGGGTAATTTTTCGACCTTATCCTTCGCCGTCTGTAAAACATTGGCAGGGTATTTCTTAGACGCATATTTACTACAAATCGTATTAATGTTTGTCTGTAGAGACTCCTCTTGTGAACATATCCTTTTTGCCCTCAACATCAATGAAAATGGTAGATTGTTGACAAGGTTCTTAGAATGGAAACTGTTGTATGCTAGAGCCGTGTTTTTATCAGTGGCCTTATGAAAAACCTCTGTTTCCAGTGTGTCTGTACCCAGTCTCACTAGTACATCCAGATATGGAATAGCCTTATCATCAATGGTGTGCGTGAATTGTATGTTTTCATCACATGTATTCAACTCAGTTATTTTTTGTTCAAGCAACCTGGTGGAGTTCTGCCAAATCAAAAAAATGTCGTCGATGTAACGACAATATAAAACAATATTGTCACTCCAATCCCTGTCATTCAAAAGGAATTGGGCTTCAAATCTTGCCATGTAGGTATTTGCATAGGCAGGAGCCCCGGAAAAACCCATAGAGGTTCCCTTGTTTTGGAGATAGAATGAATTATTCCAAGAAAAATAGCTGTGGTGAAGACTAAAGTGAAGAAGTTCTAGCAAAAATACTTTGTTCACAGGTAAGTTCTCTTGTTGCAGCAACGCCCATTCTACTGCCTCTATTCCCTTAGAATGTGGAATAGAGGTGTAGAGGGCCTTAACGTCCAAGGTGCATAGACACATTCCTGGTTGGATGATGATTTTGGAAAGTTTCTGTAAAAAATGAGTGGTGTCTTTGGTGTACGAATACCATGCCTGAACAAAAGGTTGCAAAAATCGGTCAATAAACTGCCCCAGAGGTTCAAAAATGGTGCCACACCCAGTGACGATCGGACGAAATGGTGGGTTCAAAAGATTTTTATGGACTTTTGGTAGCATGTAAAGACCTGGTTGTTTTGGGAAAGAAACTGTGAGAAATTGCCTGGTTTTGGTAGTGATCCATTTCATCTCTTCTGCTGTTTTCAGTATTTTTTCAAGTGTTTCTTTCAGTTCCCTTGTGGGGTCCTTGTCCAGCATCAAGTAAGTGTCCATGTCAGATACATGCTCTCGAACTTTGTTGTCATAAAATGTCTGATCCATGACCACTATCGCGCCGCCTTTATCGGCTTGCTGGATATGTATCCTTGGATTCTCTGATAATTCTTTCAGGGTGTCTCTCTCATATTTTGATAGATTTCGTTGACATTTTTTGTTGGTGTGAATATTTCTTAGGTCTTTCAGAACCAAGTTTTCAAAGGCATCCAGAATCTTATGCGATGTTGGTGCTTGGAAAGTGGATTTGGGTCTAAATTCCAGGTATTCTGGTGATTCGGACAATCTCTCTTGGTCTGGGAGATTAGCAAAAAAATGTCTCAAGCGCAAGTTCCTCATGAATCTGAAAAAGTCGACCTCAATTTCAAGTGGATTTGTTTGATAAGTTGGTACAAAGTTGAGTCCTTTATTAAGCACTTTTGTCTGTTGAGCAGACAATTCATATTTGGAAATGTTGATTACTAAGTTAGTCGGGTACTCCTCAGGTTGGGTTTTACTACCTCCTTGGCCTCTCCTGGTTTTCCTTTGGTTTTTCCCGGTGGTTGGGTGGTTTCCGCATCCTGGGCGGAAAAAGACGTCTTGGAGGAGGCTGCTCCTTGACTTTCTGAGGCAGTTGATGTGCTAGGTGTTGTTGTTGCAACAGTGGGTGGTGCCCTGTTGATGTTGGTATCTCCTTCTGTGGCTACACTTTCTTGAGAAGAAGTATTAGATGTACGTTTCACAAAGGTTCTCCTCTGGGCATATACCTCCGCCCACGTATATACCTCGTTTAACTTGTAATCAAGTGTGTCTCTTTTGTATTTTCTCAGTTTGCCCTCTTGAATCTCTTTGGAGTGTTTCTCCATTCTTGCATTCATCTCTTCCAGAAATTTAGACCAATCTTGCTCATCCATTCTATCTTTCAAATCAGACTCTATTACAGTGATTTCATCTGTGATTTCCTTGATTACTACAGAAAGTTCTTCCAGTAATAAAAGAATCAAATCCAAGGAGCATTTATTCAACACCGCGTACCAGCGGTCCATAAAATCTTTTTTCATGTGGAATCGAAAAAGCATGGGTTTAATAGGCATTCTAAGGCCTCTTGGTATCCTTTTTGCCCGGTGATACTGCACCAGAGTGGATGCATGGAGGCGTTGATTTAATTGTCTTTTTGTCAGAAATTCCAATTGTTTCAATTGCTGTGACAAGCTACTCCCCTGCACATTAAATGACCTAACATCGTGAATCAAAGAATATATTTCTGTAGCTTGTTCATTGGTATATGCCAAAATGTTGGCTCGGTTGTCCGTCAAACTTGTTATGGCGTCAAATGACATTCTCAAATAATAGTGGGTGCTCAATCCCTGTGGACAGGGTACAAAACAAGAAATTAGTGATGGGAAAGGCACTCCTTAATCAACAACCTTCACAATGAATTGATTACAACTTTATCAATGCGTGCTGCAGAAGGAGATGGAACGTCCAAACTCCATCGGTACTAAACTAGAACAAAGAAATCAAGCAGAGCCGCTTGCCTTCTGCGCACTGTTGCAATTCCCCAGATGGGATCAAAAAATACACTGTATTTCTCCGATAATTAGTATAATAACAAGGAAACACGCTGCAAGCTGTATGTATTCGATTTGTTGCTTTACTGACATGTCTTTTTAGTTAAATCATAACGTTTTTTCATAGGTACAATTCACGTCTTGTACAGAATTCAATGAGTATAGAACATATTCATTTCATTTCAAAAGTCAGAAAAAATTCATCAATCAGATACTTTTCTTATGATCACTGCCCAATGCATTTCGGGCCTCCGGCCCTTCGTCAGGGGCAATACCTACAAAAACAGAAAAAATTGTTTGTTTTTACTACTAAGGGTTAGGTTTCTTCAAATGTGCAAAGTACACCGCAAGTCACTTTATGCTAGAATTAAACATGCTAATGCAGTGAAATAAAAAATGTCCTGCATTCATATTCATAATATTACCAGGAGTCCCTGTCTAAGGCTTTTTCGGTGTCAAGTAAAACCACATCTGCTGCATATCAATCTTGATAAAATCTGCCAAAGGTTTCTCTTATGCGTTCTGGTTCAGTCACTTGACCTAGCATGGGATTGTTAATCTGTCAGATCGAATTTAGAGAGGTCTGTTGTCTTTTACACAGAGGAAGTTGGTGACCGATTTGTTTTTGTTCACTTCATAGACTATTTCTTTTTGTGCTGTAGCCTTTTTTACGGCCTTTTTAGTAAATATATTAATAATCTCTGCTTTAGCAATTGCGACCTGTCTTTGTATTCTCTCTAGATCCTTGTTTGTTATAACCGCTCTCACCAATTCTTCTATCTGTCAACCTCAAATTGTCCTGTAATATCATCAAGGTTTCCCTGGCTTGGAACTACTCCGCTTGATTAACACTGTCCCCAGAGACCCAAGAGCAAGATAGGAAGCTCACAATTGCCCTAGGAGGAGAACTGGAGCGAAGTAAGAGGGGCCCCCGACCCTTCACTTGCTTTAATCTTACAATCCTTGAGGTCCTTTCAGGATGATGTCAAAGCAGAGAATCGACAAGCAAAACAATCCACCAAACATTTACAAGGATCCATACAGAAAGTAGGGAAGATTTGTTCAACATCGCAGAACGGATGAGTATGGTGAAAACACGCACAGAGGTTTTGGAAAAATCAGAGGAAACCCTCCAGTTTCAGGATTAAACTATCAAAGACGTTATATAGAAACTGGAGGACTATGAGAACCACCAGCATCGGAATAGCCTGTGGTTGCTCGGGTGCCTGAGATCCTCAAGGGTAATGACACAAGGAAATTTGTGGTTAAGATGGTGAAATAATCCCTACCGGAATTATCATCTTGGGATTGGGAGAAAGAAGTACAAAAAGCTCACCGGTTTCCACTAATTCAAGCCAAACATGGGTCAGAAACAAAAACATTAACTCTGGACATATTGGTATATTTTGACAACTTTTTATTGAGACAAGCTGTCTACAATATAGCTAGACCTAACACCAAGAAACAGTTTGAGGGCTTTGCATACTTTGCGAAGCCGGATTTTGCTCATGCAACGGTGGAGTGTAGATGGCGACGTAGGCAATTAATGACTCCATTCCAGCAGATGGGAGCATTGGTCTTTCTCCAAAATTTGGCTAGGCCCAAGGTGGTATTTAAGGGGCAGACCTTCAACTTCAATTAAGAAATACAAGCCCAAAAAATGTTAGATGATATTGTGACAGAAGCTTGGGGACCCAAGATATGAAAGCTGTGAGTAACTTCATCATTATAATAGTTTTTAAATGATTTATAGTAGATAAGCTTTTTTTAGGGAGAAACACAGGGTTAAGGTTTTCTCACAGAAACGTGGCTTAAGCCCCATACAACCCCCGCTATCACATTAGGGGTTCCTACAGGATATAAGTTCCTAAATATGGATCGACCCATTAAAATAGGAGGCGGTCTGGCCATCGTTTACAAAGAACACCTGAAAGTTACCATACTGGAGAAAAAATGCAGCCCCACTCTAGAAATTATAACTTTCAGAATTAACCTATCTACCAAAATATCCAAGAAAGGAGCACTCATTTATCGCCCACCTGGACCATGTTCAGGGTTTTCTCTCTCCCTCATGGAACTGCTAGCCCCTACCTTAGAGCCAAAGAAGACTTTGTTCTCTTGGGCGACTTTAATATACATGCAGATATTCCAGAACTTGCTGAAACAAAATCTCTGCTTGCAGATTTGTCCACCTTAGGGCTAGAATTACAGAACAATGGACCCACTCATGAAGGGGGACACTCACTAGATCTGCTCTTCTCAAACTGCATTACAATTCCTTGCAACACTGCCATCCAGCTGGATTGGACAGACCATTATCTGGTAGAATTCTACCTACCTATAATTAATAAACGTCCCCACAAAAAAACCCTCCCTTCAATATGGCGCCGTCAGTGGCACAGAGTTACAGTAGAAGAGCTGCAGAGGGTTTGGGAAAAGCCCAAATTTCTGGAAACAGATAAAGTGGAAGATACATTAAGTAAATTCAACAACTCCCTTATCGAGGCAATAGACAAGCTGGCTCCACTGAGACTACACAAACAATTCCCCATAAATAAACAGGAGAAATGGTACACAGAGGCATTGAGAACTGAGAAGCAAGGATGTAGAAGGCTAGGAAAAAATGGGGGAAGACACACTTAGAAGAGGATAGGAAAGCATACCTTGAAGCACAATCAAAATACTATAAAATCATCAGAATGGCCCGCAAGAATAGTCTGGCCCAGCAACTGGTAGAGGCAGGAAACTCCTTGAAGGACTTATATAAAATACTGGAAGCATTTGTCAAACCCACAGCCTGTGTTAGCTCAGATGACTTCTCATTGCCATTATGCTATTAGATATCACTGTTTTTTGAGAGCAAAATAAATACAATCTACGAGAAAATTTTGAAAGCTACTAGCTCTAACCGTGGTACTCCTATCCCCATCACACCTAAACAAAAGAAAGCGTCCTTATTAACCTTTCCACCAGTCACTGACATAGATCTTCCCCTCCTTACTAGCCATATAAAATCAGGCTCCCCTAATAATCTCGTACCAGCCAAAGTGATGGCCCCCCTAAGCACCCTTTTAGGACCCCAAATCCAAACAATTATAAATCACTTCCTCAGAGAAGGACATGTACCAGTAGAATGGAAAAAAGCAGTGGTCAATCCCATTCGAAAAAACACTACACTTCCTTGGACGGACCTTTCCAACCTCAGACCCATTTCCCTTCTACCCTATCTCCGTAAACTCACCGAGAAGCATGTGAACACTCATCTGTCAAAACACATCGAGGCAGCGGAGGGCCTGGACCACTCTCAATCTGGTTTCAGGCCCAATCACAGCACTGAATCAGCCCTCCTCTCAGTGACCGATAACATCAGGATATCACTGGATAGAGGGGGCTCAGTGATTCTGGTGCTGTTAGATCTGTCCGCTGCCTTCGACACGGTGTCACATGAACTTCTTCTCGGCAGACTGAGCGATGTGGGTGTACGAGGAGCGACTTTGTCATGGTTGCAAAGCTTTCTCTCAGGCCGTACACAAGGTGTTAGACTGGGCTCCCATTCTTCAATCTCAAGGGAGCTCACTAAGGGAGTGCCACAGGGCTCATGCCTAAGCCCCACGCTCTTTAACGTGTATGTGGCCCCCCTAGCAAATATCATAAGATCTTATGGATTCACCCCGGTGTCATACGCCGATGACACCCAGCTTTTGTTTCCTCTCCAAACCCTCACACCCGCAATTCAAACAACTTTTGCGGATGGAATGAGAGCAGTGGCACATTGGATGGCACAGAACTACCTCCAATGCAACGTGACTAAAACCGAGGTCATGTTATTTGGGGGGGCAACTCTTTTGTGGTACCCAGACTGGTGGCCCTTGGAGCTGGGTCCTGTCCCAAGCCCTAAACTAACAGTAAAAAACCTTGGCATTAAATTAGATCAGGCACTCCTACTTAAGGAACACACCACCCAAGTGACAGGTGCCTGTTTCCATGTGATGGGGCTGCTTCAACGCGTCTTCCCTTTCTTGCCGGACAACCACAGGAAAACACTCATTCAGACCCTAATAATAAGCAGAATGGACTATTGTAATGGCCTATACATATCGGCAAATGAGGAACAACTGGATAAATTACAAGTAGTCCAAAACACGGCAGCAAGACTGACTCTCAATGCTCCCCCCAGAACTCCCTCCCGTCCCCTTCTACACCAACTTCATTGGCTGCCAGTAAAGTAGCGCATCAAATTCAAAATATGCTGTATGATACATAGATGCCTGTTCGGTACAGGCCCCAAATACCTAAAGGAAAAATTTGTTCCATATACCCCCGGACGCACACTGCGCTCCAGCAACCATCAACTGTTACAGGTCCCAAAAATCAGAAGAGCCAGACAAGGTGGTCGAGCTCTATCATACAAAGGACCAATCCTTTGGAATTCCCTACCTCCTGTACTGAAACTGATCACCAGCCTTGAATCTTTCAGAAAAAAACTCAAAACATATCTCTTCACACTGCCCTAAACTAACCTTCCTTACCTACAGCTGAAAGTTAATAGTGACTATACAGTGGAAGCTACAGCGCAGAGATATCCCTTCGGGAATTGAATCAGGCGCTTTATAAGCATATAAATAAATAAATAAAATAAAGGTATATAGTGATGTAGCTACAATTGTAGGAGAAGGGGTAGGGATGTGGATGGATTCAGACGTCCTCACACAGGCTCATGTTGGAGCATGGTTGCCTAGAAATTGTTGGAGGCGTGGGAGAGGGTGTGGGGAAAGGCTGTCAGACAGGCGATTAAAAGGGAGATGAGAAACGTATGTAATATTCTAGTGGCTGGAACCTCTGGTATAATCATATATGAAAGAAGAACAGGAATATTTGTAGATACAATTGCTATATGGATTGTGGGAGAAGGAGCTATATTTGGAATACAATGTGTAAGTGTATGGGGGTGGTAAAGGTTATTTATATGGATATATGTTGTGTGAATGATATAAAAAAAAGACAAAAAGTGGTAGTAGGGTTACAGGCATTGGAAGTTAATATTGCATGTCTTCAAGAAACACATATAGAGTGTTCTCAAACAGATGTTTTAAAAACACTAGGGTTTAGGGTGAGAAGTGCAACGTCACAAGGGGCTAGGGTCCGAGGGGTTGCAATGCTAGCTGAAGGTAGTGGGTTGGTGTTTAACCGAACTAAATCTGATAAATTTGGATGCTGGGCAACTACGGAGTGCCATTATGGGGTCGGGCAGAAACTAACACTTTGCACATTATATCAAAGTAACAGGGATGATGTGGCGGTTCTGGGTGATATTGCAAGTGAACTTACCCATTGGCCTTTACCACTGATGGTCTGTGGAGATTTTAATATTAACCTTCCTTGCGGTTGGTCTGCGGAGGAGGGATGGCGCTATGTGGGTTGGAAGCCTAAAGTATTCAAGGCATTAAAGAACATGTGTCAGACACATGGATTAGTGGATGGCTGGCAGGCTGCAAATTCAAAACACCCAGGGAGGAGAACGGGAGCGAAGTAAGAGGGCCCCCCCGACCCTTCACTTGCTTTAATCTTACAATCCTTGAGGTCCTTTCAGGATGATGTCAAAGCAGAGAATCAACAAGCAAGGCAAGCAACTAAATATTTACAAGGAACCGTACAGAAAGTAGGGAAGATTTGTTCAGACATTACAGAACGGATGAGTATGGTGGAAACACGCACAGAGGTTTCGGAAAAATCTGTGGAAACCCTCCAGGTTCAGTCCACTTTTCAGGATAAAACTATCAAAGACGTTAAATGGAAACTGGAGGACTATGAGAACCGCCAGCATCGGAATAGCCTGTGGTTGCTCGGGTGCCTGAGATCCTCAAGGGTAACAAGACAAGGATATTTGCGGTTAAGATGCTGAAAGAATCCCTACCCGAATTATCATCTTGAGATTGGGAGAAAGAAGTACAAAGGGCTCACCAGTTTCCACTAACTCAAGCCAAACGTGGTTCAGAAACAAAAACATTACCTCTGCCCATATTGGTATATTTTGACAACTTTTTATTGAGACAAGCTGTCTACAATATAGCTAGACCTAACACCAAGAAACAGTTTGAGGGTGTTCCATATTTTGCAAAGCCGGATTTTGCTCATGCAACGGTGGAGCGTAGATGGCGACTTAGGCAATTAATGACTCCATTCCAACAGGCTGGAGCATTGGTATTTCTCCAAAATCTGGCTAGGCCCAAGGTGGTATTTAAGGGGCAGACCTTCAACTTCAATTCAGAAATACAAGCCCAAAAAATGTTAGATGATATTGTGACAGAAGCTAGAGGACCAAAGATATGAAAGCTGTGAGTAACTTCATCATTAGAATAGTTTTTAAATGATTTATAGTAGATAAGCTTTTTTGGGGGAGAAACACAGGGGTAAGGTATATCGTGAAGTAGCTACAATTGTAGGAGAAGGGGTAGAGATGTGGATGGATTCAGACGTCCTCACACAGGCTCATGTTGGAGCCTCGTTGCCTAGAAATTTGTGGAGGGTGGAGGCGTGGGAGAGGGTGAGGGGAAAGACAGGCGATTAAAAGTGAGATAAGAAACGTATGTCATTTTCTAGTGGCTGGAAACTCTGGTATAATCATATTTGAAAGAAGAATATGGATATTTGTAGATACAATTGCTATATGGATTGTGGGAGGAGGAGATATATTTGGAATAAAATGTGTAAGTGTATGGGGGTGGTAAAGGTTATTTATATGGATATATGTTGTGTGAATGATATAAAAAAAGACAAAAAAGTGGTAGTAGGGTTACAGGCATTGGAAGTTAATATTGCATGTCTTCAAGAAACACATATAGAGTGTTCTCAAACAGATGTTTTAAAAACACTAGGGTTTAGGGTGATAAGTGCAACGCCACAAGGGGCTAGGGTCCTAGGGGTTGCAATTCTAGCTGAAGGTAGTGGGTTGGTGTTTAACCGAACTAAATCTGATTGGATGCTGGGAAACTACGGAGTACCATTAAGGGGGTCGGGCAGAAACTAACACTTTGCACATTATATCGAAGTAACAGTGATGATGTGGCGGTTCTGGATGATATTGCAAGTGAACTTACCCATTGGCCTTTACCACTGATGGTCTGTGGGGATTTTAATATTAACCTTCCTTGCTGTTGGTCTGCGGAGGAGGGATGGCGCTATGTGGGTCGGAAGCCTAAAGTATTCAAGGCATTAAAAAACATGTGTCAGACAAATGGATTAGTGGATGGCTGGCAGGCTGCAAATTCAACACACCCAGGGTGCACATATTTTTCTTATCCACGCACCAACCACGCCAGACTAGATTATGTGTTCATTTCCAATTCATTAAAAACAAAATGCTGTATAGAGAAACTGCTGTGTGTCTTATCGGATCATAATCCATTGATATGTAAGCTAGAAGTAGAAATGAGTAATTGCAAAATAAGGTCCTGGGCATTCGAAAGGTCCCAGCTTTTAGATGGAGAATACTGTATACATATGAGAAAATGGATTCCAAACTTTCTAATAGATAATGTAGGGAGCACTACAAGTTAAATAGTGTAGGATGTCTTAAAGGCCGGTATCAGAGGTGAAACATTACGATACTCCCTAAGTGGCATCCAGTTGATTATGCATGTCTGGTTCAAAGAGGGTACCGCGCACTGAAGTTGTAGTTCTTGGGATGGCAATGGCTTAAAAGTGTTATGAGGCAATAATGACAGTATAAACAGCAACCCATTGGCCCAAGTGTTTAAACATGCAAAGCTGGATGACAGTGGCAAATGGCACCTTGCTCTTGTTTTCTGCTCACAGTTTCCCAAAAAGTTAAACATTGAATGTAAAACATAGATTTTGCCACCGTGTATTCTGACACACTACATATCAGCGACAATTTTATGTTAGCGAAATTGGTGGCAGCTCGCTGTCAGCTCGCTGTCAGAATACAGCGATTGATGTAAAGTCATGTTTAACTGTGGGGAGCTTGGGACTCAGAACTGATGCTATTGCAGATTTGTACTAAAACACACATAGATAATCTGAACCATGACATCCTGAAGTAGGCTCAAGTGAATGATTCAATTATTGTTGAAGTGCTGCGAACCAACGAATGAATTAATCCTCATAATCACTGAGCTACAGGCACCCTGAGATGTGACTTATGGTGAGATATGGGACAGACCGATAGGGAATGGAGGAGTTCTCTAAAATCAAATTGAATTAATGTAATGTAATTCATACCAGTGAATGTCGGGTCACAATAATATTACACCATGAGCCTCATGTCTATATGCAATGGCAAGTAGCTTTTTTGCATAAAAATAATATAGATCTTAATTCACTGATCTTTTTAAAGGCTAGGAAAATACATCATTTTGAAAGATATTATAGGAACTGTGAATGGTGCAGTGCCAGGAGGAGCTTGTTGACACCTGCAGCACTCAAGCTCCTTTGAAGGAAAAGAGACCCATGAACATGGTGTGCTTGGTCCTCCTCTTAATGGTTGCAGAAGCATCAAGAGTGCACACATTGTGACATACAATTTCACACACTAGGCACAAGCTTACCTAGCAATAAACCATAAAGCTACCACCGTCAAATATTCTGTGTATTACCAAGTAATGCCATACGAATAGGGGGGCATATTATCAAGGGATTTATCTCTGTTTTTTTGGCTTTAAAAGCCAAGAAAGCGGAGATAAAATTATCTCCCTATCAGCAACAGGGTGCTAACACGCAAATCCGCATGTTAGCACCCTTTTTCTCCACGCTTTCCCTTGCATCTCTAATGAGATGCAAAGGGGGCGTTCCAGAGAAAAATAATAGGAGAAATTTTGTTAAGCGACATTTCTCCTATTATCAAGGATTTTGCTAACCCTGTTAGTGATAAAAAAAAGCAGCGCTAGCACTGATTTTTTTACACCTGGTATTTTCCTGACTTAGCCATGATATCCTATGGAAGGTGGATATCATGGCTAAGTTTGTGAGCCCCTATCATCAAGCTAACGCCAAACTTCGAGAGATTATCATTGGTTTTCCAGCGATAATCTCACAATTGGCAGTTAGCACGAGGATTTTTATCACTACTGAGGTAAACCTTGCTAATAGCAAGTTATCTCTGCGATAATTTCCGGCGATGCTTAGTGTTAAAAAATTAGTTGGTAATATGCCCCACAGTCCTACTTTAGGCTTTGTCTTATCCCGTGCATATCCTTGAAGCTCTACCTGTTTTTTTTAGTAGCATTTGTTTATGCATTTTCATAATGCAGTTTGATATATCATAATTACACTATGGTTCATTCCTATTGCGTGCTCCATGTGTCCATCTTGATAATCTGAAATTTCCCATCAGAGCCTGTGATGTACACACACGCACTTGCATGATGGAAGACATATTTCTGGTGATCTCATTGTCTCAATGATGCCTAAATGCATTTTAAGCCACTGGTACTCTCCATCATGAGGTTTTTATCTGTGAGTCGATACAATATTTTCCATTCACCTCTTGAGTAAATGCATGTCACTCACGAACTCATCAATCCTCAATTCATCAGTTTTGTTGTTAAAAAAAATCCCTCTGGAAAGAGTCTATTTTCAAGCAACATGGACCGTAGTCTACTAATGTCCCATGGCCAATCGCCACTGTGCTGTGAAAACCAAACTGTAATGAGCGTCCCCTCTACAACTGTAAATAGATTGTCCGTATCATTGTACCTCACCCATACCCACATACCGTGCAGATTTGGTGCGATGCTGTAGAAGTGTGGCTCACTGGTTAGAGGAGGCATACCCTGAAGCAGAGGTCAGACCCGGGACCAGGGTTCAATTCCTGATGCGGCAGGGTCTTGAGCCCAATTGTCCACGGACTTGATAATTCTCGCTTCAGTGCCCACTCTAATCACGGGTTCACACTCTGCAACTCTGGGCATTAGCTTGCTTAATCTCCACAACGGCCCCCCGCGGCGGGATGCCTGGCTTTCACCTTGGGTATGCCCAGTATGGGTTATCTCACAGGGAAAAGCCAGGACGGGTTCTCAAGGCAAGCGCCGAGATGCCCTAGGGTAAGTCGAGCGCTATATAAGAGCACACATACATACATACATACATACAATGAATCGAATAACAGGGGTTACTGGCGGAAGACTGTGACGTGTTTGGAGCCAGGCTCTCAATGCTGGTAGAAGTCCCCGGGTATTTTACAAGTAGTATCTTTACAACTGCGGAGTCTTAGCACATAAAAAGATAGGGCAGTCCATTTGTTTTACGTGCGGAGACTCACCAGTCATACAAATACTACTAGTAAAATACCTTTGTGACTAGCAAATAATGGTAAACTTACACAAAAGTGTAAGTTTACCTTTGTGAATCAGGCAATTAGTCTTCACTAAGCACACATTTTAACACCTTGAAATATATACAGATCAGCATTGAAGGGCCTAAGGATTTTTGTTTCGAATGTTGGATTTCTGTCCCTTGCGTCTTGCCTTAATTTTTCTTTTTGTTTTACCGGCGCATAATTCGGCATTAGGGCATTTCAGGCAGTAAATTAAGTTATTCATGTCTCATATGCAAACGTGCATCATTTATTTATTTTATTTATTTATGTTCTTGTATAGCGCCTGAATCGATCCCGGCAGGGGTATCTCTGCGCTTGCGCTCCTAGCAGAAAGGCTCAATCATGATCATATACTATTAGCAAGTGTTTCTTAAGACTGAGTGAATAGATAAGTTTTAGGATTTTTCCTGAAGGATTCTAGATTGGTGATTTGCTTCAGTGTGGGGGGAAGTGAATTCCATAGGACAGGGCCTTTATAGGAGAGGGCGCGGCCACCATGTCTAGTTCTTCTAAACCTTGGGACCTGAAGTAATTGATGACTGCTGGAGGGTAAAGTGCGTCCTGGGGTGTATGGTACAAACTTTTCCTTCAAGTATCTGGGTCCCGAGCCAAACAGACATTTGTGTATTGTACAACACGTCTTAAATTCTATACGTTGCCTTATTGGCAACCAGTGGAGCTGGTGTAGAAGAGGACGAGGGGGGGTTCTGGGTTGAGCATTGAGGACCAGCCTCGCCGTAGTATTCTAGACCACTTTCAATTTTTTTATTTGTTCCTCATTGGCTGCAATTAGCAGACCATTGCAGTAGTCCATCCTACTGATTACTAACGTCTCATTGTATTTCCTCTATTGAGATGTGTGATTTAATCTCCTTTTTTACATTATTACAATGGCTACAGCAGACACAAGGGAATGTTCAGATTTTTGTTCTTCACAAAGCTTGTAGTTTATACTCTTTTTTTCTCTTGGTTACAATGTCTTTGATATGCATACCGCTTTGGTATGCGAATAAAGATAGAAAGTAAAACACATTATTTAAATCTGGATCATTTTAGAAGAGCTTGCACTGTTTAAGATGGTTGTCTTGTCTTTTCTACCGATTTAAAAATGTTGGAAATGAACACCATTCTTTCTTGGCTATGGTTTGCTTTCGAGTCTTGGAACTCTCACCTGTTTTTGTCCTTACATTTTCTTTGGCAGTGATTTGTTGTTTTTCTGGTTTCCGTATACCTTGAACGTCTCACACATGTTATCCTATTGTATGTGAAATTGTGATTTGTCAGAAATGATCAATTTCAGTTATAGGAGTTGAGAGTATGGTAAATTGTCTTTAACCCCTTGGGCGTGGCCGCGATTCTGCGCCTGTGCGGCACATTCCGTTCGCGAGTGGGGTCATGACGTCCGGGAGCCGTCATCAGCACAAGAGCACTGTGTGCCATGACGGCTCCCAGCCGTCATCAGCATGGAAGGGGTTAAGGGAAAGTTATGAAAACTGTTGTAATGTATCACATTATTTCTGTCAATGAGTTTGGTGAAGAGGTTGATTTTGAGCCCAGTTGTACATCCAAGAAGTTGTTAAGTTCCCTTTGTATGTTGCTAGTAAATTTTACCCTTGTGTGTTTTTCATTCAGCTATTTTTAATGTAAGCGATGTCTTTATATCTTTCTAAAGTAGGGAAATATCACCAGTAAAGCTCATATGGGTTAAAGGATATTCGTCCCACTTGGTGTTGTCATTAATGGGATTTTCTTCAAATTGTGTCCTGTAGATATAAGCATAGTTAGGTGCTGCCGGAAATCTCATTGTGGTACTGCATGTTTGGAAATAGTATTCATTGTCAGGTTTATAAAGCCTGCCATACAAAGCAAACATCATAGACCATATCCATATTATGACCTTAATGACAAATGTTAGACACCTTTCAGAAGATAAGACCAACGTGATGGAGTCGGACAAAACTCACAGATCGTGGAAGCCATGAGTAAATTATAGCAAGAAGTCATTTCAGGTAAATCAGAGAATAAAACACTTCATTGAGAGCTAGTAACTCTCAAAGAAGAGGCAGGTTATTGTTGAAGGTAGAGAAGAAAGAGAGAGGTAAGTCATTCCCTTTCCTTCAGACATTAAAAGCTCTGGATGATGGGCTCTGCCATCTTCCTTGGACATAGGTTTTTTGTACTCCCTGATTCTCAGCGGTTCCATTGGATATGTAATTCCTTCAGAGAGGTTTGTTGGGGTTCCAAAGAAATTCGATTTATTTTTTAAGCACAGTCAGTCAAATTTCTTATTTAAAGCCACAACCTTTCATGGTGAGTAACGTAAAGTGACTTTTAACCTGACGTGTGTGATTGGGAAAGCAGCCAATTGGAGTATGTCAATCAATCATTCAGGGAATTTTAAAAGGGCGCTACTCACCCATGAGGGTCTCAAGGTGCTGGGGGAGGGGGGGCAGCTACGAGTAAGCCAAAATGCCAGGTCTTGAGGCTTTTCCTGAAGGAGTGCAGGATAGGGGAGAGTCTGATGTTGACCAGGAGCTTGTTCCAGACCTTAGCCGTGATGTAAGAGAATGTTCTTCCACCCCCACTGGTTCTGAGGATGCACAGGGTTTCTGCGAGGGTACATGGAAGTGAAAGAGCGCGCAGGTCACCCGACTATAATTTTATCATACTCACCTGTCCCCATAATCAATAACACATTTTCTTAATCAGGTAACCTTCGCTCTACTACCAGTTATTTTACCTACTAGGTCCTATACCATTGACTTACCAATCCTTGTCGCTGGTACCTGCAACCTATTGGATCAGGGAGTTCGTTTGGAGATAGATAAATATACAATAACATTTGCACTAATATAATAACCACAGACTCGGGAAGGTTTTAACTTTTTTTATCTAAATTTCTTAAATGGTCATGATCCAAAGATTAAACACCACAAGGCTCTCAATAATGAAAATCAGAACCAGAATGTAACTATGCAAAAGATGTATTAAACTGATTTCGATCATTTAGTAAATAAGGGAAGGTAAGAAAAAGGGAACATGCTAATAAAACGATTTGAGCAGTTATTTAAAGGGAGGGTATGAAAGGGAGCATGCTATATAATCAAAGGATTTGAGCAGTTATTTAAAGGGAGAGTAAAGAGAAGGAACAAAATTCAATGACAAACCCACACAGATTTATATTTACCTAGAATGGTGTGAAGAACAACCCTGGCCATGGGTCCGTTGAACCCCAAAAGCTGCAATTGCTAGTAGGCCAGCAGGTGCAGTTTAGAATCAGGACAGGGAAAACCAGATTTGGATAAAGACAGGACCACCAAAGGTTAAGACTGGCACCTGCAGTTCAGTTGCAACGCCTGCGCTACTCCCTCTCTGCAGCTAAAAGTCGGAACCCCGATTGGGTTATCAATTTCACCGACAAAGTGCTTCGCCAGCACCTCAGCTTCCCAGAACCCGATTGGGTCGACAATCTTCTGACAGAGGGCTTTGCAGCCCCCCTGCTCTCGATCACCTATTGAGTGCGTTGGGTCAGTGACAGGTCAGCTATTCGGACAAGTCGGACAAATTAAATAACTAAGCATACCCTAATTATACTGTTTTCCAGTTCAGTGTACCACCCCCATTGTTGCAAGTGTAAGAATCCCCAATTTTTATTGGACAAAGAATGAGGAGAGCTCATCACACCACACCGAATTTTGATATCTCAGTGTTGAATATTAATTTAAAGTTCCCGCCCATCAATATTTTTCACATGCCATTTTTATTCCACCGAACAATGGTGAATTTGTCAATAAATACATTGTAATACATTGGGCACAGTTTAGCTTGCTCTGGCAGGGTTAAGGGTCAGCTTCCCAGGTGCATCTTGGCTGTGACTGTCTTTGGAACTTATTCAATGACAAATACTTTCAGCTTCTCTCTGGAGCTTGTCATGCGCAGAAGGACTTTCAAAATGGAGTAATAACGTCTCCCAGGCCCAAATTTATTGTTTCATAAAAGAATATAAAGAAACAGTTTTAGAACACAGAATAAATTAATACACTGTATACCATGTATCTCTACTCTATTCCCATTACTTTATATTTAACTATAGCGTTAGGATTAGGCAGAACGAACAGCTTAGCAAAAGCAACAGTGCAAGCTTCTCGCATGTGAGAACACAGAGCAGCCATATTAATACTGGTGCGAAGAAGCGACAGATTCCCTCCAAAGCAAAGAATATGTCATATCACGTGAGTGTGACAGACGCATGCGCAGTAGAAACCTTCGCGAGCAGCAGCAGCCATTTTAGATGCAAGCGTATTACAGTTAGTAAAACACATAAGCAAGCTTCTCTCGGACACCCATTTAGAATCATGTAATGTAATATTAAACAAACATGTTGATTAGTATTTTTAACGTTATTCGAGGTTCATGGATACAAGAAAGTCGCTTCGCGTGTGAATCCTTGCTCCATCAATCCCCTCTTTGATGATATTTTATATCATCACTAAATTAATGAAAGAGATGCCAACTTCTCACAATTCACCCAACTCAATCTCTTCAAACTTTCTATTTTGTTTCTTCTCATTATTGTTGTGGAAATTTTTCATTTTCTTGTATGTTTTCCCATTTATTTCTTCTAATTCAAGCTCATCAATATTTCTCTTTACTCCTCGCCTATTTACGAATTATGTCTTTTTATGCTTTTGACATTTGCAACAGATCATTATTCCTAAAACTAGTAGGCCTATTCCCACCATTGGCATCAGTATTCCACCTACAAAACTTTTTTCTACATTAGAAACCCAACTAGCTATAGAGGAGAGACCATCAGTAAGTGTCTTCCATGCACTATCAACCTCCAGTGGTTTAAGCTCTTTTTCCAAATGAGTAATATTTATCACATACTTCTTAATTTTAACATTTTTGTCAGGTATGTAAGTGCAACAATGTTGCGCTTTCAACATTCTACAGACTCCACCCTCTTTCGCCAATAATGTAGCAAGAGCAAGTCGATGTTGTAAAATCATTGATCTGATCGCAACCAATTCGGTATTGACCATTAAAAACCCTCCAGCAGTGTCAATTGATAACCGATCCACTACTGTTGACAATTTGCAGATTCTGAGTGTATTCAGAGTCACTCCCACTGTAGGTATCAATGCACTAAATATATCACCTACTATTTCACCAAAACTAGCTCTTTTACTACGTATTAATCCATTGGTTTCTTCATTGTTTCCAGTGATTTTATCCACATGATATATTTTTGGGAAGACTATTCCATAAAATACCAACTCCCATACCAGTGATCTGGCTATTTGTAATAAGCCTTCTTTCCACATATAAAATACATTCCAGGAAACACAGGTTCAGTTCCATCTTTGAAACCCCAACCCCCAATTACCTTATAATTGTGTTCACATTCACTGGAACCTATGAATACATTGTTATAATAACTAGTTATTTCTCTGTGGAGACAGAGTTTCCCCTTCTTTTCGAAATCCAGCAACATAGCAGCATGGGTTTTACCATTTGAGGTGAACCCTACACTTTCAGCAAATTTAGGAATTTTATGATTCTAATCATTAGCCTTTCTTTGGAAATTCTCTCTCCTTTTCTCAACCATATTGAAAAATATTTTCTCTTTTTCTTGTAATAAGCATGTTACATTATTCTTGTGTGCTTCAGCTATATCTATTGTACCTATTGTTAGAAAATATTCACCCATATAACGTGTTACATCACTTTTAGTATGTACAGTATTCAGGTTACTACATTTAGGGAATTCTGAAAATATCACATCTGAATTAGAATAGTAATACTGTAAAGGTCCTTTCTTATAGAATAAACTAGCTAAAACACTACATGAAATTCCATGTCAGTGACAAATGGTGGTAGGTCACCGAACTAGGTAACTTCATACAAACATAACAATCTTCTATTTCCAATCCTTCTACATAATGTACTAATAGGTTTGCAAATACATTTAAATGAGTTCGGTTTTTAATTCTAGTATAATGTAGTTCTTCCTCCTCTGATACTTCTAAGTCTACCTTCTGTTGTCTAATTGTAAGTGCTTTCTCCTGTGTATCTATTCTTGCAGGTGTATCTGTCGTTTGTAGCTCATCTGTATCTACTAGTGGTTGTTTATTAGTATCATTCTTCATATTTCTACTCATTATGTAAGGGATAGCTATTGTCAGTCCTATCCAAACTAGGAATACTATTGCTATACTACATACACATACTCTACAGCATGTTTTTAAACAATTTCTTTTCAGTCTTCCATTAACAGTACGATCAGCCATTTTTGGCTAAGGAGCTTCAACACCTCTTTGTAACTTTTACACAGCCTTTTACCCTTTAAAAATTTCAGGTTGGTTTTACTTTTTCGTCAGTTTGATCAGCAATCAATTCTTCATCACTGTTGTCACTTATTTCCAAGTTTTCAAAATCTTCCAACACAATGTAGGTCCACTCAGGGCCTATGAATGTATTATTTAACCTTTTCAATTGTGGACTTCTCCTTCTTGATTGTATCACCGGTTGATCAGCTTGACTTGTTATTTCATTCACTTGTTCAGGTGCTTCGTCAATTGTTTTTAAACGTAGTCTCTGTCTTTTGACAAACCTAGGCCACTTGTCTCCTTGTAGTGTAGTTCCTATTTTCCTAATAGGCTCTGCGCATTGGAATAACATAAACAGCAGTGTAGACGTAGGACTGAGGTCATTTAGGTCTCCACTGACTATGGTAGACTTAATTTAGGTTTGCGCCCGCTAGCTCAGAGGTCACTAGAAACTTTCTTGAATGAATAGGGAGGGATGAACTTTCCTGACTCAGACAAGAAGGGATTCAGTTTCTGACAACCGCATAAACATAACAACTTTGCTCCCTGAGAATAAGAGTGTATCTCTAGAGACATGTGAAAACAATAGGCAGCTATTTCACTCAGTCAACCGTTCATACTTAGTTTCACCAGAGTGCAGAGAAATAGAGAGACGGGCAATTTCAATAAAGGGTGTTATTTATTGAGCAGTCTTCTTTCTCATGCAAGAGAAATGAATTGCCACAATTGCAATACTTATCATAAAGTAAAGTGCGTACAGTAAAAGTAGTATTATGAAATAATACTGTAAAAGCATTGATATGGTTTCTTAGCCATATGGTACTTTAAAATGGTTAAAATATATACATACATAAAAACATTGACTAACGTACTCAACTGGTCCTTCTAACTAAGCCTACCCTAGTGTACCTGACCTAAGCCTAATACTTGGGAAGGAGTAAGTAAGTAGCAGTTTAAGTTAAGTTGGTTAAGATTGTTTTGCCAAGAATCTGCATCAAGAATTCTCTTAAGGGTTTAGTCAGCTCCATACCTTGGTAATAGAATGTGGGAGGTCTGGTATCTATTTCTTCAGGACTCGATCTCCAAGCAACCCACAAGGGTAGGCTGGAAACACCGGTGCTGGATTTTCTCGGCTTAAGAAAAAGACAGCGTCTCTCTCAGTGCGTCAAGCGGGAGGGGCGGCTTCCGTGGGCTCTCACATCAGCTGGGCTCTTGGGCAAGTAGATAGCGGCTCTGCTCCAAACCACTGTGTCTTTGCTTAAGGCAACTGTTGGTACATTTATACCTGAAAGGTTCTGATTCTGACGTAAGGTTGGACATAAGACGTCACAAAGAGCTAACAGTTCTTTCTGGACTCCAGGAGTTCTTGTTCAAATCAAAACAAAAGCAGGAGGGATTTCCCGGGCTGCAGGAGGCTTGGTTTGTTTAAAGAACGCGTTGTGCTTTCTAGGAGTCGATGGGAGTAGCCGTGCTGTGATTTGGACTGCATGGGCTATTACTGAATATGGATATGGTTCTTATGTCTTTACAAGGATATTATTGATTATAACCACATAAGGGCATGAATCGGGAATATCAAATTAGGGTCCTAGATAGAAACACAACACCACTCCACGGATTAATGTCCATCAATACTAAAAAACTAAGCAATACTAAACATATAACGATGCATGTGTGTTTTCCAACCCACCCCAAAATACATATTTCGTATTTGAAATGGTATATGGAAAATACACAAAAATGAGTGTTGGTACTGTAACGCTTTTCAAGCAGTGTCATCATTCAGATAAATGCATATATATATATCAGCTGAATTAATTGTGAAAATTACACATGAAATCGCTCTGAATACAGAAAAGAAGGTTGAGACCATTTCATCACATATTTATACAAAATGTTGTGTATATGCTAGAGGCTGAGGTAAAATATTGTCTCTAGTATCAAAAAAATAGAAGCTCTGTTCTCTAAGAATTGTTCTACTTTAAGCAGAGTACCATGTGCCAAAAAAAGGTAAATATTTTGGAAAATGGCCAAAAATAATTTCGCTTTCAGGGGAAAAATAGTTCCAAATATTTTCTGTAGCTTTGTTTATCAAAACTGAAGGCCGAATTCAGAGTTCAGGGAACGCTGTGTGCTCATTGTTTTTTTTTAAGAGTTATTCTCGTTGACTGGAGAGAACATCATTTCAGACAGACTCGCAAACAATTGGTCTAAAACATGTGCAGTTCTCTGCGTGATTGCTATCATTGATGTTAGGATCAGCAATGCTCACAGAAGGTCGTACCTATTTGGTGCTGCTTTCCTCTTGTACCTCACCGCCACCTACTCGTAGTGGTGAAGTCTCAACGAAAGCCGTCATCAGAATGGGTAGCTGCTGGGGACAACAGGATGCATGAGTCATTACAGGACCTAGCAAAGTATCGATATCCATTGGTACTGCTGATGGTAGTCTAAGATAGGCGTCCAACACGCATTCCTCTCTGCATAGGAGACATCGAAGCACAGGTAAGATGCAATCCTCCCAGATCGGTCTGAATGAAAGAAAACCAGGTTGTACTCAGATCTCTTAGCCGGGCCAATCCGAGGACCTTAGTAATACGGTCTCGGTATCGTATTGCTAGGATCGTCTCTTCCATTGTTGCTGGAGACTTGTCTGTGGATTGGCTTGCCATATCGGAGCAGAAGGAACAAAAATAAAATTCCTGCCACGAGTCCCAAGATTAAGGGTAGGCCGCCAAAGACAGAATGGTCAAAATTGGGGAAGATGCCCAGAACTGTTTCAAAGGGTGCTAACAGTCCCGAAAAAACTGTCTTAAATACATGTGCGATGCCACTGTTATCAGACATGTTTAAGATTTGACTTCACATTTCTACGAAATGCACGGGGCAATTTGTCGATAAAAGGGAATGTATCTCTGCCGATGTCCTTGCCACTTGCAGATCATACACTTCTTTGGATGACGTCAAAAGCACAGTTGTCTGTAAAAGAATAGACTTCATTCTGCTTAAAGTATCAATTCGAATAGAAGAGATATGCAAGGAAGGCCATAATGCAGCCCCATAACTGGACTGCTGTGTGGATACAATACTTGCATACAGCAAACGGCCCTGGAAGTCACGGTCGTCAGAGAGGCTTTTCTTGGCAGCATGCCACAACAGCTGTGGTCACTTATTAAAACGTAACTACCGTTAGAAAGTGGTCTAAAAAATGGCTCTATCTGTTTTGCAGGCGTGCCATGCAGGTGACATGGAAGGTTATTTGAAGACCCTTTGAGGGCTCCATGTAAATTAATACCTTGACACAGAAGTGTACCACTTAGTGATTTTTTACAATTGTTACCACTAAGGATTACCTCCTTTTTCCCTTCACTATAACATCTGTGTGTACAAGGTAACTCCCAGGTTGATTTGATGTATTCTTTACCCAACCTTTCATACTGGCCCGCAGGTATATTCTCTTGGCAGTATTTAAACTGAAAAGTTGTTATCGGAATTGTAATCGTTCCGTGTATTATCCATTCAATGACAGGTCTCTCTGACATTGTCAATGGTAATCTCTCAAGTTTTTCAATGCTCAGAATCGTATAGTCTGCTCCTTTTTGTGCCAAACTGATTTGTTTATCAGTAAGGTTAAAGATACCGAATAATGACATTGTGTTGATTAAACGCCATGGTACATAGCCTGAACGCAGATTTTGCAACGTCCAACCAAGCTGTACAATTGAACGTAATTGAGACTGACCATGTTGTAACATTAGTAAGTCCTGCTCTATTATATCAAAAGCAGATGATACAATGCTGTCCAGTGAATATATTCTGGAGGACAGAGTCATTAACCCATTGTCGACTACAGAAAGTGATTTTTCCCAATTTATACAATCAATTTCTCGTATTTTTTTCTGCTGTTTCAATTTGCATTACTTTCCAAGCTTCGTTGTACGCAGCATATATACCGGCCGCCATGAAACGTTTTTGACGCTGTTTGCGTGGTCCCAGTATGAAATCACGCAAGTCAGCACCGTCTATAAGTAAAGTCAAGTGTTGCTTAATTTCAGCCAGTGTGGATTTCTCTAGCCACTCAAGGCATAGTTTCCCTACACTGTATGTTTTAACTATCCCTAGATGTTGTCTCTGGGAGTATCCTGGGTCTGGCCTGGTCATTTTGAACCCCTGTGTTTTGTTCAGGAATCTATCTTGACAGTTATTCGTGTCTGTTGGCCAGATCAACCATTTTTTCCAATCAGGATGTGTTCTGTTTTGGTGTAAAATATGGGATACGTCTATCTCCATATCTGTAGTGCTAACACTATCAGTTATAGGTTTCGGAATAGACGGTGTATTTAAGTCTTTTATCTTAGCTAGGCCAAGACAAGTAGTTTGTTGAATTGTGTCATTCAAGAATATCATTTGTTCTGGGATCATGCAGGCCCTAAATAATGCTTCTAGGCCTTGTACTTGCCAATCTTTGGAACCCCAGATCGTTTTTGTTTCAATGGTGTTTTTCCAAAATTCGAAACCAAATGTAGACATTTTGTCATAACATTTTCCAGAATAAATCAATTTAGTATTTGTCAACAATGTTTTCATTCCTGTCCTAAATAACATTTTAAAATAAAACGTTTCTGGATCACTGTTATTAAACCCTGAGAAGTACTGGAATTTCTCATAAAATGTTTTCGAGCTGCCTTTTGGCGGAGTTGGACAGTGTTCCGATTGGTTATAAGATAAAACATTTCTAGGTTGAGCATTTTTATGCAAATAGTGATTGCCATAATGATTATAACAGTATAACTCTTCATAATTCGATGAACCCTGTAAGTAATCATGTTCTGTAAATTTGGCTGACATTACTAAATCTGACATGATATTATTAATGTTTTCAAAGTCCCAATCATTAGAGAAGGTACTTGGTGTCACAAAGTCACTTAATGAAACCTTAAATTGGTGTGGATATTTCAAGACCTCAACCGGGCCAAAAATGTCATAATCAGTTCTGTCCCATGCTACCCCACTGGGTATTGGATTGGCTGAGATGTTTACTGATGACAGTTCTCTGTTCTCGATGTTGGAGGATGTGTGAGGCTTTAGGACCAAGTTGATGTTCTGACTTGCAGTGTCCATTGTACTATATTTTCCATCTATGAATTTTCCCAAACATAGAACCATGATGAGCCAAAGAAGGAGAGTAAGTACACCTAACACAACCCAAAATTCAATCCATGGTGAAATCAGATATGTTTCTTTTAGTTGGTGAAAAAGTTCAGTTACTTTGTCTTTGAAAGTTTTTGTTGGAGGCGTTTCTTCATGCTCACTGGGATCTTCCGAGAAGTTGTCGAAGTTGATGATGTAGCCAGATGCAGTTCTGTCAATTGTTGGAATTATTTCTGGATTTTCATTTGCTTTTGCAGTTTTCATTAGCATAGTCAGAGGCTACATCATTGTAGACTGGTGTTTCTTGACGTACTGTTGCAATTTGGGTTTCAAGAGGCACAAGTTCCATGGCATTATTGCATAGTCCTTTGTTATTCACTGCAGATTTATCAAATGTGATTAGTCTCTCAGTATGAGCCTCTTGGATTTTAGCAAATTTCGGTATTCTGCTATTTCTTGGAAGTCCACTGGGCCTACTACTTGTTATTGACACACATGATTGTGGTTTTACCAGGTCGATGGATACAACTCTGTTCTCCTTTTTACCAGCAAGGGGCGGTAGTACAACTGATCTTGTTCCGCTGATAGCTAAGACAGATACTGCTTTTCTATAAGAAGGCCCAAATTCCTTCTTCACCGCGGTCTTTTCTCTAACCAGATCCTCAATCTTTGGAATCCAGACAGGTGTTGCTGGGACAGGTGGTTTTTCTTCAGTGGCTGTCTGCTGTTGTTTCAACTTTATGTTACTCAGGTTTTTTCTTGTTTCATTTAAATCCTGTAAAACAGCCAAACGTTCTTTGATATCAAAGGATTTTTCTTCTACCACTGAAGTGTGACAATCAAGATCCTGAATGTGCATTCTAGTGCCGAACAATAGTTCGTATGGAGTGAGACCTTTTAGGGAATTTCTTGGCAGATTATTAAGACTACGTTGGACACTTGTTAAATGTTTGACCCACCCATCACCCAAACCTAATATCCTCGCCGTTATAAATTGCTTTATGTCCCGTTTTTTTCTTTCCACTACCACATTTCCCTCAGGATGGAAGGGAGAAGAGTACCGCAATGCAATGCCCCTGCTGTTCATGGCCTCTTTGTAAGCTCGAGAGCTAAACGCAGGACCCTGACCAGAATGTAACATGCCAATTGCGTATGTGCCGATAAAGACTCGCAAATCTTTTATAACAGTTCTGGCGTCAGCCAAGTGCTGGGGTCTACATTTTTAAGTGAATTCAGTCTTAATAATTATGGGGACGCATTTCTCCGGCTGGATTTCTGCCCTATAGATAGCCTGATGCTCTCTAATAGTGGTATCTGGGCTGTTGGCTGGTCCGGTTCACAACTGCGATCTCTGTTGCAGTCCTCACAATTTTTTGCAAAATAGTAGATATCTACGCTCATTCCCGGCCACCAGTAATTTGATTGTAATTCCATCAGAGATTTCAGGATCTCTTGGTGCCTCAGACCCAATCCCATGTGTGCTTCTTGTATCAAGAAGATTCCACTAGTTCGTGTTTGGAATTACTCTATCCCCCACTCCAGGGATTCGAGCAAAAGGAACGGAGTTTGCATCAATTATGTATTACTGAGTGGATAGTGGAAAAGTAATGCTGCATAATCATCTTTTAATGAGGCTTTTACGGCCAGCATGGTTTCCCCATCTATGTGTTTTTCTGAACGCTTTTTAGTGGCTACGGAAGCCGGTTGAACCACTTCCGCTGTGGCTGTGTTAGCCAAAGAATTCCCTGCAACGTGAACGCCATCACGTTGATGACTCAGTGCGTGTATCATGTGAGTCTTTTGTAGTTCTTTCTTTACAAGAACTACTTGTTCCCAAAGCGTTTTATGCTTTATTGTGGCACCTGTGTCATCTTTGTAACCGTTTTTACTCCATGTATGCATGTCACTGTTTTATGACTTGACGCAGGAATACGAATCACACACTATTAGTGTGGGGAATTCGCGATCAGCATTTTCAAGCGCCATCTTTAACGATCTTATTTCAGCTCGCTGAGCTGAACAGTTTCTGAGTGATTCAGTTTTGGTGATCATCGGTTTGAATTTACCAGAGCGCCAGCGACCTTTAACAATCACGAACGCTGCATTATATGATTTTTTTATCTACATCGTAGTGTTGTGCGAATCTGTCCATATAGATTATGCAGGTGTATTGTTCCAGAGGCAGAATTTCGATTGGCAGAGGATATTCTCGTTCATATTCTAGATCATCTAGTTTTTTCAGTTTCAGGTCAAAATAGTATTTCACGTCTGCTGTAGCAAGAGAATTTTCCCATTCTATCCATTTTGGATCTATGGCCACCGTATTCAGATTACGTGGACTTGTTAATGCCTCAAGGGCTTATCCTACTGTATAAACAGATATTCTTTTGCCTTGGGCTAGGGCTCTTTCTTTTGCTACAGCAGTTTGAACCGCTGTCAGAATTTTTTCTGTAGAGCTGAATTTCATTTCAGCTTGAGTGTACAAATGTGATTTGTAAGCTATAGGTACCGTTTCTCCCTCATTAAAGGTCAGGTATGTGAATCCGCATCTTCCTGGGATGACTCGGATTACAAGATTGCGTATGTTTTCGCGAGTTTGTAATTTTGTTTTAGTTAACATGTCTGTTTGCAATGATCTCAAAATCTCTGTGTGTTTCTGAGTCCAATTGATTTGTTTGAAATCTGGTCTTATCAATTCATAGAGAGGTTTAACCCTCTCTGCATAATTTAGAATGTATGTTTTTCTGACATTCAGGAAACCTAGTATTGATTGTAAATTCTTCAGCGTTTTTGGTGTTTGGAGGACAGCACATTTCTCTAAGAAATTGTCTGCCAGGCTTTTGCCTTCACTTGATAATTCATATCCTAAAAATAGGACAGTTAGATGGGCAATTCGTGATTTTTTTAAAGTTGAATTTGTAACCCTCTGATGCGAACCCAAGTATTATGGTGTTCACTCTTTTGAAGTGAGTCTCCAGGTGATCATCTGTGAGATACATGTCATCGACATAGGATAATGCCTCATCATCATATATTTGTAGTAACTCTGTTACTCTTGCTGAGAATAATCCTGGGCTATTCTTGAATCCCTGTTGGAGTCGGCAAAATTGTTTTTGTGATCCCATTATTGAGAAAGCGGTCAAATACCTGCTTTCAGGTGCAATGTTTTGACAGAAGAATCATTTAGAGATATCTAATGTTGTTTTATTTTTTTGCGCACAATGTTATTCATTAGTGCTGCACTATGTGAGTTTTGTACTGCAAATGTTTTACAACAGGAGTTAAGTTGTCTGTAGTCCAAAACTAGACGATATGAATCATCTGGCTTGGAGACAGGAAACAAAGGATTGTTCATTTGTGAGGTGCATGTTTCAATCACCCCTTGATATTCAACTTGATCTAAGATCTCCCTGACTTGCTTTTTAGCTTCTTGTTTAACTGGGTACTGCCTTTGTGCAGTGGGCTGATTTTTTTACTGGATTTTGTGGCGAGGAGAGTCCTCATCCCAACCTACATGATTTTTATATAAAGCAGGAGCTTGAGCCACTGCCCATTTTCTTGCCAATGTGTATTTTTTGTGAATCGGAATATGATTTGAGAAAGCAGGCATAATCATTTCTTCGCCATGAGGGCACTCCCTGACAAACTCTGGTGGCCAGTCTTTTTCAGCTAACAGGATGTCATAGCCTTTAGAAAGTTTCTCCCAAAAGAGACCTTTTATTTTCCTAGTTTTATCTCCCTCATTACATAATGTTATTTCATATAGTTTATGTGGGCACAGTAACTCGTGTGTCTGCAGTTTCCACCTGAATGTATTCATTCGTGTCCACTGTCTCCAGAAGATTCATCAGGATCTTGTGAGATATTGTCACTTCTGCTGCGCTGTCTAGCATTGTCTGGGCCCACTCTCCGTTTTTCAGTTGCGTCCTCAGAATGCTCAGCATGTTTAATTTTAATACTTGCTACCTTCTTTCTGGGAAATTTTAATTTTTTACTTTGATGAGCAGGTTCCTTGTCTTTGGACTTGATGTGCTCTTCTCTGTGTTCTGACCGTCCTCTTCTTTCCAATTTCTGTGAGGAAGTCTGAAAAGATCGAGAGGGACGTGTATCAACATCTTGATATCTATCAGGTTTTTTCAAATTATCCCTATTTCTAAGGTTGTATCTTTTCTCAGAAGGCTCCCTTTGGGGAGACTTGTCTTCTCGGCCTGGAGATCTTTCTCTCCGCTGAGGAGACCTTCCTCTGGACTGGAATTTTTTTTCCCTGGGAGTGGATTGTTTGTTACCATCCCAACTCTTTTTTGGAGTTTTTAAATTATTTTTAATAAATGCTTTTTCAGGATTTTCAGTTAGTTGGGGTTTTACCAGTTTCCCACCAAAACTATCTCTTCCTAGTTCTTCATAGGATTTTTCTATGATGCTGGCGAGTTCAAATGGTTGGTCTGCTATATCTGTTTCCTTCAATTTCTGGAGGTACTTTATATTGTCCCTTGCCAATTGAACTAATTCTCTATATGCCTTTGTTAATTCTTTTAGTTTAACTAGGAGTTCTTCGCTTGACATTGTTTTAATGTCTGGGTGTGTTGCGTAGCTGGCTAGAACTAGCCCCGTTGCTCCTGGTCTACCTAGTGGACCGAGCCTGGTGATGTGATTTTGATGTTTTAGGGCGCCTTTAAACCAGAGCAGGTGCTCTTGGTATTTTAGTGGGATTTCAATGTCCTCGAAAGGAGTGTATTCATCCGGAGGTTCCTCTATTTTGTAATAGTGGAAGTCTTTTGTCACAGCATTTGCTGCTGGAAAATGTATCCATGAATAGAATACCTCTTTCTGCCGACATTCATGTGCCTCTACCACGAATATGACTGTACCACCTCGTGATGTCAGTCCATTTCCTATAAGTTTAAGAGTTATAGTTCTTCTTATATTGACCGGAATAAGTATAGCACTCTGGTCAGTTTCTTGGAGACTTGTGTCTTCATCTAAGAGTCGAGCTGCTAAGGCTTCTCTTTCTCTTTCGTCTTCACTTTCTGTTATTTTACTGACTGAAAGTTTTATGTTGCAGATCGAGTTTCTAGGAAACAAAGATTAGGTGCACAATATTTTGGAACACTGTATCCTTCAACGTTGACTAAACCAAAAACTAATACATAGGATTCTCATCCTACTAAGTTCTGGTGGATATTAACCTTTCACCCACTCCAGACGTCTTTTGGAGTTTTTACGGGAAAAAGGGGTTCTGTGTGAAAAAGCACGACTGAGTTACTCTAGTGTCTTGCGTTAGATTATCGCCTTGCCAAACGTTGGGCGCCATGTAGTGTAGTTCCTATGTTCCCAATAGGCTCTGCGCATTGGAATAACATAAACAGCAGTGTAGACGTAGGACTGAGGTCATCTAGGTCTCTACTGACTATGTTAGACTTAATTTAGGTTTCCGCCAGCTAGCTCAGAGGTCACTAGAAACTTTCTTGAATGAATAGGGAGGGATGAACTTTCCTGACTCAGACAAGAAGGGATTCAGTTTCTGACAACCACATAAACATGACAACTTTGCTCCCTCAGAATAAGAGTGTATCTCTAGAGTCGTGTGAAAACAATAGGCAGCTATTTCACTCAGTCAACCGTGCATACTTAGTTTCACCAGAGTGCAGAGAAATAGAGAGATGGGCGTTTTCAATAAAAGGTGTTATTTATTGAGCAGTCTTCCTTCTCATGCAAGAGAAATGAATTGCCACAATTGCAATACTTATCATAAAGTAAAGTGCGTACAGTAAAAGTAGTATTATGAAATAATACTGTAAAAGCATTATGGTACTTTAAAATGGATAAAATATATACATACATAAAAACATTGACTAACGTACTCAACTGGTGCTTCTAACTAAGCCTACCCCAGTGTACCCGACCTAAGCCTAATACTTGGGAAGGAGTAAGTAAGTAGCATTTTAAGTTAAGTTGGTTAAGATTGTTCTGCCAAGAATCTGCATCAAGAAATCTCTTAAGGGTTTAGTCAGCTCCGTACCTTGGTAATAGAATGTGGGAGGTCTGGTATCTCTTTCTTCAGGACTCGATCTCCCGCAACCCGCAAGGGTAGGCTGGAAACACCGGTGCTGGATTTTCTCGGCTGGAGAAAAAGACAGCGTCTCTCTCAGTGCTTCAAACGGGAGGGGCGGCTTCCGTGGGCTCTTGCATCAGCTGGGCTCTTGGGCAAGTAGATAACCGCTCTGCTCCAAACCATTGTGTCTTTGCTTAAGGCAACTGTTGGTATATTTATACCTGAAAGGTGCTGAGTTTGAGGTAAGGTTTGACAGAAGACGTCACTAAGAACTAACAGTTCTTTCTGGACTCCAGGAGTTCTTGTTCAAATCAAAACAAAAGCAGGGGGGATTTCCCGGGCTGCTGGAGGCTTGGTTGGTTTAAAGAACGCGTTGTGCTTTCTAGGAGTCAATGAGAGTAGCCGTGCTGTGCTTTGGACTGCATGGGCTATTACTGAATATGGATATGATTCTTATGCCTTTACAAGGATATTATTGATTATAACCACATAAGGGCATGAATCGGGAATATCGAATTAGGGTCCTAGATAGAAACACAACATCCTTTTCTGATTCTTTTAGCTGGTACTGTGCTTTGGCCTTCTTCCAACGCTCTTTTATTTTCATTTAGTTGTGGCACATCTATTTCAATGCTGTCTTCCGTATCCCTCTCTATCTGACTAGGTCCAGGTCTTATTTCTGTTTCTTCTGCCTGGTTACTAATCTGACTTTGTTTGGGTATGAGCTGAGTTTGACTTTTGTTTAATTCACCTTCTTCTTCCTGAACACAATTTTCTACCCCTGTCTGGTCCTGCTCAAGCTCTTCGGACCCTTGATTTTCTTCTGCTTGAGCCTTCGCCCTAATTACTATCTGCCCCCTTTCAGACTCTGGAGATCTTGGTGGAGTGTCAATTATCTGATCTTTTACCCTATCTGTTCCTCTTCAGAATCACTTTTGACTTGTATTTCTATGGTCTGAGTACCTTCTTCTAAACCTGTCTCGTCCTCACTATCACTCTGTCTATCTTGGTAGGTTTGACTTCTGGTTCTTACATATTCTGCAGGTATACCGATTATTGTAATCCAATCATCTTGACTGTTGCTTGGTTGTTCCTCTTCAGCTACTTTAGGATTGATATTTTGAGACCCCTCAGCTGCCCAACCTTCAGCTTCAGTTTCATCAGGTTCAGTCACTCTTTTTGTATGACTGGCATGAATCCAGTGTGGAACTCCTGCACACTTTACAGCTGTGGTGGTAACTAAAATCACTTGACGTGGTTTTCCCCACCTTGGTGCAGGGCAAGATTTTCGAGTATGTTTCTTTAGTACTATCCAGTCAACTGGGTTCAGGTCATGTACTGGTGTTGCTCGCCTGGTGGCAGCATCTTCCCCAACCTGGTGAGAGATAGAACGCACTTGGTCAGCCAGTTCTTTGCAGTACTCCAGTACTAAATCATCAGATATGCGTATCAGTTTGTGTCCTGGGACCCATGCTTGCTTCATTGCTCTTCCCATCAGTATTTCATGGGGACTCAAGCCTGTGTTCCTGTCTGGAATACTTCTGAGTCCCATCAGAACAAGTAGCAAAGCATCTGGCCACTCCAATCGGGTAGATTCATACATCTTTCCCACTTTTGCCTTGATGGTGCCATTCAATTGTTCTACCAATCCAGAAGCCTCTGGGCGATATGCACAGTGCAGCTTTTGCTTAATTTTGAATGCTTCACAAATTAGACCAATTATTTCATTATTAAAATGGCAGCCTCTGTCTGATTCAATTGTTACTGGAAAACCAAAACGTGGTATGGGTTCTCTAAGTAGGAGTTTGGCTACAGTGATGCTATCATTTCTACGTGTGAGGTAAGCTTCCACCCATTTTGAAAATAGGCAGACAATGACAAGGATGTATTTTAGTCCTCGACAAGGGGGTAACTGAATGAAATCAATTTGCAATTGTATAAAGGGACCTTTTGCCTTTCCAATCTTTCCTTGTAGCACTACTGTTTTCTTTCCTGGGTTCATTTGTTGACAAACCAAACATCTTTGGCAAAGTGCCTCTGCTATGTTTATGAATTTCAAATTGAACCATGACTGTCTGAACAGACGTATCATAGCATCTCTTCCCAAATGAGAATCTCCATGCACCATTCTAGCCATAGGAGCACGCCTACAGTCTGGTAACACTGACCTCCCATCAAGATATACAATGATACCATCTTCAGCCGTTCTCTGACAACCTTTCTTCCTCCATTTTTCCTTTTCCTTTGGTTCTGCTCCATTCTGCAAATCTCTCACTTCCTCCCACGTATTCACACCTTCTAGCAACATAAGTTGGCAGCTGTTTCCGCCCACCTCAACTTTCTTATTAACAGCCATTTTATATTTTGCACAATGTTGGGCTAACTGCTCAGCATATCGATTACCAGCTATCACTTTGTCATTTCCAGATTTGTGAGCAGCACACTTAACCACAGACACTTCTTTTGGTAACTGGATCGCTTCAAGTAAATCCTTTACATAATGACCATTTTTAATTGGAGTACCTAAAGAAGTCAGAAACTCTCTTTGCATCCATAGTTGGCCATAGTCGTGCACAACCCCGTAACCATACTGGCTGTCAGTATATATGGTTACCTTCCAATTTTTCCCAAATTTCCAGGCTTTTGCTAATGCAACCAATTCGGCTACTTGTGCAGACTTGACTCCAGTCAAATAGAATGCTTCAATTGGACCTCCCAGCGTACACACGGCATAAGCAGCACTTAGACCTCCTTCCTCATGTCTCATACATGAGCCATCTACAAACAGCTTATATTCTGAATCAATTAAAGGCTCTTCTCTTATGTCTGGACGTGGTTTAGTACTATATTCAGTCAAGTCGATACAGTCATGTTCAATTTCTCCTTTTACTTCTGCAAAATGTGAGTTAGGTAGCAGTGTTGTTGGGTTCAGAATATTACACCTAGCAATGGTTACATTTCCTGCACCTACAAGGATTCTCTCATACTTAGTCAGCCGACTAGGTGTGAGATACTAGGTCTTAGTTCTGGTTAACAAAATTACAACTGCATGTGGAACATACACGGTCACAGGATGTCCCATAATAATGGGCTCACTCTGTTCCAGACTCATACAAGTTGCAGCTACTGCTTTCAGACATCCGGGCAAAGCAGATGCCACTGGGTCTAATGTGGAACAAAATTATGCCACAGGATGTCTCATCAAACCGTGAATTTGAGTTAAAACTGAAAGTGCACAATTATCTTGTGTGTCACAGAAAAGTGCAAAATCCTTTGAATATCAGCAGTCATGCTTTCGTCATCCCACTCTACTGGGTCTTTTGCTCTTTTCTTTGTCATTTATATCAATGGCTTTGCTCGGACTGCAAATCCCACAATCTATTGCCTGCAGTATCCTACAACTCCAAGAAACATTCTGATATCTTTCTGAGTTTGAGGCAAATTCATGTTTCTAATTATTCTGATTCTTTCTGAGGTAACCCTTCTGACGCCTCTTTCTATCAGGTGTCCAAGATATTTCACTGACGTGGTACAAAATTCACTGCAGGATTTGGCATGACTGGACAGCATGGGACAACAATCTTATTAGTTTTGCGGAGGTCTTGTACGACCCTGTACTTGTTACTCGGTTTCTTTATACCAATTATGGGTGAATTGCAAGGACTGCTCGTTATTTCTTGTAAATTGCCTGCTTTAACCAAACGTTTTATTTCTGCTGCAACACCTGCTTTTATCTCTGCGCTCATTTTGTACTGTCTAGTATTTGGGTAAACTGCACCTTCTTTTACTGTCACTTTTATTGGATCGACATTTGCCATTAAACCTACATTTTTTCCAGTAAAATCCCATATATTAGGTTTGACAGTCTGTTGTATTTCTTCTGGTAAGTCGTCTATTCTCAGCCTTTTAGTCTCTGTCTCTTGTTTTGCTAACATCAGTTTATAAACTCCATCTTTGTCTGGGGTTTGAATTTCAACACCACTTGGATGCAGAAAATAGTGCAATTCATCTTGTACAACAAGTCTCGACCTAACAAGTTTATTGGACTTGAATCACATACAACAAATCTATGCATTTATTTAAAATTCCCTAGTCTAACTTCCGTTGGTTCTGTAACTGGGGTACTAATTTGTTTATTAGATACGCCCACTACTTGGATCACTTCTCCCGAGAGGGGTAGGTTTGGAACGTCTGCTGTTCTCACAGTAGAACGGGTAGCACCAGTATCCAATAGAAAGGTGACATAATTTCCTTCAACCTTTCCTTCAATGTATGGACCTGACTGGTCTACCGGCAAGGAGGCGCCAAGCACGCACTCCTCGTCCTCCCCTCTCAGGCAGTAAGGATCTTCACAGAAAAATGTATCATTCAAAAGAAATTGTGAAGTTGCTGTATCTCTCCTTTCACTTCCCTCCCAATTTGTGGTATCTACACTCTGTTGTGCTTTGCTCCTGTAATTTGGCTGTAACTGGTTTTGTATTACCTGCTGCTGTGTCTTCTGTGGCACCTCATTTTGCGTCTGTGGATTTAAATTATTATTTTGCACATTACCGTTGTGTATCCCCTTACACTCGTTCTTCCAGTGCCCCAACTTGCCACACCCATGACAAGGAAATTTCTGTTTTGCTTCATCGCTATTGAATTTTCCCCTTGGCTTTCCTCCATTTCCATCACCCTGATTTTGGTTACTATATAATTGGTTTAACTGGAGTTCTTGTTGCTCTGCTAATTTTACTTGTGCCCACATTACTTTTTCTTTTAACTCTTGCTGTTTATTGGCAAGCTCATCTTCGCAATATTTAGCATATTTAAGGATCTCATCAATGGGTTTTGCCTGCCAACAAATGTTATAATCTTTAGTCCATTGTGAAATTTCTGGTCTCAATCCTGACACAAATCGATAAATAAAGTGCGTCATATCCTTCATATCTATGTTATGCAGTCCACTGTACTGTTTGAATACTTGCAATAAGCGTTCATAATATGTATGCACAGATTCATCTTTATTTTGGGTAGTTCTATCTAATCTAGTCCAAGTTGTCTTTTTTGCAGGCACCTTCCCTTTGAGGTATAGTATTACCTGGTTTTATTTCTTCATTACTTCTTTGGAAGGTGCCCCTGTCTTTGGGTCTCTAGGGTATTCATCACTAGGCCAATCAACAGCCATTTTACATTCTGTCCACAAATCTACAGGTGCTACTATGTCAAATAATCCATCTAAATCTTTCAATAGACATTTTGAAATCTTCACAAATCTTTCGACATGTCCGTATCGTTCTACAGGTTTCTCACAAAGTTTTGGGAAATCATTTGTAAATGACAAGATATCCTGTTGGGACCATGAGACATGTATATAACCTCCACCTGGTAACTCTCTCATAGGACATCATTTTTCCACTTTTTCTGTCTCTTTTAATACATATTCAGAAGCAATTTGTCTTGCTTGAACCTCTTCCTTTTTCTTTGCCCATCTGGTTTTCCAATTTTCTAGTTCTCCCCATTTTTGCAATAATGTCATAAACTCTCTGATTTGTACCTTTTTACCTGACATATTCATATTTTCTACCGTTCCGTCACGAGCCTCGGGTGGGCAGTGCTGATGACGGAACGGTTCCGCCACGGCCCGCTCGCCGCGCCTGCGCGGTACTTCCTATTAAGCGGGCGGGGCCGTGACAGAACCATTCCGTCACAAGCACAGCCCACCCAAGTCTCGTGACGGAGCGGTTCCGTCCCAAGCACGGAAGAGCCGCGCGGCCCCCCTCCCCCTTAGCACTGCCGCGGAATAGCTGCTGCAGCTAAGGGGTTAAAGAAATTCTTAACTTTATTAACAAATAACATTTTTCTTTCACCTGCGTACATAGTATAAGGTCTGCCTCTTATCATCTGTTCTCTAGCAAAACCTAAGTATCTCCTATCAGGAATGTTTCCGTCAAATGGACCTATCTGCCACATATATTTTCACTAGGTTTCTTGGTTTTCAGTTATACTCGTTTGTTTACTTGAAGTGCTTCCAATACCATTGCGCTTCTTATTTTTCTTCAACCAATCGACACTGTAGTTTGAAATAATGCTAACCAATGAGTGCACGGCTTTTCTTGTGAGACGAATTCCCACGCTCCTGCGCTCACCCCTCCTTTATAATTACTACCTCAGCTACACGCCCGCTGTTTCAACCAATACCAGCGCGGCTCTGAGTGACGTCAGCACATCACCACGACTGACTCCCTCCTTTGCAAGGTAATATGAAAACCCTTTTCTTTTCTTTTGAAAGTGAAGATTTATTATTCAACAACGTAAAAACATTCACCACTGTACCTGAGTGACTAATCCAAAGGATAGATGAATTTCACTTACTACAAGTAAATCCCTTCCGTTTACTCTTCATGCACTACGAGTAGATCCCTTCCGCCTACCCTTCATGCAAGCATTAGAGAACCTGTTACTCCTTCAGACTTATCCACTCAGGGTATATACTAAGACCAAAGTTTCACCAGCGAACTCTTTTGCTATCAATCAAACATGATGATTAGTATTTTTAACGTTATTCGAGGTTCATGAATACAAGCAAGTCGCTTCACGTGCAAATCCTTGCTCCATCAGAAGGAGACACTTTTGTTGAGGTATTTGGGTCTGATGTTGTGGAGAGATTTATACGCGTGGGTGAACAGCTTTAAGGATAGTCTCATTTCGATGGGGAGCCAGTGGAGGTCTCGCAGGTGTTGTGTGATGTGCCCATGTCGTGGGATGCCAAGGACGAGTCTGGCCACGGTGTTCTGGATGGTCTGGAGTTTGCGTAGCAGGGATTTGTTGATTCCAGCTTAGAGGGCGTTTACGTAGTTCAGTTTGCTTGTTATGAGTGCGTGGGTGACAGTCCTTCTGGCTTCATGGGGATCCACTTGAAGGTCTTGCAAAGGATGCGGAGGGTTTTGAAGCAGGTGGAGGTGACAGTGTTGATCTTATGGGTCATGGTGAAGAAGCAGTCGAGTGTGATGCTGATGTTACGGGCGTAGTCCATGGGGGTGGGCGGGTTGATAAGGGCAGTCGGCCACCAGGTGTTGTCCGAGGATGAGGGGGTGGGTCTGAGGATGAGGACTTCTGTCTTATCCAAGCTGAGCTTCAGGCAACTGCTGCTCATCCAAGTTGCAACGTCGTTCATTCCTTCCTGAAAGTTGAGTCTGGTGGCTTCGGGGTCCTCCATGAGGGAGAGGATGACCTTGGTGTTTCGGCGTAGGATACTATGCTGAGTCCATGCTGTCTGAAGATGGCGCGGAGGGGGGCCATGTAGATATTGAAAAGCGTGGGACTGAGCAATCATCCTTGGGGTATTCCGCAGTTGATCTCTGTGGGTTCATAGAGGAAAGGCAGGAGTCTGATCCTTTGGGTTCTGCCGGCGAAGAAGGAGTCGAGCCAGTTGAGGGCAGTTCACTGTGTTCCGGTGTCATGGAGTCTGGCTGCGAGGGTGTGGTGGGAAACGGTGTGGAAGGCTGCGGAGAGGTCTAGAAGGATGTGGGCCGTCTGGTTGAGGAGTGTGCGGATGTGATCTGTGGCGGCAAAAAGGGCGGTCTCTATGCTGTGGTTACTATGGGATCAGGATTGGGAAGAGTTGAGGATGGCGTTCTCATTGGTGAAGTTTGTCAGCTGGGCATTGGTGATCTTCTTGGTGACTTTGGCTGCGAAGGGAAGGAGAGAGATGAGTCTGTAGTTTTTCAGGTCCGTCGGGTCTGCAGAGGGTTTCCCGAGGAGAGGCTTAACTTCTGCACATTTCCAATCATCCGGGAAAGGGCCGGATTCGAAGGTGGCATTGAAGGTGCGTCGTAGGTCGGGTGCTATGGCGGCGGTGGCTCTGTGGAAGATGTGCGGCAGGTAGGGGTCCGTGGGGGCTCCTGAGTGAGTGCTCTTCATGGTTGTGGTGGTATCTTCGGAAGTGTCCGGGGTCCAAGCTGTGTGTTGTGGGCTGGCTGTCATTGCTGTGGGGGGAGGGTGGTTTCTGGAGTCTGTTTGCTGAAGTTGTCATCGAGGGCCTTGAGTTCCAGGTGGAAGTAGGAGCTGAGCTTGTTGCAGAGGAGGCAATAAATAGTCTTTTAATTATTCAACCTTTTATGATCAGATTTGAAAGTTGTTTGATAGCTTGTAACATACTTTTTCGTAAGAGAGAGCTTATCAAATTAGACAAGGGCCATTGAGAATTATCGAATTCTATTTCCACATTGAGCTCATTGGAAGTTGAGACTTGTTGGCTAGAAGTAAAAATCACCGGAAAAGCTACCATGTCTCACCTTAGCATTACACAACCTTTTGGCTTTGACAGTGCTTTTTACCCATGTTGTACAATTGGCAAAAACAAAAAAGGCTTCTTTGCCAATGCATAAATGCATCTCACTCTCCGTTTTTCAGTTGCGTCCTCAGAATGCTCAGCATGTTTAATTTTAATACTTGCTACCTTCTTTCTGGGAAATTTTAATTTTTTACTTTGATGAGCAGGTTCCTTGTCTTTGGACTTGATGTGCTCTTCTCTGTGTTCTGACCGTCCTCTTCTTTCCAATTTCTGTGAGGAAGTCTGAAAAGATCGAGAGGGACGTGTATCAACATCTTGATATCTATCAGGTTTTTTCAAATTATCCCTATTTCTAAGGTTGTATCTTTTCTCAGAAGGCTCCCTTTGGGGAGACTTGTCTTCTCGGCCTGGAGATCTTTCTCTCCGCTGAGGAGACCTTCCTCTGGACTGGAATTTTTTTTCCCTGGGAGTGGATTGTTTGTTACCATCCCAACTCTTTTTTGGAGTTTTTAAATTATTTTTAATAAATGCTTTTTCAGGATTTTCAGTTAGTTGGGGTTTTACCAGTTTCCCACCCAAACTATCTCTTCCTAGTTCTTCATAGGATTTTTCTATGATGCTGGCGAGTTCAAATGGTTGGTCTGCTATATCTGTTTCCTTCAATTTCTGGAGGTACTTTATATTGTCCCTTGCCAATTGAACTAATTCTCTATATGCCTTTGTTAATTCTTTTAGTTTAACTAGGAGTTCTTCGCTTGACATTGTTTTAATGTCTGGGTGTGTTGCGTAGCTGGCTAGAACTAGCCCCGTTGCTCCTGGTCTACCTAGTGGACCGAGCCTGGTGATGTGATTTTGATGTTTTAGGGCGCCTTTAAACCAGAGCAGGTGCTCTTGGTATTTTAGTGGGATTTCAATGTCCTCGAAAGGAGTGTATTCATCCGGAGGTTCCTCTATTTTGTAATAGTGGAAGTCTTTTGTCACAGCATTTGCTGCTGGAAAATGTATCCATGAATAGAATACCTCTTTCTGCCGACATTCATGTGCCTCTACCACGAATATGACTGTACCACCTCGTGATGTCAGTCCATTTTCTATAAGTTTAAGAGTTATAGTTCTTCTTATATTGACCGGAATAAGTATAGCACTCTGGTCAGTTTCTTGGAGACTTGTGTCTTCATCTAAGAGTCGAGCTGCTAAGGCTTCTCTTTCTCTTTCGTCTTCACTTTCTGTTATTTTACTGACTGAAAGTTTTATGTTGCAGATCGAGTTTCTAGGAAACAAAGATTAGGTGCACAATATTTTGGAACACTGTATCCTTCAACGTTGACTAAACCAAAAACTAATACATAGGATTCTCATCCTACTAAGTTCTGGTGGATATTAACCTTTCACCCACTCCAGACGTCTTTTGGAGTTTTTACGGGAAAAAGGGGTTCTGTGTGAAAAAGCACGACTGAGTTACTCTAGTGTCTTGCGTTAGATTATCGCCTTGCCAAACGTTGGGCGCCATGTAGTGTAGTTCCTATATTCCCAATAGGCTCTGCGCATTGGAATAACATAAACAGCAGTGTAGACGTAGGACTGAGGTCATCTAGGTCTCTACTGACTATGTTAGACTTAATTTAGGTTTCCGCCAGCTAGCTCAGAGGTCACTAGAAACTTTCTTGAATGAATAGGGAGGGATGAACTTTCCTGACTCAGACAAGAAGGGATTCAGTTTCTGACAACCACATAAACATGACAACTTTGCTCCCTCAGAATAAGAGTGTATCTCTAGAGTCGTGTGAAAACAATAGGCAGCTATTTCACTCAGTCAACCGTGCATACTTAGTTTCACCAGAGTGCAGAGAAATAGAGAGATGGGCGTTTTCAATAAAAGGTGTTATTTATTGAGCAGTCTTCCTTCTCATGCAAGAGAAATGAATTGCCACAATTGCAATACTTATCATAAAGTAAAGTGCGTACAGTAAAAGTAGTATTATGAAATAATACTGTAAAAGCATTATGGTACTTTAAAATGGATAAAATATATACATACATAAAAACATTGACTAACGTACTCAACTGGTGCTTCTAACTAAGCCTACCCCAGTGTACCCGACCTAAGCCTAATACTTGGGAAGGAGTAAGTAAGTAGCATTTTAAGTTAAGTTGGTTAAGATTGTTCTGCCAAGAATCTGCATCAAGAAATCTCTTAAGGGTTTAGTCAGCTCCGTACCTTGGTAATAGAATGTGGGAGGTCTGGTATCTCTTTCTTCAGGACTCGATCTCCCCGCAACCCGCAAGGGTAGGCTGGAAACACCGGTGCTGGATTTTCTCGGCTGGAGAAAAAGACAGCGTCTCTCTCAGTGCTTCAAACGGGAGGGGCGGCTTCCGTGGGCTCTTGCATCAGCTGGGCTCTTGGGCAAGTAGATAACCGTTCTGCTCCAAACCATTGTGTCTTTGCTTAAGGCAACTGTTGGTATATTTATACCTGAAAGGTGCTGAGTTTGAGGTAAGGTTTGACAGAAGACGTCACTAAGAACTAACAGTTCTTTCTGGACTCCAGGAGTTCTTGTTCAAATCAAAACAAAAGCAGGGGGGATTTCCCGGGCTGCTGGAGGCTTGGTTGGTTTAAAGAACGCGTTGTGCTTTCTAGGAGTCAATGAGAGTAGCCGTGCTGTGCTTTGGACTGCATGGGCTATTACTGAATATGGATATGATTCTTATGCCTTTACAAGGATATTATTGATTATAACCACATAAGGGCATGAATCGGGAATATCGAATTAGGGTCCTAGATAGAAACACAACATCCTTTTCTGATTCTTTTAGCTGGTACTGTGCTTTGGCCTTCTTCCAACGCTCTTTTATTTTCATTTAGTTGTGGCACATCTATTTCAATGCTGTCTTCCGTATCCCTCTCTATCTGACTAGGTCCAGGTCTTATTTCTGTTTCTTCTGCCTGGTTACTAATCTGACTTTGTTTGGGTATGAGCTGAGTTTGACTTTTGTTTAATTCACCTTCTTCTTCCTGAACACAATTTTCTACCCCTGTCTGGTCCTGCTCAAGCTCTTCGGACCCTTGATTTTCTTCTGCTTGAGCCTTCGCCCTAATTACTATCTGCCCCCTTTCAGACTCTGGAGATCTTGGTGGAGTGTCAATTATCTGATCTTTTACCCTATCTGTTCCTCTTCAGAATCACTTTTGACTTGTATTTCTATGGTCTGAGTACCTTCTTCTAAACCTGTCTCGTCCTCACTATCACTCTGTCTATCTTGGTAGGTTTGACTTCTGGTTCTTACATATTCTGCAGGTATACCGATTATTGTAATCCAATCATCTTGACTGTTGCTTGGTTGTTCCTCTTCAGCTACTTTAGGATCGATATTTTGAGACCCCTCAGCTGCCCAACCTTCAGCTTCAGTTTCATCAGGTTCAGTCACTCTTTTTGTATGACTGGCATGAATCCAGTGTGGAACTCCTGCACACTTTACAGCTGTGGTGGTAACTAAAATCACTTGACGTGGTTTTCCCCACCTTGGTGCAGGGCAAGATTTTCGAGTATGTTTCTTTAGTACTATCCAGTCAACTGGGTTCAGGTCATGTACTGGTGTTGCTCGCCTGGTGGCAGCATCTTCCCCAACCTGGTGAGAGATAGAACGCACTTGGTCAGCCAGTTCTTTGCAGTACTCCAGTACTAAATCATCAGATATGCTTATCAGTTTGTGTCCTGGGACCCATGCTTGCTTCATTGCTCTTCCCATCAGTATTTCATGGGGACTCAAGCCTGTGTTCCTGTCTGGAATACTTCTGAGTCCCATCAGAACAAGTAGCAAAGCATCTGGCCACTCCAATCGGGTAGATTCCTACATCTTTCCCACTTTTGCCTTGATGGTGCCATTCAATTGTTCTACCAATCCAGAAGCCTCTGGGCGATATGCACAGTGCAGCTTTTGCTTAATTTTGAATGCTTCACAAATTAGACCAATTATTTCATTATTAAAATGGCAGCCTCTGTCTGATTCAATTGTTACTGGAAAACCAAAACGTGGTATGGGTTCTCTAAGTAGGAGTTTGGCTACAGTGATGCTATCATTTCTACGTGTGAGGTAAGCTTCCACCCATTTTGAAAATAGGCAGACAATGACAAGGATGTATTTTAGTCCTCAACAAGGGGGTAACTGAATGAAATCAATTTGCAATTGTATAAAGGGACCTTTTGCCTTTCCAATCTTTCCTTGTAGCACTACTGTTTTCTTTCCTGGGTTCATTTGTTGACAAACCAAACATCTTTGGCAAAGTGCCTCTGCTATGTTTATGAATTTCAAATTGAACCATGACTGTCTGAACAGACGTATCATAGCATCTCTTCCCAAATGAGAATCTCCATGCACCATTCTAGCCATAGGAGCACGCCTACAGTCTGGTAACACTGACCTCCCATCAAGATATACAATGATACCATCTTCAGCCGTTCTCTGACAACCTTTCTTCCTCCATTTTTCCTTTTCCTTTGGTTCTGCTCCATTCTGCAAATCTCTCACTTCCTCCCACGTATTCACACCTTCTAGCAACATAAGTTGGCAGCTGTTTCCGCCCACCTCAACTTTCTTATTAACAGCCATTTTATATTTTGCACAATGTTGGGCTAACTGCTCAGCATATCGATTACCAGCTATCACTTTGTCATTTCCAGATTTGTGAGCAGCACACTTAACCACAGACACTTCTTTTGGTAACTGGATCGCTTCAAGTAAATCCTTTACATAATGACCATTTTTAATTGGAGTACCTAAAGAAGTCAGAAACTCTCTTTGCATCCATAGTTGGCCATAGTCGTGCACAACCCCGTAACCATACTGGCTGTCAGTATATATGGTTACCTTCCAATTTTTCCCAAATTTCCAGGCTTTTGCTAATGCAACCAATTCGGCTACTTGTGCAGACTTGACTCCAGTCAAATAGAATGCTTCAATTGGACCTCCCAGCGTACACACGGCATAAGCAGCACTTAGACCTCCTTCCTCATGTCTCATACATGAGCCATCTACAAACAGCTTATATTCTGAATCAATTAAAGGCTCTTCTCTTATGTCTGGACGTGGTTTAGTACTATATTCAGTCAAGTCGATACAGTCATGTTCAATTTCTCCTTTTACTTCTGCAAAATGTGAGTTAGGTAGCAGTGTTGTTGGGTTCAGAATATTACACCTAGCAATGGTTACATTTCCTGCACCTACAAGGATTCTCTCATACTTAGTCAGCCGACTAGGTGTGAGATACTGGGTCTTAGTTCTGGTTAACAAAATTACAACTGCATGTGGAACATACACGGTCACAGGATGTCCCATAATAATGGACTCACTCTGTTCCAGACTCATACAAGTTGCAGCTACTGCTTTCAGACATCCGGGCAAAGCAGATGCCACTGGGTCTAATGTGGAAGAAAATTATGCCACAGGATGTCTCATCAAACCGTGAATTTGAGTTAAAACTGAAAGTGCACAATTATCTTGTGTGTCACAGAAAAGTGCAAAATCCTTTGAATATCAGCAGTCATGCTTTCGTCATCCCACTCTACTGGGTCTTTTGCTCTTTTCTTTGTCATTTATATCAATGGCTTTGCTCGGACTGCAAATCCCACAATCTATTGCCTGCAGTATCCTACAACTCCAAGAAACATTCTGATATCTTTCTGAGTTTGAGGCAAATTCATGTTTCTAATTATTCTGATTCTTTCTGAGGTAACCCTTCTGACGCCTCTTTCTATCAGGTGTCCAAGATATTTCACTGACGTGGTACAAAATTCACTGCAGGATTTGGCATGACTGGACAGCATGGGACAACAATCTTATTAGTTTTGCGGAGGTCTTGTACGACCCTGTACTTGTTACTCGGTTTCTTTATACCAATTATGGGTGAATTGCAAGGACTGCTCGTTATTTCTTGTAAATTGCCTGCTTTAACCAAACGTTTTATTTCTGCTGCAACACCTGCTTTTATCTCTGCGCTCATTTTGTACTGTCTAGTATTTGGGTAAACTGCACCTTCTTTTACTGTCACTTTTATTGGATCGACATTTGCCATTAAACCTACATTTTTTCCAGTAAAATCCCATATATTAGGTTTGACAGTCTGTTGTATTTCTTCTGGTAAGTCGTCTATTCTCAGCCTTTTAGTCTCTGTCTCTTGTTTTGCTAACATCAGTTTATAAACTCCATCTTTGTCTGGGGTTTAAATTTCAACACCACTTGGATGCAGAAAATAGTGCAATTCATCTTGTACAACAAGTCTCGACCTAACAAGTTTATTGGACTTGAATCACATACAACAAATCTATGCATTTATTTAAAATTCCCTAGTCTAACTTCCGTTGGTTCTGTAACTGGGGTACTAATTTGTTTATTAGATACGCCCACTACTTGGATCACTTCTCCCGAGAGGGGTAGGTTTGGAACGTCTGCTGTTCTCACAGTAGAACGGGTAGCACCAGTATCCAATAGAAAGGTGACATAATTTCCTTCAACCTTTCCTTCAATGTATGGACCTGACTGGTCTACCGGCAAGGAGGCGCCAAGCACGCACTCCTCGTCCTCCCCTCTCAGGCAGTAAGGATCTTCACAGAAAAATGTATCATTCAAAAGAAATTGTGAAGTTGCTGTATCTCTCCTTTCACTTCCCTCCCAATTTGTGGTATCTACACTCTGTTGTGCTTTGCTCCTGTAATTTGGCTGTAACTGGTTTTGTATTACCTGCTGCTGTGTCTTCTGTGGCACCTCATTTTGCGTCTGTGGATTTAAATTATTATTTTGCACATTACCGTTGTGTATCCCCTTACACTCGTTCTTCCAGTGCCCCAACTTGCCACACCCATGACAAGGAAATTTCTGTTTTGCTTCATCGCTATTGAATTTTCCCCTTGGCTTTCCTCCATTTCCATCACCCTGATTTTGGTTACTATATAATTGGTTTAACTGGAGTTCTTGTTGCTCTGCTAATTTTACTTGTGCCCACATTACTTTTTCTTTTAACTCTTGCTGTTTATTGGCAAGCTCATCTTCGCAATATTTAGCATATTTAAGGATCTCATCAATGGGTTTTGCCTGCCAACAAATGTTATAATCTTTAATCCATTGTGAAATTTCTGGTCTCAATACTGACACAAATCGATAAATAAAGTGCGTCATATCCTTCATATCTATGTTATGCAGTCCACTGTACTGTTTGAATACTTGCAATAAGCGTTCATAATATGTATGCACAGATTCATCTTTATTTTGGGTAGTTCTATCTATTCTAGTCCAAGTTGTCTCTTTTGCAGGCACCTTCCCTTTGAGGTAGAGTATTACCTGGTTGTATTTCTTCATTACTTCTTTGGAAGGTGCCCCTGTCTTTGGGTCTCTAGGGTATTCATCACTAGGCCAATCAACAGCCATTTTACATTCTGTCCACAAATCTACAGGTGCTACTATGTCAAATAATCCATCTAAATCTTTCAATAGACATTTTGAAATCTTCACAAATCTTTCGACATGTCCGTATCGTTCTACAGGTTTCTCACGAAGTTTTGGGAAATCATTTGTAAATGACAAGATATCCTGTTGGGACCATGAGGCATGTATATAACCTCCACCTGGTAACTCTCTCATAGGACATCATTTTTCCACTTTTTCTGTCTCTTTTAATACATATTCAGAAGCAATTTGTCTTGCTTGAACCTCTTCCTTTTTCTTTGCCCATCTGGTTTTCCAATTTTCTAGTTCTCCCCATTTTTGCAATAATGTCATAAACTCTCTGATTTGTACCTTTTTACCTGACATATTCAAATTTTCTACCGTTCCGTCACGAGCCTCGGGTGGGCAGTGCTGATGACGGAACGGTTCCGCCACGGCCCGCTCGCCGCGCCTGCGCGGTACTTCCTATTAAGCGGGCGGGGCCATGACAGAACCATTCTGTCACAAGCACAGCCCACCCAAGTCTCGTGACGGAGCGGTTCCGTCCCAAGCACGGAAGAGCCGCGCGGCCCCCCTCCCCCTTAGCACTGCCGCGGAATAGCTGCTGCAGCTAAGGGGTTAAAGAAATTCTTAACTTTATTAACAAATAACATTTTTCTTTCACCTGCGTACATAGTATAAGGTCTGCCTCTTATCATCTGTTCTCTAGCAAAACCTAAGTATCTCCTATCAGGAATGTTTCCGTCAAATGGACCTATCTGCCACATATATTTTCACTAGGTTTCTTGGTTTTCAGTTATACTCGTTTGTTTACTTGAAGTGCTTCCAATACCATTGCGCTTCTTATTTTTCTTCAACCAATCGACACTGTAGTTTGAAATAATGCTAACCAATGAGTGCACGGCTTTTCTTGTGAGACGAATTCCCACGCTCCTGCGCTCACCCCTCCTTTATAATTACTACCTCAGCTACACGCCCGCTGTTTCAACCAATACCAGCGCGGCTCTGAGTGACGTCAGCACATCACCACGACTGACTCCCTCCTTTGCAAGGTAATATGAAAACCCTTTTCTTTTCTTTTGAAAGTGAAGATTTATTATTCAACAACGTAAAAACATTCACCACTGTACCTGAGTGACTAATCCAAAGGATAGATGAATTTCACTTACTACAAGTAAATCCCTTCCGTTTACTCTTCATGCACTACGAGTAGATCCCTTCCGCCTACCCTTCATGCAAGCATTAGAGAACCTGTTACTCCTTCAGACTTATCCACTCAGGGTATATACTAAGACCAAAGTTTCACCAGCGAACTCTTTTGCTATCAATCAAACATGATGATTAGTATTTTTAACGTTATTCGAGGTTCATGAATACAAGCAAGTCGCTTCACGTGCAAATCCTTGCTCCATCAGAAGGAGACACTTTTGTTGAGGTATTTGGGTCTGATGTTGTGGAGAGATTTATACGCGTGGGTGAACAGCTTTAAGGATAGTCTCATTTCGATGGGGAGCCAGTGGAGGTCTCGCAGGTGTTGTGTGATGTGCCCATGTCGTGGGATGCCAAGGACGAGTCTGGCCACGGTGTTCTGGATGGTCTGGAGTTTGCGTAGCAGGGATTTGTTGATTCCAGCTTAGAGGGCGTTTACGTAGTTCAGTTTGCTTGTTATGAGTGCGTGGGTGACAGTCCTTCTGGCTTCATGGGGATCCACTTGAAGGTCTTGCAAAGGATGCAGAGGGTTTTGAAGCAGGTGGAGGTGACAGTGTTGATCTTATGGGTCATGGTGAAGAAGCAGTCGAGTGTGATGCTGATGTTACGGGCGTAGTCCATGGGGGTGGGCGGGTTGATAAGGGCAGTCGGCCACCAGGTGTTGTCCGAGGATGAGGGGGTGGGTCTGAGGATGAGGACTTCTGTCTTATCCAAGCTGAGCTTCAGGCAACTGCTGCTCATCCAAGTTGCAACGTCGTTCATTCCTTCCTGAAAGTTGAGTCTGGTGGCTTCGGGGTCCTCCATGAGGGAGAGGATGACCTTGGTGTTTCGGCGTAGGATACTATGCTGAGTCCATGCTGTCTGAAGATGGCGCGGAGGGGGGCCATGTAGATATTGAAAAGCGTGGGACTGAGCAATCATCCTTGGGGTATTCCGCAGTTGATCTCTGTGGGTTCATAGAGGAAAGGCAGGAGTCTGATCCTTTGGGTTCTGCCCGCGAAGAAGGAGTCGAGCCAGTTGAGGGCAGTTCACTGTGTTCCGGTGTCATGGAGTCTGGCTGCGAGGGTGTGGTGGGAAACGGTGTGGAAGGCTGCGGAGAGGTCTAGAAGGATGTGGGCCGTCTGGTTGAGGAGTGTGCGGATGTGATCTGTGGCGGCAAAAAGGGCGGTCTCTATGCTGTGGTTACTATGGGATCAGGATTGGGAAGAGTTGAGGATGGCGTTCTCATTGGTGAAGTTTGTCAGCTGGGCATTGGTGATCTTCTTGGTGACTTTGGCTGCGAAGGGAAGGAGAGAGATGAGTCTGTAGTTTTTCAGGTCCGTCGGGTCTGCAGAGGGTTTCCCGAGGAGAGGCTTAACTTCTGCACATTTCCAATCATCCGGGAAAGGGCCGGATTCGAAGGTGGCATTGAAGGTGCGTCGTAGGTCGGGTGCTATGGCGGCGGTGGCTCTGTGGAAGATGTGCGGCAGGTAGGGGTCCGTGGGGGCTCCTGAGTGAGTGCTCTTCATGGTTGTGGTGGTATCTTCGGAAGTGTCCGGGGTCCAAGCTGTGTGTTGTGGGCTGGCTGTCATTGCTGTGGGGGGAGGGTGGTTTCTGGAGTCTGTTTGCTGAAGTTGTCATCGAGGGCCTTGAGTTCCAGGTGGAAGTAGGAGCTGAGCTTGTTGCAGAGGAGGCAATAAATAGTCTTTTAATTATTCAACCTTTTATGATCAGATTTGAAAGTTGTTTGATAGCTTGTAACATACTTTTTCGTAAGAGAGAGCTTATCAAATTAGACAAGGGCCATTGAGAATTATCGAATTCTATTTCCACATTGAGCTCATTGGAAGTTGAGACTTGTTGGCTAGAAGTAAAAATCACCGGAAAAGCTACCATGTCTCACCTTAGCATTACACAACCTTTTGGCTTTGACAGTGCTTTTTACCCATGTTGTACAATTGGCAAAAACAAAAAAGGCTTCTTTGCCAATGCATAAATGCATCTACAAAAAATAAATTTAAGTAAAAAAAGCAATAAAATGTAGTGGTGCATGCGTCATCATGCATATACCTGTATGCATCACATGGCAACGTTGATGGTGGTCCCAGGCTGGTGGCACATGAGTGTGCATGTTTCACCACAAATGTGTCAAGAATATGTTGCAGGCAACTGTTTCGCTTTTAGTTTACAATTTCAAGATATTGTATATCCGTCTTGGAGCAATACATTAAAATGTTTTAAAGGACAAATTATTTTCAGAAAGGGTCAGCTTAGCAGAAAATTACATCTGTAGGGCACTTCCAAATAGAGTGAAAAACAGAACAAGTTTTGAAGGGTGAACTAGCAGTTGAGTGGGCACAAGTGATGGGTAAGGGGAGCAACAGAGGAGCTTGGTGAAGACATTACCTATTTGAGCTATTTAATGACTACAACAAATGACTGGAGATTACACACAGATCTCTCCAGTAAATACATTTAACACATGAGTTAAGGTATTAAATGTCATCCTGCCACATGCCTGGTTCTAGCTGGTGGACAAAGCCCACCCAAACATGTGCATGTCCCACCCAAACATGAGCCTTGGCCCTGGCAGTGATGGCACGAAGGACAATAGAAAATAGCCACTTTAGTTTAAAACGTTCCTCCAAACGTTGTTTTTCTCCCTGTGCTGGGAGTTGCATGATTGGGCTTGGTCTCTCTCTCACAGGCACCCCCAACCACGCAACTCCTTTTAGAAAGGTGGGTTGTGTCCCCACCCTTTCGTACAGGTAACATAGGGTCAAGGCAAAGGGGGCAAACCCTTTCTTTGGCACCAGATAACTTTAACCATTCTGCTTCATGGATATTTCCTTTTCTATTCCATGCTGGAGAAACAAAAGTTTGTTTATCCTGATTCACTTTTCCTGGTCCTTGCAGCTGCTTATCACATCGGGCTGTGATGAGGAACCCAGCAGGTAAGAGAATGTGTGGCTATTTGTTCTTCTTTTTAAAATCAGGAAAGGCCCAGCAAGACACATATTTTGTGTATGCTTCATTTAAACAGTTTTTATCATTATCGAGGCCAGCTCTGCCACCAATGCAAGACAACAATAAAAATTTAAAGATTACTGGTGATTCATGATCCTGCTGGAGAGCAATCCTTTGTCCGTTGGTATTTTTGAAATGCAGATAAACTGTATTTTATGTAGATAGCTCAGTAGGTTACTGTCTTTTGTCACAGAGATACTTGTGTTACTTCAGTTCAGAAGTTACAATCCTATCATAGGAGAGTGACCTATGAACTGTCATCAAAGAGCTGCATGCAAACCTGAATGGTATAGTTAGAACTTTGTTTTTTTTGTGTGTGTTGGAATATAGTTAGAACTTCCCCAGTCTTTCATTATTCTAATGTTGCTAAAAAGAGATGGTTTGGGCAGATAAATATTTTTATCAGTAAAGCCAACCCCTAACCACTGAAGCATGCTTTAAATCCTGAGTTTGTGCTTCTCTAGACTAAACCCTCTTAAAATATACTACCCAGTAGTATGGATGACACGTGATTCCTATTTATTTCACCAGAGCACTTCACAATATTTGCACAGCAGTAATTATGTGGTTAACAGATTGAGGCAGACATAGGGGCAACAATAGCAGTACCTGGGCAAAACCTAAGGCAGCATTATTATCAGTAGCTGCTAAAGTTTTTGAGGTAGAAATTCCTACACCTTGTTATCCTCAATGGCCTTATGTGACATTCCTGTAGTTTGATTTAGATACTTGCATGATTGATTGTCTCTGTATAATGTGTGTGTGATGTACAGTACTGTGACACCCTACACGGATTTGAGTAGCATTATACAACAAATGAAATCATATGAGAGAGTGGCTATGGAGGCTTGAGGTGAGGGAGTCTGAGAAGGAGGTCAATAGGGGTCTATGGAGAGATTGGGGATGTTATACCACAAATGGAATCATATGAGAGAGTGGATATGTAAGGTGGCAGAGATGGAATCCAAGGAGGAGGTCAATAGGGGGAGGGGCTACAGAGAGATGAGGGGCAATGGAGGAGGGTGGCAGTGAGGGAATCCGGGGAGGAGGTCAATAGGGGAGGGCGCTATGGAGAGATGAGAGGCACTGATGGAGGGTGGTAGTAAGGGAGTCTGAGAAGGGGGTTATGAGGGGTAGGGGCCATGGAGAGATGAGGGGCACTGGAAGAGGGTGGTAGTGAGGAGTCCGAGAAAGAGGTCAATAGGGGGGCTACCGAGAGATGAGGGGCGCTGGTGGAGGATGGTAGTGAGGGAGTCAGAGAAGGAGCTCAATGGGGGGTGCTATGAAGAGATGAGAGGTGCTGGTGGAGGGTGGCAGTGAGAGAATCCGAGGAGGCGGTAATGAGGGAGAGCCCGAGAAGTGTCACTTGCCTGATACTCCTACCTCAGAAACCTCCGCTTCCCATCAAAGGGACATTACATGAAAAAAAACACTTTTTGAGAGTGATAACATTTAGAAAGAGATTGTGAACGAAAATAATCTGTTTTACTGGACCCTTGTAAGACTAAGGAGAGATAAAGGAGGGCCCTGAAGCAGGCCTGGCTAGACATATAAGTGGCAAATTGGGCCCGCAGTGGCACACCCGAATGCACCCTTAGCACACCCAAATAAAAATTCCTGGAGCCGGGCCTGTCCTGCCATATAGTTTTTTTAAAGAAATGCATCATCTCTCAGCCTATGTGTCACCAATTAAGGTAGACAAAAATACTTATTATGACTTTTCCCATGTTGCAAACAGTCTTTGAAGCTAATAGTTTGAAAAAACAATGCATAAACTGGCATCAAACATCTCCTCTCCTCAAGGCTCTGTGCCTTTTGGTTCTAGCACCTTGATTCCCACTACTGCTATACCCCAAATCTGTGAACCTAAACATTTTTTTCCCCTATTTCCATCACTGTTTGCAAGTAGACAAAGTTGACAGGGTAATATCTGGGAAAGAAGGCAAATGAGCAGAGAGAGATGGTGGGCATTGGGAATATCATAACTTTTTCAGGAAGTGGTGAGGGTGTGTGAAAGCATGAGTGAGTGACTGAGTTAAAATTTGTGAGTGACAAATATGTGAGTGAACTGAGACATGAAGGAGTGCATGTGTAAGGACTGATTTATTTGTTGTACAAAGCAATTACATCTAAATCCTGATAAGCAGTTTGGTAGGAGAATTATCTGGAGGGGGGAAGTGGAGTAATCGTAGAATCTGTGTGGGGGGAGTGAACTTCATCCTTGAGTCAGACGATGAGGTAGGTCTGCATTGAATGAGTGTAGGCCTGATGACAGGACCTGGCCTCAATTTTTTAAGAGAGTATCAATGAATATTTTCAATCCTAGGCTCAGGAGCACCTATGAGTGCAGATGGAAGATAGGTTAAAACCGGGGTGCCCTCAAGAAAGGTCGGTGAAATACCATGTATTGAGTATGCTGGAAAAAAGAGTTAAAAAGACCTTCCAGGACATAAACTTAATTCAGGTAAAGAAGCAGCCCCTGCTATACCACCTCTCTCCTTCCCCAGTTCCTCGCCTTGCCTGTCCATCTGTTCTTGACTTCAGTCAGTTGTTACAGATGGGTCCCACTGGCAAATATTTGGGTATTTTTCCTCCAAAAACTTTAATCCAGAGCAAGAGTGAGAGAAAAACACAAGCCTTATCTAAAAGAGCTAGACTGGGCTTTGTGTCAGAAACTAATGCCTCCTTGAAGCTGGCACTAACAGGAAGAAATGTTTTAATTTCTGTCAATATTCATTACATTGCATGTGTGTTGCTCTGTACAGCACATATACAAAGTGTGGAACGTTTAACAATTTGTCTAGTCAAAGGAGTTTACACTCAAAAGGTATACTTCCAGTGCAAACCCTAAGTTAGACAGCACACACCCCTACACAATGGTGCAAAGGTTGTGCACATAGCGCAACAGTGAGCAGTAGCAGCTCAGTTAAAAATAAATATGTCTCTGCCTGGCTTTCTGTCCCTAGCATACTTTAGTGCATCAAATTGGTTGTTCTTTTACTTTGTGATAAACAATAGAACTTGCCAAACCTTAACCTTTGCACTCTCAGGAAGTTGATGGAAATTATACTGAAAAATAATATTTGTTTCAGTTCTTTCTCTCCTTACTTGACTTCATCTCTTCAACCTTAGCGAGCTCTCTTAAATTGTCTATCTCTATTTCTCTATCTATATTTATCACTCTCAATCCCCTCTCTCTACCTCAACTTTCTCCAGAGACGTCTTAAAGCATAGGCAAAGTGGGCAATTTCCCAGGGCCTCATCTTTCAGAGCCCCCGGTAAAGCCAGTGGGAAAGTCGAAATTCTGCTATGTTATGTTATGTTATAATAGTTATAGAGCCCATGGCTGCCCCAGCAACGGGCGTCCCAGCTCTGACTGTCAAGTATAGTGGGGAGTAAGAGGGAATTTCAATGATTGGAGAAGAGCCAAGTCTTCACCATCTTTCTGTAGATCCAGTGATCAGGGGTGCTGTGGATAGAAAGAGGCAGGGAGTTCCAGCGGGCAGGTGCCAATGCCTTGAATTAGCGGCCACCTGCTCTGGCCCGCCGAATCCGCGGCACTCGGCCCAGATGCAGAACTACTGATTAGCAAGGTGTGGGTGGGTACATAAGGGGAGCAAATAATGCTCAAGATCCCAGGGCAAAGGCCTGAAAGATCTTATGGATGGTGCACAGAACTTTGAAATGTATTCTCCGTTCGATGGGTAACCAGAGTAACCGGCAGAGGAGATTGGAAACATGACAATGTTTAGGAATAGCAAACAAGGTGCAGGCTGCAGCGTTCTGGACACGTTGGAGCCTTTTGAGCCTTTTGATCACAGATTTGTTGGATCCCAAAAGTAGCACATTACAATATTCCAATCTGGTCATGATGGTAGACTGGATTATCAACTGCCAGGTATGAGAATCGAAAAGACCTAGAATCGGCTTTATGCCACCTAACAGTCCGAATCATGTGCCTGCCACTGATTTGGCATGAGCCTCAAAGGAAATATTGTTGTCCACCCAAATTTCCAGGCTCTTAAGCACATGTTTGGGCAGGGGGGTACACCAAGAGCAGGAGGCCACCACTGGTTACCTCAGAGATGGGAGTCCCTGTCCACCAGGAGATTTTCAGATTTGGTGGAGTTCAACTGCTGATAGTTGTTAGCCATCCAGTCAGAGATGGCAGTTATATCAACTTTAAACATTGCTGAATCCTGGCTAGGGTTATTAGAAAAGGTGATCACAAGCTGAGTGTCATCTGCGTATGACACCAGAGAAATACTCAGGGCTTTAGCCATCATAGCCAATGGACTGATTTAGACATTGAATAAAGTAGGGCTCAATGCTAACCCCTGGGGGACACCGCATTATAATGGGCGGGTGCGGGAGGAAAAATGAGGGGCAAAAATTTGGAAGGTCCGGTCGGCCAAAAAAGAACCAGAAGAGGCCCTTATCATTGACACCGATCTCCATCAACCGGTGACGCAAGATCTTATGGGAGAGCATGTCGAAGGCCGCACTCAGATCAAGCAAAATCAGTGCTGTGGTTCTGCCCTCATCTAAAGAGGTCCGTAGCTGTTCTATAACTGCCAGTAGAGCGGACTCGGTACTGTGTTGTGGCCGAAAACCATTTTCAGGTGTATCCAATATCAAGTTGACTTCCAGATATTTGGTTAAACTAGTGTTAACATATGATTCCATTATTTTGGATAGGAACGGGAGCAGAGAAATTGGTTGAAAGTTTTCAGGCTTGGACACGTCCAGCGTGGGCTTTTTCAACAGAGGAACAACTTTGGTGTGTTTCCATGTCTTAGGGATCGACGCCGAGGAAAGGGACAGATTAATCAACTCCAAGTACTCAGGTAGGAGACACTGTTGGAATTTTATGAAGAAGTCAGGTTTCAGGGGGGCATCTGGAGACCATGATTTTACCTTAACAAACAGAGCTTCCAGAGCTTTTGGGGAAATGGTTGGGAACAAGTAAAGGAAGTGGGTCTCAGAGCCCAAGGGCTCATTCCTCCCCATGCAGGGAGAGGTATCCACTGAGCAGAAACTGCTGTAACTACACTCAACCTAATTAATGAAAAATGTAGCTAGTACATCGTATTGCAGACTGGAGGATAAGGTATTGGTAGAAGTGGATTTTACCATATCCTTCAAAAGTGTAAATATAGTTTTGCTAGGGTTGCTACTAGTAGTGATCATGTTGGCATATTGTATGGCCTTAGTCTTGCGTACCAGTTTATGGTATGCTTTGATCGCACTTCTATACCGTACTCCAGCCAGAGGTTCGAAGGACTATCTCCATGCTCATTCTAGGACCTTACAGTTCTTCCTAGCTATAGTTAAGGACTCATCGAACCAGATGTTAGTGCAATTTTCAGGTGGGTTAATTTGACCGGGATGCAATTATCCAATGCCTTGGTAACCTACCCCAGAAAAGATTTGTTGGCTGCCTAAATATTGGCGGGCCATTCTAGGAGTTGTGTACTTAAAGCCACTTTGAAGGCGGCAGGGTCCAGTTTGTGTCAGGAACGTTTGAATACAGGGTTGCGGTGCATTGCGATTTTGGGCCAGCTAGTGATACCCGCAAGAAAATGAAGGAATTATCCATCCAGGACATAGGAAGGGGGGCCGGCACCTCTTAAGGACTGAAGATTCAAAAATGTAGGGTTAAGGAGATGACCAGTGAGGTGGGTTGGCTCTGGGACCAGTTGGACCAGTTGGCATGCTGGCAAGTCCCCAAGGAAATTAGAAATATCAGACGCCTCCTGTGACTCCAGGTAAAGGTTCAGATTGCCTATAACATTAGAATTGGCTGTCTAAAGGGCTAGTGTAGTAACACCATTAGCTAGGGCTCCTCTGAAAATGTTTGTGGTCCAGGTGGACAGAAGATGAGAAGCACAAAAAAATGTAAAACTATCTGTCAATGCAATCTAAAAAAGAGCTTTCGCAATCAGGAAAGTCTTTGGGGATGAGGCTATAAGTATATACAGCTTTGCATATAATTGCAATACCTGCCTCTCCCCACCACTCTATTCAAGTTGTTCATGGCATAACCAACGGGAAGGGACAATGCTGGTATGGCAACAGAATCCTCGGAAAGCCTCAAGTGTATCGCTTTTTTTCTGTTCTCATAAAGTACAGTAGCCGCCTGGATTTTTCTTTATATGCAAACATTTAAGCCGAAGGAAACACAATAGCCTCAGAGGTTTCAGAAAAAGTAATCAGCCTGCTTTTCACATCAACACAGCCCAGGCCTAGGAAAGCAGCCTTAGGGGAGCCCTGCATGTAACTAAAGTTGTTTAGCATTTCACAAATGTAACTTTATGCCTGTGCAGCTACATGTGTTGAGGGGAGAGGTCGTGTGCAGGTATTTTATTGAAGTGTTTCGGATTAACAGTTACCTACTTGCCAATGGACTGGTTAACTAGTGCAATCCATGCGCGATTGTGGGAAGCATGAAAGGGAAGGTACACCTGCTGTGAAAGATTGCATTAGTGTGGAAAGAGAAAGCAGGATTCAGGGTATCATAATTGTAAATAGTGGTTATCTAATCTGAGGTGGCTGATGTTGAATAGAACATAGGAGCTGGCGGGTTGTCTTCTTGGAAGCATCCATTCAGGGGTCTAAGGTTAAGGTGTTCAAGTTCCCTTAGGAGGTGTGCGCCTAATCCAGTCTGCTTATTTATGGTGCATTTCCCCTGCATTGGGATTTACCACACCCTGTTTAGGTTGTGTAGCCGGTCGTTTTCATTGGGGGTTCCCATAAGCTATAGGTTGAAGTTTTCCTGCAACTATAATATTATTGGTCTCTTCCTCCTTAATGATTCTGAGCAGTTCAACAATTAGTTGTTTGCCTCCTTAGTTTTATGCCTAGGATGTAGGCAAACATTTACAATTATAGTTGGGTATTCGTCGCTGTTGGTTCTGATTGTTGTTCTTAATGCTAATAGTTAATTGTGCGCCAATATAGTAGCCTTCAAGTGTTTGACAGGTCCTAGTGTTGTAATTGATTTGTAGGTTGACAAGCCTTCTTTCCGGTGGCCTAATCTGTCTTATTTCCGGGCGAGAATATGTTGGGAATTGTGCCCCTTTAGATGTAGTGGTTGCTCAGGATTGGAGATAAGTCAATAGTTGTGGGTCTTTTTCTTTGTTTGACAGGCCGTTGATGTTCCATGTGCACATGCTGATTGTCCTAAGCTCTGCAGAATTATGATGGTTGTGGTTATTTGCCTGTCATTGTCTATTGGACGCATTGAATGTTTGAGTTACCCAACTCCAATTGACCCTATTTGTTTCATCCAGTGGGTTAGCTTATTGCACCCCATAGTACGCAGTCGATGGTGTGTTGCTCCTGAGGTCCATTCTGATAATTTTTCAGTTAGTAGTGTACTGGGATAGCCCGGTTTGTAATATGGGTATATCCTTATCCCCCATTTTTGCAGTATGGGTGATTCATTCATTATCTTCTTGGATATTTCTTTTATGGTCCATGTTGTTTTGGTTGCTTCCAATTCTTGGGAATTGTCAGCGTCAAGAAATTGAATTGTAACATGAAGAAGCACATTACATGTCCTCTGTTTAACGTGTCTCCTGTCTCCCTGGATTTGTAATCTGGCTGGAATATTATGTACTTTGTTAATGATTGTTCATTTTCGGAATCCCTTTCCTGCTGTGTTCGCATCCCTTTAGTTTGTATTTGTGGTGCAACATTAGAGTTTGGGTTGGTGTCACACTGCCTGTTGTCTAAGGGCTCTATGGGCTCCATATGCTGTAAACAGATATTTTTCCTGAGGTCAGTGTTTTATGGTGTTGTGCTTCATGTAAACCTTTTGCTGCTACCTTTGACATGGGGTTGCAAGGGCAATTTTCATCATCTTTTGGTGGATGGTTTTCTGCCTGTTTGGTTTGGGCCAAGATTGGCTCCGTGTGAGGTTGGGACTTATGTTCTGAGGTTCTGGTGCAGTGTAGCGAGGATGGGTTTTGGCTTGCTGTCCTGGTATCCCAGGATTGGACTTTGCATGTGCACTTGTTATTGCCTAGTCGGCATATTTCAGATTGCCCTCTGGAAAGTAGGCCTTCAGTTTTTCCATCTTGTGTCGTTGTTGACGGGTTTAGTTTCTCTTCCATTATTATTAATGGTGCAGGTGGGCCGCTGAGAAATATTTTTTCGGTTTGCATTGTTGTTGCCTAAATTGATCTCTCTTCCACTATTTTTTATTTTATAGGTCGATTAGACAGTGATTGTTGTTGGTCAATCTTGGTTGGATCTATTGATGGCCCTGTTATTGCATCCCCTTCAAATAGGCCATGTGTCTGGTTTTTCTTGTTTCAGCCCTTTCTCCTTTGTTTGACGCAGGTTTACTTGTTGTTTGCACTTTCGTTGATGGTCTCTCGCTTAGATGAGGGCGACAAAGCTGTTGTGGGCACTGTGGTGGGTAACTCGCTAGTTGTCCCTGGTGAGAGGCTGCTGTTTGAGCAGGGCCCTCTTGTCGTGTTGCTATCCTCAAGTGCATCTACCAGTTGCTCTGTCAGTAGCAGGGCAATGACGGCGTTTCTTGGACCGAAGCTTTGTTTTAGGTCCATTATTAAGCCACCTAGCAGGGTCAGGAGTTTGACTATTGGTCCAATATTAGCGCACAGGTGCAGTCTGTCTGTGCGGATGCGGCTGCATGGACAGACGCTTTCCCTCATTTTAGCAACCCATTTAGGTCTGCCAGCTTATCATTGATTCTGGATACAGAGTGTGATAGCTAGTGGGGGACTATCAACTGTAGATCCTTCTTGTCTGACTGGTATTGTAAGGCAGTCACTGAGTGCTGGATGAAGCTGAAGAGAGTTGCCCAGAAAGAGTCTGATATAAGAGTATTGGCAACTGTCCCTCTATCCTTGGAGACTGGGTAAGTTGGGGTAGCTGCATGGCTTGCACCTGCTTTTTGTGTACAGGAAGCTACCAGCTATTTCCTCTCCTTGGTTGCAAGATATGACATGTTGCATTCAATACCTAGCGATTCCTCCCTGTTCTGTTGAGTATTAGCTCGATACTACTGTTGCCCTTGTGGGCCAACTATGTAGCTGTTGTGGGTGAAGTGGCTGTTGAGAAGTACTGGTTTCCATACAGAAGTTATCCAGATCATGATGTCCATACACTAGTCCATGTATCAGTGTGCTGTTATGTTATGTTATGTTATGTTATGTTATGTTATGTTATGTTATGTTATGTTATGTTATGTTATGTTAATTTGGCTCTTTTATAGCGCATGGCTACTCCATGGAGTGTCCCGGCGCTTTGACAAAGACCCGAAGGAGAGAAAAACCAGGGCAGATGCAGGGCAGCAGAAAAAAATTACTGGGTAAAAAGCCATGTCTTCAGTTCCTTCCTGAAAACCAGTAGATGGCTGATTTTCCTAAGGGAGACGGGCAAGGAGTTCCAGCATCGTGGCGCCAAGTATCGAAAGGAGCGACCTCCAATTCTAGCCCGTCTGATGGGAGGAACAGAAGCCATGGCCAAAGAAGCCGATCTCAAAGTTCTATAGGCCAAATAGAAGGCAAGACGCATTCTGATGTATCTGGCCCCTGCAAGATGAAACATCTTAAAGGCGAGAGTCAGGGCCTTAAAAGTAATCCGTCTCACGACAGGGAGCCAGTGAAGTCTTTTAAGCAGCTCCGGTGCACTCGCTCTTCGGTGAAGGCCAAAAATGGCCCTTGCAGCGGAGTTCTGCACTAGCTGAAGGTGCGCAACAAGAAATTTTGGCAATCCCAGATAGAGCACATTCGCATAATCTAGACGGGATCCTATCAACGCCTGTACAGTGATCTTTCTGCGCTCCACGGACAAGATCAGAAGAAATTTCCTTAGCATTTTTAAAATGCCAAAGCATTTCCCTGTTAGCTTGCGAATCTGAGGCCCAAAGGAAAGGCCATCATCAATCTGGAAGCCAAGATTCTTCGCCTTGGAAGAGGCATCTGCCGGAGGGTACATGTCAGGAGGCCACCAGGCCTTCCATCTCGGATCAGGCGAGCAGCCAAAGAAAAGCAATTCCGATTTATCGGAATTACATTTCAGACTGTGCTGTTTAAACCAGTCAAAGACCGCTCCCAAACAGTCCCTGATCCGCATACCATCAAAGTCAGAGCCCTTGGTGCAGGTGAAAAGCAGCTGGGTGTCATACGATCTGGGCACCAAACGACTCCGCCACTGCCGCCAGAGGGGCCATGTAGATATTAAAACGGGTGGGGCTTAAGATGGACTCCAATGGCGGCATATCGGCGGAGAAAGGTGGCGCCCAGACCGTTTGCCGGCGGCCGGCCAGGAATGACTCGAACCACTTCAACACCACTCCACGCAATCCGATCTCCCAGAGTCTTAAAAGGAGACCGTCATGGGGAACGGCGTCGAAGGCCGCCGACAAATCCAGCATAACTAATATGGCCTTTCCACATAAATCCAAAACTTCCCGGATGGCATCAGTAACTTCAAGGAGAGCGGTCTCCGTACTCATGTTGGTGCGAAAACCCGACTGAGTATCGTGAAGGATGTCATTACTCTCAATGTAGTCAGAGAGGGAGATGTGCACATGCTTCTCAACCACCTTTGCCAGAGCCGGGAGAAGGGAGATCGGCCTATAGTTAGCGTGGATTAGATGGTCCAAATTGGGCTTCTTGACAAGCGGCAGGATCAAGGCATGCTTCCAGGCCTGGGGAACCACCCACATCATGATGTCCATACACTAGTCCATGTATCAGTGTGCTGTCTCCACCTGGCTTGGTAATGTCTGTGTCTGTGTCTTTGCCTATGCTTCCTTTTGCTAAGTCCAAATGGCAAAGCCAGAGGTTCCTTGCTATCTTCCTCCTGGTCTTTCTCTTCCCCCATAGGGGGCATCCCGCTGATTGACTGTTGCCTCAGTGAATTACTCATTGATTTTCTTCCCATCTCTGCGGTCCCGCCTACTTCCCCCACTGTTCCATTTCCATTTACTTCTGGTCTTCCTTTGTCCTTCTGCAGAAGTTTAGTTGGTTTGCATGGGTCAATTGCATGCGCGTACATTGCCTCTGGGCAGGAGTTTGAAGGTACTGGCTGTAAAGGGGATTGCAAGTCCATTGCATGGAGTAAAGAAAGGTGCCTGGGTCCTTTAAAAAGGTAAATTTGGTGTAGATTTTTGGCTGGTAGGTGCAGATTCCAACCTTCCATGTCTCTCCATCAATTCAGATGAGTTATGGTATGTTAACTGAGGTTTGTATAGTGTGTAATCACCAGCAGGTCTCTTCGCGCTTTGAGAAGACCAAAGTCCACCAGCAATCGCCGATAAGCACTTGGCGGAGGATGTAGACTGTGTCCAGAGCCTCCCTAAACAGAAGAGTCTTTAGTTGTTTCCTAAAAGGGAGGAGTGCAGATTCTTTACGAAGTTTCTCAGGCAGTAGATACCAAAGTTGGGGAATTAAGACAGAGAAAGCTCTGCCACCTTTAGATGCGGTGTTCACCCATGGGTAAGCCAGGAGGCCTGCCTCAGACAACCAAAGAGTACGTCCCAGCCCATAATTCCACAGGCGCTCCTTCATATAGTCTGGGGCCTGGCCATGAATGGCTTTGTGAGCGATGTAAAGGCCCTTGAACTTTTCTCTCTGTTTGATCGGGAGCTAGTTCAGCTTACGCAGCAAGGGGGTAGCATGAATCCTTCTAGGGAGCCTGAAAATCAGCCTAGCTGCATCATTCAAGGCCACCTGTAGCTTGCTGATGAGTTTCTCAGGGAGGCCAATGTATAAGGCATTGCTGTAGTCTAATCTAGGCACGATTGTGGCAGATCCGATCTGTAGAGTGACAGGTGAAAGAAGAGGGGCAAGTTTACGCAGCTGTCTCATTAAACCTGTACAGGTACCGACCACCGAGGCAACTTGATTGGCCATAGAGAGATTGGCAAAATCTTGATGCCAAAATCTTTTACAACAGGGACTAGCCTAGTGGAGGTGCCAAGGTCCTCTGGCCAAAAGCGGTTGTTCCAGGGGTTGTTTTTAGAGGAGATAACTAGGACCTCAGTTTTGTCCAGGTTGACCTTTAGCAAGATAGATGTCATCCAGTTCACTGTGTATCTGAGGATGTTTTGCACCAGAGTGTGGGCTTGAGGAGAATTCTCAATATGGAGAATAAGTTGGGTATCATCCGCGTAACTAGAGACTTGACGGTCCTTGCGGGCCAGAGCTGCCACCAGTGGCTAGAGGTACATGTTAAAAAGGAGTGGGGGCAGTGCTGAGCCCTGGGGGACGCCACATTTGAGGGTACCACTGTTCTACACCTGCTCACCCAGTTGGACCCTTTCGGATCGTCAAGACAGGAAGGACTCAAGACACTGGTGTGCCAACCCACAAATGCCCAAATCGGCAATCCGGGCCAGAAGCTGTGCATGATTGACTGTATCGAACGCCGCTGACAGATCTAACAGAATCAGGGCACTCAGTTGTTTGGTATCGGCCATAACTCTAAGCTTGTCGAGCACAAACAACACCACCAGTTCAGTGCTATGGTGGGCCACGAAGCCGGCCTGCCGTACTTGAAGTAGCTGATGTTCCTCCATGAAAGATGAGAGTACTTTGAGGATATGTTGCTCCACCACTTTTGCCGGAAACGGAAGCTGGGAGATGGGCCTATAGTTTTTAAGATTTGCAGCATCTGCCCCTGGTTTCTTTAGAAGAGGAATAACCCTGCCCTCCTTCAGGCTGGAGGGCAAGTCTGAAGCTGGGATGGTGCAGTGAGCTAAAAAACGGTGATGGATCAAGCCCTGATCTCTTGACTGGGTAGGAGTATTCTGCATCATTCAGAAACTCTGTCCATCACCTTTTCCAAAATTGATTTTATCCACACTAAGTGTGGGAGGGTATACTCAGACGTGAGTCCCTAGCTCATTGCACCATCAGGATTCAAGCAAGCCGGGCCGACGACGGATGAAATGCCAGAAACCGGTCCCCGGTAGCTTGCCTCCTTCCCAGTATAAGAATTGGCTTGGTAGTTTGGTTTGCCCTGTTCCCATCATGCACTGGGACAGGAACAGACTAATTTGCATATAGCCAGGTTCTGAAGCTGGGATGGTGCAGTGAGCTAAAAAACGGTGATGGATCAAGCCCTGATCTCTTGACTGGGTAGGAGTATTCTGCATCATTCAGAAACTCTGTCCATCACCTTTTCCAAAATTAGGCAAGTAACCAGTCTCAAGGGAATTATTATGTAGAGAAAGGATCTTCCTCTCCAGGCCGGGAAATAATCATAGGAGGACAGGGGTCTGCTGGGGAGCCTGAATTGACACATGTGATATTGAAGCTAAGTCTAGCTTAGGAAAGGAGGTGAGTTGCTCACCGAAAGTCCCAGGAGCTGGATTCTGCTCCAGGGTCCTCTGGTTGATTGCAGTGTTGTCACTCTCGGCTAGAATGTCCCTGACTTTAAGTTGGAAAAAGGCCTGAAATTTGTTTCAGTCCGCCGGCTCAGATGCAGGTTTCTGTTCCGTCTTCTGGCTAAGTTATTGTTAAAAATTCTAAACAATTCCCTCTGTTTGTTTGTAGCGTCAAAAATTCTTGCCCCATAGTATTCAGCTTTTCTGAGTATAATGGCTTTTTTATATATGGCTAGCATGGTTTTGTAACTTGCATGCGTGCCTGGGTGGTATGATTTGCACCATAGCATCTCCGATTGGTAGAGGATTTGCTTCCTTCTGTGCATTTCCTCTTTTGGTCCCTTAGGTCCATGCTTTGCTTTGCAACCTGCTCTGTGTTGATGTTACTGTTTTCAGCACTGTTGCAGGTGCTGATGCTGCACAGGTGCTGATGCTGCGCAGGTGCTGATGCTGCTAGAATTTTTGCTTTTGTCACTTCTCTCGCAGGCAGGGGCCTTCCCCTTCTGGCTGCCTCTGTTCTTTTTTGCCCTTGGGATAGGACCTCTCACTTTACCTGACCTCGTGCTTGAGTCCACTGTTTTTGAAGGTCGTCTCAGTGGCCGAAGGACTCTGATTTCCAGTGTCTGGGTTTTGAAGATCTTTTTCCTTTGAGCTAAGTGCTGTATGTGTCCTATGGCATGCAGCGTTGATGCCTCAGGAACTTTTTGCGTACGATTTGTGACGGATTGGGAATCGCTAAAGTCATGAGGTTGGCAGCAATGTCTGTGATTGTTTTTGAATAAAGAAATCATTCTTTTTTAAATGCAGCCCTTTTTCCTAAAAATGTTGATTTCCAATAGAAAATTTTGGGAAGCAATACTTTAAGAAATTGGGTTACTGGTTGGTGGTGGGTCGACAAAATACTTCTCAAGCAGCAATCACAATTCTTCTCAGGGTGAGGTACAAGAAACCCCTAAATTAGTTTGTGCTCAACCCTCGCATAGGTTTGGCATAGAGCAATACGGCTTAACTTCAGAGGCACTGTGTATAGTATTTGTGCAACACTTCAGACAGCAACAGTGAAAATGCACCAGAAAAGGATCCCATGCCAGTTTAGAAAAATAGAGTACTTTTTAATACATAAAACCAGACCAAAATGGCAAAAATCTAATCAGTAGGACCAGGGACATCCAATTTAAAGGTATGTGTTTTAATCATGCCAAAATGTGCAAAGTGCCAACTGTGGATATCTGGTTGGGCCAATTGTTTTTCAAACAGATCATTATCATTTCAAGTATCATTTCAGAATGTACCAGAAATGATAAGGATCTTCCCTTCAGGAAATGCCTGCAGGCATCCACACCAGCATTCTGGGGAATGCTGGTGTATAGACTTTTGTGTATATTTTTCCTTTTCAACAAAGTACTATATAAACATACCCAGGGGACGGCAATGGGAACCTGCTTCGCCCCCAGCTCTTTACCTCGGCTGGTCGGAGGAGCAGGTGGCCCAGAACATCAAAGAGTACCAAGAGCATGTCGTCCTCTGGGCAAGGTACATTGACAACATTTTCTGCATATGGGATGGTGACCATAGACAGGCTAGTAAATTTGTCCAAGTACTAAATGTAAATGAGTACAATCTGCAATTTACTAGTGAGGTAAGCAGTGAAAAAATTGTGTTCCTAGATTTGGAGCTAGAAATTAAGAACGACAGGATTACTAGCAAATTGCATAGGAAAAAAACTGCCGGCAATAGCTTATTGATTGCACAGAGCTGTCACCCCAGAAATTTGGTGAATAGTATACCTTTTGGGGAATTGCTGCGAGCGAAACGAAATTGCAGCTCAGAGGTAGACTACAATAAAGAAGAGAAAACTATGATCACCAGATTCGAAAATAGAGGTTATAGCAGTAAAAGTATACAAGCAGCAGTTGGCAAAGTAAGGAACCTCGAAAGGGAAGAGTTGTTTGACAGAAAAGAATCAGAAGATCTGAATGACAAAGTGAGATTTATAAATACGTACCACAACCAGGCTTGGGAGGTACGGAAGAGCCTAGAGAAATTCTGGGAAGTCTTGAGAACAGACGAGGATTTAAAAGATGAAGTAGGTATATACCCATCGATAACATTTAGATGCAGCAAATCCCTGAAAGACACGCTAATGTCGAGCAACATCAAGGAAATCAAAAAATCCAATCCTATACAGAGTTTCTTCACCTGCACAAAGTGCAAAGCCTGTAGGTATAGCCAAAACGGCAAGACAGTCAAATTAAGCAAAGAGAAACCGGCTTTCAGAATTATGAGACACTTTTCATGTGATACCGAGTTCGCAGTTTATGCACTAAAATGCCCCTGTAATATATTTTATATAGGGAGTACTTCCAAAAAGGCAAAACTGCGGGTCCTTGAGCATTTGAGAGCCATAGCCAAAAATGATAGACAGTACCCGGTGGCATGCCACTTTAGTGAGAAACACAGCCAGAACCAAAATCTTCTTAAATTCATTGTGTTGTATTCGGTACCCCTTAGAGAAAGAGGTGGAAACCGCGCAAAAGAATTAAGAAAACTGGAATCAAGAATGATTATCAGATTTAACTCACTGATACCTTTCGGTCTGAATTTTGACGAAGAATTGGCAATACATCTTAGATAAATGAAACATTCCATACTATAATAACTCCTTTTAACTTGCATTGTATCTTTTAAGAATTTTTAAAACATGTTTTTTATGTTTTGACTAAGAGACAGTTCATGATTTCGGTAATAGTGAATACATGTGTTTTCTTTGTTGCAGTGATATATCATGAAGACTATGGATTTTGGAGAAATGATTGAATATGGGCTCAGTTATGCTGAACTGGTGATCTTTAATTATTGAGTATTGGAGATTGACAATACATGTAAGCCCACTCGGGCTAGATATGTAAACTGATAGCATTTGGTGCTAGGATTATGTTGAATGAGTTTGGTTTAATCATTGCCCACTTGGGCGTAACCAACAAAAATCGGTTCATGGTGTTTTAAAATTTGGCATAATTGTACAAATGCATTCTACTTTAATTTATTTTGTTCAATGATAAATATGAATTAGTTGTCTATCATGAATTTTTCCAAAACCACGCTGTGAATAACGTGTCACTGTTTCTATGATGACGATACGGAACTGTTCTCTGCACCTTTAAATATGCACTTTGGTTGTAAAAATGTCACCCGTGAACAAGCTGTGAGGTTAACAGCGAAACACGTTGGGCACCCGTTGCTAAAATAAACACCCTTTTGAATCGAGGCCGCGGCTCCAGTGAGTTATTGAAATTCGCATTGCTGGATTTGTTGGTATATATATATATATATATATATATATATATATATATATATATATATATATATATATATATATATATATATATATATATATATGTCAAATCCTTAGTGTGCTTCAAAGCAACACGCACACTCGGTAGTAAAGATGCTTAGGTTTCTTTTTTCTCAGACAACGTTACGCGTTTCAACACCAAAGTGTGGCTTGGTCACACCTTAGTAAAAACCGACATTCAGCTTGCTTATGTAAACACAAACAGAGGAAAAGTGTACTAAACATAGAAGACGTACTCATGCTGCAGCTTGCTCCTACTTAGTGTTAAATGGAACTGCCATTTTGGACTAGTCTTTAGTCGATGCATTTCTTATCACTATACATCTATATAAGAACCATCACACTGTAAGCAAGCCATAGAAAGCATGTTAAAGCCATAGTATTGCACATTGAGATATCCTATGGGCTCATAGACAAAGAAAGGCTAATGCCGGTCAAAGTTTATATACATTCTAGTATATGCCTTTCTAATAAACACAAGCTCAGTTTCAAAGTATCTTACTTTTAAGGTCTAGTGCCATTGAGCTAAACAGTTATTGTCATCATATCATTTGTCAAGTGTAACACTTATATATATATGACAGTTAACTCCAACACGATACTCATGCCATGGGAAAGAAAGAGCGTGGACCACCAAAGCTTTTATTCCAATTATTTTATTGCCAAGCGAGGTGAAGTGGAAGCCATGACGGGTTTCGTCCCTCCTGGGGGACTTGATCACATGACGCGACGCACTCATGGGGGCCCAATTGGCTTAAATATTTTTTACATTTTTTTCTGCTGATACCACGTGATAAGAATCCTTAAAGTGACAGTGCAAAAACAATCCGACAAAATATTTTTAAAGTGGAAGTGCAATAATAACAGTTGACAGGATGCGTCCCGGAATTCATGATGCATTAGGAATTCATTGAAACTTGGTAGATGTATTTGCTTAAATGCAAAATAAATATACATATATGAATATAAATATATACATATAAATATATACACAAACTCCTCAAATTGATGTATAAATACAAAGAATTGTTCATTTATCATAATGTCTGCTTCAGTTTTGAGTGGCCTTTAACAATTAACATTCCTTCATCTACCTTAAATGCATATTTCTATCACATTTTCCTAATTCAAGTGTTCATCATGTTCATGTGTGGTGTGATATGATAAATTAACCTCTCAATTGTGCAAAACCCAATAAAATTTGTGGAACAATAGGCAGCAGCTGGATAGGCAGGATTTAAAAAAAAATAGCAAAATCTGGGTTTCATTTCATTCTGAAAGTAGAGAGAAGGAGGGATTCTTTGTTAAAAGAATATACATTAAAATAAATATTAATATAAAAAACATCTGATTGTATATATACAATGTTCTTGATTCAATTTCATTTGGTTTGGAATGGGTGTTTCAGGAAAAGCGGATACAGGGGACAATTTATATTCTGATGTGCAATTGTGCAAAATATGTAATAGATACATCCAAATATAAATACATATAAAAGTATAAACATATAAATATATATATATATATATATATATATATATATATATATATATATATATATATATATATATATAAATGCGTGTATATGTACATTAAGTCAATGTCCTAACCGAAATTAGAGATTTATCCATAATTTCAATAATAATTATGGTCACAGTTATGGACATGTATGTATGACTGGGTACATTAAAACATAAATATATAATGGCCTAAAATTTCGATTGGCTGATGTAACAAAACAAGACTGTATTAAACATAAACCACATGGACTATAACCCAATAAACATGTGCAATCCAGCACCTATACACAGTATTGCAAATGTGTCTTCCTGTCATTACTTGCACTGGCCCTTGTTTCGGTTGTTTCCACCTAATCATAGCATTTAACTAAATCAGGATTATCCCACAGGGACTTTTTATTGTATTTCCAGACTTGACCATAACTCCTCGGTTGCGTTTAGGCCTCCTGGGGATTTAGTGTCTAGATTGAATATGTACAGCATTTCTAATTTTCGCAGAGCCTTTATACGGTCCCCTCCCCGTTTGGAGAACGGGACTGAGTCTATCAGATAATATTTTAACTCCTCTGAATCCCCTTTGTGCTTGTCATTAAAGTGGCGTGCCACTGGATAGGCCGGATCGTTGTGTTTAATGGCTCTGATGTGCTGTAGCACTCTTTTGTGTCCTTGAAGTACAGTGCTTCCGACATATCTTAGATGGTATGGACATTCTAGGATATAAATTACGTATTCGGTTTTGCAGTTTAAGGCTTTATCAATGATCCATTCTTTTTCGCTAAAAGGGGTTTTGTATTTGGTCTTTGATACCCCGAGTTGACAAGCTTTGCAGGTCTTACATTTTAGGAAGCCTTTTTGGTGAGATAGCCAAGTGCCCTTTGTGGCTGGTCCACTTGGATCATTTTGTACTAGATTATCCTTCATAGACTTGCCCCGGCGGTATGTTATAGCCGGCTGTTTGGGCATTTGTTTTCCAACAATTGGATCTTGCTTAACAAGATGCCAATTTTTCCTGATAATTTTTCGCACTGAACTTTCATGCTGGTTGTATTGTAAAATAAACCTGAATTTGTCATTGTTTTGGTTTTCAGTGGGGAGCCTTTGTTTGGTTTGCACTAGAAGTTCCCTGTTTAGAGCATTGTTTTTAGTGAGGGCATCATCTAGACACTTTTGACTATAGCCTCTTCCTAGAAACCTTGTAATGCTCTGTCCTTGCGCCTCAACTAGATCACTGTTGTTGCTACAGATACGTTTTAGGTGTAAAAGTTCCCCGTACGGGATACTTTGAATTAAATGACCAGGATGGGCGCTGTTAGGATGTAGAACAGAATTTCCTGCTGTAGGTTTTCTATGCAGGCGGGTTTTAAGATTTCCTTTCTGGACAAAGATTTCCATGTCTAGAAATGTAACTTGTTTGTCACTGATATCGGCGGTGAAGTTCAAATTGTGGTCATTGACGTTGAGGTCTGCTATGAATTTAGTGGCCTCATCTCTGGTCCCTTGCCACACCAGAAATAAGTCGTCAATGAACCTCCACCAGGTCCTCACGTGTCATAGCTTCCTTGTGTTTATCCATGAGAACCAGCTCCTCCCACAAGCCCATATGCAAACAAGCATAGCTGGGGGAGAAGCTGGCTTCCATGGCAACACCTCTGACTTGCTGGTAATAGTTATTTGGAAACATGAAAATGTTATTAGTCAAACACCCCTCAATCATGGTCACTAGCATGTTAGTATGTTCCCTATGTTCAAGACCTCTTCGTGACAAATAGTATTCTATGGCTCTGAGTCCATCTTTGTGTCTAATAGAAGTATATAATGGCGTTACATCCAAAGTGATTAAAAGATAATCGTTACCCCACTTAAAATTCAACATTTTCTCAATAAAATCCCCTGTGTCACGAATATAAGATTTTAACGATTTTACATGAGGCTGAAGAAAGAAATCAATATACATTGAAGTTTTTTCAAAAACGCTGTTACGTGCGGATACTATAGGCCTACCTGGGGGTTAGTTGCGTCCTTATGTATTTTTGGTATGAAATATAGAATTGGCATTTTGGGATGATTGTTTTTCAAATATTTATATTCATCCATGGACAGCAAACCAGTACTTTTCCACGCCGATAATTTCAAATTGTAGCAACCATAAGATGCTTCAAGATTCCGTTTGTTACTGCGGTTGTAGCATTCCGTGTCATTGAGCTGTTGCATTGCCTCATGGATATAATCCTCGCGTTTCCACAGAACGACGTTCCTGCCCTTATCCGCGCTTCTTACCACAACATTATTGTCATTGCTAATTTTCTTTATTAGTACACGGTACTGAAGCTCCTTCATATTTTTCTTTCCATTTTTCTCTTTGTCATCCTTTGTTGTATTATGGATTTTTCTATTCAAAGCTTTCAGATCTTGTGTTACCTGCTCCTGAAAGCTGTCAATGTTATCCTTTAGCATGACCGGGTAAAATGTTGATGGTGCCTTGAATGAGGTATAAGTTCGGGCTGTCATATAATCAGGGGACAAGGGTGTATTGTATGTTTCAGAACTGGTATCGCCTTCTACCAGTAGAGCCTCAAGTGCATTGGCCGATTCACTTTCATTAGTTGTAGTGTCTCCTATTCCAGAGCTGGCGACACTTCTTTGTGTGAGGTCTTGTGTCATCGCAATTTGTTCCGCTCCTGTGTCCCCAATTTTTGATTGTTTGAAATATTTTTGAAGCTTCAATTTGCGGACACTTTTGTAAATATCCACCCTTGTTGCTGCATAATTGAACGAGCTTTCGGGGCTATATGAAAGCCCTAAAGATAGCAATTGTTCTTCAGCTTTATTTAAGATCATATCTGTTAGATTGATCACGGTTTTTGGGGCTGATTTAGGGACCCCTGAGCTTATTTGAGCCAAAACTGCTTCTGTTGGCACTTGGTTTGCCTCTGGTTGCTGTTTCCATCTGCGCCTGCTTGCTTTGCGCCTCACCCTGCGTTTGACACTTGTGTTTGAGTTGGGCCGGCTTGTGGTTTTCGTGGGCGTAAAGTTTGCAGGCGCTCCTGGCATAAAAAAATCCACCTCTTCAGTGAATGAGAATTTTCTTGCTCTGTCCTTTTTGTTGATTGCCCGGGCTTCCTGGTCATTCTCACTCTCAGCATTGGAGCTCGCATCAGAGGCTTATGTCAGTTCTGCTTGGATCCCAGTGGTAATGGACTCTGTATGATTTTTGTTGTTGGGGTTCTTAGTTACCCCTTTTGCGGTTTTTAAAGCTTCAAATTTGCGTGCAAATGTGAACATTTTTCCACTCTCATAATCACACCTATCGCGGTGGAACTTAAATGCCTTGTGTTCTGATATGGTCTCTTCCTCCTTTTTTAATCTTCTTTTCATGTAATTGATTAATTTCTCCAGGTTTTCCTTCTCACCCATAGTTCCCAATTCTTTGTTTAATCTCTCAATCTCTTCTCCCAATTCAATGCAGTCTTTTTCTGCATATTTGACCAATATGAACAGCAGCTTTTGTGAGGACTCTAAATTGATTTCAGCCCACTCACGCATCATTTCGCGGTTTGGAGCCTCGTAGATGGGTGCCAATAAAATGCGCAATCCTCGTGGTACTCTCCCAACATCTATGTACCTTTGCAAGGATTTGGCCTCCCACCACCTTTTTTGTTCAGTTCTCATTGCTTTCTCCAACATTTTGCATTTATCTTTCATCCCCATATTAGTTGGTATAGCTGATGCATTATGGGATGTTGAGTCCGCGCCTGCCGCCAGGTCATCGCTAAACATTGCTGCTGCAGCTTGCTCCCGTTCCCTGAGCGCGTCTGCCGCCATTACACCTCGCTTTATATCGGCGTTAATGTTTATCAAAAGAAACGTCACAGGGCGCTTTAAAGTGCAAGTGCGGTCTAAGCGTCTCTGTCTGACGAATTGCTTTTACTCGGTACCCAGTTCGAGTTTGTTGCTGGTTCCTTGCTGGAAGTTAAATACCCGCAGTCCCAACGCCGGTCTGGCTAGTAACGAGTCAGCTGACCCGAACCCGCCTACCTGGTCGCGTTGCTTACTGTCCGATGCTGCTTGCATATATATATATATTAAACAGGAAGGTTTAGGTCTGACAAACGGGTTATTCTGCCAGATTGAAATGGCAGTTAAAACTGCACACTCAGGCGGCAACGGCAGGCTTGAGACATGTTTAAAGGGCTGCATAAGTGGGTGGCACAATGAGTGCTGCAGGCCCGCTAGTGACATTTAATCTACAGGCCATGGCCCCAGGTAGGGAATTACAAGTAAATTAAGTATGCCAACTGGGAATGAGCCAATGCTACCATATTTTAAGGAGTGGGCACATGAAATTTAGCACTGGCTAGCAGTGGTAAATTGCACAGAGTCCTAAGGCCAGTAAAAACATGACCAGCAAAAGTGGAGGAGGAAGCGTTTGGAAGAAGACAACCCTAAGGCTGACAGGTCTAGCACTGCCCCCCCCAGCAAAAAGTGGGGGTAACTACCCAACCCCTTGGGAGTTCTTATCACTAAGTGCAAGAACCTGTATAGACCATCAGCATTGGTGTGGTCTGACCCAGGACGGTGTTCCACTGTAAAGTCTATTCCCTGTAGGGAGATGGACCACCTCAACATAATGGGATTTTAACCCTTCATTTACATGAGCCATCCAAGGGGCTTATAGTCTGTCTCAACCTGGAAGTGGGTCCAGAACATGTATGGTCTTAGCTTCTTCAGTGCCAAAACCAGACGAAAGGCCCCTTTCAATTGCACTTCACCTCTGTTCCCAGGGAAGTAGCCTCCTGCTAACGAGAGCTACCAGTTGGTCTAGGCCTTCCTCATTAAACTGTGCTAAAACAGCGCCTATGCCATGCTTTCAAGCATCTGTCTGAACTATGAACTCACTCGAGAAGTTGGGAGCCTTGGATACAGGTGCTGTACACATGGCCTCCTTGAGGGTATCAAAGGCATTCTGGCAGGTCTCTGTTCATATTACCTTTCTGGGCTGCTTCTTTGTAGTCAGCTCAGTTAAGGGGGCAATAATATCATCATATCCCTTAACAAACCTCCCGTAATATCCTGTGTGGCCCAGGAAGTCTGTTTTTTAGGAGGTTGCCAGGACAGTTTCAATATTGGCCTGGAAGGCCTTCATCTTGCCTTTGCCTACCATGTGGCCCAGATACACCAAGGATTCCTGCCCTATCTGTCACTTTCAGACCTTGATAGTCAGGTCTGCTTGCTGGCGAGCCTGAAGCCCCTCCTGAAGGGGGTACAGGTGTTCCTCCCAGTTGGAACTGCAGATAGCAATGTTGTTCAGAATGCCTCTTTCCGAGTCAGGACCCTGTTGACTAACCCCTGAAAGGTAGCACTGGCATTCTTTAGGCCAAATGGCATCATCCTAAACTGGAAGTGGCCCTCTGGGGTGAAGAATACAGACCTCTCTTTTATCCCCTCAGTCAGATCAATCTGCCATTACCCCGATGTAAGATCAAAGGCACTGAGGAACTTAGCAGCACCCAGCTTTTCGATGAGCTCTTCAACTTGGGGGATGGGGTATGTATCAGTCTTCATGCCAGAACTGGGTGTCTTGCAGTCTACACAGAACCTACGTCTAGAATGGCACTTGGTGGAGCATCCCTGGGTACCACCACCACAGGGTTGGACCAGTGACTGTTGGAGGGCTCAATCACCCTTAATGTCAGCATCTTGGAGACCTCCTCTGTGATACAGGTCCTTACTTTGTCTGACAGGCTGAAAATGTTGTTTTTAACAGCAGGCTGTCTCCTGTGTCAATGTCATGGATGCACAGGTGTGTGAGTCCAGTGGGGAGGGAAAACAGAGTAATAATAATAATAATCATTATTGCGCGATTAATAAAAATCTTTGCAATTACTCTTTTAAAAAAAAAAGAGAAGGAGATACATAATCAAAGAGTTTTACAAAGCAGATAAAAGCGGTAGAAAAGTTAAAAAAACAAAGGAAAAAAAAAACATGCAAACTAGTACAGTCCTGTGCATTTGTATAAAAAACCTTTCACAATTTGCTGTGTCTTTAGTTATCAAAAGAGAATTGTCTTAAAGTGCCAGAGCAGATCTCGATAAATCAAGTTCAATCACTAGCCACTGGGTTTAGGGTTGTGTTAACTATTTTCATGAAGCGTACTAGTCTACAGGCTAGTTGGATGTCTTCTACCTTGAAGCTAATCAGCAGAGCTTGTCGACGAGTTTGCACACAACTTTGGTTCCAGAGCTGTGTTAGTTGGCTCCTTCTGGCTCTATCTAAAGCCTTGCAGCTACATAAGAAGTGCAGAACGTCCTCCTTTGGGTTATCACAGAGCCTACACTTAAGGTTGGACTCCAGGCGTTTCCACGGGGGAGATGTTCTTTTGATGGGATTACCCCCATCCTCAACCGCAGAAAGTCTTCCTTCGCCTTCCTTGGGCTGAGGTATGTCTGTGGTAAGGCGCTGGTGTAGCCTTGGATCACGAACCACCCATGGGACCTCCTGGTTAGTGCTGCTTTGTCTTCTTCCAAGGAGATTATTTTCACAGATTTGTTGACAAGGCTCTTAAAGCATTTGTGTGAACAACTCGAGTCCCAAAGGTCTTTTAGCGCAAGGGAGTTTATAGCTGCTTGGAGGTAGACCATTGCAGGGGAGTCCTTGTTTGTTTCCAGCTCTTTCCAAAGATGGGCATTCAGAGAGCCTATTTCAGCGTTCCTTACTTCATGCCAGCATTTTGTGTATGCACCCTTACGTGCAATTTGCTGCTTCTGTAAGCCGAACTCCAGCCTTAACTGTGCTGCAGAGGTGTACGGAGGGAGCGTGAAAAGTATTCGCAGTGTTTTGCTTACCACGTTATCTAAGGTGACCTCATCTCTCCCTCTCATGCATTCACTGCCGTATGTTATCGACGGCAGCAGTTTTGCACGAAGTATGTCCAGCAAGGGGATTAAGTTTGGGCCCGCTATTTTGTTTTTAATGCTTTTTAATGCGATGGCCAGTGAAATCCCTCTGTTCTTTATTGATGTTTCTTGTCGCTGGAATGATCCTTTTGAGTCAAAAATTATCCCCAGATATTTGTATTCTTTAACTGTTTCCACTTTATGGTCATGAAGAGACCATTGAAATACTTGCTTTTTTGGTTTTTGATTTAATACCATCACCTTTGATTTTTCTGTATTTATGCTTAGCCCAACTTAGGGGATGGGGTATGTATCAGTCTTCATGCCAGAACTGGGTGTTGTGCAGTCTACACAGAACCTACATCTATAATGGTACTTGGTGGAGCATCCCTGGGTACCACCACCACAGGGTTGGACCAGTGACTGTTGGAGGGCTCAATCACCCTTAATGTCAGCATCTTGGAGACCTCCTCCATGATACAGGTCCTTACTTTGTCTGACAGGCTGAAAATGTTGTTTTTAACAGGCAGGCTGTCTCCTGTGTCAATGTCATGGATGCAAAGGTGTGTGAGTCCAGTGGTGAGGGAAAACAGAGTAGAAAACTGATCTAGCAGATGCCAACAGTCACTCTGCTGTTCAGGGGTCAGGTTAGGGGAGAGGCTAACATCCTCAATTTTAATTCAATTTATTTTGTATTAAGGTTTGGAGCTCCAAAGCGTTCCACATGAAAATGTACACACAAAACTCCAAATATGTCAAATCATCCACAGCTTAATAAAAAGATAAAATACATACATAGACCTCACAAATGCCAGATTTCATAGAACATTAGAAACGTTCTCCAAATACCCATTGTGCTCGCAAGCAGAGAGGAAATCAGGGACAGGCTTACTCTCCTCTTCTGATCTATTATCTGTCACCAGGACATTGCTGACTTCAGACCTCTCAAAGTGTGGTTTGAGGCAGTTTATGTGGAGCACACTTAAGGGATTTCTAGGGTCTTGAGATCCACCAGGTAGGTGAACTCCCCATTCAGCTTCCTCACATTATATGGGCCTTCCTAGTGATCCTGAATAGCTCTGGGCTTCACAGGCTCCCTGACTCATACTGTCTTATGAGGTTGAAACTGTATCAGAGTGGCCTTCTGGTCATACCATAACTGCATACCTTCTTGGCTGGCCTCAAGATTGCTCTTGGTTGCCAAGGGCCAGCATGTGGCTGACCACATTCTGATGGGGTTTCCTGGGAGCTTGCTCCCACTTTCCTCTCTCAAGGTTAAGAGGTCCCCTGACTGGGTAACCAAAGGGGCTAAACCCAACCTCTTTCTGTGGTACCTCCATGTAGGCAAAGAGAAGGCATGGCAAGAGGAAGTCCCACTTAAGCCTCCTGGGCTCAGGTAGGCACACTACCATGCCTTTGAGGTTTGTGATGGCTCTCTCCACAAGACAACTCATTTGGAGTGGTAGTGTGTGGAGATCTTATAAGTTACTCATCCCACATGGACTTCATGTGTGCTGATACGATGTTAATGCCTCTGTCAAACACTACCTCTTTAGGGAACCCTACAACGAAAAAAACCTCCACCAGGGCCTGGGCCACAGCAGGTGGAGTTGCCAACCTCAGAGGAAAGGCTTCTGGGTAGCGAGTGGCATGGGCCTCTATCGCCAGGCTGAACCTGTTGCCTAAAGCTGCGTTGGAGTCCAAGTGTTCTACAATGTCAATGTCAACTTTCCCAAAGTGAGTACCAATGAAAGGTATTGAGATGAAGGAAACCTTGAGCTTTTTCTCTGACTTTCTACTTACTTGGCAGGTAGGACAGGACCTACAGAAGCATGTGAAGCTGTCTTCACACAGGGCCAATAGAAGTAGGCAACAAACCTTGCAAAGTTCATGTCTTGCCTCATATGTTTTGACAGGGGAATGTCATGAGCCAACTCCAGTATGAAGGTCCTGTAACAATAGGGGGCCCACCAGCATGCAGGCTGCCCCAAGGCCAGGAACCGTTGGCTCACTTATAGCAGGTCATTCCCCAAATAGATAAGATGATCTACAGAGGCATCTCCTGTAGGTTGGGACCAACTTGCCACCTCAAGCCCTCTAGAGTGGGACACTCTTTCTGTACCTTGCGGAAATCTTTCTTGATAGGATCACCCTTATCTTGCCATCCAGTGAGCTCAGGCAAGTCACCCTGGGTGGCAATGTCCTCCTTAGTAGACTTGCGGGCATCCTTTTCTGGTGCCTGCTCAACCTGGGCCACAGTATCTTCAGGGGCTGGTTTCTCATGCACCTTGCTCCTACTCTTCTTGGTGGCTGCCTGGGCCATTGTTCCAGGCTCTAGGCGCCCTTGACTCCCTTTCCAGGCAGCCATGGATCGTATGGTTTTACAGATCCATTCAGGCAATCCCAACATCTCCAAGTGGGATCTGATCTCTACATCCATCCAGATTCTATCCTCCAAAAATAGGCAATCCACAGGCATGACAGGTCTCACAGCTACTTTTAGAGAACCTGGCCCCCCATACTCCACTCAAAGGGAGCAAGAGCCAACTGTAGATGACTCTCTCAGTTTTCTGCAACTATGAATTGGTGGAATGTGTTAGGTAGGACCTGCTCTGATGACACCAGCTGACATCTTACAGTTGTCAATCTGGCTCCCGTGTCTCTCAGAGCTTCCACCCATTGCCCACCGATGGTGACCCATTGCCTGTACTTAAAAGTAATGGCAGGCATGTGGGCTTTTGGCACCATCTCCTTATCCCTTGGGACACTTAGTCATCTATGTCTGCTCCCCAAAGCTAACTGGGACCACCTCCACCCCAAGCCCTACACTCGTGAATCAAGATGTCTACCCACCGATGGGGTGCTGAGTCCTCTCAGGATATTTGGCGTTTCCCTTGGTGTGCCCATACTTGTAACACTCTGTGCAGTGGGGGACAATCCTTCCTGTTTATCAAAGAATCCCTTTTTCTTGGGTTTGGACTGGGACTGGTCACCACTGTTCCCTTGAAAATTAATTTGTGGACCTTTTGAGAACTCCTTATATGAACGTTTTCCCCACCTCTTTCTTCTGGTGGGACCCTTGGCCATACTTTTGGGAGTCCCCTCAGGTGCTTTCTTGGACACTCTGGTGCTCACCCAGAGGTTCACCTCCTCTGAAAGCTTCCTGGAGTCAGCCAGCTTGCTGTCTACTATGTGCTAGCACAGCACTGTAAAATAGATATTAAGTATGTGCTCCCTAAGAATCAAGTTGCACAGCCCATCATATTCAATGACCTTGTTGCCCTCACCCAGCCCTTCAGTGGCATGCTGGAGCAGACCAGGACAGGAAATCCACCCAAGATGGATTTGTGAGCTTGTGGCTGTCCCTGAACCTCTGGCGATACATTTCAGAGGTCAGCCAAAATTAAGTTAGCCAGGTGGCTTCCATTGGGGTGTACCTGGTTTCTGAGGCGCTGCATGGCTGCGATGCAGCCTCTGGCATCATTATTGAGGCTTCCGCTGGAGAGGGATGCGAGGGCCTCTGCCAAGGATGTGTTGCACAGTGGAGGTTTGGATACAGAAGCAGGCTTCAATGCGATGCAGTTCTTTGCAGCAGTTCTGATCCATACAGCAGCGGCAATACTTCAGGTCTGCTCAGGGTTGCGCGATGCAACAGAGGCAAAGCATCAATTCCACTGGCTCAACAGAGACTAGCAGAGCACCTTTAGCCTACTTCCAATGGTCCAGGACTGGGGTGGCACCACTTGGCAGGGCAGACTGACAGCTTGCGTAGTCTAGGTGCAGGTGCAAGGTTGTTGAAAGCCTGTTGTGTTCCTCAAATCTCTGATCAGGAGGCCAGCCAACCCCAGCTCTTGAAGTCACTCTGGGTTCTGGGATCAAGAGATGCAGGTCCAGCCCTCCTCACCCAGGCAAGAGAGTAGCAGGCAGCAGGTGAGCAGTGCTTCAGAGCAGCAGTCCAAAATGCAGTCCTTTCAGAAGTACAGTAGTCCTTCTTCCTGACAGAGTATCCACAGTCCAGAAGTGTCCTGAAAACTTGTTGTCTGAGATACAGAATTTAAACCCAATTGCGCATTTGAAATAGAGGGGATACTTCTAGAGATTTCCCTTTGAAGGCCCCAGGCATTCTGCCTGCCCTGTCCTGGCCACAGACTAACTACAGTGGGCATTCAGTCCTTTGTGTGAAGGCAAGACACAGCCTATTCAGGTGTAAGTGGGGCTGTGCCCAGCTCCTCTCTCCCATCTTCACAGTGATTACCCATCCAGGCACACCTAAGCTCCATATTGTGTGTGGCTGTCTAGGAGGAATACACAAAACTCAACTGTCACCTACACGAAGTTGTGTGACACAGGTAAATGCTACAAGCACTCACTGGTTAAGGCAGGAAAACACCATCTTTCTAAAAGTGGCATTTTCAAAACTGTGCTTTACAATCTGATTTCACTATTAGTTAGGATTTTTCATTACAATTCCAAAGACAATAAACATGAACTGGTTACCTGTTCCACCTCAGAAAATGACAGCTTAATAAATGCAATAAGTTAACACCACTGTTATCTTGTTGGAGAGGTAGGCCTTGCAGTAGTGAAAAAAACAAATGTAAGAGTTTTTCACAACCAGGGCATATAAACCGTATAGTTGCATGTCTTATTTTGTAGATACACTGAATCCCACCCTCTGGGCTGTCAAGGACCTACCCTACCTAGGGGTGAGTTATGGGTATTAAAAAGGATGGTTTGGGCCAGGTAAAAGGGTTAATTTGCCATGTCAAAATGGCATTTAAAACTGCACACACAGGCTACAATGCGAGGCTTGAGAAATGCTTAAAGGGCTACTTAAGTGGGTAGCACAATCAGTGCTGCAGGTCCACTAATGATATTTAATTTACATGCCATGGGCACATGTAGGGTCACTTTACTAGAGACAAGTTACAAGTAAATTTAATATGCCAACTGGGGATAAGCCAGTGTCACCATAATTCGGGAGACTTTGGATGTTGGAGGCAAGGCCATGCTTGTCATGTTAGATCTGTCGGCGGCCTTTGACACCGTCCCCCATGAGGCGCTCCTCGCCAGGCTTCATGACATCGGCCTTAGGGGGACGGTGCTTAAATGGTTTACATCTTTTCTTGAGGGCCGCCGCCAGACGATCTGGGTCTCCCAGAGCTCCGCTGAGATGCCGCCACTGGGAGTCGGAGTTCCACAGGGTTCTGTGTTGAGCCCGACGTAGTTTAACATTTTCATGTCCCCTCTGGCAGCCTTGGTGGAGGCTTATGGGGCCCAGATCGTGTCATACGCAGACGACACGCAACTTCTCTTCACATGCGGAAAAGATCAGGCATTTGATGGAGAGAGCATCCCGGGGTGCTTGGGAATGGTCTTCGACTGGTTCCAGCGGAATAGTCTGAAGGCCAACTCCAGCAAGTCGGAGGTTTTATTCTTCGGCTGTGCCACCGACCCTGAGTGGCAAGAATGGTGGCCGTTGGATATGTGTCCTCCTGCACAGTCATCGTTGGTCGCCAAAAACCTGGGAGTCAAGCTGGACAATAAGCTTATGTTGAGAGCGCATGTTCTTGGTCTGGCTGGCACCTGTTTTGGCATTTTGAAGATGCTCCGCAAGTTTTTACCACTGCTCTCTGTGGAACACAGGCGGATCACTGTGCAAGCTCTTATTGGATCCAGGTTGGATTATGCGAACGCCCTCTTTCTAGGTTTCCCGGATTATTTGGTCCAGCGCCTGCAGGTGGCACAGAACTCTGCTGCTCGTGCCATTTTTGGCCTTCACAGGCGAGCACGAGTGTCGGGGCTGCTGCAGACGCTTCACTGGCTGCCCATCCGGAAGCGGATCAAGTTTAAATCTTTGACGCTGATGCATAAAGCACTTTTTGGCTCAGGCGCTAGGTATTGCAACGGAGGCTGTCCTTTTACCGTCCAGCCCGCTCATTGCGGTCAGAATCTCTTTTCATGTCTGTGGTTCCGCGTGTAAGAAAGGCCCGCACTGGGGGTCGCTCCTTTAGCTTTAAGGCCCCTCAGCTTTGGAATTCGCTTCCAATGGTTTTACGTAGCAACTCTAATTTGCTTCAGTTCAGGAAGAGCCTAAAGACTTGGCTTTTTAACCTCTAGGCCTTCTTTTTTTCTCCCCTTTTGCTTTGTGGTCTGTTATTTGTCTGTTGTGTTATTTACACTGAGCTGCATGTGGAAAGCGCAGGGACACTCTTTTAGAGTAGCCGTGCGCTATATAAACACAATATAACATAACATAACTTAACATAACATAATTTAAAGAGTGAGCACATGCACATGATTAGCAGTGGTAAAGTGTGCAGAGTCCCAAGGCCAGTAAATACGGGATCAGCAAAAGTGAAGGAGGAAGGCAATAAATGTAGGGAAAGGCCACCCTCAGGCTGTCAGGTCTACCAGATGCAGAACAATGATGATTTCACTGCGGACTTCCGTGATGTTCAGTGCGGGGTCCCCCAAGGCTCCTCCCTTTCCCCCCTCTTATTTAACCTTTACATCTCCCCTCTTATCTTCTCACTGCAACAAATGGAGGTCGCCGTATTCAATTATGCGGACGACCTCCAGCTTGTTTTAAATCTTTCCTCTTCCCCCGATTCTGTTTTTAATTTTCAAACTATTATGATCCACATCCGAGACTGGATGAACCACAACCATCTTAAACTCAACCCAGACAAGACTGAGCTGGTGTTGACGGGTGGTTCATCCAGCCCCTGGTCCCCCATCTTCTGGCCCCCTTCCCTTGGCTCCCCACCTGTTCCCTCTACCTCAGTCAAAACCCTAGGCATCAAGCTCAATTCCCAACTCACCCTTCACTCCCAGGTCAGCTCTGTGGTTTCTTCTTCCTTTCTGGCACTGCGTACCATACGCAAGGTGTCCCGTTTCTTTTCATTTGATGCCCTAAAACTAATCACCCTAGCCATGGTCGTATCCCGCCTGGATTATGGCAACGCCCTATATGCAGGCATCCCTGCATATAGTCTCCGGCGTTTGCAGCAGATTCAAAACCAGGCGGCGCGCCTGGTGTTCAAACTCCCAAAATCTTATCATACCACCCCCCTCCTAAAGTCCTTACATTGGCTTCCCGTCTGTGCACGTGTCCAGTTTAAGCATGCTTCCAACCACCTTTCAAGCACGACTGGGCACGGCACCGGCTTTCATCTCATCGGAGATTATCCCCTATGTTCCCTCCAGGGAACTGAGGTCATCTGCCCAATCCCTTCTCACTGTTCCGCGATTCCGAAGAAAGAAATGGGGAGGCTCGAAATTCGCGACCCTCGCTCCGACTTTCTGGAACTCGTTGCCTTTAGAGCTCAGAGCTTCAACCTCGTACCTACTGTTCCGGAAACAGCTCAAGGCACATCTTTTTGCCAAATTCTTTATTTAATACTTCATTCTCTTATTTACTTGTTCCATTTCAGCCCCTGGTTTTTCTGCCCAGTTCTCTGTCAATTTAGCGCCATGAAACCGCTGGTGTACGTGCGCTGTACAAATAATTTTAAATAGAAATAGAAATAGAACAAATAGCTGAACAGAATTAAACCAAATTTGGCAAAACATTAGAACTTTACTCATAAAAGCTTTTTCCATTTGATGAAAATGTTTTCAGCCATTTTTTAGAAATTCACATTTAAGAAACGTTGAACACCAACTGGACCTGAGAGATCTCATCACCAACCTGCCCACCACCAATCAAGACAGACACCTGACAGAATAAAAAACACTAACTAGAGAAGACACTGCAACAATCATTCAGACCGTCCACTCAGAGCACCAACAGATCCATGCTCCCACCAAATCTACAACCTGGGAGGATCACCTATCAGCAACACTCTCACCCACATCATCAAAACCTCCTTCACATCTGCCAAATTCCAAGATGACTGGACCAATGCATCAGTCAGCAGCCTCCTCAAAAGGGCATTGGCCAACCCAAACTAACTTCCGTCCTATCTCTCTACTCCCCTACCCAGCCAAAGTGATGGGAAGGCCATCAGCCAAAAACTCAGCACCTTCCTCGAGCTACACCACCTACTGGACTACACCTAATCAGGATTCAGAAGTAACCATAGCACTGAAACAGCACTCAATGCAGCCACAGATGACATGTGACCCATACTGGACTGAGGAGAGACTGCGGCCCTCATCCTGCTTGAACTCTCCTCAGCCTTTGTGACGGTATTATACAGCACACTTGTCAGAAGACTCCATGACATTGGCATCCAATGACCCTCCCTACACTGAATAAGTTCCTTCCTAATGGGAAGAACACAGAGGGCCACATTTAGAAAGGTTTTGTGTAATGTGTGCATTACTTTTATTTATCACAGACCTGATGCAAAATATGTTTGGGGATTTACAAACCAATGCAGATTGGTATTTGAGTTGATTTGTAAGAAATAGTCACGCAAAGCAGCGGGAACTGTAGTTTTGCATTCCTCTACTTCAAGGGAGAGTTCCATGGGAGATACATAGAATGCAACCACCCATCGTTTTTGACACAAACCCTATCTACTAAAAATAGTAGATAGATTTTTGCACCAACAAGTGACACCACTTGAAACAGGCGTTGAAAATATAAAATGCTTTAATTTGTCCTTTCTTTTCTGACTTTCAGTGTGTGCTGCATTGTACAGCACACATATAAAGTAGGAAAAGTTTTAAATTTTGTAATTTGTATTGAAAGGGCACCCTCACAGGAAAAAACCTATCCTAAACTCATGCTCACACTTTTCCACAAGGGGCGAAAAGTGTGTGCCTGATGCTCTGCAGCAAAATTCTGCATCAGCACATGGAAGAGAGCAGGATAGTGCAATGTCTCTGTAGATATGGCGCTGTCCTTCTCTCCTTCTGTCATGTAATGTATCACAGCAACTTTGGATGACACGTTGCGTTGTGTGACAGGTATCTAAATCTGGGCCAGTGAGTCTGATTACCACCCTATATATTGGAATCCAAGCGTAGTGCCCCAGGATTTATCTCTGCCTACACCCTATTTAACATCTACATGACTCCACTCTCTAACACCATCCGATCACAGGCATTACCATCATATCCTACACCCATGGTGCCTAACTCATCCTATTACTGATGAACAAGACCACCACAACCAACTTCACCAACTGCATGATCACAGCAGCAAAATGGATGAGATCCAACTGTCTGAAGCTCAACTCTGACAAGCCAGAAGTACTGGTCTTTGGAAAGTAGAACTCTCCACAGGACTCTACCTGGTCGTCAACAGGGGTAGGACCAATACCAACACCCTCCAACCACACCAGAAACCTCAGAATCATTCTGTGCGATAAACTCAACATGACAGTCCTCATCAATGCAGTGAGTTTCTCCTGCTTCCACATCCTTCGAATGCTACAAAACATCTTTAAATGACTGGCCCAGACAACCAAATGTACCATCGCGCAAACACTCATCTCAAGCATACTCGACTACAGCAATGCACTCCAGGCCGAGATCTCCAAACACCTCCTACGATGACTCCACACCATCCAGAATGCTGCTGCAAGACTCATCCTGAACCTCCTATGTTACACCCATATCTTACCACTCCTCAGAAACTTCACTGGCTCCCTTTCACAAAGCACTCCAGAACATTGGACCAACATACTTGAACAACCACATACACTTTCACCAGACTTCCAGACACTTACGCTCATCACCACTCTAACTCGCTCGCAACCCTGCATTCACAAAACCAGAACGGTAGGTTTCTCCTTTTCTTACATCACAATCAAAACCTGGAACGGACTCCCACAACACATCAGAACCTACTCCTTGTTTCTTGAATTCCCCAAGAGGCTAAACACCTAGGGCCCGATGTAGGTCGGTCGGTAACGGCCGAAAATCTGTATTTTCGGCCGTTACCGATCGGTAAACAGGTGATTTGCATGTAGGGGGCATTATTTTACCGAATCGGTAAAATTACTGATTCGGTAATTTTACCGATTCGGTAAAATAAAAATTCGGTAAATTTACCGAATCTGAGCCACCCCTATGTAGGTGAGACTCTTCAGAGTCCCAGGAGCCTTACCGAATCGGTATTTTACCATCAAATCCAATTTGATGGTAAAATACCGATTCCGGTGTGCATGCACATGTGTGCATGCACACCTATGCCATGTGACAGGCAGACCTGCCCTTAGGGCATGTATGCCTGCCACATGGCACCCAAGCCTGTTTTGGGGGTGCCAGAGGGTGTCAAAGTGACACCCCCTGCACCCTTTTGAAATTCGGTATTTACCGATTCGGTAAATACCGAATCGGTAATGCCCATTCATTCCTATGGGCTTCAAAGCCCATAGGAATGAATGGGCATTACCGATTCGGTATTTACCGAATCGGTAAATACCGAATTCATCCGATTCGGTATTCCAGCACATCTGGAATACCTACATGTCGGACCCATAGATTTACCGATTTTAAATTACCGAATCGGTAAAATTTGGTAATTTAAATTCGGTAAATCTTTTCTACCTACATCTAGCCCCTAGTTTTTTGACTAACTGTGTGGGGCCTCACACTTACGTACCTGCCTAAGCACCTGGATACCATCACAGGTGATTAACATGCTATACAAATCCACATAACATAACTACCCATATATACGGAGTGACTTTCCAGTGATGTCCATGATAGGCATTCACCATTTGGGGGCGGAGCTGCGTACAACCAATCAGTATAGGGCAAGATATTTTATCTGCGATACCCGCCCTATACCTGAACTAACACACCACTGGCGCTGAGGAAGGCTCAAGTT